>NC_080558.1:15367735-16598360 GCF_030253575.1 Rhododendron vialii
GGATAAACTCCTTGAGATAGCCCCGAGAGACCAAATCATCAAGGTGCCTCTTGTATACCTCACAATCCTCGGTCATATGGCCCCAATCCTTGTGATAACTGCAGTGCTGATTCGTAGCACGTTTTGCATCTTTGTCTCCGCCTAGACTTGGGGGCCATTTGAAATATGGCTGATTCTTTATTCGATAAAGAATCCTGTATATTGGCTCCTTCCAAACCGTTGTGATAGAGAAGAAGGACTTGGGGTCAGGAGTTTGCTTGTCCTTGTATGGCTCTTTCTTAGCCTGCCCGTACTCCCTTCTGTCTTTGTAAGACTTGGGTTCAGGCTTATCCACCTTTTTGGCAGGTGCCTTCTGCTGTTCGGCAACCGTCCTGCCATCCTTACGGAGTATGTCATCCTCCATTCTGGCATGTTGCTCTATCCGTTCCATCAATTTAGCCAAGGTGGCTACTGGATGTTTATTCAATGAACGGCGCAGCTCTCCCCGAACAGGCAAACCAGTTTTGAACGTAGCAATTGCATACTCTTCACTGCAACTTTCAATCTCATTAAAAGTTTCCCAGTACTTCTTTGCATAATCCCTGATCTGCTCGTTCTCCTCCTGCTTCATGGTGGAAAGACTCTCAAAAGTTTTTGGGGCCTTTCTGCTCGTTAAGAACCGAGCAGTGAATTCTTCTGCCAACTGCCTCCATCCTCGTATGGATCGTGGGGCCAACTTATGAAACCAAGATAAAGCCACCTTGCCAAGACTGGAGGGAAACATCTTGCACAAGATGGAATCATCCCCCTCATGCATAAACATGGCCTGTTGGTAATGCTGTATGTGAGCTACGGGATCCGTATTTGTCTCGTAAAGTACGAACGCACCGTGCTTCACTCTGCTCGGCAACCTTGCTTCTTGTAGCCTCTTTGTAAAGGGAGAGGCTGCAATATTACTCAGGGCCTTGCGTGCTGCTTCTCGTGCAGTCACTGTCCCATCCTCTTGCTCCTTTGACTTGTGGGCCGAAGCCTTGACCCAATCAGCATCAGGTCTCTCGTACCTGTCTCGATGATGCTTTCTCGTGTCCTCTTCCTCGGGGGTAGAACTCCGGTCTCTGCTCCTCCTTTTTCGTGAAGAAGTCTTTCTCTCCGGTGTTCGGCTTCTACTTTTTCTTCCCCTTTTTCGTGGAGAAGCTTCGTGACGCCCTCTAACAGGACTTCTGCTCCTTCTTCCTCGTGAAGGATCCTTTCTGTATTGTACCATAGCATACCTACTGCCTCTAGAATTTCCTCGAGACAGGCCAGAATCCTCCGGATGCTCCCTAATTCTTTCCAATTCTCTGATCTCATGCTCTCGTTTTTTAATCAGACGAGCATACACCTCGACTTCTTGCCTCTTCCTATCAAGAACGTCGTCACTATGGTGCACACTCCTGGAGTGCGCGATTGATTCATCCCTTTGATGGGATTTACTCCTTCTCGTGGATCTCGAAGCCGTCTCTCCATCTCCTCTATTTTTGGAGTTATGATGCACGGTAAGGGGTCGGTCCTTACTTGTGTTCCTTCTGTGCCCACCCTGGGGCTTTCTCGGAGCCCCAGGTGGTGATTTGTCCCTTCCCTCATCTAACACATCTTTTGGTTCATGCGGCGTTGCTGGAGTTACTTCCACCATGGTCGTATTTCAAAAGGGAATTCTTTCGTTTCCCACAGACGGCGCCAATTGTAGGGGGATGAAAACAATTGACGCTTCGGATCAACTGGATTGCAACGGCTTATTCGTGCCTCTTCACCGGAACCCTAGCTCGACGTCTGAACCCTAATCTGCAAAATAGACAGGGGGTGAGTGCACCTTTGCCTCTCGTGGCAAAGGCCCTCCGATGCCTTTGTTAGTATCACGTACTAGCAGTTAAACCCTAATTATCAGTAGGAAAGCAATAATAATGCAACGTATTGCGTACCTCTCACCTCTAGGTTTTCCTCATATTTATAGATTCATGGATGCTTGCTGTCCAAGCATCCTTATTGCCATAGGATTCCTAACTCGTATAGGAAACCCAGGATATCAAGGAGTCTCGTTTCCTTTATCAGTTTATGGAAAAGAGTCCTTTTAGGATTCTTTTCCTTTAAGAGCCGAACATCCCATACTCGTTGGGTATCTTTCTCAGATCCTATATTCTTGGGATCTTTATCCCTATATGAGACATGACTATTCTGGAATCTTCCAGAGTATTCTCTCTGCTCCTACTCTCGATTGGAGTTCCATCTTTGTTCGGCCGTCTCATAGCCGAACAGACGGCTTGGACCAGTTACCTCACATGTAACTGGTCCTTGAGCCCGTACAACCTTCCTGGACCATTGACTTCTCATGTCACTGGTCCATATTGCCGAACACTTGTTTAGCATGATGACTGTCCTGTCTATATTCAAACTATGGTCCTACGTACCATTTATTCGGATATCGATTGCATTGTTTTCAACCCGTGATCACTCGTATCACGTGCTAGGTTTTTTACTACATCTGTTCGGCTGTATCATAACCGAACAGTCTGCTTGAAGCCATGACTTCTCATATCACTGGTCCATATCGCTGTTCACCGAACTGCCCGGCGATAAGTCCAGTCGTATTTACCTCGTGTTCCCAAATATCACGTGTTTGGTAACTAAATGTATCTGCTCAGGAATACCTCCCTACAATGATCATAATAGAGTAAAGCACATTTCCAATGTACATTTATCTTTTTGAGTATATAACCTATTCAATCATATTTCGGTGTTGTACCAATGATTTAATCTCTTGACAACTGTGCAGCTCTGGGCCTATGAGGTTTTGAACATGTGTCGTCCGGTAACGAAGAGCCTAGACTTGGGGATCCTTCTGCGTGCTCATATTTGGAGCAAGAAGAACATGGGGGAGAAGAGAGTGAGAGGTGACCTGAACGGCTTCCGGATATACCTAGATGAGCTCCGACCCTCACAGGTATGACATGACTTTATCGAACGGAAATATGCTTCCCTTTTCATTGCTTTAATGCTGTCGCTGACCGATACTTGCATTGTTTGCTTGTGCAGGTAGAGTGGGATCCTTGGAGGGTGGCAGAGCCAGAGCCTGAATACCTGGCTAGGAGCAGGGTTGTGACAGCGAGCAGAGAGCTACTCGAGTCGGCATTTGGTTGGCAGTGGTACTTGGGTGACCGAGTGACATGCCAGTCACTTAGCTATGCAAGGTTCCAGGTACCCGGACCGCTTCCACCACGGGCCTCACACACAGGGGAGTACACGCTAGTCGAGTTAGAGGTCTTTACGCGGCCTGACATCGACTTGACACGCTACCTGCGTCCCGGCATGGACTATGCAGTTTACCAGAGAGAGTGCTTAGCGGGGCCGCTGAGAGTACGAGAGTTCAGAGAGGTTCGGAGTCAGGCCTGCGAAGCTGCTGAGGAGAGGAGAGCCATTACCGTGAGACAGAGTAGTAGCGAGAGTCGTGTGAGACGGGGTCCGAGTGGACCTGTGAGAGGTGGGCCACCAGAGTTGATGTGGCATATAGCAGTGGTTGACTCTAAGGGCAATCCAGCTGAGCTACATCTAGCCCCTGCCAGAGTTGAGCCAGCGCCCGTTACTGTGCCGGTAAGACATTGTAGACTTCATTATTATACTTCCATAAAATCTTGAAACATTGCTTAATTGCTTATGTTCAAATTATCCTTGCAGGTGCCCAATGAATGGGTGAACGAGGCTGTTCGGCGTATGCTTGCACTGGAGAATGTGATAAGGCGAGCGGCAAGTGACTTGCCTTTGGACTTGCGCTACCCGCCACCGGCGGCTCAGAGACCTCAGGTATATATTCCATAAAAACGATACATTCCTGCATTCAATACTTGACATATGCATGCTTTGCTCGATACATAGCATTTCTCAATTGCCGTTGACTTTGAAATTGATCTTACCTGCTTGCAAACATATACTACATAGCATGTATACTAAATGTGCAAAAGTTTAAAATGCAGACACAGGGACGAGCGGCTCCTAGGAGGAAAAGTGCAAGAGAGCCTCCACAAAAGAAGCTAGCAACTAGGACTCCTGCTCCTCCACCTACTACTAGACCACAGATGCAGGGCATACAGCCACCAGTTGCGAGTGAGGAGGCGGCCCTAGAGGCCGTGGCGCGCGCTGAGGAGAGGTATCAACTGAAGATGCGCCAAAGGCCCTCGCAAGATGAGCAAGTCCGCAAGAAGCGGCTGCTCCTGCCCGAGGATTCTGAGGAAAAAGGGGAAGAGGAGGAAGAGGAAGAAGAAGAAGACGAGGAGGCGCCCGACAGCAGCGGTTCAGACGACTCAGCGGACGATCCTGGTTTTAGATAGGATCCTAGAAAAAGGGACGATGACGATGACGACGGAGATGGTGGCTGGTTCGGAGAGGATTGAGGGCTACCAAGAAGCCTCATTTCACTTTCCGCACTCTTGATTTTTTGCTTTTGGGCCTGCGTGCCCGCGTAGATAGATCGAAGGCCGGAGTGCCTTAGTTGATACTTGATACATGTTTTTAAGGCCTGCGTGCCCTTTTGACTTGATGGGCGAGTGTGCCCGAGTTGACATGATGACTTTTGCGTGGCCGATGTGCCGCACACACAGTGGTTTACTTTGACATAGACAGATTATGGCTTAGCTAGAAAATTTGCATTTTCGGTTCATTTCACTCTTGTAATGAATTAGAGTAAGTAAGCGTTTGCCACTAATACCATGCTTGCATTGATAATGGACTGAGACTGCTCACAAATATACGCACATGCACAGACAGAACTAGCTCAGAAGGAACACAAGAACGCACCTTAAGACACGGCTAGGATACGAGGATACAAGAGAATGAAACATTGGTCATTCACAAGTCAAAGCTCAAAATATTCTATCTTGGATGAAAACGACGCTTCCATAAAGTCATGTATATGTGAAATAACCCACGAGAGCTGACGGAGTTGATAAACGCATCCCAAAACGCAAACTTAACCGAAAGTGTTACAAAAGACACAAAACGGACACGAGATGGAAAAAGATGACTCTAATATGTCCCGGACTGAAACCGACACCTCCGTACAGTCATATTAGGTCACAATGACCTGTACGGCCTGCGAGAAAAGAGTTTGAACCCTTGAACTGAGTTTCGAATCCCCGAAATGGTTATTTGGACTTGAAACGGGCCGTCGAGGGCTCAAAAACTTTGTTAAATGCAATTTCTCAAATCCGACACTTGGATATGGTCACATATGCTCATAGTGACTTGTTGGAACCATAAAAGTTGCAAAAGAACCCTTGGAATAGGAGGCGACCACAATTGGACAGTAGCTGGTGTAATCTGTCAAATTGCAGAACGAACCATCGCGCGAGGGACTGAGTGCGTCGCGCGATGGAGTGATGCTTGTTACTCGCGCGAGGGAATGAGAGCATCGCACGATGATTGGATCGTGCCAGGCCACCTTTATTTGACCGTTTCAGATTTTTAGAATGGCCAAGCCTTGTCATCACCCTTCAACTGCTCAGAGTACTTCAGGGATAGTGCAGAGGTGCCTTCACTTTGGAGAAGAGGATGCCACGTTGTATGGATATTTGCACTGAGAAAGGACAACACTCTTTGCATTCTGTCTATAAAGAGGCCAACACTTTGCTAATGAAAAGCATCCCTCCTACACTTTGAGAGTCCTACGAGAAGCAAAATGGCAAATAACCTTCCGGTCTTGATTAGCCCATGGCTCACGGCCTTTGTTGCCGGAGATTGGCTGTCATTTCGGTTCTACAATGCTGGCTGCCTTCCGTTTTCTCTGCAATGTGAGGTTCATTCTGAATTTCTGAGGGCAGCCCTGCAATTCTGGGACCCAGAGGTTCACGTGTTCAGGTTTGGGGTTAATGAGCTGTGCCCAACCGCGGATGAATTCCAAGCATACCTCCAAGGAGTCGCCTCGAGCGTGATTGTCGTGCCGCCTTATAGGAAAAGCATGCCAAAGCTCCTACAGTCAAGTCTTGGCATTACCCGGGGAGCGGCCGAAAGTTTACTAACCGGAGGGCAAATCAACATCATGCGCCTGATGGAGTGGAATGGGCCAGAGGGGGATGTAGAGGACATAACCGCGCAGGCTCGGTGTCGATTTGCTCTGGCAATCAGCATGCTAGCCGCTTATTTACTGGTATCTCCAAACGGGCATGTTAACCCCATGCTGGTAAGCGTTGCAGCTCAACTGGGCGCCCGGAGAAATGTGGTGCCACTGGTCCTGGCAGAGACACTAATAGGTTTGGATTTGGTTTCCACTGGCCAAACAGACGTGTTTGGTGGTAGCCTACTCCTACTGCAGATCGACTCTCACTTAGCTCACCTTTTTCCAGTTTTTTCACATTCTGATTTTACCTCATCTCTCAGCTAAGGTTATATGGAAGCTCCTTACTTGTCTTTCCTCTCAAGCTTTATATGACTTCTCATTTGTTTTCCACTCATGCAGCTCTGGCTATCTGACAAATTGGGATTGCTTACAGCATCGGAAGCAAATTGGCCTCATCTGCCCGGTCGAATGCACCAGCGGGGCATAATCTACCCGGAAATGTCTACGCATCAATAGTACACATTCATGAGAGAAATGCTGCCGAACGAAATCATGTGGCGGCACGATGCCCTAAACATTCCAGACATGGCCCTGAGTTCTGCAGGTTTCAAGAGAGTAGTGATCGCTGGGCTGACCGCTTTCACATTCTACATCCCTGGACGCATCCTTCGTCAGTTAGGAATGAGCCAAGGGCTTCACCGAGCTGGATTGAAGACTTCCAAATCCCTGCCTTCACTGCCCTAAATTTGAGAGGATATGAGCACAATTGGGGCCTGAGGCAACTCGGGGGAGCTAACCCAGGCTTCAGCACAGAACTTATGCACCGATATCAAGTATGGCTAAGCAGGGAAGTTGCAAGCAGGCAAAACAATGACTGACTTCTGACGGACCCTGATGATCTAGAATAAACCGTGAGCTTGTTTAAGGCCTCGAGCACTTTATTCTGTTTTTATGCTTAACTCTTTTTAAGACTGCTTAGCCTGTGTAATAGAAGTAATAATTTGAAGAAAAGTGAAAGTTTGAAAAATTTCCCTTTTGAATTCAAGTGTTGAACCGCTGTGCCACCCAAGAATCGGGTTAACTTCTGGTAATAAGAAATCGTGGATCAAGTTGATGAATTGTGACCGAATCTCATAGAGAGATTGCCTACGTAACCCTTCTTAGGGAATCAGGTCAGCACGTAGTTCAGGCTAAGGTTCACTCGAGTATTTTAGCTCTCCTTTTACGCTCTAAATTTTGCCTAGTGCCGCCACTTCGGGTTTTCAGCCTAGCGAGCTTTGATTGATGCCTATTTATTTTTGCCTAAACCGCCTTCTCAGGTTTTCGGTCTAGCAGGCTTGCTCTAATTTTTGCTTGGAACCGCCCACCCTTGTGGTTTTCGGCCCAATGAGCTTCTCTCAGGGGTAGTACCGTTTGAGTTGATCCAGGTTAACCAGAGAGTTGAATTCATTGCCGTCGAGATCGATGAGCTGAGCCGCTCCCTTAGAAAGGATGGTCTTGATGATGTAAGGTCCAAAACGCTTGGGTCGGAATTTGCCGCAGGGGTCAAAAACTGGTGCTCGAATCTCCTTTGTGACCGTGTCCCCTTCAACCAAGTCTCTAGACTTCACCTTTTTGTTGAATGCCCAGGAGATTCTCCACTGATACCTCTGAACGTGATACAGGGCCCGAAGCCTCCTCTCATAAAAAAGCATGAGTTCAACAAATCTTCCACTGAGCAATTCAGATTTCAAGAGCTCCGATTCCACCATGATCCTCAAAGATGGTACCTCAAGCTCTATTGGGAGAACCACTTCCATCCCGTAGACCAAGGAGTAGGGGGTCGCACCCGTTGACGTTCGGATCGATGTTCGATAACCCCAAAAAGCTAAAGGCAGTTGCTCGTGCCAGTCCCTGGCGGACTCTGCAGACTTTTTGATGATTGTCTCAACATTCTTGTTGGCCGCTTCAATTGCTCCATTCATTTGAGGACGATAGACTGTTGAATGATGGATTTGGATCTTGAATTCTTCGAACAACTCCAGGACCCTGCCTTTAAAATGACTCCCATTGTCAGATACGAATGCTTGCGGAACCCTATACTGGTAGATGATGTTTTTCCTGATAAAATGAGCAACTTGAACCGCAGTCAGGGTTTTATAAGATTCGGCCTCAACCCATTTGGTAAAATAATCTATCGCCACAAGGATAAACCTATGACCATTCGAAGCAGACGGTCTGACCATGTCAATGACGTCGATACCCCATATAGAGAAAGGCCAAGGCGAAGCCATGCCAAATAGGTTAGAGGGTGGTACATGCATTAGATTAGCATGAATTTGGCATTTGTGACATCGCCGCACGTAATCCACACACTGGGACTCCATAGTAGACCAGAAATAGCCTTGGCGCAAGACCTTCCTAGCGAGCATGACGCCGCTCATATGAGGGCCACAGATCCCCTCATGGATTTCCTCCATGATTCTGGCGGCCTCGGTACCGTTGATGCAAAGCTTGTGCATTCCGCAATGAGATCTCCTATATAACTTTCCCCCACAAATGATGTACTGGGCAGCCATTCTCCGCAACACAGTCTGATCCTTTTTAGAGGCCTCGGCCGGATACAAACCACTCTCGACGAAGTTCCATATGTCATGGTACCAGGGTAGGCCATCATTCAACATCATCGATGGCGTTGACATATTGATAAGCGGGGCAGTCCCGCTGCTCAATTAAGATTGGACGTAGTTTGACTCCCAAAGGTAACTCAACCATGGAAGCCAAGGTTGCGAGCGCATCAGCGAATCGGTTCTTCAAACGAGGGATGTGGGTGAAAGCCACTTTATTGAAGCGAGGAATTAGTCCTTCCAAATTCTGATGGTAAGGCTTCAACCCTTCTTCACGCACTTTCCAGTCCCCGTTGGCTTGAGATACAACAAGATTAGAGTCCCCGACAACTTCAAGCCTTTCAACACCGAGCGTGAGTGCAGCCTCCATGCCCACAATACAAGCCTCATATTCAGCTTGGTTGTTTGTAACATCGAAGTTAAGTTTGAATGCAAGCGGAATGTGGGAATCGTCAGGGGCGACTAGGAAGACTCCAATCCCAAATCCTTTCTGATTGGCTACCCCATCGAAGTAAAGAGTCCAAACATCTTCGACAACTGTTAACACTTCCTCATCTGGGAACACAAAGTCTGCACCTTTCGAACCATCCACAGGGTGATCAGCCAAAAACTCAGCAATAGCTTGCCCTTTCACAGACTTTCTTGTGACGTATTCAAGATCGAATTCTGCCAAGAGGAGCAACCAACGTGCTAACTTACTAGTGAGAGCTGGTTTCTCAAACAGATACTTGAGAGGATCCATTCGAGAAATCAACTTCACTGGGTAAGCCAGCATGTAGTGTCTCAACTTCTTAGAGGCCCAAACCAGAGCCCAGCACGTTTTCTCCAAGGCTGTGTAGTGCTCTTCAGTTCCAACCATCTTCTTACTCAAGTAGTAAACGGCCTTTTCTACTCCCTGGTCCCCTTCTTGAGCTAGCAAGCATCCTATGGATGTAGAGTTCATAGACAAGTATAGAATCAAGGGCTTCCCAGGCACCAGTGGCATCAAAATAGGTGGATTTTGTAAATAGTTCCGAATTGACATGAAGGCCGCTTGGCATCTGTTTGACCATACGAACGGGGTATCCTTCTTGAGTAGACGAAACATCGGCTCGCAAGTTAAGGTCAACTTGGCGATGAATCTACTGATAAACTGAACTTTCCCCAAAAAGCTCCGCACTCCTTTTTCAGTCTCTGGTGGCTTTATTTCAAGCACCGCTTTGATCTTTGATGGATCGACCTCAATCCCACGCGAAGTGATCATGAAACCAAGCATCTTGCCTGCAGTGACCCCGAAAGTGCACTTCTGTGGATTAAGACGCATGCGGAATTTACGGAGCCTTTCGAAAAACTTCCTCAATACGGGAACATGCCCCTCCCGAGTTTTTGATTTAGCAATCATGTCGTCCACGTACACCTCAACCTCTTTGTGAATCATGTCGTGCAAAATGGTCGTAGCGGCTCTCTGGTAGGTAGGACCAGCATTCTTCAAACCAAATGGAATGACCAAATAACAATAAGTCCCCCATTCAGTGATGAAGGTCGTCTTCTCACGGTCTTCCGGCGCCATGAGAATCTGGTTATATCCGGAAAATCCATCCATAAACGAGAGCATAGCATGGCCTGCTGTATTGTTGACTAGTACATCGATATATGGCAAGGGAAAATCGTCCTTGGAGCTTGCCTTGTTCAGATCTCTGAAATCAACACACACTCGAATTTGTCCATTCTTTTTAGGAACCAGGACAATGTTGGCAACCCAAGCGGGGTATTGAGAGACCATAAGGAAACCGGCGTCGATCTGCTTAGTGACCTCCTCCTTGATCTTTTGTACCCAATTCGGCCTCATCAGCCTTAGTTTCTGCTTTACGGGTTTGGCATTTGGTAGCAAAGGGATTCGATGCTCCACTATCTCTGGGTCAATGCCAGGCATGTCCTGATGGGACCATGCAAAAATGTCACTAAACTCTGAGAGCAGTTCTTTGAAATCATGATGTTCCTCTGGCGATAAAGTGGAGCCCACTTGAACCATTCGGGGATCATTCTCATCTTTCAAGTTTATTAAGATTATTTCTTCTTTTAATGGCTGAGCATGCCTTTCATCTTCCCTTTCGATGAGGGCACGGATTTCCTTGGGAACATCCCCATCGAAATCTATCTCTTCATCGTCGGGGTCGACACAGTTTATATAAAGATCATTCAAGTAGTCAGAAGAGGATTCCTTTATTTCATAAGACCCTACAGGGTCGCCAAGTATAAGGGAATCGAACTCAAAGTAAAAGCCATGACGTGGAGGGCCGAGAGGCACAAACTCTGACTTAGAGCTAGACTTAGACTCAGACGACTCAACAGACTCAGTGTCAGACTCTGATACATCATCAATGCAAGTAAGGCGTAGTTTGAAAATGCAATTTTTGAGGCTACCCTTAGCTTCCGTGATGAGGGAGATAGGATCCTTGAAATCACCGGACTCAAGCATGAACACCTCGGCCTCTTCAGCTTCCTTGGCCAAACCCACTTGGGAGAACTCGTAGAACAGCTGCTCCAAGCTTCCCTGATCAAAAGACATCAGCCAATCAGCTTTCAGCTTGGGCTGGCTAAGCTTCCTCTTGAATCCTGCTCTTGCTGGTTCTTCATCGCTAGAGGACCAGGTGTCATCAGTGAAGGCCTCAAACCCAGGTAGCAGCTCCCCAGTGACTGAATCGACAAAAGGCTCAGGCTGTTTGGTGTAGATATCATTCCCCACCTCGCGTACAAAGTAGCTGTCGGGCTCACCATAGAGAGATCAAGGTTTTCCCGTGCATTTCCTTCTTTTGGCATCCTTGGTAGAGGAGGAGTACCCCAGACCAAAGCGGCCCTCACAGGAAGGAAAGACAGGGAACTCCGGGATCCCTTGTTGGTGAATCCCTAAACCAAGACCAGGTAGATAGGACATCCTCCTCATGATGTCTAAAGCAACAGAGCTTATGATGAAGTCCCCATCCACGTTGATGGCTAAAACCGAACCAGAAGTGTCAAAAGAGAAACCCCCGAGATCGACATCTTCGTCACCGTGTGCAATCCCCAGAACAGGTGTCCCATCCTCCTTAAGTAGGCGAATGCCCGAGTCCCCGCAAATAGTCAAAGTGCCGGTAGGGAGCCCTAACATAACCTTCTGATGAAGAGTAGATGGTACAGCCATGATGTCAGATCTGTGAAGCCACGACCTTCCTAGCAGGAGATTAAAGGTGGCAGGGATATCAACTACATGGAACTCGACATCCATCTCAAAACCCTCAGCATCAAGCTTGAGCACAAGTGTGCCTTTGACCACGCGACGAGTGCTGTCATATGCCTTGACGGCCAGGTTGGAAGGTGCAAAGTCCTTTTTGGCTAGCCCTAAGCGGTAAGCCACTCTCAACGAGCAAACATTGATCGTCGACCCATTGTCGATAAGAGCAGTTGGAATCCAAAGTCCTTTACATTTAACGGTGATGTGTAAGGGGCGATTATGATCAACCCCTTCGATCGGTAGATCCTTGTCAGTGAAAGTCACGGTGTGCTTAGAGGTAGGCGGGAGGATAATAGATATCATTGTTTCAGGTGTGACATCTAGTCGAATCTCAAGACGAGAGAGAGTGTGGCAGAACTTCCAACGATGTTCACGGGAGGAACAGATTAATCCTCAGAGTGATATAGCAGTAGGAATCCACTCTAGCTGCCTTTGAATCATGTCATCGTTTGGGGCGCTAGGAGGTACCTCGAATGGTGCAGATCTTAAGAAAGCAGAAGGTTCGTTCCTTTGGTTGGAAGAATTGGACGAGCTCCCAGCTTGTAGACTAGCAGGCTGAAAAATTCGTCCAGTTTTTGTAACGTTGAGAACGTTCTCTAGCGAGGGCACCACTTGAGGATCTTGACTATCATCCCAAAGGTCAGCAGGGACTTCCCCCAATTTGCGTTTCCCTTTGTCAGAGAGCGGCGGGGCTACACGTACCTCCATGCCCAAGCCTAGGTCGTCAGCCAAGTCGTTCAACAATAGCGACTCCCAAAAGTCTGGATCCTTAACACCTGCGGCTTCTCCGATAGGCTCTGTATTAGCAACAAACGGGACATCCCAAAGTCCCCCATCGGCGAAAGAGCGGTTGACGGTCCAAACCTCGGACCCAACTTGGATATTGACCACATCATCAACATCCCAGAGGTCGGGTGGCGGAACGAGGTCTGTGACCATGATGCCGTAACCCTCTTCGGCTAGATAAGGCGGTGTGGGGCACGAGAGTTCTTCGTTGATGATGTAAAACGTAGGGTCATACTTGATGTTAGTTACAGAGTCAACCAGCCTGTCGAGAGTAGAAGGGAGAAAACATTCCCCCAGGACACGAGTTTCTTCCTGGATGAGACCATCATCTATAAACTGAATCTCATGATTGGGCAGAGCATATCCTTGAAGAGGGTTAGGGTCAAACTCCAACGGAAATTGCCACGCGGGCTCGGGATCCCAATAGTATTCCTCCTCAGGCAGAACAGGCTCAGGCTGTTGAAAGAGCATGTTTAAAGAAAACCCATCTAAAGGATCAAGCATATCTGCCTCATAATTAGCCATCCAGGCGTCATACCAAGCATGGTTAAAAGGGACATACTCAGGGTTCTGGGAGAAGCTGTCCAATTCTAGCTCCGTCCATTCATTGATTACGGGGATTGCATAGTCATCATTATCAGCTATGGCCCATCCCACTGCTTGCATATCAATCTGCTGTTCCGGTAAAAGAGGGGCAGCGAACCTAAAATGGCTTACTAAATTCGGAGAGGGGTTTGGATTTGTCACATCGAAGTACAGGCTATCCAAGGAAGAATCAGAGTTAATCTGTACGAATGGGATGGACTGGTGAAACAGGTCGCTGATAGAAGCGTTGAACACAGACATTCCATTCTGCAAGCGTGCGGAGGGCACATTGGAATTGGATGACTGTCCTTCTTCAAGGTGAATATGGAAGATTTCGGCTTCGGGCTGAGAAGGTATGGGCACAACTGGCTTGGGTTGGTCCGTGGAGGCTATATGGTCGGTAGGGTTGAATATGGTGGAGTTAGGGTTGATATTAGTGGAGCTGAGGGATATCTGGTTGATGTGGGGAGCAGCGTTGTGCTTTGGCAGGGAGTTGGAAAGGATGTTTGGCTTTTGGGTTGGTGGAGGTGGAGCATGGAGAGTCCCTTCATCTATGAGATCCTGGATCGCATGTCGAAGACGAAAGCAGGAGTCCGTGAGGTGTCCAGCCCCTTGGTGGTAGGCGCAATAAAGATTGGCTTTGAAGTTGGGTGAAGGGTTCTTAGGCAAAGGAGTCGGGTCGAGGGGTTTCAGATGCCCTGATTGAATCAATTTCTCCATAACGGACGACAACGGAGCTTCAAACGCGGAGAAACTGTGGGGCTGACTGCAGGGCCGGTTATTTTGAGGGGTTTGCACCTGATGAACCTCAGCAATATGATTGGTTGCATTGGAAGAAGAAGCGTTAGTGCCGCTAGTCGCTGCGTTGGAGAATGCCCCACTGCCAAACAATGCATTGGTGTTTCCCGAGTAAACCCAAGGCTTTGATTTCGGAGGGTTAGAAGACTCCCCTCTTGACAAAATCCCACTTTGTAGAGCATCCTCGATAGCCAACCCAGACTCAAAGAAGGTATCGAAGTTTGAAGAAGCTTGGACAAGGACCAAATGCCTATCATAATCTGGCTGGAGATTGCGGGAGATGATTCGGAGCTGATCTCTCTCGCTCGGGCGATCGGTCAATCTGAGCAGCCTTTGTCCTCCATCTCTTGACAAAATCCGCGAAGGATTCCTTAGCTTCCATTTTGGTGGACTCAAGCTCTCGGGTTGTCATTCTGAGTTGGGAGTTGTAACTATACTGCGAAATAAACGCAGCACCGATGTCTTCCCAAGTCATTCTTTTGGCGATATCGAGGGACAAAAACCAGTGAAAGGCAGGTCCAGAAAGAGTCTGAGGGAATAGCTGGGACATGGCCTCAGGTTCAACAGCCAAGAGTTTCATGGCAGCATGATAGCCGTAAAGATGAGTCTTCGGATCACCACTTCCATCAAACTTGGCGAGATCAGGCATCTTGAATTTGTCGGGGAGCTTGGCATTGGGATACAAGCAGAGGCGATCTAGGTCAATTCCCCCGGCACTGATCTTCTCGGACTTGGAAACGGATTCCTCCAGTTTGACGATCTTTGCCATGAGAGCAGTCATGTTAGGGTCTAGAATGGGTCTCGCGACAGCGAGATTCAGGTTTGCTGCCTCTGGGCGAGCCTCTCTCGGGTTGGGCTGAATTATAATCTGCCCTGCATGGTTGGGATCCTCAACAAAGATCGGCTCCGCATGGTCATCCTCATCGACCTCGCCTCCTGCTTCTGCAGCTGGCGGAACGCGAGTGTTGATAAGGTCATTGAGCCTAGTGAGATTTGCATCGGTCTGAGCAGCCCTTTGTTGTATGGTAGCGATGCTGTTCTGAATGTTCATGAGCATGGTTTCGAGACTTAGCGGTTGCGGATTATCTGCCATAACAGAGGTCCCAGATGAGCTTGAGAAGGATGGAGAGGTAGGTGACGCCGGAGATTCAAGTTCCTGGATAACCGACGGCGATTCTGACTGTAAAGCTGCCAACAGGGAACACGGGGAGTCTTCCGTTGTGACTGACTGAGCTTGCAACCTGACTAGCCTTTGAACCGGATCCCGATGTAGACGTTCCCAATTGGGTTTGGCTTTCCGCCTCGATACTTTCCTTGACGGCGCAATGGTTCAGAATCCTTCTTTGCTTTGCCTTTAAGTAAGAAAAGGTTCCATAAGGGCCCTGCAGCAACTTTATTCTAAATAAAAGACTAAAATGATAACACAACCATCGTCGTCAGTGTCGCCCCTAGACTCTAAGACTACCGACGAGTCTATCTCCTGACATTTGGACGTTGCCAAAAATCCTCGGATTTCTTTTCGAGAGTGTATCCTTGCTTGAATCGACTAATACTAAGAGATGTCAAAAACAATCTAAGGCTTTGCCTATTCCGTTCTCGAAGCTTCAACTCTGAACTTGGAAGAACTTGGGGTAGATGACGTGATACCTTAACCGGGGCGGTGTAGGCGATATGATGCCTATAGCCCGAGCGGAGTACGTGCTGCGCACGACAACCGGGCTGGTACAAGCATCACGGTATCCTCTCCGTTGTTCTTCCTTTTCCGTTTGAAACTTCAATTAGGTATGTAGACAAAAACTTAGAAAGTTTTGATTTCCCAAAGCTTTGTTGATCTAAGGACTTTGAAAATCGATAACATGCACAATCGAGATGCATGACTCTTCATCGGGCCTAGCAGCATCCTAATAAGCATGAGATAGACTCGAAAGAGAGACAACCTAGAAGCCGCCCTAAACATGCTCCTACGCAAAATGGTATGTATGTACAATGCATGCGATAGGGAAAGCAATAACACGTAGATAGTATATGGGGGTTAAATGCAAGTAGTCTTGCACTGTAGCTACCTGTCCTAATTTGGCAAGTTCTAATGCTTTTGTACATGCAAAGGCTGGTTTTGGCTTGTAACAGGTTCCTTGGACTAAAGCCAAGATATACCTCCCGCTGCCCACGTAATCGTAGAGCAACAGTCAAACGGTAGAATGACTTATCATCGTCGAAGGTTGTTGGTCATTCGGGGTCCTCGGGCTCCGGTAAACCGTGCCGGATTGCCAAAACGATCCAACGAGGCTTATCCCACATTGATGCAAATGAGAATGCTAAAGATTGATTAAATGGAATAGAATCGCAAATTCACAAATGCCTTTTCAAATTTGGCTCACTTTATTGATCAATACTTAGAAGAAACTACACGAGAGAACAATCGGAAAAGCCCCAATTAGGATGGCCGGACATGAGGTCCTGTTAAATCACCAATCCTTTCTTTAGCAGTGCGAAGCTCACTATTTTGACAGACTTTTGTGAGATCGTTCTCAAGTGTATTAAAATCTAAGCATAAACCAATATTGATTCGGTCCCCAGCAGAGTCGCCACTGTGGGCATGCGTGCCCTATTTTCCTTCGTAGGAAGGGATTCCGTTCCCCTCCGAAAAGAGAAAAGTGCTGGTTCACGGGAGCGCTTAAGCTGGACGTCGAGCGCTCGCAAAATACAGAGTCGCCACTCGGGTTTGAAGGTCCGACACCCAAGGAACCGTATTTTCGAAGCACTTGCCGCGCTGTTTGATTTGAAAAAGTTAAGGAACCAGTCCGTCATAACCATATCTGGGTTCGGGAGCCAGGTTATGAGAGGGGAAGGGTTTTATGGCACCCCTTTCGCCCAATCCTGAGATCGGTCTCTACTTAGGTATTTGCGAAAAAGAGTTTGTTTGCGATTCTATTTATTTAATTAATTTTTAGCCAATTAGGGCGGGGAACAATTTAATCGGGGATTTAATACTGTAACACTTTTGTAAGATTCGATAAATATGGCGTGGATGAGCGAGATAATAAATAACAAATGGAATAAAGTTCAAAATATCAATCAAACATCAAGATAGCGCTGCGTATGATTTTGGCACAAACGAACAGCCAACTTGCATGCGTGAATCAATCTGCATGCAAGCAACCCATCGCGCGACAATCTCATACACTCGCGCGAGTGTTAGTGCCTCACCAATAGTTTGAATTTTACCCCCTTCTGAGCTCTAGAAGGACCAGTGCTCACCCAGGTGCAAACCGAGCAGTTTATATGTACTTGGAAGTAAATAATATTACAATAGATGGAAATATTATGGAAACACGACCCCTAAACAGTGGGGGTGACTAAACAGAGGCCAAGGCCAAGCTGCTCATGTAATGGCAGTCCCTGGAAATCAGAGCACCATCGCGCGAGGGAATGAGACACACGCGCGATTATTCTGACTGGACTTCCAGGAATTGCTTTGCATGCCTAGGGCCCTGAGACATGTTTAAGAGCATCCCAAGAGCATTCCGAACCAAGTGAAGTTGTGAACTAAGCTAAACTATGATTTTTAACATGCAAAGCAGTGAGCTAATACTTTTAAAAAAAAAAAGACTTGAGAGTGACTATGAACATGACAAGAAATTTAAAGACCAGCATCCCTTCCCCACGTGGTCCAATCTCGTGCAAACAAAACTGTCGCGCGAGTTAGTGGGACCATCGCGCGAGGGTTCTGTGGCCACGGCTCTTGAAACCTTGCTAGCTTTAGGGCCAGAACTGGTATTGATTACCAGTCTTGACCCTGCCAGCCCCCCTCAGGGGTCTAAACAATGAACAGAAAGGTATTATACCTTTGCTTGGGTATCTTGAAGATGGCTTGAGTGAGGTGGTGTAGCTAGGACGGCGATTAAGAAGGGATGAGTGCAGTATGGAATGTGAATGCTTGCATTTCCTTCTCTTTCTTTGGGAATTTTTGGTAACCCTTTGGAAAATGGACCATGGGGGGTATTTATAGAAAGAGGAGGGATGTTGGTTGGTGGCTAAGCAAGGCAATGCAACCAGCCAACAAGGCTGGTTGCAATTACTTGGTAGAGAAGTGGGGTGCCAAAGGTGATGGAAGAGTGGGGGAGAGGTGGTGCAAAGGGAGCCCCCCAGAACGCTGTTCAGTCAACAAAACGGGGTTACATAGGCCTGTATCCCCCTGATCACCACGCAATCCAGCTGGAAATTGATGAAAATGACAGGTGTTGACCATCGCGCGAGGGTATGGATGCATCGCGCGAGTGTCAAGTTAACCCCGCGAAGGTCAACGGTCAAAACCTTTGACTTTGACCACCACCTGACAACTAAACCATCGCGCGAGGGTTCCAGTGCGTCGCGTGACTTTCAAACCTAAGGTCCAGGTTCGGATTCAAAGGTTTTAGGACTAAGGATGGGTTCCACACATGCCAAACTCAAGCCATTTCATATTCTCAAGACTGTTTTCGACCTGATTCATCATCGGGGAAATAAGAAATAGAAAAACGAAGTAAAACGATCGGGAAGTCAGATTGGGGTGTCTACAATAGGGGAATTTCGGATTTTTCCGATGTCCCAACCTTAAATCATGCACACGGGGGGGGGGGGGGGGGGGGGGGGGGGAGTAAAATTTGAAAGTTAAAACAAAGGAGAATTAAAGTTATTTTTGTAAATACTAAAAAATGGGGTTAAAGTAATTTTTTATAAATAGTAAAAAGAAAAAAAAAACTTTATTACATATCTATTAACTACTAAAATAAAATAAAGAGTTAAAGTAATTTTTGAAAGTAAAAAGTAAAAAAAAAAAAGAACAAAAAAAAAAGGTTAACACCTTCCGTTAGCTCCATCCGTTATAAGTTGATGGAATTGGACGGCGGGGGCCTAATTCTTAACAGAATGATAAGTTCAAGTGTTTTTTTGTCATTAGTTAAAGTCTAGGTATTTTTTTGTAATGTCCTAAAAGTTAAGGAGTTTTTTTGAAAATTTTCCTATATTTTTTGATAATTCAGAATATCTTAAATTAAAATAACAGAATAGAGTCAGAGCATAACAACTACGAAACTGAATTAAAACAACAAAACCAACATTCTCAGGTGTCGCACACCTAGACTGTCTGCAATGACAAACACGCTCGCTTGCGCTGTCACGACCGTGTCTTTCACTTATTCTACTCCCAGACGTGAGGAATTTTCATGCTCCAAGTATGTCAGCTAAAAAATTTGGTACGTTTTTAATGTGGATACTGTTTTGACACGAGACACGAATGCATGGAATATAATTGGTTCAAAAAAACTAATCTAAGCGTGTCCTTAAGAGAACAGCTAATTAAATTCTGAGCTCCGTGCCTTCCTTAAGAAAACAGGGTGTCCTTAAGAAAACAGAAATGTTCCAAGTACGTGCAAATGTTTTGATGCAATAATTCATCAGATGAAAGACTCTTTCGAAGGTATAGGTTTGGTGTACAAGAGTAACACATCCATCATTTTTAAGCTTCACTTCCCAAGACAAAAATCCTAGTTCTATCCTTGACTCGAGTATTGTCCAAGTTGATGGATACATTGCTTGGGTGGTCACCGTGGTCTCCTAGGCATCGCTCGTTAATGAATCCTACCTAACTAGAGAAGCATACAGTTCACTACTGTTAGTAATTTATATTAATCAATAAGTATCTGTAATTTTAACGCCAGGAGATTAATAAGTAAAGCTCGTAATATAATTGAGACAAAGACGAGAGTGCAATTACAATTCTGTAGTGGAGTGAATTATAATTAGTGAAAAAAGAAGGGCGCTGCTATTCGCAGCCCTCTATTTACTCCCATAGCCCGTTAAAAATTTCCAATTATACTCGACAGTTAGTCACCGAAATTGAGATATATTTTCAGCATCCAATTACCGAAGTATAATATTTTTTTCAACAGATGTTTACCGAAAATGCATATTCGGCAGTTGTTTACCGAAAGTTGAACATATTTTCGACACGTAGTTACCGAAATATAATCTTGTTTTCAACAGCAATTTACCGAAATGTTATTTATGATTTTCAACAATCATTTACCGAAATGTAGTGGGCTACGGGAGAAAATAAAGGGCTGCGAATAGCGGCGCCAAAAAAGAAATAGAATCCTGGGAGATTAGGGTTTCTTATTTACACCGAAACCCCGAACTTATTACTCCTTAGGTCCCTATCGTAGCACTCTATATATATATACATACATACATATATACACACACACACACGTTATGCTCTTTAGGTCAGACTGACGATTTCTATTATTCACGAAATAGAGGCAGACATAGGGAGAGCAAACAGACACGAAAGAGTCCACACTCGATTTGTGTTCTAGACGTACAGAGAATACGATAGAAGATCGTAAGGTGCAGTCGAGCAGTATTCATGACTTATAGCAAGGCGTGCTATAATAAGTTCAACCAACATTTGTGTCATAGGGAGTTGAGGTGAAACACTAATTCCGCCTTATAGGGTTTTGCAATTTTTTTGTTGTCTAATCTGTACACATCATTTTTGAGTTTTGAGAATTGTTTCCCAAACAATACTTCCCTGCAAAAATCGTACTTCCGAAAATTGGAATGGAGTATATCACAATTGATGGAATGACTAGCAATGTTATCAATCCCGTACCGTACCGGCTGGTACGTACCGGATTTGAGAGAAATCGGTACCCTAACCCCCCAATACCGTTCCGGACCAAATACCGGTCGTTTCCGCCTGGTACCGATCATCTTGAAAAATATCGGCCAGTACCGGCGTACCGGAAATTCCGGTCGAGATTTTGCAGAGCGTTTTTTTTTTTTACTATCATTTAATCATTTTCTGGTCCAAAAAAAAAAAAACGTTTCAGAATATTTTTTTTGGGTTATCTTAACCCCCAAAAAAATAAAAAAAAAGTTTTTTAGAATTTTAGCAAAACGTGGGCTTAACCATAGTACGTGCGCGAGGCTCAAATCCCGGATTTGCACCCCCTCTACGCGCAAATAACTCGTGACGCGCACCCGGTTAGTTGGTTTCCGAATCAATTTTTCCAAATTGCCTTCGGGCACAGCCCATTTTTCCGAGCGTGCGAGGCCTCTCCTTGGGTCCTCATATACAAGTTCACTAGTGTGCAAAGTCATTTAAGATGGAAAAGATTTTTATAACTAGGCAATATGAGACAAGATGCATACACATAGGTATTTTATGATGAATTGCATAGAATGGGGGATTTTTTTGAATTATGATTATCTATAATTATTATATATATTGTAGTTGTGGTAAATCCGAAACGGTACCCGGTATCTGACCGGTACCGATACGTACCGTACCAGTAGGAAAACCGGTACCCTGGCCGATACAGTATTCAGAACATTGATGACTAGTTTTCCTCCCCACTTTTCCACTGATTCCCTCTTGTTTGCTACAGCCATGTTGATTTGATTAATCTGGGGGAAAACTGCTTCGATATCAACTCTTGGTTCACGGAAGTAAGAACTTTGGTACGCAATATGCAGTTTTTCACTGGAATCCATTGGAAAGATGCTTTTCTGGATGGAAACCCCATTAAAGAGAAATCTGGTGTTTGGCACTGTTAGTAAATAAAAAGAAATCTGGTTCTTGGCCATTACCCCATTGGTCATACAAGATGGCGGTTTCCCAAGCCAGTTCATCAGACCACTTCATATATATCTCGATCCCTTCATTAATCGCTATAACCTGGGATTAAGACTGTTTGATCTGGTGGTCCAAGTTGACGTATCTTGGGATTAACGGTATTCATAATCTTGTAATAGATTATGTAGATTGTGGCTATTACGTCAGACCCTAGTAAGAAATTATAACCCGAATTCTAAATTCCTATCTGAAAGAGATAAAGTGAAATTAGGATAAGTATTAAAATAAACAGGACTATGACACAAACTGGTCTCTACTGCACTCATTATTGATGACCTCCAATTATTGCATCTGCCATCCCGAAGGGTCGCTAGCAAGGTTAATGGTTTGAAGGCCCAACTGTTCTTAGAAAACTCGCCTTCCAAAGAACAGGCGTTCATGATTGCATAGGGGAAGTCGGGGACACAGCAGCGGAGCCAAAGAATGAAAAAGACCATTTTGGGACACTTCGTTCACAATTGTAGCTATAGTGACCGTTCTTCAGACAATTAAAGCACTGAACGTACGTCCACAGTGCAGCCCTTGCTAAAATGACTCTAGTCATTACAATTATAGCATTTTACCTGGCTCATATCAAAGCCCTGTCCTCGTCCTCACATATTAAAGTCTACAATCAGTCTTTAGCCAATTGTGAGCAGTCTCAACTACGTATTAAGGTCGATTGAAATCACGCAATGCTACTAAAGTATTTGATTCCTTCCCGTAGATGGAGCTCTGGGCGTTGGGCTGGTTTGTGGTAATGTGGATTTTTTTGTTAATTTTCCTAAATATTTCAGTTTTTTGTTTTTGTTTTGTGTCCTTTGTTATCTGATTATAATTTCATAGAGCCCATTGTGTAATTAGATCTGAGCCTATTGCATTCCTTGAAGTTCGGCTGCATTTGGATGTGAAGTGTGCACTACAAGAAAAATGAAAATTGGTGACGAAAAAGTGGCGACGAAATTTAATTTTGTCACTAAATGAGTATATTTGGCGACGAAAAAATAAATTCGTCACCGTTTTGACAACTTCCGTGACGAAATAATTTTGTCACCAATTATACCTGTTTAGCGACGAAAAAAATATTTTCGTCACCAAAAGTACCCATTTGGAGACTAAATACATTTTTCGTCACCAAAAGCTTAAAAAAAGGTGACGAAATTATTTTTTGTCGCCAAAGATAATTATTTGGTGAAAAAAAAAAATTCGTCGCTAAATGAGACCAATTTAGTAACGAAATATTTTTTTTGTCTTCAAATGCTTAACTTTGGTGACGAAAAATAATTTCGTCACCATTTTAACGCTTTCAGCGACGAAAAATATATTTCGTCATCAAATGGGTACCTTTTGTGACGAAATTCATAAATTACGCTTTGTCACTAAATGTATTTCGAACATAACTCTTTACTAAAAACTCCGATTGAAATAATTCAAATTGGGTTTGAACAATAACTCAATTGCCTACAATTTTCATATTTATCAAAATTACTAATTTTAATGTTTAAAGGTTCAAAATTACATTTGAAATATATTTTTATGTTAAACATATATGTTATATATTAGATATTTCAAATATTTATTGAAAAGTGTGTGTGGTGCAGTTGGTTAGAGCTTGCGCGAAAAACTCAAGATACTCGGGTTCGAAACCCAGCAAGAGTAAGAAAGAAGGATTTTTTTCTCATATGAAAATGTCTTTTGCAACAAAAATTTTCGTCACCGATGAGACTCATCAGTAACGAATTTTTTCGTTGCCAAAAGGAATAATTTATGACAAAAATTTTCATCGTCAAAAAGTACAATAAGTGAGGAAAAAAATTTCGTCACCAATTATTCACTTTTTGATGACGAATATATTTCGTCATCAAAAGACACTATAGGTGACGAAAAATAAATTGTCACCAGGTAGAAATCCTCGACAACCTTTAGTCGACAAATTTTTTTTCGTCACCTATATTATTTGTGACGAAAAACAAGCAATTTGTGAGGATATTTATTCGTCACCCAATGTAATTTTTCTTGTAGTGGTGAACCTAGTCGCGAGTTGAGTTTTGTTCACTCTCCACTTAAGAGAGTGAATGTTACATTCCTTTCTATTGGTTAAAATAATATGAATCTTAGGGACAATCAGTGTAGAGTTAAAAATTCTTTGAAGGAACTTCAAACAAACTTGCCAAGAATTAAGATAATACATCTACAACGGTGACTACGTACAAAAAAATAAAATAACATTAAATGCTTGCATCGGTCAATTTAGGGATTTTACATTTATAGGGTGACTTGCTAATGTTTCTGTTTTATGAAAAAATGAAAAAGAAAAAAAGAAAAAAAAGAAAGAATGAGAAAGGGAGAAGTATGAGAAATTAATAAAACATTTAGGGCTTCGGGGCAATTTTTGTCGTCCAAATGTGAGCATTGTTAATATGAATAATAAAGTTTTCACTCTCTCTAACAGCTTAGGCTTTTAGATAAGTTGTTGGTTAACAATCTAATATATTACGTTATCAAAGCAGACAATAGATCTTGAGTTCAAAACTTACCGCCTACCTAATGATTAAAATCTACACGTGTTTAGCCTGCTTAGAGCATTCACAGTGGAATAACAAAAATCATAAGGTTGTTAAAGTTAATAATGTTTTCTCAAAAAAATGCTCACAGTGGCATAACAAAACTTAACAATTTCTTAGCAACTCATCAATTTTTGGTTGGATAATCAAAACAAGCAACTTTTTGCAAATAACCACCCCCCCCCCCCCCCCCCCCCCCCCCCTCTCTCTCAACAATGTTTTTAAGAAAAATACTGTATTTTTAAAAGAAGTTTTTTTTTTTTTTTTACAAAAACAGTTTAACCATTTTTCAAAAACTGTTTTTTTATTAAAAACTATTTTTTTAAAACTGTATTTATTTTTCAAAACTTTTATTTTAAAAAAAACTATCTTTTTTTTTTCAAAAACTGTTTTTTTAAAACTTTTTTGGAAAAGTGTGTTTTAAAATTTAAAAGTTTTCAAAACATTATTGGAATATTTAAATATCCATCCGATTTATCTATGCCATGTAAGAATTCATCCTGCCCTTTTTTCGTGCTTATGTTTTCATCCTCTTAGGATGTGAAATACCCTTGTTACCTCTTTGCTTGTTTGATTCCTAAATTAAAGGGATTCAAATGAATACCACAGTCTTTGATAAACCTTCTTGACTCCTAAATTAAAGGGATTTTGTTTCATATCACAATCCTCCAATTAAGTGAGAAACAATAGGATGATTTCAAATTTTCGAATGTGTAGATCACCAAATCCCCATGATTTCTACATTCCTTCTTGATAAACTGTCTTTTTGCATTTTAAAATTTTTACATTCGTCTTAGTCCTTCTCCATCCTTTTCCGCAATGGCCATCTTTGTATGACAAGTTGACCACATCTTTACATTTTTTCTTCATTCTTCAAGTTAGCCAACAAGACAACAAAAAATCATATTTTTCATTGATCTTATTACACGGAACATGGCTAAATTACCATAAAAAAAGAAATAACATGACATACTCAAACCATTACCTGGTTAAATTATCATGAAATTACATGGTTAAATTACCACGACGATTACAACGTGAACACGATAAATATCCCATGATTCGAACAAATATTTCATGGTAAACGGTTCAAATAATTTATCAAATGAAAATAATAGAGAAACATATTTCATGGTAAATGATACAAATAATTTCCCATGAAAAATAAAACCAATATAACTACTAGCGGGCGACGAAGGGATAGACGTTCTTGACCATGGAGGCACCAGACATCGGAAAACCGAAATCAGAGAACCCAAATCGCAGCCTTCTAGCATCAACACCGATCGCAGCCGCCATCGCAATCGTGACCGCGCCGTGCTTCTTCCTTTGAGTTTTGCCGAACTGTTGCCGAACTAGTTTGGTGTGGATTTTCGCCGAACTGGTGCGGGCTCCGCCTGCAGCCTTTTGGCATCAACTCCGATCGCGACCGCGATGTTCTCATTCCATAGGCTTCGCAACAATGGAGGCTAGATTGGTGTGGATTTTCACCGGATTGGTGTGTCGACGTACGCCCAAAATTAAAAACCTTCAAAACCGAAATGGAAGTTGCGGGTGGGGGGAGGCGTTAAATGGCTGGGGGTGGGAGGTGTTAAATAGTTGGGATTGAATGAGGATTAATTATTCAATCCCAAAAATTTTGGAATTCAAATCAACAAGGTTCGTCGGAACTCGTGGGATGGGATGACGAAATTTATGTTTTGATCCCTTTTCTGGTGTGTTATATATATATATATATATATATATATATATATATATATATATATATATATATATATATTAGGGGCATTGTTGGTATTAAAAAAAAACAGGGATGAAAACATACACTACAAGAAATTCAGGATCTCCCAACGGTTTTTTTCGCAACGGTTGAAAAAACCGTCGGTATAGATGGTGTATAGTAACGGTTTAAAAAACGTTACTAGAAACAAGAGTATAGCAACGGTTTTCATATGACTGTTAGTAGATTACAATACTATAGCAATGGTTTTCATTAACCGTTACTAAAAACTAGACTATAGCGACGGTTTTCATTAACCATTACTAAAAACTAGACTATAGCAACAGTTTCCAATAACCGTTACTATAAACTGGACTATAGCATCGATTTTCATTAACCGTTAGTAGAAACCAGATTTAAAAAAAAGGATTAAAAAAATCCAGTTAGTATAGTATAAATATTAAAAGGTGTATGATTTTTCACAAGTTATGAGCTAGCACAGTTGGTTTGCGCACGTGCGTGCACACACGAGGTCGAAGGTTCGATTCTTAGGAGGAGCAAGAATATTTTGCCGCCACGCAGGCACCATGTGGCTGCCACGTCAGTGCCACGTGGAGGCTTATGTCACACAGTGGTTGGTTTTTAAAAAAGTGAAAATTGCCTTTAGCAACGGTTATAAGCGTTGCTAATGAAACCGTTGGTAAAAAAAAATTTGTACCAATGCTCGTCAAAACCGTTGCTATACCTCTACAGCAACGGATATATTGCAACGGTTTGGCCGACGGTTTTCCAACCGTTGGTATAGCCTAAACGGGTCTCTACCAACGGTTTTTGGGTTTTTTGGAAACGCTTTCAACCGTTGCTATAGAACAATGTTCTTGTAGTGATAATAGTTCAAAAAGTAAAGGATGAATACTTAAATTGGATGGGGAATGAGGATGGATTTTTAAGTCTCCCAAAATTATTTTCTATTTCTAATAACATGTTTTTATTAGTTTGAAAAGTATTTTAAAAAAAATGTTTTATATGGGACAATTTTTAGATTGGGAAAAAAACTCTAATAGTCCTTGTAGTTAAGTGTTTGTGTCAATTTGGTCCATGTAGTTTTAATTGGCTCGATTTACACTCTGTACTTTCTATTTTGTTTCAATTCGGTTCAATTACTAACTTTCGTTAGTCCGCCGTTAGTCCTTTAAATACCAAAATCATATGGCCCCCTTTTTTGGGATTAAAACAGACCTGTCCGACTAAATAAGCTAACTTCCTTATTTTTTTCGTATTTGTTAGTTTTTCGTCATTTTTTTTTTGGGGGGGGGGGGGGGGGGGGGGGGGGGTGGGTGTTATTGCATCGTCATGACGAGGAAAATCTAAAAAGTAAAAAATTATTATCGAAATTCAATTTTTTTTAAATAAAGACGAAAAAATTGGCTTAGGTTTATTTTTCAACATTCCTAGTCAGGAATCAGTGCATGGGCCAAGTGTAGGAAAATGAATAGAATGACAAGGCACTATTTTTTGTATAACCACTTGGGCTGTTAAGTTAGGTTTATTGTAACCTAGTTGAGTGGTTTGTTATGTCTATATATTAGATTATGACATGGTAAATTTGGAATTGAGTTTATATAATATTCTGACTTTTGGACATGGCTATTTATCATGTTGACTTTTGGATCTATATCATGTTGTGACTTTTGGACATGGTTCTATATGCATTTTTAGTACTATGCAGAAAAATAAGGCATCTCAGTATTTGTCCACAAGTTGAACATGTAGACAATATCAGCGGTTATGATACCTCATGGCTGATCATGAAAATGCTGAATTCGACGGCAACGTTTTGTAGAAAATTATAACCAAAATTTTTCCCAAGTGCCTCCTTATCAATGGAGAATGGAAGAATGAGTTGTGTTTTGGTTCAGAGGTATATTAGGGCAAGAGGGGAATGAGTAACCCTATTCAGCTAAATAAGTCAACTGGCTTAATTTTTTGTCCTTATTCAAATTTTTTTTATATTTGTTAGTTTTTCATCATTTTTTTTGGGAATTATTGCATCGTCATAACAAGAGGAATCTAAAATGTAAAAAATTACGATCGAAACCTAATTTTTTTTGAATAAAGACAAAAATAAGCCAATAAGCCAATTTTTTCGTCTTTATTCAAAAAAAATTGGATCACGATCATTATTTTTTACTTTTTAGATTCCTCTCGTCATAACGATACAATAACCCCAAAAAAATTGACAAAAAACTAACAAATACGAAAAAAATTTGAATAAGGATAAAAAAATAAGCCAGTTGGCTTATTTAGCCGAACGAGTCTATTTTAACCCCAAAAAAGGGGGGCCATATGATTTTGTTGTTTAAAGGACTAACGGCAGACTAACGGAAGTTAGTAATTGGACCAAATTGAAACAAAATGAAAAGTACAGAGTGTAAATCAAGCCAATTACAACTACAGGGACCAAATTGACACAAATACTTAACTACAGGGACTATTTCAGTCTTTTCCCCTTTTAGATTTTTATAGGTTGAAAAGGTGATGTGGCAAGTTTTGATTATTCAATGTTTGATTATGTCACTGTAGACATTTATATTGTTAATCTTAGCAACCCCTTAAATGGATAATCAAAAGGCGATGTGGCAACTTTTGATTATCTAATTTTAATTAGTACGTCCACTGTGGATGCTCTTATGGAGGTGAGTCTGGCTACATACACTTGAGGGAGCATGTTGAGAATATAAATAATAAAGTTACCCCTCTCCCTAACAGTTGTTCCTCTCTCTAACAGCTTATGCTTTTTCATGAGTTGGTGGTTAACAATCTAATTAGCATTAGATGGACAATGTCTCCAAAGGAGTACTTGACAATCGATCTTGAGACCATTGTGAGGAGTCTCAATTCTGTAGTAAGGTCGATTATAGTCACGCGATTTTATTGTTAAAGTTTGATTCCTTTCCGAAGGTGGAGCTCTCGGCGTTGGGATGGTTCTGGTAGTACGGAGGATTTGTTAATTTTTCTTATTTTTATTTTGTTGTATTGTTATCTTTGTTATTGTTTACACTTGTTTTTAGTACCAAATCACAGGCCAACGTTGAAAGACTATTTAATTATTATTTTATTAAATTGGGCCGAAAAATAGAAATGTATTGAGTTAAAATTAATGGGTCAAGACAATATTAATTGGGCTCGATTAATTTTAATGCTATTGGATCATGGTCTTAGGTTATTTGGGCCTTATTTTTTGGGAAAATTACAGCTAAGGACGTGTTTTGATAATTAATATCCGCTAAGAACATTTGTTAATGCCAAGGACATTTTCAGCATTAACAAATGTTCTTAGCTTGTCCTTGGCGGGTATTAATTATCAAAACACGTCCTGAATAGTCATTTTTCCTTATTTTTTTAAACTTGATTTAAAGAGCCTGTAGCCCATGATTATTATTTTGGAGTATTCTCACGAAAAAAGAAAATATGGTGGTGGTTATTCTCTGTAAAGGCCATTTGAACCCATGATCTGTTAGTGGGCTTGAATCAAGGGAATAAAAAATGGTCCATGATGGCAAATAACCTTCGGCAACTCCCCATAACCGTTAATACACATGCAAAACCGTGAGCATAATTTCTGCCTACAAATACAAGAACTCAATAAGAAAAACATATTCAACACCTCAAAGCCTAGTGCTTAAACCAAAGTCTTCCTAGCGAAGCACCAATTTTATTTTTCCTATACCAACTCAATTACTTCTTCAAGTAATTTGAGCCTTTTACTTTCTCGTTGTACGCAAAATTTTATTACACGGTTAATAAAGTTCTTTTTACGTTGTTACTTCTTTCCTACACGGTTAGAAAATTGCTAAGTCCACTTCGTTTTGGCAAAACCACGAACCTCCAATCCAGCCCCTAGGTTCACAACACACTTGCCTTCATGGTTACGAAGTCAGAAAAGGGCATCCAGTCCTTACGTTAGACGCGACAAGTCTTGGCATGCCTGCGCTCAGTCCTCGATCGAGACATTTTTGTGCTAAACAGTTATCTATAATTAGAATTTCATAGAACCTATTGTTCAATTAAATCTGACCCTATTGCATTCGTTGAAGTGTCGCAACGTCTGAATGTAAAGTGTGAACCAACTTGATTTATTAATTAATTAAGGACAATCAGTGCAGAATTAAAAATCCTTGGGAGTAACTTGAAAGAAATTTGCCAAGGATTAGGATATATATATACACACACAACAGTGACTACCAAATATAATATAAAATGAAATGCGTGCATCTGTCTATTTAAGAGATTTTACATTTTTAGGGTGACCTCCTAAAGTTTATGCTTCATAAAAATAAAAATAAAATAAAAAGAAGAAAAGAAAGGGAGATGGTAACTATGGAGAATTAACAAACATTTAGGGCTTTGGGGAAATTTCTGTCAACTAAATATGAGCATCACATGGACTATATATCTAAATGAGTAGTCGAAAATAAGCCTTCAGTCATATGTGATCAAGAGTTTCAATTGTGTAGTAAGATCGATTGTAATGACATGATGTTAGTCATAGCGTTTGATTCCTTTCTCGGAGGTTGAGCTCTAGGCGTTGGGCAAGGTTTTGGTAGTGTGGAGTTAACTAGGGACAATTAGGCCTCATTTCCACTAAATTTGTGTACTACAACTTATTGGCTTTTGTGAAGTTATTCTTATTAAACTAAATTTTTTCTTCTTCTAACTCAATACAATTTCTACAACTTATAATTTAGTGGAAACAACTTGACGATTATAAACTACATCTTGTAGTCCATAACTTGACAATCAACGGAAACACCCCGTTAGGCCTTAGTGCACAGTTAAAGATTCTTTGAAGTAACTTGAAAGAAACTAACCCAAGGGGTTGGCCAAGTGATCTTGGCTTGGGACTTAAATGTTTACTTCATCCTAAGATCTTAGGTTCGATTTTCATTACTAATAACTCTTGGGACCATATCACCCCCACGCGTAAGAGTGTGAAACGGCTGTGGAAGGAACTGTAGGGATTAGTCCAAGGTGCGCGCAAACTGGCCTGGGACACCCTGGATTACAAAAAAAAATTCAAAGAAACTTGCCAAGGGTTAAGATTACATATGTATGTACGTCAATACTATCAAAGACAAAACAAAACAAAATGAAATGCCTGCATTTTTCGATTTAGGTGTTGGAGTGACTTCATAAAGTTTTTGCTTTATAAGAAACTGAAAAAGAAAGGGCTCGGAAAGGGAGATGTTAACCACGGGGAATTAACAAACATTAGGGCTTTGGGGCAATTTCCGCCAACCAAGTTTGAGCATCAGATCGATGGATTGTATATCAAAAGAGAAAATCTCGATCTTTTTCACGGTGAAGCCATGAAAAGATGTTTACGGAGCCAATCGCAACCGTCCAAAAGTGTTTTGGACGATCCGGATGTTAATAAAGCTTTTCCGGCGAAGAGTTTAATTTTTTTCCAGAAAAGTTTTATTTAAATCCAGACTTTCCAAAGTCAAAACGGACGGCCGAGATCGCACGAAGCCATCAATAACTTCAAGAAGTTTGTCTCATATTTAAAGGAGTAGGCGACAATCGGTCTTGAGTCAATGGGGAGACTAGTGCACAGTTAAGAAGTAAGTCTAGGAACAAGGAAATTAAACCAGCCCATGCTAGCTCCAATCCATGATGCTGACGTGGACTAGGCCTCACATTAGCTTTAAGTTCAGAAAAAAAATATTGAAAATTTTGAATCTGCCCTAGCAAACAAATCGTCTCGACGAAAATAGGAGAGAGAGAGAGAGAGAGAGAGAGAGAGAGAGAGAGAGAGAGAGAGAGGAGGAGGAGGAGGAGGAGGAGGAGGAGGAACCTGACCACCACCATCGACCACCAGCCTCACCGCCACTACCTGTGACCACCAGCCTCACCTCCACCTCCGGCAACCACCACCACCATCGGGTCCACATGGGGCCCAATCCACGTCAATATCATGGGCTGGTTTCCTTGTTCCTAGACTTATTGTTTGTTTGCTAGGGCAGATTCAAAATTTTCGATTTTTTTTTTTAACTTAAAGCTCACGTGGGGCCCAGTTCACGTCAGCATCATGGGTTGGAGCATGGGCTGGTTTTCATGTTCCTAGACTTATTTTAGACAATATAGCTAAAAAGACATGATCCACCCAAGAGAGCCTGGCAACCACTCGCACAAGGAGTGGACAATACATGGATACCAAGAAATTGAAAAGGATAATTTTTGAATTACCTTTTGCATAAAATGACTACACACTACAACAAAATACACAATTCCCGACTAAAATTTCCCGACTAAACACTGTTTAGTCGGAAAATATAAGCCATTCACCGACTAAATAATTTTTAGCCGGTAAAATATAAAACAATTGCCGACTAAATTATTTTGGTCGGCCAAAACATATATTTTGCCGACTAAAGGTCAATTTAGTCGTCAAATATCATTTTTTCGAATTTTAATAAAATAGAAAATTAATTCTGACTAAACAAATTTAGTCAGTAATTTTATATTTTGCCGACTAAAGCTCAATTTAGTCGGCAAATATCATTTTTTCGAATTTTAATAAAATAGGAAATTAATTCCGACTAAAACAAATTTAGTCAGTAATTTTATATTTTGCCGACTAAAGCTCAATTTAGTCGGCAAATATCATTTTTTCGAATTTAATAAAATATAAATTAATTCCGGCTAAACAAATTTAGTCAGTAATTTTATATTTTGCCGACTAAAGCTCAATTTAGTCGGCAAATATCATTTTTTCGAATTTAATAAAATATAAATTAATTCCGACTAAACAAATTTAGTCGGTAATTTACGTTTTTTCCGTCTAAAGCTCAATTTAGTCGTTAAATATCATTTTTCGAATTTAATAAAATAAAAAATTTATTCGGACTAAACAAATTTAGTTATGAAATATCATTTTTTCGAATTTAATAAAATAGAAAATGAATTTTGACTAAACAAATTTAGTCTATAATTTTCATTTTTGCCGACAAAAGTTCAATTTAGTCGTGAAATATCATTTTTTTTGGATTTAATAAAATGAAAAGCGAAATTACATTTTCCGACCAAATATATTTAAGTAGGGTAATATCATTTAATCCGAATTAAGAAATCAAATACATTTCCCAACTAATAGATTTAGTCATAGAATATCAACTTTTTCCCCTTTTTAAAAATGTCAAAGAAAAGAAATATTTGTTCCAACGACATTGATCACGATGCAACCTTGTCGATCACTACCGCTCATTTTTTTTTTCCTTCTTAATCATAAGATTGTCGTAAAATTTTGGCTTGATCGGGCCAATGAAGCCTGTTTATTGGCACATAAATTCTTAATTGTAAAGAATTTTGTTGTCCGATTAAGTGCCTATCCATATGCAGTTAAACTTCATTCTTGGTACGAATGTTCAAATTCGTATTACGTCAAAGATAGATGATTTCGATCGTGAAAAAATATCTCAAGTGGGCCTCGGTTAGTTCACTATTACACTTAAACGTCTCCAAACGCATTAAATGTCTTTTGATAATGTGGTCGCCAAAACCAAATGATCTTCGATTTTAGTGACAATGCTAGAACAAGTAAGACGTGAAATCCTAACGGTTCAGATCGATCATTATAAAAAATGACTCAACAGTTACCTTAACTATATATATGTTTGATGTATTTGATAGTTAACTAATTCTTATGTTGTACTTGTTATTATAGTAGCCACAAGATCGCGAGACAATCTTGACGATCAAGATCGTTGATTTTCTTGCACTTGTTGAATTATTCATTCCAGTAAATTTGTGGCTCAATCAAGTTTAGAATATGCCTTTATCGAGACGTGAATTCATTAGAAAAATGGTATTTTTTGTTCGATCAATTGTCTAACGGAAACAAATCATCTGTAATATTAGTAAGAATGATCTAACTGATAATATTAGAGAAGATAAATGGTTCTGATCGAGCAAAAAAATCTCAAGTGGGGCTTGGGTGGTGTGTTATAAGACTTTAATATATATTTTTAGACGCAGCAAGGTATTCCGACTCAAAGAATTATTCCCTACTAAATATTTAGTCGGCCAAGACAAAAAAAATCACCGACTAATTAATTTTTGGTCGGTAATGATACAATTTTTTGCGCCAATCTGAATTTTTTGTGGAAAAAAAATGGCGGGATTTAGGTAATTTCCGACTAATATTTAGTCGGCAAATATTTTATAATATGAAACGGCGCCGTTACATGTTATCGAAACCCATCCAGTTATACCCTTCCCTCATCTCCTTCACGCATCGTCAATCAGTCCATTCCACTCTCAATCGAACCTCTGACCATTGCTCCAGCCGTGGTCTCTCAACCGCTCTCTCCAGGCGCGGTCTCCACCGTTCAGCACCGCCGCCGCTGCCACACCCTCGACGAAAATCCCTCACTCCTCCGACTGTTGTCTCAGATCCTCCTGCTCCTCTCAATCACCCCCCGACGAAAACCCCTCTCCTCCGACTTTGCATCTCCAGCCGCGGTCGAGCCGCTGTGTCTCTCTGTCGCTCGCTCCTGCTAGGTACTCACTCACTCTCTCTCTCTCTCTCTACCCCCGGCTACAATCTGGGATTTCAGTTCTCGGTTTTCCAATTTGGCGGCTGGGACTCAACCGTAGCTTTCATATAGTTGTTGGCGTGAATGAATATTGCAGGAGAATGGGCGCATAATCTGGAGTTCTCTCTCTCTCTCTCTCTCCAACGCCCAACACAGCTCGCTGTCTCTGTCTCCCCAACGCCGTCCTCATTGTAGCCGTGTTCTCTCCTCGAACTACATTAGAAATCAGAGCCCAGTCTTCGTTATTCAAGGCTGAGGTCGCTCTGCTTTTCCTCAACAGGTACAATCCAAGCTCAGTCTTTGTTTTGCATGTGTTGAATATATTGATTATCTACTGATTTGGTTGATTTCTCTCATAATCTGGGTTTTGCATGTGACTGTTATATGGTGAAAAATGTACCACATTGAACCCCCAAATTTACTGTCACATTAATTACTGATTTGGTATTGCTCTCTTAATCTTGGTTTGCCCTATTGCCGAACTATTGGTCAAAGATGTATGTTAGAGTTTTGTTAAGCATCGGTAGTGTGAAATTTCTTGAAAAAAATGTGTTTCAATACCGTTTGACCCAAAAGTGGCCGAGTAACATACTGTTTGAAAGCATTTTCAAACTTGACGAATAAGTATCGCTATGCTACAAGTGCAACCAAAGTTGTAATACAGGGAGATTATATGCAAATGAAATAAGTTGTAATCCAGGGAGATAAATTGGAGGCTCGATGCGGTGGGGATCCCTTTTACAGTAATTGGGCCTACAAATTATTTGTCCACTGGAGATTGATTCCAGTTTTGGTGTCGACCATAGGCTGAATACCATTCGATGTTTAGAGTTGTATGGGGTGGGTTGTCAAATGGTATTAAGAAGGGTAGGCCAAACTTGTTGAGAAGGAGAGTTTTGTGCCTGCTAATGGTCGAAGATGCCTCAGTAACATACTACTTGAGAGTGTCTTTCTCTAAGTGTGCGTTCTATACTTCATTAGGTTGCTCCAAAATGGGAGCATGGGGCTATGAGTGTGAGTTTCTTGAATGACTTAGTGTGGGTTGGGTTCCTTAGTACTTGATACTCCTACCCAAGTCCCAGGGCCTCAAAGCTTCAGTACTGGAATTTTTCGTCCAAAAAATTTTGGCTTTGTCCAACATCAATTTTATATGAGAAATGCAGACAAAATAACCAACCAATTTTATTCAATATTGTTTCATGTTCCATAATTATGAGACGTTGTCTGATCCACATACCTTGCACCACATCAAACTTTCATTAAATGGAATGGCACTGCCCTGAATCCATATTGAACTATTCGCAAGACTTACGTTACCAAGTCCAAGGTACTCTCCTTCAAGTCCCACCTAAAAAGAAGTAAAAAGGACACCGATCACACAATATCTCGTGTTGAGATAAAGAAAAAACTCGAAAAAGAAATCTTCCTATAGTGAGCACAATACACACTTAAAGCAAGACGAATCCCATGAACTTTCTCGTAACAAGGCAGCAGAACCACAAACACATCCTCCCCTCCCAACCAATTTTTCTTTGTCTCTTTTTTTTTTTTGGTTATCTTTCTTTCCTTTTTGGGGGCTTACTCAGGTTTTTTTTGTTTTTCTTTTGTGCGTGTGGGCATGGGCCCTATGTCCTATGATGAGGTGGAATCGTTGTAATACTAATGAAATTATTGGTTAGGTCCTATGGATAATCGATTTGTTGGGGGACAAGAAATCCTTTTCCTAAGAATATTGCATGGACTTAGCAAGAAAGAAAAGAAAAGAAGATTACACGGAAGTATGTAGTACCAATAAATGTGGAGTTTTATTTTCTCTCTTGCCAACTGCTTTAGAGTCTCCATTCGTACTATTGATGATGTGATGAAGTGTGGCTATAGACTTTCTAGTTGGTGCTGCTTGTCCTTGCTTTAGACTATGATCTGATGAAGGGTGGCTATAAACTTTCTAGTTGGTGCTGCTGTCCGTAGAGCAAGAGATAGTTTTTTTTTTTTTTGGCTAAGCAAAAGTGAGTTATTAATCATAGACTCATAGTAATGGATACAATGATTAAAAGGATTGAGGGCACGACGGTACTTACCGAAGTTTTTTTTGTATTGTTTTTGCCGTACCTCATACTTTTTCCAATAAATACCTAAGTCGTACCACATCCCAAATAGTATTTTGTTTTACGTAAAAATGAAGCTAACTTCACAAGACTTTTTCCTATGCATAGCATGCTCGTAGAATTAAGATTTTGGTCTATTATTTGGTTGGCATAATGACATTTGAATCTTATTTGTACCTTAAGTTTGGCATTGAAAAGCGGGATTATTTTTGGATTAGGTCTTACCTTTTTTCTTTTTAATTAAGTCATGTCACTATTACCTTAATTTTATGAATACTTACTATATGTAACACCTACCTCTAAATATAAGAACTCTATTTTTCTGGCCGTATCCCTGTCGTACATGTACTCTATCTTTTAGCTTTTACTGTATTGATCTACCCGTAGTCATGTACAGTAGATCACAACACATTTCAGCATGCTAACAAATAATTATGGGAAGATATGTAATGAGCGATACTTTATTTCCCCCTAACCTTAGGAGGCGAAAATAAAGAATGAAATTATGCTGAAGGTCATGTTGAGAAACATTCTGCCGCTGCGTGTTTCTGAACGTGCACATGGATCTCGACTTATAAGTGGATCTGCACTTCTTATCTTGTAAGGTTATCATTGTGGTTGAGTAATATTTTCGATTAGCCAGTAAAATATGTTAGCTTGTAAGTTTTTGTTCACTTCGTTGTGTTTGATTAATTTTGTTCTTGACTTTCTGGTACTTCTGATGACATTGGCATCATACTGATTTTTCTTTATTCTAAGGCACACCTCTATTGACCCCCAACCATGTGAGGTTCTGGATATTGCTTTAGCCATTATGCCAGTTGTTGGCATAATATTTTCTGAAACTTGAGTCCTGGTACATGGCTGTTTTTTTGGCATTTCAAGTGTTGTACCTTGCTATTTTTTGTGTTCCTTAAGTTTTTTGTTTGGTTGAGTCAAAATGTGCTGCCTGTTGAACATTTTTCATTGTCATGGTTCTTATTGTGTTCATTCGAGCTCTTTGTATCACAGTTGCCATTAATGACCTGCTGTCATTTGCTTTGGATTCGTTATAGTGAGTTTAGCTCTGTTATTGTCTTTTGCTTCCAGAATTTCTATTCCATATAACATTTTTTGGTCATAGTCTCATAGGCAGTGCAAATGTTTTTGCTGCAAGAATAGAAAGACCTGATACTTGAGGATAACCCCACTACTATGATGTCGTGATGGTTTTTTTTTGCGAATTAAAATCCAGTCATTTGAATATCGTCAAGGAAATGGACAAAAAAAAGAAAAAGCTACCAATAAAGGCGGGTTTATTAGTGCATGTTAGTTTTGTTGTACGTTTATTTGTTCCACGTTTAAAGTTCAAAAAGGGCCGAAAAACGTGACAATTCTAACTTCAAAAACAAAAAAAAAAACTGATAAACCACTATTCTCTTAAATGGTTTACTGCTCTGATTGCATGGAAGGGAAAAAACATTTGTTCTGAACATGTGGATAGTAACAGTTGTTATTGGAAGTGAATGAATAACAATTGTTCTTTTGACGGTGTTCTTATGCTTCATTATTTATTCCTTTCTATTTTGTGCATATACTTAGGCCATATGTAGTGTTGTAAAAAAAACATAGCAATGTTGTGTAACCTTTAATTAATTTTGTAGGTTATAAGTAATGGACAAGAGTTGGATGACGATAAGAAGAAATAGGTTGGCAAGTAGAGAGTATATACTAGGGGTGAAATCTTTCCTCTAATTTGCGATGGCGAATTTAGGACCACAGCCTGAGATTCGGTGTCCATGTAATGATTGTCTAAATGGCAGAAAACATAGCTTTGCAGTTGTTAAGATCCATTTGATACGGAAAGGATTTGACTCTTCTTACAAGACTTGGGTGCACCATGGGGAATTTGTTCCCACACCTCAAGCATATGATGATGACCATCATCACCCCAATGAAGGTATTGGGGATGAAACTGGAGGGGAGGTCCCTAAGGATGGCAACCCATTGCAAAATATGTTGGAACAGGTATTTGTTGGTGGCCTTTTGGATGACGATAGCGATGAATTGCCTGCTAATCTTGGGAGGGGCGATGTCCGGAGTTTCGATAAGTTGTTCAATGCTGCTCAACGTAAAATTTATCCTGGATGTGAAAAGACTGTGCTAGCATTCATTGTTGAGTTGCTTCACGTTAAAGTCTACAAGAAGATGCCGAATGACACGTTCCATATTATGATGAATATTATTAAAGGGATGCGATCAGACTATGATGAGGCTATTCCTTGGAACACTTATGAAGCGAAGAAATTCTTAAGGGATTTGGGTTTGGGATATGTGCCTATTCATGCATGCATAAATGACTGCGCACTCTTTTGGAAGGAGAATGCAAATATGGAAAATTGCCCAAAGTGTAATGAGCCTAGGTACAAGGTGAATGATGGTACAGGTAAAAAGATCCCCCGCAAGATATTGCGGTACTTACCATTGACTCCTAGACTACAAAGGCTATATTGTTGTGAGAAAATAGCTCCTGATATGAGATGGCATAAAGACAAACGTGTAGATGATGACGAATTGTGTCATCCGGCTGATGCTCAGGAATGGAAGAACTTCGATGAGCGATTTCCCGATTTTGCTGCTGAACCACGAAATGTGAGGCTTGGGATGGCTACTGATGGTTTCAATCCCTTTGGACACATGAGTCAATCATATAGTATGTGGCCGGTAATCATGGTGCCTTACAATCTCCCCCCGTGGAAGTGCATGAAAGAACCCTTTTGCTTCATGTCACTGCTTATTCCTGGTCCATCATCCATTGGAAAAGATATTGATGTTTACTTGCGTCCGTTAGTTGATGAGTTGAAAAAGTTGTGGAAGAATGGTGTACAAACTTATGATGCCTCTACTGGAAAAACATTTACGATGCGTGCATGTGTGTTTTGGACCATCCACGACTTTCTTGCATATGGGATGATGTCTGGGTGGTCTACGAAGGGTTATTTGGCTTGTCCCATTTGCAATTGTGATTTCTCATCAGTTAAGTTGAGGAGTAAGATTGGATATTTGGGTGCGCGCCGCTGGCTACCTGAGAACCACATTTGGCGAAGGAGCAAGCTCTTTAACGGTAAATTTGAGGATAGGACCAGACTTGTGGAGTTATCGGGCCAAGAAATATTAGAACAAATTAACTCAGGGACATACGAGCCGTTTGGGAAACATCCAAGTAACAGCAAGAAAAGAAAAAGAGATGAGTTTGAGAAAAATTTGAATTGGGGAAAGAAAAGCATTTTGTTTGAGCTCCCTTACTTTGAGTTTCTCAATCTTTGATGGAATCTCGATGTCATGCACATAGGGAAGAACATATGTGAAAATTTGTTGGGGACATTTTTGGGCATAGATGGAAAGAACAAGGATACGGAAAAGGCACGCAAGGATTTGGAGGATCAGGAATTACGCAAGGAGTTGCACCTAAAGAAGCGTGCAAATGGGTCATTTGAAAAGCCCCCGGCCATGTACACATTATCAGCGAAAGAGAGAGAAGGCTTTTGCAATTTCTTGAAATCGATCAAGTACCCAGATGGATATGCTGCAAACATCTCTAAATGTGTGAACACTCGTGGTGGCAAGCTATCGGGGCTCAAAAGTCATGATTGTCATGTCCTTTTGCAAAGGCTTCTCCCGATTGGTATGCGTGGCTATTTGAACAAGGAAATTGGAACCGCATTATTTGAGTTCAGTAGCTTCTACCAACAGGTGTGCTCAAAAACAGTGAGGAAGAGCGATTTGGATAAACTTCAGGAGAACATTATACTTGTGCTTTGCAAGTGTGAAAAGATTTTCCCTCCCGCTTTCTTTGACGTAATGGTACACTTGGCTATTCACCTGCCTCGCGAGCTTAAACTAGGAGGGCCAGTGCATTATCGATGGATGTACCCCATTGAAAGGTATGTATACCTATTGTACTAATTGTGTCATTTAGCTATAATCATAGAACCATAACCTAATACTGTGGTATTTTGTATAGACTACTTGGAGTTTTGAAAAAATTAGTTGGCAATAAAGCTCATCCTGAAGGTTCAATTGTGGAGGCTTACGTTTGTAAAGAATGTACAACCTTTTGTTCTATGTATCTCGATGGAATTGAGACAGTGTTTAATCGCCAAGAACGGAATGACGATGGTGGTGAGCATGATGTGGGGTTAAGGGCTTTCACTCAGCAAATCCGTCCCTTTAGTATAATCCGGAGAGCACCTGATGTACCTGTTGACCAACGTGACATGGCTCATTGGTTTGTCTTGAACAATAGCCCTGAAGTAGAACCATATCTAAAGTACTTATTTACAACAATTTTTTTCTATATTTGGTTGTGGTTTTATCATCATTCATAATTCTCTATGTTAATTAGGATACACAAGAATTTGTTGGGAAATGGCAATACACTTGACATTGCGAAGAGACAACGCAAAGAGTTTCCTCAGTGGTTCAAACGGCATGTAAGACATACAAAATTGAATTTTCTCATTTGTCGCATTAAGCTATGTTTATTTAAAGTAGCATAATAGTAATTTTTAATGTAGGTGAATGAATTGCGGAAGCAAGGGTCTCTAGAAGCAACTAATGAGTTATGGTCATTGGCCAACGGACCCGGGCCAATAATAAACACATATTCAGGGTGCATTTCTATTGGCGTCCATTTCCTTACTATTGAACGGGACAACCGTCATACAACTCAGAATAGTGGGGTGGTAGTGGAAGGGGAGCATGAAGGCCAGACAATAAACTTTTACGGTTTCTTAACCAAAGTATGGGAAATGGCCTATTTATTCGGTCATCGAGTTGTTTTGTTCCAGTGTGAATGGTACAATTCCGGTTGTAGTAGATTTTTTCGGGTTGATGCACATTGCTCAAGTATTGATGTAAGAAGTCGATGGTATAAGGATGACCCATTCGTTTTTCCAAGTCAAGTTCAACAAGTTTTCTACATTGCAGATACCAAGTTGGGTGAGCATTGGAAAGTAGTAGAACGAATTCACCGTCGAGGAATCTGGAATGTCCCAGAGACGGAAAGTTTTGAAACCAGCGGGTCTCCCAATGAAGTTTTCCAACAGGAAATAACTACTGAGGTTCCAACAATTGTCGTTGAAGATCCTCCCATCGTATCCTCTTTGCGGAGAAATGATATTGAACCTGCAATTACTAGTGAGGAAGAAGATCATAGCGATGAGTATGAAGAAAACTTAATGGCTGATCTAGATGATGAAGAAGAGGAAGAAAATCATAGTGATTCTGATGATGATTTTGACATAGAAGCTTAATGTACGAAGAAATTTGGTGGTCCCTACTTGTACCTAAGAGTAACTGCTGAAATTAGTTTTAGCTACTTTGCTGTTGTATGTGGCCCATTGATTTGTCCACTTCAATTGATTTTGTTCATTTCCTAGCCTTGGGGGATGTCCCTTGGAAGATCAGATGTAGGTTTGTGTTGGTGGCTACTATCTTTTGTGGTTAGCTAGTCACGCTGTGTTCAAGTAGAGAATTCTAGTGCTGAATTCAAGTAGTGTTTGCTTCTAAATCTGTTTCTGTTGGTGGTGGCCAGTTGTGATTCTATGCTAACAGGTTGAGCTGCATGTGGTGTTATTGATGGATTGAAATGCAATTGTGTATGCATCTTATACTTGGTTCTTGAAGAATCTGGATTTAGATTCCACTAGTGCAGCTCTTACTATGAAGTTGCTTGTGATGGTTTTGATATTGATGGTGTTATGCTTTACTTGTCAATTGGTAGTGCTGGATTTTAATGATGCTTGTAGCAGCTTTAACTGCTACCCAATTAGCTAGAGTTATCCAAAAAAAAAAATTTGTATTTTGTTTTCTGATCTAGAGTTATCTACATCTATGCTTACATATGGGTGACAAAGGTTCAGTGTAATTGACTTCTTGAGCAATATGGTTATTAATTGTTTATCATATGCTACATACCTCATAATTTGCACATTGTTTGTCTTACATATCTTTCATTATAATTCACTTCTTTGATATGCTTGTATGTAAAATGGAGTGTTTCAAAATTTGACAGATTGCATCATGCCTCCTGGATCAAAAAAGAGCAGTGCATCCTCCAACTCGACTAGCACAATGCGTAACACTGCAGCAGTACGAGTTGAAACAGAAGCTCCAACACCCGCTTCAGAGATTCTCACATCTACTCCTTTGACTGTTGCATCTCCTTCTACCCATGCTAGTGCTTTAGGTTAATGCACCTGTATATCTATCTCTCTCTCCCCCTCCCTCCCTTTCTCTATGTATCTCACTACATGCCTTTTGTACGAGTTGAATCTGTCATGTCATGTATTTGAGGAATTTGAATCATTGACGTGCCGATCATGCAAGGATCACAAGCACTAATGACCAGACCTGTGGATAAGACCATTAAACAACAATGATGTCACATTCTCAGTTAAATCTGCACACTCTAAATGGGAGAATCACCTAACCATATCTTTATCCTATGTATTGTGGCTAGGAGAGTATGGGAAGCTATTTTTTTATGGTGGCACGTCCATTGGCTTATAACATGTAGTTTTGATTGTAACAAAATCATAACGTTTCTGACGTAAGAGTCTCTTCGAAACTTGAGTTGAGTCCATTATAGTTAAGCGTTAGAAGTAAGCATGAGGATTTGTGGACACTTTCAATCATATAAGGTTCTAGAATCAGTTCTTGCCACAATCAGACTCTCTGACTCATCTGCAGAGCGCAGAGCAGCTCTACGATAGAAAAAAGTATGTAATATGCTGAATGTTTGAAACTTGCTGACATAATTGTGAAGTAAAAACCGCATTGGTCATGGTTCATCTGGAAAGACATTTGGCTTCTTTACCAAAAAAACGTGCAGAACTATGAGGACCCTGCTCATTTTTGGGGGGAAATTGGCCATTCTAGTTATATATTCATCATTCTTTTACTTTTTATTCGTTCTTCTGATGTTAACAATAGTTAAGAACGGCAACAAATGTTTTTCTTATATCAAATTGGAAGTGTCAATTGATGGATCTCCATGCTGTTTTGTCTGCACTCTGCATGTTGGTCTTCGCATCCACTACATTGGAGCTGTTCAGAAACATACATACGGTCCCAAGTTTTCTTGCATATTACACAAAGTTCTCAACCTTTTGCAATGCTTGGCTTAGTATTGGATCCCATTTGTGTACTTGTACATTCTTACTTCTACTAGTACACATGGTTCTGTCCAAGTTATGCTTCATGTCCAGCTAGTTGCATTGTGGAGCTAATGCTACTAGTACACATGGTTCTGTCCAGGTTATGCTACAAGCTAATGCTAACTTGTTGTAGTTGTTATTCTGCTTCTGCTACTGCTACTGTTTCTACTAGTTGCACTATGGTTCGCTTCTACTGTTTTGAAGTGTATTATTGATGGGCATTTGTCTGCTTTTGGTCAGCACATTTGTGTAGTTCCAGTAGTGTTAGTTATGGTTAGCGTATTCATTTGATGTTAACCGTTGTGGACACTTTCATTTCTGAACTGGACTATTTGTATCTCCTTGTAATTACCAGTTTCTATTTTGTTTTGTCTGTATCTCCTTGTCTGCATTTTTTGTCCAGCTTTGGTATTTTGTTGCTTTGAATCCTGTTTTGGATGTTGTTGTTCTGTCCAGCAACTGTACAGTTCTGTCCGTTACTTCCATATCACTTTTGTAATGCTTAGGAGTCCAATCACTTTTCTTACTGCTGCTGCTACTGTTCAGTTCAGTTGCTGCCAATCACTCGCTTTTGCATGTGTTTCACTCCCAAACATGTGGTGTTTGTTATGGCCCACGCACATGCATGTACACACACCTTTTACTTAAGCTACAACTTACCATTGCCAATATAAGTTTTGTTATTTCATTATCATTCCACCAGCTGTGTGAAAGAGAATTCTATGTTGTCAAAAATAAAGATAGCGTTGTATGCTCTACCTTTAGTCAAACATTATTTCTTTTATCTTAATGATTTACTAGGAAGATATATTTTGACTGTTATAGTGATGATACATTGGTGAAAAGCTAGGTTAGTATCCACGAGTTGGAATCATAAAGGAGATTTATGAAAAGAGATTCAATAGATAATAACCTGAGGTTTGAAGGAGTGACGTGGGTGTGTGTGTGTGAGTTCCCCGAAGATTTGTTAGTATGACTAATAGTTTGGCATTAGGGCATATTTGTTACTTGATAAACAATACTCTGGTGAAGGGTTGAATTGGCTTTTGTAAGTCAGACTTATAAAGGAAATCGGACAATTGTGATTCAATAAAGGAAAGATTGAAAAAAAAAATGGTATAAGTGCATTAGTTCTTGAGTAACTAAGTTATAATGATGATGTACAACTTTATTTTCTCTAGTGTCATTACCCATATTTTGAGTTCTGTCTTCAGCCATATGCATGTAGAACTTGCTAGAGATTTTGGGCAATTTGAGCTCAACCCATGCTTTCCAGTACTGGGAAACTTGCTATAATGACTTGGTTCTCGACAGTTTTGAACCAGAGTTTGACCTTGGTTTGTGACTTGGAAAATAGATGCAATTTGAGTACTTTGTTTTTTGCCCCATGTGTGAGTCTATATAGAGCACAAAATGGAGGAAAACCCATCTGGCTTGGTGCCAAATGTGTTGGGAAGGTGGAATTTCAGTTCTGCCATAGTGTAGTTTTTTGTTGGGTTTGCCATCCAAAATATTGGATGGCGTTAGGTTATGGACCAAGTAGGGTGGGATATGGATAGTTCGAGGACGAAATAGGTCATTTTGATAGTTCAAGGATGAAGTAGAAAAATGAGTGATAGTTTGAGGGATGTTTTCATATAAAACTTTAAATACTAATGATAGATTGTTCTTTTTTTGGTTTTTTTTCAGGGACGGCGTTTTAATGGAGTATCGTGCAGGATGTTGGTTATTGATTATGAAGATTGACGTTGGATTTTGGTTGTGGACGTGCTTGGATTTTTGTGGGTTATCCGTTTGTTGAAGTTGAGTGTTTACGAGGTTTGTATATATTTTGTTACTGAGCTTGGATTTTTTTTTTCCCCCCTATGATGGACGTGTTATTTTGCACTTTAGGAATTTGGATACAAGTTATTTTTTAACTATTTGGTGGACACCTTTATTTATAAAAGTTTGTATTTATTTCTTGGAATTTTTATTTAGTATTAATTGCATTAGATTGGCAATTTTGTGCATTTAATGATTGTTGGTTGAAATTTATAGGGAATAATAATATGGAAAAAATTTGTAAAAAATTTTGGAATGATAAATTGGTATGGAACATTTTCCGTCTAAAGTTTAGTCGCTAATAGGTCACAAATTAGTTGATTTGAAAAGACATTTACAGACTAAAATTTAGTCGGTGATAATTAAAACTAGGGGTGAGCAAAATAACCGTTAAATCGTGAATCCAGTCCAAACTAATCCAAACCGACTAGTTTGGTTTGGTTTTTTAGTGATGTGGTTTGGTTTTGGTTTTAAAAATGTAGAAACCGTCTTAAATAGTTTGGTCTGTGGATTTACGTTAACAGTTTTGGTTCCAAACCGATCCGAACCGTATAACACACATATACTATAATATGTTTAGATACATTAAATAAAATTATTTTTCTAATCTAATTCTTTATTCCACCTCCCTATTATTTTACTTCCAAATTGATTCCCTAAACTTCTATATGCGATAACCTACTCCTACAATTTCAAAACACTAAACATAGGTTCGACTAAGTTAATTGATTTCTCACTCTTTGCGCTCGGTTACGAATTTTCTAATCTAACACTCTATTCCATGGCTCTATTCTTTCGGTAATTTCTTGTATTCTACTCTTATTTAGTTAGTTGATGTTAGTGAGTTTTTGTAATTTTTATATAACTAGCTAATTTAATACAGTATAAGTTTTGGTATTCAATTTTAAGTACTTCAAATAGTTTATGGGGATGATATATCAATTTAGAGCGAACCGTGGTTCAAACCGAAACTGAACCGCTTTTTAATGGTTTGGATTGGTTTGGTTATATGAATTTTATGGGTTGGTTTGGTTCTCTAAATTCTTAATCCGTAGGTAGTGGTTTGGTTCTTGGTTTACCATAAAACCAGACCAATCCGGTCCATGCTCACCCCTAATTAAAACCATTCCCCGACTAAATAATTAGTTGGCAAATAGGTAATATATTCCCCGACTAAACAATTGGTCGGCAACTAGGTAGCACATATCCCGACTAAATAATTAGTCGGCCAATAGTAAACCATTCCCCGACTAAATTATTAGTCGGCCAAAAGGTTATATATCCCCTGACTAAACAATTTAGTCGGCAATGTTTAGTCCATTCGCCGACTAAACCGTTAGTCGGCCAATAGTCTGATCTTTGCCGACTAAATACAAGTGCCGACTAAGTATTTAGTCGGGAGATCGTAGTCGGTAAATGCAAATACTTTAGCCGACTAAAACGTTTTTTAGTCGGCAATTTCCTTTGCCGACCTTCTTCCACCGACTAATGTGTCGACCAAAATTTTTAGTCGGGAAAGTGTTTTGCCGACTAAAATTGGTACAATTGCCGACTAAATCTTTAGTCGGGAATGGTGTTTTTTCTTGTAGTGACAATTTCCCAATTAAAGCAAATTAACCAACTCACAATGGCTTCGTTTTTCTTAAATTTGACTTTTTGTTTGATTGATGTTAGATTTTTAGGATGGATCATTCTCCTCGGTAAGAAAAGTCTACAAAATCAATTATGATGAAAAGCAAAATGAATATGCACTAAAGAAGAGAGTAAATACCAAATAAGGGATATATCTTTATGTAGTGTCGTTTTATATAATAAAAAAAATTAAACTACAGTCCGTATTTTTATACTTTTTTGATAACTCTCGTTAAGTTGAATGATTAATTCAAAAAATTAGGAAAAATAAAAATACCAAAATAAAATTTTTGGGACAATGGACATGTATTTCTATGTGCGTGCTCATGTGTTGTGTGTTCATACCTTGAAGGTGGTCGGTCCCCTTCAATAAAACAAAATCAGTCTGTGTAGTAAAATATGGACCACACTAATTGTGAGATGATAAGGGGTGCAAACTAATACTTGGCATGATATATGGTTAGTTTCTCGTGGTTAATTAATTTTTCTTTTAGCTTCTAGGGAAAGTTATTGGAAATGAAGTGTCAAAAAAAAATGAATTAAAAATGAATTTTTTAGAATTTGCAAAAACAAGCAGAGACTGTCCATTTAATATAAGACATAGGCTAAAATTAAATAAAAAACAAACAAACAACGTGTCTATTGGGTTATTTCTAATCAAATACTCCAAATTACCCGAAATGAATTTGGCTCTTAGTTGGCTGGGGTCAATATATATAAACAAGCATTATTTTGCAATTTCCTGAATTTTGATTAACTTTAAAAGAAAAAGAGAAAAACTGATTTGGGAAGTTGACATAAACACCCATAAGGAAAAAATCAATGGGAAAAGATTCCCTTTTGCTGAATCTTTTGCGATAAGAGAGAAAATACCCCCCGAGGGCTATCAAACACCACGAAGAGGAGAAAGAGAGATATCGGTGCATCACCCCAAGTCTTCTTTTCTTTTTCCTTTTTTTTCACACTAAAGGGTAAGAGAGTAGTTTTATTTATCACCTCCGTTAGGCAATTGCCGACCTCAAGTGATGAATGCAAAAATTGACCTCTCGCTCATCCCGTGTATTTTTTCTTCACATCCTGCTCGGTTTTCACATCTACTAGGGGGGACCATTAAAAGGCCCAGTGGACAAACTAAAATAACCAAAAGAAAGAGATCGAAGACTTTTCAGCATAGACAGTCCCATAACACTTGGACAATATTCATATAGCTATCCAGTTCAGGGCTCACTTGAATAAACTAAGAACATAGAACCAGTTTTCCCTCACCATCTCCCTTCTCTTCAAATCCAAAGCTACTCCGTAAACCAAAAAAAAAATGGCAGAGGCTGCTGTGTTGGGACTTCTATCCAACTTCGCCCCCTATCTCCAAAAAGAGTTCAACTTGTTGAGCGGAGTACGGGAAGACATTGAATACATAAGAGCCGAATTCGAGCGCATGACCCATTTCCTCAGAGTTGCTAATGCTATAGAAGATAGAGACCCACAAATCAAAGTATGGGTGAAGCAAGTTCGAGAAGCTGCATATGACACTGCTGATGCTCTTGACATGTACATGCTTCGCCTCAGATATAGACATCATCAGAGCACCAGATTCCGCGCCTTCGTACATAAGGTTTCTTTTTTTATTAAGACTTTAAAAGCTCGCCACCAAATTGCTTCTGAAGTGAAAGGAATCAAATCCAGAATTATCAATATTTCTGAGGGACATCAGCGATATAGTGACATGCATGGCAAAAAAGAGCAAGGCTCAAGCTCTACTCATTCAGACATCGCATGGCATCATTGTCGTGGCAATGCCCTTCTACTCCAAGAAGCTGACCTTGTGGGCATTGACAAGCCCAAATCACACTTGATTCAGTTGCTAGTGGATGAGGATCCTCGACTCAAGGTGATTTCTGTAGCAGGAATGGGTGGATTAGGCAAAACCACCGTTACAAAAAAAGTCTACGACAACGCAACAGTGAAGAGGCACTTTCAGAACCATGCTTGGATCACTGTTTCTGAATCATTCAAGGTCGAAGAGCTTTTAAAAGACATAATTCGAGTTCTCTTTGAAGAAGTCAGGCAACCACTCCCACAAAGAGTGGACAGTATGGATGCAAACAGCTTGAAAGGCATAATTAATGCCTTTTTGCAACAAAAGAGGTATGTGCTTGTTTTTGATGATGTATGGCAAATTGATGCATGGCAAGTTTTAAGAATCATACTGCCTGAATGCAATTGCAGCAGTCGAGTAATTTTGACAACAAGAAATGTAGATTTAGCTTCTTTTGCTAGTGAAGAATATCATGGCATGGTGTATAATCTCAAGCCCTTGCCTCCCAAAGAGTCATGGGCCTTGTTTTGCTCAAAAACATTCAAGGAGAATTCTTGTCCTTCATACTTGGAAGACCTTTCTAAAAAAATCTTGGGAAAATGCGAAGGGTTACCACTTGCAATAGTGGCAATTAGTGGTCTGTTATCAACAAAGGAGAAGAGTGCAAATGAGTGGGAGAGGATTTACCGCGGCCTGGGTGCGGAACTAGAAGGAAATGACAAACTCATGAGCATGAAAAAGATATTGTCCCTTAGTTACTTTGATTTGCCTTACTATCTAAAGTTATGTTTTTTGTACTTGAGTATTTTTCCAGAAGATTGTCGCATTGATCATTGGAGATTAATTCGGTTGTGGGTGGCGGAAGGGTTTATAGAAGTGAAAGAAGGAATGACAAAAGAAGAAGTTGCTGAGGGCTACCTCAATGAGCTGATGAACAGAAGTTTAGTTCAAGTGTCAAAAGTCAGGGATGATGGAAGGTTTGAAGCTTATCGGATCCATGACCTTTGGCGTGAAATGATAATTGTGAAGTCAAGAGAGCAAAACATTGTCACAATAGCAAGTGAAAGAGGCAGAGCCTGGGCTGAGAAATTACGACGCCTCTCGGTCCACCATAATTTGGAAGGCATTCAACAAAGCATCTGTTTCACACGCCTTCGTTCTTTATTCATGTTCAGCGCGACCGATTCGTTGTCCATGTTGTCAAAGGTTGCATCCTTAGGCAAGGGTGTAAGGCTTCTAACGGTATTAGATTTGAGAGGAGCACAATTGGAAACATTCCCTCATGAAATTGTGGACCTCTGTAATCTTACTTATCTAAGTTTGAGGGGAACCAATGTAAAAAAGATCCCGAAATCGATCGGAAAACTCAAGAAGCTAGAAACATTGGATCTGAAACACACGAATGTCACCGAGTTGCCTGATGAGATCTTGAAGCTCCAATATCTTCGCCAACTCTTGTTGTATCACTACAACGACGACCTTTGTTATTATTCTTTTGACAGTATAGTTGGCTTCAAAGCCCCAGAGGGAATAGGAAGTTTGTTGGACTTACAGAAACTATGTGGTATTGAAGCAAACCGAGGGAGTAATAGTGGCATCGTACTAAGAGAGGTGGGGAAGCTAACTCAATTGAGGAGATTGGTCATTGTAAAGCTACAGAAGGAAGATGGGACGGTGCTATGTTCATCCCTTGAGAGGCTAGACAACCTTCGCACATTGGAAGTTATTGCAAAAGAAGAAGATGAGACCATTGATTTAGATTCTTTGACTTTGCCGCCCCGACTTCTTCTTCAAGGACTCTATCTAAGAGGACGTTTGGAGAAGATACCGCATTGGATACCATATCTTCACAACTTGAAAAAAGTATTCTTAGGGTGGAGTAAGTTAAAAGATGTCGATCCATTGCAATCCCTTCAAGATCTGCCCAATTTGCTTTGCCTTATACTTAACACGGCATATGAAGGAGATGGATTATTCTTCAAGGCTGGTGGGTTTCAAAAGCTTAAAGACTTGGCATTGATTAGCTTACTAGGATTGAAATGGGTGAGAGTGGAGTCTAGCTCGATGCCTCTTCTTGAAAATCTAGATCTCCTAGACTGTAAATTGATGATGGAGTTGCCCTCAGGTGTTGAACATTTGGCCAACCTCAAAAAACTAGAATTGTGTGATATGTCTGAAATATTAGTTTCGAGGTTGAAAAGAGACTTACAAGGTGGAGACTATTGGAAAATTGCACACGTCTCTACGGTTTGGGTTGGGGACTCCAAACCTGGTTATTGGAATGGTCGTTATCTATGATATGGTAGAACAGGATTGGAGGAGGATCTTCGAGATTGGGTTATCCCCGTTATTGATGTGCCCTTTCTTCCTCATTTTTTTAGCGTTTGTTAGAGCTTGAAAACTTGTTTGTGTAATCATGTTGTCAATTGTAGATATTTCTTTTGCGTACTTTTTTTTGTCTTGAATTGATTACTTTAATCAACATTAGCCTCGAAAATCCTCGAGTCGCCTTACGGTTACTTCCACAGTACCTGAACAGTATCAATCTACTTAAACGCCGAAGGATTTTTGCATTGAGTTGATTCAAGTAGGTTTTCTCTATCTAGTTCCCCTCCATCTCCTAGAGCTCTTAAATGTGATTTTCAATGTTGATTTAACACTGAAGTTATTAATAGGAGAGGCACAAATGACACTAAAACCGATGGTACAGAACTCTATGAAAGAAGTAAGATTCAAAGTTCCTTTTATGATTTATCTTGGAGGTGGCAATTTCAATCCATATTTTTTTAACCCGCCTAATCCGTCCATTTATAACCCAATCCAATCCAACCTGCCCATATTACATAACGGATTGATATGGGTTCAGCCCATATAAGCCCATATTTATATGGGTTTAGATGAGTTGAAAATGAGTTTAATATGGGTTTAGATGGGTTGAAAATGAATTTAATATGAGTTTAAATTAAAAAACCCTTTCTGCACAAGAATCAGAAATTGGTTCTGTCGTTTGGTTCCATCGTTAAAGCGATCAGTGAGAAACAGTCTCTCCCATAGCATTTTAGTGGGATTGTACCGGAACTGGGAGTATATTTTCTAATGACTAGTGGTTTTTTTTTTTTGAACTTTGGTTTTTTTTTTTATTAGTCCTGCAGGCCGTGTAATTTTGTATCTATTTCTCATAAATATGAATTGCATCCGTTCATTCTCGAATAGAGCTGCAAATGAATCGAGCTCGTCGAGGCGAGCTCAAGCTCGAATATTGGTCTTGTAGTGGGACCCGGGAGTGCTGTAGTGCACCTCCGCACTACACGTGTAGTGCGGCCAATCCGGCTACACTCTGTTTTAAAAGAGAAAAGAGATTCGATCATACGTTTACTAATTTCAACACCCGTTCAAAATATAGAAAAATTGATTAGGATTCTCTGAGGTTAACCTTATCTACTACTAGTATATAGAAGTATATATTTTTTATGAATTTTGACATTTTCAAGCCAACTTGGCCTCGACTCGGCTCATTGCTATTAGTTATCCGTGTTTCTTTTTGAAGCATTCACAAAGTGGATTCATATTCAACCCATACCGGGTGGAAGAATAAAGGAGAAGGAAGGGGAAAAAGAAAAAAGAAAAAAGGGGGAAGCGGGTCGGGTCGGGTCGGGCGGGTTTGTGTTTGGCTTGACCAGTATTCGACCTGACCCTTTTCAACCCATCTATTATTTGACCCGTATTTAACCCATCCCTATTCGACCCATGACCCGTTTCAATCCGTCCAAACCCGACCCAACCCGCTCATTTGCTACCTCTAAAAATCATCAATTTATGTTCTAAATTCTTGGACTGATATGGTTAGTAACAGAATGTACTACACCACATTTCGAGAAATATTTTCCACGGCTCCCTCTTTGTTGTAGTTTTTGTCATGGCTTTTATAGCGCTGCTAACAAAATACTTGGAAGGGAGTGCAAAATGGAACATTGATGTAGGAGAAGAATTTAGGAGATTTCAATTATATGGAAATTTTATTTTAGGAATTCCTCTTTTAATGCTGCTTGTTTAACCATATTCCTATCAGTCTTTTAACTTTGTTAGTTTTGGTTTCCCAGTACTCCCTCCGTCCCTTTTTTAGAGTTCAGTATTTCATTTTGGGCTATCCCTTAATAAATGTACATTTTGTAAAGTTAGTAGGTAAAAGTTGGTGAATTTTTCATTTTGTCCCTAAAAGTATGTTCCATTTTAAAAAGTTAGTGAGTAAATATGTAATGATGTGTTTTCATAGAGGGTAAGGAAAGAAAGTGGAGGTAAAAATTGATGTGAAAGGTCTAATGATGATGTTTTTTTCATAAGTTGAAATTACGAAGCAAGACATTTAAATTTCTTGGCTTGAATGATATGTCTGAAACATTAATTTTGAGCTTGAATAGAGACTTACAAGGTGGCGACTATTGAAAAATTGCACACGTCCCTAAGGTTTGGATTTCGGACTCCAAATCTGGTAAATGGACTGGTCGTTATCTATGATGCGGTAGAATGGGATGGGATTAGTGAATTAGATACATTCTTTCTGAAAGTATAACAACTACCTCTGTTACAAATTGTACAATATGTACCATATAGCCTGTATAGGAAGACAAGCGAACTAATGCATATAAGGAAATAATGATGTCTTATCTGACATGAAGAATAGGGGCTGGAACTAAACCTGCTATGTTAATGGTGGATGCCACTGCAGAGAGAATGAATAGCTAACTTTTCAAGGTAAAACCAGAAAGTGCAGGTGCAAGTTGCTGAATATGTTGGCAAACAGAATTAAGGGTACTACTTCGTTGTGCGATCAGGTGAGATCCCTTCAGATATATTCAATCATCTCAAGAAAAACTTCCCTAACAATATGGTTAACCTTCGTGAATTTTCAAATAACTGAATATGTTTGGTGGAAGTATAGAATGGGTGCTTAATATGGCAGTGCTATTGTGTACTTTAAATACTCGGTATTGATGGTTTGTTTTTCATAGTTAATTAATTTTTCTTTCAGCTTTTAGGGAAGTTTTTGGAAATGAAGTGTCGAAAAAATATTAAATTATGAATCCAAGTTGAATTTTTCAGAATTTGCAAAAACAAAGAGAGACTATCCATATAATTTAAGACGGCAGCTCTAAAATAAAATAAAAACAAACAAACAACGTGTCTCTTGGGTTATCTCTAATCCAATTCTCCGAAATTACTCAAAATGAATTTGGGTCTTAGAAGGCTGGCAACAAGCACTATTTAGCAATTTCCTGAATTTTGATTAACTTCAAAAGAAAGGAAAAAAAACTGATTTGGGAAGTTCAGATAAACACCCATAAGGCCATAACCATAAGGAACAAAGCATTTCGAGAAAAGAGAAAACAGCCCAAGTTCTGCCAAAACCCACGGAGAGGAGAAAGAGAGAGATATCGGCGCGTCGCGCCAAGACCATCAATGCAAAATTCACCTGTCGCTCACCCCGTGTATTTTTTCCGCATCCTGCTCTGTTTTGACACGTACTAGCCGTCTCATTTTCCCACTATCTACAACTAATAGGAGTAATAGGGCCCGGACCATTAAGGTCCAGTACTGGAGAAACTAAAACAACAAATTAAACAAAGGGCACTAGAGAAGACTTTTCATCATAGACAGTCCCATATACTCCCAGTTTTCACACACTATCCCCTTTCTCTTCAAATCCAAAGCCACACATTAAACCAAAAAAAAACAAAAAACAAAATGGCAGAGGGTGCTGTGTTCGAACTTCTATCCAATTTAACACCCTATCTTCGAGAAGTGTTGAACTTGTTGAGCGGAGTACGGGAAGACATCAAATACATAAGAGCCGAATTCGAGCGCATGACACATTTCCTCAGAGTTGCTGATGTTATGGAAGATAGAGACCCGGAAATCAAAGTATGGGTAAAGCAAATTCAAGAAGCTGCATATGACACTGCAGATGCTCTTGTCATGTACATGCTTCGCCTCAAACATCATCTTAGCGCTAGATTCTGCGAGTTTGTACGTAAGGTTTCTTTCTTTATTAAGACTTTAAAAGCTCGCCACCAAATTGCTTCTGAAGTAAAAGGAATCAAGTCCAGAATCAGCAATATTTCTGAGGGACAACAGCAATATAGTGACACATATGGCAAAATAGAGCAAGGCTCAAGCTCTTCTCATTCAGACATCGCATGGTATCATTGCATGTGGTGGTGATGCCCTTCTACTCCAAGAAGCTGACCTTGAAGGCATTAACAAGCCCAAATCACACTTGATTCAGTGGCTCGTGGATGAGGATCCTCGACTCAAGGTGCTTTCTGTAGTAGGAATGGGTAGATTAGGCAAAACCACCCTTACAAAAAAAAGTCTACGACGACGCAACAATGACGAGGCACTTCCAGAACCATGCTTGGATCACCATTTCTGAATCATTCAAGGTCGAAGAGCTTTTAAAAGACATGATTCGAGTTCTCTTTAAATAAGTCAAGCAACCACTCCCACGAGAAGTGGACCATATGGATGCAAACAGCTTGAAAGGTATAATTCATGCCGTTTTGCTGCAAAAGAGGTATGTGCTTGTTTTGGATGATGTATGGAATATTCATGCATGGGAAGTTTGGAGAATCATACTTCCTGAATGCAATTACGGCAGTCGAGTAATTTTGACAAGAAGAAACATAGATTTAGCTTTTTTTGCTAGTGTAGAATATCATGGCATGGTGTATAATCTTGAGCCCTTGCCTCCCAAAGAGTCATGGGCCCTGTTCTGCTCAAAGATATTCAAGGAGAGTTCTTGTCCTTCATATTTGGAAGGTCTTTCTAAAGACATCTTGGGAAAGTGTGAGGGGTTACCACTTGCAATTGTGGCAATTAGTGGTCTATTATCAACAAAAGAGAAGAGTTTGGATGAGTGGGTGAGAGTTTATTGTGGTCTTGGTGCGGAACTAGAAGGAAATGACGAACTCAAGGGCATGACTATGATATTGTCCCTCAGTTACTTTGATTTGTCTTACTATCTTAAGTTATGTTTTTTGTACTTGAGTATTTTTCCAGAAGATTGTCTAATTGATCACTGGAGAATAATTTGGTTGTGTGTGGCGGAAAGATTTATAGAAGTGAAAGAAGGAATGATAAGAGAAGAAGTTGCTGAGTGCTACCTCAATGAGCTAATGAATTGAAGTCTAGCCCAAGTGACAAACATCGCAAAAGATGGAAGGTTCAAAGCTTATCGGATCCATGACCTTTGGCGTGAAATGATAATTGTGAAGTCGAGAGAGCAAAACATTAATTATCACAATAGCAAGTGAAAGAGGCAGAGCGTGACCTGATAAATTGCAACGCCTCTCGGTCCACCATAATTTGGAAGATATCTAGAAACATTTGTTTCACTTGCCTTCGTTCTTTGCTCGTGTTCAGTGCAATAGATTCGCTGTCCTTGTTGTCAAAGATTGCATCCTCAGGCAAGGGTTTAGGGCTACTAACTGTGATAGACTTGAGAGGATCACAATTTGAAACATTCCGTCATGAAATTGTGAAACTCCTTAATCTTACTTATCTAAGTTTGAGGGTGACTAATGTAAAAATGATCCCGAAATCGATCGGAAAGTTCAAGAAGCTAGAAACATTGGATCTAAAACAAACGAATGTCACCTAGTTGCCTGTTGAGATCTTGAAGCTCCAACATCTTCGCCATCTCTTGTTGTATCGCGTCAACATTGATGCACATTGTTATTTTCCTTTTCCTGCTACAATTGGCTTCAAAGCCCCGGAGGGAATAGAAAATTTGTTGTACTTGCAGAAACTATGTGGTATTGACGCAAACCAAGGGAGTAATAGTGGCCTTGTCCTAAGAGAGGTGGGGAAGCAAACTCAGTTGAGGAGATTGCTCATTACAATAGAAGCTACACAACCTTCGCTCGTTGGATGTTGCGACAACAGAAGAAAATGAGATAATTGATTTAGATTCTTTATCTTTGCCGCCTCAACTTCTTCAAGCACTCTATCTAAAAGGACGTTTGGAGAAGATACCGCACTAGATACCATCTCTTCACAACTTGAAAAGATTACAGTTAGGGTGGAGTAAGTTAAAGATGTTGATTCACTGCAATCCCTTCAAAAGATATGCCCAATTTGCTTCACCTTGGAGTTGTTAATTGCTGCATATGAAGGAGATGGATTTGTTTTCAAGGTTGGTGGGTTTCAAAAGCTTGAACACTTGACGTTGGTTAGCTTAGTAGGACTGAAATGGGTGAGGGTGGAGTCTAGCTCGATGCCTCTTCTTGAAGACCTAGATCTCCGAGACTGTAAATTGATGATGGAGTTGCCCTTAGGTGTTGAACATTTGGCCAACCTTAAAGACTGTAAATTGAGTGGTATGTCTGAAACATTAATTTAGAGCTTGAATAGAGACCTACAAGGTGGGGACTATTGGAAAATTGCACATGTCCCCAGGGTTTGGATTGGGGAGGACTACAGATCTGGCTATTGCACTGGTCGTTATCTATGATACGCGCGTGGTAGAACGGGAGGGGATGAGGATCTTCAAGATTGGTTTATCCCCGCTATTGATGATGTGCCCTTTTTTCCGCTTATTTTTTTGGCATTTGTGAGAGCTTGAAAACTTGTATGTGTAATCATGTTGTGAATTAGATATTTCTTTTAGGTACTTTTTTTTTGTCTTGAATTAATTACTTTATTGAGAACCTCATATTTGATGTAATCAGCTTGACAGAATTTAGAACTTCGAAGCATGCCTTTGGTTAATCGGTTTGCGATAATCTCGATTTAGATTAGGTGAAGTTCAACACATCACTAGAGGAACCTAATTTCGCTTGGTGCTGATAAAAAAATATTGGATACGTTAATTTCCCTTGGTATTCACTTAATTTAGGATAAGTAGTCTCTCTGAATCGAGGTCCGGCCCGGCTGACGTCGTTCCAACAAAACAGCGAAAATAAACAACCAAACAAAACAACAAACCGTGTCTCTTGGGTAATTTCAAATCAATTACTCGCAGTTACTCTGAATGAATTTAGCTAGTTGCCCTTAAAAGAAACAAGCAATAGCAAATAATGAATCTTAACACCAAAAGAAAACAATAATAGCAGTCACAGTGTCATTGGCTAATATTTGGATACCGACAAACTGTTTAGAGTCTGTCTTTAATCTTTTTTCATTTGGATTTGGGAGGTGATTTAGTTTGTTCGTGCCAAAGCTTGGAATTGACTTAGTTGGATGTCGGTAGCCCCATCCAAAAAGCACATTTTTAGGAAGAAAAACTGTTTAGAGTCTGTCTTTAATCTTTTTTCATTAAGGTTTGTTTTGAGTTTCAGCAATGGTGGTAGTGATCGGTTAGGATCGGATTTGTGATTTACTTTATTCGTAGATCAGCGAATGTAGTTGCTCATACTTTGGTAATTTTCTGTTTGCGAGATTCTAGTAATCGTACTTTGAAAATTAGACCTCTTGATTGGTGCTTGGATTCTCTGTGAAACAATAATCATTATTTTTGAAGTATTTTTGTGCTTTTTAGTAATGAAAGTATCCTACCATGTTGGAAAAAAAGAAATAGGGACCAATAATTGTGTGGATAATAAGGAGTTCAGACTAAATTAAATATTCAATATAGATGGTGAGCTTCTCGTGGTTGATGAATTTTTCTTTTAGCTTTCAGGAAGAGTATTTAGAAATTACGTGTCAAAAAATATAAAAATATGAATCAAAGTTGAAAAAAATCCAGAAATGGCAAAAAAAAAAAAAAAACAAAAACAAAACAAAACAAAAGACTTTCGGACAAATAGGCTCTAAATAAAAAAATTAAAAAACAAACAAACGAACAAACAACGTGTCTCTTGGGTTATTTGTAATCAAATGCTCCAAATAACTCAAAATGAATTTGGCTCTTAGCAGGTTCGCCTCAATATAAACAATCAGTGGAAATTTCCTAAATTTAAGCGTCCGGTGATCGATAAGTGAGAGGGATCGTAACTTCAGAAGGGATTTAAAAAAAAAAGAAAAAACAGGATTTAGGACATAAACACCGATAAAAAAAAGCAATGGAAATGATATTCACTTTTGCTGAATCTTTTTTACCGAAAGAGAGAAAATATCTCAAGGTCTACCAAAACCCGCGTAGAGGAGAGAGATATATATCCGTGCATCACCCCAAGTCTTGAATGCAAAATTGACTTCTCACCCACCCCATGTATTCCTTTTCCATATCCTTCTATGTTTCACACTTACTAGCGGGGTCCATCCCAATGTTAATCCTATGCGGTACCGGCCCAAATTGGTCATAAAACGGTACACATATCTTGGTGTTCTATACCGGACAAAACACCGGCCTATACCGGTTGATACCGAGCGTACCGGTCTGTATCAGCTTGTACCGGGATCTTGCCAGTACAAAAACTAGTATTTTTTTTTCCTTTGATAAAAAGGCATGAATTTTAAGGTATTTTAACAAATTTGGAGTCCATTTTATTGTATTAATCATGTTAATTTGTTATTAGACCTAGTATTAAGGTGAGTCAAGATGTTAGAATTAATTTTATTTCTCTATCTTATGTTTCTACGTTATATCGGGATAGTTTTGGGGACCCCTAAAAAAATATCTAAAAAAACATCTCAAAGTTCTCGATCAAATTTCGATGATCCGAGCCGCTCAATATAATCAGAACGTGATTTTAAGGATACAATGAGAAATCAGCAAAAAAAAATGACCGGAAAAGGCTTCATTCGAATAGTTTTTTATTGAACGGTTCAATAAAAAATTGCTCAAATCAAACCCTTTCTGGTCAGTTTTTTTGCCAATTTCACGTGGGTATCTTTAAAATCACATTCTGAACACATTGAGTAGCTCGGATCATCAAAATTTGATCGGAAACTATGAGATTGAGATTTGGGGTGTTTTTTTTAGGGGTCACGGAACCTCCTGGTATACATAAGTACGTATATTAAAAATATCAAAAAATATATATTGCAGTAAATTTGAAACGGTACCGAGATACAAACTTGAACTAGTCCAATAAAAAAAAAGGGTACGCTATGAGTTCATTCGTCTCATTTTGCCCGCTCTGTGTCTAATAATTAATAATTGAATGGATGTTGTGAAAGCAAATGGTCATTAAAGTCCAGTGGAGACAGTCCCACAAGACTTTTCATCATAGACAATATACCAACCTCTCGCACGAGGAGTGGACAATATATGGATACCAAGAACTTGAAAAGGATAATAATTGATTTCCTAGTGCATGATATGACTACAATTTCCCAAAGCAAATTAACCAACTCACAATGGCTCCGTTTTTCTTAAATTTGACTTTTTGTTTGATTGATGTTGGATTTGTAGGATGGATCATTCAACTCGGCAAGAAAAGTCTAAAAAATAAATTATGACGAAAAGCAAAAAGAACATACACTAAAGAAGAGAGTAAATACCAAATAAGGGATATATCTTTATGTAGTGTTGTTTTATATAATAATAATATTAAAAAAACTCCAATCCGTATTTTTATACTTTTTTTTGATAACTCTCGTTAAGTTGAATGATTAATTCATAAAATTAGGGAAAATAAAAATACCAAAATAAATTTTTTTGGGACAATGGACATGTATTTCTATGTGCATGCTCACGTGTTGTGTGTTCATACCTTGAAGGTGGTCAGTCCCCTTCAATAAAACGAAATCAGTCTGTGTAGTAAAATATGAACCACTAATTGTGAGATGATAAGGGGTTCAGACTAATACTTGGCATGATGGTTAGTTTCTCGTGGTTATTGGAAATGAAGTGTCGAAAAAATATGAATCAAAGTTGAATTTTTCAGAATTTGCAAAAACAAGCAGAGACTGTCCATTTAATATAAGACATAGGCTAAAATTAAATAAAAAACAAACAAACAACGTGTCTATTGGGTTATTTCTAATCAAATACTCCAAATTACTCGAAATGAATTTGGCTCTTAGCTGACTGGGCTCAATATATATATAAACAAGCATTATTTAGCAATTTCCGGAATTTTATTAAGTTTAAAAGAAAAAGAGGAAAACTGATTTGGGAAGTTGACATAAACACCCATAAGGAACAAATCAATGGGAAAAGATATTCACTTTTACTGAATCTTTTGCCAGAATAGAGAAAATAGCCCCAAGGGCTATCAAACACCACGAAGAGGAAAGAGAGATATCGGTGCATCACCTCAAGTTTTTTTTTTTTTTTTTAACACGAAAGGATAAAAAAGTAATTCCACTTATCACCTCCATTAAATAATTGCCGACCTCAACTCATGAATGCAAAATTGACCTCTCACTCATCCCGTTTATTTTTTACCCACATCCTGCTCTGTTTTCACATCTACTAGGGGGTCCATCCGTCGCATTTTCCTATTCTCTGTCGTACCATTTAAAAGGTAATCAACATTACATGTGCAAAGAAACACACAGAAGACTTTTCATATAGCTATCCAGCTCACGGCTCACTTGGATAAACTAAGTAAGAACATACCGGTTTTCCCTCACCATCCCCTTTCTTTTCAAATCAAAAGCTACTCCTTAAACCCAACCCCCCCCCCCCCCCCCCCCCAAAAAAAAAAAAAATTAATATGGCAGAGGCTGTGTTCGAACTTCTATCCATCTTCACACCCGATCTCCGAAAAGAGTTGAACTTGTTGAGCGGAGTACGGGAAGACATCGAATACATAAAAGGCGAATTCGAGCGCATGACACACTTCCTCAGAGTTGCCGATGCTATAGAAGATAGAGACCCGCAAATCAAATTATGGGTGAAGCAAGTTCGAGAAGCTGCATATGACACTGCAGATGCTCTTGACATGTACATGCTTCGCCTCAGATCTAGACATCATCAGAGCACCGGATTCAGAACGTTCGTACATAAGGTTTCTTTTTTTATTAAGACTTTAAAAGCTCGCCACCAAATTGCTTCTGAAGTGAAAGGAATCAAGTCCAGAATCATCAATATTTCTGAGGGACATCAGCGATATAGTGACATGCATGGCAAAAAAGAGCAAGGCTCAAGCTCTACTCATTCAGACATCGCATGGTATCATTGTCGTGGCGATGCTCTTCTACTCCAAGAAGCTGACCTTGTGGGCATTGACAAGCCCAAATCACACTTGATTCAGTTGCTAGTGGATGAGGATCCTCGACTCAAGGTGCTTTCTATAGCCGGAATGGGTGGATTGGGCAAAACCACCCTTACAAAAAAAGTCTACGATGACGCAACAGTGAAGAGGCACTTCCAGAACCATGCTTGGATCACTGTGTCTGAATCGTTCAAGGTTGAAGAGCTTTTAAAAGCCATGATTCAAGTTCTCTTTGAAGAAGTCAGGCAACCACTCCCACGAGGAGTGGACAGTATGGATGCAAACAGCTTGAAAGGTATAATTAATGCCTTCTTGCAGCAAAAGAGGTATGTGCTTGTTTTGGATGATGTATGGAATATTCATGCATGGGAAGTTTTAAGAATCATACTTCCTGAATGCAATTGCGGCAGTCGAGTAATTTTGACAACTAGAAATGTAGATTTAGCTTCTTTTGCTAGTGAAGAATATCATGGCATGGTGTATAATCTCAAGCCCTTGCCTCCCAAAGAGTCGTGGGCCTTGTTTTGCTCAAAAACATTCAAGGAGAATTCTTGTCCTTCATATTTGGAAGATCTTTCTAAAAAAATCTTGAAAAAATGCGAGGGGTTACCACTTGCAATAGTGGCAATTAGTGGTCTATTATCAACAAAGGAAAAGAGTGCAGACAAGTGGGAGAGGATTTATCGCGGCTTGGGTGCTGAACTAGAAGGAAATGACAAACTCATGAGCATGAAAAAGATATTGTCCCTCAGTTACTTTGATTTGCCTTACTATCTTAAGCTATGTTTTTTGTACTTGAGTATTTTTCCAGAAGATTGTCTCATTGATCACTGGAGATTAATTCGGTTGTGGGTGGCTGAAGGATTTATAGAAGTGAAAGAAGGAATGACGAAAGAAGAAGTTGCTGAGGGCTACATCAATGAGCTGATGAACAGAAGTTTAGTTCAAGTGACAGAATTCAGGCAGGATAGAAGGTTCAAAGCTTATAGGATCCATGACCTTTGGCGTGAACTGATAATTGCGAAATCGAGAGAGCAAAACATTGTCACAATTGCAAGTGAAAGAGGCAGAGTGTGGCCTGAGAAATTACGACGCCTCTCGGTCCACAATAATTTGGAAGACATTCAGCAAAACGTTTGTTTCACTCACCTTCGTTCTTTACTCATGTTCAGTGCAACACATTCATTGACCATGTTGTCAAAGGTTGCACCCTTAGGCAAGGGTGTAAGGCTACTAACGGTGTTAGACTTGAGAGGAGCACAATTGGAAACATTCCCGCATGAAGTTGTGAACCTCGTCAATCTCACTTATCTAAGTTTGAGGGCGACCAATGTAAAAATGATCCCGAAAGCAATAGGAAAGCTCAAGAAGCTAGAAACATTGGATCTGAAACATACGAATGTCATCGAGTTGCCTGATGAGATCTTGAAGCTGAAACGTCTTCGCCATCTCTTGTTGTATCGCTACAATATCGTACCCGACGGCCATTTTTATTTTCGTTTTCACGGTACAATTGGCTTCAAAGCCCCGGCGGGAATAGGAAGTTTGTTCTACTTGCAGAAACTATGTGCTATTGAAGTAAACAAAGGGAATACTAGTGGCATTCTGTTAAGAGAGGTGGGGAAGCTAACTCAACTAAGGAGATTGATCATTGTAAGGCTGCAGAAGGAAGATGGGACGGTGCTATGTTCATCACTTGAGAAGCTAAACAACCTTCGCTCGTTGTCTGTTGGGGCAGCAGAAGAAGATGAGATCATTGATTTAGATTCTTTGTCTTTGCCGCCTCGACTTCTTCAAAGACTCTATCTAAGAGGATGTTTGGAGAAGATACCGCACTGGATACCATCTCTTCACAACCTAAAACGATTACACTTAGGGTGGAGTAAGTTAAAAGCTGTTGATCCACTGCAATCCCTTCAACATTTGCCCAATTTGCTTCACCTTGGACTTCATGATGCATATGTAGGAGATGGATTATTTTTCAAGGCTGGTGGGTTTCAAAAGCTTGAACAATTGTCGTTGGCTCACTTAGTAGAATTGAAATGGGTGATAGTGGAGTCTAGCTCGATGCCTCTTCTTGAAAAGCTAAATGTTCGAGATTGTAAATTGATGATGGAGTTGCCCTCAGGTGTTGAACATTTAGCCAACCTTAAAGATCTTAACTTGATTGATATGTCTGAGACATTAATTTCGAGCTTGAATAGAAACTTGCAAGGTGGGGACTATTGGAAAATTGCACACATCCCTAAGGTTTGGATTGCACAGGACTACATATCTGCAGGTTATTGGACCGGTCGTTATCTATGATATGATAGAATGGGAGCGGATGAGGATCTTCGAGATTGGGTTATCGCCGCAAGTGATGTGCCCTTTTGCCCTCATTTTTTTTGGCATTTATGAGACCTTAAAAACTTGTTTGTGTAGTCATGTTGTGTATTTGATATTTCTTTTTCATAATTTTTTGTATGGAATTAATTACTTCCTTTATCCAGAACCTCATATTTGATATAATCAGTATGGGCCTGTGGTTGGCACACATTGATGATGGAGTTTGTCCCGCGTTGGTTAATTATCTCCTCCCAAACTAGTATGCCTGAGCGGCCTCTCCACTCCTTGCCAATTGATTTAGAGTTGGATGCTTTAACAAAAGACCCAAGCTTGAACAAAAATGGAGAATAACATACTACTGGACCGGACCTTCTCCCGTGAATTAGACAGTTTCATTCTACATTACAGCATTTCCAATCATGGCTTCAAATCTGGTGTGGCATGTACGGCAGCTCAAAAATGGCATCCCACAAACTCCACTACAAGACTGCCAATCAGGATGACTATTAATTGTAAGGTTGCATTTGAAGGTAAGACTTGGATGCCAAATTTGAAGCCCAAAATACATGCCAAATCCTATTCTGAAAAAGTTCAGTGAAACAGGGTTGTCACCTATTGGTCGAGTGATACGTTGCCCCTCACTCTTTTGTACTTCTTCCCATGTTTTTTATAGCTGTGTTGATTTGATTTAAGGGGAAAACCTGTTTTGATAACAATTAGTTGGTAGATTGAAATAATAACTTTGAGTATGCAATTTGCAGCTTTTCACTGGCATCCATAGGAAAAGTGCTTTTCTTTAGAAATGTATGTCTAACAAGTTGCCTCCCAAGGTTTTGGGATTCCTCTTCTGTACCTCATAGCATACTCTATGCATTGTGAACATACAAATCTGGTCTCTGGCCTTGTTATCTGTCGGTCCAAATAGCAACCCAAGAGAAGGTTGAATTGGATAAGATCCAAGAAAAGAAATAATTATGTTTTCTTTGTTTCCCAATGCTGGTTGAATTAGTCATAGAGACAGATCAGGCATCTGAAATTTTATATTCAATCATCTTAGGAAAAACTTCCCTAACAATATGGTTAAACAGCGCTAATTTTCAAAATAACTGAATATGTTTGGGTGAAAGTATAGATTGGGCGCTTAATATGGCAGTGCTGTTGTGTACTTTGCACAAGAGTCTTACGCATAAAGTTCCTCCCCCCTTTATATTAAATGCCAAATCTATAGGCATCAAGATCCATCATCTATGCATTGTGAAAAAACAAAATTAATCTGGTCTTTGGGCTTGTTATTTGTTGGTCCAAATAGCAATCCAAGAGGACCGGGGTGAATTGAATAAGATCTAACTGAAGAACTTTAGAGCATATAGGATCCAAGTAATTATCTTTTCGTTGTTTCCCAATGCCGGTTGAATTAGTCATAAGCATGTGAAATATTATATTCAATCATTGTAAGAAAAACTTCCCTAACAATATGGTTAACCCGCGCGAATGCTCAAAATAATTGACTATGCTTGGTGAAATTATAGAATGGGCAATTAATATGGCAGTAATGTCACTACAAGAAAAAAAAAAAGTGTATTCGCTGATGAAAAAAATGGTGACGAAATTTAATTTTTAGTATAGGTGACGAAACAATAAGATTTTCACTACTAAAAGTGACTTTTCGTCACCTACAGATTGTCTCCGAAAGCCACTTTTTTGTCACATATAATATGTTTTCGTCAGCCTATAGTAACTTTTTATGACAAAATTTGCTTTTTATGTACATTGACTACTTTCACATACTTATTTCTCACGATGAATCTACCTATGGTTTTGTACCCAACGAAAAAAAAATCTACCTATGGAAAAGTACCCGCAACTGGTTTTATCTACAGCCTCTTATGGGTGAGGTGAGATATATTTTTGGGAAAAATTTCAAAAAAGCCACTGAACTTTCAGAAATTTACAAAAAATACCTAAACTTTAACTAATGACAAAAAGACACTTAAACTTATCATTCCTTTAACAATTATGCATCCGCCGTCCAATTCCATCAATTTGTAATGGATGGGGCTAACGGAAGATGTTATCCTTCTTCTTTTTTTACTTTTTACTTTCAAAACTTATTTTTAACTCTTTATTTTTTTTAATAGTAAATAAATATGCTATAAAGTTTTTTCCCTTATTTCAAAAATTACTTTAACTCTACGTTTTTATTATTTACAAAAATAAATTGAACCCTTTTTTTTTACTTTTAAATTTTACTTTTTCCTCTCTCTCTCTCTCCCTCTCTCTCTCTCTTCCTTTTTGTAAAAATTCAACCTACACCACCAATCAACCCCACAACCAACCACCAAAGTCTTAGCCCCAATTCCAGAAATTTGAAATTACTTTAAACCTCCTTTTTTTTTTTACTTTTTACTTCCAAAAATTAACTTTTAACTCCTTTTTTAGTAATAAATAAATGTATGCGATAAAGTTCCTTTTTTTTTACTATTTTCCAAAAGTTACTTTCACCCCCATTTTTTTTAATCTATTTACGAAAACTACTTTAACCCCGTTTTTTTATTTTCAAATTTTACCTTTCCCTCTGTCTCCCTCTTTTTTTTAGAAATTCAATCATACACCACCAATCAGCCCCACAACCAACCGATAGGGGAATTTCAGATTTTTTCGATGTCCCAACCTTAAATCACATAGAGAGAGAGAGAGAGAGAGAGAGAGAGATAGAGAGAGAGAGAGAGAGAGAGAGAGAGAGAGAGAGAGAGAGAGAGAGAGAGAGAGAGAGAGAGAGAGAGAGAGAGAGAGAGGAAAAGGTAAAATTTGAAAGTTAAAAAAAAAGAGAATTAAAGTCATTTTTGTAAATAGTAAAAAATGGGGTTAAAGTAATTTTTGATAAATGGTAAAAAAAAAAAAGAACTTTATTACATATTTATTTACTACTAAAATAAAATAAAGATTTAAAAGTAATTTTTGAAAGTAAAAAGTAAAAAAAGAAAGGTTAACACCTTCTGTTACAAGTTGATGGATTTGGACGGCGGGGAGATCTAATTGTTAATGGAAAGATAAGTTCCAAGTGTGTTTTTGTCATTAGTTAAAATCCAGAAGTTTTTCGTAAAATCCTAAAAGTTTAGGGGGTTTTTTTTTGAAATTTTCCTTATATTTTTTGGTAATTCGGAATATCTCTTAAATTAAAATAACAGAACAGAGTCAAAGCATGACAACTACGAAACTGAATTAAAACAACAAAACCAACGTTCTCAGGTGTCCCACACCTATACTGTCAGCAATGACAAACACACTCGCTTGTTCCGTCACTTGTTCTGTCACAACCATGTCTTTCACTTGTTCTGCTCCAAGACGTGACGAATTTTCATGCTCCAAGTATGTCAGCTAAAAAATTTGGTACGTCTTTAATGTGGATACTGTTTTGACATGAGACACGAATGCATGGAATATAATTGGTTTACAAAAACTAATCTGAGCGTGTCCTTAAGAGAACAGCTAATTAAATTCTGAGCTCCGTGCCTTCCTTAAGAAAACAGGGTGTCCTTAAGAAAACAGAAATGTTCCAAGTATGTGGAAATGTTTTGATGCAATAATTCATCAGATGAAAGACTCTTTCGAAGGTATAGGTTTGGTGTACAAGAGTAACCTTACATCCATCATTTTTAAGCTTCACTTCCCGAGACAAAAATCCTAGTTCTGTCCTCAACTCGAGTATTGTCCAAGTTGATGGATACATTGCTTGGGTGGTCACTGTGGTCTCCTAGGCATCGCTGGTTAATGAATACTACCTAACTACAGAAGAATACTGTTCACTACTTCCCTGCAAAAATTATGACAGTGGCAGCATACTTCCGAAAATTGGAATGGAGTATATCACAATTGATCGAATGACTAATTTTCCTTCCCACTTTTCCACTGATTCTCTCTTGTTTGCTATTGCTATGTTGATTTGATTAATCTGGAGGAAATTAAAACTGTTTCGATGACAACTCTTGGTTGACGGAAGTAAGAACTTTGGTACGCAATATGCAGTTTTTCACTGCCATCCATCCGAAAGATGCTTTTCTGGATGGAAACCCCATTAAAGAGAAATCTGGTCTTTGGCACTGTTAGTAAATAAAAAGAAATCTGGTTCTTGGTCATTACCCCATTGGTCATACAAGATGGTGGTTTCACAAGCCAGTTCATCAGACCACTTCATATCTCGATCCCTTCATTAATCGCTATAACCTGGGATTAAGACTGTTTGATCCGGTGGTCCTAGTTGACGTATCTTGGGATTTACGGTATTCATAATCTTGTAATAGATTCCGTAGATTATGGCTATTACCTCAAACCCTGGTAAGAAATCATAACTCCTGGTCTGGATTCTAAGATTGAGGGCTTCTTCTAAATACCTAACTGAAAGAGATAAAGTGAAATTAGGATAAGCATTAAAATAAACAGAACCATGACACAAACTGGTCTCTACTGCACCCATTATTGATGACCTCCAATTATTGCATCTTCCATCAAGACGGGTTGCCTGGAGGCAGGTATCCATACCTAACAAGGTTAATGGTTTGGAGGCCCAACTGTTCTTAGAAAACTCGCCTTCCAAAGAACAGGCGTTCATGATTGCATGGGGGAAGTCGGGGACACAGCAGCAGAGCCAAAGAATGAAAAAGACCATTTTGGGACACTTTGTTCACAATCGTAGCTATAGTGACCGTTCTTCAGACAATTAAAGCACTGAACGTACGTCCACAGTGCAGCCCTTGCTAAAATGACTGTAGTCATTACAATTATAGCATTTTACCTGGCTCATATCAAAGCGCTGTCCTCGTCCTCACATATTAAAGAGTAGTCTACAATCTGTCTTGAGTCAATTGTGAGCAGTCTCAACTGCGTATTAAGGTCGATTGAAATCATGCAATGTTACTAAAGTATTTGATTCCTTCCCGGAGATGGAGCTCTGGGCGTTGGGCTGGGTTGTCGTAATGTGGATTTTTTTGTTAATCTTCCTAAATATTTCAGTTTTTTTGTTTTTGTTTTGTGTCCTTTGTTATCTGATTATAATTTCATAGAGCCCATTGTGTTATTGGATCTGAGCCTATTGCATTCCTCAAAGTTTGGCAGCATCTGGATGTGAAGTGTGAACCTACTCGCGAGTTGAGTTTTGTTCACCCTTCACTTAAGAGGGTGAACATTACCCTCCTTCCTGTTAGTTGAAATGACGTGGATCTTAGGGACAATCAGTGTAGAGTTAAAAATTATTTGAAGGAACTTCAAACAAACTTGCCAAGAATTAAGATAAAACATGTACAACGGTGACTACAAAAAATAAAATACATTAAATGCTTGCATCGGTCTGTTTAAGGATTTTACATTTTTAGGGTGACTAATGTTTCTGCTTTATGAAAAAATGAAAAAACAAATAATAATAAAAGAAAGAGAAACGGAGATGTTAACTATGAGAAATTAATAAAACATTTAGGGCTTCGGGGCAATTTTTGTCGTCCAAATGTGAGCATTGTTGAAAATATGAATAATAAAGTTTCCACTCCCTCTATCCGCAATGGTAATAATCAAAATCAATAAGCAAAATGTGTCATATCAGCATTTGATTATCCATTTAGTACATAATTAAACTTAACAACCTCTAGAAAAAAACTGTAATAGTCCTTAAAGTTAAGTGTTCGTGTCAATTTGGTCCCTGTAGTTATAATTGGCTCGATTTACACTCTGTACTTTCCATTTTGTTTCAATTCGGTCCAATTACTAACTTCCCTTAGTCCGCCGTTAGTCCTTCAAATAGAAAAATCTTATGACCCCCTTTTTTGGGGTTAAAACAGACCCGTTCGGCTAAATAAGCCAACTTTCTTATTTTTTGTTCTTATTCAATTTATTTTTCGTATTTGTTAGTTTTTCGTCAATTTTTTGGGTGTTATTGCATCGTCATAACGAGAAGAATCTAAAAAGTAAAAAGTTATTATCGAAATTCAATTTTTTTTGAATAAAGACGAAAAAATTGGCTTAGGTTTATTTTTCAACATTCCTAGTTAGGAATCAGTGCATGGGCCAAGGGTGGGAAAATGAATAGAATGACAGAGCACTATTTTTTGTAACCACTTGGGCTGTTAAGTTAGGTTTATTGTAACCTAGTTGAGTGATTTGTTATGTTTATGTATTAGGTTATGACATAATAAATTTGGAACTGAATTTATATAATATTCTGACTTTTGGACATGGTTATTTATCATGTTGTGACTTTTGGATCTATATCATGTTCTGACTTTTGGACATGATTCTATATGCATTTTCAGTACTATGCAGAAAAATAAGGCATCTCCGTATTTGTCCACAAGTTGAACATGTAGACAATATCAGTGGTTATGATGCCTCATGGCTGATCATGAAAATGTTGAATTCGATGGTAACTTTTTGTAGAAAATTATAACCAAATTTATTCCCAAGTGCCTCCTTATCAATGGAGATTGGAAGAATGAGCTGTGTTTTGGTTCAGAAATATATTAGGGCAAGAGGGGAATGAGTAACCTCATTCAGCTAAATAAGCCAACTGGCTTATTTTTTTGTCTTTATTCAATTTTTTTTCGTATTTGTTAGCTTTTTGTCATTTTTTGGGAATGATTGCATCATCATAACAAGATGAATCTAAAAAGTAAAAAATTACGATCGAAACCTAATTTTTTTGAATAAAGACAAAAATAAACAAATAAGCCAATTTTTTCGTCTTTATTCAAAAAAAAATTGAATTTTGATCATAATTTTTTACTTTTTAGATTCCTCTCGTCATGACGATGCAATAACCCCAAAAAAATTGACGAAAAACTTATAAATACGAAAAAAATTTCAATAAGGATAAAAAAATAAGCCAGTTGGCTTATTTAGCCGAACGAGTCTATTTTAACCCCAAAAAAAAGGGCCATATGATTTTGTTGTTTAAAGGACTAACGGCGGACTAACGGAAGTTAGTAATTGGACCAAATTGAAACAAAATGAAAAGTACAGAGTGTAAATCGAGCCAATTACAATTACAGGGACCAAATTGATACAAATACTTAACTACAGGGACTATTTCAGTTTTTTTCCCTTTTTGCATTTCTAACAAAAAAACTCCCACAATACACAATGCACATTTGTCCAATCGCAAACGAGTTTCAATCACACACCCGATCACACCAAATTATTCGTCTCGATGAGACAATTCAAATATGGGGTGTTTTTGAGTTTTGAGTTTGGTTATTGAGTTTTGGTTATTAGTAAAAGTTGTTAAGTTTGGTTATGGAATGAGTGAAATTTGGTTATTTACTAAAAGACTTGTAACTTTGCTTATTACAATATGAGATATTTTTTGAACAGCATTATTAAATTTGTTTATCCACACTCATTTGCTTATTACAATGGAGATGCTCTAATAGCTTAAACTTTTAGATGAGTTGTTGCTTAACAATCTAATATAATATGTTATCAAAGCAGTTAATAGATTTGAGTTCAAAACTTACTGCTTACCTAATGATTAAAATCTACACGTGTTTAGCTTGCTTATGGAGGAGAGGCTGACTACATACACTTGAGGGAGCATGTTGAGAATATAAATAGTAAACTTGCCCCTCTCCCTAACAGTTGCTCCTCTCTCTAATAGCTTAAGCTTTTAGATGAGTTGGTAGTTAACAATCTAATTAGCATCAGATGGACTATGTATCCAAAGGAGTACTCAACAATCGATCTGGAGATAATTGTGAGGAGTCTCAATTGTGTAGTAAGGTCGATTATAGTCACACAATGTTATTGTTAAAGTTTGATTCCTTCCCGGAGGTGGAGCTCGATCTCGGCGTTGGGATGGTTCTAGTAGTGGGGAGGATTTGTTAATTTTTCTGATTTGTGTTTTGTTGTATTGTTACCTTTGTTATTGTTTATACCCGTTTTTTGCACCAAATCACAAGCCAGCACTGAAATGCTATTTAATTATTATTTGATTAAATTGTGCCGAAAAATAGAGATGTATTGAGTTAAAATTAATGAGCCAATACAATATTAATTGGACCCGATTAATTTTAATGCTACTGGATCATGGGCTTAGTTCATTCGGGCCTTATTTTTTAAACCTGGTTTAAGAGCATTTAGCCCATGATTATTATTTGGAGTATTCTCACGAAAAAAGAAAATATGCTGGTGGTTATTCTTTGTAAGGGCCATTTGAACCCGTGATCCATTAGTGGGCATGAATCAGGGGAATAAAAAATGGCCCATGATGGCAAATAACCTACGGCAACTCCCCATAACCGTTATTAACTTCCCACGTTCCCAAGGTGCATGAGCCGAAGGCTTATCATGGGACACTTGTCATCACAAGAGCAAGGCGGGAAAATACACATGCAAAACCGTGAGCATAATTTCTGCTTATAAATACAAGAACTCAAGAAGAAAAACGGGTTCAACACCTCAATGCCCAGTGCTTAAACCAAAGTCCTTTTCAGCGAAGCACCTATTTTACTTTTCTTATACCAACTCAATTACTTCTTCAAGTAATTCGGGTTTTTTACTTTTCCGTTGTATGCAAAACTTTATTACATGGTTAATAAAGTTCTTTTTACGTTGTTACTTCTTTCCTACACAGTTAGGAAATTGCTAAGTCCACTTCGTTGTGACAAAACCACGAACCTCCATTGCGATCCAGCCCTTAGGTTCGCAACACACTCGCCTTCACGGTTACGAAGTCAGAAAAGGGCATCCAGTCCTTACATTAAACAGGACAAGTCTAGGCACGCCCACGCTCAGTCCTTGATCGAGACATTTTTGTGCTAAACAGTTATCTAATTAGAATTTCATAGAACCTATTGTGCAATTAAATCTGAGCCTATTGCATTCGTTGAAGTGTCGCAACATCTGGATGTAAAGTGTGAACCAACTAGCTTTGTTAATTAATTAAGGACAATCAGTGCAGAATTAAAAATCCTTGGGAGTAACTTGAAAGAAATTGCTGATCAAAAAAAAAAAAAAAATTGAAAGAAATTTGCCATGGAGAGAGAGAGAGAGAGAGAGAGAGAGATATATATATATATATATATATATATATATATACACACACACATACAGACGTACGTACGATGGTGACTACCAAATATAATATAAAATGAAATGCGTGCATCTGTCTATTTAAGAGATTTTACATTTTTAGGGTGACCTCCTGAAGTTTATGCTTTATAAAAATAAATAATAAAAAAAGTAGAAGAAGAAAAGAAAGAGAAAGGGAGATGGTAATTATGGAGAATTAACAAACGTTTAGGGCTACATGGACTACACGTCTAAATGAGTACTAGTCGAAAATAAGTCTTCAGTCATGTGCAAGGAGTTTCAATTGTGTAGTGAGTTCGATTGTAATCACACGATGTTATTCAAAGCGTTTGATTCCTTCCAGGAGGTTGAGCTCTAGGCATTGGGCAGGGTTTGGTAGTGTGAATGTGAAGTGTGAACCTACTCGCTTTATTAATTAGGGACAATCAGTGTAGAGTTAAATATTCTTTGAAGGAACCTCAGGCAAACTTGCCAAGAATTAAGATAATACATGTACAACGGTGACTACAAAAAATAAAATAACATTAAATGCTTGCATCGGTCTATTTAGGGATTTTACATTTTTAGGGTGACTTGCTAATGTTTCTGCTTTATGAAAACATTAAAAAAAAAAAAAAAAAAAAAAAATGAAGAAAGAAAGAAAGAAAGAAAGATTTTCAACAATGCTCACATTTGGTTGACAAAAATTGCCCTAAATGTTTTATTAATTTCTCATATTAACATATCCCTTTCTCTCTCGAATAATAAAGTTTCCACTCCCTCTAACAACTTAAGCTTTTAGATGAGTTGTTGGTTAATAATCTAATATAATATGTTATCAAAGCAGGCAATAGATCTTGGGTTCAAAACTTACCGTCTACCGCCTACCTAACGATTAAAATTTACACGTGTTTAGCCCGCTTATGGATGGGAGTCTGGCTTGATAATATAAAGAATAAAGTTGTCCCTCTCCCTAATAGTTGCCTCTCTTTGTAACAATTTAAATTTTTAGATGAGTTGGTAGTTAACAATCTAATAACCATCAAATGGACTATGTATCCAAAGAAATACTAGACAATCGGTCTCAAGACAATTGTGAGGTAAAGTCAATTATAGTCACACAATGTTATTGTTAAAGTTTGATTCCTTCCTGGAGCTGGAGCTCTCGGCGTTGGGATGGGTTCTGGTAGTGTGGAGTTTTTGTTAATTTTTCTGATTTTATTTGTTGTTTTGTTACCTATGTTATCTAATTAGAATCTCATAGAGCCTATCGTGCAATTAAATCAGCCTATTGCATTCGTTGATGTGTCGCAACATCTGAATGTAAAGTCTGAACCAACTTGCTTTATTAATTAACTAGGTGACCGGCTCATGCTAGCACGAGGTGTCGCATGCCTAGTATTGGGACAAGGTGTCTCATGCCTCGTATTCTTTTGTTTCGAGCATTGGTATTGTAATAGTAGAATATGTTTTACAAGCAGTATGGATATATTTACAATACTTTTAAGCCATAGTTAAGTTAATTACACACAAGAGAGTGCTAGAGTTCAAAAGCAAATGATAGAAACCAAAAGATTTGTCCATAGTTTTGGGAAGCAACGGAGCTAGAATAGTAGAGATGGCTGCAAATCATGCAATCCATTCCCAGCTTCCAGTCCTTATCACTACCGAATGCAACCCAGCTTCAACAAACTATAACTTACTCCAAAAAGCAATTTAGAGTAACTTTGTAAAAATAAGACCCCCAAAAAGTTCCTTATGAGAACTTTGTTCGTGCACTTAATTCTAACATCTATTCACAGCAATATGAATTGTATTAGACATACATATCAGAAAATAATCCGTGAAGGTAAGAGCTTTAAGCTACCATTGCATGATAAATTGATTCGGGTTGAACTTCGCTGGTAAACCATCTTACAAAATTCATATGAAGAAGTCATAAGACTTGATGGGAACTACAACAGAAGCCTAGGGAACTTGAAATAAGTGTAAATTGACATTCCATTCCGATCTAGCTTGTTATCATCAAATTAAGTTTAAAAGTGAAGCCTTTTTTCATGTAAGTATACACATTTAGCGGAATGGTTAGTCTATGATGAGATCTTACACAAAACAATGAGGAATCCAAAACAAGTAAATTGTATGATACATCTACCAGGTATATTGCATCTTTGCAAGAGATGGACGGCTTTACCTGACAAATGTCCATCTGCTTCATCAACTCTTGGTTCTTATTCTGCAGATCATCCAGCAAGGGAGCCTTTGGTAAGGCAACCTGAACCGTCCTCTCTGCTTCAAGCAAAGCAGCTTCTTTTGACTTGGTGACGATCTAATGCCTTGTTGTCATCCTGCAGCTTCGTAATCTGAAATGAACAATCATATCTGATCAATTATTTCAGAATTCTGTGACGAGAACATTGGAGGTCAAAGCCTTGAATACCTCTAGCCAAGCAAGCTTAAGTTCAGCATCAGGTGGAAGAATGACTTCAATTGGAGGCATGTCATCATCTTTTTGAGTAGCATGAACCGTTCACAGAGTGGCTTCTGATGCAAATCACCGTACTTGGTTGTTACTGCCAGATCTTGCCTACACCATGGTAAATAAATTGGACTTCTATGACACAGATGATGTAAAATTCTTAAATGAGTAGTTTTATTGTGTAGTGGATATTCCAATTTTCATTTAGAAATAATTACGCACTTCTAACTTTTTAGCTTTTCTAATTGTCTACCAAGTACGGAAACAAGTAAAAAGAAATGATTGCAGGTACAAGAGCATACCAAAGGAAATTATTGCAAAGGATGTCAGAGTATCGAAGGAGTTTATATTTCTATGATCTTCCTTTGAATCTTTAGCGTTGATAGCACTTTTAAATCTGCAAGTGTGCATCAAAACATAGAAATATAAGCTTGAAAAGTAAACCAAGAGCAAAGATGGCGTAATGAGCTGGAATTAAAAAGCTTTGCAGCATCTAAATAACACAGGACATTAATTTGCACCAATGCAATAAGACAAAGGCTTATGAACCTAAATCAACAAATTGAGACAAATATCGGAAGTCGTATAACCTTTCCAAATCAAAGACTCCAATCCCAAGAACATAATCCAAATCAACTTTTCCAAACTGGGATCATTTCAAATTACCCAGACCATTTATGCTGTGTTCAGCCAGTTTCACATCAAAGTTAGGAAGCAAAATTAACAAAGCGTATAAAAATCTACGGATATGAAAAATAAGCAAGACGTTGATATACCTTTATTCGCTGAATCAAAGAAGCAACTTGTGGCTCGCCAACAAGATCGGTCTAGCAGCAACAAGGAAGACCAAAGTAACCATGTTTTAAACCAGCAAACATAAATCAGAAACTCAAAGATTTATTCAACTACGATACACTATCTAACACAGATAACTTCGCATATACAGCGATACCAAGATACTACAACAGCATAGACAACACAAAATACATTCAGTAGCTTGAACTTATCGAAACCTCAAATTTCTTCCTATGATAGTTTAGGTACCACCAAGCAGAAGAATACTAAACTGAACTTGGTAGAATGTTGGTTTTAGGAGCAGAAATGAATCGATGAGGTGAGCCATGGGCTCCAAATTCAAACTAAAAATTAAGCTATGCATGGACCAGTCTTCAAAGGTCCCTAGACTGGTCTTCGGAGGTCCTAATGTTTCAGCTTCGACGAAGCACTGACAGAAACGACACTGAGTTAAATAAAATCAGAACACAGTTTACATAGACTAAGTCAGTCATGAATTCTAAAGTTTAACCTTTTTATTTAAGAGGCACAAACATTGTGTACCTCATTGACTGCGATACAGTCAGCATATGCAATTTGCTCTGCTGCTTCATTGACCACTCCTTTCGGCTTAACATCATCCAGGTGAATATTACCATGTCTAGCATCAACCAAAGTGACTACGCCATGTAGCTTAACATCATTAAAAATCTGATCCTCTACATAAAAAGTCTGAATGATAGGTGTCGGATTTGCCAATCCTGCAAAGTTGATAAATAGCACATATGGCACAACGCCAACTGGAGAAGTCCAATGTATCTAGCAAATAGTCACTACCTGTAGTCTCAATGACTATGTGGTCGAACTTTTTTTTCTTTTTATGGACTAATTCAACAATTATATTGTCAGATGTGGAACAAAGAAATTACAAAGTTAAAGCAAAGAAGAAAACTACTGCCATATCAGATGTGGAAACAACAATGCATGATCAAACTACCATACATGTGGACAAATTGGTAATTATGTGCCTTCTGAGACGGACTTAAACAACAAGTTATATGTGGTTGATGAGAATGTGATTTTCGACGACCCAACTTCTGTTTCAAAGAAAAGCATTAGAATTTCTATAGTTCCTATAGCAATAAAGATAAACAATACCATGGGTACCAGTACCAAAGCCCAAAACTTAATGCAGCATGACGGTGACGATGGTGTACGCTTCCACTTTCTCTACGAAAAATCCTTTCGAACTTTTGGAGGTTGCCCTCAAGCAACTCGATGAAATCAGACTCCTTTTTCGTCAGCTCTGCCTAAAACTTCAAAAATCACAGGAACAAAAAAAAAAAGGCCCTATTCAATGCTTTGTTTCAATTCCGTACACCTCCCATATACCTACCAAGCTAAGATACCGACCGATTAGCCTAGCAACGAAGCCCTTTGCCAATTGTAATCAGAAAGATTAGCATCACCCATCCTTCAAAAAGGTTTCTAACCAAACAACCCAAAATATTTAGACGATGATGACAAACTAATCAAATTAAGCCACACGCTCATTGTGCGAAGTCGGATCTTATTTAATAATTATTAACCTAGATGATAGGACTCTGGAAGCGCCATAGTCAGAGTGTTTTTGTAATTTGAAAGCCCCAATATGACATTCAGACCTCTAAATAAAAACAATAGAATTATGAAATTTCAACATGCATGTTGCATTTTAGGCATGCAAGGGGCATTTCCATTAGTACACATTCAGAATGGAATTACCAATTCATCAGAAGATTATCCCATATATTCATTATAGTTTTACCCAGGTCACATTTGTTGTTTGATAGTTGGGGGAGTCAGAATTCAATCTACCAAATGTTGATTTTTCTCAGTAATCCATTTCAAAGATTCTACCATAACACTTTCCCATAAATATGAAAATTTTAAACCAAAAAACAAAAAAGATAAAGAAAATTGTGTGGAATAACCTGGCTGGAGATGCGAAGAGGACCAAACACCGATAGAGCCTCGAAAGGATGAACTCAGCATGGCTTAATGAAAAGGGATGAGTTGTAAACAAACAATATTCTTGCTTAGAGATATCTCAAATTCGTAACCAATATTCTTTGTCTTCTTCTTCCTCGTCCGGTGCTTCTTCTCTGTCATCGTCATTTTCGATCAATTTGAATGCCCTGTATGATTTGCAGTTGCTCAAGAGGAGTGCCAGTTCAAGCTCAGAGCTTGAGGAAGGCTCCATTGAGGGTGCTATTGCTCACTGTAAAAAGTCTCAGCAGATGTTTAGTTCGAGTAATAAGGCATCATTAGTTCGAGTAATAAGGCATCAAGTGATGTTGGGCTTTGTTCACTTTCTGCTTCAAGGGTTGCAGTTTCTGAAGATAAAGAGAGGTGGGGTTTTTGTTCCCTTGATGTTTTGATAAAACAGAAGGGCAAAGGCGACTTAGCAAATGTTCATCAAACATCACATGCACGAGATTTTTGCGTGCTAGCATGCGTGATCCCCCCAAAATTCACAACATAATAAGTTCTCTTTCCAAGAATCTAAACTAATCATCAATTTATAAGAAATAATTTACAATTCTTCACACACAAACGGTCAAAACTAAACTCATTAAACTCAATAGACAATCTCCTGAAATCTACATGGGACACCAAAGCCTCATTCCATGACATGCTTTGTGCATACGCAACTACAATTGATTTTGCCAAACATCTCCCTTAGATGTTTTATCAAACAACTACGAGAAGTTTTCTACTTAAAAAACAATAATGTTACGGGCACATCAATCGGGCACACCCCGACCACATCACTCACACATACGTGTGAAAAGTTTGGATTTGAGGTACCTTCTGAGTGATCAATGTACCTTCCATTTCAGCAATGGAAAGAGAATGATGCTCCTCATTTGCAATTTTTTAGGTATCCTGGGGTATATTTTGTTCACCTGCATAGCATTAATAAGATATCTTCAGACAGTAAAACATGTGCACAGAAGTAGGGAAAGCAGATTGATTTCCTAAACTTACTCTTCTGATTTGAAAGCTATTGTGTCCCCTTGATCAGTAATTCGCTTCATATTCTGCAAGTTGTCAAGATAATCCAATCAATCATTAAGCAGAACATAAATATATCATCGGATTTGCAGCTTGATAGTATGAACTATGATGCACAGGAATCTCTGGGATAGAACAGAAAAAGCAAGTTTGGAATAACTCACAATCAGACTAAAAATAACTTCGAAGACTTCCATCTATCCATTAAAAACAGTTTATCATAGTGTAGATGCCTGAAGCTACAAACTGCCAGTCAACTTGATTAGCATTAACCATACAACCCTATTTATTTATTTCATGAAAACAAAGATTCACTCGTTCCAATTCGTATTTAGTTTCGTGAGATACTAAGAAATGGCTTTGAAAGGTCAGTGAGTCCACCAGATTATGAACAGGCAACAGCATTTGGTCTAAGACTGGGTTCTCAAACTAATTTTACACATGATGGGTACAAACTTCCCAAACTTGAGCTGCAACAAGTTTCTTTCTTTTTTCTGTTTTTTTTGGAACTGCAGCAACAAGTTGGCATGAATCTTTTTTCCCCACTACCTTGACTATTTTCACCACGAAGTGTTCTTAAATCTTTATTCGCTTTGCCGACGACCTTGGAAGAGGTCAGTGTAAGAAACTCACAAACACAGCAGTCAGCAGTCATCAAATTTCAATGAAAATGAAGAAACTACATAATCTAACATGCTATTGTGGGTACCTGTATATTCGTAGCTACCTGTACGTTCATTAGGCTCATCCCTCAGAACATACTCCAGCTATACTAATTTAACCATGCAGAAAAGCTACCTTAAAGTTTCCAGGATCAGCATTTGCCCTGGTCTAGCCTATCTGGACATTTGACCCATAATGGTAAATGTATGTATGGTGAAGTCATCTATCACTAAGTTCAGTTAGCTGGGAAAAATTAAACCTATGACGATCAAAATAAATAGGGGTTTTTCTAAAGATCGGAGTTAGCTGATTTGGTAATAGTCCCTAGAAATCGAAACCCACTCCCACAAACGACTACTAAACCCAACAATCAACCAATCGAAACCCACCCAGATGAAGAACCCACCCAACTACGACCACGATTTTTGACGACGACGATCTTTGCCGGAGGTGATAACTGGGCTTACCTTCGCCGGAGAAAACGAAGACAACGGCAACGCATTAGTTTTGGAGACGTATAGGGAGAGTAAGCGAGAGTTACAGTAGCTCGTAACGCCTAGAGAGCAACTGTAGCAAAGGGGGAAGCGGAGATGAAGACGGCGAGACTGCTGGGTTCCGTTTCCAGACCCGCCGCCCGGAAAACCGCCCGAATCGGAGGAGCACCGACGAGGGCTGTGTTGCTCGGCACAAAAACTCTCCTCCCTGGCTCTCTCTCTCTCTTCCTCTGAACCAGACGAAGAAGAAAAGGACAGGGGATACGTGGCCTGATTTGATTCACGATTTTACCCTGGCCGAAAAGACGAAATTACCCTCCCCTCAAAGCCAGTGGCTCAAAAGGGGTAAATATGTCCCAAATTGAAATTTTGACAAGCAGTGAAATTGGGTTGCTCTTAGTTTTAAAGCTTTCGATAAATTAAGGACAATCAGTGCAGAATTAAAAATCCTTGGGAGTAACTTGAAAGAAATTTGCCAAGGATTAAGTTACATATATATATATATATATATATATCTTTATTTTTGGGTAAGTGTGTATATATGTTTGTGTGTGTGTACACGAAGGTGACTGCCAAATACTCCGTAATATAAAATGAAATGCGTGCATCTGTCTATTTAAGATATTTTACATTTTTAGGGTGAACTCCAAAAGTTTATGCTTCATAAAAATAAAAAGAAGAAAAGAAAGAGAAAGGGAGATGGTAACTATAGAGAATTAACAAACATTTAGGGCTTTGGGTAAATTTCTGTCAACCAAATATGAGCATCACGTGGACTATATATCTAATTGAGTAGTCGAAAATAAGCCTTCAGTCATGTGATCAGGAGTTTCAATTGTGTAGTGAGATCGATTGTAATGACATGATGTTATTCATAGCGCTTGATTCCTTTCTCGGAGGTTGAGCTCTAGGCGTTGGGCAGGGTTCTGGTAGTGTGGAGTCAACTAGGGACAATTTGGCCTCATTTCCACTAATTTTGTGCACTCCAATTTATTGGCTTTTGTGAAGTTATTCATACTAAACTAATTTTTTTTTGTCAAAAGTCAAGTTGTTTCTACTAAACTAAAACATCCAACATGTTTTCTTCTTCTAACTCAATACAATTTCTACAACTTATAATTTAAAAGAAACAACTTAACGATTATGGATTATGGACTACATCTTGTACTCCATAACTTAACAATCAACGGAAAAACTCCCATTTAGGCCTTAATGCACAGTAAAAGATTCTTTGAAGTAACTTGAAAGAAACTAATCCCAAGGGGTTGGCCAAGTGATCTTGGCTTGAGACTTAGATGTTTGCTTCATCCTAAGGTTTTAGGTTTGATTTTCATTGTCAACAACTCTTGGGACCATCTCATCCACATGCGTAAGCGTAATCGAGTGAAACGGCTATGGAATGAGCTGAAGAGATTATTCTGAGATGCTCCGTGCACGCAAGTTGGCCCAGGACACCTTGCATTACCAAATAAAAAATAAAAAAACTTCAAAGAAACTTGCCAGGGTTAAGAGGGCGGAGGGACCGTGCTGCGCAGCGTGCTGTGCGGGGCGAATCGCCGTCGCTCCGGTCTCGGTTTGATGATCGAAAATGTTCACTTCGTAGAGCTTGTTGAGTAGAACAAGTATACCAAAAATCAGCTTGATTGGATATCATTATGTGCCTCATCCGAACATTATTATCTTGAAACGAATGGATCCGAAACACTAGATTAAAATCCACTATTTTTTGGTACACTTAATAATTTCAAGATAATAATGTTCGGATGAGGCACCTTATGATATCTGAATGAGCTGATTTTTGGTACACTTGTTCTACTCGACGAGCTCTACGAAGTGAACGTTTTCGATCATCAAACCGAGACCGGAGCGGTGGCAATTCGCCCCACATAGCACGCTGCGCAGCACGGTCCCTCAGTCTGGGTTAAGATTACATATTTATGTTCGTCAATCTATATTATAAAATAGAGCGGGTTTTCCTCAAAATGTCTATACATACAAACATAGCAGCTTTTACAACCGTTCGATTATTCTTTCTATTAACTTTGTAGTCGTTGGATTGAGTGAATATTTCCTAATATATAAACCTACAATAATGTAAAAATTTTGCTAACATTAAGGAGGATTTCCTTTTAAGATTTACACGTTTTCTAAACATACTTCTTCCTTTTTTAATTGATTTTGATTGATTTAATTTTGTTCCCCTTTTCGAAACCTGATTCAGTATTAATTTTATATCCTATATATATGACTTCCTAAATAAGTTTAAGGTTAAATTTTATTGGCCAAAGAAATTTCATGATTGATTCCATGATTTGAGCATCTATATTATAAAATACGTAATAATTGAATCCAAATTGACCAAAATATTTACAAAGGTCAAATTTTATTGGCCAAAGAAATTCCATAATTGATTCCATGATTTGGGCATCTATATTATAAAATACGTAATAATTGAATCCAAATTGACCAAAATATTTACAAAGAGCATTTCTCTCTCAATTTTTTTTTTGATCGGCAAAAGGAAGATATATACCCGTTCATGTTTACCAATGTTGGCTATTCCATACCGGAGCCGCAAACTACCACTCTGAATGAACAGTAAATACCGTGGTATCTATCACATATTCGACTTATTCGATAAATATCATGTTCTTTCTATTTATCTCACTAGCTATTTGGAAAGGTTACAGTCAATAGAGCGAGAATTCTTGGCTATGTAAACTTAAGGAAACTCTTATGTTTATAACAAGAATTCTTGGTTTATGTTAGCTTACGAAAACTATTATGTTAGGCATTGTATTGCTAAGGTTCTTATTTTTCTATACTTGGATGCAACTAATGGAATTACACCAGTTTGATAACACATGTTGTGTTAGATTATTCTACGAATTTGAAATTTCGACAAGTAGATTTTGTTGGGAGGAGGGAAAAATTTTCACTTAATTGTTATTTGTAACCGTCTCTCGTATGAAATGGGATATACATGCACATACATGAAACTCAGTCTATGTGAGATAGAGTTAAAAATAACCGTTATATCCAAAAAAAAAAATCATAAAAGTACAATTTAATATTTCATTTAGACTATGTTTAGAATACGTCGCGCCGAAACAAAACAAAACAAAATGCCAGCATTTGTCGATTTAAGTTTTAGAGTGACTTGATAAAGTTTATGCTTTATAATAAGAAACTGAAAAAGAAAGGGCTCGGAAAGGGAGATGTTAACCATGGGGAATTAACAAACATTAGGGCTTTGGGGCAATTTCCGCCAACCAAGTTTGAGCATCAGATCGATGGACTGTATATCAAAAGAGAAAATCTTTTTCAAGGTTAAGTCATGAAAAGATGTTTACGGAGTCAATCGCAATCATCCAAAAGTGTTTTGCACGGTCTGAATGTTAATAAAAAAAATTCGGCGAAGAGTTTAATTCTTTCCCAAAAAAGTTTTATTTAAATCTAGACTTTCCAAAGTCGAAACGGACGGCCGAGATCGCACGGAGCTGTCAATAACTTCAAGAAGTTTCTCTCATATTTAAAGGAGTAGGCAACAATCGGTCTCGAGTCAGTAGGGATCGAGACTAGTGCATAGTTAAAAAATAGTCTAGGAACAAGGAAATCGCCAATGCTCCAACCCATGATGCTGACATAGACTGGGCCCCATATCAAAGTTGTAGAGTTAGGTTGAGCTTTTGGGGTTAGTTTGTAAGGTATCCTCAATGACATAATCAAAATTGGCCAAATTATCTTTATTTATAGTAACAATGTGAAATTTCACAATGGTGCATAATTAAAAACCCGTATTTAGTAGGGAGAGATCGGAAATGATACTCACACAATCGTTGTATGTGTTGTATAACAAATTCTGACCGTTCAGATGTGTTTGAACGCTTTAGATTTTAAAAAAAAAAGTCTTCCAATGAAAAATTTAACTCTTCCAAGGAAAAATTTAAACGAATCTTGACTATTTATTACAACAATGGACGGATGAAGATTGGTTGTGTTTGATGTTTTGCACAACCGTTGTGCATGTAGCATCTTTGGGGGGAGATAAAGAGAGTTGGGAATAAATGCAAGTGAGTGAACCCATTGATAGTGATTAATTATAGGGGAGAGAGAGAGAGAGAGAGAGAGAGAGAGAGAGAGAGAGAGAGAGAGAGAGAGAGAGAGAGAGAGTGTGTGTGTGTGTGGGGTCCCAATTAAATTTGGTTATCTGAAGAAAAAAGGTTGCTAGTTTTGGTTATATATTCAAAGATCAAAATTTGGTTATTGGTTAAGGTGTTATTAAGTTTGACTATACCATTGTGAACTTTAGAGAGAGAGAGAGAGAGAGAGAGAGAGAGAGTGGACCAACATTGCCAACTTTAGAAAATCATTTAGTTTTGATTATGCCATTGGGGACACATTCTATGTGTTTACACGAAGGGTGGTCCCCTTCAATAAAACAAAATCAAGTCTGTGTAGTGAAAGAGGGACCAATAATTAGAGGGATTGTTCAATGCTCTCTCTCAAGGCCGGCTCATGGGGTAAGCCGGGAAAGCGGCCCCTTCCTGCCCCCGAATTTCGATCTAAAATTGAGGCCCCACTGTAATATAATTTACATATTAATATTAGAATGTTTCTAAATAAAAACACAATTTTATCTTATTTTCTTCAAAAACTTTTGCAATAATATCTTTTTGTATTTATATTGTCATAATTGCATCCTTATAGATTTTTTTTTTGTACTTTTATCATTTTTTATTAAAAATTCATGAATATGCAAAGGGCTCAATATAGAGAATTCGCTTTGAGCCTTCAAAATACATGAGTCGGCCCTGTTTTCTCTAACCTAGAGTTCTTCTCTCTAAGAAAAAAAAACCTACCCATTTTCTCTTTTTCTTCCCCTCCCTCCCCTAAGAATTTTCAATAATCTCTCCTATCTAGTGAGGGTCACTCTACTCGCTTTCAAGAATCTCTCATGTCTAGTAAAGGTCTTTTCTCTCTCCATCTCAGATCTTACTAGCTAGAATTTATTTGTTTTGTTCGTTCTTTTTCATTTATCTCAGCTTCTCCTTCATCATTAAGGTTTGTTTTGAGTTTCAACAATGGTGGTGGTGATCGGTTAGGATTGGATTGGTGATTTACTTTATTCGTAGATCAGCGAATATAGTTGCTCATACTTTGGTAATTTTGTGTTTGCGAGATTCTAGTATTCGTATTTTAAAAATTAGACCTCCTAATTGGTGATTGAATTCTCTGTGAAACAATAATCATCATTTTTGAAGTATGTTTGTGCTTTTTTATTAATGAAAGTATCCTACCATGTTGGAAAAAAAGAAATAGGGTCCAATAATTGTGCGGATAATAAGGAGTTCAGACTAAATTAAATATTCAATATAGATGGTGAGCTTCTCGTAGTTGATGAATTTTTCTTTTAGCTTTCAGGAAGAGTATTTAGAAATTAAGTGTAAAAAATATATAAAAATATCAATCAAAGTTGAAAAAAATTAAAAAATGGCAAAAACAAAAAAAAACAAAAACAAAAGACTTTTAGATAAATAGGCTCTAAATAAAAAAATTAAAACAAACAAACAAACAACGTGTCTCTTGTGTTATTTGTAATCAAATACTCCAAATAACTCAAAATGAATTTGGCTCTTAGCAGGTTCGCCTCAATATAAACAAGCAGTGGAAATTTCCTAAATTTAAGTGTCCGGTCATTGATAAGTGAGACGGGCCGCAACTTCAAAAGGGATTTAAAAAAAAAAAAAAAAGATTTTGGGACATAAACACTGATAAGAAAAGCAATGGAAAATGATATTCACTTTTGCTGAATCTTTTTTACCAGAGAAGAGAGAAAATATCTCAAGGTCTACCAAAACCCGCGGAGAGGAGAGAGATATATCCGTGCATCACCCCAAGTTTTGAATGCAGAATGCAAAATTGACCTCTCATCCACCCCATGTATTCTTTTCCACATCTTCTATGTTTTCACACTTACTAGCGGGGTCCATCCCAATGTTGTTAATCCCGTACCGTACCGGCCCGAATTGGTCATAAAATGGTACACATAACTTGGTGTTCTGTACCAGACAAAACAGCGGCCTATACCGGTTGATACCGGACGTACCGGTCTATATCATCTTATACCGGGCTTGTACTGGGATCTCGGCCGATACAAATGCTAGTATATTTTTTCCTTTGATAAAAAGGCATGAATTTTAAGGCATTTTAACAAAATTTGGAGTCCATTTTATTATATTAATTATGTTAATTTGTTATTAGACCGTATTAAGGTGAGTCAAGTTAAAATTAATTTTATTTCTCTATCTTATGTTTCCACGTTAAATCGGGCCGGTTCTGGGAACCCTTAAAAAAAACATCTAAAAAAACACTCCAAAGTTTTTGATCAAATTTCGATGATCCAATTCCGAGCTGCTCAATGTAATTAGAATGTGATTTTAAAGCTACCTGCGAGAAATCAGCAAAAAAATGGCCGGAAAAGACTTCATCCGAATAGTTTTTTATTGAACGGTTCAATAAAAAACTGTTCAAATCAAGCTCTTTCCCTAAAAAAATTTTTTTGCCGATTTCTCACGGGTACCCTTAAAAATCACATTCTCAACACATAACACATTGAGTGGCTCGGATCATCAAAAATTGATTGAAAACTATGAGATTCAGATTTGGGGTGTTTTTTTAGGGGTCCCCGGAACCACCTTGGTATACATAAGTACGTATATTAAAAATATCAAAAAATATATATTGCAATAAATCTGAAATGGTACCGAGATACAAACTAGAACTAGTCCAATGAAAAAAACGATACGCTATGAGTTCATCCGTCTCATTTTGCCCGCTCTCTGTCTTTTAGAGCATCTCCAACCAGAGCATGCCAAATTTGAGGTAGATGTTCAACGTAAACTTTTGACAGCTTCCACCATTCCAATCAAGCTGCCTTTCCTTAGGCCAAGTCCACGTGTAATTTAAGCTTGCTCCAAACATGCCAATTTTGGCATCAAGCAAGTGGCATGCCAATTTTTGAAAAACACAACCGTTTGAAAATTTTGGCTGTTTGAATTTGAAAAATGCCATTTGACATAAGGGTTGGAAAGGAAGTTTTGATGTCAAATTGGTGATGCCAAAATGTCACAAAAGCCTTAAAAAAAAAATATGACATCTCCAATTTGAAATTAAGGATTGGAGATGCTCTTAGCTATATGGTTGCCAGACTGCTCGATTTACCATTAGCTAAAAAATAAATTATGACGAAAAGCAAAAGGAACATACACTAAAGAAGAGAGTAAATACCAAATAAGGGATATATCTTCATGTAGTGTCGTTTTATATAATAAAAAAAATTAAACTACAGTCCGTATTTTTATACTTTTTTTTTATAACGTACTCTCGTTTAGTTGAATGATTAATTCAAAAAATTAGGAAAAATAAAAATACCAAAATAAATTTTTTTGGGACAATGGACATGTATTTCTATATGTGTGCTCACATGTTGTGTGTTCACACCTTGAAGGTGGTCGGTCCCCTTCGATAAAACGAAATCAATCTGCGTAGTGAAAAATGGACCACTAATTGTGAGATGATAAGGGGTTCAAACTAATACTTGGCATGATGGTTAGTTTCTTGTGGTTAATTAATTTTTCTTTTAGCTTCTAAGGAAAGTTATTGGAAATGAAGTGTCGAAAAGTATGAATCAAAGTTGAATTTTTCAGAATTTGTAAAAACAAGCAGAGGACTGTCCATTTTAATATAAGACATAGGCTAAAATTAAAGAAAAAACTAACAAACAACGTGTCTATTGGGTTATTTCTAATCAAATACTCCAATTACTCGAAATGAATTTGGCTCTTAGCTGGCTGGGCTCAATATATATATATATATATATATATATATATAAACAAGCATTATTTAGCAATTTCCTGAATTTTGATTAACTTTAAAAGAAAAAGAGAAAAACTAATTTGGGAAGTTGACATAAACACCCATAAGGAACAAATCAATGGGAAAAGATTCACTTTTGCTGAATCTTTTGCGAGAAGAGAGAAAATACCCCCAGGGGCTATCAAACACCACGAAGAGGAGAAAGAGAGATATCGGTGCATTAACCCAAGTTCTTCTTCTTCTTTTTCACACGAAATGGGTAAGAAAGTAATTCCACTTACCACCTCCCTTAGGCAATTGCCGACCTCAAGTCATGAATGCAAAAATTGACCTCTCACTCATCCCGTGTATTTTTTCCTTCACATCCTGCTCTGTATTCACATCTAGCTTCTAGGCGAGAAGGTTGGCTCAAAAGCAGCGAATTCTCTTGTTGTGCTTACGTACTCGAACCACCTCATTTTCCTATTCTCTCTCTTACATGTGCAAAGAAATAGGCCAGGGGACCATTAAAAGATCCAGTGGAGAAACTAAAATAACAAATTAAAGAAACTAAGAACATACCGGTTCAGGGCTATCCAGTTCAGGGCTCACTTGAATAAACTAAGAACATACCGGTTTTCCCTCACCATCCCCTTTCTCTTCAAATCCAAAGCTACTCCTTAAATCACCAAAATAAAAAATGGCAGAGGCTGCTGTGTTGGGACTTCTATCCAACTTCGCCCCCTATCTCCGAGAAGAGTTCAACTTGCTGAGCGGAGTACGGGAAGACATTGAATACGTAAGAGCCGAATTCGAGCGCATGACCCATTTCCTCAGAGTTGCTGATGCTATAGAAGATAGAGACCCGAAAATCAAAGTATGGGTGAAGCAAGTTCGAGAAGCTGCATATGACACTGCAGATGCTCTTGACATGTACATGCTTCGCCTCAGATCTAGACATCACCAGAGCACCAGATTCTGTGCGTTCGTACATAAGGTTTCTTTTTTTATCAAGACTTTAAAAGCTCGCCACCAAATTGCTTCTGAAGTGAAAGGAATCAAGTCCAGAATCATCAATATTTCTGAGGGACATCAGCGATATAGTGATATGCATGGCAAGAAAGAGCATGGCTCAAGCTCTACTCATTCAGACATCGCATGGCATCATTGTCGTGGCGATGCCCTTCTACTCCAAGAAGCCGACCTTGTGGGCATTGAGAAGCCCAAATCACACTTGATTCAGTTGTTAGTGGATGAGGAGCCTCGACTCAAGGTGCTTTCTATAGCCGGAATGGGTGGATTAGGCAAAACCACCCTTACAAAAAAAATCTACGACGACGCAACAGTGAAGAGGCACTTTGAGAACCATGCTTGGATCACTGTTTCTGAATCATTCAAGGTCGAAGAGCTTTTAAAAGACATGATTCGAGTTCTCTTTGAAGAGGTCAGGCAACCACTCCCACGAGGAGTGGACAGTATGGATGCAAACAACTTGAAAGGTATAATTAATGCCTTTTTGCAGCAAAAGAGGTATGTGCTCATTTTTGATGATGTATGGCAAATTGATGCATGGCAAGTTTTAAGAATCATATTTCCTGAATGCAATTGCGGCAGTCGAGTAATTTTGACAACAAGAAATGTAGATTTAGCTTCTTTTGCTAGTGAAGAATATCATGGCATGGTGTATAATCTCAAGCCCTTGCCTCCCAAAGAGTCATGGGCCTTGTTTTGCTCAAAAACATTCAAGGAAAATTCTTGTCCTTCATACTTGGAAGATCTTTCTAAAAAAATCTTGGGAAAATGCGAGGGGTTACCACTTGCAATAGTGGCAATTAGTGGTCTGTTATCAACAAAGGAGAAGAGTGCAGACGAGTGGGAGAGGATTTACCGTGGCTTGGGTGCGGAACTAGAAGGAAATGACAAACTCATGAGCATGAAAAAGATATTGTCCCTCAGTTACTTTGATTTGCCTTACTATCTTAAGCTATGTTTTTTGTACTTGAGTATTTTTCCAGAAGATTGTCTCTTTGATCATTGGAGATTAATTCGGTTGTGGGTGGCAGAAGGGTTTATAGAAGTGAAAGAAGGAATGACAAAAGAAGAAGTTGCTAAGGGCTACCTCAATGAGCTGATGAACAGAAGTTTAGTTCAAGTGACAAACGCCGCGAGGGATGGAAGGTTCAAAGCTTATCGGATCCATGACCTTTGGCGTGAAATGATAATTGCAAAGTCGAGAGTGCAAAACATTGTCACAATAGCAAGTGAAAGAGGCATAGCGTGGCCTGAGAAATTACGACGCCTCTCGATCCACCAGAATTTGGAAGAAATTCAGGGAAGTATTTGTGTCACTCGCCTTCGTTCTTTACTCGTGTTCAGCGCAATAGATTCAATGTCCATTTTTTCAAAGCTTGCATCCTTAGGCGAGGGTGTAAGGCTACTAACAGTGTTAGACTTGAGTGGAGCACAATTGGAAACATTCCCGCATGAAGTTTTGAACCTCATTAATCTTACTTATCTAAGTTTGAGGGCGACCAATGTAAAAATGATCCCAAAATCGATCGGAAAACTCAAGAAGCTAGAAACACTGGATCTGAAACAAACAAACGTCACCGAGGTGCCTGATGAGATCTTGAAGCTCCAACACCTTCGCCATCTTTTGTTGTATCGCTACAACAAGGTCCAGACTTATCTTCCTTTTCACAATATATTTGGCTTCAAAGCCCCGGCGGGAATAGGAAGTTTGTTGTACTTGCAGAAACTATGTGCTATTGAAGTAAACGAAGGGAGTAATAGTGTCATTGTGCTAAGAGAGGTGGGGAAGCTAATTCAACTGAGGAGATTGGTCATTTTAAGGCTACAGAAGGAAGATGGGATGATGCTATGTTCATCCCTTGAGAAGCTAAACAACCTTCTCTCGTTGTCCATTGTGGCAAAAGAAGAAGATGAGATCATTGATTTAGATTCTTTGTCTTTACCACCTCAACTTCTTCGATCACTCTATCTAAGGGGGCGTTTGGAGAAGATACCGCACTGGATACCATCTCTTCACAACCTGAAACGTGTAACCTTAAGGTGGAGTAAGTTAAAGGATGTTGATCCACTGCAATCCCTTCAAGATTTGCCCAATTTGCTTCACCTTGAACTTAGCACAGCATATGAAGGAGATGGATTATTCTTCAAGGCCGGTGGGTTTCAAAAGCTTAAGCAATTGTGGTTGATTCGCTTAGTAGGATTGAAATGGGTGAGAGTAGAGTCTAGCTCGATGCCTCTTCTTGAAGAGCTAGTTCTCCAAGACTGTAAATTGATGATGGAGTTGCCCTCAGGTGTTGAACATTTGGCCAACCTTAAATATCTTGAATTGTTTGATATGTTTCATACATCAAGTTCGAGCTTCATTAGAGACTATTGGAAAATTGCACGTGTCCCTAAGGTTTTGAATTGGGACTCCGAATTAGGTATACGGAGAGGTTTTTATCTATGACACGGTAGAATAGGAGGGGATGAGGATGTTCGAGATTTGTTTATCTCCACTATTGATGCACCCTTTTTTTCCTCATATTTTTTTGGCGTTTGTGAGAGCTTGAAAACTTTGTAATCATGTTGTTAATTAAATTTTTTTCCTTTTTTTTTTTTGCGTAATTTTGATGTAATCAGTTTGGCAGAATTTATCTTGTCTTGAATTGCATTTTTATTTTGTCTTGAATTAATTACTTTATCGAGAACCTCATGTTTGAAGCTTGATAGAATTTAGAACTTCAAAGCATGCCTAAAGTTTATTGGTTTGCAACACATCTCTAGAGGAATCTAATTTCCCTTGGTGCTAATTTAAAATATTTGATATGTTAATTTCCCTCGGTAAGGTAATGTTATGAACTCTATGAGCGTTAATTTTTTTCCATTTTTCTACATATGAAAAAAGTATTTACTTTTTTGTCTAAAATTTTTTTTTAGTAATTTTTACTTTTCATAATTTTTGTTTAATTTTTGGTCAGAACTTTTGAGGTTAATCTTTCTTCTCGACTAGATGAATCAAAAAAAATATAAAAATATGGATCAATGTTCAAAAAAACTTTATATAAGAGGACATTTTAGACAAAAAAAAAAAAATTTGTTTCATACTTTTCGCCTTTAGTGATCTTTTTTTTTTTGTTGCTTTTGGTCATGATTTTTTGTCACACCCCAAAAGTGAGAAGTGACCGGCCATGAACCATGAGGCTAGCCCATGGAACACGCAACCTAAATAAATTAAAGTAACCAAAATTCAAATGATCGCTATTCGTTATTAATCAAATCCAAAGCCAAATATTTCTCATCATAAACATGGGCCACAACCATCTCATGAACCAAATAATATCCAGTGATCCAACAATAATAAAAAGAATTTGCTATTTGACAATTATTTCAAATGCGGAAGTGATTTTTAAAATAAAACTAGAATGAGACATCCTAAGGAGGTCAACAAAAGAAATCCCCGAGATGCCATCAAAGCCCTTGCCTAACTCCTCAACTTGCCGGAAAGAGAAGTTGGATATATAAAAATTCGTTAGCTGATGAGCTCAGTGAATGGCGAAGCATGTATATTAAATAAAGTTGAAAGCATGGATTAAAATAGTTTACCAATAAACATAATTTGGCATACGAGGTGTCCAGCAAAATAATAAATTAATCAGTGAAGCATTTAACCAATAAACATTCTTAGTGATGATCACAACATTAACTCCATCAACAATGGGAAACCACAATCAAACAGTACAATGGCTAAAATAAATCTCATCAAAATTAGATCCAATATCGAACTTAGAGTCACCAGGATTGGCAGCCCGCGGTACTTTTCCCAAAGACAATCCGACGAAAGAAAAGCAGTTGAGCATTAGGGTCACCGGCCTAACACAGTCTTTTCCCCACTGGCCTGGGTCACCAATACGAAGAGGAATAATTTCACTGGACTTCTGAAATAAATGTTCCCATTAATATCCACCATGTTCTCACCAAAAAGATTATTTGAATGATAAATGGTTTCACCAAACCGAATGCCAATTTCCATAACCAAACACAATGAATTGTTCGTTTCCAAACAATGGTTATGACTTTTCTAAAAGAATAATTTTAGGGAACACGAGAAAGTTCAAAAGTACGTAACATGCTTAACCATTCATCTGGATCCAAACGTAATGCAACTGAGTACGCAAAAAGATGCTAACTTAAATAAAAGAATTGTATACTATCACCACAAATCCCACATATAATACTACCTAGACTAATAGAAAATTACAGTTTACAACTTTCGTGTAGAGTAAACTCCTTGATTCCCACATGGACACCATGGCACACCTCCTGCTCCTTAAAGAATTCACTCAAAACATATTACACAACCTGCACCGCCACACACCACTTTGCCCCAGACACAGCACACCGCATGCCGCCACGCACAAATCTCGACATCTGGTCTCACACCCACATCACACACGACATCTCCACCACTCCACATAATCTCCCAATAACTCCTTTGTTCGATAACTTTACTCTAATCCATGTACAACAAAGAACCGAAAAAGAGACAAGAATAAAGGAAACAAGTGCCGCTTACCCGATCACAAACCAGCCGAACTCAAACGTCTCTGCGGCTTTTGCCTTTCCCACACAAAGTTCTCTCAAATTTCTTATCTCAGACGTTCTCTCCAAATAAAAACCATATACCGTGAAAATATCTCCTAACTTTCTAAAACTATCTATTATGCCTAATTAGTTAATTAGAATAAGATAGAACATAACACAATTTATAAAATTACCATTCGGTTTCACTTTTTTTGCCCAACATCAATCTCATACCCCAAATATTACAATTGTGTCAACAATATCTATAGCGCGCACAAAATAATTAGTTGAGACCCAATCATAACACCAATTAAGAACAGCAATATAAATAATTAAAAGAAATGAAAATGCTAGGCCGTAACATCCTTAATTCCCCCCTTAAAATAAATTTCGTCCTCAAAATTGCATACTAACCTCAAACATATAAACATGGTTATTTTGTGTGCATTTCTTCTTCATGCTCCAAAGTAGCTTCATAAACTGAGTGCTTACCACAACACTTTAACGAAATGATTTTTTTTTCCCGAAGTGTCTTTCTCTTTGTATCAAGTATCTCAATGGGTTGTTCATCATAGGTCAAATCATCTTGAACATGAAGTGGCTCTTAATCTATCACATTGGACGGACTATGCACATACTTCCTTAACATCGATACATGAAATTTTTTTTTGAACCCTAGCCAAACTAGATGGCGGAGTCTAACAATATGCCACCTCACCAACCACCTCAAAAAGCCCAAGCGAAGACTTAAACTTCCTCTTTTTGCCAAACCGAATAACACCTCTCCATGGGAATACCTTGAGAAACACAATATCTCCTATTGCTCCAAGTCCCTTCAATGACTGTACTCGAAAAAGAATCTCTTGTAATTTGCATAAAAATTAAACTCACCCAAATCTATCAAAGAAGTTAATCCACCAACCTCGTCAATCAAATTAAGATTACCAGGATTGTAAAGGATCCTCAAACTAATAGTCACTAGTACTTTACCATTATTTTACAAGTAATCATAATTGAAAATTTTCCTTGGATCAACATTTAAGTCAAATAACAAGCTTAAAGTTTGTAGTGCATACAACCAATAATTTGAAAGTTAATGCCGATTAAAATACTTTGAAAGTTAAAGTATACATCTTTCAATGCGAACACTAATAATTCCCTCTTTTTCCTTTTTTTTTAGTAGTTAGTCATCAAGCCCAAATACAATTCTCATCACGAGGAATCCGAACCAAAATTTGGAATCACCATAAGAATTCCCGAATCTCCAAAAATTCCATAAGATTGAACTTGTCAACTTTCAGTAACTCCCAACCTATACCCATTCAGTAATTATGTGACTTAAACCACTTACTTCCTTATTGTATTATGTCGCAATGCATCTAAATGTATCTAAAGTAGTTTCTAGCTGGTAGATCATAACCTAGCATCAACAAACTCACTCACACCATAGCTCAAAAAATCTGTCCACACAGATATTACATGCACAAATTGTGCACAAAATTTTTTGTGGGACCCACCACGGGTTCCACACAAACGATCCGAGCAGTTCATTGAATGTAAAACACTTTTTAAGAGTTTTTAAGAAAAATCAGCTTAATACGATACTTATAGGTGCTCGATCCAATTATTTAACTTTTCATTTTCTCAAAATCTCAATGAAAAGTTAAATAATAAGGTCGAGAACTTATATATATCGGATTGAGCTGATTTTGCATAGGGACCCTTGAAAAAGTGTTTCACATTTAATGAACGGCTCGAATCATTTGTGTGGGATCCGTAGAAAGCTCCACAAAAAAATCTGTACACAATCTGTACCCTTTTGTCTGTATGGGTAGACTGGTTCCTAATAATAATATCAAGTCCTCTAACAAAAATTGAATCTCCATAACTTGAATTGGTCGCTCATTTTTTCCTGTGAAATTAAATATATAACCAACCACTCATCAAACCGTGCCAAATCTCTTAACCAAATCTAATTCTCCAAGATCAGAACAAACTGCGCCACCATAGAAAAAAAAATGACATTAGCCATACTCCACTACGACATGCACTTCAAGGACCACCAACCAATGACTAACTGGTACTCTTAAAATTATTTTATAAACCGGTGCATAAGATAGATAGTCACCTATTCCACAAAAAATCTAGTACATCATCCTAATCTCTGAAGGTATAGCAATAAAGCTCCATCAACAACGGAATCAAATGTCTGAAAATTCATCATGTTCTCTTCTATTTCCCTTAGTAAAGTAATACTTTGATGTCCAACATTCACATTTCTAGCTATGAAATTAGCTATCTCTTCCATGTCTAACTCGATAACAGTTAAGTTCCAAAAGTATATATAAGTCTTCATGATGTCTTACTACCTTCCATAGCAATGTATTGATAGAAATATTTCCACAAAAACCTCTCTAATATTATGTTTCAACTTCGACTAAAAAGAACTAACTCAACACTAACAATTAAGATAATCTACCAACTAGTCAATCAAGGTTAGAATTAGTAGTCATGGAAATAATCAAAATCTTCCAGCTCAAACCAAGTAAGCCAAATTCTAAGGATTGATCTCCAACAATTAACTACTACAATCCACTCACTCACAAAAACCCAAAGTCTACTAATGAACTCCTCAAACCTCAAAGATTTTGATAGTTGTTACAGTATCACAAGTCGATCACATGACCTAATAGATCGCCTTTTGTTATTGATTGGTTTACTAATCAGCTATACGTCTTACACTCGTACCCACCAAACAGTTTCATTGAATTATTCTCAAATCAGTACTCACGTGAGAATCCAACAAATTATCAAATCCAAAACTAATCTTAGATAACAAGACACCTCAAAAAAATCTTTGACTATTCCACATACCCAAAAAGAGCTGCAAGACCAAAATTCTGCAATAAATGCAATTCTAATCTTATCAACTCAACCAAAGTTTAAGACCAGTACCAATTAATGGAATTGCTAAATGGAATCTTACTCCACCAAACTAATTTAAAACTAATTCTCAAACTAACTAGCCCCTAGTTTTACTTTCTGATGACAACATATAATACACATCACTTCCTAAAAATCCTTAAATTCACATCACATCCAAAATGCTAACTCCATGCACTAACCCAAAGTTCTTCTTCATGGAATCGTGCATTCATTTCTTTCTTACGCACAGCACCTAGTATCCATCGTTTACGGCTAGGACTACTGGGGTCTCTAATCCCGCTCGCTCCCCTAGCTTTCGTCTCTCAGTGTCAGTGTCGGCCCAGCAGAGTGCTTTCGCCGTTGGTGTTCTTTCCGATCTCTACGCATTTCACCGCTCCACCGGAAATTCCCTCTGCCCCTACCGTACTCCAGCTTGGTAGTTTCCACCGCCTGTCCAGGGTTGAGCCTTGGGATTTGACGGCGGACTTAAAAAGCCACCTACAGACGCTTTACGCCCCAATCATTCCGGATAACGCTTGCATCCTCTGTAGCTTTTTTCTTTTGTCATACAAAATCACATGCCTAATTCATCCACAAGGACTCAAAAGTAACAATTTTAACCTTTAGCAACAAATAACAAAAGAACCCTAAAACTACTAATGATCGAGTCGCTAATATTCTATATTCACATCAATGACACAATAACAACTCTAATCCATTAGTTTACCTGCAAAATTTCTTCTCTTTCCTAACCTTCCCAAAATTCCACGATAGTGATACCATAATGCATTAAACTTCCAAATCGCCTCCAACACTCCATAACTTTACTGTCTAATCACCAAACAAATCATAGCAATTAATTCCTTCCCTATACTCAAACAAACCCAAGCACTCACATCCCGCTATAGCCACAATCCACTGCATAGTCACTACCAATCAAGCGGTCATAACCTTGACAAAACGTATCCATCTACTGTCTAGTTTCAAAATCGAACTGCGACAACTACGATTAGAAAATCTCACAATGTCAACAATCAACTCGTCCCACTTTATATCCACTTCGATCAGACTTGTCAAAGGTTTTTTTTTTTTTTTTTGTTTCGGATGAAACGATGAAACATTGGAACCCTCACCAATTTTACCTTTATTCATCTCCTACTAAACATCAACAAACTAATTGGGTATTTTCTTAGATAAACATAATTATTGACCTCTCCTAACATAACGTAACCAAATCTCTACTAGGATACTAAGGAAAGGAACGGAGGACCAATCAAGAGTATCTGGCTATCTAGGATGTATAGAGCATTACAAAATAAGAAAATCTTAGCACATACTCCCACAATTCAACTAGCCCATTGTCCATACCAACTTGTAGTAGTCCTCTAAGTTACATTCTTCAGTCAATCTCCAAGTTTATTTCCACCAATACTACTTCTTCAGATTCAATTACATAATATTCCAACTCCATTCAGTCACCAAGGTACTTGTAAAATATGTATGATGATCGATCCTAAGAATAAATAAAATCACTTGCTATATTCTTCTCCAATACCCTATCCAAAACCTACAAAAAAAAACGTTACCGCAATTGTGTCACCCAATGACTGTTAACTCCTTAATACTATGTGGGTACCGATATGCTTCAAATAACAAACGTTCTCACAAATGGCAGTAGGACTCTGGGGATTCGGACCTCCACTAAATGAACATGATACAAAATGAATGCAAAAGTTTTTTTTTTTTTTTTTTCAAACCTAGGCTCTGATACCACAATTGTTTTTTTTCAAACCTAGGCTCTGATACCACAATTGTCAGACCCAAAAAATGAGAAGTGACCGGCCATGAACCATGAGGCTAACCCATGGAACACGCAGCCTAAATAAATTAAAGTAACCGAAATTCAAATGATCGTTTTTCGTTATTAATCAAATCCAAAGCCAAATATGTCTCATCATAAACATGGGGCACAACTATCCCATGAACCAAACAATATCCAGTGATCCAACAATAATAAAAAGAATTTGCTATCTGACAATTGTTTTGAATGCGGAAGTGATTTTTAAAATAAAACTAGAATGAGACACCCTAAGGAGGTCAACAAAAGAAATCCCCGAGATGCCACCAGAGCCCTTGCCTAACTCCCCAACTTGCCTGAAAGAAAAGTTGGATAAAAATCCATTAGCTGACGAGCTCAGTAAATGGCAAAGCATGTATATTAAATAAAGTTGAAAGCGGAGATTAAAATAGTTTACCAACAAACATAATTTGGCATACGAGCTGTCCAGCAGAATAATAAATTAATCAATGAAGCATTTCACCTATAAATATTCTGAGTGGTGATCACAACATTAACTCCATCAACAATGGGGAACCACAATTAAATAGTACCATGGCCAAAATAAATCTCATCAAAATTGGATCCAATATTGAACTTAGAGTCACCAGGGTTGGCAGCTCGTGGTACTTTTTCCTAAGATGATCAGGTGAAAGAAAAGTTGTTGAGCATTAGGATCACCGGCCTAACATAGTCTTCACCCCAATGGTCAGGGTCACCAACACGAAGAGGAATAATTTCATTGGACTTCTGAAATAAATATTCCCATTAATATCCACCAAATTCTCACCAAAAAAATTATTCGAACGATAAATGGTTTCACCAAATCGCATGCCAATTTCCATAACCAAACACAATCAATTATTTGTTTCCAAACAATGGTTATGACTTTTTTAAAAGAATAATTTTAGGGAACACAAGGAAGTTCAAAAGTACGTAATATGCTTAACCACTCACCTGGGTCCAAACGTAATGCAACTTGAGTATGCAAAAAGATGCTAACCTGAATAAAAGAATTGTATACATGCAATCACCAAAAATCCACATATAATACTACCTAGACTAATAGAAAATTACAGTTTACTAATTAATCCTAGTGCTAAAGTCAATTAAGACCACCAGAACACCCAACTCTATAACTTTCATGTAGAGTAAAGTCCTTGATTCCCACGTGGACACCAAGGTACACCTCCTGCTCCTTAAAGAATTCACTCAAAACATATTACACCACCTGCACCGCCACACACCACTTTGCCCCAGACACAGCACACCGCATGCCGCCACGCACAAATCTCGATATCTGGTCTCGCACCCACATCACACACAACATCTCCACTACTCCATATAATCTCCCAGTAACTCCTTTGTTTGATAACTTTACTCTAATCCATGTACAACAAAGAACGGAAAAAGGGACAAGAATAAAGGAAACAAGTGCTGCTTACCCGATGAACTAGCCAAACTCTAACGTCTCTGCGGCTTTTGTCTTTCCCACACAAAGTTCTCTCAAATTTCTTATCTCAGACGTTCTCTCCAAATAAAAACCCTATACAGTGAAAATATCTCCTAACTTTCTAAAACCATCCACTACTCTCTATATTATAGCTAATTAGTTAATTAAAATAAGATAGAACGTAACACAATTTATAAAATTACCATTCGATTCCACTTTTTTACCCAACATCAATCTCATACCCCAAGTATTGCAATCGTGTCAACAATATTCATAGCGCGCACAGCATAATTAGTTGGAACCCAATCATAACACCAATTAATAACGGCAATATAAATAATTAAAGTAAACGAAAATGCTAGGCCGTAACATTTTTTATCTTTTAGACTCATCTTGTCAAGACGAATGATTAATCCAAAAATATACACAAATTCAGCAACAAATCAAAAAAACGAAAAAAACACACAAAAAGAGGATAGACAAAAAAGTTAGGGAAAGTGGTTGATAAAGTGTAATAAAAACTTGTTTTAACGATACTTGTGCCATTATCACTTCCTTTGGTCCCGAAAGTTGACGATCCACTGGTGTTAAAAGATTACAGACCTATAAGGTTGATTGGGTATATGTATAAGATCCTGGCAAAGGTTTTAGCAGCAAGAATAAAGTGTACAATTCCTACAGGGATTGGAGAGGTACAATCTGCTTTCTCAGGTGGAAAGAACAATACTCAAGATGGCATTCTTATTGCAAATGAGGTGGTGGATTATTGGAAAAAGTCAAGGAAAAAGGTTGTAATCGCCCAATCAGATTTTGAAAAAGCTTTTGATAACTTAAACTGGAACTTCATATTGGACATGTTGAAGCTTACGGGATTTCCCCAGATGTGGGTGAATTGGATCAAAGAATGTCTCTTATCTCCCTGGGTTTCAATTTTGGTGAATGGATCTCCAACCAAACAGTTTCAAATGAAAAAGGGGGTCAGACAAGGTGATCCTTTATAACCTTTTTTATTCATTAGTGCAGTTGAAGGGTAGAACTGAATCTTCAAAAATGCAGAAGCATAGTGCCTAATCAGGGGATTGGTTATGGGAAATGGTGGACCTAGTTTAACACATTTGCAATTTGCAGATGACACAATGGTTTTTTGCATGTGGTGCAAAACTTGAGGAGATCATGGAGGTAAAGAACTTACTAAGAAGCTTTGAGGTAATGTCAGGACTAAGAATGAACTATCACAAGACAGTGGCGTGTGGTGTGGGGTAACCTTTGAAGATACTCAAAACTTTGCCAAGGTGCTAAAATGTCAGTGGTGTGGGGTAACCTTTGAAGATACTCAAAACTTTGCCAAGGTGCTAAAATGTCAGCCTAGTAAACTGCCTTTAAAGTATCTAGGAATGCCATTGGGTGCTAATCCTAGATTGAAATCAACATGGAAAGCAGTCATTGATAGAGTGAGATCAGGACTACCAACTTGGAAAAAATGAAATCAACATGGAAAGCTGTCATTGATAGAGTGAGATCAAGACTACCAACTTAATTGGAAAAGAAGACATCTCTCTTTTGGAGGCAAGGTGACACTCATAAATCTGTGTTTTTCAGTCTTCCCATCTTCTACATGTCATTGTTCAAAATGTCTAAAGGGGTTGCAAAAACCATTGAATCTATTTAAGCCAAATTCCTGTGGGGTGGTTCAGATCTAAAAAGGAAATTCATTTGGTTGCATGGTCAAGAATAACTCAAGATAAAGCCTCAGGGGGTCTAGGGATCAAGAGTATTAGAGACATGAATGAGGCACTCCTAATGAAATGGTGGTGGAGATATTGCATGGAAAAAGAGTCATTCTGGAGGAAAGTTATCAACTCTAAATACAAGATGGAGGGTAGGGGTTGGACACCAAAAATGGAAACCCACAGGAAAGTTTCTAACATTTGGAAAGACATCATGATGATTGAGCACAGGAAACCACAAATCCATTCCACATATATGGAGAATGTTAAGATTCAGGTTGGGAATGGAAACTCAATCCTCTTCTGGAAAGACACGTGGGTGGGTAATACAAGTTTGTCCCTGCACTTTCCTAATCTGTTCAGGGTAGTCTGCTACAAAGAGAATGCATGGGTGATGTTCTTGCAGGAAAAGCTGCACTGAATGAATGGAACTTTCTCTTTAGAAGAAACCTTTGTGATTGGGAAAAGGAATCATTAACAGAACTCTCTAACGTTCTTTATGCTTCTGGGGTGGTTGCAAGTGAGGAAAGGGAAGATAGACTAACTTGGGTTGGTTGCAAGTCAAATGTTTTTTCAGCTAAATCATTTTACAATCTATTCAGAGTAAATTCATCCACACCTGACAAGACTTTTGATCTCAGCTGGAGAAATGCAGCACCTCAATTAGTTGGCAGGTCTATCTTGGCAGGGTGAAAACCTCTGAGTTCCAATTGAGATTGGGGATCCTCAATAATGAAGAAGAAGCTCTGTGCAAATTTTGCTCTGCATCTTTGGAAACAGCAAACCATATGCTACTTCATTGTAGACCTGTGTGGGATACTTGGGGCAATATCCTGTCATGGTGGGGTGTTCAAGGGGCTTTAAGTAATTCATCGAAGGGACTGTTCATATGGTGGGATGGCTGGAACTTCAAGCCAAAGAAAAGAATTGTGTGGGACTCTGTCATCTTTGTAGTCTTATGTGAACGAGAAAACAAGGTAAAAGAAATGAAAGACCCCCGTTATGGGTACTCTATACATTAGTCTATATATAGTTGATTGCATGAGCTAATTACAAGAAATGAATATCACTAATTGGTACAAATTGTGGAGCAAATCATGGGATTATGATTGGGGGAATCATGGGACTATGATTGAGGGAATCATAGGATTATGATTGACTTCCTTTACGCCCCCTCAAGCGAGATGGAATAGAGTGGAGGTTGAGCTTGCTGGTAAGGGACACAAAACGTTCGCAAGGGAGTCTTTTGGTAAAGATATCTGCTAGTTGCAATTCAGAAGGCACATACTGAATGCGTAAAGCCCCGCGAGCAAGTAATTCCCGTGTAAAGTGATAATCAATTTCAATATGACGGGTGCGAGCATGGAAGATGGGATTAGCAGCCACGTGAAGAGCGGAAATGTTATCACAAAAAACACAAGGCGGGGACCGAGTGGGAGGCCAAGTTCGCGGAAGAGATAACCAAGCCAGCGTAGTTCAGCAGTGGTGGTGGCTAGAGCTCGATACTCCGCTTCGGTACTTGATCGAGAGACAGTGGATTGTTTCTTTGCGGTCCATGTGAGTAGATTCGGACCAAGAAAAATACATGCACCTGTGGTAGAGCGTCGATCATCGAGACCCGGCCAATCAGCGTTGGAAAAAGCTCGAAGGGTATTATCAGAAGAATAATGAAAGGAGAGGCCATGTTCAATGGTTCCTTTAATATAGCGATAGATCCGTTTGACAACTTGAAGGTGGGAGGTCTTAGGATGTTGCATAAACTGACATACTTGATTGACCGCAAAGGCAATATCTGGTCGAGAAAGAGTAAGATATTGCAGACCACCGACCATACTACGATAAATAGTGGGATCATCCAAAAGGTCACCATCATGTTGCGATAACTTCGAGTTGGAGGGAAGCGGTGTAGAGCAAGGTTTGCAAGACACCATATTAAATTTCGATAGGAGGTCAGTGGCATATCGAGATTGTGAGAGATAGAGTATGTTATTGGTGCGATTGATTTCCATGCCAAGAAAGAAACCAAGTTCACCCAACCGGCGGCTATCAAAAACTGAACATAAGACTTCAATGAAGTCATTTACAGCAGTCTTATCGCTGCCAGTCACAATCAAATCATCAACATATACCAATACAAAAAGGGAATAAGTTGATGAGTGTCGAATGAAGAGAGAAGCATCTGATTGGCTATTAAAGAAGCCATTATCGAGCAAGAAGGAGTGCAGGCGATGAAACCATGCGCGAGGGGCTTGTTTAAGCCCATAAAGAGCCCGGTGAAGTTTACAAACAAAGTGAGGGCGAAGAGGATCAGTGAAACCTGGGGGTTGTTTCATGTAAACTTCTTCTTGGAGAATCCCATTGAGAAATGCATTACGAACATCAAGTTGTTGTATAGTCCATCTACGCGAGACAGCCATGGCAAGAATAGTGCGAATCGTGGAAGGTTTCACAACGGGGCTAAATGTCTCATCATAATATAAACCTTCCTGTTGATTATATCCTTTGGCCACCAGACGTGCTTTATGCCGTTCAATAGATCCATCAGCATTGCGCTTGATTTTAAAAACCCATAGACAACCCACTATATTCATTGAAGAGACCATGTGTGGTTGCGGAGGAGAGCATCGTATTCTTCTTGCATGGCATGTCGCCAATGAGGAAATTTAGAGGCTTGATTATAAGAGGTGGGTTCAAGAGTTAAAGGATTTTTAAGGTCAACGGTTAAAGCATGGGGCAAAGGATGTGGAGATGAGCCATAGACAAGCGTGTTAATACTTTTAAAATTCTTTGGTGGAGGAGAGGAGTTGGGAGTGATTGATTGGGATGGGGTAGATGGGCTAGACGAAAAGGGAGTCGTTGGTATTTGAGGAGTGGGCGAGGTGGGATTTCCATTAGGAGAAGGAGTGGTATGAGGAGAGAGCGGCTGATTAGAAGTAGGAACCTGTTGTGGGGATGAGTCTGATGGTGGAGTATCGGGCGGAGGGTGTGGGAGGGTGGAGTCAAGAGACGAAAAGACCGGTTGTAAGAAGACTGGTCGGGGAGGTTTTGGTGGTGGAGACACTGAAAAACATCGAGTGTCCATGCACGGAAAATTAGATTCATTAAAAATAACATTCCGCGAGACATAGACACGTCATGTTGCAAGGTCCATGCACCTGTATCCTTTGTGATTGCTTTCGTAACCAAGAAAAACACATTTGGCAAACTTGGGTAATAATTTGTGTTTATTATAAGGTACCAAATGGGGAAAACATGCACAACCAAATACTTTAAGAAAACGGTAGTCGGGTGGCCGTTGCAGCAACTTTTCATATGGCGAGAGATACTGAAGTTGTGCCATGGGTAGCCGATTTATAAGAAACACGGCAGTCGAGAATGCCTCCAATCAAAAACTAGGCGGTAAATGAGACTGAGAAAGTAAACAAAGACCCATTTCGACAATGTGCCGATGCTTGCGTTCAACCACGCCATTTTGTTGTGGTGTGTGGGGGCAAGAAATCTGGTGGGCAATGCCATGTTGATGAAGATATAAGGTGAAGGGCTTGCTGGTGAATTCACCACCTCCGTCAGTTTGAACCCTTTTAATGCTGTGAACTGCTTGTATGGTGCGAGAAAATAGATTTTCCACCATTTTCTTGAACATGATGAAAGTGGAAAGAGCATCAGATTTCCGTACAAGAGGATAAATCCATACATAACGAGTACAATCATCCACAATAGAGAGATAATAACGATAACCAGAATGTGAAATGATCGGAGTAGGACCCCATAAATCCATATGTAAGAGATCAAGTGGGTTTTTAGCATTAAAATTCCGAGCCAAAAATGGTTGTCTACATGACTTGCCCAATGGGCAGATGTGACAAACTTTATTAGGATTAATCTTGCCAACAACAGGTAATTTAAATTTTTGATGTAGCACACGAAAAACTCCATGAGAGGTATGACCAAGACGAGCATGCCACACATCTTGATTCGTCTTTTCACCATAAAAGACTAAACGACCAGAAATAGATGGATTGGCATGGATATGATATAAGCCGGCGGAGCTACTGCCACGGAGAAGAATCTGCCCAGTCTTGTTGTCCTTCACACGAAAACCATTAGAATCCATCTCAAAATAACAGTTATTATCGTGAGAAAAACGTCAAATGGATAAGAGATTTTTTCTAATGGCAGGTACACACAAAACTCCATTTAGCGACAAAGATTTGGCAGGAGTACGTAGAACAGCTTGCCCAATATGAGAAATAGGCAATTGTGATCCATTACCAATTACAATAGAATCAGTACCTGAATATGGTTCAGCATTTGAGAGATTAGAAGTAGATGAGGTCATGTGATGTGTTGCTCCAGAATCCAAGCACCAATTTGGATTAGAAAGATCAGAAGCCGACAAGGTTCCACTTGTTGTAGACTCAGCCGCGTAAGCAAAGTTCCCACGGTCGGGGCAAACTTTTGCAATATGACCTTGCTGGTTACAGATTTGGCAAAGTGGAGAGAAATGGAATGGAGGGCGATAAGTTGGAGTAGGTAGAAGTGGAGGACGATTATCAGGTGCGAAAGGTGTAGAAGGTGGATGCCGATTATCTCCAGAGTGATACCTGTTGCCCCCTCTTCCACTACGCCCCCCACGACCTCGGTTATTATTATGGTGGAAATTTTGGTGCGGCTGGTTATTGTTATGGTGGAAATTTTGGTGCGGCTGGTTATTGTTATGACGGGAATTTTGGACCAGCTTATGGGTAGAAGACGGTTGATTTTGGGGAAGGCGAGTAGCAGCAAGGGCGGCTCCAGTGGATAAAGATAGAGATGTCATCCTTTTAAGAAGGTGTTCCTCTTGAAGAAGAAGATCATAGAAGTCGTCAAAGGTATTTGTGGGGCGAAGATGGAGAGACGTGATGAACTCCTTGTATTCACCACCAAGAGCATCAATGATATAGTCAATAAGTTCAGAATCTGAGATGGGTGATCCTGCCGCAGCAAGAGAGTCAGCGATAGATTTGGCTTGTAGTAGGAAACTCCAATAGGTTTCTCCGCATCCATCTTTAAATTGCGGATTCGATCACGGAGAGTACGGATATGAATTTTGGATAGAGGAGAAAGCCTCTTTTCCAGAAGGGTCCATGCTTCATAAGCCGTTGAGCAAGAGAGGAGCAGCGTTTGAATCGAGAGTGAAGACGTGGCTTTGATCCAACTAAGAACGAGTTTGTCCTTAGAGTACGCTGGATTTACAGAACCATCTTCAAGTCTCTTGAGAGGAGCAGTTGTTTGGCTAGAAACAACATCCTTGAGATCGTGTAAATCCAATATATCCTCAAACTGTGAACGCCAGCACAAATAGTTATTTCGGTCCATTTGAGTGTTGAAGTGATGAGATATGTTGAAGGAGATAGGGAGAGAGAGGTTATTAGAGGAGGAGGCAGTAGATGATTTGGAAGCTGGAGTTAACTCGCTAATCATGATTGATCGTCACGAGCTCTGATACCATGAACGAGAAAACAAGGTAAAAGAAATGAAAGACCCCCGTTATGGGTACTCTATACATTAGTCTATATATAGTTGATTACATGAGCTAATTACAAGGAATGAATATCACTAATTGGTACAAATTGTGGAGCAAATCATGGGATTATGATTGGGGGAATCATGGGACTATGATTGAGGGAATCATAGAATTATGATGCTGTGTTTGAGCAAAAATCTGCCAATTGGGATATCAAAATTAGCGTGGCTCTCTGGGTCAAAACCAAAACTGGTGACAGACTACTCTATGGATGATTTCATTTTTAGGTTCGAGTGTTTTGGTTGTGGGTGAGTGTGCTTACCTTATGTTTTTGTGTGTCCATGACGCAGCGGAATTCACAAGAAAGATTAGTTAGCGTACTAATCGAAATGAGATAGAAACTCATAGCAACGAGCCGTTCTTGAATTCACAAGAAGAAAGATAGTCTGTAATTTTATTGATGAAAAGTTTAATAGTTGAATAGGTTACAACCCTTTTTATAATACCCTAACCCTACAAATTCTACTAAAAAAAGAAATAATGCCAAAACAAACGGCATTAAATAAAAGATATTTCCTAATTAATTAAAATAAAATCCTAATTCTTGTAGTCCAAGAATCCTAATAAAGGTAGAAAATATTCCTAGTCAAAATCTTATTCTAAAACAATAAAAATAAAATACAAAAACTCTTCATTTTTGTCCTACATCAGTCGCCTTTTCTTCAAAAGAACTCGCCCACGAGTTCTCATTAGAAACTTGCCACCATCCATTCCAAAGAAATAGATATTTGGAATACTTCAACCTCTTGCTCATCTTCCAAAAACCATTCAAAGAAAAATGTTCATGCAATGATCTTTTCTCTTTATGCTTCAACTTGTTGACAAGATGTACTAGACGAATGTTGGGAATCCATTCAAATCGTTCCACTCCAAGAAAATCTATGAAATCAACATGAGCCCCATCGAACATGCAATCTTGCAATGAATCCGTTCTCTGGATGTATGCTTCGAATTGATGGTTCGCCAATCCTCTTGAAGGAAAGAATAATTCTGTCAACACCAACTTACCTTCACATGTATTGCTAGCCAAACTATCTTCCACGACACTAATATTAGTATCAACCAAATCCAATGGACAAATAACTTGATCACCAACATCGATATCAATTTTTTTATTATCAACCTTAATTTTAGCTTCCTCTTTTTTGCTCGCTACATCGACCTCCACTGTTTCTTCGATGTTAGGCTCAACAAATATCACCTCCTCTAATTCAACTCGATCTCCTTCATATCCATCATAATAGTTGGAACGTGATGAATGTGAGATTGAAAGATCATTATTGGTCTGTTGACCTTCAAAGCTTGATTGACTCGAACCCAACAGTCTCAGTGATGTGTCCCTCAAGTTTTCAATAGCGGCAACGGTATAATTTTTATTACTTCGAAAAGAATAAGACAAGTCAAGATTATCTCGGGACAATCGATTGGCCCCAAGATTTCTTTGGTATTCTTCATACAACATCTGACCACGATGCAATTAAAGAAATCTATCACTTATCAACCGTCTCATCCTAAGCCATGTCTTGATTGGCAATTTATACTGGCGTCCCCAATTAGATTGCAGTTGCTCCCACCATCTAGAAGCATATCCTTGGAATTTACGAGCCACATATTTGACTTCATTTTCTTCCAAAATTCCTATATACTCATGAAACAATACTACAAAAATAGATAAAGACCTCAGTCATTTGGTGTGATCTTTCACTTTTAATCTCGCATTCAAAACCGTGGTCTATCAAGATGTAACTAAAAGTCCTTATCTTTTAACCACATGATAAAAACTGTGATTAAAAATGACAAAATTGTGACCTTAATAGCTTAACATCTCAGTTTTATTATAAAACCGTGGTTGTTTAGAGAGTAATAATCTCAATTTCTAAAAAAACCGAGATTAAAAAGTGGCGTTTTCCTAAGGGAAAAAATCCCATTTTATTTATCCTGTTGGGTTTTGAACCTAAATCTTTTGAGTTTTGCATAGAAGCTTCAACCAACTGCACCACGCAAACTTTTCAATATATAATTGAAATATTTAATATATAACACATGCGTTTAACATTAAAATATATTTCGAACATCATTTTGAACCTTTAAATATTAAAATTAGAAATTTTGATAAACATGAAAGTTGTAGCTCTTTGTGTTATTGTTCAAACCCAATTTGAATTATCTCAATTAATGGAGCTTTGAGCATAGAGTTATACTCGAAATACATTTGGTGACAAAACGCAACCTTCATAAATTTTGTCACAAAAAAGGTACCCATTTGGTGACAAAATATATTTTTATCGCCGAAAGTATCTCATTTTTTGACGAAATATTTTTTTGTAGAATGGTTGAGAGTGACATTTATTTAGGGGTATTACGCGCGGAGTCGATTAAGGGGTAAGCAACTTTCAACTTTTCCTATATAAGAGCTTTCATTTCAAGTCTTAAAAAAAATGTGATGTATTCTCTAACTTACGATCTCAGTTTCTAGATGATTGAGATTAAAGGTTCTTTCTATCTCAGTTTTTCCGAAATGAGATATATTCTTTTATATACAATCTCAGTTTTTCAAAAATGAGATCTATTCTTTAAGTTACAATATCACTTTTAGATTATTGAGATTAAAAAAATCTTTTCCTCTCAGTTTTTTTTTGAAACGAGATATATTATTTCATATATAATCTCAGTTTTTTGAGAATGAGATCTATTCTTCAAGTTACAATCTCACTTTTTAGATTACTGAAATTAAAAAATGTTTTCATCTCAGTTTTTTCTTATAATTGAGATTAAAACTATAGTCCATAACATTTTATTACGCTTTTACAAAAAGTGAGATCTTTTTAGTTTTTGGACCGTGATCTTTATACCAATTTGTAGAGTGAAACTTGTCAACTTTACGAAACCAATAAATTAAATTCTCAGGATGACAATACCCATTAAAACTAGGAATTATTGGTTGTACCTGATGTAACGCCCCGATTTTCCAAGGAATTTCAGGCGCATTACTCTTAAAATATGCTGAATTTTACAAACTTCTAGGCCCCTATTTATCCTTACACAAAAATTACAATTTCAAAATAATAAAAAAATCTTTGTACATTTTTTTTTTTAACAAAAGCAACTCCAGAGCGACTCTAGTTTTGACACGAATTCCAAGCAACGTTGGCCCAGACTCCATTCCATGGGTCCCACCTGTATCAACTGGTCTACTGTGGAATCTTGCATGCTCTGGCAAATTGATCACCGAAGTAAACGATTTGCTAGGATACAAACGTATCCTGAGTGATAATTCACCAAGTAGATATTCTAAAACCCAATACCACAATATGCAGTTTCAAAGAAAATAACACAAAATTATATAACAATAACCATATAGCCTTTTACGAATTTCAAAAAAAAAGTTGCAGAAATGTAACACATCATCTCCTTCTTACTATCCATTAACTTAAGTGAAATCTAAGATTTTCTCCACAAGATCTTTTCCTCCCACATCCACTAATCATGACTGTCCCATGGGTTCACTCCTTATTTGTCATGCACTGGGGTCCTAAGTGAATACATCTAAGTTATGTACCTCGCCTGTATTCACCTATGACCATAACAAGGGGGGCAGCTTACCGTGCCGTTCCATGACTAAGGTTCACGTAGCACTACCTCCATCTTACAAGGTACTGTACCATATCCGAGGCCCTTTACCGTTCCTCAGATAGTGTACCCGGGCAATCTCTGCTTGCCCAACACTTCAAACATCTCACACAAGGTACTGTACCATATTCGAGGCCCTTTACCGTTCCCCAAATACTGTACCCGGGGTCCTTCACCGTCCCCCAACACTTCAATCATGTCACATAGGGTATTGTACCATATTCGAGGTCCTTTACCGTTCCTCAAATACTGTACTCGGGGTCCTTCAGCACCTGCAACAGAAAAGCTATGCCGACAAGAGGACCAGACCACTATCCTTTCAAGCTGGAGAGCATGTATTCGTTAAAATCCAGCCACGACGAGGAGTTATCCAATTTGGAAAGAAGGGAAAACTATTGCCCCGGTATATCGGACCATTTGAGATTTTGGAGAAGATTGGAGAGGTTACCTACCGCCTAGCCCTGCCACCACAAATTGACAAAGTTCACAACGTTTTCCACGTGTCTATGCTTCGCAAGTATTTGTCACACCCCTCTCATATACTCAACTGGGAGGAGGTCACACTTAACGAAGACACGACCTTTGACGAACAACCTATCGAGATACAAGATTATAGTGAGAAGAATATCAGGGGTAAGACGATCAAACTCGTCAGGATCTTATGGCGACATCGAGGTATAGAGGAGTCAACTTGGGAGAGAGCCGATACTATGTGCACCAACTACCCGTATCTGTTTCCACTAGAAGGTATACTTTAATTTTGAGGATGAAATTTTTTTTTTTAAGGGGGATGGGTTGTAACATTCTGAATTTTTAGGAAATAAAAAAAAATTGAAATGTTAATTTTTAATTCGTTAATTAATTAGGTTCATTAATATAACTATTTGATTAAATGTATAATTAAAATTAGTCATAAGTATTTATTCAAGATAATTACTAAACCTTACTTATATAAGTATACTAGAAATTGCCCGTGCCTGAAGGCACAGCTCGAAATCGATATTCAATTCATACTCAATTTTGAAGGCTAAGCCCCCATTTGGAACATTCTAACTACGCAAAAAATAAAAAATAATAGCTGAAGTACATCCACTGATTAACTTGAATCAACACATATACAAACTAACAAACTAATAGTTATAGCCCCCGTACCTGAAGGCAATTATCGCCAGCCATTTAAATTCACAACTAGTTCGACCATAGTACAATCTACATATCACAACTGGCAAAACCCAACTGTAATCAATAAATTCACTTTATGTGCTTAAAAAAATCAAGCTTCAAAATATAAGAATACAAAACCAATAATTATACTTAATCAGCCCTTCAATTAAGAATACAAAACCAGTAACATCTAGCTTTTATTCATTAAGTTTTCTAAAATCAATAAGAAAAGACAAAACATAATCAGTCCTTCTATTGAATATAAAAATGTAATTCCATTTCTACTGCATTATTGAAAAAAAAATTATAGACTTTCTAAGTTTCAAGCTCCAACCAACTCGATATCTGTTACTTGTTAGCTAATGCAACTTGTCAAAAAATATTTGGCACTTTAGTTCATATACCATTTCAATTATCTAGCAAAAAAATTTAATGTTATACAACCTGTCAAAAAAAAGAAGTAAACAACAGCAAACCATAACTTACTGATTTTTACGTGGTTCTCCCTAAATAGAGACCGCGGTTCGATTCAAAGTCATCCACTATAAAAATGTAATTCCACTTCTTCTTAATCATTGCCCGTCCCTGAAGGCCCAAATCAAAGAATTCATTATTCAATATGATTTTGAATGACCTTAGCTAGGTATGAGCAAACTGATTGTGCCTAAAGACACATACCAATACAATTTTATCACCACCAAAAACCAATTGCTCGTTATGCTATTGACTACATCGATTACTACAACAGACAAACTCATCTTTGTCCAAAAATAATGTGATTGTATGACCACCATAGTATAAAACAACAACCATTATAATACTGGCCAAACTTAAACAAATGAAATAAAAAACACATGAAAAGCCAAATTCAATACTTGCCATAGTCAAATCCAATTCAAACTTTTGGTACATTAATTGCATTCAAATTCTAACATGAAAAAAAAACTAAATAATTGAGTCAATCTCATACACAAAAGTAACAAAAAGGATACTCCACAAAGGTCGTATTTAGCAAAAGAATCATAGTTGCAAAAGTTTGTCTTCAACACTTTTCAAGTATCTTGAAATTTTTCTCTTCATCACCATCCCAAAATTTCTTGTGTCAAAACATACCTATTTCGTCCAAAGAGCAGAATTATATGAAACTGAACATAATTATGTGAATCCTTTCTTGTAAAAGTTATCTTAGTCATCGATCTCGTCTTTTCGTCCGAACACTATTGTGGTACGATCATTTCTTTTGTAGATGTACTTGTGAATATACTTCACACATCTCATTTCAGAAAAAACTTCCACATTGATTTGGGGATTGAATAGTCGAGCAAGATATGTATTGTAAGAGACCACCTCCTTGTTATCAGCTATTGACTCCTCGCAAAGTACACCTAAAGAGTATAACGCTATTTAATCTTTATACCAAAAAATAATAATGAAAGAATGCAAATAAAAAGGTATACATAATAATGGATTAAGCATGGAATTGAGTAAGTTGTTTTTACAGTTTTCACAAAGTCCCCGTTGAGCTAAATAAGAAAATAAATAATTCAATGAAAGACATAAGTCACAATTAAACTCGACTCTTTTAGTTACGACACCTATGTGCAAAGCAATTTGAATTTGATACGTCAATGGAAGTTTATATAATGCATGTCACTATTACTATAAATGCATACCATTAGGTGTGTCAATTTCAACAGTTTGCTCTTAATTTGCTTCTTGAGCATTCTCATGCAGACGAACTTTTTATGACACGCGAGCCACATTTATTTCTTCATCAACTACTACTTGAGCATCTGCATGTGTCTCCACTCATTCAGCCACTGAAACCATATTAATTACATTTTCACTATTCATATTTGGACACACAAAAAGAAAATGAGAATTAAAAGAAGGCATAAGAAAATGAGGGTCAAACAACTTGTAGAAATTTGCCGAATAAAAAACTAACTAATTTTTCTACTATTGAATCCAAATCATTAAATTTGATGTAGAATACCAATAAAAAATCAAAGGAAACATGCATGCTAAGAAACAAAAAAAGATGGTATCAAACTTTTTAAGATAGAGAATTGATAATGCCAAAATCCTTTTTGTTCCTGTCAAAACCTTTTTTGTTCCTGCCAAAACTCAATGTTTATCTCTCATTGCATGATTTAATTGCCCTCCACTACATAAATTATTTTACAAAAATACACCTTGAAATCTCTTGGGAGTATTTTAACGTTATTGTAGGCATTTTCCAAAAATTATTTCGCTTGGGAAAAATAGAAGAGTTAGTCTATTCAGAATATGTGCAAGATTTTTTCGAAAAAGTTTAACCAAAAAATAGAAGAGTTGATCTATTCAGAATATGTGCATAGGAATTTAAAACAGAATATACTCCATATCTATACTATATAATAATTAAGCAGGGGTTTAGAAACCAAGCGTAATTTGCCGAAATAAAAGAGAACGAAAGAGCCATACCTGGGAAGAGAGAACTGGAGGGAGGGCGAGAGTCGGGGAGACAGAAAAGAGAACTGGAAAAGCAAACCCCCACGCCGTCGCAATTTGTTCCTTAGGTAAACAAAAAAGTATTTGCCGAAAGAAAGAGAACGAAAGAGATATACCTGTGGAGAGAGAATTGGAGAGAGGGCGAGAGAGTCATGAAGACATGAAAGAGAACATGATTGAAAACCCCCACGCTGTCGCACTTTGTATTTTCAGCAGAGAGAGGGCGAGAATGAGATTGAGGGAGACAGAAAATAGAAGTGTAAAGAAAATGATTAGGAAGAGAGAGAGCGCGCGAGAGAGAGATACGTTCACCCAAATTTCGTTACCAAAAACGAAAAAGAATAAAACAACAATTTCAAGGATTGTTTTCCATTATGGCATGACATTATGTCATTACCCGAAATTCTTCCCTGTAGGATGTGGCATTATGATTAGTCATTATATTCAGTCAAAATTAATCATCTTTACATTCCATAACTCAATATATAATGTCAATCCAAAAATTTCGTTCATTGCCAAAAAAAACCTGACCATGTTGAACAACTCAACGGTTAGGATTTATGCAGAAAAATGTGTTCTAAATTAAACGGTGAAGATTTATGACCCTTGGATGGATATTATATTTACAAAAATGCCATTGTAGAATGAAGGGTAGAGATTTATGTAGGTATTAGGATAAATCTAGAGCGTTGATTATCTTTTGGATTCAAAATACAGCTCTGTTTTATTATATAGATATTCATACTTATCTTATATTCTCTCCTAACCAACTCACCCACACCCTAACATTTTTCAATCCCATAATCTATGGGATTTCCTCTCACCCACTCTCGGCAACCCCTCTCCCTTATCTCTCCTGAATTCCTCTCTCCCTCACTTCCCTTCTACATTCCACCACATTCACTCTTATCATTTCACACCCCACCTTTCTACTACCTCCTTCTCACTCAATATACATACCCTTATAATCTAAAAATTAAACCCACATTCACTCCACTTCTACTTCTGATACTCAGTCCAGAGAGAGAGAGAGAAAACAGTGGGTCTTGTTCTACACACCATTACCACTCGAACTTGGTTTACCACTCGACCAACACACCACAGGCATCACAGATCATCCCTCATTCCAACCCAAGGCAGTCCGGAACCCACTCCGTTCTTCGTCTTCCCCAACTGCCGTTTTTCTTTTCCTTCTTCCATCAATTCCACTTACTTGCTTATGGGCCGGAAGAAAGGTAGAAGAATCGCTTCCCTACTCTCCCCTAAGTATATTAAGTTCTTGTATTGTGTATTGATGAGTTATAACGATAAAAATGAAGCCCATGTATCAAAACCCATTAAACTAAACCATGCTCTATTTCTCGGAAAAGCTAACGTGACTGTAACAAAAAAAACAGTTTGCATGTTTATGATTTTTATCATGGTTTAGACCTTTCACTATGATGTTAAGCCTAGAAATACTCTTCATCATAAAAAATCAGCCCCTCCAAGTATATAAACATGATTTATGATAATTGTTTTTGCTTATGTGAAACTACTGTTACCATGCATGTTGCGCTAGAGGTCTCGTTATAATTACTTATTATTGTTTGTATGTGAGAATGATATCTCAGATTGCTTAAAAGTATCATTATCATTTAGATGTTAATTCTGTGAACACTTACGTAAATCAAAAAGGGTCATCTATACTTCTAAAACTGTTATAGCTAGTAAATAAGTTAGAACTAAAATTTAGAGATCCAGGAAACCAGTTATAAGAATAGTAAATAGTATTCATGGATCTAAACTAGAAAAATAGTGGCTAAAATATCACTTATAGCTAGTGTGATAAAAGATTAAAATACTAAAAGTAAAAGTACCGATTAGTTTTTTTTTTTTGTAAACCTATGTTAACAAGAATGGTAAACAGATTTTATACTGTACTAATTAAATATAGTAATACATATGATGGAATAGCTAATACAAATTACTTTAGTGAACCATATATAATTAACCAATAAAGTATAGACTCTATACGAACGGGTTAAGTTAGTCAAAAAAAAAGAAAAAAGAAACTATATGTCCAAATAATAGACTCCGTAAAATTACCAATTTTTCCTCTAATGAAAGTCAAGATTTCAACTAAACTATAAAAGTTATAATGTTACACCTGAAACTTAGAAGTTTTAAGTACAGGTTCGGCAAGAAGTAATGAACTACAAGTCAAGTTCTAAAAAAAGAAAATTATGTTTACAGTAACATTAAGATTCCTAAATGTTGATCAGATTATTAGAAAATGCTAAGGATTACGAACGGAAATCCTTAGAGTTAATAAGATCAACATACTTGCCCAATAAAATTTAAATAATTCGAAAGGCATCGGCCCAATCCAAATCCCTTGTGTGTTTAATTACACTACAACTTGAAAGGGATATAGCAAGGATTCAATTTCCTCGCCGAAGAACCTGATTTCCTCGCAAAATGTATTAACTAGGAAAAAATTTCTCGCTAGTTTTCCTTGCTAAAAGATTGTCGCAAAAGGTATTTGTGAGGAAAAAAATTATATTTCCTCGCCTATTCTGACACAATTGGCGAGGAATTTTTTCCTCACAAATTTCATTTGTTGTAAAGGCTACGAAGCTAATTATAGTTTTGGCAACAAAATTATTTTCCTTGCTAAAAAAACTGAAATCCAAAAAGAAGGCCGTTTCTTTGCGGCTACCAGCGCTCGAGCCTTAGATGTCGCTACTGGGAGGCAGAACACTTACCAACTGCACTACGTTGCACTTCTGAAAAATATTGAACTTTTTGTATATATTATAGTTTTAGCATGTTTTTCACCTCTCCAACTTACTTTCTTCAACATTAATTATGATCTTCCGACTTTTTGCAAATTCGTAGCACAAGTTGAATTTCTTACTTTCTTCAACTGTAACGACCTTGATTTTTGATAAATAAAAATTTCGTTAAATATTTTATTTTTATTTTTATTTATTCGGATTGCTTTTAAAATTTCTTTTAAATTTCTAATAATTCGTTATAATTAGATTTGAGACTTATAAAATTATATCTTTTCGCACTGAATAAATCTAGTCATTTTCTAAAGACAAATATGCTTGTAGAAGCACTTATATATTTTCTTAGTAAGTGAAATAAAATCTTTAAATTGTATTTCTTGACTAGAAATCCTACTTGACAAGTAGAATTAGCTTCCAACCGATTAGTTATGGAAGCCTAACTATTACTTCGCATAGTTACATTCTCCTAACCCTAGAAGAACCTTTTCAACCCCCTTTGAATCTTATGAACCTTTTAGACCTAGGAAGAAAATCATTGCACTTTCTTGACTAGTCAATTCTTGACTTTATTTCTCATCATTACATCTTTCAAGTATACCTTTTCTCTTTACTCATTGAACGATAGTTGTTAGGGAAATTCTTACCTTTGGGTAATAGGTTTTGTTCCAACCATTTATACACTACAACAAATTACACCATTCCCGACTAACGTTTTAGTCGCCGAATGTCTAGTTTTTAGTCGCCAAAGGGTTTTCCCAACTAAATAATTTAGTTGGCAATTTAGTCGGAGAATGTGAGTCGGCAAATGTATTTGCCGACTAAATAAGGTTTAGTCGGCAAATGTAATCTTTTAGCGACTAACGGTTTAGTCGCCAAATGTCCTTTTCCCGATTAAAAAATGTTAGTCGCTAAATCCTGTTAGTCGGTGAATATACATCATTAGCGACCAAATACTTTAGTCGCTAATAGTAATTTCCATGTGACGTCAGCACCAGAAAAAGAATGTTCCACATTGGCATGATGTGGCACCTCGAACGGCCACGTGGAATTCCGTATTGTCCCTTTTTATTCGGGAAGTACCATTGCCAAATTTCGAAACCCCGACCTCCCGTCCGCATGCCCAGCCACTTACCAATCAGCTAGCCATGTACTTGTTTTAAAAGTATGCAATTTTATTTTATATACTTTATCAACTGTGCTACTTGCATAGATAATTTTACACATATTTTGCACATACATTTTTGTGGGGCCTATATTGGGGTCCCACAAAAATGATCCGGACCGCTCATCTTTTTTAAAATATTTTTTTGGAGGATTTCTATAAAAAATCTGCTCCAACAGATATCGATAAAGGCTTCCTCAGAATTCGTAGGGCAAAACAGAATGATTCGCCCTACGATTTCTGAGAAAGCTCTTATCGATATCCGTTGGAGCTGATTTTTTACAAGAACCCTCCAAAAAATATTTTTAAAAAGATGAGTGGTTCGGATCAATTTGTGGGATCTCGATATGGACCCCACAAAAATTTATGTGTAAGATATGTGCAAAACTCTCCGTGTGAGAATCATTTCTGATACTTTATACTCCTTAAGTGAATGAATCAACATTATTTCTGAAATTAAACTTGAAGTAATTCATTTTTTATTTTAATTTTGAAATTTTATTTTTCTAATCATATTATTTATAAAGAGTCATATTTAATTTTTGTTTCAAGTATTTGCTTTTCATTTAAAATGATCAGAAAAATAAGATCTTTATACCAGTTCAAACAGAATAAAAAAAGGTGCAAAGATCTTTTTTTTTAAAAGTTGTGAAGATCTTATTTTGAAAAAGGGGTCATAATTAATATTTGTCTCTAGGACTCTCATAATTAAATACTTGCTCTTTCATTTTGTTCTATGGCTCTCACATTTGTCTCTGGAAGCAAAAATTAATTATGACCCTTTAGGATAAAATAATCAAAAAAATATAATCTTCGTACCGATTCAAACGGATTAACCATATTTTTTTAATATATAAATAGGCTAATAAGTGCTCCAAGTTTAAAGTCATGCCGATAAAAAAAAATGGTTAAAGCCCCTACAGTGCACAGCTCGAGGGCGGCCTAAGTTATTTTTTTTTTAAATCAAAACCATCTATCTTTTACGTAAGAGGGAATAAATCATTCCTACCAAAAATGAAGTAAATCTCTTATCCTGAAATACATGATCGGACGTAAAATATCATATTCTAATAATGAATCTGCGTCCCGATAAAGGGGGTTTCAAAACCCAATAAACCCAAAATTTTATGAGAATGATTAAAACACGAAGTACAACAAAATGAACGGAATCAATTGGTGTGATTGTGTTACGATCATCTGGCTACTATACATTGGACTATAACCCAAAATCTTTGATTCAGAAACAAGTAAAATCAATGTATAGATTTTAAAGGTAGTTGCCGGCTCATTTTTTTTAACGCTCGATCTGAACCATTAGGATTTTACGTCTTACTGATTATAGCATTGTCACAAAAAATTGGAGATCATTAGATATCGGCGACCACACTGATCGAAAGATATTTAATGCCTTCAGAGATGTTTAAGTGTTATAGTGTACTAACCGAGCCTTACTTGAGGTCTTTTTTGGCAATCAGAATCATCTACATTGGACGTAATACAAATTAGATCATTCGTACCAAGAATGAAGTTACCCACATATGGATAGACACTTGATTGGACAGTAAAATTCTTTTTATGAAAGAATTTGTGTGCTGATAAAGGCGGAACTTGTTTTCCCGATCGAGCCAAAATTTTACGAGAATGTTATGATTAAGAAGAAAAAAAAAATGAATGGTTTCGATCGGGAAGGTTGCATTGTGATCAATGTAGTCGAACAATTACCGTCTTTTTGAAACTTTTAAAAAAGGGAAAAAATATATATTCCCCGACTAAATTATAATTTAGTCAGCAAAAAAGTACATTTTCCGACCAAATGATTTAGTCGGCATATTTATTTCATTTATTGGTTTTTCTAATTTTGGGAAATTCCCCGACTAAATATAGACTTAGTCGGCCTTTATTTACATTTACCGACTAAAATATTTAGTCGGCATATTTATTTCATTTATTGGTTTCATAATTTCAGGAAGAATAGATATTCACCGACTAAATATAGTTTTAGTCGGCATTTATTAACATTTACCGACTAAAATATTTAGTCGGCATATTTATTTCATTTATTTTTTTTAAAATTTTTGGGAAACAATTGATATTCCCTGACTAAATATAGTTTTAGTCGGCATTTATTAACATTTACCGACTAAAATATTTAGTCGGCATATTTATTTCATTTATTGTTTTTTTAATTTCGGGAAACAATTGGTATTCCCCGACTAAATATAGTTTTAGTCGGGATTTATTTACATTTACCGACTAAAATTCATTTAGTCGGTGTTTGAATTTACATTTACCGACTAAAATTCATTTAGTCGGTAATGGTTCGACAATTGGCGACTAAATTTTATTTAGTCGAAAATTTTAGTCGGCAATTGTGTAATTTCTTGTAGTTAGTTAGGCAAACCTAAGTACTAATTGACTTAGTTACCTTTCCCTAGCATTTAAGAACCATTGGACAAAGATAGTAATCATGATACTACCAAAAGTAGCACTCATAGCCTACTTTAGTCATGACTACTTGACCATAAACTTACTTTCTAGGAAATGGTTAACCATTGGTCCATAGGATTACCTTTGGAAGCCTAATCCTAATCATTACCTTCCTTAAGACCTATTAGGGCTATTTAGACCTAAGTACACCTAGATATATATGATTGCTAGGGGAAATGTTACCCATTGGATAATATTTGTTAGAAAATTTTTATCCCTTGGACAATAGACAATAGAAATTGCCAATGAATGTATTGACTTGACAAGACAAGTCATAGCAAAGGAAGTCATCATTTTGCTTCCAAAAGAAGCAATCCTAGCCTTGCCATGCATGCAAACCTAGGGTTATAGCCTTAAGCCTAATTATTCTAGGGTTACTTTCCTAGATGTATATATATGTACTTATATATATATATATATATATATATATATATATATATGTTTGTACACAGTACTAGAAAGAGAGAGAGGCCGAGAGAGAGAGGAAGAGAGAGAGAGAGATGTGTGTGCATGTGTGTCCTTGACTTGTACACTTACACAAGCTACCTCTTTAGTCCTATGTAGCCATAAGCCTATTTCCTATTTGCCAACCCATTTCTAGTCAATTTCTAGCATAGAATCCTTGCCTTATATATATATATATATATATGTTTGTACACAGTACTAGAAAGAGAGAGAGGCCGAGAGAGAGAGGAAGAGAGAGAGAGAGATGTGTGTGCATGTGTGTCCTTGACTTGTACACTTACACAAGCTACCTCTTTAGTCCTATGTAGCCATAAGCCTATTTCCTATTTGCCAACCCATTTCTAGTCAATTTCTAGCATAGAATCCTTGCCTTTAATCATCCTAAACCTAGCTCTCATTACCCTAGATTTTGACTACAAACCTAGACTAGGATTGACCATACATGGAAGGCTATGCCTTAGCCTAATCAAACCCTACCTTAAACTTGTAAGACTTGCCAACCTAGACTATGATCACCTAGATTTACCTAGAAAGCCCAAGATCCTACTTGATTTTATAGCCTTATGCCTAAAGATTGGATTTGACAAGTCATGGAAGGCTTTCAAGCATGATTTGCCCTTTTAAGCATTGGATAATATTTGCTAGGAAAAATTTTATTCATTGGGTAATAGAAGTTAGTTTGGCTATAAATAGCACCCCATCTTTGCCATTCAACTCACACCTTGAAATCTTTCAACTTCTCTCTCTAGAAAGTCTTATATGCTTACTTGTTCTTGCTTAGTTCTTTCTTGTTCTTGAGTTCTTCCTAAGTTCTTCAAGAAACTCATCCTAAAACCTCTTTTCGATCCAAAAAGTTCAAGTAGTTAGTCAAGATCAAGTTTCGAGAGAAACCTTTCTCTTTCGAAGCTACCGGAAGCCAACCGTAGGAAGTTACTCCGCCCGATCGTCAACTTACTTTCCGTAGTCGTCACTACCGCCAAGAAGAAAAGTAGAATCCCTAGTCCACTAACTCTACGTATAGCATTGAACCGTATGTTGGAAAAATAGAATATCCTTAGTTCAAAGTATAAATATCCTTAATCGTTTTCCTTAAGTAGATAAGGTTATCTATAGTTTATAATCGTCAAAATGCATGATTGTCAACAAATTTATCTTGCTAATGGAAATATGAGCATGTTGAATAAATGACTTTTACTCTAATAAACATGTGTTGTTTTGAACTTCTCACAAAGAAGGAAAGAACAGTTTTCGAAAGATAGATAAAGCATAAGTGATTTTCACCCCAAAGGCGTCCGTATATGTGGCGTTATGCTTTTAACTAGTGATTTGAGCATGATTAGTAACATAGAGTTGGATTATCTTACTAGTTTAGTTTTAAGATTACAATGAATGATTTATGTTTACTTTTGTGAAAAGTCCTACCGCGGAGTCTTTCCATGAAAACGAGACACAGATATTGAGAAGGTTAGAAACATAACACCTAGGGTGTGGATAATGAAGAGATGTGTTTTGAAATCGCAATGTGGCCGAACTTTGTAGCCCATTGTGTGTATGGAAACCCGCGATGAGGCCGGACTTGGTAGCCCATTGTGTGGATTGTGAAAACCACAACGTGGCCGGACTTGGTAGCCCGTTGTGTGAATGAAAACTCTCAAATGTGGCCAGACTTGGTAGCCCATTGCGTGGATTGTGAAAACCACAATGTGACCGGACTTGGTAGCGCATTGTGAAGATTGCCAATGGGGCCGGACGTGATAGCCTCGTTGGTAATATGGCTTGGTTATCCGCGGAGAGGAGTCAATGCAGATTTTTTGTGTGCCAATGGGAACCCGGTGCGGCGGAACCATTGTGAGGATACTCGGGAGACCGGAACGGCGGAACCGAGGTTGGGTGTGTTAAAAATGGATTTTGGAAATGATGATTCGGTTTATGAAATGTGGAAAATGGAGACACGGTTTACGAGATGTCGCGTAGGAGAAACTCAGAAATCTTGGACACCAACGTTAGTTTAGATAATGAATGCAGATGTGTCATTGTTAACTATTTTGTCAAAGTGTATGAACTATGTGGAAATCATTGAATCTATGATCTATTGTTTGTAAGTTAAGGGTGAGTGGGTATGAGTTATTTTATTGAGTTTTTATAGCTCACGGTGTTACCTTTGGTGACACTGACATATTATATTGGCGGCGACGCTGGTATAATGTGTCAGACCTTATAGATGAACAGGGTGAACTCTACACCTTGGAAGTTTTTGGAGCAGATGAACTGACTAGGATGGAGGAGCAACCAGAGCAGTAGATAGGAACCCTAGTTTAACCCTCCTTTTGTTGAATAAAAGTACTTTTATGAGAATTATGATGTAATATTGAGCTAGACTCCATTTATTATTCAATGAAATTGTTCATTTAACGTTCCCAAAATTAGGGGCGTTACATCAACGTTAATTCTGAACTTTATTTGAACAACTTTAATTTTTTGCTAGCACGAGAATTTTTTTGGGTTTTTTTTTCCTTTGTTAATCCTAATCTGTACTATGCTAGAGGACTTTGGGAAGGGTATGAGGCTTACGGGGATCGAACTTAGCTTGCCTATGTACATTCGAATATGTAGAGGAAGTGCACTCCACTCCACATAAATAAATTTTTTGGTTGAAACATGTTATATTGGTAACTAATAGTAACTTTTGAATGACTAATAATATATGTTATTATTCTAATTATTTGATTGGATTATCCTACCTTTTATAGAATAAGTATTTTGTCGTCATAAGCTCAAGATATATTTTAGTACGTATCACATTATCAATGACAAGAGGCATCGGTGCCGTTAATGTTTAAGAGTGAATTTGGGCTTCTTCTTTTTTGCCAAATACAAAGGGTAATATAGATTCGTAGCTTATTTTTTAAAAGCTTTTTTTCATCACTGCTATAATAATATGAATAAAATTTGTAAATATTCAGATCATCCAAAAAGCTCTAAAGACAATACATTTTAAAAATATTCATCTTTAACGAATTTTTAAAAATTTTCAATTGCCCTATATCTCTCAGACACACAATATTAATATGTATATATAAAAATATGCATGATACTTTCAAAATTTCATTTGAAATTAATGTTTAACATACTTATCTGTTACAAAGGAATTCCATTAGAATCACTTAAGTTGGTTTGAATAAAAATCAACAACGGTTTACAAAAAAAAAATCTTTATTGCATAAATGCATAATAGATATGAAATTGCATGTATTCCTGGATAGCAGTAATGTATATGTTTTGAAAATAGATTTGTGATGATCTAACTTCGAGATATTTTCAATATGAAATCACTTCAAGATGTTTTTAACTTTGTCTTTTGTTGAGTTTTTATTACTATGGGATAAATTATCAATATCTACACTTCAAGACATTCAACTACTATGAGATAACATATTTTCAGCATGTCTTTAAAAAAAATTTATTGAAACAATAAATTTTATGATAATTTAAATAAACTGACATTGTTAACAATTAATTTAAAATGAAAAAAAAGTGAATCCATAAAATTAGTGAAATATATCATTCATTACTAATTAGAATAACAAAAGTGACAAAATAATTTTTTTCCGTTTATCAACTTTTTATTTTAATAAATTTTATGATGGTATTCAACTATGTAGTTTATTATGTAAAAACAAAAATTGTGCAAGAAAAACCACTGTATTCTTTAGAGATGTCTAGAGAGAGAGAGAGAGAGAGAGAGAGAGAGAGTGCACAACAATGGAATACTCGGAGTGGAAGATGCTGGGTGGATCCCTATTATCAAAAACCACAGGGGAACAAAGATGAACAGGGAGAGGAGTCTGGAAACATTCACTTTGTTTGTGGACAATATTCTTGAGTACCATGATCAGACTTGGCTAAAGAGGACTTTTAACAAGTTTGGAGAAGTTAAGAGCAAGTACATCAGTGCTTAGGTAAATTACATTGTGAATAGTTCACAAATTTAATTTAGCTATCAACTTTTTCTTCCACAACTACACCAACACTATCTATTTTACCTAACATCTATTAAAATATATATTGTTTCAATCTTTTCCTTTATCCTTTTATTTTTATCATTTTCCACCAACCATTTGCACCAACTAGCCAGCCAACGGTCAAGTGGTGCAGTCATGTGAACTAAATGCAATTCTTTCAAGCCAACGGTCAAGTGGTACAGAACCAAAAGCAATTCTTTCAAAAAAGTAACGGTAAATTTTTTACTTTTCCAATATAAATTCAGTTTTTGCCACTTCAACTCATTCAACCCTCAGATCTCTTTTGGAGAAAAAAAACTGCTTCTTTGTTCCATTCATTCCTTTCCCCCCTTCATTTTTTATAATGGCTCCCAATCGGTTACTTAATCTGATTATGAACGATTCAGATTTTTCTAACTCGGATGATGAGTTGGAGATATTTCAAGCAGTTGCTACATATGAAAGTGAGAGGGACTCGAGCTCAAGCCGCAATCGTCGCACGGTTATTAATCGCAACACTTTTGGAGCTCAAAACCGGCTTTTTGATGATTACTTTGCTGAATCTCCTGTATTTCCTCCGCATTATTTTCGAAGGAGATTTCGAATGAGCCGTTCTCTTTTTCTTCGTATACATGATGCCGTAAAAGCACATGAGCCTTATTTTATCCAGAAAAGAAATGCAGCAGGAAAGCTTGGTTTATCATCTCTTCAAAAAATGACTGCGCCACGTTTAGGATGCTAGCTTACAAGGCACCAGCCGATTCTGCGGATGAATACGTGAGGATTGGAGCAACCACTGCCTTAAAAAGCCTAAGAAGATTTCTTACAGCAGTAATTGACGTGTTCTCCGAGGAGTATTTGACGTCACCTAACGTCGCTGATGTAGCTAGATTACTAGCGGTTGGTGAACTACGGGGATTTCCGGGAATGTTAGGGAGCCTTGATTGCATGCATTGGGAATGGAAGAATTGCCCAACCGCTTGGCAAGGTATGTATACTGGTCACACCCATAAACCAACAATTATTTTAGAGGCTGTTGCATCATACGATCTTTGGATATGGCATGCAAATTTTGGACTGCCCGGGTCTCATAATGATCTTAACGTGTTGGATAGGTCTTCATTATTCGATGAGGTTTCTTTAGGACGTGCTCCTCTCGTCAATTATACCATCAATGGAAATGAATATAATATGGGATACTATTTAGTTGATGGTATATATCCGCAGTGGGCATCTTTTGTGAAAACAATTCCATCTCCGCAAGGGAATAAGAAATTTTTTTTTGCCCAACAACAAGAATCCACAAGGAATGATGTAGAACGGGCATTTGGAGTGCTTCAAGCAAGGTTTGCAATTGTGCGAGGACCGGGGCAGTTGTGGGATAAGAAAACACTAAAAGATATAATGTTAACATGCATAATATTACACAATATGATCATTGAGGATGAACGAGATTATAATGGAGCGGCTGATCTCAACTATGATCCATTGGAGCATACTCCTCTTGTAGAAGTTTCACACGAGAGAACTATTGACCTTGTGGAATTCATTCGATGCAATCATCAGATAACGGACAGGGGAACTCATTCTCAACTCCAAGCAGACCTAATTGAACACTTTTGGCAAATGTACGGCCATTCGTAGTAACTTATAGTTTGATTTGAATTCTTTTGTGTGCAATGTACTTTAATTTGGAGTTCCAGTAGTCTATTTAGGCCTAGAGAGATTGAAGGAATCTGCTTTATCTTCATTAAGTTTATTCTGTTTTTTTTTTTTGTTGATAAATCAGCTTGAAATAAAAAAAAAAGGATAACCGAATGTACAGCCTACAAGAGGCATACCCCAGGAGGAAACAAAACAAATAGAAAAGAAGAATAAAGAAAAAGTGAGAACGAAAACAATGGAGAGAACGGAAACAATGGAGCAGAGATATGAGATTGAGACTAGAACAAAGCTATAATAATGTGGACAAAATAGAAACAGAATAATGGGCTGTCGCCATTTTGCCCTATATTTAGAAAAGCTTCAAAATGAACCTAGCAACCAAAGCTGACAGCTCAACTACCGGATTGCATTTTCTGGACAGCAAAACAGTGGGGAATAGCAGCATAACAGCAGCTGCCTCACAGCAAAGCAGTAGCAGATAGCAAAAGAACTACTGAACACTAGCAGACAGAGCACTAGTAGCCGCAATTCACAACTGAACGCCATCATCTTTTACTCATCACACCAGCAATTGGAAAAGAAATCCATAACAATGGGGTAACACACCCTTGGGAGATCCCACTAGAAAGTGAGCAGGAACAATTCCTAAACAAAAATGTATGCTTTCTATTTGAAAAAAACAATAAGCTACCTAATATATTTGATTAGCTGTAAGACTCAACGGGTAGAGGCAAACCATAGGAATACGAGCACACAAAATATGTCAAAGAGTGGGTTCTTTTACCATTACTTGCAGTACATACATAAAATCCCACTCATCAAACTACAAAATGGATAAGCCCCCTAGCTTGCCATTCAAGGCTTCCTTTAGACAATTCAAAAGATAGAACTCCTGTCATAGTTTTCAAACATCAAAACAAAAAAACTGAGATATATACCTTTGAGGACTTCAAAAAATGAGAACTAACTATCCATTTGCAGCTTCAAAATAAGTTTTTGCTTCCCCAATAAACAGATTACTTTACCCTTCTTTTTTCAAGGATTTCCATCTTCCGATACGTATAGAATTCTTGTTGCTCTTCTGACAAGCCATTAAGAACCATCATCATTACTCTCTCATCGTCTTTGAATTTATCCATTTCAAGCCTTTATTTCTTAATGCAAATTTTCTCTTCCTCTTGATCACATGTTTTTCCAAGCATCTCCAATTTCTTCTCAACTAACTTGGTTTTGCATTCTTTTATCTCATCCAATGCCCCAGCAATTTGAGTTGAACTTGTGATGTCTTTGTTCTTTCGTTTCATCGGTTTCATCGATTGCTCCTGAAATGACCGCTCCTTCTCACCTTTTCTTCCCGCTGGTCGCTCCACGTACACAAAATTATCCATTACAACATTGTTGTCCCCTAGATTTATCGTATCTGGAGTAGAAAGACCGGGTGCTGTCCCTATTCTTGGTCGTTTCAATTGATTTTTCTTTTCACTGTCCAACAACCATTTAGGTTGGTTCTTCAATAAAACCCAACAATGATCGAACTGGAAGGAACTACCGACCTTCCCCTCGTACATCTCTTTTGCTTTAGATATCTAAAAATATACAATGAGAACTGCTAGGTACGCTACAAAGAAAATGATAACCGAAATTAAACAAAAACTTATAACTAGTACCTTGTTTTCCTCGGTTAAGCCACTTTGATTCAGTAAATCAACCTTCGCATAGCAGCTGCAAAACTTGTTCGTGCACTGCTGAATTGTTGACCACCGATTTGATAGCGAAACAGATGTACGGTTGTAAATAGATCGCTTGTGCTCATCAAAGTAATCCTTCACTCGTAGCTAGAAGGTAGTTTTTTTTGGTCCTTACCTTGTATTGGATCCATGCTGGTATTAAGCCATGCTGACACAAGGAGTTTTGTAGAGACCCGTATTTTTTTAGAAAATATTTAAAGGTTTTATAAAATATAAAAATTGGGGATAATACGAAAATAGTGAGATTATTTGATTTGGGGTTTAAGTGATGAAATGGAAACTAGAGGGAGTGTAGGTGTTATTTGCCCTTTTGCTAGTATATATAGTGATGTGTGTGAGTAGGAGATAAAATTCTCCCATATATCTCTCTCATCTCACGCCTCTCTCTATCTCTCTACCGTCTCTCCTTCTCTCTCTTGCTCTCTCACTTGAAACTCCACCATACACTTCAAAAACCTCAAGGATCCATCTTGTTTTCACCTTTAGAACGCAACCCCGGGCTTGTATCGCATTGGGTGAATCTCGGGGAGAAGATTTCGGTTGATTTCAAGGAGTTTGGAGCTAGGGCTCGTTCGAATCTCTTGGGTTTCTCTTCTTCACTCGAGGTAGGGACTTCTTTACCTCTTTTATGTGTATATATGTTGATATGGTGTAGAAATCGTGCTTTGATCGTCCCCCTTTGGTGCTTTGAATGTCTGTCAAACTGCAGAAAATCGCCTCGAAACAGCGGGGTATTGATACCCAAATATGGGGTATCAATACCCCATCCTTCTCTGGATTTCCAGCTTGCCCGGTACTGATACCCGACTCAAGGGTATCAATACCCCCTGTTGTTCTGGACAGCTTCGATGTTGTCTTGTGTTCCTTCAATCGTTTCAATCCCCAATAGCTTTTAAACCCTTTCGGATGCCTTCTAGTCCATCTCATGCTTATCTCATTGACGTCCTATGATTAGTGGATGTTATTCTTGACCCGTTGGCCTTCCGTTAGTAAGGATTAAATGATAGTTTACTTGGTTGAAATGTCAATACGATGCAATTTGTGATTGATTGATTATTTATGAACGTTTGTGGCATATTTGAGATATGGTTGGCATTGTCGTAACATATTTCATGTATGATTGTGGTCTTGGGATGGTCATAGCTTGTATATCGAGTAAGGAAATAGTTATTTGTGTCGGAAGTTGATTTAGGAAGTCTCGTAACGCAAGGGGTGGTAATACGATGACTTAGATGGTCCCGCAACGCAAGGGGTGGTAATGCAGTGGCCCGAGTTGTTAGGAATCACCGTGACGCAAGGGGTGGTAACACGAAAATCCTCGTGGTGTTATACGGTAACGCAAGGGGTGGAAATACCGATGGAGGTGATTGGCAATAGTGAGTTGTGTCGAGGTTACTGAGTTGTTTAACTTCGTGTGAATTTGATGGTACATTGAGCTATGGGCATGCGTTAGGATGATCTTATTGAACGTTGAAATGCCTTTGAATCAATTGTTATCTATTGATTGAGCCGTACTTCTTGTCTTCACTTCACCTGCACATTTCATTGTGTTTACATATAGAATCGGTAAAGATTTTCCTACTGGGCTAGTGTAGCTCAACCTAATCTTTCTCTTCAGGTTCAAACGCTGGATGGTAGATTGCATATGTTGAATGCTTAAAGTGCGACTTTTGGAAGCCAACCTCATGTAGTTACTTGATCATCTTTTGTAATGAACTTTATCTTGGTAAAGATGAGTTTGTAACTATTTATTTTAGAAATTCCTTTTGACTAAATTGTTTGTAACTTAAAAGTTAGTCCGTGCAAATACTTAAGTTCTATTTGGGGCTGGAGTGCCTAAGTTTTATAACTTTAATCTTGGGGACTAATTTGTAATCTGAACAGGTGGGGACTTGTTTGGGGTAATATACCTACAATAAACGAAACCTCTTATTAAAATATATTATTTAATTACATAGAAAATCGAGGGCGTGACAAGTTTGTCCTCTTCCATGGTGAAATTCCCACCACGTGGTGGTTTCTTTGGAATTGATCCCATTTCAGTGGTGAATTGAGTTTACTGGGTGAACACTTGAGCATTTGGATTCAAACATTGTGATTCCATCACAAATTGTTCTTCATGCAAATCCGAATCTGATTCCATAAGATTGGTGAAGTACCCATCATGCTGTTGATCCATCCCTACAATACCATTCCATAAGAATTATACAGGTGCCAACTACTATCATTGCCAATCAGCTTATAGAGCCAACGAAAAAACATATAGCCCAATGTATTATCCAAGAAATAGCTAAATATAAGGGAAACAAAATTGAAGTCGTGTTCATTCCCACGGCTATATCAACCTGCTTGTAGTATTCTTCTAATACTTCTAGCAATGGATGTCATGTGTGTCGTCAAGGTATGATTCTAATCCTATCTAATGGAAACAGGTCAACAAAAAACCAAAACAACATTGTAAACTTGCTCGAGACTATCTTTAAACTTGGCTTGTACAGAATGCACTACAAGAAAAATTGCATTGGGTGACGAATGAAAATCGTCACAAATTGTATGTTTTTCGTCACAAATAATATAGGTGACGAAAAAAATTTGTCGACGAAAGGTTGTCGAAGATTCCTACCTGGTGACGAAATCTATTTTTTGTCACCTATAGTGGCTTTTGGCGACGAAAAATTTCGTCACGGAAAAATGACTTGGTGACGAAATTTTCTTCGTCACCTATTGTGCTTTTTTGACGACAAAAAATTTCGTCACAAATTATTCCCTTTGGCTCGTCAAAGGTGGCCCATCGATGACGAAATTTTTTGTCACAAAAGACATACTTATATATGAAAAAAATCTCACTTTCTTGCTTCAACTGGGTTTCGAACCCGAGACTCCTAGGTTTTGCACGCAAGCTTTAACCAACTACACCACACAAACTTTTCAGCATATGTTTGAAATATCTAATATATAACACATATATTTAACATTAAAATATATTTCGAATGGCATTTTAAACCATTAAACATTAAAATTAACAATTTTGATAAACATTAAAGTAGTAGCTCTTTATGTTATTGCTCAATTCCAATTTAAATTATCTCAATCGGAGTTTTGAGCAAAGAGTTATGTCAGAAATATATTTGGTGACAAAGCGTAATTCATAAATTTCGTCATCAAAGGATAAATTTTTCGTCACTGAAAACGTAAAAAGAAGACGAAAATATTTTTCGTCGCCAAATTGGTTCATTTGGCGACAAAATATTTTTTTCGTCACCGAATAGTTATCTTTGGCGACAAAAAATAATTTCGTCTCCTTTTTTACTCTTTTAGAGACGAAAATTTTATTTTGTCACCAAATAGGTACCTTTGGTGACAAAAATGTCTTTTTCGTCGCTAAATAGTTATAATTGGTGACGAAATAATTTCATCGCGGAAGTTGTCAAAACAATGACGAATTTATTTTTTCGTCGCCAAATATACTCATTTAGTGACGAAATTAAATTTTGTCGCCACTTTTTCGTCACTAAACATACTTTTTCTTGTAGTGATGAGAAAGTTAAAAGTTATAGGCTTGCACAGAGTTTAGGAGAACTGTTAGAGATGCTAAGTGCAAAGCTTACGACAATCTTTACACTAGACTAGATGGCACCAATAGAAAACCTATCATTTGTAAACTTACTCGAGACTATGAAAGCACGAGACTTCAACTTGAATGCATACAGTAAGAACTCATAGTGTTAGTGAAGGATTCGCATAAGCATTGGATTCAAGACAAAAAATTCTCACGTGTTCTCCATCTGTATTGACAAGTAGAATACCTTATTACTTAATTTCGGATCGAGTCCAACACTCAATGAATGTGTCTTTTTTATTTTCAGTCGAGGCAGCTGTGGCAATCTTTCTTGATATTCTCTACCCCATATTCTATAGTCCAACAAACTGTTGCATTTATGTTAGTCCTATGTCTAGGGATCAGCTAACAGGTGAAATTATCATTACCGTAGCATACTGTGCTTGGCTATTGTAAAGAGGATCCTCTTCCTTGTTTATAAATAAGTGAAGTAATAAACTATTACTCCATGTCCATAATTATTATAAGTGAGGATGTACCGTTTGCCCTCATGCCTTTATAGCCCAATGGAGTGGTTATTGCCTCAATGATTTTTATAATCCGTTGAAGATAACAACCATCTTAGTTGGACCATATTGACTAAAAGACTATGTTGGTCAGTCAATGACCTTCAATTAAAATAGTTAAATGCATTAGGCCCTGCGGGTGTGGTAGCTATGGGATTCATTACGCAATGTTTACCCGTTAACTTAAGGTCTAGGGATCAGCTAAAAACTCCACTTTAATTGCTTCCAAAGGTCTAGCAAAGTTACATTGATTTAAACTTTGAAAACAAATCACTCAGTAAATGAATCCCTTGAAAACAATTAAGGGTGGTAGCTTCACTTCACTTCTTTCTACAATGAATCCCTTGAAAACAAATCACTCAGTAAATTTCTCAAATAGTTGGTGAGCCATTTTCTCCAACAAGTTTGATCATACACATGGCTCCCCACAAAAGCTCCAATCTTATCTCTGATGAAAAAAATAAGCAAGTATTTCAAGCCCTAACCCAATAATCATGCATTCTTCGTACCATAATTTCTCAATCTCAAACTCATACACAAAAACAATAAAAGTTAGGAATTCATACCTGTGTTGCAGCAGACACAAATTCTGGGGATTGACAGGAAATCTTTACCACAAATAGGGTACTAAAAGGAAGAGAAGAGAGAGAGAGAGGGAAGGGGGAGATAGCGCGGGAAAAGGACTGAGCTGGAGAAGAAAAAATGCGTCAGAAAAATTGATAATGAATTGGATCGCGTGTGAACAGTTCTTCGGTAGAAGAACCGAACGACTGTAGCGGAAGGAATTATACCGTGTGGTTTAGCTATGCTGGTGCAGGGGAGAATTTATCCCTTTGATTAGCTAAACTAGCTTTTTCTCTTATTTACAGAGACTGATAAACTTGCTCTAAGAGCAACTTTACTAGCTGAGGTTAAATAGATTTATAGCCATTTTAGCTCATCAAAGTAGGACAAATAGCCCCACACCAGAGTAGCTAAACAAAGAGCAAAAATAAATTTGTGAACAGTGCTTCGACACTTTTGGCTTACAACTGTTCATCAGGTATGTGATATACAACATTATTTTCTCTCTCCTCTCTCCATCCCTCTCTCTTTCTGTTTCTTTTTTTTTTTTTTTAAATTGTACTTGTTGTGCTATTTGGGAAAGAAAAAAATCTATTTTAATAGATGATAGGTTAAATAGATAGTGTTAGTGTAGTGTTGAAAGGAATATAAGTAGGTAAAATAAAAAATGTACACTGTTCACAAGGTTTTTTACCTAATTATTGATAAACTTGCTCTATATACCGCGGAAAAGGAGCAAACGTCCGGCAAAAAATTTGGTTTCGTCAGGTATAACTGCTATGCGGCCACCACCATGGCCATTTCTCGGATGAATGGGGTCTGGGTGGAAAATGAGAGGCTCTTTGTTAAAGAAGCAAGTTTTGGGTTCACTAAAGAGATGCCAAGACCCAAGCAATTCAGGCCTCCATTTTTGGAAAAGAACGGCTTTACTCAAGAGGCGAATCTGCTCAAGCGAAGTGGTGAAGAGGCGGGAATGGTGGATAGCAGGATTGTGTGCCATGGTAGGATCGATGGGAATAATAGGTCTTTTGCCCAAACTCTTCAAGGTGAATCCTCCAGAACAGAGACCGATCAGAAGATTAAGCTGAAGCTCAAACCATGCGGCAATGGAGGGCTCCATAGAAGCGTAGTTGCAGTGATGCTCAGAATTGTGTCCATGAGGACTCTGAGTGTGAGTTTCAGTATGGAAACAAATAGGGTGGCTCAGTTTCGTTCCCTAGGTGGAAGGGCTGTTCTGATTACTTTCCAGAACCAAGAGGTTAGGGATGAGATGTTGTAGAGACAATGGATGAAGCTATGGTTTACTAGTGCGAAACCATGGACGGGGGAACCGGCTAGCTTAGAGAGGTTTGTTTGGTTGAGTTGTAGAGGGGTCCCATTAAATGTATGGAATGCAGCAACTTTTAAGGCGATAGCCGAGATGTGGGGCTCCTTTATTATGCTAGACGAATCCACTCTCAAAGAATTCTCTTTTGCCGAAGGAAAAGTGCTTGTAGCCACGGAGGAGGCTCGGGCCATTGAAAAATGGATTCAAGTGGAGGTTCAAGGAGTCAATTATGATGTAAAGATTCAAGAATGCTCAACTTTTGTTGATCCTGATCAAGTTGAAGCCCTCTATTCTCAGGCTAAGAGCATCTTCAACCCATGCTCTATTCCTTCATTTAAGAGTATGAAACTCTTCCAATCCATCCTCTCAAACCTCCTTTATTTGAGAGGATGAGATTTTAATCCTCCATATTTAGAGGATGAGAGAAAATATGGAGGATCTCCTCTAAAATCACTTTATGAATAAATAGAGAGTTTGTGGTTGGAGTAAATATAAATAGTGATTTCCTCTAAAATCACTTTATAAATAAAATATAGTATTTTGATACTCTCAAATAGAGTATTAGATTGGAAATGCTCTAAGGAAAATGGGTTTAGAGGTGAAGCTATGGAATTGGAATCTAGAAAGGACTGTTTCAGCAATGAGAAAGAAGAAGGTGATGACGTGGCTATGAAAATTGTTGCCAATAGAAATAGAGTGGTTGGTGTAGAAGGGGTCTTGTCCTCTGGGAAAGCTGGGAAAGCTGTAAGAGGTGGCGGGGGCTCGAAGCATTGTGAGGCAGGTGAGCATTTATGCCTGTCCTTGCTTGCAATCAGGATAGCTCAGAAATTTTTGAATCCAGAGTGGAGGACTCAATGGACATTCTGGAAAAGGAAGGGACAGATTTGGACCTTGTGGCCCATAGCTCTCTTTTATCCAAAGAGGCCTATTTGGCCCAAGAAGGGGTGGTGGCCCTTTATAATGATATTGGCCCATTATTCCATCTATGTACGAGAATAGATTGGGGCCTTCATTAGTTGAGATAGACCCTCCCTCTTTACTGGCTGCGGAGAAGCTCCGGTGGGGAGCTTTGCTCGTGTTAGGGACCTCGTACCAGGGCTTCGTCCTCAACAGCCAGTTGATACCGATGGTCAGTTGGGGAATTGTGGTGATGGCGGTCCCTCAGAGATGGCACGATCATCCCAACTCCCCCGTATTCGACTGATGGTGGACCTTAACGACTCTGGGTGCAGAAGAAGGAGACGCAGACAACTCCCAAGCCTGATAAGTATAAGTGAGGAGGTGGATGCAAACTCAGAGCAGGAGGAGACAATTTCCTCTTATACCACAGATGAACCTATTCAAAGCAACTCAGCCGTTCTTAGGGAGATTAGAGCTACTATGGCAGCCAATTAGGTATTATCTTTCAACCTAATGATGATGTGGTTCTTGGTAAAATGATAGAAACCGAGGCGCAGGAATACTCTGCCCTGCTAGAGGAGGAAGCCAGAGGATAGCTTTTCTATCCCTCGGTGTTTTTGCTGGTTTTTTTTAAAGTTTTATGCTGATTTTATCCTAGAACATTAGGGGTATGGGGAGTGCTATCAAAAAGTGTTTTGTTTCAAAGCTTATTTAAAAAAGGAATCCAGATATGATTTTCCTTCAGGAGTCCAAACTAGACTGCATTGACAGATTTACTGTCCAGAAATTGTGGGGTAGTGGGGACTTTGATTTTGCTGTGTCTAATGCTTTCGGGGCTTCTGGTGGTTTATTGTCCATTTGGAAAAGATCCTTTCTCAAAGTTGATAATATCACCTCTCATAGGTCTTTTATTGTCTTGCACGGTGTGATCAATAATTCTTTTCCTTCTTGTGTGGCTAATGTATATGCTCCTAATGAGGTGGGAAATAGGAGAGTTCTTTGGGATGAACTTCTCTGTTTGAAGGGGAATTCTTCAGTCCCATGGTGTATGGGGGGAGACTTTAACAAAATTTCTTCTATTAGTGAAAGGAAAGGATGCCAACGGTTGGAGAGAGGAATGAAGGAGTTTTTAGAATTCTATAACGCCACGGAGCTACTTGACATTCTTAGATGGAAACTCTAAAGAGAGAATATATTTCACAGGAGAATATTTTTTAGAGGAGAATGAGAGATGAAACTCTGATTCTTTGTTATTGTGTCTCCAAATATCTGCAGGACTATATTTATAGAATAAAGTCTAAGAGTTCAAAGTCTCCTAATAGATGTAGGTGATTTATTATCTTTGAACTTTTCTAACAGATAGAGATTAGGAGTCTGTCTCATCCTTCTAACCAACTCAATCACGTAACCCATGTGGACAACCCATGTGGGTTGGGTCCAGTCCGAACCGACCCATTTTTCTAACATCTCCCACTCGTACACATTGGGCTTTAAGGAAAACATCTCATCTGTCAATCTTATCAATTCTCTCTTCATACAGGAAATGAGGCGTACGACCGACGAGAAAGAAACAAGTAAAATAGGAGTACCATATTAAGCTTCCATCAAACTAACATGGCACATCACTCCACAAGATCTCGTCATTTCCCTTGACAAATCTAGCCACATTGGATCGAGCATCCCCAATCCCTCTTGAGTCCCAGCTCAAGGCTATGCTCAACCCCCTTGCGTTGGTGTGCTTCCAATTTCAAAATTATCTTTCATTTTGATATACTGTATATAAAAAGATAATAACTTATGCCGGCACAAAGCACAACCAATCGGATAAACGAATGTGATACCAGAAAGTCTTCCTTGAGCCCTCATGTCAATCCATGTTAACCTTGCTGCTTTCCCAGTCATGCTCCATGGGACGACCTTGACATTTCGTGGCCTTAGGTAATCAAGCTAGAGTAGCAACACAAAGTCTCTACTTCATGACATAGTCTCAAGTCAAGAAAGGGTAACGAGCGGTCATATAAATGACTCTTAGAGCCCACACAGTGATAGGAAAGGGATTCACGCTATCACTCCTTTAAGTATGGTCGACAACAGCACATGTGGTATGATTCACATGCTACGGTGGAGTAATCCATAAAGATAGTGTCACTCCCAAAAACATCGTACATACATAAGTACGGTCGCTACGAAAAGTGCCTTACTCGAGACTTTCAAATTTGTCGCATGCACTGCGCCCTATCTAGGTCTCCTTCTGGCTCAATCAAAGGCTACACAGTCTCTGTGTTCGGTCAAGAGTGACCTCATCTTGGTCCAACCAAGGCGACAATACTCTAAACTCAGCATCATATAAAGAGTATAATTATGTCTCATCTTACTCGCCCATTAGCGCCAAGGTAGGTTACCGTGTGAGATGGTCAACCCTATGCCTTTTGACACACAATTGTAAGTGCATAACAATTTAAATGCAACATGATTTTTACTATCACAATCAACTCGAATATAAAAATCAATGCATAAACAATAAATATCTGAAGGTGTCTCAATAAAGCATAAACAACTCAAATCCTACAAAGTCCCAGACTACTAACATGGCTCTGAAAGACATCCCTCGCTATAGGCTTAGTCAAGGGATCAACAACCATATTGGTTGTGGATACATGCTTTAGGACTACCTCTCCTTGCGCAACTATGTCTCGAATGTAGTGAAATCGAATATCAATGTGTTCGGATTTTTCATGATATTTGGGATCCTTAGTATAAGCAAGAGCTGTTGTACTATCACAATATAGGCCCACTAGATCTAAGCCCTATGTCAAGGCGCTGTAAGAATCTCCTCAACCAAATAGCCTTTAAGACTTATTTATTGCCAATGGTCTTGCGCCCAAGCAGAAGATCAACCATCTCTCACACCTGATATTTGCCCATAGAACTAAACTCATCCTCCGTAGCAGCTAGTCATTTCTTACAAGCAAGTGAAGACAAAGCCTCATTATACGAACTAGGCTTATCTTCCTCTTTAGGAGCACACATGAACGATTCCCCTTCAATCTCAAAACGACAACGAGGAATACTTTCACGATGGCTCCTACGTGGTGGAAGATCTTGAGAATCAATAGTCTAGTGGAGTACTCCCACTAGGAGGCAAGCTACCCCCACTGTTCTTAGCGACCATTGGATGAGGATTTAAACTCCCACCGTCGCTAAGAACAGGTGTAACTTCCTCTGATTCATACATCTTAGTCAATCCACCATTAGGTTGTTCACATATCATAAAATAATGCACACACCTAATGACCCTTAGGGTCTCAAATGGTCAAATGTACTAGCTCTAGTGGACTTGTAGCTCTCACTGCCTCACCGAATGGTTTTCTTATAGCTTTTTCTTGCCATGCAAGACTCACATATTGGTAGGTTGACTTTAGCGAGTGGGCCTAAAGGGCTTTCTCTAGCTAACCTAGTCATCCTATCTTGGCCAATATGGCCTAACCTGGCATGCATTTCACATAACTAGAAACAACATCATTATCATGAAAAGCCATAAATGTATTATTATTCAAACCATCCAAATCCAAAACATAGAAACCACCAGAAATAGATCGATGCCCAAACGGCTTATTACCTAGGTAGATGGAAAAACCATCTCTGCTAAATTTAAAGGAAAATCTTAACTCAACTAAAACTACTACTGATATCAAGTTACGTCAAACTCCAGGCGCATAAAGTACATTATATAGAATAAGTGTACTGGTCTGTCGTTTTCGTACCAAAAATATAATTTATAAAACAGGGAATTAACAATTATCCCGAAGAATAGCAGTTAAGTCCGAGATCGTCCACGGAGAGTAAAAAGCTAAGTTGCAATACATTCGATTGATTTCTAATTTAATTCTGAAACTAAAAGGAAGTTGGATTTGATTAAACTAAAATTAAACTAGAATGCAAATTAAAGGAGTTGTAAACTAACTAGAGAAGGGACTAGGGTTTTCTGATTCAGTCTCCCTCTGTAATGCAATTGTTTCGAAACCTAGGGTTCATATTCAATATTCAACCAGATCACCGTAGGGTAGCAATTCCTATTGATAATCCCCAAAAATATAATCAAGATTTGCACTCCGTATAGGCTATATCAACACGGCACGGATCGTCTCATTGGATTTAACCACGGCACGATCCGTCTCACGTCGTATAATCTATCTCAAAGCCTATCTCGAAACATTCAAAATCATTGCATGACTGTGCTTGAAACCATGGATACAAACACATTCGAATATTGGAAAAATATAAAACTTCATAAAAAGTTACGAATCGATCAAGTCATACAATCAAGTTGAATATAGAACCCTAGAAATCTAACAACTACACTATTTGGAGAGACCTTCTCATTACCTAGTCAAGAAGTTTAGCCACTCATGGAGTTGGAACAAATAACCAGGCAAGAATAAAGCTCCATTGAACAACAAACTAAAAGCTTTCGAATGAATAACATATGAATAAAACCCAAAGCTCCTGCTGCTGATTTGGCCGTGATGCGCGAGGCGTGGTGATGGCTGCCCGTTCTCTGTTTCTGCGTGGGATAAGATCTTCTGATCGCAGCCCATTCTCTCTTTTCTGCCGTGGGAAAATATGATAGCATAGCTGTTGTGCCGAACACGAAATTGAGAATATAATAAATCAACAAGCGATAAACAAGAACACAAGGATATACGTGGTTCCGTTCAAGCACAAAGCAAGAACGTACTCCACGGGGAAAAGAGCAAGAGGATTCACTATAAACGGGGAGAGAAACAAAGAGCTGGCTATACCCGTAACTCTAATTGAAGCACCAAACAGATATCTAGGGACAAATCTCTGGTGGAACCCAAAAGGGAGACACAAACCCTTGGTGGAACCCTAAGAGCATAAACAAAACCCTAATATCTAAGCCCTTGAACAAAAGACCATAACCCTAGGAACCCCCAAGGTCCCTATTTATAGGAAAACACTAAATAAACCTAAACCAAATAGGAAAAGGAATCCTAGTCAATTTAGGAATTCTAGTCAATTTCCAACAAATCTCCACCTTGACTTGAATTCCATCGAATTCAACACTATAGGCAATCCTCTCCTTTAATCGCTCATCTCCCCCAAAAGCCCCCCCACGGGGCCATCACCAACGGCACAAACGAGTAAGGCTCAAGCACACCTGCTTGACCTTGTAAACGCGACTCAGGAAACCCAGCCGCACATGCCTCCAAATTGAGCCTCTATCTTCCAACGGGCACCTCCCACCCAACGCATCCCTCCCGAATGCACTCGAAGATCTGCTCAAACTCCACACAGAGTTAATTACCGACTCTACCACAGAGTTAAAAACCCAACACTGAGTCAACCTCGAATTCACCGATGAAGAACCCAAAGATGTAGCACCCACAATCGTACTACCATCAAGCACATAGAGGTTATTCGATTTCCGACCCTTCATCAAAACACGAGCACCCTTCAAAACCCTCAAGACTCCACCTTCAGCGGTATGCTTCCAACCCAAAGAGTCAAGAGTACCCAAAGAGATAAGGTTCCTCTTCAAATCTGGTATATGTCGAACACCAAACAACGTCCTCACAAACCCATCATGCATTCTGACTTTAATTGTTCCAATCCCAACAATTCTACAGGACATGTTATTCCCCATAAGAACTGTACCACAGCTGACCGATTCATAAGTATCGAACCAATCTTTATTCGAACACATGTGGTAAGAACATCCGGAGTCCAGAATCCATTCGGTATTCGAACAGACATCACCGACACTCACAGAAAGAACCATAAGTGAATCGTCGAAATCTTCTTCAACAATACCAGCAACAACCTTCTCTTCAAAATTATCCTTATTTTTCAACCTAGGACAATTTCTCACCATGTGCCCATATTTCCTACAGTAAAAACACTTTACTTCCTGATTTGTGGAACGAGAGCCAGAAACCCCTCTACTGCCATAATCCCTCTCAGAAGTTCTTCCTTGCACCATCAAACCCTGAGCATCAAAATCACCACCCTCACCGGATACTTTTTTCTCAATTCTTTCGAATACAAACTAGACTTAACGTCCTCCATGGAAATCGTATCCCTCCCGTAAAGTAGGGTAGTAACAAAATGCTCATAAGATGCAGGCAAAGAACATAACACAATAAGGGCTTGATCTTCATCATCAATCACAACATCAATATTTTTTAAATCCATAATAATTCGATTTAACTCATCTAGATGGTCTTTTACGGGCGTACCTTCCCTCATACGAAACGTATAAAGGCGCTGCTTCAAATACAACCGGTTGGTAAGAGACTTCGTCATATAGATGCTTTCCAACTTCAACCAAATACCGGCAGTAGTATCCTCCTCCCCGACCTCGCGAAGCACATCATCGGCTAAACACAACTGAATCGAACTGAGCGCCTTCGCATCGAGATCCTCAAACACACTATCCTGCATATCAGCAGGCTTCTTCAATTTTCCTAACAAAGTCTTGTGTAATCCTTGTTGAACAAGCAAAGCCTTCATCTTAATACGCCATAAACTGAAGCTAGTGCTCTGCCCATCGAACTTCGCAATTTCGAAACGAGTCGCCATTGAAACGATCACCAATTGCACAATACGCAACAGAAAACAAAAGCCTCGGATTGAAACCCGGAGCTCTGATACCAATTTGTTGTGCCGAACACGAAATTGAGAATATAATAAATCAACAAGCGATAAACAAGAACACAAGGATATACGTGGTTCCGTTCAAGCACAAAGCAAGAACGTACTCCACGGGGAAAAGAGCAAGAGGATTCACTATAAACGGGGAGAGAAACAAAGAGCCGGCTATACCCGTAACTCTAATTGAAGCACCAAACAGATATCTAGGGACAAATCTCTGGTGGAACCCAAAAGGGAGACACAAACCCTTGGTGGAACCCTAAGAGCATAAACAAAACCCTAATATCTAAGCCCTTGAACAAAAGACCATAACCCTAGGAACCCCCAAGGTCCCTATTTATAGGAAAACACTAAATAAACCTAAACCAAATAGGAAAAGGAATCCTAGTCAATTTAGGAATTCTAGTCAATTTCCAACAAATAGCCTCTGTTCTCGGTTTTTGCGTGGGAGAAAAAGTATCTCTTTTAAACCCTATATCCTCCTTTTATCTTATAGCCTCGTAGTCGGTTCCCCACCGTAGGTAGCTAGCCCCGTTCTTCTCTACTGATTTGTAAATAGGTGGGTCCAATTCCATAGTAACTTAGGAATTTTATACAGTACTTCTCTTCTTCAAATATATCCAATATAAACTTGGTCTCTTTTCTTAATTAATTCGATTGGCACTGGTAAAATTCTAAATTTAGCTCCGATTGTTATCCAACGGCTCTGTGGAAACTGAAACAAGGAAAACGACTATCAAACTCCAAATAATACAATAAACGGACATAACAAGGGTAAATTAAGGGGCGTAAATAGGCACATTTATGCACCTATCACGTACGACCACTTTGCACTTTAGCTGATAAGTGCTAACTCCTAGCAAATCCTCGGCTGAACTATTCCCCATAAATACACTCTAGCTGCCAACAGGAATCCGGCGCTACTTAATAAATCCTCCTCGTTCTCGTGCTATATGTTTTGTTGCTCCTGTTTCAACAATCCAATTAGGATCAGTATGAGCAACCAATACATTAGAGCAATCTATGCGAGCAATCTAAGAAGGTAAGATGGTACCTTCTTCGGCTCAGTGCAATCACGAGCGAAGTGTCCAATCTTCTGACAGTTGTAGCAAGTGACTTTGGATTCATCCTTATTGCCTTTGCAGCGCTTAACACATTCTTTTGGCGCATTATCTCTAGCTTCTCCATGCTTAGCCTCCCCACCTTGCCTTTTGCGCTTAGACCCAATTGTCTGGCGCTGGCCAGGTTCAATCACGAGAACCTCATTGCCTCGCTTAGCATCTTGGCGCTCGGCTTCAAGCTCAAGATGACACTTCAAATCATTAAAGGTTTTAACTATTTCATTGTGTGTCATTGTGAGCTTGAAATGGTCCCATGTCTCATCAGGCAAAGACCTAAGCACATCGAAAATCTGCAATGCTCGTAGTCATCATTCCAACACATGGTGTAAATCATTATTTCTTAATCGAAATTTAGACAAAATCTCCAATGAATCAATATAACAGTAAGAGGATGAGACTAGTTATTTTAAGTCCCTAATTAATATTTTATGCAAGAATGGGAGACAAAAATATTATACAAACATAGTACAAAAATTCACCCCCTTACAAATAAAAACAAAGGAGGGTGTTGCACTTATTCCATATAATAAGTTTGTCTCCGGTCTCTATCATCAATGAGAGCCCATCTCCAAACGCATACAAATATTAATCCCTTCGATTGACCATTCATGCCAACATGCAATAACACATAATGGGTAAAGGTATGGATGGTTCCACCACACTCTCCCTCTAAGAAGATGAGTGAAGTCCGATTACTAAGGGTACAATTGTTTGCGCCGTAAAGTAGCAATAAACAATCAATACATGATCAACTTAATTACATCGGGATCGCCAAATATTTTCTAGAAAAGAAAACAAATACTGTAGGATATAGATTCTAATCCATATCAATCCAAAACCATGAGAAAGGAAAATCAGTCTTGTAGTCCCTGCCATCTAACTAGGTTTCACCAAAAATAGTCACCAAAGCCAAGTTTTTTTTTTTTTTTTTGTAATTATTCAAAGAAAAACTAATTCATCAAATAGTGGTTTAACTCTCCGGTCCCAGCAAGCCTGTTCCTAAATAATTTTTATTTTACAAAGGTACTTGAAAAACAGAACCGTAACCCTTTTTTTTAAACAAACAGAGTGCATCCAAGTCGAACCACTAACTGTTGAAAAGTTTTAGATTTCCTAAGAAGGAAAATCAAGCCACATGGGAAAAATAATATACTCAAGATTAAGACCCTGCTCGGCAGAAGACTAAAGAGACAAAATAGTCCATTAATAATAAAAGCATAACAGTGCTCTCTCCAAGTCCGTGATTCGCTGCTGCTCCACGTCGGCGCAACCACAACCGAGAATAACAATACTTAATCCAATGGACTCCATTAATCGGACACAACACCAAGCCAAGGCAAGACCGCATCAGATTTATTCTCACTACAGCATCTTCCCCATTTTTTTTAATAAAAAAACGAATATTCATTAATATGGAAAATATTTGTAGTCGAATCATAAAACTTCAAAAACGTAGGCGATCATTCGAGAGCGAGCCGTGAAAGGCTCTGATACAAATGTTAACCTTATAGGATCGAAAGCTCGTAAATCACATAAGATTTACACGTACGATTGAAGCGCAATGGAATGGGATTGCTTCAAACTTTTCACAATTTGAGACCCGCTCTACAAGCACCAATTACGTACACGAACACGGTCTTCTCTTTACGCCGAGTAGAGGAGACTACTAGAGTCTGCTCTCGATATCCACACCGCAGATCCTAGGGTTCTTAGACGGAAACCCTAGAGAGAGAAGATATTTCACAGGAGAATATTTTCTAGAGGAGAATGAGAGATGGAACTCTAACTTTGTTATTGTGTCTCCAAATATTTGCAGGACTATATTTATAGAATAAAGTCCAAGAGTTCAAAGTCTCCTAATAGATGTAGGTAATCTATTATCTTTGAACTCTCCTAATAGATAGAGATTAGGAGTCTGTCTCATCTTTCTAACCAACTCAATCACATAATCCATGAGAACGACCCATGTGGGTTGGGTCCGGTCCGAACCGACCCATTTTACTAACAATTTGAAAAGGGTATATGCGCGCACTTTATGTGCATCCCATTTTGTTTTGGACTAAATGATTTTCCATGCATTCTTTGCTGGTTTTGCATGAAGTTTAGTCATATAGCCTTAGATTTTGTGACTTTCCTTAAAGTTTTTTCCTAATGTATGGTTGCTTGTATTCAAGCCTTGTGGTGCAGCCTTAAATTTTTCCAAGGCATAGAAATGGTTTTGCCAAGGCAGAAACATGCAGCCGCGGGGCGCATTTGGCATGCGACCGTGTGGAGCACAGAAGCGCTTTTGGAAAATAGCGTGTTGCCTTCATCAAAATTTCATATCAGCCTTCGTGCATGTCTACTTGAGGCAGATAGATCCGGTGCCGGCGTTGTGATGCAGAGATCGAGATGTGGTTGGTCGTGGTGTCCATGAAGTTGCTCGTGGTGCCCATGAAGTCAAGAAGGAGCACATGCATGGTGTTACATCAAGAGGTGGAGTTATACTTTTCCATGGAAGAGTTTTTTTAAAATTTAGACCATTCAAATACACCTGGACGGTCAGAATTACGTGCGCACAACCAACACAACGATTGTGCGCATAGCATTTTTGGCAAAAGTCCTACACATACAACAGTTATGTAAAACACAACGCACAACCAATCTGTAGCCGTCCATTGCTGTAATAAATTGCCAAGATTTGCTCAAACTCTTCCCTGGAGAAGTTAAACTTTCCAAGTTTTTTTTAAATGGGCAAAGTCCACTTTGACCCCCTGTGATTATCGCCATGTGCGAATATCCCTCTCATGGTTCAGAACTGAGCACATAACCTACTTGTGGTTTTGAAAATGTGCAAACAGACTCTCTGCCGTCATATTTTTCATCTATATTAATGAACGGTTAGAATTACGTACACAACCAACACAACGGTTATGCGCGTAGCATTTTTGTGCTTAGGATGTGTTGACCTTAAGTAGTTTATTGGTATATTTTCGTATCCTTACTCTTTTGTTAAATTGCTCTCTATTTTGTTTGTTGTTTTGCACGAAATAGCATAGACCTTGGTTAATTATTTTTATTGGTAATTGAATCAATTTTTTATTTAGTTATCCAATTCAACGAACCCCAACCCCCGGGACTGTTTAGTGCTATAAATTATTTCAATTGGTACCAAAGCTTGGTTGGTCTTTATTGGTTTTATTGCCTGAGTTAGATCCGTTAGCACTGTGGATAGAGAAAGGATGGTTCTCCTCGTTCTCCTTATTTTTTTATTCTTATTTTCTGACAAAATATGAGGCATCCCCTCTCCGAAACGGGATGATACTAATCCACCTAAGGCCAGTCGCAAGAAATCAAAACCCATGAAAAGCAGTGAGAAACAGCTAGGAGAGGGGACCATTGGACGGTAGTGATTATGCACATTGAAATTCCAAAATGAAAATGCATTTAATATCTCTTGGAATTCAGGTATGGAGGTTCATACTCTATGGTTATTCTGAACCCACGATTGCGGATGCCGTTACCAAAGAGGATAGGACCAAAAGTGAGACTGAGTGGAAGGCAATTAGGCAATAGTGAGAGTTGTGAGAAGTCGAATGCTCGTGCCTTCTGTGCTATACATGGAATTTAGTCGTATTTCCTTTCGTATCACCGCCAGGGATGTGTGGGAGGTCCTTTGTACTTCGCATGTGGGAATTGAAATCGTTAGAGTCTTTAAGCTTCAAATGTGTACTACTAAAGTCAAGGAACTTAAGATGCATAGAGATGAGGCGTTTGATAGCTTCATCACGTACTAAGCTCACCGACACTGTTAATACCTTCACGGATCAGGTGAACCTCTCTCTAATCTTAAAGTGTGATTCAAAGAGATGAGACATTTGATAACTTCTCCTGTTAGCTATTTATGACTTCAATTTACTTGTTCTGAACCCTCACGTAATGATATGATGTCATGCTATTGTTAATATCAGGATATATATGAATCACTACCTCTTTTACCTCCTGGACAAAAACAAAAGAACATGTTGATTGGATGATGTACAGATGAGAGGGTAACATAAATCCTGTGAGGACCGTATTTTCGGCATTTGGATGCAACAATTTACGGGGTAAGGATTACATTCTCGTTGGACCACCAACCCTCCACAAACTATATATGAGATATGCAATGTGTCACTAATTCGCCACTCTTAATTAGTCTGCTAAGATTATTCGTCCAATGGGAGACATATTCCCTTACTATTAATTCAACCAATCAAACATGGTAAAAATGTACTTAATTTCTTTTAGGAGGAAGGCCAAAACTAATTAACAACTATCTGTATTGCCACTCAAAAATAGAAAGCAAACTCAAATAGGCATGTTTTGCTCTTTCAGTGGTACTCCAAATGTAAACTCAGAAAACATGGTTCACAATGAATTAACAACAAAGAGGACTGGCGAGACATTATTGATTTTTGTCAAAGTAAGCAATCGCATAATCTTATCAGTTGACAAGAAACTATAGATAAACACATCTCTAATTCCCCCTTTGTTAAACGCATACTTCTTCAACAACCCTTCCTTTTGGAGTTCAACTTTCTCCAACACCCTCTGAGACCCCTTATTTTCTTCCTCCACTCTATCCTGTACAGAATAACGTGGTAGTAACATTTGTGTAATTGCAAAGTGTCGAACCTTGATTTCTTATGAATCGACCACATCATTCAGTATGGAGATTCTTTATATAAGGTTTATTTGTATAGCGTTACGCATCGCTCGTATTCATGTTTTCTTCATGATAATCGCGTTCAAGAATGTATGGTGGATTTGGCTATCTTTCTTCCCAGACAAGAGCAATCTGGTTTGAAAAGTACAAGTCATTGTGGGTGGTTTATTGTCCGAACCATTTGGTTTGATTCTGTTGGTTTTACGATCGCACCAGATGACATGCCATACCTTTGGTGTGTTTGGAAGGCTACGAACAAGTTGGTATCTGCATTGTTTGGTTGTTCCCCATATCAAGTTAAGTGCCCAAGATTGTATGGTTGTTCCCCATAAGCCATATCATTAAGAGCCGAAGGATCTCTCTCCCTCCCCACTCGCCGTATCAATTCAAGAGCCCAAAAAGCTCAAAAGCCCTCAAAAAGTCAATTTGGCTTTACCTTAGATATTTCAAAAAAAATATTTGGATAAAAAGTTATAATTTTTTACTTTTACGATTCATCTTGACGAGACGAATTAATAATCTACAAAAATTAGGTGCAAAACTAACAAACACAAAAAAAAAATTAAAGAAAAATAAAATAAGAAAAAATTCAAAAATCTGAGCGGGACTCAGCATAAATACGATTTCTTTTGGTCCGTCATTTCTTGGTCCACCAATCTAATCGGTTTCCCACTTTGTTACTTGTCTTGTCCAAATTTTTTTTTTGTTTCTTGGCCTGTTATTTTGCTTTAATTTCTGCTAACTTTCCTTTTTCTTTTTAATTATAGAAGAGATTATTTACATCATATATAAAGTACAAAATCAGTAGCGGCTTCAGGAATTTGTAATAGGGTGTTCATAAATTATTTTAACTCTATGCTAGCAGAAGTATTAACCAATAATATCTATGCAAAACCTAATATATTAGTACAAATAGTGCGGAAAAAATGATAACCTCTATTTTAAAATAGTTAATACGTGGCAAGATGAGAACTTAAAAAATATATACTATATTTTTTTTTTACAAGAATTCATTTTTTTTTATGTTGTCGTATTGCGTAGTAGACAATATTTTGAGAATGCAGCTAGGGAGTTAAATTTTAAAGTTCTCCACGAGTTCTCATATTTTCTGTCAATGTTTAACTGGTGATCAATCTACTAAAACCATTTTGAAAGAAATTGTAGCGATTATATTGGGCCGACCTTTTCGAAAATATGTGATTAGTCAAGATGACATGATGGAGATTTTCAATCATAGCCTCAAATTCGAAGAAATATTATTCAAGGTAACGGAGTTTTGCAATGTAGTTGATTTTTTTTAAAGCTTTGTTTGTAATTCTATAAGCTAACTAGACATAAACTAATAAAGTAGTTATTGTCAGGAAATACGAATGCTAAATTAACCCATTTAAATCATCGACAATAGAGATAGAGAGAGAACACATAGCATAATGCTTAAACCACTAGATTCTTCTTTTTCTCTTTCTTTTTTTCAATTTTTTCCATTAGGATTGGGAGCTTTATTTGAAGTAATGTGTTAGGTGATCAAATATGAATTACCTGAATTAATGGGCTGCAATTGGGTTCTAATTAAGTGTTCAATTAGTTGAGTTGGGTATTCAATTGTTTTTGAGTTAGATCTTTAAGACTATTAGAATTGGGTGTTCAAAGAGATGGTAGGCCATAATTTTTACATGTATTCTAAGCAAAAAATAAAAAATTTGGGTGTTCATATGACCATTGAATGTTCTATGTGCAAAGTATCAGCCCGGGAAACTACATCAATTGTGAGATTCTACGAGATAACCAAGTCTAATAACTCAACGAATACAAGAAATAAGCTCATCATAGAAAAAAAACAAAGAAAAAAAAGAAAAAGCTCACATAAGGGAAGAACGCGTACACGCAGATGGAGAGATTGAAACTCTTCACCTCCTAATGAGATGCAATAATCATGGCCAACTGAGCTAGCCCCAATTGCTCCATTAACTTTCTCTGTGGACCAAGATTGCTAAGTGAAATCATGGTGGATAATCAAAATCAAGATTTCTGGATGTTCCAATTCAGGGGAGTTTTGTATGATTGGGAAAGAAAACAACTTCAGAATCTTGTGCAGTTGCGGAGTGGAATAGCCCTTCAACATTAAAGATACTGATGTTCATAGTTCTGTGGCTTTGCTGAGTGGAAGGCTAAGAGAGGTTTTCGGACTGATGATCATAGTTAGTGGCTTTGTTGCTAGTATATATTGAGACTCAGATGTGGTTATTAAGGGGATGTTTGGAGGCTGCTTATCTTATTATTGTTTCAAAAGCTTTGGGTTATTCAGCGTCATATTTCTTGTCAACTCCTAAGATTAGGAGGGCTAATAGGATTGGTGGTGATCTAGAATTCTGCTGGAATACTGATAATGGAGGTTGACATTGGTAATTATATCACTTTTGCTTCAAGTGGTGACTTAATTATCAACTACAAGTCGACTTGTCTGAACTGGTGATCATCGTTATCTTGGGATTTTTAGGATGAGTTTTCTGTTTTGGTACTTTGGGCCATTGTAATTTTGGGCTCATTCAATCTTCATTGAATGCAGGTTTTTTCTTTCCCTTTTTCCTCACAGGCCTCTTATAGTATCCCAATCTATGTGGTTCATATTTGGTCTTGCCTAGCTCGATGTACCATTTGTCGAGTTTACAGAAGCGATGCTCATTTCAGTGAATTACAGAAGCGATGCTCATTTCAGTGAATTACAGAAGCGATGCTGTTTTAAAAAAAAATAAATCCACCTAAATCCTTCTCCTATTGCTGTTTAAAACTTTTTGCCATGTGTCGATTATTAGGTTCCTTTGACCCAGATTGCTAAGTGAATTACAGAAGCGATGCTCGTTCCAGTGACGCAAAGTTTCAAAAATTATTTCCTTTTCTATCTTGTATATGGCCTGGAGCTGGAAACTGTTGTTTCTAAGTATGTAAGGTAACTGAACCAAAACTGCCTATGTTGTAAAGCTGTTGTCTTTAAGAGGAAATGATATATACTTTGTATTTTTCTGCGGAACCTGCAGTTGTGGGAATTTATTTACTGTGACAACAAAACCTTCTCATTTGAGATTAAATGAGGAATTGGTGATTTATTGGCCAATGTAAAAACTGGCATGGGCTTTGAATTGGTAAATATCCACCAAAAGAAAATGGTATATACTTCGTAATTTTTTGCCACCTGCAGTTTTGGCAATTTATATATAATATAAATATAAAAACTTGTCATTTCGGATCAAATGGGGAATTGGTCGTTTATCGGCCAGTATAAAAATTGGCGTGGGTTTGATTTGGTAAATATCCACCAGAAGGAAATGGTATATACTTTGTACATTCCGACTACTTGCAGTTCAGGCAATTTATTTAATATGAATATAAAAACTTCTCATTTTGGATCAAATGGGGAATAGATCATGGTTTGGCCTATATTAAAATTTGGCGTGGACTTTGAATTGGTAAATATCCACTAGAAGGAAATGGCATGTACTTCGTATTTTTCAGCTACCTACAGTTGTGGCAATTTATTTAATTTGAATATGAAAACTTCTCATTTGGGTTTATTTGAGGAATTGGCCGTTTCTTGGCCGGCCAATATAAAAATTGGCGTGGTCTTTAATTTGAAAATATCCTCTAGAAGAAAATGGTATATACTTCATTTTTTTTTTGCCACCGACAGTGCAATTCTGGCAATTTATACAATATAAATATAAAAACTTCTCACTTCAGATCAAATGGGGAAGTCGTTTATTGGCGAATATAAAAACTGGCGTGGGTTTTGAATTGGTAAATATCCACTAGATGAAAATGTTATATACTTTGTATTTTTTTTGCTACTTGCAGTTTTGGCAATTTATATAATATAAATATAAAAACTTCTCATTTCGGATCAAATGGGGAATTGGGCGTTTATCGGCCAATATAAAAATTGGCGTGGGTTTGAATTGGAAATTATCCACCAGAAGGAAATGGTATATACTTCGTACTTTCCCGCTACTTGCAGTTCAGGCAATTTATTTAATATGAATATAAAAACTTCTCATTTTGGATCAAATGGGGAATTGGTCATGGTTTTGCCTATATTAAAAATAGGCTAAGGTGATTTGGACATGTTTACCGTTGATTAGGAGATGCAATAGTTAAAAGAGCGGATAAGATAGTTTTGGGTAGCAATGCTACGAGAAGGGGTAGACCTAAATTGACATTAGATGTTGTAGTGCGCAACGATATGAGTATAGTAGGTTTGTGTGAACAAGTGGTCATTGACAGAGCTCAATGGAGGAAAAAGATTCATGTAACCGACCCCAAGCGATTGGGACTTAATGCTCGGTTTGGTTTGGTTTGGTTTGGCGTGGACTTTGAATTGGTAAATATCCACTAGAAGGAAATGCCATTTACTCCATATTTTTTCGCTAGCTGCAGTTGTGGCAATTTATTTAATTTCAATATAAAAACTTCTCATTTGGGTTTATATGAGGAATTGGCCATTTCTTGGCCGGCCAATATAAAAATTGGCGTGCTCTTTGAATTGGAAATATCCACCTGAAGAAAATGGTATATACTTCATATGTTTTTGCCACCTGTAGTGCAGTTCTGGCGATTTATACAATTTAAATATAAAAACTTCTCATTACAGATCAAATGGGAAAGTCGTTTATTGGTGAATATAAAAACTGGCACGGGTTTTGAATTGGTAAATATAGATCAACCAAGAAGTAAATGGGAAATAAAATCGATTGGGGAAATTAACATAAACGAGCAATGGGAAATGATATTCACTTTTGCCGGAGGAGAGAATACTCAAGGTCCACCAAAACCCACGGAGAAGAGAGAGATATGTGCATTTTTTTCCACTAATTATTCTTTAACCAGAACACTAACACAAACATTTGCACAATCACACTCAAATTCACATTGGGATCCACACACGCTACACCTCCCGTGTGTGTGTATTTGTAGTTCGAGAATAATTGTTTTTTCATCCGGCCGTCTCATTTTTCCGGTGTATATGTCTTATAGTAATTATAATAAAGGAAAGACACACAAGACTTTATTCATCACAGACTGTCCCATATAACACTTGGACAATATTCCATATAGCTATCAAATTCAGGGCTGCCCTGAAGAAACTAAGAACATACCAGTTTTCCCTCACCATCCCCTTTCTCTTCAAATCCAAAGCTGCTCCGTAAACCACAAAAAAAATAAAAATGACAGAGGCTGCTGTTTTCGGACTTCTATCCAACTTCGCTCCCGATCTCCGAGAAGAGTTGAACTTGCTGACTGGAGTACAGGAAGACATCGAATACATAAGAGCCGAATTCGAGCGCATGACCCATTTCCTCAGAGTTGCTGATGCTATAGAAGATAGAGATCCGAACCTCAAAGTATGGGTGAAGCAAGTTCGAGAAGCTGCGTATGACACTGCTGATGCTCTTGACATGTACATGCTTCGCCTCAAACATGATGATCATAGCATTGGATTCCGCAACTTTCTTCCTATTGTTTCTTTCTTTATTAGGACTGTATATGCTCGCAACCAAATTGCTTCTGAAGTAAAAAGAATCAAGTCTAGAATCATCAATATTTCTGAGGGACATCAGCGATATAGTGAGATGTATGGCAAAATAGAGCAAGGCTCAAGCTCTACTTATTTAGACATCGCATGGTATGATTGTCGTGGCGATGCCCTTCTACTCCAAGAAGCTGACCTTGTGGGCATTGACAAGCCCAAATTACAGTTGATTCAGTGGCTTGTGAATGAGGATCCTCGACTCAAGGTGCTTTCGGTAGCAGGAATGGGTGGATTGGGAAAAACCACCCTTGCAAAAAAAGTCTACGACGACACAACAGTGAACAGGCACTTCCAGAACCATGTTTGGATCACCGTTTCCGAATCATTCAAGGTCGAAGAGCTTTTAAAAAATATGATTCAAGTGCTCTTTGAAGAAGTCAGGCAACCACTCCCACAAGAAGTGGACAATATGGACGCGAACAGCTTGAAAGGTATAATTAATGCCTTTTTGCAGCAAAAGAGGTATGTGCTTGTTTTGGATGATGTATGGAATATTTATGCATGGCAAGTTTTAAGAATCATACTTCCTGAATGCAATTGCGGCAGTCGAGTAATTTTGACAACAAGAAATGTAGATTTAGCTTCTTTTGCTAGTGAAGAATATCATGGCATGGTGTATAATCTCAAGCCCTTGCCTCCCAAAGAGTCATGGGCCTTGTTTTGCTCAAAAACGTTCAAGGAGAATTCTTGTCCTTCATACCTGGAAGGTCTTTCTAAAAAAATCTTGGGAAAATGCGAGGGGTTACCACTTGCAATAGTGGCAATTAGTGGTTTGTTATCAACAAAAGAGAAGAGTGCAGACGATTGGGAGAGGATTTACCGCGGTCTAGGTGCGGAGCTAGAAGGAAATGACAAACTCATGAGCATGAAAAAGATATTGTCCCTCAGTTACTATGATTTGCCTTACTATCTTAAGCTATGTTTTTTGTACTTGAGCATTTTTCCAGAAGATTGTCTCATTGATCACTGGAGATTAATTCGGTTGTGGGTGGCGGAAGGGTTTATAGAAGTGAAAGAAGGAATGACAAAAGAAGAAGTTGCTGAGGGCTACCTCAATGAGCTTATGAATAGAAGCTTAGTTCAAGTGACACATGTCGCGAAAGATGGAAGGTTCAAAGCTTATCGGATCCATGACCTTTGGCGTGAAATGATAATTGCAAAGTCAAGAGAGCAAAACATTGTCACAATAGCAAGTGAAAGAGGCAGAGAGTGGCCTGAGAAATTGAGACATCTCTCGGTCCACCATAATTTGGATGATATTCTGCAAAACATTTGTTTCACTCGCCTGCGTTCTTTAATTGTGTTCAGCATAACAGATTCAATGTCCATTTTGTCAAAGGTTGCATGCTTAGGCAACGGTGTAAGGCTACTAACGGTGTTAGATTTGAGTGGAGCACAATTGGAAACATTCCCTCATGAAATTGTGGAACTCCTTAATCTTACTTATCTAAGTTTGAGGGCGACCAATGTAAAAATGATCCCGAAAGCGATCGGAAAGCTCAAGAAGCTAGAAACATTGGATCTGAAACATACGAATGTCACCGAGTTGCCTGATGAGATCTTGGAGCTCCAACATCTTCGCCATCTCTTGGTGTATCGCTATGATGTCCATTGTTATTATCCTTTTCATGGTACAATTGGCTTCAAAGCCCCGGCAGGAATTGGAAGTTTGTTGTACTTACAGAAACTATGTGCTATTGAAGCAAACCGAGGGAGTAATAGTGGCATCGTGCTAAGAGAGGTGGGGAAGCTAGCTCAATTGAGAAGATTGGTCATTGTAAAACTACAGAAGGAAGATGGGATGGTGCTATGTTCATCCCTTGAGAGGCTAGACAACCTTCGCACATTGGAAGTTATTGCAAAAGAAGAAGATGAGATCATTGATTTAGACTCTTTGACTTTGCCGCCTCAACTTCTTCGAACACTCTATCTAAGAGGACGTTTGGAGAAGATACCGCATTGGATACCATCTCTTCACAACCTGAAAATATTACAGTTAGGGTGGAGTAAGTTAAAAGATGTTGATCCACTGCAATCCCTTCAATATTTGCCAAATTTGCTTCACCTTGGAGTACTTGTTACTGCATATGAAGGAGATGGATTATTTTTCAAGGCTGGTGGTTTTCAAAAGCTTAAAGAATTGTGCTTGGTTCGCTTAGGAGGATTAAAATGGGTGAGAGTGGAGTCTAGTTCGATGCCTCTTCTTCAAAAGTTCATTCTTCAAGATTGTAAATTGATGATGGAGTTGCCCTCGGGTGTTGAACATATGGCCAATCTTAAAGATCTTGAATTGTATGATATGTCTAAAACATTAATTTCGAGGTTGAATAGAGACTTACAAGGTGGAGACTATTGGAAAATTGCACACGTCCCTAAGGTTTTCATTGGGAGGGCCTCCAAATCTGGTTATTTCACCGGTCTTTATCTATGATATGGTAGAATGGGAGGGGATGAGGATCTTCGAGAATGGGTTATTCCCGTTATTGATGTGCCCTTTCTTCCTCATATTTTTTGGCTTGGAGCTTGAAAACTTGTTTGTGTAATCATGTCGTCAATTGTAGATATTTCTTTTGCGTACTTTTTTTGTCTGGAATTGATTACTTTATCGAGAACCTCATATTTGATGTAATAAGCTTGACAGAATTTAAAACTTCAAAGCATGCCTTCGGTTTGTCGGTTTGCAACAATCTTTATTTAGATTAGGTTAAGTTCAACACTTCTCTACAGGAACCTAATTTCCCTTGGTGCTGATTAAAAATGTTTGATATGTTAATTTCCCTCTGTATCGTTATGGTAACTGTGAGTTTGTGACCGTTAATTTTTTTAGGAGTCTTTAATTAAATATCCTTCCGATCACTTGGACTTTATGGTTCTCATCCTGGCTAAAAAATCTCGCATTCTACGCTTCCCATATCAGTTAAAATTCATTTGAAATCCCTCTCTCTCTTTTTTCTACTTTTCTACGTATGCATAAAGCATCCATTCTTTCCAACATTTTTGTTTAAAAAAAATTTCGGTAATATATTTTTGTTTTTTTGTAACTTTTTGTCTAGCTTTTTGTCATTATTTTTGGAATTAATTGTTCATCTTAACGAGATGAATCAGAAAAGTATAATAAAGTGGCCGATATTGAAAAAAGTTTACTAAAGACAAATCAGCCCCTTCTCGCTTCCATCACTTTAGCTTATAAAGTGTAATTAACCTCCCTCCCTAGCTTCTCGGCATCATGTTTTTTTGTGAACTAATCTTCTTCGGACGGAAAATGACTGTCAAGAACGTATTTTTGATAATTAAAACCCGTCAAGGTCATACTGAGAACATTTGTTAATGCTGAAAATGTCTTTGGTGGGCATTAATTAATTATCAAAACACGTCCTAAGCCGTCATTTTCCCTTCTTCTGAAAATTAGCCTTGAAAATCCTCGAGCCGCCTTACGGTTACTTCTACCATACCTGACCAGTACCAATCTACTTAAACGCCGAAGGATATTTGCATCGAGTTGATTCAAGTAGGTTTTCTCTATCTAGTTAATTCCCCTCATTCTCCTAGAGCTCATAAATATTGTGATTTTCAATGTTGATTTACCACTGAAGTTATTAACAGGGGAGGCACAAATGACACTAAATTAAAACAGATGGTACAGAACTCTATGAAAGAAGCAAGATTCAATGTTCCTTTTATGATTTATCTCATCAATTTATGTTCTAAATTCTTGGACTGATATGGTTAGTAACAGAATACTACACCACATTTCGAGAAATACTACTTGGAAGGGAGTGCAAAATGGAACATTGAGTATTGTGACATTGGAGCTATTGCACTCTCAGATTACTTTAGCAGAGATTACTTTACACGCGCGCGAGTGCACAAACTCATCCATGCTCCAACAACTAGACAAAGTTCATCAACAAACTAATTCAATTAGAAAAGAAAAAAAAACCAATCATCGATCACTCGAGCACAAAATTCAAAAACTGGACGGGAAAGAAAATAGATAAGATGGCAAACAGAAAGCCGCTGCCTGAATCTGGACGGGAAAGAAAATGGGCACTGTCATATTGCATATCGAAATATACTCATGACCGTCCCAGACTTTATTCTCTCCACTTGTGGGAGTTGTATCAACTTGTGAACCATCGATATTTCCTTCTCTTGTCATTTTCGGAGTATCTAAGAGAAACTACACTCCTTTTTTTCATTTCTCACCCAAGCAGCCAAAGGGGCTGTTATAGTACTATTGTGTACTGACTACTTTCACAGACTGGTTTCTCACGATAATCCTGTGTGGATAGTTGATTCTCTTGATGGGACAACAAGTTTTGTGCATCGGTAGTCATCAGATTTTGATGCCAAGTTTGTGGGAAATCATTGCATCTTCAATATTCAGTGCTACAAGTTACTCTTAGTGCTTGTTTCTATTGGTCTAACATTGGAAAAGCACCCAGAATCTGTTTTATCTACAGCCCTCTTATGGGTGAGGTGAGATTTTGCTTTTCCTTTTTTGTTTTTTTTGGTAATTCGGAATTTCTTAAATTGAAAGAACAGAACAGAGTCAAAGCATAACAACTATGAAACAGAATTAAAACAGCAAAAACAACGTTCTAAGGTGTCCCACACCTAGACTGTCAGCAATGACAAACTTGCTCGCTGAGGGAGGCACTTGTTCCGTCATGTCTAAATCTCTCACTTGTTCCACTCCCAGACGTGAGGAATTTTCATGCACCAAGTATGTCATCTAAAAAAGATGGTACGTCTTAAATATGGATACTGTTTTGACACGAGACATGAATGCATGTGCATGGAGATGTAGTATGTTTTCGTTGAGGGCATTAGGAACGTAAGATAGTTGCTCAATCCATTGATTACGAACTTCAAACTTTTGAATTGTAATTAAAACGAGAGAGCATGGAATATAATTGATTTACAAAAGTACTAATCTAAGGGTGTCCTTAAAAGAACAGCTAAATTCTGAGCTCCATGCCTTCCTAATTATGATGAAATCGTAATCAATTACAATCAAAATAAAATCAAGGAGATCATATAATATCGTAATCATATCAGGATATAATTATGATATTATATGATTAAAATATTCCGACAAGATGAAAGACTCTTTCGAAGCTATAAGTTTGGTAAACAAGTGTAACCTTTTACGACTGTAACAGAAAAAGATGTTAGTTCTGTCCTCGAGTATTGTCCAAGTTGATGGATACCTTGCTTGGGTGGTCACCGTACGTGGTCTCCTAGGCATCGCTCGTTGCTGAATCCTACCTAACTAGCTAGAGAAGCATACTATTCACTACTTTCCCTGCAAAATTTTTGACAATGGCAGCATACTTCCGAAAATTCGAACGGAATATATCACAATTGATCAAGTGATATGTATTCCTTCCCTCTTTTCCACTGCTTCCCTTGTTTGCTATAGCCATGTTGGTTTGATAAATTTGGAGGAAAAATGCTTCGATATTGACAACGTACTCTTGGTTGACGGAAGTAAGAACTTTTGGAATGCAATATGCAGCTTTTCGCTGGCATCCATCGGAAAGATGCTTTTCTGTATGGATATGGAAACCCCATTAAAGAGAGAAATCTGGTCTTTGGCCATTACCACAATTAATGGTCATAGAAGATGGTGGTTGCCCAAGCCAGTTCATCAGACCACTTCATAGGCTTCCCTCTTGATTTAAATGGCATGTCTTACAACTTAATTGCCCAAGTGTTCTTAGAAATTAAACTCGCCTCCAAAGAACAGGCGTTCATGAGATTTTCCGCTCAAGATGGCGGATGTAGGAGTGGAGCTCGGAAGATGGGCCTGCGTCTGGAACTGACGCTCCGGCACCAATTCCGACGGATACATGGGTCTTTCCTAGGGTGGCCGCTCCGCCGGAAGCCAGGCTGTGATCCACGAGGGAACCGAGCCCGTGGGCGGTACCACCGTGATGCGCGTTGTCGATCTCAACCATGTTCGATTCAGGAATGCTGAATGGAGCAGAAAAAAGGGAAGAGGTGAAAGCTGAAAGGGTGGCTAGGTCCCCAGCAGAGTCGCCAATTGTAGGGGTTCGATTTGGAGGGACCTTGACCTGAGTTAGTATTCCTCTTCCGTTGCTCCGTTCACCCGTCTCTGAACCTGCAACAAGTCACTAGGGCTAGAATAGCCCAGTGACCCTCCGACGATCAAGTTAGATCTCAGAGGAGGATATAGATCTAGGGTTAGGGAAAGATGGCATACCTCTTTTAGGTTAGAATCCCTTTGTGTTTATAGACCTAGGTTTGCTTGGCCTCCAAGCTAGCGCGTGAAGGATACGCTCAGGTAACCGCCTCGGATGACATCACAGATGACGCACCGGATAAGGCGGTTATGAAGCACATGGCCAGGCCTGGCCTAGATGATCCTATCTGCCACGTATCGCTCTTCGTCCCCTCTTGTTATGCTGCATTCTTTCAAGAGACTTTAACGGAATGCATGCTTCGGTAATCAACCGAAGCATCAACAGGAGATTCGATACCGAGCGAGTAAATAGAAGGATATATGCTGTGGCCCGCTTGTACAATCCTATAGACCATACCAATATGAGACCTCGGTTAACGATGTTCTGGCCAGGTTACCGAGGCCATAACCGAAGCCTCCACAATAGCCCCTTAACTCTCTGATGCATCGGTTTTTTGCTTCAGGGGGTTAATCTTGTCCATGATCCATTATGCTTTCGACTTTCAATACCCAAATCGCCGAAGAGAAAAACGACACTGGGGATTATCGGAATGCCCTTCCCAGCTTTCGATGCCACGTGTTGATCATCGCCAAGGATGAGAGTGAGAGAGAGAAAAAAAAAAAAAGATGCAACGGAGAGAGAAGAAGAATAACCAAATCAGGAAATTGATAATTTGATATTGGCAGAATTTGAATGGAGCGGGGGATACCAGCGAACGGTGAAAATTGACTTACGGAAGTTTCCTCCGGAAGTTATATTCTCCCCATAGCCCAAAAACATTTTACGGGGAAAAATTGGTGATTTTACCCCTAAAAAATCGCTCGTCATCTATAAAAATTATCCATGCTGACCCCTTCATTTTAATGGTCTTTTTGACAAAAGGGTGCTGATTGGTTAACAATTATAGTTGGGGGGGTCTCTATTGGCGATTTTAAATGTTAGGGGGTTTCCGTGTACTTTCACCTTGTTTGTTTTTTATTTTATTTTAGAGCCTATGTCTTAAATTAAATGGATAGTCTCTCTTTGTTTTTGCAATTTCTGAAAAATTGAACTTTGATTCATAGTTTTATAGTCGACACTTCATTTCCATTAACTTTCCCTAAAAACTAAAGAAAAATTAATTAAGCACGAGAAACTAATCATCATGTCGAGTATTTAAGTTAGTCTGAACCCCTTATCATCTCTCTATTAGTGGTCCATATTTCACTACACAGACTGAGTTCATTTTATTGAAGGAGTCACCTTCAAGGTATGAACACACAGCACGCACATAAAAATACATGTCCATAGTCCCTAAATTTTTATTTATGAATTAATCATTCAACTCAATGAGAGTTATCAAAAAAAGTATAAAAATACGGACCGTAGTTTAATTTTTTTATTAGATAAAACGACACTACAGAGAGATCCATTATTTGGTATTTTATTCTCATCTTTAGAGTATATTCTTTTTGCTTCTTGTCATAATTTAATTTTTAGACTTTTCTTGCTGAGTAAAATGATCAATTCTAAAAATCTAACGTCAATTAAATAAAAATTCAAATTTAAGAACAACGGAGCCATTGTGAGTTGGTTAATTTGCTTGGGAAGTTGTAGTCATTTCATGCACTAGGAAATCAATAATTATCCTTTTCAAGTTCCTTGTATCCATGTATATATTGTCCACTCCTTTTGGTTGCCAGGCTATATATCCAAGAGCTGGTGGATCATGTCTTTGAAAGCTATATATATGGCATATTGTGAGAAGCGTATGGGACCATCTATGATGAAAAGTCTCGAGGTGATGCGCGCGCATGCACACACACATACACACACACATACATATATATATATATATATGTATGTATATCAGTCCGTCTCCCGTAAGGACCACCTCATTTTAATAAAATGTGGACCTCCCTTTTCCGATTGAATTTCGATGATCCGAGCCGCTCAATGTATTCAGAACGTGATTTTAAGGGTACTCGCAAGAAATTAGCAAAAAAAATGACCGGGAAGGGCTTCATCCGAGCAGTTTTGTTTATTTTTTATCGAACGGTTCAAACAAAAACTGCTCGGATGAAGCCCTTCCCGGTCATTTTTTTTTGCCGTTTTTTCACGAGTACCCTTAAAATCACGTTCTGAACACATTGAGCGGCTCGGATCATCAAAATTCGATCGGAAAATGGGAGAAATGAGGAGGTCCGCATTTTAATTAAAATAAGGACTCCCTCATTTGAGACTGACTGTGTGTGTATATACATATATATATATACATATATATATATATATATATATATATATATATATATCCTCTCCGCAGGTTTTGGTAGACGTTTTCTCTCTTCCGGTTAAAGATCGATTCAACAAAAATGAATATCATTTTCCATTGTTTTGTTTCTTATCGGTGTTTATGTTTACACAATTCATAGGGTAGAAATTGGAGAAAAAAGAAGATCGATTCAACAAAAATGAATATCATTTTCCATTGTTTTGTTTCTTATCGATGTTTATGTTTACACAATTCATAGGGTAGAAATTGGAGAAAAAAGAAGACAAAAATTGGAAGTGGGTTGGGGAGAGAGAGGAGTGCTACATAAGAGGGAGGAAGCCTACATTTAACTAAGGAGATTTGAGTATCCACATAAGAGGGAGGAAGCCTACATTTAACTCAGAAGATTTGAGTATCGGGAGTTTGGAGGTTTTTGAAGGCAAAAGACAAAACACATTTGATTTTAGTATGTATGGATGACAGAGGGTCCAACCGAAATAACTAACACAATTTATATGAGAATGCACGTTTGATAGATAAATGATAAAAGGTAGTCAGGTTAATTTCTTAGAGTAATTTTCAAAAAAATAAAAAACAGATTATTCTACCACTGCCTGGTTTTAATACAGTGCTAGTTTTTTTTTATGGGTGAACAAATAGGGTTCGCTCATTGGTTTCCAACTTCATTACTTGTCCTGTCCCAATTCTCCTTCATTTCCTGGCACCTTATTTTGCTTTAATTTCCACTAACTTTCTCAATTGCTTTAACTTTCTCTTTTGCTTTAGTTTCCACTATCTTTCTCTTTTGCTTTAGCGTCCACTAACACCCTGCTCTGTTTTCACACCATTAATACTAAAGGAATCAAAATTATATTGTGCAAAGAAAGGAATCAACATTGCTTTAATGTCCCACTAGCGGGGTCCATCCGTCTCATTTTTCCCACTCATCTCTGTCTTCTCTCATTATCTCATTAATAAAGGAATCAGCATTGTGCAAAGAAAGGCACAGAAGACTTATCGTCATAGACAGTCCCATAACGCTTGGACAATATTACTAGCGAGGTCCATCCCAATGTTGTTAATTCCATACGGTACCTGCCCGAATTGGTCATAAAATGGTACACATATCTTGATGTTCTGTGCCAAACAAAATACCAGCCTATACCAGTTGATACCGGGCGCACCGGTTTGTATCAACCTGTACCGGGCTTGTACCGGGATCTCGGCCGGTACAAATACTAGTATTTTTTTTCCTTTGATAAAAAGGCATGAATTTTTAAGGTATTTTAACAAAATTTGGAGTCCATTTTATTATAATAATCATGTTAATTTGTTATTAGACCTAATATTAAGGTGAGCCAAGATGTTAGAATTAATTTATTTCTCTATCTTATGTTTCTACGTTATATCGGGGCGGTTCCAGGGACCCTAAAAGCACTCCGAAGTTTTCGATCAAATTTCGATGATCCGAGCGGCTCAATATAATCAGAACGTGATTTTATGGGTACCCGTGAGAAATCAGCACAGTTTTTTTTTTTATTGAAATCAACTGAATTCATCCGAATAGTTTTTTTATTGAACGGTTCAATAAAAAATTGCTTAAATCAAGCCCTTTCTAGTCATTTTTTTTGCCGATTTCTTGTGGATGCCCTTAGAATCACATTTTGAACACATTGAGCAGCTCGGATTATCAAAATTTGATCAACAACTATGAGATTGAAATTTTAGGTGTTTTGTCAGATTTTTTTTAGGGGACCTCGGAACCACCCCGGTATACATAAGTACGCATATTAAAAATATCAAAAAATATATATTACAATAAATCTGAAACGGTACCGATATACAAACTGGAATTAGTCCAATAAAAAAAAAGGGTACGCTATGAGTTCATCCGTCTCATTTTGCCTACTCTGTGTCTAATAATTAATAATTGAATGGACGTTGTGAAAGCAAATGGGGGACCATTAAGGTCGAGTCAGTGGAGACAGTCCCACAAGACTTTTCATCCAAGACAATATACCATACGGCTAAAAGACATGATCCAAGAGAGCAGCCTGGCAACCACTCGCACAAGGAGTGAACAATATATGGATACCGAGAACTTGAAAAGGATAATAATTGATTTCCTAGTGCATGAAATGACTACAATTTCCCAATACAAATTAACCAACTCACAATTGGCTCCGTTTTTCTTAAATTTGACATTTTGTTTGATTGAAGTTAGATTTTTAGGATGGATCATTTACCTTGGCAAGAAAAGTCTAAAAAATAAATTATATCGAAAAGCATAAAGAATGTACACTAAAGAAGAGAGTAAATACCAAATAAGGGATATATCTTTATGTTGTGTCGTTTTATATAGTAAAAAATTTAAACTATAGTCCGTATTTTTATACTGTACTTTTTTTTGATAACTCTCGTTAAGTTGAATAATTAATTCAAAAAATTTAAAAAAATACAAAAACAAAAATTTAGGGACAATGGACATGTATTTCTATGTTCGTGCTCACATGTTGTGTGTTCATACATTGAAGGTGGTCGGTCCCCTTCAATAAAACGAAATCAGTCTGTGTAGTGAGATATGAACCACTAATTGTGAGATGATAAGAGATTCAGACTAATACTTGGCAATGTTGGCATGATGGTTAGTTTCTCGTGGTTAATTAATTTTTCTTTCAGAAAAAAGGTTTGCTAGTTTTGGTTATATATTCAAAGACGAAAATTTGGTTATTGATTAAGGTGTTGTTAAGTTTGACTATACCATAATTACCATTGTGAGCTACATTTTTTACTAGCCTTGATAACTTTAGAAATCTTTGAATTTTGATTATGCGATTGATAACCCTAGCCATTTTTTCTCTTTCTTTCCCTCCCACCCTAAGGATTTTCAATAATCTCTCATGTCTGGTGAGGGTCTCTTTTCTCGCTTTCAAGAATCTCTTCTGTCTAGCAAGGGTCTTTTCTCTCTCCATCCTAGATCTTACTAGCTAGAGTTTATTTGTTATGTTCATTCTTTTTCATTTATCTCAGATTCTCCTTCATCATTAAGGTTTATTTTGAGTTTCAGCAATGGTGGTGGTGATCGGTTAGGATCGGATTTGTGATTTGCTTTATTCATAGATCGGAGAATATAGTTGCTCGTACTTTGGTAATTTTGTATTTGCAAGATTCTAGTATTCGTACTTTGAAAATTAGACCTCCTGCTTGGTGATTGGATCCTCTGTGAAACAATAATCATCCTTTTTGTAGTATTTTTGTGCTATTTTATTAATGAAAGTATCCTACGAAGTTGGAAAAAAAGAAATAGGGACCAATAATTGTGTGGATAATAAGGGGTAAGTTCAGACTAAATTAATATTCAATATAGATGGTGAGCTTCTTGTGGTTGATGAATATTTCTTTTAGCTTTCAGGGAAAGTATTTAGAAATTAAGTGTCAAAAAAACATGAATCAAAGTTGAAAAAAATCCAGAAATGGCAAAAAAATAAAAACAAAAAACTTTAAGACAAATAGGCTCTAAATAAAATTTTTTAAAAAAAACAAACAAACATGTCTCTTGGGTTATTTGTAATCAAATACTCCAAATTACTCAAAATGAATTTGGCTCTTAGCAGGTTCGCCTCAATATAAACAAGCAGTGGAAATTTCCTAAATTTAAGTGTCCGGTCATCGATAAGTGAGAGGGGCCGTAACTTCAAAAGGGAATAAAAAAAAAAAAATCAGATTTGGGACTTTGGGACATAAATTACACCGATGAGAAACAAAGCAAATGGGAAATGATATTCACTTTTGCTGAATCTTTTTTTACTGGAAGAGGGAAAATATCTCAAGGTCTACTGAAACCCGGGGAGAGGAGAGAGATATATGCGTGCATCACCCCAAGCCTTGAATGCAAAATTGACCTCTCACCAACCCCGTGTATTCTTTTCCACATCCTTCTATGTTTTCACACCTACTAGCGGGGTCCATCCCAATCTCGTTAATTCCTTGCGATACCAGCACGAATTGGTCATCAAACGGTACACGTACATATCTTGGTGTTTTGTACCGGCCTAAACACCGGCCTATACTTGTTGAAACCAGGCGTTCTGGTTTGTATCAGCTTGTACCGGGTTTGTACCGGGATCTTGGCCGGTACAAATACTAGTAGTAGTATTTTTTTTTCTTTGTTAAAAAGGCATGAATTTTAAGGTATTTTAACAAAATTTGGAGTCCATTTTATTATATTAATCATGTTAATTTGTTATTAGACCTAGTATTAAGGTGAGTCAAAATGTTAGAATTAATTTTATTTCTCTATCTTATGTTTCTAAATCATACATAAGCATATTAAAAATACTTATATATATATATATATATATATATATATATATATTGCGATAAATTCAAAATGGTGCCGATATACAAAACAGTACTAGTCCAATAAAAAAAAAACCGGTACGCTATGAGTTCATTCGTCTCATTTTGCCCGCTCTCTGTCTAATAATTAATAATTGAATGGACGTTGTGAAAGCAAATGAGGGACCATTAAGGTCCAGTGGAGACAGTCCCACAAGACTTTTCATCATAGACAATATAGTACCATATAGCTAAAAGACATGATCCACCCAAGAGAGCAGCCTGGCAACCACTCGCACAAGGAGTGGACGATATATGGATACCAGGAACTTGAAAAGGATAATAATTGATTTCCTAGTGAATGAAATGACTACGTACAATTTCCCAAAGCAAATTAACCAACTCACAATGGCTCCGTTTTTCTTAAATTTTGACTTTTAGTTTGTTAGATTTTTAGGATGGATCATTCGCCTCGACAAGAAAAGTCTAAAAAATAAATTATGACGAAAAGCAAAAAGAATATACACTAAAGAAGAGAGTAAATACCAAATAAGGGATATATCTTTATGTAGTGTCGTTTTATATAATAAAAAAATTAAACTACAGTCCGTATTTTTATACTTTTTTCGATAACTCTCGTTAAGTTGAATGATTAATTCAAAAAATTAGGAAAAATAAAAATACCAAAATAAATTTTTTTGGGACAATGGACATGTATTTTTATGTGCGTGCTCACGTGTTGTGTGTTCATACCTAAAGAAAAACACAAAAGACTTTTCAGCTATCCAGTTCAGGGCTCACTTGAATAAACAAAGAACATATCGGTTTTCCCTCACCATCTCCTTTCTCTTCAAATCCAAAGCTACTCCGTAAACCACAAAAAATAAAAAATGGCAGAGGCTGCTGTGTTGGGACTTCTATCCAACTTCGCCCCCTATCTCCAAGAAGAGTTCAACTTGTTGAGCGGAGTACGGGAAGACATTGAATACATAAGAGCCGAATTCGAGCGCATGATCCATTTCCTCAGAGTTGCTGATGCTACAGAAGATAGAGACCCGAAAATCAAAGTATGGGTGAAGCAAGTTCGAGAAGCTGCATATGACACTGCAGATGCTCTTGACATGTACATGCTTCGCCTCAGATCTAGACATCATCAGAGCACCGGATTCCGCGGGTTCATACATAAGGTTTCTTTTTTTATTAAGACTTTAAAAGCTCGCCACCAAATTGCTTCGGAACTGAAAGGAATCAAGTCCAGAATCATCAATATTTCTGAGGGACATCAGCGATATAGTGATATGCATGACAAAAAAGAGCAAGGCTCAAGCTCTACTCATTCAGACATCGCATGGCATCATTGTCGTGGCGATGCCCTTCTACCCCAAGAAGCTGACCTTGTGGGCATTGAGAACCCGAAATCACACTTGATTCAGTTGTTAGTGGATGAGAAGCCTCGACTCAAGGTGCTTTCTATAGCCGGAATGGGTGGATTGGGCAAAACCACCCTTACAAAAAAAGTCTACGACGACGCAACAGTGAAGAGGCACTTTGAGAATCATGCTTGGATCACTGTTTCTGAATCATTTAAGGTCGAAGAGCTTTTAAAAGACATGATTCGAGTTCTCTTTGAAGAAGTCAGGCAACCACTCCCACAAGGAGTGGACAGTATGGATGCAAACAGCTTGAAAGGTATAATTAATGCCTTTTTGCAGCAAAAGAGGTATGTGCTCGTTTTTGATGATGTATGGCAAATTGATGCATGGCAAGTTTTAAGAATCATACTTCCTGAATGCAATTGCGGCAGTCGAGTAATTTTGACAACAAGAAATGTAGATTTAGCTTCTTTTGCTAGTGAAGAATATCATGGCATGGTGTATAATCTCAAGCCCTTGCCTCCCAAAGAGTCATGGGCCTTGTTTTGCTCAAAAACATTCAGGGTGAATTCTTGTCCTTCACACTTGGAAGATCTTTCTAAAAAAATCTTGGGAAAATGCGAGGGGTTACCACTTGCAATAGTGGCAATTAGTGGTCTGTTATCAACAAAGGAGAAGAGTGCAGACGAGTGGGAAAGGATTTACCGCGGCCTGGGTGCGGAACTAGAAGGAAATGACAAACTCATTAGCATGAAAAAGATATTGTCCCTCAGTTACTTTGATTTGCCTTACAATCTTAAGCTATGTTTTTTGTACTTGAGTATTTTTCCAGAAGATTATCTCTTTGATCATTGGAGATTAATTCGGTTGTGGGTGGCAGAAGGGTTTGTAGAAGTGAAAGAAGGAATGACAAAAGAAGAAGTTGCAAAGGGCTACCTCAATGAGCTGATGAACAGAAGTTTAGTTCAAGTGACAAACGCCGCAAGGGATGGAAGCTTCAAAGCTTATCGGATCCATGACCTTTGGCGTGAAATGATAATTGCGAAGTCGAGAGTGCAAAACATTGTCACAATAGCAAGTGAAAGAGGCATAGCGTGGCCTGAGAAATTACGACGCCTCTCGATCCACCAGAATTTGGAAGATATTCAAGGAAGTATTTGTGTCACTCGCCTTCGTTCTTTACTTGTGTTCAGTGCAATAGATTCAGTGTCCATTTTTTCAAAGCTTGCATCCTTAGGCGAGGGTGTAAGGCTACTTACGGTGTTAGACTTGAGGGGAGCACAATTGGAAACATTCCCGCCTGAAGTTGTGAAGCTCCTTAATCTTACTTATCTAAGTTTGAGGGCGACCAATGTAAAAATGATCCCAAAATCGATCGGAAAACTCAAGAAGCTAGAAACACTGGACCTGAAACAAACGAATGTCACCGAGGTGCCTGATGAGATCTTGAAGCTCCAACACCTTCGCCATCTTTTGTTGTATCGCTACAACAAGGTCCAGTGTTATCTTCCTTTTCACAATATATTTGGCTTCAAAGCCCCGGCGGGAATAGGAAGTTTGTTGTTCTTGCAAAAATTATGTGCTATTGAAGTAAACGAAGGGAGTAATAATGTTATTGTGCTAAGAGAGGTGGGGAAGCTAATTCAACTGAGGAGATTGGTCATTTTAAGGCTACAGAAGGAAGATGGGATGATGCTATGTTCATCCCTTGAGAAGCTAAACAACCTTCTCTCGTTGTCCGTTGTGGCAAAAGAAGAAGATGAGATCATTGATTTAGATTCTTTGTCTTTACCGCCTCGACTTCTTCGAGCACTCTATCTAAGAGGGCGTTTGGAGAAGATACCGCACTGGATACCATCTCTTTACAACCTAAAAAGTGTAAGCTTAAGGTGGAGTAAGTTAAAGGATTGTGATCCACTGCAATCCCTTCAAGATTTGCCCAATTTGCTTCAACTTGAACTTCGCACAGCATATGAAGGAGATGGATTATTCTTCAAGGCTGGTGGGTTTCAAAAGCTTAAGAAATTGTCGTTGATTCGCTTTGTAGGATTGATATGTGTGAGAGTGGAGTCTAACTCGATGCCTCTTCTTGAAGAGCTATGTCTTCGAGACTGTAAATTGATGATGGAGTTGCCCTCAGGTGTTGAACATCTGGCCAATCTTAAAGAACTAGATCTGTGGGATATGTCTGAAATATTAATTTCGAGGTTGAAAAGAGACTTACAAGGTGGAGACTATTGGAAAATTGCACACGTCCCTAATGTTTGGGTTGCGAACTCCAAATCTGGTTATTGGATCGGTCGTCATCTATGATACGGTAGAACGGGAGGGGATGAGGATCTTCGAGATTGGGTTATGCCCGTTATTGATGTGCCCTTTCTTCCTCATATTTTTTTTGGCGTTTGTTACAGCTTGAAAACTTGTTTGTGTAATCATGTTGTCAATTGTAGATATTTCTTTTGCGTACTTTTTTTTTTTTTGTCTTGAATGGATTACTTTATTATTATTATTTTTTAATCGGCAAAGCAAACTTTTATAAAAATTCGACCAGGATATATCGAGGGGAAGGCATGGAGCACAAAAATGCTACACTGCCAAAGAGAGCTACAACATAAAAACCACCAACCGAGAGTTGGAGGACAAAAAAAAACTCCTATTTTCGGACCTCATATTTGATGTAATAAGCTTGACGGAATTTAGAACTTCAAAGCATGCCTTCGGTTTGTCGGTTTGCGACAATCTGTATTTAGATTAGGTTAAGTTCAACACATCTCTACAGGAACCTAATTTCCCTTGGTGCTGATTAAAAATGTTTGATATGTTAATTTCCCTCTGTATCGTTATGATAACTGTGAGTCTGTGACCGTTAATTTTTTTTAGGAGTTCTTAATTAAATATCCATCCTTCCGATCACTTGGACTTTATGGTTCTCATCCCAGCTAAAAAATCTCGTATTCTATGCTTCCCATATCAATTAAAATTCATTTGACTTTATCTTCTTTTTCCACTTTTCTACGTATGCATAAAGCATCCATTCTTTCTAACATTTTTGTCTAAAATTTTTTTTTCCAGTAATTTCTGTTTTTCCTAACTTTTTGTTTAGCTTTTCGTTATTATTTTCTGTTTAATTGTTCAACTTAACGAGATGAATCAGAAAAGTATAATAAAGTGGACCAATATTGAAAAAAGTTCATTAAAGACAAAAAAAATACGAAACACTTGTCTTTTTTCTATAAATTGTCCTGTTAGAGCATCTCTAGCAATCACTAGCTTATCTGGCCAGGAAAAATGCAATTTTCGATTATGGCTAGTCTCAAAATCAATGGACCTCCCAGCAGCCCAATCAAAACTCTTTTGATTGAATAAAAAACACCAAAACTATTCTCTTTTTCTCCAGTACATTGGAACCACCTCTCCACCGCCCTATTGTTCTACATCGGAACCCATCTCTCTCTCTCACACATACACACAAAATTAGATCTAGCTTGCCGACGAAGTGAAACCCACAATCTGCAAATCTTTCTCCTCTCAAACGGAAAACCCACAAATCCTCTTCGATGCAATCTTCTCTTCACGTGAAAACTCAAAATCAAAACCCCCAACCAATGGCCTGATTCCAGAAAATAGAAGTTTTGCCGATTCCAAATCACGCAAATTCTGGACGTGGGTTCCGCCGATTTCAAGGTCCGACGAGAGAGTGCCACCCCGATGAAAGCTCCAGCCTTTGATTGCAAGAAACGAGGAGGAAAACAATAAAGTAATCCAAGGTGAGTGAACAGTAGCTCGCTCGTTGAAGCGAGGTACGGACGTCCCTCATCAAACTGGCGTGGTTGGAGCGAGTCTCCTGGCCCAGCAAATTATGGGCTTTACTCGGGAATCAAGCGAATTGGAGCATCAGCCTAGGCTGATGGAGATGCTCTTATATGAACTAATTAGCCTCCCTCTCGCTTCCATCACTTCAGCTTATAAAGTGTAGTTAACCTCCCTCCCCCAGCTAGCTTCTCGGCGTCATATTTTTCTGTGAACTAATCTTCTGAACATTAGCCTCGAAAATCCTAGAGCCCACGGTTACTTCTACAATACCTGACCAGTACCAATCTACTTAAACGCCGAAGGATTTTTGCATCGAGTTGATTCAAGTAGCTAGGTTTTCTCTATCTAGTTAATTCCCCTCCAACTCCTAGATATGATTTTCAATGTTGATTTACCACTGAAGTTATATTAACAGGGGAGGCACATGCAAATAACACTAAAACATATGTTGATTAATTCAAAGTTCCTTTTATGATTTATCTCATCAATTTATGTTCTAAATTCTTGGAATGATATGGTCACTAACAGAATACTACACCACATTTCGAGAAATATTTTCCACGGCTCTGTCTTTGTTGTAGTTTTTGGCATGGCTTTTATAGCGCTGCTTATAAAATACTTGGAAGGGAGTGCAAAATGGAACATTGAGTATTGCGACTTCTGTTTTGGAGGGGGTATGTGTTGGGTGGAGGTGTATTGATCACACACTTATAATGTATGAAACTCACAAGAGAATTGCACAAACACAGTTCTCACGATATATTGAACTCACTCAATCTGAAACACAATGAGGAAATTTCTATTTCTCTCTCTCTCATTCTCTTTTACTCCACTCATATTTTTACAATCAGATTACAATCTTATTTACAAGTAGAACCATAAGAAAAAACAAGAATGAGATAATCTCTCATTTATTGCAAATCTCAAAATATATCACAGAACCTCCAAAGTCTTCAGAAATCTTCAAGCCTGATATTGAACAGTTTACCCATGTATTTTTCAAGGGCTGCTCAAGTTTATCCTTTCAACATCCCCCGTTAAACTTGAGTCTCGGGGATTCTTCATTCCGAGCATTGTTTTCATTTTAATGAATGCTTCATGCTTGAGGGGCTTCGTGAAAGTATCAGCAGCCTGATCTTGTGTCCTGCAAGAGACCAAATCCACTTCTTTATTCTTGACAAGCTCTCTAATGAAATGATACCTCGTATCAATGTGTTTGCTTCATTCATGAAAGACAAGATTCTTTGTGAGAGCAATTGCTGAACGATTGTCGATGTAGATCTCCGTGGGATTTTCTTGGGATATCCCCAAATGATTTAGCATATTTCGAACCCATATGCCATGAAAAATTGCTGAGGTAACTGCTACATACTCAGCTTCACAAGACGATAGCATCACTATCGCTTGTTTCTTTGATGACCATGTGAAAGCTGTATCTTCAAGAAAAAAAGTAAATCTAGTAGTACTCTTTCTCTCATCCAGGTCTCTTCCCCAATCACTATCAGAATAACCAACAAGATTGAAGTCTTTAGTTGATGTATAGAACAGTCTATCATTGACTGTACCTTTGACATAGCGTAGAATCCGCTTGGCTGCATTCAAGTAGGATTGATCGGGTGTCTTCATATATCGGCTGATAAGACCAACTCCATATAGTATGTCTGGTGTTCTGCATGTCAGGTAGCAAAGACTTCCTACCAGACTTTTGAAATATGTCGGATCAACATCTCCGACCTAGCTTTTCTTGAGTTCTACTCCATTTTCAACTAGAGTAGTCACTGGATTACTTTTCTCCATGCCAAAAAGCTTGAGGACGTTTTTGGCGTATCCAGCTTGAGAGATGTAAGTGCCGTCATCTTTTTGCATCACTTCAATTTTGAGAAAATGTGCCATGAGTCCAATGTCTGTCATCTCGAACTCTTGAACCATAATTTGTTTGAAAGAATCAAACATAGCTGGATTGTTGTCTGTAAAAATCAAGTCATCAACATAGAGGCATACATACAGCTGGCTTCCATCAATCTCCTTCTTCATATAGAGTGCATGTTCGTAGGGGCACTTCTCGAATCCATTCTCCTGGAAGTACTTGTCAATTCTGGTATTCTATGCACGAGGTGCTTGCTTCAGCCCGTATAATGCCTTCGTCAATTTGTACACTTTGTCTTCACGACCTTTCTTCACATATCCAAGAGGTTGCTCCACATAGATTTCTTCTTCCAGAAATCTGTTTAGGAATGCTGTCTTGACATCCAGCTGGTAGATCTTCCATCTTTTCTAAGCAGCTAATGTAATCATTAGTTGGATCGTCTCCATCCTAGCAACAGGGGCGAATACTTCACCATAGTCGATACCTTCTCTTTGCTTGTATCCTTTTGCTACAAGCCATGCCTTTTATCTCTAAACCTCTCATTGCGCGTTCTTCTTGGCCTTGTAGACTCACTTTACTCCAATCGCCTTATGACCTTTTGGGAGACTGGTCAGCTCCCATGTCTTGTTTTTCTCTATGGAATGAATCTCTTCATCCATAGCCATCCTCCATTTGCCTTCTTGGTTAGCCTCCTCGAAACTAACTGGATCACAACTTATTTGTAGACAGAACATGGTGAAATCTGCATCTAGTGGATCTATATTCTAGTACAGATCATCCAAGCTCTGTGTACTTCTGGGTCTCATGTTTGAAAACTCTTATGCAACTGGTGAGGATGGTTCACCTCTTTGTGATGATGGCTGATCTTCTTCTTCTTCTTCTTCTTCTTTCAGCTCCATATTTCTGGTAACTTCTATCTGGTCCCAACTCTAGGATTCATTTTCTTCGAAGATGACATCTCAGTTAAAAATCACCTTCTGACTGATGGCATTGTATAGTCTGTATCTCATCATTCTATAACCGTATCCCATAAGGATACACTTCACTCATTTGTCTTCAAGTTGGGTTCTGTTTGCCTCTGGAATTTTGGCATAAGCAATACAACCAAACACTCTAAGATGACCCACACCTGGTCTGTGAGTGGTCCCTGCTTCTTGTGGTGTCTTTGACTTCAGATTCTTTGTAGGACACTTGTTGAGGAGATAGACTGCACATTGAACTGCTTCGGCCTAAAATCTCTTGGGCATGTCTTTATCTTTCAACATGCTTCTGGCCATGCTGAGGATGGTGCGATTCTTTCTTTTAGCTACACCATTTAGTTGAGGGGTGTAGGCTGGTGTGCACTGGTGCCTGATTCCTTGCTGCCTAAAGAATTCCTCGAACTGATCTCCAATGTATTCTCCTCATTGGTCTGACTGCAACGTCTTTATATGATAGCCGCTTTCTTTCTCAACAAGAGCTTTGAACTCTTTGAACTTTTCAAATACTTCTGACTTCAATTTCAAAAAGTATACCCACATCTTTCTGCTATAGTCGTCGATGAACGTGAGGAAGTATCTATTCTGACCGTTTGAGATTGGCTTCAATGGACCACAGACATCTATGTGTACTAGCTTGAGTGGCATGGATGCTCTCCAATCAACTTGCTTTCCAAAGTTATTGCGGTGTTATTTGCCAAGAATGCAGCTTTCGCATACCTCATTTGGATGTTGAATATGAGGTAAGCCCTTGACCATCTTCTTATTTGCCAACAGCTTCAAGCTATCAAAATTGAGATGCCATATCCCATCTTTGTCGTTCATAATGGCATTGAGGCACTTTGGTGTGTCATGAAGAACAGTTAGCGAAAACATCATGTTCTTCGCCATCATTACTCGAGTAATCAGCTTCCCTCGAGCATCTGCAATCGTCAACTGCATATCCTTCAGGCTAATTTGATAGCCTTTCTCCAATAGTTGGCCAAGACTGAGAATGCTAGTCTTCATGTCTGGAACATAGTAGACATTGGAGATGAATGCATGATCTCCATTCTTCCTTTTGATTACAATATCACCTCTCCCTCGAACTGGAACTTTAGAGAGGTCGCCAAAAGAGATATCTCCCTGAACCTTTTCATCAAGTTCAGTAAAAAGTTGTCTTAAGCCGATCATATGATTTTTGGCTCCAGAATTAAGAAACCATGTACCTTGATCCTGCTCAGTAGGACTGCGTGCCATGAGACTCATTGAATCTTCTTCTACTGGCTCCTTGTCTACAAAGTTGGTTGTTTCGCCAACTTGATCTGATGCTGGTCTTCCCCGGCACTCGTTATTGTAATGGCCATACTTTTCACAATTGTAACACTGAACGTTACTTTGTCAAAGTTCGAATGGTTGTTGTAATAACTGCCTTTTCTGCCTTGTCCTCCTCCTCTTGAATTATGACCTTGCTGCCCTCGTCCATCTCTTCTTTGAGCATGGTTTTTGTAATATCCCAAAATATTTAATAAATAAAAATTTCATGATGTCACACCCTCGATTTTCAACATAAATAATAATAACATTTGATAATTAAAATCCTCGTGTTAATACAAATATTACCCCAAAAGAAAATTCTATATTATAATCACAAGTTACGTTCCAAGATTTCATCTCCAGATCAAGGCCCCAAATCGTCATGGTACTAATACTGAAAAAGAGGATTAAAAGTTTACAAGATTCCATAATCAAAATGATTTTAACAATAATCAAAATTACAATTTGCGTCTTTGAAAGAGTTTTACTAAGATGCCAAGTAGTTCCCGCTCGTTAGCTTTCAAAAAGATGAAGTCAAACATGCACTCCAAGCACTCCATGTCAATGACCTGCAATATACCTGAAAATGATAGGTTGAGCTACACTAGCCCAGTAGAGAAATCTATGCACAAGTTATAGGAAAATATGCCGAGTTATGCATCTTAAGTGAATGAGAATAGACAGATATGCCCAAGCTTCATATGGTTATCGACAAGCAACTCACCATGGCCAAAGGATTCTAGACAATCCTATGTGCGATACCTACCATCTCACACACCATACTAGTACCACTAACATTCCCACATCAATCACAAATAATCAATATTTGGTTTATCAACTGATTCATCGCATCACATATGATTCCACAATCACTCTCATCCTCAAAATCATTCTCCCTTTCCCTATTGTTGGTCATCAACATTTTCCTTCCCATGAATCAATCTCTTTTGTTTTCAAATAGGTGTAATGCAAAGAAATACATGACCTATAATGGTCAAGCTCCATTGATTCGAGTTTGAATAGCCGGAGTCTGTTGATTCTGTGCACAAATACCGAAAACCGTTGATTCGCTCTAAAATGCTGGAGGATTTTTATATCAAAATCCTTTTTCCTCTTAAACAATCCGATTTAGTAAAAATCAATCTTGCTTTCTTTTTCTCAAGATCCCATATCTCATCAATCAAGGCTTTCGCATGTATCACATGTACTCTGGAACACATCACATATAAGTGATGCCCATTTACATACTCCGGGACACATCACATATAAGTGATGCCCATTTAAGTCATATCTCATCATATCCGTACGTGTCGATCAATCAATCATAATTTAATCATCCCAAACAATTCTATCACAACATCAATTACACTTCAATCATCCTAAACGATCTACCAATCTACCACGTTGATTACATTTCAAAACGTTCCAAACCGTCAATCATATCATGACTCCGACTAATAAATTAATACACATCATTCCCTATAAGTATACCACAATACCACACGTAAGGTACCAACCCATCACCACCCTACGGCATACCCCTCGCTAACATCGACACCTAGACCTCATGGAATAAGCACCAAAGGAATTCAAAGAAAACAACAAGACGGATCATGATGACACAGATTTCGATCTTACCTTTCGGATCACTTGACGGACACCCATCTACCCATTCACACTCACCACAAAGCCTTGCATAACCTACGACACCCTTAAACCACCTTACGAAGCATCCTCCGTTTACAACGATACTAAAGTTACATTTTACGAGTGTCTCGAGAATGGAAACATCAAAGAGTCAATGGAGATCGAACAAAAGAATTTAGAAAAGGTCTAAAGACATTTAGGAAGTGCGAGAAGTGATCATGGGTCAAAATAATGAAGTATGGAACAGCAAAAACTGTCCATAAGGTCCAGGTATCGATACAGCCAAAATGGCTATATCGATACAACAAGCAAATCATAAATTTTGAAGCTTCTATTTTTTTATGGTATCGATACGGCGAAAAGCCCGTATCGATATAGAGACGTTACAAGCAGATTTTTGAGAATTCAACTACGACAACAACACCAACCATAGGCACGATCAAGATGCAAAACCAACACATAAACATATAACAAGTGCAAGAAATCCCTACCGCAAAGTTGGAGAGCAAACATGCAAAGAGATCGGGCCATGCGAACCCTTGAGCTCAAACTTTGAGATACGCCTAAAAATACTCCTCTCCGAGCCAAACCAGACAAGCTACGAACTCAGTGGCATGTGAGGAAGATGGAGAGAGGGTTGAGTTTTTTGGATTTCGAGCTTTGATGGAGGAATAAGTGAGAGAGAGTGAGAAGCCGAGAGAAAGGGAGAGAGAGTCGGAAGGGAGGGAGAGAGAGGGAAAAGAGGATTTTCTATCCTCTACACACACACACTCTATATATACTAACATATACACTAATCACAGTTGCATTCCCTCCACTAGCAATCCTTTCATATTAACCCCAAATCAAATAAATTTAATAAATTTCATATTTTCCTCATTTATAATATCGAATAAACCTTTGAATAATTTCTGAAACTACGGGTCTCTACACATGATATTATTTCAAAAATTATTTTCATTGTTTTCTGATTTGCTAGTTAGTAAATTTTGATTTAATTAGTTAATTTCTGTTTAAATTCAATTTGGATGGATTAATATCCACGAAAAATATTTTCTTGGTTGTTGAGATTTCTGATCCGTAAACCGAAACCGGGGTTGGTCTAAAAAAAATATATTTTTTGTTAGTCTATAGTAATATTTTCAAATTTTTTTCAAATTCAAAATCTGGACCGCCGCGTCACAGGACACATTTCCGCGCAATAATAATTCTCCATCCCCTTTCTCTTCAACAGTCGCCCTCCATATCATTTCTAGCCAACTCTCACCCCCACCACCTTATCCCTCTCCCTCCCTATTATACACACACCCCAATAATATCACCTCCCTATACGCCTTCAATTCCACCCCATCTCCAACTGCCCCCATGTCAGCCAACAACCCACCCCACCCCACCATTAACTCCTCTCCTCCACTCAAATAATACTCCAATATTTCCTCCCTCTCAGTATATACATATACACTCCATACACACACTTCAGCAGAGAGAAAGAGAGAGAGAGAAGGCATCACCTGTTGGAAATTTTACAGAATTTCAGATGAATGAAATCGGGGCTACCTGAGGGTCTCTCGAGGCAACCAAGCATGTGCCGGATTTGTTGTATCTGGACGTACCACGATCAATAGACGTATTGATGTATGGATTCTGTAACCCCTGAAACTCCCCCATGATTGTGAATTCAAATCCCGTAACCTCCCTATTCATTGGCAGAATTCATTTGAGAATTCATGGCTGCATTCATCATCCTGGAGTTACAATTGTCACCCTCCCTCTATAAATGGAGGATCACGATTTTGGAGAAAGGACCAGCAAACTCACAACATTCTAGCACACCCAGAAATTCGTTCTTGAGAGAGAGAGGCAGGCGGTAGTCAGTTCGCCAAGGCGGTCGACGGCGGTGTTCCGACGGCTTGCGGTTTAGTCGAGCCAACCCTGGGAGGAAGACGCCGAACAAGAACCTACAACACCGACGGTAGGCGGCAAATCTTTCTTAAGGAGACTGTGGTATCACACAGGACTCGGTTTGGTTTCAGAGATTTCGTTTGTATTCCTTTATCTCCTGTTCAAGTTTATGCAATCTGTAATTTGTTTCAATCATGTATTTGTATTGTATTGTTATCATTGAAATTGTTCTCTGGAATTATGTTATGCCGAAATTTTTTCCAACAAGCTTAAGAAAGATTTATTTGATCACTGATTGGCAATGAATTCTAGAAAACTGTTTCTATTTTGTACTAATCTTTGAGTTGCAAGAACAGATTCAGACAGATAGGTTTCGTAGTGAAGTACCACAGGCGTAAGGCGAGAAAACAATCTGTTCAACAGATTGGGCAGATTGGCTTTCATGCGAGATAATAAAACAGAAAGCAATGTGTTCAACAGTTTGAGCAGATTAGTTGCTCACTTAAGATTACAAATCAAACCTGGTTGTAGATAGGCCACGGCCTTGATCAGTCGTGTGCGGCTTGGCCTTGGATCAATTTTGTTGGCCTCTGGGGTGATCTACTTGGCTTCTGCCTTGACATCACCTGGCCTTGATCCTGTGTTGATGATCTACCCGGTGTGCAATTTATGTGCTTGACGCATGGGTTGCTCTCGGCCTGAAGTACTCAACCAGTGGACGGTGTGAGTACCCAGCCCTTGTGCACGGCAAGTGGTATATATCAGTACATAGACTGGACTCCAAAAACAGAAGGGGAGGGTGGATGGCCTAAGTGTTGCTAGTAGGAAACTGTGTATACCATTTACCTTTCGGGGGCACAACCCCCTGGACCCCCGCGACCTGACCAAGCAGGTCAATCCCTGCTGAGGGCGCTGCCCTCTGACTCTCGCCCGAGGGCACTGCCCCCAGGACGGCCCCCTGAGACCCCCAGGGTATGTGGTATTGTTGGGGATGTTAGACCTAGCTTGTTTGATAGATTGTTAATCTATGCATGTATAGCTTGTCATTTTGAGATTGAGATTTGTTCTCTTATATGTAGTTGTTCTTAATTTCAGGAAAACATGACAACTGAGCAAGGGAAAACTACTGGCACTGGAAAAGAGAAAGAGATTGGTAATGTCAGTGGCAATGGAAATGGCGGTGTGGCTATTCCAACTCATGCTTCTATTCCTGGGATTCCCTCTGTTCCAAGTCACACGTGGAGAGGCCGAGCAAATTTGTTGGAGTCGATTTCAAAAGGTGGCAACAGAAAATGTTGTTCTATCTCACCACCTTGAACTTGGCTAAGTGGCTTGTCGAGGAAGCACCTGTTATTGCTGAGGATGATCTTGACAATCAGAAGCGGATTGATGTGGCTAGGTGGAAAGCATGACTACATGTGCAAGAATTACATCTTGAATGCTCTGGATGATTCGCTGTATTCTGTGTATGGCGAGGCTCCGTCGACTAAGGAGTTATAGGAATCCTTAAACAGGAAATACAAGATCGAGGGTGTTGGGTCCAAAAAGTTTGTTGTGGGCCGGTTCCTTGATTATATAATGGTGGACTCCAAGTCTGAGGTAGTCCAAGTCCAAGAGCTACAGCTCCTGCTCAACGAGATTAGGACTGAAGGGATGATTCTGAGTGAAGCATTCCAGGTGGCTGCAGTCATCCACAAGCTACCCCCAGCATGGAAAGAATTCAAGAGCTATCCCATGTTCAAAAATAAGGAGATGACCTTGGAGGCTCATTTCATCAAGCTCCGTATTAAAGAGGAGAATCGGGGTATGGATAGGAGTGCAAAGGCTTCCTACATGGCCAAGGTAAATATGATGGAGCATGGTCAATCTTCCGGTGTGAGGAAAAACCAGAATGACAGGCGTTCTGACAAGCGGTTTGACAAGCAAGCTGGTAAACAGAAGGACAAGAGTTTCAATTTGGGACCGAGAGGTGGTATCGCCAAGAAATAGAAAGAGAAGTTTCAGGGTACATGCTTCAACTGTAACAAGTTCGGGCATAAAGCTTCAGAATGTAAGAAGCCACCTAACCCTCGCACTCAGGCACATTTAGCTCAGGTGGAGGCAGGACTGTCTGATATTAACCTCTCGGCTATGGTATCTGAAGTGAACATGGTTGGTTCTAACCCGCAGGAATGGTGGGTAGACACTGGGGCTACACACCATATCTGTTGTGACAGGCAGCTGTTCACTACCTTTGAGCTAGTTGCTAACGGCGAAAAGTTGTTCATGGGGAATTCAGCTACCTCGGATGTTGCAGGGCAGGGGAAAGTGGTCCTGAAGATGACTTCGGGAAAAGAGTTGACTCTGAATAATGTGTTGTTCGTGCCAGATATTCGTAAGAATTTGGTTTCTGGTTCGCTGTTGAGCAAGCACGGCTTCCGCCTGGTTTTTGAGGCTGATAGAGTCACTCTGACTAAAGCTGGAATGTATGTAGGGAAAGGTTACATGACCGATGGTCTCTTTAAAATGAATGTAATGACTGGTATCCTTACTATCAATAAAAAGAAATCCCCTGTTGCTTATGTGCTTGAGTCTTCCTTTTTGTGGCATGGTAGACTAGGTCATGTTAATTATGATTCTATGCATAGATTAATTAACTTGGACCATATTCCAGCTTTCCAATTTGATAAGAAACACAAATGTGAGACTTGTGTAGAGGCTAAAATGCCGAGAGCATCTTTCAAAGCCATACAAAGAAGCACAAAGCCTTTGGGTTTAATCCACACTGATGTGTGTGATCTAAAATATGTCCAAACTCGTGCCGGTAACAAGTATTTCATTACTTTTATTGATGATAGCACTCGGTTTTGCTATGTGTATTTGCTGAAAAGCAAGGATGAAGCCCTAGACAAGTTTGTTCATTACAAGACTCAGGTTGAGAATCAACTGAGCAGAAAGATTAAAGTGGTCAGAAGCGATCGTGGTGGTGAATTTCAGTCACCGTTTGGAGAATTCTGTGCCCAACACGGGATTATCTATGAAACCACGGCACCTTATTCGCCTCAGACTAATAGAATTGCCGAGCGCAAGAATCGTACATTGAAGGATATGATGAACGCAATGTTGATCAGTTCTGGATTGCCTCAGAACATGTGGGGAGATGCTGTTCTCACCGCTAATTACATCCTCAATAAAATACCTCGCAAAGATGTTAGTAAAACCCCATATGAATTGTTTAAAGGTAGGAAGCTTACCTATACATTCTTATGAACATGGGGTTGTCTAGCGAAGGTGGCTGTACCTCCTCCTAAGAAGGAGAAGATAGGACCTAAAACCGTTGATTGTGTGTTCATCAGTTATGCAAACGATAGTAGTGCCTATCGATTTCTTGTGTATGAGTCAGATATACAAGATATTCACAAGAATACTCTCATGGAGTCTAGGAATGCAGTGTTTTTTGAACACATATTCCCTTATAGATCCATTGGAGAGTCAAGTTCTGCTAAACGGACCTTGCATCCGGCTAATGAAAGCAGACAAGGCCAAGAAGAGGAAGTTGATGTTGAACCACGACGTAGTAAGCGTGCTAGAACATCGACATCTTTTGGTCCTGATTTTCTAACTTATCTGGTAGAAAATGAGCCTCGAACGTACCAGGAAGCTGTAAGCTGCCCTGGGGGTCCTTTGTGGAAATAGGCCATTAAGAGTGAGATTGACTCCATACTGCAAAACCATACGTGGGAATTGGTGGATTTACCACCAGGAAGTAAGCCTCTCGGCTATAAATGGATCTTCAAAAGGAAGATGAAAGCAGATGGGTCAATTGATAAGTATAAAGCTAGGCTTGTTATCAAAGGATACAAACAAAAAGAAGACCAAGATTACTTTGATACTTACTCACCAATCTCGAGGATTACTTCCATCCAGATGATCATCGCGATCGCAGCTTTGCGTAACCTTAAGATACATCAAATGGATGTAAAAACAGCTTTCCTGAATGGCGATTTAGAAGAAGAGATCTACATGGAACAACCCGAGGGTTTTTCCGCGCCAGGCCAACAAGGGAAAGTATGTAGGCTTGTTAGATCATTGTATGGTCTAAAGCAAGCACCGAAACAATGGCATGAGAAATTTGACAGTGCTGTGTTATCAAGTGGTTTCAAGATCAACGAATGTGACAAGTGCGTTTATGTCAAAGACACAAACAAAGGGTACGTCATTCTGTGTCTCTACATGGATGACATGCTCATTGTTGGTAGTAATGAAAGGGTCATTCAATCTACCAAAGACATGTTAAACTCAAAGTTTGACATGAAGGATATAGGCCTTGCAGATGTCATTCTGGGTGTCAAGATCACCAGAACATTTGTTGGACTTGCTTTGTCTCAGACACATTACGTTGACAAAATTCTTGAAAAGTTCAACTCGTCTGATTCAAGTGTCGCAAGAACCCCTGTGGATTTAAGTCTACATTTATCCAAGAATGGGGGGGAAGGCGTATCTCAATTAGAGTATTCTCGGATAATTGGGAGCCTTATGTACCTGATGAGTTGTACAAGGCCCGATATAGCTTATTCAGTCAGCAGACTGAGCAGATACACGAGTAATCCAGGTCGTGATCACTGGAAGGCAATAGTTAGGGTTCTGCACAATTTTAGGTATACTCGTGATCTGGGGCTGCACTACACCAGATATCCAGCAATACTGGAAGGGTATTGTGATGCGAATTGGATATTAGATATGAAGGACTCAAAATCCACAAGTGGATATGTCTTTATACTTGGTGGAGCAGCTGTTTCTTGGAAATCCTCCAAACAGACGTGTATAGCACGTTCAACAAATATGGAAAATATGGAAAATATTCACTAATATGGAAAATATTTGTAGTCGAATCATAAAACTTCAAAAACGTAGGCGATCATTCGAGAGCGAGCCGTGAAAGGCTCTGATACAAATGTTAACCTTATAGGATCGAAAACTCGTAAATCACATAAGATTTACACGTACGATTGAATCGCAATGGAATGGGATTGCTTCAAACTTTTCACAATTTGAGACCCGCTCTACAAGCACCAATTACGTACACGAACACGGTCTTCTCTTTACGCCGGGTAGAGGAGACTACTAGAGTCGGCTCTCGATATCCACACCGCAGATCCTAGGGTTCTTAGATGGAAACCCTAGAGAGAGAAAATATTTCACAAGAGAATATTTTCTAGAGGAGAAGGAGAGATGGAACTCTAACTTTGTTATTGTGTCTCCAAATATTTGCAGGACTATATTTATAGAATAAAGTCCAAGAGTTCAAAGTTTTCTAATAGATGTAGGTGATGATGCAGCGGAAGCCAATTGAAACACGAAACTACTAAATTGAGTCCAAATTCGTTGATTCGTAACGAATACCCGGAGATCGAAATCCTTCTCTAATCCTGTTTAGTCAAAGAATACCCAGGAATAAAGGCATCAAACACTTTGTTGATTCCGTAGAATACCAAAGAATTTGGTATAAAAGAGAACACTCTTTATAATTTCATTAATTATCCAAAAACTGAATAGCCCTAAGGCTTACAACTTAATTTATAGTAAGAGAAACCGTACACACTAGGAAATAAAGAAAAAGGAAACTACCAAAGTTAGAATTGAGTCTTCTTAATCAAATAATTCTTAAAAGGAAACTAAATAAACTAAATTGAAAAACTAAATAATGTAAACACTTATTTCTATAATTGCAAGATTCCTAACAAAATAAATAAAAACAAAAATAATGAACTTTATATATATATTTTTAAATAATATATAATCTTTTCATTTTGCATCATTCTCTCGGGCTTGAGAAAACTCGTCCTCGAGTTTCAATTGCTTCAAATAATCTTGCTCGTCGAAACTTGTCTGCATCAATTTTATACTTTAAGTTGATCTTCTCGAACTTGAATTTTAACAAGAAGTCTTCAAATGCAAATGGTGGAATATCAATGAATCTCATAAAATCGCCACGAACTATGTCTTCACTTTGTTCCTTGCTGAATCCAAATATTTGAACACCTAACCATGTGTATGTTGGGTTACTTCTAGATGAAATTTTAAATTCCAATTGCAACGGCGCTGAAATTGTAGTATTCAACACAAAATGCAGATGATCATCTTTACGCAAAACAATCTCAAACTCCACATCATTGAATGGTTCCTCATCAAAAATAGGCAGTTTACTCCAATCCACAACTGGATCTGGAATAACTTTGGATGTGAAAGGCCACCGAACTGTAGCCTCCTCCATGAAGCACGAACTCAATGGGTTGTAGTGAGGTTGATTATCAATGATCAATGCAGCCCTCTTGACCAACGCTTCATGTGTATCCTCAATCCGTTGAAACCATACCCTTAGTTGTGCACCCCGTGCAGCGTCATCACCTTCATTCACATCTTCAGCAACAGCATAACGACCATCACAAACTCCTTGTCGCGCCATGATCCGGAATCGAGTGCAGGCTCTGATACCAACTGATGCAGCGGAAGCCAATTGAAACACGAAACTACTAAATTGAGTCCAAATCCGTTGATTCGTAACGAATACCCGGAGATCGAAATCCTTCTCTAATCCTGTTTAGTCAAAGAATACCCAGGAATAAAGGCATCAAACACTTTGTTGATTCCGTAGAATACCAAAGAATTTGGTATAAAAGAGAACACTCTTTATAATTTCATTAATTATCCAAAAACTGAATAGCCCTAAGGCTTACAACTTAATTTATAGTAAGAGAAACCCTACACATTAGGAAATAAAGAAAAATGAAACTACCAAAGTTAAAATTGAGTCTTCTTAATCAAATAATTCTTAAAAGGAAACTAAATAAACTAAATTGAAAAACTAAATAATGTAAACACTTATTTCTATAATTGCAAGATTCCTAACAAAATAAATAATAAAAAAAATAAGGAACTTTATATATATATATTTTAAATAATATATAATCTTTTCATTTTGCATCAGGTGATCTATTATCTTTGAACTCCCCTAACAGATAGAGATTATGAGTCTGTCTTATATTTCTAACCAACTCAATCACATAATCCATGAGAACGACCCATGTGGGTTGGGTCCGGTCCGAACCGACCCATTTTACTAACAATTTGAAAAGGGTATATGCGCGCACTTTATGTGCATCCCATTTTGTTTTGGACTAAATGATTTTCCATGCATTCTTTGCTGGTTTTGCATGAAGTTTAGTCATATAGCCTAAGATTTTGTGACTTTCCTTAAAGTTTTTTTCCTAATGTATGGTTGCTTGTATTCAAGCCTTGTGGTGCAGCCTTAAATTTTTCCAAGGCATAGAAATGGTTTTGCCAAGGCAGAAACATGCAGCCGCGCGGCGCATTTGGCATGCGACCGTGTGGAGCACAGAAGCGCTTTTGGAAATTAGCGTGTTGCCTTCATCAAAATTTCATATCAGCCTTCATGTCTACTTGAGGCAGATAGATCCGGTGCCGGCGTTGTGATGCAGAGATCGAGATGTGGTTGCTCGTGGTGTCCATGAAGTTGCTCGTGGTGCCCATGAAGTCAAGAAGGAGCACATGCATGGTGTTACATCAAGAGGTGGAGTTAAACTTTTCCATGGAAGAGTTTTTTTAAAATTTAGACCATCCAAATACACCTGGATGGTTAGAATTACGCGCGCACAACCAACACTACGATTGTGCGCATAGCATTTTTGGCAAAAGTCCTACACATACAACAGTTATGTAAAACACAACGCACAACCAATTTCTAGCCGTCCATTGCTGTAATAAATTGCCAAGATTTGCTCAAACTCTTCCCTGGAGAAGTTAAACTTTCCAAGTTTTTTTTAAATGGGCAAAGTCCACTTTGACCCCCTGTGATTATCGCCATGTGCGGATATCCCTCTCATGGTTCAGAACTGAGCACATAACCTACCTGTGGTTTTGAAAATGTGCGAACAGACCCCCTGCCGTCATGTTTTTCATCTATATTAATGGACAATCAGAATTACGTACACAATTAACACAACGGTTATGCGCGTATCATTTTTGTGCTTAGGATGTGTTGACCTTAAGTAGTTTATTGGTATATTTTCGTATCCTTACTCTTTAGTTAAATTGCTCTCTATTTTGTTTGTTGTTTTGCACGAAATAGCATAGACCTTGGTTAATTATTTTTATTGGTAATTGAATCAATTTTTTATTTAGTTATCCAATTCAACGAACACCAACCCCCGGGACTGTTTAGTGCTATAAATTATTTCAATTGGTACCAAAGCTTGGTTGGTCTTTATTGGTTTTATTGCCTGATTTAGATCCGTTAGCACTGTGAATAGAGAAAGGATGGTTCTCCTCGTTCTCCTTATTTTTTTATTCTTATTTTCTAACAAAATATGAGGCATCCCCTCTCCGAAACGGGACGATACTAATCCACCTAAGGCCAGTCGCAAGAAATCAAAACCCATGAAAAGCAGTGAGAAACAGCTAGGAGAGGGGACCATTGGACGGTAGTGATTATGCACATTGAAAATCCAAAATGAAAATGCATTTAATATCTCTTGGAATTCAGGTATGGAGGTTCATACTCTATGGTTATTCTGAACCCACGATTGCGGATGCCGTTACCAAAGAGGATAGGACCAAAAGTGAGACTGAGTGGAAGGCAATTAGGCGATAGTGAGAGTTGTGAGAAGTCGAATGCTCGTGCCTTCTGTGCTATACATGGAATTTAGTCGTATTTCCTTTCGTGTCACCGCCAGGGATGTGCGGGAGGTCCTTCGTACTTCCCATGTGAGAATTGAAATCGTTAGAGTCTTTAAGCTTCAAATGTGTACTACTAAAGTCAAGGAACTTAAGATGCATAGAGATGAGGCGTTTGATAGGTTCATCACGTACTAAGCTCACCGACACTAGTACCTTCACGGATCAGGTGAACCTCTCTCTAATCTTAAAGTGTGATTCAAAGAGATGAGACATTTGATAACTTCTCCTGTTAGCTATTTATGACTTCAATTTTCTTGTTCTGAACCCTCACGTAATGATATGATGTCATGCTATTGTTAATATCAGGATATATATGAATCACTACCTCTTTTACCTCCCGGACAAAAACAAAAGAACACGTTGATTGGATGATGTACAGATGAGAGGGTAACATAAATCCTGTGAGGACCGTATTTTCGGCATTTGGATGCAACAATTTACGGGGTAAGGATTACATTCTTGTTGGACCACCAACCCTCCACAAACTATATATGAGATATGCAATGTGTCACTAATTCGCCACTCTTAATTTGTCTGCTAAGATTATTCGTCCAATGAGAGACATATTCCCTTACTATTAATTCAACCAATCAAACATGGTAAAAATGTACTTAATTTCTTTTAGGAGGAAGGCCAAAACTAATTAACAACTATCTGTATTGCCACTCAAAAACAGAAAGCAAACTCAAATAGGCATGTTTTGCTCTTTCAGTGGTACTCCAAATGTAAACTCAGAAAACATGGTTCACAATGAATTAACAACAAAGAGGACTGGCGAGACATTACTGATTTTTGTCAAAGTAAGCAATCACATAATCTAATCAGTTGACAAGAAACTATAGATAAACACATCTCTAATTCCCCCTTTGTTAAACGCATACTTCTTCAACAACCCTTCCTTTTGGAGTTCAACTTTCTCCAACACCCTCTGAGACCCCTTATTTTCTTCCTCCACTCTATCCTGTACAGAATAACGTGGTAGTAACATTTGTGTAATTGCAAAGTGTCGAACCTTGATTTCTTATGAATCGACCACATCATTCAGTATGGAGATTCTTTATATAAGGTTTATTTGTATAGCGTTACGCATCGCTCGTATTCATGTTTTCTTCATGATAATCGCGTTCAAGAATGTATGGTGGATTTGGCTATCTTTCTTCCCAGACAAGAGCAATCTGGTTTGAAAAGTAACAAGTCATTGTGGGTGGTTTATTGTCCGAACCATTTGGTTTGATTCTGTTGGTTTTACGATCGCACCAGATGACATGCCATACCTTTGGTGTGTTTGGAAGGCTACGATCAAGTTGGTATCTGCATTGTTTGGTTGTTCCCCATATCAAGTTAAGTGCCCAAGATTGTATGGTTGTTCCCCATAAGCCATATCATTAAGAGCCCAAGGATCTCTCTCCCTCCCCACTCGCCGTATCAAGTCAAGAGCTCAAAAAGCTCAAAAGCCCTCAAAAAGTCGATTTGGCTTTATTTTAGATATTTCAAAAAAAATATTTGGATAAAAAGTTATAATTTTTTACTTTTACGATTCATCTTGACGAGATGAATTAATAATCTACAAAAATTAGGTGCAAAACTAACAAATACAAAAAAAAATTGAAGAAAAATAAAATAAGAAAAAATTCAAAAATCTGAGCGGGACTCAGCATAAATACGATTTCTTTTGGTCCGTCATTTCTTGGTCCACCAATCTAATCGGTTTCCCACTTTGTTACTTGTCTTGTCCAAATTTTTTTTTTGTTTCTTGGCATGTTATTTTGCTTTAATTTCCGCTAACTTTCCTTTTTGTCTTTTAATTATAGAAGAGATTATTTACATCATATATAAAGTACAAAATCAGTAGCGGCTTCAGGAATTTGTAATAGGGTGTTCATAAATTATTTTAACTCTATGCTAGCTGAAGTATTAACCAATAATATCTATGCAAAACCTAATATATTAGTACAAATAGTGCAAAAAAAATGATAACCTCTATTTTAAAAAAGTTAATACGTGGCAAGATGAGAACTTAAAAAATATATACTATATTTTTTTTTACAAGAATTCATTATTTTTTTTATGTTGTCGTATTGCGTAGTAGACAATATTTTGAGAATGCAGCTAGGGAGTTAAATTTTAAAGTTCTCCACGAGTTCTCATATTTTCTGTCAATGTTTAACTGGTGATTAATCTACTAAAACCATTTTGAAAGAAATTGTAGCGATTATATTGGGCCAACCTTTTCGAAAATAGGTGATTAGTCAAGATGACATGATGGAGATTTTCAATCATAGCCTCAAATTCAAAGAAATATTATTCAAGGTAACGGAGTTTTGCAATGTAGTTGATTTTTTTTAAAGCTTTGCTTATAATTCTATAAGCTAACTAGACATAAACTAATAAAGTAGTTATTGTCACGAAATACGAATGCTAAATTAACCCATTTAAATCATCGACAATAGAGATAGAGAGAGCACACATAGCATAATGCTTAAACCACTAGATTCTTCTTTTTCTCTTTCTTTTTTTCAATTTTTTCCATTAGGATTGGGAGCTTTATTTGAAGTAATGTGTTAGGTGATCAAATATGAATTACCTGAATTGATGGGCTGCAATTGGGTTCTAATTGAGTTTTCAATTAGTTGAGTTGGGTATTCAATTGTTTTTGAGTTAAATCTTTAAGACTATTAGAATTGGGTGTTCAAAGAGATGGTAGGCCATAATTTTTACATGTATTCTAAGCAAAAAATAAAAAATTTGGGTGTTCATATGACCATTGAATGTTCTATGTGCAAAGTATCAGCCCGGGAAACTACATCAATTGTGAGATTCTACGAGATAACCAAACCTAATAACTCAACCAATACAAGAAAAAGCTCACATAAGGGAAGAACACCTACACGCAGATGGAGAGATTGAAACTCTTCACCTCCTAATGAGATGCAATAATCATGGCCAACTGAGCTAGCCCCAATTGCTCCATTAACTTTCTCTGTGGACCAAGATTGCTAAGTGAAATCATGGTGGATATTCAAAATCAAGATTTCTGGATGTTCCAATTCAGGGGAGTTTTGTATGATTGGGAAAGAAAACAACTTCAGAATCTTGTGCAGTTGCGGAGTGGAATTGCCCTTCAACATTAAAGATACTGATGTTCATAGTTCTGTGGCTTTGCTGAGTGGAAGGCTAAGAGAGGTTTTCGGACTGATGATCATAGTTAGTGGCTTTGTTGCTAGTATATATTGAGACTCAGATGTGGTTATTAAGGGGATGTTTGGAGGCTGCTTATCTTATTATTGTTTCAAAAGCTTTGGGTTATTCAGCGTCATATTTCTTGTCAACTCCTAAGATTAGGAGGGCTAATAGGATTGGTGGTGATCTAGAATTCTGCTGGAATACTGATAATGGAGGCTGACATTGGTAATTATATCACTTTTGCTTCAAGTGGTGACTTAATTATCAACTACAAGTCGACTTGTCTGAACTGGTGATCATCGTTATCTTGGGATTTTTAGGATGAGTTTTCTGTTTTGGTACTTTGGGCCATTGTAATTTCGGGCTCATTCAATCTTCATTGAATGTAGGTTTTTTCTTTCTCTTTTTCCTCACAGGCCTCTTATAGTACCTGTTTGTCTATTTTTACTTGCAGTCGACGAATCGACTAAGAGTTGTTGAGTGTGCTGGAAATGTGGGTGTTTGTGATGGTGGAGTTTGGTTCCTTGCCGTATTTCAGGACTTCTCTGGAAGCAAACTGAATGAAGTGAAATGGAGATGAAAGAAGAACAACAAAATGGACTTTATTATTCCTCGGTGTAGAAGTCAATCGACTATGAGAACACAATCGAACAGACGGTTAAATTACAAGCTACTCCTAGAGCAAGAAATGTAAAGTACAGATAAAAGTAGAAGCATTTGGGCGATTGATTGGGGGGTTCTAAATGTCTTTTATTCCTGTATTTATAGGCTGTCTTAGACTTAAAATTCAAACCAGATGGAATTCCCTCCTTCGATTTGAATTAAGTGGCTCCATGCTCCCTATTCTTCCTCCACTATCTGCACGAGGCGGTTACTTCTCCACGATCTCACATGTTCCCAATGTGGTAATTACTCCAACTGCCTGCTTGCATTAACTGTCGTGCCCACGATCTGTGTGTGATGCATATTCTGAAACGTGTTCAGTCGAATATCAACCGTCGATCAGTCCACTTGATTTTTCCTTAACAAGCTTCATACTACATTTTGTTTAATCAGTCTAACAAGTGTAACGTTTTGACCCAATCGATCATATTAGACTAAATACCAAATTATGGTGTAAACAATGCCCCCCTATTTACCTGAGTTAAATATTAACTTTGGTAAATTTTTCTCTTAGTAACTTACCACCTATATAAGGCAGAACGCTTCAAATTTTAGGGCACGATTTCGAGCTTCTTCGCGCATAAAAATTCTGAAACAACTTTCAAACCCTAGAGTAGCTCTCAAATGGCACCGAAATCCAAACTACAGATTGTCAGTGATCCAGTTGAAGATCCGGCTACCGAGTCAGCGGTGGAGGATTCCTTCCGATTCCCTGAGTCGTACCAAAATGGGGTTAATCAGAGCACCCAAGTCCTGATTCCTGACGATAACGTCAGTTCTCACTGTATATTGGGTCAAGTTTTCTCGTCAGCTCTTCCGGATGGCTTTCCAGAAGTTTATCCAGTGGGAGAACGTGACCCACTCCTCCTACAGCTTCCATCGCTGGAATGGTCAGGCTGGGATAAGAACACCTGCCTTCGTTCTTGGCCTTATACCGTCGAAATGGGATGGGTAGACTGGGTAAGGCGCATGATGAAGTTTCTTTTTGAGGATTGGAAAACAATGGAGATTCGTGAGACAATCGAGCTCTCACAATTCCCTTTGGACATGAATCCTGAACTCTTAGCTGCTGCCGCCTGTTTCTGGTCCAAATCATCCAATGCCCTAGTTCTACATTGTGGCTTATTGTCTCCGACAATTTTGGATATCTCTCATTTGACCAGCCTCCCTTCCTTAGGCCGTGAGGTAAATGCCCTACTTTCTCCTGATCCATATGATCCCCCATTCATTGTTCCATCAGCTGGGGTTAGTTATTCGAAATGGCTTAAGATTCATTTCAAAGCCAAAGCATCTGGACCCTGTTTTCATGAGAAGGTTGCATTTTATCTGTTTTGGATTTGCCGATTTCTTATGGCAGTTCCTGGGCTTAGGGTTACCAAAGAATACCTTAACTTGGCCATCTGTATGGCTCAAGTAAAAAGATTGGCCCTTGCCCCATTTGTTATAGGATCCCTGTATAAGGGTTTATTCACCTTTGTTGACAAGAAGATAGCAGATTCTTGTGGTGGCCCTTTTTGGATTTTCCAAGCTTGGTTGTATGCATACTTTTCCCAACTAAAACCGAAGCTAAATAATCCTCTTCGATCGGATGAAGCCTTACAAGCATGCCGTAGTTATGCCGAATACTTCTTAGGTTTTCTGACTCAGACAGAGAAGTCACCTTTCAAAGGTACTTCACCTTCTTCTATGAAGATAACAAAAAGAATTGGCCTGTTTTCTATCCCTTCGATAAATTCGAATATGCATCCGAACGATTAAGGCCATGTTTTGAGGATATTCCTCCAGCCTCTCCCCAGCTTGCAGAGAAAATGACTCAATCTAAACGGTTATTCTGGGCCAGCATCCTTCTTCCAAGACTTATCTCGGTTGGCTTTGCCCTAAATAACACTCCTTTTGGGAACTGTGGTTTTGAAAATTATTCTCCTTGTCAATGTGCCAGACAATTTGGCCTTGCACAAGGCATTCCAATGCCCTTTGTTCACCCCAACATTACTGAGATGGCTTCAAGCAGGCCAACGATTAAGGCCAAGGACTCGCAAATGATATCCTTGATGGTCAGCAATTTTCAATATCGCGTGAAAGCCTTTCAGTTCATCGACTTTCAGACCAATAATGTGACCCTGCCTGCTTTTGATGAATGGTGGTTGACTATGAGAGCCCTTTATTTCAGTGCTCCACTTTCAGACTGCCTATACAGGCTTGATCCTGAATACAAATACCTCTAGGATAAGGCTGGTAAGCACAGCTATTCATTGATTTGCAATTCAATTAGTCATGCTTCTACTAATCATTGAGATATTGTTTCCTTGACAGAGATAACAGCTCGACTGCCTGATGAACCTTCTAAGGCCATTGTGCCTCATGCAGGAGCAGTTCCCATATCATCTGTGCCAAGTGGGAATACTAGGAAAAGGAAAGCTGAATCGATTAAGGACTCCGAAACCAGGCCACGGACGCGGACTCTCAAAATCACATCAGGTGTGAGCCAAGAGGTTTCTAAAAGTCCTACCACTGGTAGATCTAAAAGACAAGTTGGTGAAGTATCTACCCCCACAAAGCAATCAACAAGAAAACCCACCAAAAAACAAAGCTCGAGTGACAAAGAGTTGGCTCCAAGGGTACATTCTTATCTTCTCTTTTCCCTTATTGTCTTTTCAAAAGCCTTTCTATTCTCATTTTCTTTCTTTTACAGAAAGGCAAGGGAACCAAAATTGTTGATGCCTTTGAAGAAATGGAAGAAGAAGAAGAACATTCTTCAAAATCCTCTCAAGTTCAGAAATCCTCCTTTTCAGCAGGAGAGACAATTGACACCGAATTGGCAATCGATCAATATGAATCTTTTGATACAGCAGTATCAGACCATTTGGGTCAAGCTGATTAGTTGCCAGAGTTACAGGAACAACTGCTACACCAAGAAAATCCTTTGCTGCAAGATGACAGTCCTTTTATGCAGGTTGGTGAGGGCTTGGTTCTGATGCCAAATGTTGCTGAGCTTGGTGTACAATCCATTCGACAACCCATTGTCACAACAACTCAGCCTGCAACAGATGTGGTCAATGCTGTACCAGGACGGAAGACCACTGTTGACCCCAATCCCCAACAAACTCAGAAGATTGATCTAAACCAACAGGGCGACGGTAGGGAGGAAGCGATTTCCCCACGGGTGGCAAATGTACCTAATTTGGAGGTTCCATCAGCACCAATCGAAAGGGATTTGGAAAAGAAAGGACCAGTTGAGGGTCCTGTTCAGATTGCCCCCATTGCCCAAACTAGTCCTAACCAAGGAGGTGGACAAGGGGCAGAGGATGTGGCCTCTAGTCCTTCTGGCAATCCCTCTGGGAATCAAGTCCTATCACCAGCAGGTATGATCCCTGCAAGTTTTCCAAAGGCCCTTGCTCTAAACACATCTCCTCGCTCAGTGAACAAAACGGCAACAAATCCTGTAGGTGTTGAGGATTCTGCTCACGTTAAATTTTCTAGTGATTCACTGGACCATCTGATGGAGGAGATAGAGTCGACTTCTCAAGTCTTTCGATCCCTCACTGAAGTTTCAGAATCCAGTAGCTCTTTCTTCTTCCTTCAATTCAGTGTAGAGACCCAGAAAGAAATTCAAGTATTCTTTGACTTCCTAAAGCTTCCTTTTGAGGAGTTAATGACAGTAAAGTCCACAGATTTTAGTACCTGTGTTGAATCCCTGTCACAAAGGCATGTTTTCCCCCTCAGGGAACAAATCATCCTGGAAAATTATGCATCATCATTAGGTGACAACATCAGCCTCTTTCGATATTACCAGCAGGAAATAAGTCAAAAGCAGGACTTGATTGGTAACCTTTCCAATTTGACAGTGAAGTTATCGAATATGCATGCTGATGCTTCGACTTTAAAGTCGAGACTCGTGGCTATTGATCAGGAAGAAAAAGAATTGTTACACCGATTGGGTCAACTGCAGACTGAGAAAGGAAATCTTCTGGTAACAGTAGGCCAACTTGACAAAGACTTCAAACACTTAGCAGAGGAAGGCAAATGAGTCTCAGTACATGTCTCTGCTGCCCGTGAGGATTTGCAGAGAAACAGAGTTAAATGTGATGAACTTGTAGTTAAATGGGAGGCCTTTAAGTCCTCTTTTTTGCATGATTGACTTTAGTTTTGCAGTCAGTCGACTAGTCTTGTTAGTACAGAATTATAAGTACTTTTGTTTGCTGTTTATTTTCTACCTATCAGCAGGTGGTATGCCAGAACTTATGAATGGCAACTCGGAACGGGTGTTAGGCCTTCCATGGCCCTTCTCGTACTTATTGTTTGGGATGATTTTTCTTACACTAATGTTTTGATTGGATCAAGGAAATACTCACATGTTTGAATTAAGGACTAAACTCGTACAAACGTTCACATAAGAATAAATAGGAATGAATAGGAATAACTTTACATAATTGGTTCGTATTCCTTTACTTACAAATGTGATGTGAGCAAACCATACAATCAGAACCCTTGATCCCTACATATCCGGATCGTGGGCACCTATAATCATGGATCCCACGTTATGATTATGGTGACGTTTCCCTTCACTTTTAGGGAACACACACAGTAATAAATGACGGTTAAGTACAACAAATAATGCCGTGCTGCAGCATTTCAGCCGCCTTACTTTGGGAAACTACAATTGAGAGCCCACTAACCCTATCAGCTGTCACGTCTCTTAATTTCCCTCGGGGTAACCGTCCATGACCCACGTCTTCGGATCTTCCTGGTCTATAAATACTAACACTGAGGACAAGTTCAAACACTTGTGCTTCTACATTATGGCCACCAACGTCTCCTCTACTCCTCTTTCTACACAAATCACCCCTGCTCACATCAAGCAATTGGCCACCGAACTCTCGTGGGCACTCATGGAAGATCATAATGAGTGCAAACGAAGGATTCAGGCTATCCACGATCGAGTGGAGGGTATGGCGCTTCGACTGGAAAAAATGGAGTCTGCCATCAAGCTTGTGGTGGCCAACTGGGACACCATCGACTACAAGCCTCCTTTGATTGATCCTGCTGACATCAGGTCCTCCATGGCTGGTACCTCTGGTCAGTGGAAAGAATGGCCTAAAGAATAGGCCTTCTTTTTGTGGGGAAGTCATGGTGTGATTTTCTTTGTTAGATCTCACTTGAGATCTTTTCCTTTTGTAGGTTGGTTAAGGGTTTTTTTTTTGTTAGATCCTTCCTGGGATCTTTTCCTTTTCTGTTAGATCCTTCTTGGGATCTTTTGCTTTTGTTTGGACTTTCTCTTGTAATGCTGCCCTACTCATGGGCAGCTTTTGATTATGAAATGGAAGATTTTGTTTTAACTCATGTTCTCCCACATAGACGGAAAATAATGCTTCAAATATTTCCCATTAATGGTCCTTTCATGGAGGACCCCTTCGATTGATGCCAAATGATATGCACCTCCCCGTAAGACTTGGGCAATACGGAAAGGACCTTCCCAATTTGGAGACCATTTCCCAAATCTTCCCTTCTTCCTTTTTGAATCGATTGGGAGGATTGTTTTCCACACTAAGTCTCCAACTGCAAAAGATTTTTGTTTCACTTTTTTGTTGTAAGCCCTTTCTACTCTTTTCTTTTGGGCTTGAATTTGGTTTAGAGCATGTAACCTTTTTTCTTCCAATCCGTCGATGTCCAAAAACATTGCTTCCTCATATTGCAACTCTGGATCATAATGACGTGCCACCCTTAGAGATTGAACATTAATTTCGACTGGCAAAACCGCTGCGTGCCCGTAGACTAATTCGAACGGAGTTACCCTAGTACTATCTCTTTGTGACGTTCTATATGCCCACAATACTCTGGGCAACAGATCATGCCATTCTCTTGGGTTATCATCGATTACCTTTGCCAAGGTGTTCTTTATAATTTTGTTTGTCGATTCGACTTGCCCATTGGCTTGGGCATAATACGGAGTAGAATTCAAAATCTGTATTCCATATTTTTGTGCATACTCGATAACTTCTCTACCATTGAATACAGATGCTTGATCAACAGTAATAGTTTCAGGAATTCCAAATCTACACAAAAGATATTCCTCAATATAATCAATCACTTGTTTTTGTGAAACACCTTTCAAAGGTATTGCCTCCGTCCATTTTGTAAAATAATCAGTTGCTACTACCACAAATTGGTGCTGTAATGAAGACGCTGGGTGGATTTCTCCTATCATATCGATTGCCCAACCTCTGAACGGCCAAGGTTTGATAATCGATTGCAACTGATAAGCCGGTATCCTTTGGATAGGTCCATGCTTTTGACACTGTTGGCAACCTTTAGCATACTGAATACAATCAGCTCGGATGTTTGGCCAATAATACCCGTGTCTCTTAATTAACCATCTCATTTTATCACCAGCTTGATGGGCACCACAGGTTCCTTCATGAACCTCTCCCATGATCCTCATCGATTGATCTTTGCTAACACACAACAGTAGTAGACCATCAGAAGTTCTTCTATACAAATCCTGTCCTAACAGAACATAATTGATGGACCTGCATTTGACAATCCTTTCTACCTTCTCTTTAGGATTCAGAAGATAATTCTTTATTGGATCCATCCAATCATCAGAAACGTCGATTACCAATACATCCAATCGATCTTTTTTCCTTTCCTCTGAGAAGGGTAAAAACCTTTTTTGGATTCTGATCACTCTTTCCGTGTCTCCTTCAGGAATTTTAACTCCCGAAGCTGCTTGGGCCATTTAATTGGCTTCACTATTTTGAAGTCTCAAGATATGCTGAAAACATACCTCGTCAAAGTCTTGAGTAAGACGTCGAACTTTTTCAAGCTGCAAATTCAATAATGGGTGATTGCACTTATAATGCCCCGTAACTTGTCGAATGATCAATTGTGAATCCCCAGAGACTTTCAGATATTGTACATTCAAATCTTTTGCTATTTCCAAGCCTATGATTAAGGCCTCATATTCTGCTTGATTATTCGTCAAAACTCTACTCTCATCAAGTTGGAAGGAGAATTGCAACATTTCTCCCTTTGGAGATGTCAAAACAACACCTGCCCCAACTCCATTGTCTGTTTTCGAACCATCAAAAGACAATTTCCAAGGTCTGAGTTCCAAAAAATGCACCTCAAAGGTATCCTCTTCCAGGGGTAAATTTGGATGCTCAGATAGGAAATCTGCCAATGCTTGTCCCTTTACTGCCTTTTGAGGCACATATTCAAAGTCGTACTCGATTAGAGCTAATATCCATTTCCCTTGTCTCCCCCTTAAAATAGGCCTAGACAAGATATACTTTATTATATCGGTTTGGGAAATGATCTTTACCCTAGCTGGCAAAAGGTAATGCCTTAACTTAATTGCTGAAAAATATAATGCCAAGCAAATCTTTTCAACACATGAATACCTTCCTTCACAATCATTTAACCTTCTGCTTAGGTAATAAATTGATTGCTCTCGGCCTTGTTCATTATCTTGGGCTAACAGACTTGCAATCGAACGGTGTGTTGCTGATATATATAACTTCAATGGTTTGCCATTTATTGGAGGCATCAGAACGGGAGGCGTTACCAATGATTGTTTTAAAATATCGAAAGCTTTCTGATGCTCTTGTTCCCATTTGAAATCTTTTTCTGACTTCAATTTTAATAATGGGGAGAATGCCATTGTTTTTCCAGATAAATTGGCAATAAATCTTCGAAGGAAATTAATCTTTCCCAAGAACTGTTGGAGCTCTTCTTTATTGGTTGGGGCTTGTGCTTTCAAGATAGCATCAGCCTTAGTTTTATCAATCTCAATTCCTTTTTGATGCTCCAGGAATCCCAAAAAATTTCCTGCTGTAACACCAAATGCACATTTCAAAGGATTCATTTTTAAATTGTAAAGCCTCATCCTTTCCAGAGTCTGTTCAAGATGATGCAAGTGCTCATCAACTGAATTTGACTTTACGACAACATCATCTATATAAACTTCCAAGAATTTATGTAGAAAATCATGAAAAATCAAATTCATAACTCTTTGATAGGTTGCTCCTGCGTTTTTTAATCCGAAGGCCATAACCACCCACTCGAACGTCCCTATGTATCCAGGACATCTAAATGCTGTTTTATGTGTATCTTCTTCTGCTATATATACTTGATTATAGCCAGCATTACCATCCATGAAGGACAGCATTTGGTAACCTACCGTTGCATCGACTAGCAAATCAGCAACAGGCATTGGATACTCATCCTTTGGTGATGCGGTATTTAGGTCTCTGAAATCAACACAAACTCTAACTTTCCCATTTTTCTTTAAAACTGGGACCACATTTGAGACCCATTCAGCATATTTGACCGGTCGAATGAACTTTGCCTCGAATAAACGTTTCATTTCTTTTTTTACTTGGGGAAGAACGTCGTCTTTCATTCTCCTGGGTGCTTGTTTAAAGGGTACATAATTCTCTTTTATAGGTATTTTGTGCTCGACTAAAGATCTATATAAACCTGGCATTTCATCATAACTCCAAGCAAAGCAATCTTTAAATTTACGCAACAAATACTTGAACTTCTCCTTTATTTCATCAGGCAAAGTGGCATTTACATACGTGATCTTAGGATCTTCTGGAGTTCCTAGATTTACTTCTTCCATGGGATCTTTCACTTGGGCCCCATCATCATCCAGCTTAGCTGGTGCTGGTTTCAAGTCTGCTAGACCTAACTCTTTCATGTTTAATGGGCTATCATCAAAAACGCATTCAGCCCAATTACAAGAAATAGGCTCGTCTGCCTGCAACTTTCTGTCAACAAGAAAAGAAAACAACCTTCTAAAAGTGACTTTAACAGTAGCCAACTCTTCACTTCCTGTATTGAATAAATTTCTAAACATTAAAAACTTTTTGGTCGCTTTTGACAGGCCTTGATATAATGTTAGGCCTGGTGAAATCCTTGCTTAGCTCCTGGAATCCTTCTTTAATGTATGTGAGGAATTGACTCTCAGTTACCCCAACTTGGTTAGATCTGACTTCTGAGTCTTCTATCCTTGTTGGCCATAAATGTTCGTTGTAGAGATCTGCTTCGATATTATTGGTCTCTGCTTTGAATGGATGTCGGTTTGCCCAAAAGACCTCCATTCCTGTTGCTTCCTCTTGCTTCAGAAAGATCAAAGCCTGATGCAAAGAAGATGGTACACAACTATTTATATGGATCCAATCCCTGCCTAGTAAGGCATTATAATTAGATGAAGAATCGATTACAAAAAACGTTGCATTCATCTTCCTATTTCCAATTTGCAGTTGTAAAGATATAACCCCCTTAGCAGGAGAACATCCTCCAGCGAAGTTGCCCACTGTGACTTCTGTTGGGATCAAATCGTCATCAGTCTTGTTCAAGACTTTCAACATCCTAGAGGGTAATATATTGACTACTGCCCCATTATCGACCAACACTTTTGAAATAGGCTGGCCATTCATATGCAGTTTAATATATAATGGTCTCAAATGCCTTATGGAGGCATCATCAGGTGTTCTAAGAACCACAATACTGTTCCCGTGTTCATCCGTCTCGATGTTAATGGGCTGTGACTGAGAATGCTTCTCTTTATCCATTATTTTTACAATCGATTGGGTGGTATCTTCGACGTCACCTGCCAAGTTCATAGGCTGATTTGGTTTTGCCTTGAACTGCTTTGGCAGAATTAAAATCATATTACATTGATAATTTATAGGTACTGACCCGAATTGGATTGCGGCCAGACTTTCACCAAAGGTTGCAGATCTCTGCGGGGATGGGGAAGCATCTTTGATCAGGTCTTCTTGTTCTGAACCCTCGTCAAAGAGATCATCATCATCTGCTTCCATGAGCTTCTGGAACTCCTCCATTTTCTTCTTTAAGCTCTGCTTCAACTCTTTTCTACCCTTCGGTTGGGCAGTCGACTGGGGAGAAATTGCAGCATCACTTTCTTGCCCCCTATGCTTGAGAGTTGGTTTTCTCTGCGCACTGGCCTCTCCTTGCTCTCGGGTCCACACCATGTTCGAAACCTTCGATGGTTCCACTCTTTCTCGTGGTTCGAAAACATGGTCCCATGGATCACCATAAGCCCTGGCTGCAAATTTCCTTTGAAGCCTCCTCTTCTGTGAACTGGATACTTTGGTATACCAACCCTCTGCTGGGAATTTTGGGTGGTTAAGCGTGCTCCAATCCTCATGATCATGATTAGGCGGCATTATCATCCTGGGTTGGTGCAACCCACGTCCATAAAGTCCTCTTCCTTGTGGCCCAAAACCTCTTCTGGAACCAATACCCCTTTGATTAGGGTATCTCCCTCGATTGGGAAATTGATACCCTACTGCTTCAAGGTCTTGGCAAGAAGGTTCCCCGGGCCTTGCAGGCACCACTGGGTGTCCTCTGAATAAGAATGGTCCATCATCTGGCCCATAGCAATGCTCTGACTCTATTCTGTTAAAAAGCCCTGGATCTATGCCTTCATAAATCAATTTGGCTCCAACATATATTTGAAGATCGTTTCCCCCCATTGTGTTGAACCTCAGTCCGGACTTGGAGAATGCACTTTTCTGCTCCTTTTCTGCTATGATTGCTTCTCCATACTGGACCTCATGTCCACACCTGATACAGAGGTAATCGTTTGGGAATCTGGAAGTATGAGACTTTGCTGACTCTTCTTCAGTCTGCATTTGATCCTCATCCCTCTGCTTTTGTTTCTCAATATTAGAACCCAACCTTTTAGCTAGGCCGGCCGTTACCATGTTCACTTCAATCTTTGGAAACGGATTGGATTCAATACCCATCTGGTCCTTGTCACCTTTAGCATATTGCAGCAACCCCTTCTGGATCAAATCCTGTACACAATTTTGAAATGTAACACAATTGTTAGTATTATGCCTAAATGAATTGTGCCATTTGCAGTATTCTTTTCCTTTTCTATCTTTGTCAGAGGGAATAATATGCCCAGGACTGAGGGTGATAAACTTTTGTTTTAACAGCTCATCAAATATTTGGTCAGCTTGTGCTAAGTCAAATGATTACTGTCTATAATTTGCTTGCCCCCCACGCCTATTGGGCTGGGATGAGGGCATATTCATTGGTTTTTCTGCTTTAACCAGAGTGTCACAAATTATGGGAGTTTTTCCCACAACTTGTGCTACATCGATTTCAATATCTCCTTCTACATCTTGGTAATACGTTCCTAGAGATGTATTTTTTAATTGCTCTTCTTCCTGTAGGATAGCTTCAAATTGGGATGCTCTCATAGAAAGCTCAAATAGATCTTTGAAATTAGATCCATTAAACTGCGTTTTAAAGTTAAACTCGAGACCATTCTGAGCTATTCGAACTATCTCGGTCTCTGGCACATTACAGTGGCACTGGTTTCTCAATCTCTTAAACCTAGTTAAGAACTGTTCTGCTGTTTCATTTGGCCTTTGTTTTAACTTAGCCAAATCAGCAATCGAAACCTCTGGTTTGTGCCTAAAGTATTGAGCATGAAATTGTTCTTCCATATCTTGCCACGTATGAATGGAATTTGCAGGTAAACTTATGAACCACGTGAACGCTGTTTTAGTTAAAGAATGCGGGAACAACTTCAATTTAAAAACATCATCTAAGCCTAGTTCGCCTAACTGCAGGCAAAACCGGCCCACATGTTCGATTGTTGATTGGTTTTCCATACCACTAAAAAGTGATAACTCAGGTATTTTATATCCCCTTGGTAAAGGCACACTGTCAACCCAATGTGGGTAAGGCTTCCTAAACATAGGTTTCTCTACCCTGCGCAGCCCTGGTCCGTATACATCTTGAATGACTTCTAATATTTGTGCCCTGTTAATATTCATGGGATCTGGGGCTCTAAGAACATTTGGTATGTGAGGTTGTACGAAAGGGACATTCTGACCGTTTCCATTGCCATTATTTGGCAAATTGTGAACGTACTGACCATTATTTCCATTATTTGACACAGCTGGCATAGTATGGTACGTGTAATTGCCATGATTTGGCACGGTTTGTGCAGAACTGTACATGTGCTGGCCATTGTTCATAACATGGACCCCTGTGAAACCATTTTGAGGATTCTGACTAAAATTGATACCATTAGTTTAACCATTCCCACTGCTGTTTCCAGCTTCATATATAGATGGAACATTCTGATAAAAACTGGTTGGCCTTGCGGACCGTAAAGCAGTTGGAGCTACATATGGTCGACTATGCATATTCATATTTGAGTCAAATACCGGATTTGAATATACCTGTTGAGGGGCCTGTCTAGGCAAATCACCGGATTGCAACTGTTCATGAACTACACCATTTGCATCAACATCTATGATAGATGGAGGTGTAACTACCCTTCTTATGAGGGTAATCAATTCCTGTGCCGTTTCATCTTCTGGGTTAGACAAAACCTGTGCCAACTGCCTGGAAAGGCTCTGTATATCCGTTGGCGCACTCAAGCCATTCCCTTGGCTATTCTCGGGCATCCTTTGTTCAGGATGCATCACATCGTTTTGGGTTTCCAAGCCTTCATTCTGAGGCTCTGTTGGTCGGTCGCCTTGCTTTCTTGTTGCCGGTGCCATTACTTCCAAATTAGTAAGGGCCCTCCTTCTAGCGCCAAAATTGTTTGTCTATTTTTACTTGCAGTCGATGAATCGACTAAGAGTTGTTGAGTGTGCTGGAAATGTGGGTGTTTGTGATGGTGGAGTTTGGTTCCTTGCCGTATTTCAGGACTTCTCTGGAAGCAAACTGAATGAAGTGAAATGGAGATGAAAGAAGAATAACAAAATGGACTTTATTATTCCTCGGTGTAGAAGTCAATCGACTATGAGAACACAATCGAACAGACGGTTAAATTACAAGCTACTCCTAGAGCAAGAAATGTAAAGTACAGATAAAAGTAGAAGCCTTTGGGCGATTGATTGGGGGGTTCTAAATGTCTTCTATTCCTGTATTTATAGGCTGTCTTAGACTTAAAATTCAAACCAGATGGAATTCCCTCCTTCGATTTGAATTAAGTGGCTCCATGCTCCCTATTCTTGCTCCACTATCTGCACGAGGCGGTTACTTCTCCACGATCTCACATGTTCCCAATGTGGTAATTACTCCAACTGCCTGCTTGCATTAACTGTCGTGCCCACGATCTGTGTGATGCATATTCTGAAACGTGTTCAGTCGAATATCAACCGTCGATCAGTCCACTTGATTTTTCCTTAACAGGCTTCATACTACATTTTGTTTAATCAGTCTAACACGTGTAACGTTTTGACCCAATCGATCATATTAGACTAAATACCAAATTATGGTGTAAACAGTACCCCAATCTATGTGGTTCATATTTGGTCTTGCCTCGATGTACCATTTGTTGAGTTTCTAATAAAAAATTTTTTGCCTATAAAAAAAAAAAAAGATTGCTAAGTGATCAATTACAGAAGCGATGCTCATTTCAGTGAATTACAGAAGCGATGCTGTTTTAAAAAAAAAAAATCCACCTAAATCCTTCTCCTATTGCTGTTTAAAACTTTTTGCCATGTGTTGATTATTAGGTTCCTTTGACCCAGATTGCTAACTGAATTACAGAAGCGATGCTCATTCCAGTGACGCAAAGTTTCAAAAATTATTTCCTTTTCTATCCTGTATATGGCCTGGAGCTGGAAACTGTTGTTTCTAAGTATGTAAGGTAACTGAACCAAAACTGCCTTTGTTAAGCTGTTGGTATTCTTTAAGAGGAAATGATATATACTTCGTATTTTTCTGCGGAACCTGCAGTTGTGGGAATTTATTTACTGTGACAACAAAACCTTCTCAATTGAGATTAAATGAGGAATTGGTGGTTTATTGGCCAATGTAAAAACTGGCATGGGCTTTGAATTGGTAAATATCCACCAAAAGAAAATGGTATATACTTCGTAATTTTTTGCCACCTGCAGTTTTGGCAATTTATATAATATAAATATAAAAACTTGTCATTTCGGATCAAATGGGGAATTGGTCGTTTATCGGGCAATATAAAAATTGGCGTGGGTTTGAATTGGTAAATATCCACCAGAAGAAAATGGTATATACTTTGTCCTTTCCGACTACTTGCAGTTCAGGCAATTTATTTAATATGAATATAAAAACTTCTCATTTCGGATCAAATGGGGAAGTCGTTTATTGGCGAATATAAAAACTGGCGCGGGTTTTGAATTGGTAAATATCCACTAGAAGAAAATGTTATATACTTCATATTTTTCTCCTACTTGCAATTCTGGCAGTTAATTTAATATGAACATAAAAACTTCTCATTTTCGGATCAACTAGGGAATTAGTTGTTTATTGGCCAATATAAAATTTTGTGTGGGCTTTGAATTTATAAATATCCAACAGAGGAAATTGTATGTACTTCGCAACTTTTTGCTACCTGCAGTTGTGGCAATGTATGTATTATAAATAAATAAAAAACTTCTCATTTGGGATTAAATGAGTAATCGGTAGTTTATAGGCCAACATGGAAACTGGCGTGAGCTTCGAATTGATCAATATCCACCCGAAGGAAATGGTATATCCTTTGTAGTTTTCTACTACCTATAGTTGTGGCAATTCATTTCATATGAAAATAAAAACTTCTCATTTGGGATTAAATGTGAAATTGGTCATTTATTGACCAATATAAAAATTGGCTCGGGCATTGAATTGGTAAATATAGATCAACCAAGAAGTAAAAATGGTATATACTTCGTAGTATCCGGCTATTGTGGCAATTTCTATAATGTGTATATAAAAACTCCTCATTTGGGTTGAATGAGGAATTGGTCGCTTATTGGCCTATATTAAAAACAGACGTGGGTTTTGAATTGGTAAATACCCACCAGAAGGAAATGTTATATTCTTCGTATTTTTCTACTACGTGCAGCTGTGGCAATTTATTTAATATGAATATAAAAACTTCTCATTTGGTTTTAAATGAGGAATTGGACTTTTTTTGGCCGGCCAATATAAAAACTGGCGTGGTCTTTGAATTGAAAAGATCCACCTAATGGAAATCGTATATGCTTCGTATTAATTTTTGGCTACCTGCAGCTCTTGCAATTTATATAATATGAATATAAAAACATCCTGTATCAGATCAAACGGGGAATAGGTCATTTATTGGCCAACATAAAAACTGGTGTGGGCTTTGAATTGGTAAATATCCACCAGAAGAAAAATGGTATATATATACTTCTTATTTTGTTGCTATCTGCAGTTGTGGCATTTTATTTAGGCTCTGTTCGTTTGGGAGTAAAATATTTTACCTATTTTTCGGTATTTGGTTGTGTAAAAAATTAGGAAAATATTTTACATGTAAAACATTTTTCATCAATTAGATGAAAATGACTTATCCTTACATCTTTCGTAAGTTATTTTCTGAAATGAACCCAATACCTTCTATTGCAATTCCTCGATCGTTGACAGGTTCAATAATTCCAATATTCTTAGATCTCTCCACCGTTTAAGCCCCTCTCTCTCTACATTGTTTTGTTGATTTCTAAAAATATTTTTAAGTGCCAACCAAACACCGAAAAATAAAAATTTGAAATTTGTTTTCTGAAAAAATATTTTACATGGTTTTACATCGAAACAAACGGAACCGTAATATGGATATAGAAACTTCTTTTCACTTCGGGCCCATTTCACTTACACTTTTTTTAGTTTTAGATAAAGTGCACATTTTGCCTTATTCAATTTCTTTTTTTGCGTTTGTTAATTAGCTAATTTTGCGCCAATTTTTGTAGATTATTGATTCGTCTCGACGAGATGAATCGGATAGCAGGAATGTTGCGGATGCTCATCGACTCAAGGTGCTTTGGATAGCAGGAATGTTGCTGATTAGGCAAAACTCCCTTACCAGAAAGGCCTACCATGACGCAACAATGAAGAGGAACTTCCATGAACATGCATGCTTGTATCGATCACCGTATCGAAATCATTCAAGATCGTAGAGCTTCAAATTAATGATCGACATGATTCGCCAGCTCTTGGAATAAGTCTGGCAACCACTCCCGCAAGACTTTTTTCATCCGTCTCATTTTTCCAGTGTGTATGTCTTATAGTAAGTATATAATAAAGGAAAGACAAACACACTAACGACTTTTTTCATCACAGACTGTCCCATATAACACTTGGACAATATTCCATATAGCTATCAAATTCAGGGCTGCCCTAAATAAACTAAGAACATACCATTTTTCCCTCACCATCCCCTTTCTCTTCAAATCCAAAGCTGCTCCGTAAACCACAAAAAAAATGACAGAGGCTGTTGTGTTCGGACTTATATCCAACTTCGCACCCGATCTCCGAGAAGAGTTGAACTTGCTGACTGGAGTACGGGAAGACATCGAATACATAAGAGCCGAATTCGAGCGCATGACACATTTCCTTAGAGTTGCAGATGCTATAGAAGATAGAGATCCGAACCTCAAAGTTTGGGTGAAGCAAGTTCGAGAAGCTGCCTATGACATTGCTGATGCTCTTGACATGTACATGCTTCGCCTCAAACATGATGATCATAGCATTGGATTCCGCAACTTTCTTCCCATTGTTTCTTTCTTTATTAGGACCGTAAATGCTCGCAACCAAATTGCTTCTGAAGTAAAAGGAATCAAGTCTAGAATCATCAATATTTCTGAGGGACATCAGCGATATAGTAACATGTATGGCAAAATAGAGCAAGGCTCACGCTCCACTTATTCAGACATCGCATGGTATGATTGTCGTGGCACTATAAGAAAAATTCAATTGGGTGACGAATGAAATCGTCACAAATTGCATATTTTTCGTCACAAATAATATAGGTGACGAAAAAAAATTTGTCGACTAAAGGTTGTCGAGGATTCCTACCTGGTGACGAAATCTATTTTTCGTCACCTATAGTGCCTTTTGATGACGAAATATTTCGTCACCAAAAAGTGAATAGTTAGTGACGAAATTTTTTTCCTCACTTATTGTGCTTTTTGACGACGAAAAAATTCGTCACCGATGGGTCACATTGGTGACGAAATTTTTCGTTGCGAAAGATGTTTTCATATGGGAAAAGAAATCCATCTTTCTTGCTCCTGCTGGGTTTCGAACCCGAGTCCCTTGAGTTTTTCGCGCAAGCTCCAACCAACTGCACTACACACACTTTTCAGTAAATATTTGAAATATCTAATATATAACACATATGTTCAACATGAAAATATATTTTGAATGTAATTTTGGACCTTTAAACATTAAAATTAGCAATTTTGATAAACATGAAAGTTGTAGGCAATTGAGTTATTGTTCAAACCCAATTTGAATTATCTCAATCGGAGATTTTAGTAAAGAGTTATGTCCGAAATACATTTAGTGACAAAGCGCAATTCATAAATTTCGTCACGAAAGGTACCCATTTGACAACGAAATATATTTTTTGTCGCTGAAAGCGTTAAAATGGTGACGAAATTATTTTTCGTCACCAAAGTTAAGCATTTGGTGACGAAAAAAATATTTCGTTACTAAATTGCTCACATTTGGCGACGAAATATATTTTTTGTCACCAAATGATTATCTTTGGCGACGAAAAATAATTTTGTCACATTTTTTAAGCTTTCGGCGATAAAAAATGTATTTTATCGCCAAATGGGTACCTTTAGTGACGAAAATATTTTTTTTGTCGCTAAACAGGCATAATTGGTGACGAAATTATTCCGTCACGAAAGCTATCAAAATAGTGACGAATTTATTTTTTTATTGCCAAATATACTCATTTAGTGACAAAATTAAATTTCGTCGCCACTTTTTCGTCACTAATTTTCATTTTTCTTGTAGTGTGGCGATGCCCTTCTACTCCAAGAAGCTGACCTTGTGGGCATTGACGAGCCCAAATCACAGTTGATTCAATGGTTGTTGAATGATGATCATCGACTCAAGGTGCTTTCTATAGCAGGAATGGGTGGATTGGGAAAAACCACCCTTGCAAAAAAAGTCTACGACGACGCAACAGTGAACAGTCACTTCCAGAACCATGTTTGGATCACCATTTCTGAATCATTCAAGGTCGAAGAGCTTTTAAAAAATATAATTCAAGTGCTCTTTGAAGAAGTCAGGCAACCACTCCCACAAGGAGTGGACAATATGAATGCAAACAGCTTGAGAGGTATAATTAATGCCTTTTTGCAGCAAAAGAGGTATGTGCTTGTTTTTGATGATGTATGGAGTATTTATGCATGGCAAGTTTTAAGAATCGTACTTCCTGAATGCAATTGCGGCAGTCGAGTAATTCTAACAACAAGAAATGGAGATTTAGCATCTTTTGCTAGCGAAGCATATCATGGCATGGTGTATAATCTCAAACCCTTGCCTCACAGTTATTCATGGGCCTTGTTTTGCTCAAAGACATTCAATGAGAATTCTTGTCCTTCATATTTGGAAGATCTTTCAAAAAACATCTTGAAAAAATGCGAGGGGTTACCCCTTGCAATAGTGGCAATTAGTGGTCTATTATCAACAAAACAAAAGAGTGTGGATGAGTGGGAGAGGATTTACCGCGGTCTTGGTGCAGAACTAGAAGGAAATGACAAACTCATGAGCAGGACTAAGATATTGTCCCTCAGTTACTTTGATTTGCCTTACTATCTTAAGTTATGTTTTTTTTACTTGAGTATTTTTCCAGAAGATTGTCTCATTGATCACGGGAGATTAATTCGGTTGTGGGTGGCTGAAGGATTTATACAAGTGAAAGATGGAATGACAAGAGAAGAAGTTGCTGAGGGCTACCTTAATGAGCTAATGAATAGAAGTTTAGTTCAAGTGACAGATGTCACGAAAGATGGAAGGTTCAAAGCTTATCGGATCCATGACCTTTGGCGTGAAATGATAATTGCAAAGTCAAGAGAGCAAAACATTGTCACAATAGCAAGTGAAAGAGGCAGAGAGTGACCTGAGAAATTGCGACGTACGTCTCTCGGTCCACCATAATTTGGAAGATATTCAGCAAAACATTTGTTTCACTCGCCTTCATTCTTTAATTGTGTTCAGCGTAACAGATTCAGTGTCCATTTTGTCAAATGTTGCATCCTTAGGCAAGGGTGTAAGGCTACTAACCGTGTTAGATTTGAGAGGAGCACAATTTGAAATATTTCCTCATGAAATTGTGGAACTCCTTAATCTTACTTATCTAAGTCTGAGGGCGACCAACGTAAAAATGATCCCGAAAGCAATCGGAAAGCTCAAGAAGCTAGAAACATTGGATCTGAAACACACGAATGTCACCGAGTTGCCTGATGAGATCTTGAAGCTCCAACATCTTCGCCATCTCTTGTTGTATCGCTACAACAGCAACGGCCATTGTTATAATCCTTTTCACCTTACAATTGGCTTTAAAGCGCCGGCAGGAATAGGAAGTTTGTTGTACTTGCAGAAACTATGTGCTATTGAAGCAAACCGAGGGAGTAATTGTGGCATCATGCTAAAAGAGGTGGGGAAGCTAACTCAATTGAGGAGATTGGTCATTGTAAAGCTACAAAAGGAAGATGGGACGGTGCTATGTTCATCCCTTAAGAGGCTAGACAACCTTCGCACATTGGAAGTTGTTGCAAAAGAAGAAGATGAGATCATTGATTTAGATTCTTTGACTTTGCCACCCCAACTTCTTCGAGGACTCTATCTAAGAGGACGTTTGGAGAAGATACCGCATTGGATACCATCTCTACGCAACCTGAAAAAATTATTCTTAGGATGGAGTAAGTTAAAAGATGTTGATCCATTGCAATCCCTTCAAGATTTGCCCAATTTGATTTACCTTGGACTTAACATGGCATATGAAGGAGATGGATTAATCTTCAAGGCTGGTGGGTTTGAAAAGCTTAAAGAATTGTGGTTGGTTCACTTAGGATTGAAATGGGTGAGAGTGGAGTATAGCTCGATGCCTCTTCTTGAAAAGCTATATCTCTACGACTGTAAATTAATGAAAGAGTTGCCCTTAGGTGTTAAACATTTGGCCACCCTCAAAAAACTAGAATTGGGTGATATGTCTGAAATATTAATTTCGAGGTTGAAAAGAGACTTACAAAGTGGAGGCTATTGGAAAATTGCACATGTCCCTATTGTTTGTGTTGGGGACTCCAAATCTGGTTATTGGACCGGTCGTTATCTATGATACGGTAGAACAGGAGGGGATGAGGATTTTCGAAATTGGGTTATCCCCGTTATTGATGTGCCCTTTCTTCCTCATATTTTTTTGGTGTTTGTTAGAGCTTGAAAGCTTGTTTGTGTAATCATGTTGTCAAGTGTAGATATTTCTTTTGCGTACTTTTTTTGTCTTGAATTGATTGCTTTATCGAGAACCTCATATTTGATGTAATAATAAGCTTCACAGAATTTAGAATTTCAAAGCATGCCTTCGGTTTGTCGGTTTGCAACAATCTTTATTTATTTAGAGATAAGGTTAAGTTCAACACATCTCTGCAGGAACCTATTTTCCCTTGGTGCTGATTAAAAATGTTTAATATGTTAATTTCCCTCTGTATCGTTATGATAAGCGTGAGTCTGTGACCGTTAATTTTTGTAGGAGTCCTTAATTAAATATCCATCCTTCCGATCACTCGGACTTTATGGTTCTCATCCCGGCTAAAAAATCTCGCATTCTATGCTTCCCATATCATGAGTCAGTTAAAATTCATTTGAAATTATAAGGCTCCTTTCAACCCTGTTGAATGTAATTTTCTTCTTTCCTTCCTTTCTTTTGGCCTACTCTCTGATTCAAGTTTTCCTTGCATCTAGAGTTTGGACCCTCGATGTACCCTTTCTTGAATTTCAATAAAATCTTGTTGCCGATAAAAAAAAATCCCTCTCTCTTCTTTTTCCACTTTTCTACGTATGCATAAAGCATCCATTCTTTCTAACATTTTTGTCTAAATTTTTTTTCAGTAATTTTTGTTTTTATTAACTTTTTGTTTAGCATTTCGTTGTTATTTTTGGGGTTAATTGTTCATCTTAATGAGATGAATCAGAAAAGTATAATAAAGTGGACCAATATTGAAAAAAGTTCACTAAAGACAAAAAAAAAAATTACGAAACACTTGTCTTGTTTTCAATATAAATTGTCGTGTTATATGAACTTTTTTGTGTGTTTGTTCATAAAATTTTATTTTTTAGATTCCTTCTGTCGAGATGGATGATTAATCCAAAAAATGCAACGCAAATCTAACAAGAAGTCAAAAAAGCCGAACAAAACACACAAAAGGGAGAAGACAAAAAAAATTAAGAAGAATGGCCTTTAAAGTGTAATGCAGACTTGTTTTTCAACACTCAGCCCATGCCATAATCACCCTTGTTCATCATCGTAACAAATTCAGCCCCTTCTCGCTTCCATCACCTCAGCTTATGAAGTGTAATTAACCTCCCTCCCACAGCTTCTCGGCGTCATATTTTTCGGGCGCAGCTATTCGCAGCCTTCTATTTTTTCCCATAGCCCGTTAAAAATTTCTAATTATACTCGACAGTTAATTACCGAAATTGAGATATATTTTCAGCATCCAATTACTGAAATATAATATTTTTTTCAACAGATATTTACCGAAAATGTATGTTCGGCAGTTGTTTACCTAAAGTTGAACATATTTTCGACATGTAGTTACCGAAATATAATCTAGTTTTCAACAGCAATTTACCGAAATGTTATTTATAATTTTCAACAACCATTTACTGAAATGTAGTGGGCTATGAAAGAAAATAAAGGGCTGCGAATAGCGGCGCCCTATTTTTCTGTGAACTAATCTTCTGAACATTAGCCTCAAAAATCCTCGAGCCGCCTTACGGTTACTTCTACCTAGGGACAGAGCCAGGAATTTCATTACGCAAGAGCGACCGTGCATGCGAGAAAAAAATATATATATACATGCATAATCACATAAATACATTAAAACTCAAAATAACGTAAATACATAAATCGGTTTAACTAATAGGATCGATCTTGATATATGTGTCTTGTTTTTCTTTATTGTTCATCTTCTTATTTTTCATTCATCACAACTGGACAAATTCGGTACATGGGCTCTCATGTTACTTGATTTTACCAGTCAAAAAATAAAGAATTAGTAGAAGTTTAGAACAACATACCTACAACTTAAATTTCACCAAAAATATTATTTAGGGTTTCCAAAATCTCTTCTCCTCCGTCGCTATTTTCTCGAAATTGCCTTTGAAGTCTTAACAATTGGGGATGTTTGTGTCAAGAGAGAGAGGGGGGATTTAGTGTGCTATTAAGATTTTGCGGCAAAAAAAAAAAAAACTTTAAAACACTAAAACCATCTAACGAAAGATGAAAGTTTATTACTTGAATATTCACAATATTAACCCTATAGTTTTATTTTTTTGTTATATTTTAGCTCTTAGCCTTTAGTAATTAATGTTGATATCTTTGTATTTCAAAGGTTACTATTAAAATTTTTTTTTTTCAAAATTCTACACAAGGGCAAGCCTATATACTTTCATAGAATTATTATTATTTTTTACATATAATAGTAATGTTTCTTTTTCTTCATGCAAGGGCGACCGCCCCTACTAGTCCCTCCCTGATTCCATCCCTGCTTCTACCATACTTGGTGTCACGGGCCTATTTTTCGCCTAGAAATTTGCCTATGATGACACCAAGTGTGCCAGCAACTTGGTCTTAGCCAACTAGTGTTTACTCACACACCCGATATATTTGAACGTCTAGAAACACACAAAAGAGTTACGGGAACCGTCCCAACCTTTATTAAGCACCAACTTACAAAGAAAATACTCAAGAGTCTAGACAGAACGTCCCTCTACCTTAGGCTACTAAAATGCCTTGCCTATATAGGCTTACAATCATGAAAATGTGGCCACTAAGTACATGAGATCATGGGGCCAACCCATGATCTTGCAGTTGACACCCCCAACTACCCTAGGCTGTGTTGGCTTTGCCAGAATCCACCAGCTCACTGAATATGAAACTGCCTGGCCGATAATTACCTGTTTCTGCCTTGGACACTTGTCCCATGCTCCCAGCAACATGTGCAGCCCGTTTCTGCCTTGGACACCTGTCCCATGCTCCCAGTAACAGGTGCAGAATGCTGTTTAACTATCAATAACCGTTTTGCCTGACCCAACACAAGTCTGCCTCCGTTTTGCCAGAGCCAACTCAAGGCTGTCTGGCCAATTTTGTGATCCAACCCCAGCTCCCAATACTTAGCCATTTTTTTCGATTGCCTTGTCCCACAAGCCTGCTTCCTGTTTAGCATCCATGCCTTGATATCATCGGGCCTTCACGTGCATCATGACTGCCACTTGCCTAAGGGACCGGTGCCGACACCATCGGGTCACTTTGTAAAGACACGCCTACCTTATGCCTTTGATTCCACCGGTTGGCTAGGGTGCAAGGTGCCACCGCTAGCCAAGCTTAGCAAGCCTTGACCATCAAGGTGCTAACACCTGGCCAGTACCATTGTAACGCCCTTGAATTTTGGTCAGTAAAAATTTCGTTAAATATTTGAATTTTATTTGAAGGTTTGGAGGGTCTGTCTTCCGTTGGTTCACTTCAAAATGACCATTCGTATTAGTATACTACATATAGAGGCCAATGTCAATTATTCCCTCTTTGTTTCACTTTTAAGAATCGTATCCTAATCTCAAGGTGTTTGGCCAAGTGTTCTAGCCTGGGACATAGGTGTTTGTTTCATTCTAAGGTCTTAGATTCGATTCTCCTTACCAAAAATTTTTGGAGCCACCTCAGCAGCACATGTAAGTGTGTGAAAGAGCTGTGAGAGAGGCTATAGAGATTAGTCCGAGATACACGCAAGCTGGCCCGGGACACCCTGCATCACCCAAAAAAGGGGAAAAAAAAAAGAGAATCGTATCCTCCAAGGCAATTTACAAAAAGTTTTGGTCTCTCCACTCTGGTGGACAGTGTAGGAATGAACTCAAATGGAACTTTCTTTTGGAAAAATTGATCAATTAAGGTGGGGTAATACTGTCATTATCAACGTCAAAAAAATGCCACCATATTACCACCTAAAAGACAGTGTATCAATTATTTTGCGCTTCAAGAGCAATGCTTGTCGAATTGTCGAATTGTCAATAATCTTTCGAATAAAACTTTTGTCGAATTGTCGTATTGTCGCATTAAACCACTTTAGTGCATCCGCTATTAGATTAAAATCAGCCGATTACATAATTGTCCATGTTTTGCCTCTTGATTAGGGAAATGATATTGGCACTCCAAAAATTGATGCAGGCACTCCCAAAAACAAAGGAAAATGACTTTGAAATTACACTGATTTTGAAGTGTCTACATCAATTTTTGGAGTGCCAATATCATTTCCCCTTGATTATTGTTTGACCTTATTTTAGGAATCAACTATGGCAGCCGTCCATGTGTTCATACCTTGAAGGCGATTCACTTCAATAAACTCGCGAAATCATGTCTGTGTATTGAAATATGGATCACTAAATGTGGAGATGATAAGGAGTTAAGACTAACTTAAATACTCGGCATGATGGCCAGTTTCTCGTGGTTAATTAATTTTTCTTTTAGCTTTTAGGGAAAGTTTTTGGGAATGAAGTGTCGAAAAAATAAAAATAAAAAATATGAATCAAAGTTGACTTTTTCAGAATTTGCAAAAACAAGGAGAGACTGCCCATTAAATATAAGACATAGGCTCTAAAATAAAATAAAAAAACAACGCGTCTCTTGGGTTATTTCTAATCAAATACTCCAAATTACTCAAAATGAATTTCGCTCTTATTTTCCGCATCCTTCTCTGTTTTCATTTTCCAGTCTCTGTCTTATCATTAACAAAGGAATCAACATTACATGTCCAATGAAATAGGGGACCATTAAGGTCCAGTGGAGAAATTAAAACTCACAAAATTCCATATAGCTAACAAATTCACTCACCTGAATAAACTAATAACATACCGGTTTTCCCTCACCATCCTCTTTCTCTTCAAATCCAAAACTCCTCCGTGAACCACAAAAAAAAAAAAATAATGGCGGAGGCTGCTGATGCTATAGAAGATAGATACCCGAAAATCAAAGTATGGGTGAAGCAAGTTCGAGAAGCTGCATATGACACTACAGAAAGCCCCGGCGAGTTCTGCAAGTTTGTTCATAACGTTCCTTTCTTTATTATGACTCTAAAAGCCCCGGCGGGAATAGGAAGTTTGTTGTACTTGTAGAAACTATGTGCTATTGAAGTAAACAAAGGGAATACTAGTGGCATTGTGTTAAGAGAGATGGGGAAGCTAACTCAATTGAGGAGATTGGTCATTGTAAGGCTACAGAATGAAGATGGGATGGTGCTATGTTCATCCCTTGAGAAGCTAAACAACATTCGCTCGTTGTCCGTTGGGGCAATAGAAGAAGATGAGATCATTGATTTAGATTTTTTGTCTTTGCCGCCTCGACTTTTTCAAAGTCTCTATCTAAGAGGATGTTTGGAGAAGATACCGCACTGGATACCATCTCTTCACAACCTGAAAAGATTACACTTAGGGTGGAGTAAGTTAAAAGATGTTGATCCACTTCAATCCCTTCAACATTTGCCCAATTTGCTTCTCCTTGGACTTCATGATGCATATGAAGGAGATGGATTATTTTTCAAGGCTGGTGGGTTTCAAAAGCTTGAACAATTATTGTTGGCTTGCTTAGTAGAATTGAAATGCGTGAAAGTGGAGTCTAGCTCGATGCCTCTTCTTGGAAAGCAAATGTTCGAGATTGTAAATTGATGATGGAGTTGCCCTCAGGTGTTGAACATCTGGCCAACCTTAAAGATCTTAACTTGATTGATATGTTTGAAACATTAATTTTGAGCTTGAATAGAGACTTACAAGGTGGGGACTATTGGAAAATTGCACACATCCCTAAGGTTTGAATTGCGCAGGACTACATATCTGACTTACAAGGTGGGGACTATTGGAAAATTGCACACATCCCTAAGGTTTGGATTGCGTAGGACTACATATCTGCAGGTTATTGGACCGGTCGTTATCTACGATATGATAGAATGATAGGGGATGAGGATCTTCGAGATTGGGTTATCGCCGCTAGTGATGTGCCCTTTTGCCCTCATTTTTTTGGGGCATTTATGAGAGCTTAAAAACTTGTTTGCGTAATCATGTCATGAATTTGATATTTCTTTTTCGTAATTTTTTGTATGGAATTAATTACTTCCTTTATCCAGAACCTCATATTTGATATAATCAGTTGTGTGCCCGTGGTTGGCACACAACGATGATGGAGTTTGTTCCACGTTGGTTAATTATCTCCTCCCAAGCTAGTATGCCTGAGCAGCCTCTCCACTCCTTGCCAATTGGTTTGGAGTTGGATGCTTTAACAAAAAATCCAAACTTGAACAAAAATGGAGGATAACATACTGGACCGGACCTTCTCCCGCAAATTAGACAGTTTCATTCTACATTACAGCATTTCCAATCATGGCTTCAAATCTCGTGTGGCATGTACGGCAGCTCAAAAATGGTATCCCACAAAATCCACAAGACTGCCAATCAGGATGACTATTGTAAGGTTGCATTTGAAGGTATGACTTGGATGCCAAATTTGAAGCCCAAAATACATGCCAAATCCTATTCTGAAAAAATTCAGTGAAACAGGGTTGTCACCTATTGGTCGAGTGATACGTTGCCCTTCACTCTTTTGTACTTCTTCCCATGTTTTGTATAGCTGTGTTGATTTGATTTAAGGGGAAAACCTGTTTTGATAACAATTAGTTGGTAGATTGAAATAATAACTTTGAGTATGCAATATGCAGCTTTTCACTGGCATCCATAGGAAAAGTGCTTTTCTTTAGAAATGTATGTCTAACAAGTTTCCTCCCAAGGTTTTGGGATTCTGTACCTCATAGCATACTCTATGCATTGTGAACATACAAATCTGATCTTTGGCCTCGTTATCTGTTGGTCTAAATAGCAACCCTGGAGAGGGGTGAATTGGATAAGATCCAAGAAAAGATATAATTATGTTTTCTTCGTTTCCCAATGCTGGTTGAATTAGTCATAGAGATAGATCAGGCATGTGAAATTTTATATTCAATCATCTTAAGAAAAACTCCCTTAACAATATGGTTAAACTGCGCGAATTTTCAAAATAACTGAATATGTTTGGGGAAAGTATAGATTGGGCGCTGAATATGGCAGTATTGTTGTGTACTTTGCACATGAGTCTTAAGCATAAAGTTCCTTTCCCCTTTATATTGAATGCCCAATCTGTAGGCATCAAGATCCATCATCTATGCATTGTGAACAAACAAAATTAATCTAGTCTTTGGCCTTGTTATCTGTTGGGCCAGATAGCAATCCAAGTGGGGGTGAATTGGATAAGATCTAACTGAAGAACTTTACGGTCCGTTTGGATGGAGGTTTTGATTTTGGGTAGATATGTAATGAAAGTGGATATGTAACGAGAGGTGATATGTAATAAGGATGACCCCACCTCTTAAGAAGGGTGGATTTGTAATGAGGTGTTTGGATAATTTTTAGAGAAGAGGATTTGAACGATGGATATAATGAGATTAGATGTCAAATGACTGAATCACCCTCCTTGATTTTGTAATGCTCCAAATTTGTTTATTTCATTAATTAGAAAAAAAAATAGTATTTACCATTAATTTGAGGATAAAATAAATTTATTTTTAATTTATAAATGTTTAAACCATATATTTAATAAATAAAAATTATTTTCCAAAAAGAAAACGCAATAGGAAAGAGGAAAAAAAAAAAAAAACCAAAGCTGTTCATATATGTGTATAGTAGTATCAGTATATGCATATTTACATATACATATACATACACACAGATCAACTTCCAAAAGTCCCACCGACGTATCCACCACCGCCTCCCCCTCTCCCCCCAACCCCCTCCTCAGCCTCCACTCCGACGATCGGCGACCTCCTTCTTCTCTAACGATCGGCGACCCCCTCCTCCGACGATCAGAAACCTCCTTCTTCTCCGACGCCGACGATCTCTGTGAGGTATCCCTCCTTCTCCTCCTCCTCCTCCTCTATCTTCTTCAGTTTGGTTTCTGCGCTCCACAAGCGCGTGATGACAAAAAGCAAGGTTGAAATCGTCACTACATAGCCCCGCATAACAAACGACAGGGGTACCCCTATCGTTGGCTAGTCCGGCCACACGTGGATTTGTAGTCCAAAATCCCCAAATTAGGTAGCAAATTGGGGTGAGTTTTTTCGCTTCCAAAGACCGGAGAAGAGGAGAGCCCGGACTTCATCTCCAGCCGCATCACAAATCCGGGGCCATATCCACCAGCCAAACAGGTTGTTAGAGTATATAGGATCCAAGTAATTATCTTTTCTTTGTTTCCCAATGCTGGTTGAATTAGTCATAAGCATGTGAAATTTTATATTCAATCATCTTTAGAAAAACTTTCCTAACAATATGGTTAACCCGTGCGAATGTTCAAAATAACTTATTATGTTTGGTGAAATTATAGGATGGGCGATTAATAGGGAAGTACTGTCACTACAAGAAAAAAAAAAAGTGTATTCGCTAATACCGTAAAAAAAAATGGAGACGAAATTTAATTTTTATTATAGGTGATGAAACAATAAGATTTTCGTCACCAAAAGTGACTTTTTGCCATCTATAGGTTGTCTCCGAAAGTTAATTTTTTGTCACCTATAACATGTTTTCGTTCTTATGGGTGAGGTGAGATATATTTTTGGGAAAAAATTCAAAAAAGTCCCTGAACTTTAAGCAATTTTACAAAAAAAATACATGAACTTTAACTAATGACAAAAAGACACCTGAACTTATCATTCCTTTAACAATTATGCCCCCACAGTCCAATTCCTTCAATTTGTAATGGATGGGGCTAACGGAAGGCGTTATCCTTCTTCTTTTTTTACTTTTTACTTTCAAAACTTACTTTTTTTCAATACTAAATAAATATGCAATAAAGTTTTTTCCTTTACTATTTATCAAAAAATATTTTAGGGAAATAATTTTGCCACACTATTTTTTGATAATGCCACACCCTGCAGGGTGTGACATTATCAAAATAGGGTGTGGCAAAATCACTACCCTTATTTTAACTCTATGTTTTTATTATTTACAAGAATAAATTTAACCCTTTTTTTACTTTTAAATTTTACTTTTTCCTCTCTCTCTCTCTCTCTCTCTCTCTCTCTCTCTCTCTCTTCCTTTTTGTAAAACTTCGACCTACACCACCAATCAACCCCACGACCAACCACCAAAGTCTTAGCCCCAATTTCAGAAATTTTAAATTACTTTAAACCTCGTTTTTTTTTTTTAACTTTTTACTTCCAAAAATTAACTATTAACTCTATTTTAGTAATAAATAAATATATGCAATAAAGTTCCTTTTTCTTACTATTTTTCAAAAGTTACTTTTCACCCCCCAATTTTTTTTTATCTATTTACGAAAATTACTTTAACCCCATTTTTTTATTTTCAAATTTTATATTTCCTTCTCTCTACCTCTTTTTTTTAGAAATTCATTGCTACACCACCAATCAGCCCCACAACCAACCGATAGGAGAATTTTAGATTTTCCCAATGTCCCCACCTTAAATCACACAAAGAGAGAGAGAGAGAGAGAGAGAGAGAGAGAGAGAGAGAGAGAGAGTGGTAAAATTTGAAAGTTAAAAAAGGAGAATTAAAGTTATTTTTGTAAATAGTAAAAAATGGGGTTAAAGTAATTTCTGATAAATAGTAAAAAGAAAAAAAAAGAACTTTATTAAATATTTATTTACTACTAAAATAAAATAAAGAGTTAAAAGTAATTTTTGAAAATAAAAAGTAAAAAAAAGAAAGGTTAGCTCCATCCGTTACAAGTTGATGGAATTGGACGGCGGGAGCCTAATTGTTAATGAAATGATAAGTTCAGGTGTCTTTTTGTCATTAGTTAAAGTCCAGGCGTTTTTTTGTAAAGTCCTAAAAGTTTAGAGGTTTTTTTGAAATTTTCCCTATATTTTTTGTAATTCGGAATATCTTAAATTAAAATAACAGAACAGAGTCAAAGCATAACAAAACCGAATTAAAACAACAAAACCAACGTTCTCAGGTGTCCCACACCTAGACTGTCAGCAATGACAAACACGCTCACTTGTTCCGTCACTTGTTTTGTCACAACCATGTCTTTCACTTGTTTCGCTCCCAGACGTGAGGAATTTTCATGCTCCAAGTATGTCAGCTACAAAATTTGGTACGTCTTTAATGTGGATATTGTTTTGACACGAGACACAAATGCATGGAATATAATTGGTTTACAAAAACTAATCTAAGCATGTCCTTAAGAGAACAGCTAATTAAATTCTGAGCTCCGTGCCTTCCTTAAGAAAACAGGGTGTCCTTGAGAAAACAGAAATGTTCCAAGTATGTGGAAATGTTTTGATGCAATAATTCATCAGATGAAAGACTCTTTCGAAGGTATAGGTTTGGTGTACAAGAGTAACCTTACATCCATCATTTTTAAGCTTCACTTCCCGAGACAAAAATTCTAGTTCTGTCCTCAACTCGAGTATTGTCCAAGTTGATGGATACATTGTAGGGGTGAGCATGGATCGGATTGGTCTGGTTTTATAGTAATTCAATAACCAAACCACTACTTACGGATTATGAATTTAGAGAACCAAACCAATCCATAAAATTCATAAAACCAAACCAATCCAAACCATTCAAAGGCGGTTTGGTTTCGGTTTTAAACCACGGTTCGTTTAAAATTAAGATATCATTACTATAAACTATTTTAAGTACTCAAAATTGCATAGATAACTTAAACTAAAAGTTATATTGAAATTAATATATTAAAATCATTAAAACTCACTAACATCAATCAACTAAATAAGAATAAAATACATTAGAAAATAAGTTACCGAGATAAAAGAGTAGGAAATCACTTTACTAAACCCAAACCATGTATGTTTAGCGTAATGAAATTGTAGGAATAGGAAGTTTAGGAAATTAATATTGAAAGTGAAAGAAAAGAATAGGGTGGTGGAATAGAATATTAGATAAGGAAATTAAGTTTATTAAGTATATCTAAACAAATTATATACTATATGTGTGTGTGTCTATCACACGGTTCGGATTGGTTTGGAACCATAACCATTAACGTAAATCCATAAACCAAACCATTTAACACGGTTTTTATTTTTTTTAAACCAAGACCTAACCACATCATTAAAAAACCAAACCAAATTATTCGGTTTGGATTGGTTTGGACTGGATTCACGGTTCCATGGTTATTTTGCTCACCCCTAATACATTGCTTGGGTGGTCACCGTGGTCTCCTATGCATCGCACGTTAATGAATCCTACCTAACTAGAGAAGCATACTGTTCATAACTGTTAGTAATTTATTTTAATCAACAAGTATTTGTAATCTTAATGTGAGGATATTAATAAGTATTAATATCATGGAGCTTGTAATATAATTGAGATAAGAACGAGAGTGTAATTATAATTCTGTAATGGGGTGAATTATAATTAGTGATCGAAATAAGAAATAGAATTCTGGTGAGATTAGGGTTTCTTATTTACACTGGTAACTTAGACTTACTACTCCTTAGGTCCCCATCGTAGCACTATATATACACGTTATGCTCTTTAGGTCAAATTGAAGTTTTCTATTATTCACGACATAGAGGCAGACTTAGGGAGAGCAAACAGATCGCGAAAGAGTCCACACTCGGTTTGTGTTCTGGACGTGCAGGGAATACGATAGAAGATCGTAAGGTGTAGTCGAGCAGTATTCATGGCTTATAGCAAGACGTGCTATAACAAGTCGAGCAGTATTTATGGCTTATAGCAAGGCGTGCTATAACAAGTTCAACCAGCATTCGTGTTCCAGGGAGTTGAGGCAAATCCCTAATTCCGTCTTGTAGGGTTTTGCAATTTTTTTGTTGTCTAATTTGTACGCGTAATACTAGGTTCTGGGAATCGTTTCCCAACAACTACTTTCCTGCAAAAATCGTACTTTCGAAAATTGGAACGGAGTATATCACAATTGATGGAATGACTAGTTTTCCTTCCCACTTTTCCACTGATTCCCTCTTGTTTGCTATAGCCATGTTGATTTGATTAATATGGAGGAAATTAAAACTGTTTCGATGACAACTCTTGGTTGACGGAAGTAAGAACTTTGGTATATGTGTGTGTGTAGTTTTTCACCGGCATCCATCGGAAAGATGCTTTTCTGGATGGAAACCCAATTAAAGAGAAATATGGTCTTTGGCATGTTAATAAATACAGTAAAAAGAAATCTGGTTCTTGGCCATTACTTCATAGCTAGGCTTCCTATTGATTTGACACGTCTTACAACTTGCCCAACTGTTCTTAGAAAACTCGCCTTCCAAAGAACAGGCGTTCATGATTGCATAGGGGAAGTCGGGGAACACAGCAGCAGAGCCAAAATTGAAAAAGATCATTTCGGGACACTATGTTCTCAGTGCAGCCCTTGCTAAAATGACCGTAGTCATAACAATTATACTAGCATTTTACCTGGCTCATATCAAAGCCCTGTCCTCGTCCTCACATATTAAAGAGTAGTCTACAATCAGTCTGTTGAAAAAATGTGTTTACCTTTTGTGATAAAACCAATAATAGGAACACAATAAAATCGGAACTCAAAATCTAGAAATTGATGGAAACAAATTGGTGATCAAGACCAGCGTTTATGTGTGACACTCTGTACTTGAGACAGATTTCACCCCCTCTACGGTGCTTACTGTTTGTATTGGACGACTGTCTCCCAGCACTACTTAAGCGGAATCCCCCGAAGCAGCACTTCAATTGGAGGACCTGGCGAACCATCAAGGGTAGTGTTCGGTTGCCATTTTATTTTTAGTTTCAGTTTAGATTTTAATCATTATCTTATTTCTTTAATTATTATTTTCTCATCTATCTCTATCTCTTTCCAACCATTACCCCTCTCTCCAATCATTACTCTATTTCTCTCTCCATCAACTATCAGAACTAAACTAAACTAAACTCACAACCAAACAAAACCATGTATGTGTTTGTAACTCTCTCATATGAATGAACTTGAATGAAGGAAAAATCAACCTCTAAAAATGAATGAGGGAAATAATATTTATAGGTCAACTTATAACTCTATGAAAAGTCACCAAGGAAAGAGGCACATTTGTTCGTAAAGGACGCGTCCGTCCACGATGAACAAGTGCCAATGAAAAGATGCAACTCCAAAATAAATCAATTTTCATTCACACTTAAAAATAAAATAATATATCCTATAATATTTTCCAACAATCCCCCAAATGAATGAAATTGGCTCGATAACCAATGCAAAACAATGCAAATGACAAAGAGAGTATGAGTGGAAATTTCCTGCATAGGATAGGTAGCTTTTGGCTTTGAACCTTCCATTGTGAAAGACTATCAAATTTACTTGCTAACCAGTGGACGCGATGCCTTGAACTGTTCGGGATTTTGTGTATACCAAGACAATAGAATTCACATAAAATCTTTCCGAACACAATTGGTTATTAAGGTTGTGCTTATTTTGGCCTTGGAGCACCGACTGGTTTTAGAGAGTGCTTTAGAGAATTTAGCCTTAAGAAATTCTCACAGAAGTGGCCCCTTCACACTCACATAGGTGATATCTTAGTAAGGGTATCCTACTATACCCCACTTGAATTTACCAAGGTATAAGAATCATTAAAAGTTAAACTTAACCTAAAACGCTGCAGGAATCACTGTTTTACCATAGGAATGAGTTGGAGAGATTTCTCCTCAGTGATACTCCTAAGTCTCATACAACTCGGTTGTCCCATTGAACTTAGATCTTGGGATCTCCAGTCAGCTAGGTTGGGTTGGTGTTATAGAGACTTTTAATTAATAGGCTTTAATTTCATTCCCCTCGATGATCATTTGTTCTCTAGTCAAAACTCAACTCGACGGATCCGTTATAAATTCTTTTGACGTTTCATTCTTTAGTGAAAACAAATGTTTAACGGTACCATGTCTGCAATATCGAGACTTACCGTTACACATGGTCTTCTATGCCTTTTTCAACTGTTGATGGCCATCAAATTATAACTCCTGACATAGAATCGGACCCCGTTGGAACATCCTTTAAGAGATGGCATAGCCATCTACTTATTAGCCTCTTTGTCTAATACAATGAATTGATCAGACTCCATCGTAGACCTTGTTATACACATATAAGGATTTCCAAATCATTATTGCACTCCAATTGTATAATTAAATCCACCTTTGGATTCTAAAACTTTAAATTGGATACTCATATCACCATACTTTATTTTTTAAGTATAGTTGAACATCTCCCATAGAGCAACAAGTAAATATTGTGGAAATTATAAATACTGTTTCCCCCACAATTCTAAAATTAATTCAGAATTCAACAACATGACACAAACAATGTCTAAACTCTCTTCATCTCTCGTGTTCCAAGACACAGGAGCAAGAAACAACCCCCACATTGAGTGCCTCACCCAATATCGAGACATATTAGAGAGTCACACCCCCTTCAAATGTGATGGAAGAAATCCATTAATTGAATGGTCACAAACACCGTCGCCTTTTCCGCTCATAGCCAAAATATGTGACTCCGTTTTCCAGAATCGAACCACGTACGATCTTGTGCTGTCAATGCCACACCTCTCAATAAAAAGTGTACCGAAGCGCACCGCATAATTATGTCGTTCATTATTCTTGTTCCTATGAACGACCCTCCAATTCCTGGAACAAAAAGGATGAGGGTTCCGAAAAGATTAGTCATCACAACCATGCACAAACCAAATTGTTACTAGAAATCCCAACCGTTTGAAAAATTCTCGCAAATCACAGCAACGTTAACGTACCTTTACAATTAACTAACGGTTCACCGGAAACATTAGATCAATCTGCCAAATTATGTTCAAAATAAAAGACGACATATTCTAATTAATCAAGAACTCTATTCTCGGGTACAAATCCAAATGGCACTTACAGGCCACTTTCGATACTGTCACTTTCATGTTTTGAATTAAAAATTCAAAACCGTGCATTTTAACAACGGTTATAAAAAATCTGCACCTAATGGCCAATGACTGAGCAATTGCTTGCAACTGTCAAAATTGGTCGAGTCTAAAAAGTTGTGACTCGTCGCCATTTCCAACGGCGAAGGCCGTATCCAAACATTAGTGTTAAGACACCTATATGAAAACCAAAAAACAAAACAGAACCACAATTGTATATCGCAATTCATACTATTCATACTGATCACAATTATCACCTACCTTGCACATACTTGAAGTGTTCTTGTATAATTTCCCCAATGAACACAACGGTTCAAATACCAATCCGTTCACAACGGTGAATGGAAGTCGAGTTATTTCTGAAAAGATGTGTTGGTTCTCACCGGACACCCATACATCAAGCATTGTGTCCTTTGCCAAAAAAACACCTTTTACCAAACCAGTAAAATTAACCGTGCAACAAACATTGCCAGCAAGTATCATTCAGGGATTTCTGCAAACAAATACCAGTATGTCGTATCCCAAACGAATCAAATCTATTGGTGTAAACTTCTGCATCCACTCACATATATCAGTCCAATAGAAAGGAAGAAACCAGAGCAGAAATGCATCATATACAATTAGTGTCATGTGAATGTATCGAAATTAAATGACTACGCATAATGGTAAGAGTTAATCTTTACGGTTGGAACCGCTTCATACGCAACCATTTCCGAATCGTTGCAATCGGTGCAAATTAAGAACAGAGCAAGAATTAAACGATACCACCGAGCAAGAATTAAAGGACACCACCATGTGAGAGGCAATACACACTATTCAAATCAGAGAGATATTTCTCATACACTAGCAACTATTTGCTGTATAAAAATGTGAACAAGTGTCAAAGCCATATATATCTTTACGCCATGCAAACTTGGGGAAGAAATTGCACTAGGGAAAAAGTTCACACTTAAATGCCGTGAACAAGAATTTTAACACTAATGTGGCAATTCATGTATGAACGGAATTTTAATACGTACATGCAATTTCCAGTTTCATCTTCAACAAAGAAAGATATAATTCAGAAATCACACAATCACAAAAGTAAACCGAGATCTGTCTTAAGATTGTTGGAAAAATGGGTTTACCTTTTGTGATAAAACCAATAATATGAACGCAATAAAATCGGAACTCAAAACCTGGAAATTGATGGAAACAAATTGGCGATCAAGGCGAGTGTTTGTGTGCGACACTTTGTATTTAAGACAGATTTCGCCCCTGCTACGGTGCTCACGGTTTGTATTCGACGACTGTCTCCCAGCACTACTTAATCGGAATCCCCCCAAAGCAGCACTTCAATTGGAGAACCTGGCAAACCATCTTGTGTTTGTAACTCTCTTATATGAATGGACTTGAATGAAGGAAAAATCAACCTCTAAAAATGAATGAGGGAAATAATATTTATAGGCCAACTTATAACTCTACGAAAAGTCACTAAGGAAAGAGGCACATTTGTTCGTAAAGGACGCGTCCGTCCACGACGAACAAGTGCCAATGAAAAGATGCAACTCCAAAATAAATCAATTTTCATTCACATTTAAAAATAAAATATTATATCCTATAATATTTTCCACCACAGTCTTGAGTCAATTGTGAGCAATCTCAACTGCGTATTAAGATCGATTGAAATCACGCAATGTTACTAAAGTATTTGATTCCTTTCTGGAGATGGAGCTCTGGGCGTTGGGTTGGGTTGCGGTAATGTGGATTTTTTTTGCTAATCTTTCTAAATATTTCCAGTTTTTTGTTTTTGTTTTTGTTTTTGTTTTGTGTCCTTTGTTATCTGATTATAATTTCATAGAGCCCATTGTGTAATTGGATCTGAGCCTATTGCATTAATTCCTCGAAGTTCGGCAGCATCTAAATGTGAAGTGTGAATCTACTCGCGAGTTGAGTTTTGTTCACCCTCCACTTAAGAGGGTGAACATTACCCTCTTTCCTATTGGTTGAAATAGTGTGAATCTTAGGGACAATCAGTGCAAAGTTAAAAATTCTTTGAAGGAACTTGAAACAAACTTGCCAAGAATTAAGATAATACATGTACAACGGTGACTACAAAAAATAAAATACATTAAATGCTTGCATCGGTCTATTTAGGGATTTTACATTTTTAGGGTGACTTGCTAATGTTTCTGCTTTATGAAAAAAAGAAAAAAAAAAGAAAGAAAGAAAGAAAGAGAAAGGGAGATGTTAACTACGAGAAATTAATAAAACATTTAGGGCTTCGGGGCAATTTTTGTCGACCAAATGTGAGCATTGTTGAAAGTATGAATAATAAAGTTTCCATTCCCTCTAACAGCTTAAGCTTTTAGATAAGTTGTTGGCTAACAATCTGATATAATATATTATCAAAGCAGGCAATAGATCATGGGTTCAAAACTTACCTACCTAATGATTAAAATCTACACGTGTTAAGCCCGCTTATGGAGGAGAGTTTGGCTACATACACTTGAGGGAGCATGGTGAGAATATAAATAATAAAATTGCCCCTCTCCCTAACAGTTGCTCCTCTCTCTAACAGTTTAAGCTATGAGTTGGTGGTTAACAATCTAATTAGCATCAGATGGACTGTATCCAAAGGAGTACGCGACAATCGATCTCAAGACAATTGTGAGGAGTGTCAATTGTGTAGTAAGATCGATTATAGTCACATGATGTTATTGTTAAAGTTTGATTCCTTCCCGGAGGAGGAGCTCTCGGCGTTGAGATGGTTCTGGTTTTGTGGAGGATTGGTTAATTTTTTTGATTTTTATCATGTTGTATTGTAATTACCTTTGTTATTGTTTACACCCGTTTTTGGCATCAAATCACAAGCTAGCTGAAGGCCATTTAATTATTATTTAATTAAATTGGACCGAAAAAATAAAGATGTATTGAGTTAAAATTAATGGGCCACGACAATATTAATTGAGCCCGATTAATTTAAATGCTATTGAATCATGGGCTTAGGTTATTCGGGCCGTATTTTTTAAACTTGATTTAAAGAGCCTGTAGCCCATGATTATTATTTGGAGTATTCTCACGAAAAAAGAAAATATGCTGGTTGGTTATTCTTTGTAAAGGCCATTTGAACCCATGGTCTATTAGTGGGCATGAATCAAAGGAATAAAAAATGTCCCATGATGGCAAATAATCTTCGGCAAGTGCCCATAACCGTTAATAACTTCCCGCGTTCTCAAGGTACATGAGTGGAAGGCTTATCATGGGACACTTGTCATCACAAGAGCAAGGCCGGAAAATACACATGCAAAACCGTGAGCATAATTTCTGCCTATAAATACGAGAACTCAAGAAGAAAAATAGGTTCAACACTTCAAAGCCCAGGGCTTAAACCAAAGTCTTCCTAGCGTAGCACCTATTTTACTTTTCCTATACCAACTCAATTGCAACTCAATTACTTCTTCAAGTAATACGGGTTTTTTATTTTCCCGTTGTACGCAAAACTTTATTACACGGTTAATAAAGTTCTTTTTACGCTGTTACTTATTTCCTACACAGTTAAGAAATTGCTAAGTCACGTCGTTGTGGCAAAACCACGAACCTCTATTGCAATCCAGTTCTTAGGTTCGCAACACACTCGGCTTCACGGTTACGAAGTCAGAAAAGGACATTTAGTCCTTACGTTAGACGCGACAAGTCTTGGCACGCTCACGCTCAGTCCTCGAGACATTTTTGTGCTAAACAGTTATCTAATTAGAATTTCATAGAACCTACTGTGCAATTAAATCTGAGCGTATTGCATTCGTTGAAGTGTCGCAACATCTGAATGTAAAGTGTGAACCAACTTGCTTTATTAATTAATTAAGGACAATCAGTGCAGAATTAAAAATCCTTAGGAGTAACTTGAAAGAAATTTGCCAAGGATTAAGATATATATATATATGGGGCGGCTCCGGGGACCCTTAAAAAAACCCACCCAAATTTTAATCTCATAGTTCCCAATCAAATTTTGATGATCCGAGCCGTTCAATGTGTTCAGAATGTGATTTTAAGAATACCAATGAAAAATTGGCAAAAAAATAACCGGGAAGGACTTGATTTGACCAGTTTTTTTTTTTGTTAATTTTTTTGATTTTATTTTGTTGTTTTGTTACCTATGTTATCTAATTAGAATCTCATAGAGCCTATTGTGCAATTAAATAAGCCTATTGCATTCGTTGAAGTGTCGCAACATCTGAATGTAAAGTCTGAATTAAAAATCCTTGGGGGTAACTTGAAAGAAATTTGCCAAGGATTAATATAATATATGTACGACGGTGACAACCAAATAAAATATAAAATGAAATGCGTTCATCTGTCTATTTAAGAGATTTTACATTTTTAAGGTGACCTCCTAAAGTTTATGCTTCATAAAAATAAAAAATAAATAAAAAGAAGAAAAGAAAGAGAAAGGGAGATGGTAACTATGGAGAATTAGCCGAGCAAAAAAAAAAAACAAAACTATGGAGAATTAACAAACATTTAGGGCTTTGGGGAATTTCTGTCAACCAAATATGAGCATCACATGGACTATATATCTAAATGAGTAGTCGAAAATAAGCCCTCAGTCATTTGTGATCAGGAGTTTCAATTGTGTAGTGAGATCGATTGTAATGACATGATGTTATTCAGAGCGTTTGATTCCTTTCTCGGAGCTAGGTTGAGCTTTAGGCGTTGGGCAGGGTTCTGGTAGTGTGGAGTTCACTAGGGACAATTAGGCCTCATTTCCACTAAATTTGTGCACAGCAACTTATTGGCTTTTGTGAAGTTATTCATGCTAAACTAATTTTTTTTTTGTCAAAAGTCAAGTTGTTTCCACTAAACTAAAGCATCAAACATGTTTTATTCTTCTAACTCAATACAATTTCTACAACTTATAATTTAGTAGAAACAACTTGACGATTATGAATTATGTAGTCCTTAACTTAACAATCAACGGAAACACCCCTTTAGGCCTTAGTGCACAGTTAAAGATTCTTTGAAGTAACTTGAAAGAAACTAACTCCAAGGGGTTGGCGAAGTGATCTTGGCTTGGGACTTAGATGTTTGCTCCACCCTAAGGTCTTAGTTCGATTTTCATTGTCAACAACTCTTGGGACCATCTCATCCCCATGCGTAAGCGTAAGCGTGTGAAAAAGCTGTGGAAGGAGCTATAGGGATTAATCCGAGTGCACCGCGCACGCAAACTGGCCCGAAACTCCTTGCATTACCAAAAAAAAAACTTAAAAGAAACTTGCCAAGGGTTAAGATTACATATGTATGTACGTCAATACTATCAAAGACAAAACAAAACAAAATGAAATGCCTGCATTTGTCGATTTAGGTTTTAGAGTGACTTGATAAAGTTTATGCTTTATAAGAAACTGAAAAAGAAAGGGCTCGGAAAGGGAGATGTTAACCACGGGGAATTAACAAACATTAGGGCTTTGGGGCAATTTCCGCCAACCAAGTTTGAGCATCAGATCGATGGACTGTATTTCAAAAGAGAGAGGAAAATATTTTTCACGGTGAAGTCATGAAAAGATGTTTACGGAGTCAATCGCAATAGTTCAAAAATGTTTTGGACAGTCCGGATGTTAATAAAAAATTTCCGACGAAGAGTTTAATTCTTTTCCAGAAAATTTTTATTTAAATCTGAACTTTTCAAAGTTAAAACGAACGGCCGAGATTGCACGGAGCCGTCAATAACTAGTACTTCAAGAAGTTTCTCATATTTAAAGGAGTAGGCGACAATCGGTCTCGAGTCAGTAGGGAGACTAGTGCATAGTTAAAAAATAAGTCTAGGAACAAGGAACCAATCCATGCTCCAATCCATGATGTTGATGTAGACTGGGCCCCATCAAAGTTATAGAGTTAGGTTGAGCTTTTGGGGTTAGTTTGTAGGGGTATCCTCAATGACATAATCAAAATTGGCCAAATTATCTTTTATTTATAGTAACAATGTGAAATTTCACAATGGTACATAATTAGAAACCCATATTTAGTAGGGAGAGATAAAGAGAGTTAGGAATAAATGCAAGTGAGTGGACCCATTGATAGTGATTAATTAGAGGAGAGAGGTACCAATTAAATTTGGTTATTTGAAGAAAAAAAGGTTGCTAGTTTTGGTTATATATTCAAAGACCAAAATTTGGTTATTGGTTAAGGTGTTGTTAAGTTTAACTATACCATTGTGAGCTTCATTTTGGACCAATATTGTTAACTTTAGAAATCTTTTTGCTTTGATTATGTCATTGATGCCATTGGGGACACGTTCTATGTGTTTACACAAAGGGTGGTCCCCTTCAATAAAACAAAATCAAGTCTGTGTAGTGAAAGAGGGACCAATAATTGGATGGATTGTTCAATGCTCTCTCTTGAGGCCGGCTCATGGGGTAAGCCGAGGAAGCAGCCGCTTCCGGCCCCCGAATTTTGGTCTAAAATTGAGGTCCCATTATAAAGTAATTCACATATTAATATTAGAATGTTTCTAAATAAAAACACAATTTTATCTTATTTTCTTCAAAAACTCTTGCAATAATATCTTTTTATATTTATATTGTCATAATTGTATCCTTATAGATTTATTTTTTTTTTTTGTTATTTTTATACTTTTAGCATTTTCTATTAAAAATTCATGAATATGCAAAGGACTCAATATAGAGAATTCGCTTTGAGCCTCCAAAATACATGAGTCGGCCCTGCCTCTAACCTAGAGTTTTTCTCTCTAAGAAAAAAAAACCTACCCATTTTCTCTCTTTCTTCCCCTCCCTCCCCTAAGGATTTTCAATAATCTCTTCCGTCCAGTGAGGGTCTCTTTTCTTGCTTCCAAGAATCTCTCATGTTTGGTAAGGGTCTTTTCTCCCTCCCTCTCAGATCTTACTAGCTAGAATTTATTTGTTTTGTTCATTCTTTTTCATTTATCTTAGCTTCTCCTTCATCATTAAGGTTTGTTTGGAGTTTCAACAATGGTGGTGGTGATCGGTTAGGATCGGATTTGTGATTTACTTTATTCGTAGATTGGCGAATATAGTTGTTCATACTTTGGTAATTATGTGTTTGCTAGATTCTAGTATTCGTACTTTAAAAATTAGACCTCCTGATTGGTGATTGAACTCCCTATGAAACAATAATCATCTTGTGAGATTCTAGTATTTGTACTTTAAAAATTAGACCTCTTGATTGGTGATTGAATTCTCTGTGAAACAATAATCATCATTTTTGAAGTATGTTTGTGCTTTTTTATTAATGAAAGTATCCTACCATGTTGGAAAAAAAGAAATAGGGACAAATAATTGTGCGGATAATAAGGAGTTCAAACTAAATTAAATATTCAATATAGATGGTAAGCTTTCTCGTGGTTGATGAATTTTTCTTTTAGCTTTGAAGAAGAGTATTTAGAAATTAAGTGTAAAAAAATATAAAAATATTAATCAAAGTAGAAAAAAATCTAAAAATGGCAAAAAAAAAAAAAGACTTTCAGACAAATAGGCTCTAAATAAAAAAATTAAAAAAAACAAACAAACAACTTGTCTCTTGGGTTATTTGTAATCAAATACTCCAAACTCAAAATGAATTTTGCTCTTAGCAGGTTCGCCTCAATATAAACAAGCAGCGGAAATTTCCTAAAAGTGTCCGGTCATTGATAAGTGAGAGGGGACGTAACTTCTAAAGGGTTTTTTTTTTTAAAAATGATTTGGGACATAAACACCGATAAGGAAAGCAATGGAAAATGACATTCACTTTTGCTGAATCTCTTTTACCGGAGAAGAGAGAAAATATCTCAAGGTCTACCAAAACCCGCGGAGAGGAGAGAGATATATATCCGTGCATCACCCCAAGTTTTGAATGCAGAATGCAAAATGCAAAATTGACCTCTCACCCACCCCATGTATTCTTTTCCACATCCTTCTATGTTTTCACACTTACTGGCGAGGTCCATCTCAATGTTGTTAATCCTATACGGTACCGGCCCGAATTGGTCATAAAATGGTACACATATCTTGTTGTTCTATACCAGACAAAATAGTGGCCTATACCGGTTGATACCGGGCGTAACGGTTTGTATCAGCCTGTACCGGGACCTCGGCTGGTACAAATACTAGTATTTTTTTCCTTCGATAAAAAGGCATGAATTTTATGGTATTTTAACAAACTTTGGAGTCCATTTTATTATATTAATCATGTTAATTTGTTATTAGACCTAGTATTAAGGTGAGGCAAGATGTTAGAATTAATTTTATTTCTCTATCTTATGTTTCTACGTTATATTAGGGCAGTTCCAGGGACTCCTAAAAAACATCTAAAAAAACACCCCAAAGTTTCCAATCAATTTTTGATGATCCGAGCCGTTCAATGTAATCAGAACGTGATTTTAAGGGTACCTGCGAGAAATCAGCCAAAAAAAAAGACCGGAAAAGGCTTCATCCGAAAAGTTTTTTATTGAACGGTTTAATAAAAAATTGCTCAAATCAAGCCCTTCCTGGTCATTTTTTTTGCCAACTTTGATCAATCTCCTTAAAATCACATTCTAAACACATTGAGCGGCTCGGATCATCAAAATTTGATCAGGAACTATGAGATTAAGATTTAGGGTTTTTTTTAGAATTTTTTTTAGGTCACTGGTATACATAAGTACGTATATTAAAAATATCAAAAAATATATATTGCAATAAATTTGAAACGGTACCGAGATACAAATTGGAACTAGTCCAATAAAAAAAAAAACAGTACACTATGAGTTCATCCGTCTCAATTTGCCCGCTCTCTGTCCAGTGATTAATAATTGAATGGACGTTGTGAAAGAAAATGGGGGACCATTAAGGTCAAGTGGAGACAGTCCCACAAGACTTTTCATCATAGACAATATACCATATAGCTAAATGAAATTATCCACCCAAGAGAGCCTGGCAACCACTCGCATGAAACTCTAAAAAATAAATTATGAAGAAAAGCAAAAAGAACATACACTAAAGATGAGAGTAAATACCAAATAAGGGATATATCTTTATGTAGTGTCGTTTTATATAATAATAAAAAATTAAACTATAGTCCGTATTTTTATACTTTTTTTGATAACTCTTGTTAAGTTGAATGATTAATTCAAAAAATTAGGAAAAATAAAAATACCAAAATAATTTTTTTTGGGACAATGGACATGTATTTCTATGTGCATGCTCACGTGTTGTGTGTTCATACCTTGAAGTTGGTCGATCCCCTTCAATAAAACGAAATCAGTCCGTGTAGTGAAATATGGACCAGTAATTATGAGATGATAAGGGGTTTCAGACTAATACTTGGCATGATGGTTAGTTTCTCGTGGTTAATTAATTTTTCTTTTAGCTTCTAGGGAAAGTTATTGGAAATGAAGTGTCAAAAAAATATGAATCAAAGTTGAATTTTTTAGAATTTGCAAAAACAAGCAGAGACTGTCCATTTAATAATAATGGGAAAGTCTACAATACACACCCCTTAAAAGGGTGTACCATATGCACCTATTTTATGGTTCATTCATAACATTTTAATGTGTTTCGTAACTTTTATTCTAGAATTCATAACCTTTCAGCAATAGGATTCATAACATTTTCATTATGATTCATAACATTTTGGTATATCTCGTAACCTTTATACGATTCGTAACTTTTTAGCAATATGATTCGTAACATTTTTTCTACAATTCATAACATTTTGGGGGTGCATATGATACACACCAAATAAGGGATGTGTATTGTAGTCTTTCCCTAATATAATACATAGGCTAAAATTAAATAAAAAACAAACAAACAATGTGTCTATTAGGTTATTTCTAATCAAATACTCCAAATTACTCGAAATGAATTTGGCTCTTAGCTGGCTGGGCTCAATATATATAAACAAGCATTATTTAGCAATTTCCTGAATTTTGATTAACTTTAAAAGAAAAAAGAGAAAAACTGATTTGGGAAGTTGACATAAACACCCATAAGGAACAAATGAATGGGAAAAGATTCACTTTTGCTGAATCTTTTGCGAGAAGAGAGAACATACCCCGAGAAGGGCCATCAAACACCACGAAGAGGAGAAAGAGAGATATGGTTGCATCACCCCAAGTCTTCTTTTTTTTCACACGAAGGAGTGAGAGAGTAATTTCACTTACCACCTCTATTACTCAATCAATTTTTCTAACGCCACACCCAATCACATACCCAAATACATGCCCATACTCACAATAAAGGTGGGCCCACACAAACTAGGTGTGTAGTGTGTGCGGGCTCCACCCCAATCGCCTACCTCAAGTCATGAATGCAAAAATTGTCCTCTCACTCATCCCGTGTATTTTTTCCTCACATCTTGCTCTGTTTTCACATCTACTGGGGGGTCCATCCGTCTCATTTTCCTATTCTCTGTCTTACCATTAATAAGGGAATCAACATTACATGTGCAAAGAAATAGGGGACCATTAAAAGGTCCAGTGGAGAAACTAAAATAACAAAAGAAAGATACAGAAGACTTTTCAGCATAGACAGTCCCATAACACTTGGACAATATTCATATAGCTATCCAGTTCAGGGCTCACTTGAATAAACTAAGAACATACCGGTTTTCCCTCACCATCCCCTTTCTCTTCAAATCCAAAGCTACTCAGTAAACCACAAAAAAAAAAAAAATGGCAGAGGCTGCTGTGTTGGGACTTCTATCCAACTTCGCCCCCTATCTCCAAGAAGAGTTCAACTTGTTGGGCGGAGTACGGGAAGACATTGAATACATAAGAGCCGAATTCGAGCGCATGACCCATTTCCTCAGAGTTGCTGATGCTATAGAAGATAGAGACCCGAAAATCAAAGTATGGGTGAAGCAAGTTCGAGAAGCTGCATATGACACTGCTGATGCTCTTGACATGTACATGCTTCGCCTCAGATATAGACATCATCGGAGCACCGGATTCCGCACGTTCGTACATAAGGTTTCTTTTTTTATAAAGACTTTAAAAGCTCGCCACCAAATTGCTTCTGAAGTGAAAGGAATCAAGTCCAGAATCATCAATATTTCTGAGGGACATCAGCGATATAGTGACGTGCATGGCAAAAAAGAGCAAGGCTCAAGTTCTACTCATTCAGACATCGCATGGTATCATTGTCGTGGCGATGCCCTTCTACTCCAAGAAGCCGACCTTGTGGGCATTGACAATCCCAAATCACACTTGATTCAGTTGCTAGTGGATGAGGATCCTCAACTCAAGGTGCTTTCTATAGCTGGAATGGGCGGATTGGGCAAAACCACCCTTACAAAAAAAGTCTATGACGACGCAACAGTGAAGAGGCACTTTCAGAACCATGCTTGGATCACTGTTTCTGAATCATTCAAGGTCGAAGAGCTTTTAAAAGACATGATTCGAGTTCTCTTTGAAGAAGTCAGGCAACCAATCCCACGAGGAGTGGACAGTATGGATACAAACAGCTTGAAAGGTATAATTAATGCCTTTTTGCAGCAAAAGAGGTATGTGCTTGTTTTTGATGATGTATGGCAAATTGATGCATGGCAAGTTTTAAAAATCATACTTCCTGAATGCAATTGCGGCAGTCGAGTAATTTTGACAACAAGAAATGTAGATTTAGCATCTTTTGCTAGTGAAGAATATCATGGCATGGTGTATAATCTCAAGCCCTTGCCTCCCAAAGAGTCATGGGCCTTGTTTTGCTCAAAAACGTTCAAGGAGAATTCTTGTCCTTCATACTTGGAAGATCTTTCTAAAAAAATCTTGGGAAAATGCGAAGGGTTACCACTTGCAATAGTGGCAATTTGTGGTCTGTTATCAACAAAGGAGAAGAGTGCGGACGAGTGGGAGAGGATTTACCGCGGCCTAGGTGCGGAACTAGAAGGAAATGACAAACTCATGAGCATGAAAAAGATATTGTCCCTCAGTTATTTTGATTTGCCTTACTATCTTAAGCTATGTTTTTTGTACTTGAGTGTTTTTCCAGAAGATTGTCTCATTGATCATTCGAGGTTAATTCGGTTGTGGGTGGCGGAAGGGTTTATAGAAGTTAAAGAAGGAATGACAAAAGAAGAAGTTGCTGAGGGCTACCTCAATGAGCTTATGAACAGAAGTTTAGTTCAAGTGTCAAAAGTCAAGGACCGGGGAAGGTTCAGAGCTTATCGGATCCATGACCATTGGCGTGAAATGATAATTGCGAAGTCAAGAGAGCAAAACATTGTCACAATAGCAAGTGAAAGAGGTAGAGTGTGGCCTGAGAAATTGAGACGCCTCTCGGTCCACCATAATTTGGAAGACATTCAACAAAGCATCTGTTTCACACGCCTTCGTTCTTTATTCATGTTCAGCACAACAAATTCATTGTCCATGTTGTCAAAGGTTGCATCCTTAGGCAAGGGTGTAAGACTACTTACGGTGTTAGACTTGAGAGGAGCACAATTGGAAACATTCCCGCATGAAGTTGTGGACCTCCGTAATCTTACTTATCTAAGTTTGAGGGCGACCAATGTAAAAATGATCCCGAAATCGATCGGAAAACTCAAGAAGCTAGAGACATTGGATCTGAAACAAACAAATGTCACCGAATTGCCTGATGAGATCCTGAAGCTCAAACATCTTCGCCATCTCTTGTTGTATCGTTACGACACCGGCGATTGTTATTATCCTTTTCACCTTATAATTGGCTTCAAAGCCCCGGCCGGAATAGGAAGTTTGTTGTACTTGCAGAAACTATGTGCTATTGAAGCAAATCGAGGGAGTAATAGTGGCATTGTGCTAAGAGAGGTGGGGAAGCTAACTCAATTGAGGAGATTGGTCATTGTAAAGCTACAGAAGGAAGATGGGACGGTGCTATGTTCATCCCTTGAGAGGCTAGACAACCTTCGCTCATTGGAAGTTTGTGCAATAGAAGAAGATGAGATCATTGATTTAGATTCTTTGACTTTGCCACCCCGACTTCTTCTTCGAGGACTCTATCTAAGAGGACGTTTGGAGAAGATACCGCATTGGATACCATCTCTTCACAACCTGAAAAGATTATTCTTAGGGTGGAGTAAGTTAAGAGATGTTGATCCACTGCATTCCCTTCAAGATTTGCCCAATTTGCTTTGTCTTGAACTTAGCACGGCATATGAAGGAGATGGATTGTTTTTCAAGGCCGGTGGATTTCAAAAGCTTAAAATATTGTTGTTGATTCGCTTAGTAGGATTGAAACGGGTGAGAGTGGAGTCTAGTTCGATGCCTCTTCTTGAAAAGCTCATTCTTCGAGACTGTAAATTGATGATGGAGTTGCCCTCGGGTGTTGAACATCTGGCCAATCTTAAAGATCTTGAATTGAATGATATGTCGGAAACATTAATTTCGAGGTTGAATAGAGACTTACAAGGTGGAGACTATTGGAAAATTGCACACGTCCCTAAGGTTTTCATTGGGAGGGCCTCCAACTCTGGTTACTTCATCCGTCGTTATCTATGATACAGTAGAATGGGTGGGGATGAGGATCTTCGAAATTGGGTCATCCCCGTTATTGATGTGCCCTTTTTTCCTCATATTTTTTTGTCGTTTGTTAGAGCTTGAAAACTTGTTTGTGTAATCATGTTGTCAATTGTAGATATTTCTTATGCGTACTTTTTTTTGTCTTGAATTGATTGCTTTATCGTGAACCTAATATTTGATGTAATAATAAGCTTGGCAGAATTTAGAACTTCAAAGCATGCCTTCGGTTTGTCGGTTTGCAACAATCATTATTTAGATAATTAGGTTAAGTTCAACACATCTCTACAGGAACCTAGTTTCCCTTGGTGCTGATTAAAAATGTTTGATATGTTAATTTCCCTCTGTATCGTTATGATAAGTGTGAGTCTGTGACCGTTAATTTTTTTTAGGAGTCCTTAATTAAATATCTATCCTTCCGATCACTTGGACTTTATGGTTCTCATCCCGGCTAAAAAATCTCGAATTCTACGCTTCCCATATCAGTTCAAATTCATTTGAAATCCCTCTCTCTTCTTTTTCCACTTTTCTATGTATGCATAAAGCATCCATTCTTTCTAACATTTTTGTCTAAATTTTTTTCCAGTAATTTTTGTTTTTGTAACTTTTTGTTTAGCATTTCGTTGTTATTTTTGGGGTTAATTGTTCATCTTAATGAGACGAATCAGAAAAGTATAATAAAGTGGACCAACATTGAAAAAAGTTCACTATAGACCAAAAAAAAAATTTATGAAACACTTGTCTTTTTTTCTATAAATTGTCGTGTTATATGAACTTTTTTGTGTGTTTGTTCATAAAATTTTATTTTTTAGACTTCTTCCGTCGAAATGGATGATTAATCCAAAAAATGCAAAAGGGAGAGGACAAAAAAAAAAAAGAAGAATGGCCTTTAAAGTGTAATGAAGACTTGTTTTTCAACACTCAGCCCATGCCATAATCACCCTTGTTCATCATCGTAACAAATTCAGCCCCTTCTCGCTTCCATCACTTCAGCTTATGAAGTGTATTAACCTCCCTCCCACAGCTTCTCGGCGTCATATTTTTCTGTGAACTAATCTTCTGAACATTAGCCTCGAAAATCCTCGAGCCGCCTTATGGTTACTTCTACCCAGGGACAGAGTCAGGAATTTCATTATGCAGGAGTGATCGTGCATGCGAGAAAAAAAATATAAATGCACATGCATAATCACATAAATACATTAAAACTCAAAATAACGTAAATACATAAATCGGTTTAACTAATAGGATCGATCTTGATGTATGTGTCTCGTTTTTCTTTATTGTTCATCTTCTTATTTTTCATTCATCACAATTGGACGAATTCGGTACATGAGCTCTCATGTTACTTGATTTTACCAGTCAAAAAATAAAGAAATAGTAGAAGTCTAGAACAATAATTGGGGAAAAACATACCTACAACTAAAATTTCACCAAAAATATTACTTAGGGTTTCCAAAATCTCTTCTCCTCCATTGCTATTTTTTCGAAATTGCCTTTGAAGTCTTAACAATTGGGGATGTTTGTGTCAAGAGAGAGAGGGGGGATTTGGTGTGCCATTAATATTTTAGGGCAAAAAGAAATAAAACTTTAAAACACTAAAACTATCTAACAAAAGATGGAAGTTTATTACTTGAATATTCACAATATTAACCCTATAGTTTTATTTTTTGTTATATTTTAGCTCTTAGCCTTTAGTAATTAATGTTGGTATCTTTGTATTTCAAAGGTTACTATTAATTTTTTTTATTTTTATATAAGCTCTTAGCCTATATACTTTCATAGAATTATTATTATTTTTTTACATATAATAGTAGTGTTTCTTTTTCTTCTTGCAGGGGCGACCGCCCCTACTGGTCCCTCCCTGACTCCATCCCTACTTCTACCATACTTGGTGTCACGGGGCTGTTTTTTGCCTAGAAATTTGCCTGTGATGGCACCAAGTTTGCCAGCAACTTGGTCTCAGCCAACTAGTGTTTACTCACACACCCGATATATTTGAACGTCTAGAAACACACACAAGAGTTACGGGAACCGTCCTAACCTTTATTAAGCACCAACTTACAAAGAAAATATTCAAGAGTCTAGACATAACATCCCTCTGCCTTAGGCTACTAAAATGCCTTGCCTATATAGGCTTACAATCATGAAAATGTGGCCACTAATTAAGTACATGAGATCATGGGGCCAACCCATGATCTTGCAGTTGACACCCCCAACTACCCTAGGCTGTGTTGGCTTTGCCAGAATCTACCAACACACTGAAATATGAAACTGTCTGGGCGATAACTGCCTGTTTCTACCTTGGACACTTGTCCCATGCTCCCAGCAACATGTGCAGCCCGTTTCTACCTTGGACACCTGTCTCATGCCCCCAACAACATGTGCAAAATGTTGTTTAACTGTCAATAACCATTTTGCCTGAGCCAACACAAGTCTGCCTTCGTTTTACCAGAGCCAACTCAAGGCTGCTTGGCCAATTTTGTGATTCAACCCCAGCTCCCAATACTTAGCCATTTTTTTCGATTGCCTTGTCCCACAAGCCTGCTTCCTGTTTAGCATCCATGCCATGATATCATCGGGCCTTCACGTGCATTATTACTGCCACTTGCCTAAGGGACCAGTGCTGACACCATCGGGTCACCTTGTAAAGACACGCCTACCTTATGCCTTTGATTCCACCGGTTGGCTAGGGTGCTAGGTGCCACTGCTAGCCAAGCTTAGCAAGCTTTGACCATCAAGGTGCTAACACCTGGCCAGTACCATAACACCCCTTGTTCATCATCGTAACAAATTGAGCCCCCTCTCACTCCCATCACTTCAGCTTGTATAGTGTAATTAACCTCCCTTCCCTTTTCGGCGTCATGGTTTTCATTGGTTAAAGCCTCGAAAGTCCTCGAGCCGCCTTACCTGGCCAGTACCAATCTACTTAAACACGGAGGATTTTTGTATTAAGTAGACTCAAGTAGGTTTTCTCTATCTAGTTTCCCTCCATCTCCTAGGGCTCTTACATGCGATTTTCAACGTTGATTTAGCACCGAAGTTATTAGCAGGGGAGGCACAAATGACACTAAAACAGATGGTACAGAGCTCTGTGAAAGAAACAAGATTCAAAGTTCCTTTTATCACATCAATTTATGTTCTCTACTTATCAACATGTACAATTCTAAATTGTTGGACTGATATGGTTAGTTAACAGAATACTACAGTACCACATTTCAGGAAATATTTTCCACAGCGATCTCTTTGTTGTAGTTTTTGCCATGGCTTTTATAGCGCCGCTAACAAAATACTTGGAACGGAGTGCAAATTGGAACATTGAGTATTGTGACTTCTGCTTTGGAGGGGGTATGTGGTATTGGAGCTATAGCACGCTCAGATTATTTTAACAGAGATTACTTTACGCACGCGTGCACACACTCATCCATGCTCTACAACTAGACAAAGTTCATCAACAAACTAATTCAATTACGTAAAACAGAAAAATCCAATCATTTCTAGAGCACAAAATTCAAAAATTTCAAAAGGTAGTAGGGCAGAGCAATTTGGCTAGTTAACATTGTTAGTAATTTATTTTAATCAACGGGTATCTGTAATCTTAACATGGGGAGATTAATAAGTATTTAATATCATGGAGCTCGTAATATAATTGAGATAAGGACGGGAGTGCAATTATAATTCTGTAGTGGAGTGAACTATAATTAGTGAAATAAGAAATAGAATCCTGGTGGGATTAAGTTTTCTTATTTACACTGGAAGCCCAGACTTATTACTCCTTAGGTCCCTATCGTAGCCCTATATATACACGTTATGCTCTCTAGGTCAGGATGATGTTTTTCTATTATTCAGGAAATAGAGGCAGGCTTAGAGAGAGCAAACAGATCACGAAAGAGTCCACACTTGGTTCGTATTCTAGACGTGCAGGGAATACGATAGAAGATCGTAAGGTACGGTCGAGCAGTATTCGTGGTTTATAGCAAGACGTGCTATAACAAGTTCAACCAGCGTTCGTGTCGCAAGGAGTTGAGGTAGAACCCTAATTCCGCTTTATAGGGTTTTACAATTTTTGTTGTCTAATCTGTACGCGTCATTACTGGGTCTTGGGGATTCAGTTTCCCAACAGTGGTATCAGAGCAGGCTGTAATCACGCGTATGGATTAAACAGGCCATGTTGTCCGTAGGTTATAGAGGGTAGAATGTAGAACCGTGCTAACCCTTGTTTTTACAGTGTTCTTACCCAACTATTATGGTCACATGATTTTTATTGGCTTTGTGTGATTGGATCCCACGATAATTTTTTCCTGGTTATTGTTATTTATTGTGTACCACGATTATTTTTCGTGGTTGTAATAATTAACGTAGCATGTGTTATTTATTGGATGCCACGATTATTTTTCGTGGTTGTAATAATTAACATAGCATGTGAACTCCAATGGAGGCATAAGATCGATATTTGTATGTTTCTTCGATTGTAATAGCATTCGACGGTTATTCGGAGATCGAAGATGGTAGATACAAAAGATTCAAGTTATTTGGCTCGCAACAGTTTTTTTCCAGATTCGTAGGGTCTGATTGCAGGGCTATTTCGACCCAGTAAACATTGGAATCAGAAAATCTGTTCTTCACGAAAGTTGTAGATAATTGAATTTCGAATCCAACCCAATTTGAATCACTTCAATTGGAGGTCAGATGAAGAAGATATGACCAAAATACTGAAGGCTGTGCAGTTTACGCGGGAATATGTTAAATTCGAAATTTCTTGCCTAAGCACGGTTGGATTTTGGTTTTCTTGATTGATTCAAACTATCTAAGTCTTCTACACAAGTATAGCCAAAGGATTTCAAGTTTGAAAGGACTCCTTATTGCTTAAGGATTTCAAATTTGGAAGAATTCTTTGTTGCTCAAGGATTGCATCTTTGACCATAATAGTTGGGTTGCATATTTTATTATGTTTCCTAATTTATGTTTGTGCATGTTTCTATGAATGTTTGCATATGTGATAGTTTACCACATTGAGACAACATGGTAATATATGGCCTTTGACCTAGATCACGTTTTTTGCAAACTCAAAAATTTTGATAACACTCACAATTTTTTTTTAAATAACTAAGTGGGAGAGGGAGTTTATTTTTATAAATCCCACGGTCTCCATTACTAATATGTAGATGCTGTAATTAATTTTGTGTGATGGTTTTAGAACCTTCCCCCCCATCGGGCAAAATTAATTATGACATTATCGGTACAGATTTCCTTAAAGGATAGGTCTATGATAATTGTTGTGTGAATTACTTCACCATCTGAGGTAATTCATAACGGAACAATAGGTCATGGGGTTAGGTAATGGTATACACTTAGCTGTAAATAATAATATTCTCACCATCTGAGTCACTATTATTATTTATAGGACCGAAGCTATATTGGCTATTTAATTTTGCTTGGCACGGTATAATGTCTAGATAGTAAAATTAAAAGGTTGTGCCTATCTACACGAATGATAAAGAGTAGAGACTTCCCATCGAGGCATGCTCTTCACGGTGTGTAGGGTTGCCAATGTTTTTCTTTTAACATATGGTAGAGGGAACCAATATTAAAATGAAATTCAAAATTTTTATTGCCCTTCATAATTGATTGTTATGTTATTTGATTCTTAGATTCAAAAATGGGCTCTTTCAATCCACTTGCTATTATTCTCAAAGAAAATAAACTTATTGGACCAAACTATGTTGACTGGAAAAGAAACTTGAATATTGTGTTAACTGCTGAGGGCCACAAATATGTGCTATCTACGGCGTGCCCTCCTATACCTGAAGAAAATGCCACAGAACAAGAAGCAAAGCCTTATAAAGATTAGGTTAAGGCTGATGAGATGGCGCGGTGTTATATTTTGGCTTCTATGTCGAATATATTGTAACATCAGCATCAAGCTATGGAAACTGCTTCTGATATGATGCTGAACCTCAAAGAAATGTTTGGGGATCAGAATCGGGTAGCAAGGCTAGTTGCTATGAAAGAATTGGTGAGCATCACCCATGTTGAAGGGACCCCGATTAGGGATCATGTTCTAAAGATGATAGCTCTTCTTAATGAACTAGAGATCCTTGGAGCTGAAATTGATGGGGAAACCCAGATCGATTTCGTTCTTAACTCACTGCAGTCTAAGAGTTTTAAGCAGTTTCGCCTGACTTATTGTATGAACAAAATGCATTTATCTTTGGCGGAACTTCTTAAGGAACTCCAAGCAACTGAGGGTCTTTTGGTTGCGAAGAAACCACCATCAGTGCTAGTGGCAGAGAAGACTTCTACTTCTAAGCTGAAAGGCAAGAAGAAGCAGAATAAATCTCAGAAAAAGGTTGTGGAGGCAGTTCATGCGCCTCAAGGTGGAGTGAAAAAGCCTACGGGCAAGTGTTTTCACTGCAAGCAGAAAGGACACTAGAAGAAAGAATGTCCGGCTTTTCTCAATAAAGTGAACAAACAAGGTAAATCTTTTCACTAGTTGTTGAGTCATATTTAGCGGTGTTATCTACCAGTACCTGGTGTGTAGATACGGGAGCCACTAATCATGTTTGCAATTCATTGCAGGGGTTCCAGGAAACTAGAAGACTCAGTGATGGGGAGATTTATCTACATATGGAAAATGCTACGAGAGTGGCAGCAGTTGCAGTAGGAAATATTTTTTTTAAAATTTTAGTAGTAATAAGAGTTTAATTTTGAGAGATTGTCTTTATGTTCCTACTGTTAGAAGAAACTTGGTTTCAGTTCTAAGTTAATAAAGGATGGATATTTGGTTTATTTTAGTGACTCTGTGGTTATTAAGTTAAATAAACGTTTTTGTCTGTTCTGGTTCATTGGTGGATGATCTCTACATTATAAATCCTATATTTCCTACAGTGCAACTGCATGAATTGAATAACACTAATAATTTACCATGTAAGAGAAAAGAGCCTTCGAAATTGAACCAAACGTATCTTTGGCACTTACATCTTGGTCATATTAATCTGAATAGGATTTCTAGACTGGTTAGAGATGGACCTTTAGGTTCATTAGAAGTTAAGGAACTTCCAGTCTGTGAATCCTGTTTGGAAGGTAAGATGACCAAAAGGCTTTTTTCAGCAAAAGGATATAGAGCCAAAGAGCCGTTGGAATTGGTTCACTCTGATTTGTGTGGGCCTATGAATGTCCAAGCTAGAGGTGGTTTTGAGTACTTTGTCACTTTTATTGACGATTACTCAAGGTATGGATACATTTATTTGATGCGCCGTAAGTCCGAATGCTTTGAGAAATTCAGGGAGTATAGGGCGGAAACGGAAAAGCGTTTGGGTAAATGTCTCAAGACACTACGATCTGATCGTGGTGGTGAATACCTCTTGAGAGAGTTTAGGGACTACTTGTCAGCTGAAGGGATTACATCCCAATTGTCAGCTCCAGGTATGCCACAACAAAATGGTGTAGCAGAGAGAAGGAATAGGACTCTTATGGATATGGTAAGATCAATGATGAGTTATTCAGATTTACCAATTTCATTTTGGGGACATGCACTAGAAACAGCAGCGTATATTCTTAACTTGGTACCATCTAAGTCAGTACCATCTACACCCACAGAACTATGGACTGGGCGCAAATCTAGTCTCCAGCATGTTCGGGTTTGGGGTAGTCCAGCACATGTGCTGAATGGGAACGCAGATAAATTGGAATCGAGGACAGAAGTTTGCTTGTTTGTGGGGTACCCTAGAGGAATGAGAGGTGAACTGTTTTATAGTCCTGCGGATAAGAAGGTCATTGTTAGCACTAATGCCCGATTCTTAGAAGAGGACTATGTGATAGACCACAAACCCAGAAGTAAAATTGTTCTAGAAGAATTGAGAGGAGAGAGACCGACACAAACTTCTTTACCACCAATAGTGCAAGAGGAAATGCCACAAGAGATATTTGTAAAGGCATCTATTGACACATCGCGTAGTGGGAGGGTTACTGTTCCACCCAGTCGGTATACGTTGTTGGGAGAGTCTTTTGAAATGATCCCTGATGATCAACATGCTGAACCCTGTAACTACAATGAGGCACTTCAAGATAAAGATGTGAAACTTTGGCAAAAGGCTATGAAATCAGAGATGGAGTCTATGTACTCTAATCGGGTCTGGGATCTTGTAGAACCACCTGAAGGGATTAAACCCATTGGGTGCAAGTGGATCTATAAGAAGAAGAGAGGGGCGGACGGGAAGGTGCATACCTTCAAAGCTAGGCTTGTTGCGAAAGGGTATACTCAGAAAGAAGGGATCGATTATGAGGAAACTTTTTCGCCAGTAGCCATGCTTAAGTCCATTCGGATTCTCTTATCCATTGCGACTCATCTCGATTACGAGATTTGGCAAATGGATGTAAAGACCGCGTTCCGTAATGGAAATCTGGATGAGTGTATCTATATGGTGCAACCAGATGGATTCATAGCAAAAGGTCAGGAGCACATGTTGTGCAAGCTTAAGAAGTCTATTTATGGGCTTAAGCAGACATTTAGATCTTGGAACATTCGTTTTGATCAAGCAATCAAGTCTTTTGGTTTTGATCAATGTCCGGATGAGTCATGTGTGTACAAGAAGCGCAACGGAAAAGTTGTAGTGTTTCTAGTACTATATGTCGATGATATCCTGTTCATCGGAAACGATGTGGGAGTGTTATCTTCAGTGAAAGTGTGGTTATCCCACTAATTCGAAATGAAGGACTTGGGAGAAGCTGGTCACATCCTAGGGATTAAGCTTATACGAGATCGCAAGAATAGGATGTTGGGCTTATCACAAGCTACTTATATCGATGTCATTCTAACCCGTTTTAGCATGCAAGATTCCAAGAAAGGGTTCCTCCCTTTTAGACATGGAATCAATCTATCCAAGGATCAGTGTCCTAAAACACCTGAAGAGATGGAGAAAATGAAGGCAGTTCCTTATGCCTCGACAGTAGGAAGCCTTATGTATGCTATGTTGTGTACTAGACCTGATATTTGCTTTGCCGTTGGCATGGTTAGCAGATTTCAGTCTAATCCAGGGCAAGAACATTGGACTGCAGTGAAACATATACTCAAGTATCTGAAAAGAACTAGAGATCATATGTTGGTGTTCTAGTCAGATAGTCTGGTACCTCATGGGTACACAGACTCAGACTTCATGTCAGATAGAAATTCCAGAAAGTCTACCTCAGGATATGTGTTTACCTTGGGAGGTGGAGCCATAAGTTGGAGGAGTATCAAACAATCTTGCATTGCTGATTCTACCATGGAGGCAGAGTATGTGGCAGCTTCTGAAGCAGCCAAGGATGCTGTTTGGCTTAGAAACTTTTTGTTGGATCTGGAAGTGGTCCCTTCAGTGCAATCAGCCATTACACTCTATTGTGACAATAGCGGTGCAGTTGCTAATTCGAAGGAGCCAAGGACTCACAAGAAGGGCAAACACATTGAGCGTAAGTATCATCTGATTCGAGAGATCTTATAGAGAAGTGATGTTGCTGTGACCAAGATTGCATCAGCGAATAACCTAGCAGATCCTTTTACGAAGAGCTTACCAGCTAAGACTTTTGATAGTCACGTAGAGGGAATGGGAGTGAGATGCATGGCAGTATGGTTTTCAGTCTTAGTGGGAGTTTGTTAGGAGATTATGTAAAAGTTATGTTTTTATATGATGGATTAATATTTAATTATTAATCAATTTTATTCATTTTTGATGAGAATCTTTTATGGGCAATATTTGCATGATATTTTTGTATGTTGTGCATGTGTGTCTTTTATTCTACATAGTAGATAATCCAGTGTGTAGAGTACGACTTACACACAGAAGATTGGATCATCGATTCTTGTGGAATATAAGTTATGGTTCACAGTCTTAAATGGAATTTGACACACCATCGGTAGGACTGTAGCACAATATTTTAGTAGGTTTTTCTTGACTACAGGGAATGGTATTAATTCCAACTCATTGTGCTAGTATACTTTGTGTGTATTGAACGGGACCGTATTGAGATAATTGTCTTTATACTAACTTTATAAGACAATTGGAATCTCATGGTTATTATGAATGCTTATGCTCTTAATCCAAAGATAATTATTAGAAGTATATATTTAATGTTGTTGATTTTGATTCATTAAAGAGTGAGATCTTTATACGGTCAATAGTCTCGGTGAGTTGGGTAGCAACATTATGTATATGACAACTATTAATTATTAATGGAATCCATGTCCCGATAGGGATTGATGATACCCCTTGAGTAAGCTTATAAGTTTCGATTATGTCAAACCCTGCAGGTGGATATTTGTATCCGACATATCGAATAAGTTAAGTGGATAGTCTCAAGTTAAGATGTTGATTAAGTGGGAGATTGTTAGTAATTTATTTTAATCAACGGGTATCTGTAATCTTAACATGGGGAGATTAAAAGTATTTAATATCATGGAGCTCGTAATATAATTGAGATAAGGACGGGAGTGTAATTATAATTCTGTAGTGGGGTGAATTATAATTAGTGAAATAAGAAATAAAATCCTGGTGGGATTAAGTTTTCTTATTTACACTGGAAGCCCAGACTTATTACTCCTTAGGTCTCTATCGTAGCCCTATATATACACGTTATGCTCTCTAGGTCAGGATGATGTTTTTCTATTATTCAGGAAATAGAGGCAGGCTTAGAGAGAGCAAACAGATCACGAAAGAGTCCACACTTCGTTCGTGTTCTAGACGTGCAGGGAATACGATAGAAGATCGTAAGGTACGGTCGAGCAGTATTCGTGGTTTATAGCAAGACGTGCTATAACAAGTTCAACCAGCGTTCGTGTCGCAGGGAGTTGAGGTAGAACCCTAATTCTGCTTTATAGGGTTTTACAATTTTTGTTGTCTAATCTGTACGCGTCATTACTGGGTCTTGAGGATTCAGTTTCCCAACAAACATGACATTCTAATTGTTTCATTTGAAACATAATCTATTATTACTGGGATTAATAACAGTCAAATGCAAAGATGCTAACGAGCAAACTGTTTCTATCTATGAATCATGAGAAAAAGGCATTCATCTCTGTGGTGATTAACGACCATACAATGCTCTCCAACAACACATGGTGCCCTGTTGGAGTATGAGATTCATACCTCTTCAAGTTATTTTAGATCCTTCACTGGAAGACATGGTGCTCAGTTGGAGTATGAGACATGGTGAAACTCCTCATGGGTTATCCAAGTACAATCAGAAAGTGAATGCCCCTTCCACTTAATGAGATACTTTTGACAACCTCCATGTCGAGTTGAAACAATTTGATGATTTACCACGTCTTCCATTTCATCCTCGAAACGTTTGGATGCCTAGAGAGATGCGACAGGGTCAGCCCGGTTACTATCCTCAACATGCCCAGAATACGGAGTTAGATCCTCAATATTGAACAGGTTACTTATGCCCATATCAGGGAGACAAGGTATGACAAGCCCAAACTGTACATCAGGTGTACAAGGGCAGAGTGTCGAGAGTTTTTAAAACGGGTTGCTTTGTTCAGCTTAGTGAGTTTATGGGTAGAAATTATATGGTCCATGTTTCCCAGATTGTGGCTGGAAGAAGGATTTACAATGCGAGGGATATTGTGAAATGCCATCAGGAGGTTCATGTGAACGTGATTTATGTTTCGGATCTGGATTTGTGTCTTTCAATGAGGGATGTTGATCAAAATACTGGTGAAGACCTACTTCCGCTGAATGAGGACTGCTTTCAGGACTGATCCATTGGGACCATTTTTAGTGAGGATGAAAGCTGTGAACTCCGCGTACAGCTAAATCCTGCTCCTCAAATGCTCCAAGAGTTCTCTCATTTGGATTTTTTGGATTTTGAATCTGTTAGAATATCATACAATATCGTAATCATATCCTTGATATGATATGATTATAATATTATATGATTTTCTCCACCTACCCAATTTTCTGCTCCATTTGAGCCCAACCCACTCCATTAATCAATTAGGCCCAAACCAACACCCAAAAAACAAAAAAGGAAGAGGAAAGGGACAATTTTATCCTAGTTCTATTACCGGCTGCATTGATATTTACTTTTCTCTACGGCGCTGCTGCAACTTTGCTCACTCACTTTTCTCATACAATTTTGGTCTACTACTATGGAACAATTTGACATATCACTGTATGCCCACCCCATCTTGGAAGGTCTTAAACGATACCCTCCTTCAACTCAGTTCACCAAAAGTTCACTATCATCTGTATTTGCGGATATTCTCTCCAAGTCTGGTATTTTATCCGAGTCTGGTAAGAATTCTACAGCCTTGTCTGCAGCCATAAGTACATCCTCATGGTTCTTTGATTCAGCATGTTGTAATCATATGACATTTGATTCTGCCGTTTTCTCCTCAAAATCACATATGCGTATCACACTCCAGCCATCCAAACAGCTGATGGTTCTCACATACATGCTAGTCACGTCGGTCATATCTCTTCACTACAAGAAAAACACAATTCCCGACTAACGATTTAGTCGGCAAATGTCACCTATTTAGTCGGCAAAAGGTTTTCCCGACTAAAAAATTTAGTCACCAAGTTTGTCGATGAAAGAGAGTCGGCAAAGGTTTTTGCCGACTAAAACAAGTTTAGTCGGCTACCCTTTACCGACTAACATATCCCGACCCAATACTTAGTTAGTAAGTGGTCAATATTTGGCGACCAACCTTTTTTTAGTTGGCAATTTCAGTCGGAAATTGTGTATTTTGTTGTAGTGCTTCCTCCACCATATCTCTCTCTGATACAGATTTGATTCCTAAGCTTACATTGAACGTAATATCTGTGGGTCAATTATGTGAACTTGGGCTTAATGTTATGTTTTCTACTTTTGGTTGTCATGTGCAGGATCCTCGAACTGGAACAACTCTTGGGATAGGCCGTAAAGTTGGACACCTGTATGAGCTCATCAATTTGCATATTCCCTCTCAGTCCCCATCTCTCAAGTCTGCACCTCCCACTCCTTCAATGAGTCGTTCACAATGTTCAGTTACATCTAATTCCTCTAATTCGCTTGGTCTTTGGCACTCTCAATTGGATCATGCGTCTTTTGGTCAAATACATACCCTTGTTTCAAATGGCCATTTAGGATCTGTTAAGGATGAATACGTTGATTGTCTTTCTTGTCAACTTGCTAAGCAATCGGCACTCCTGTTTTCGCACAGTGACTCTTTTTCCTCTGCTCCATTTGATTTAATTCACTTTGATATCTGGGGACCTTCCTTAAATACCACCATGGGCGGATCCAAATATTTTGTTATTTTTGTAGATGACTATTCTCGTTTTACATGGTTATATCTCATGAAGAATAGATCTGAATTACAACAGATTTATTATGATTTTTCCAAAATGGTTCAAACTCAATTTTCACGCCCAAGCAAAGTTTTTCGTGCTGATAATGCCATGGAATATAAAGAAATAGAATTTTTAAATTTTCTTCGTCAAAATGGAACCTTGCCTCATAGGTCTTGTGCCGGCACATCTCAACAAAATGGTCGTAACCATAGACACATCCTTGATACTGTGCGTGCCCTTCTTATAGATGCCTCTTGTCCTGAGCAACTTTAGGGAGAAGCTTCTCTCACCGTTGTTTATACCATTAATCGTGTCATCTGCTACCATTGGAAATCAGTCACCCTATGAACGATTATATGGTATATTACCCAACTATAGTCTTCTCAAAGTTTTTGGATGTGCTTGTTTTGTTATCTTACAACCTCATGAGTGTACAAAGTTGGAACCACGCGCTCGTTTCTATTGTTTCTTAGGATATTCGATTGAGCATAAAGGATGCAAATGTTGGTATCCCTCTTCCTAACGTCTTCACATTTCTTGGCATGTCATATTTTGGGAGCACAAAATGTTTTCTTCTATGTCCAAGTTTCACTTACCATATGTGGCTACTTCACCTTTCTTCACCGACCCTTCTATAGATATATTTCTTGATGATATTGATACAGGTTCTTTTGAGCTTCCCCATGCGTTCTATCCTAAGGCGTTGATTCTGTCTAATGATCCTACTTTTACACGTTTTGGCTCTTCTCTTCCCGAGTCTCCACATTTCGGTTCTGCGCCCAACAAGCCCCTTACGTTACCCAACTCTCCTACTACTGAGCTTCCTGCACCACCTCTATCTAATGATTCAGAACTTCGTCACTCTTCTCGGGTAAGGGAAGTCCCTGTTCATCTTCGTGATTATCATTGTTTCTCTACTATTCTTTCTCAGCATGAACCTCACACCTACCGTGAGGCAAGTTCTAACCCTCTTTGGCAGCAAGCAATAGAAGAAGAATTATAGGCTTTGGATAAAACACACACTTAGGATATAGTTGACCTTCCTCCTAGCAAAACTCCTATTGGTTCTAAGTGGGTTTACAAGATAAAAACTCGCTATGATGGCTTTATAGAACGTTACAAAGCTCGTCAAGTTGCTCATCTCACTTCTGTTCGGAGTTTACTTGCAGTTGCTGCTGTACGCAAGTGGAATCTAAATCAGATGGACGTCAAGAATGCCTTCCTGAATGGTGATCTTACCAAAGAAGTCTATATGCGGCCTCCACCTGGGTATAATCATCCTCCGAACAAAGTGTGTAAACTTAATCGCGCTCTTTATGGTCTCAAGCAAGCTCCACGTGCCTAGTTTGCCAAATTCAGCACCACTATTCAGAATTTTGGATTCTCTTCTAGCCAGTATGATTCTGCACTTTTTATCCGGAAGTCTGCACATGGTATTATTTCTCTTCTTCTCTATGTTGATGGCATGATTATTACTGGCGACGATAATGTTGGTATTTCTAATCTCAAAGCCTTACTCAGCAAACAGTTTTAGATGAAGGATCTGGGTACTATGAGCTATTTCTTAGGTCTTGAGATCTCATCTACATCCGATGGCTACTATCTCACTCAGGCTAAGTATGCTTATGATCTTCTTAGTCGTGCTGGGTTCACCGACAACAAGACTGCATCTACACCACTTGAGCCAACCACTCGACTCACTTCTCTGGATGACACACCACTCCCAGATGCCACTCTTTATCGCCAATTGGTTGGTAGTCTTGTGTATCTTACTGTCACCCGACCTGACATTACCTATGCTGTTCACATAGTTAGCCAGTTCATGTCTGCTCCTTGATCGACTCATTTTCAGGCTGTTCGTCGAATTCTTCGCTATGTCAAAGGCACTCTATTTCATGGCCTCCACTATTCAGCACATTCCTCCCTTGAGTTATGTGCATATTCAATTCCGATGCTGATTGGGTTGGTGACCCCACTGATCGTTGCTCTACCACAGGTTACTGTTTTTTTCTTGGTGACTCTCTCATCTCTTGGCGAAGTAAGAAGCAATCTCTTGTTTCTCGTTCTACCACAGCTTCGCTGGTTCCTCAATGATATGGGTGTTATTCATTCCACTGGTACTACACTTTGTTGTGATAATCAGAGTGCTGTTCAGATTGCCCACAATGATGTGTTCCATGATCGCACCAAACATATTGAGATCGACTATCACTTTATTCGACAACATGTTGTCGGGATAGCGTTCGCCAATTCTCTCAGTTTCCTCATGCGATCAGACTGTGGAGATCTGCACAAAGGCTCATCTCAAGCTGGTGTCTGCACTACCACCTTGATATCATACAATATCGTAATCATATCCTTGATATGATATGGTTATAATATTATAGGATTTTCTCTTGATCTCTTATTATTGTAATTGATTATGATTTGATTGTAATTAAGTTGATTGTCTTCCATAGTTAGGCTTCCTCACCTTGTATAAATAGGGACCTCATTGTACAGTTTATTATTGAATTCAATACAATATTCCTTTACTCATATCTAACAGAATCAATCACTTTCTTGGCAAACAGATATTTCCTGGTAGTTGTACGTATCAACTTGTGAGCCATCGATATTTCCTTCTCTTGTCATCCTCAGAGTATCTAAGATCCAACAAAAGAACTTTAGAGTATTTTCGATCCAATGCTGGTTGAATTAGTCATACAAACAGATCGGGCAAGTGAAATTTTATATTCAATCGTCTTAAGAAAAACTTCCCTAACAATATGGTTAAACCACGCAAATATTCAAAATAAGTGATTATGTTTTGTACAACTATAGAATGGGCGCTTAATATGGAAGTACTGTTGTGCACGTACTTCGACTACTTTCACAGATTTGTTCCTCACGATGAACTTACCTATATATAGTTGATTCTCTTGACCGGGCAACAATTTTTGTGCATGGGTAGTTGTCAGATTTTGATGCCAAGTTTGTGCGAAATCATTGCATCTTCTGCATTACCAACAGATTATATTCAATGCTACGGGTTACTCTTTGTGCTTGTTTCGATTGGTCTAACAACGTTCTAAGCTAGCTGTCCCACACATGGACTGTCAGCAATGACAAACTCTCTCGTTGAGGGAGGCTTTGTTCTGTCAAGACTAAATCTTTCACTTGTTCCACTCCCCGACGTGAGGAATTTTCATGCTCCAAGTATGTCAGCAAAAAAAGATGGTACATCTTCTTTTTTATGTGGATACTGTTTTGACACGAGACGCGAATGCATGTGCAGGGAGATGTAGTATGTTTTGGTTGAGGGCATTAGGAACGTAAAATAGTTGCTCAATCCGTTGATTACGAACTTCGAACTTGGAATTGTAAAACGAGAGAGCATGGAATATAATTGATTTACAAAAACTAATCTAAGCGTGTCCTTAACAAAATAAAATAAAATGTTCCGAGTATGTGCAAATGTTTTGATGCAATAATTCATTAGATGAAAGACTCTTTCGAAGGTATACGTTTGGTGTACAAGTGTAACCTTACATCCATCATTTTTAAGCTTCACTTCCGGCCAGAGACAAAAATCTTGTCCAAGTTGATGGATACCTTGCTTGGGTCGTCACCCCACGATCAAATTTTCTTTAGCTGATTGAAATTTTTTTTTTTCAAATCAATGAATCTGTTGTTTTGGTTTTTTCACCCCACTATCTATAACACAGTCATGTGTTTTTTTTTTTCAAAGCCGGTATTCATCTGCAAGGGTTAAGGGGAATTAGTAGATTAGTTCACAAGGGTTCAAAGACCATCTATATCCTGAACCAAAACCGTCAACGTCGAGTTCAAACTCTGACCTCCCACAAGGGAGGACCAGGAAATATCATTGGGCTACAAGCCCTTTGGCTTAAATCATTGTTTGTTGATTATGGACGGATGTAGCAGATAATCATTCACTGCGTTGTCTAGTTCCTAGCTACCACCACCTTATGCGGGTCTAGCGCCGTTTCATAGGGCGAGCCCATATCATATCATAACTTTTACGGGAATCTAACACTTATATTTCTCTGACACCCCCTCGATTCTATTGACATTTTTTAGTACAGAAATCGAGCTGTTAAACTACTGTAGGCTTAACCATCACAATATTTTATGAGTAAGGATGTGCAAATAAAATAGGACACTCCACGTTTCCATAAATGCATTTCAAAAGTTGCTTTAGAATATGCGCGTACAACAAAGGACTCTGCTACCGAAACAGAAAAGAGGCACTGACGGGAGCCACTGATGGCCATACGGGGCCTATTTCGGGCTCCGCACGAATGATCCGAGCAGTTTAATAATTTTTAAAAAAAACCCGAGTGATTGAGCTGATTTTTTATGGATCCACTCGGATTTTTTTTAAAAAATTATTGAACAGCTCGGATCGTCCGTGTGGGGCCCAGAATATCAGATTGAGCTGATTTTTCATGAACCCACTAATTTTTTTTTTTAAATTATTGAACGATTCGAATCATCAATGTAGGATCCCGCGTGACCGTCAGTGGCTCCGTCGGTTACTCTTGTCTGTTTTTTAGAGTTTCCCTAAATCAATGTTTGTTGACTTTGGAGGGAAATGACAGATCACTCACTGCTATTTCAATTTCATAGCGACCAGCATCACGTGCCGCGGTGCGGGTCTACCGCAATTTCGTATGGCAAGCCCATATTATAAGGATGAGTTCGAATATATCTCACTACTTCCGTGTGAATATTTTTTTATTTATATTTGTTGGGATTATTTTTCTTTCACGGAGATCGTAGTTTTTTGTCAACATGATAATATATAAATTCATTGATAGGAAAAGAAAGGTACGCAAGATAGCATCCATCCCTAATTAATGGAGATTGTAGTTGGGTTGGACTTGTAGTGACTGTAAAATTGTTTGGTCGACCGTTAATCTCCCTAATGAGCATAGTAGTTGGGTTGAGCTTATAGTGATTATAGAATTGATTCCAATTTCATGTAATTCTTATTCTTCAATTCTCCTACCGCTTGAAGAAGAAAAATGTGCAAATAAAATAGGTTAAATTTCACTTACACCCCATGATTCTACTGAGATGACATTCACATCCCCTTTAAACTTTAATGGCTGTGATTGACCATTTTGCAATCTAACGACGGTCTATATTTACCAGGGGTACGTATTGTAAAAGATCCATTTCTATGTGGCCGGTGATTTGAGAGAATTGGGGAGTCGAAAGATTGGACCCATATCTCGATAATTTTAAATTACTGATAGAGTGTATATGTCATCCAAAGAAAATTATTTTGCCCTCCACATTTTCATGGATGCACTTTCAAACTTGTCTTTTAGTGCTTTAGATTTTATATATATATATTATATTAAAACAAAACCACTATAACCTAAAAATTGGAGTGAACTTATAAAAGGCATGAAGAACAAATTAAAAATTATTTTCCTAAACTCAAGTTTGAACTAACTTAATTTATTTTGAGCTAGAAATATAAAAGAATATGAGTAGAACTTAAAAGAAAATCGTAAATGACAATATACTGCAAAAAAAAGTTGTTGGGTTTGAATTAGTTTTGTCTTTAGTGAAATTTTTAATATTATATTGAATTGTTTGCTTTTTAAATTTCTCTCCCCGTTACAAATGACTAATTAAAAAAGAGAAATGATATTAAATTGACACAAAACTAACACTCTAAAGAAAGAAGACAAAATGAATAATATTGTCCAAATGGAGCGTAAGTTAGGGTGCCTTCTTCAAAGCCGTGGGGTGTGGTAATCACACATAAGCTAGGTGGGTTGGTGTTGGAGACTATCATTAGGTTAGAATGGAGGTGATACGAGAAAAGAGAAAAGGAGGTGGTGAGAGATTTTCAAAAATTTATCAATTTTGTAGTTATTTAGTATTAGTAAACTAAGAGTAGTGTAACCAACTAGGACTAGTTCACTTGGCCAGGACTCTTGTATCTCAGTAGGAAGTCAGGAGTTCGAGTCTTCCCACCTGCGTGTTGTTGGACTTGGTTATCTCTTGGACACAATAAATGTAGTGTCCAGTGGTGTGTTGTTGGACTTGGTTATCTCTTGGACTCTCATACAATAAATGTTGTGTTGTTGGACTTGGTTATCTCTCTTGGACTCTCATACAATAAATGTTGTGTTGTTGGACTTGGTTATCTCTTGGACTCTCATACAATAAATGTAGTGTCCAGTGGTTTGTAGTTCGTACTTCATATATAGATGATATAATGATCTATCCTACCGATTGGGAAAAAAAAAAAAGGATAGTGTTCATATAGGTAAATGCATTTCTTCTGATGGTAGGTACTTCAAAAAAAAAAAAAAAAAGTACTTCCATTTCGTCAACTAACAGTTCACTAATAATGGACTCAAAATGTTAGATTGTATGTTCCTTATCGTGATGCCCTTGTGTCGTATGTCCTTTTAATCTTTGTATTCATCTTGAAAGATTAATACAATCGATCCTTTTTTATTGTTAAAAAAAAAGAGCAAATGAACTCCCATACGTAGTCACAAAGCAAGGAGGAGCAGCACGATTTTATAGAGTATATATAAGAGGGATGTCAATATTGTGATTTCAGTAGAATAGAGGGGGGTATCCGTGAAATTTACTCAATAAGATAGTTGAATATGCCCACCATATGGTGTGGCGGGATTTGGACTTATATAAACATATACGTTGGGAACCAACTGATCATGTGGGCTTCATCTAATATGCCGTAAATGAAGCATTATTCCAAGTTGAATTTATAGAGCAAATATAAAATATATAGAAATTCTACGAGTAGAGACAATGGTTAAGATAGAAGTATCGGACGGCGTACGTACGGAAGTTTTTTTAATCTGATTATTGTTGGGTACGGAGTTCCCTCATAGATTTTGTTACACAATGTCACTCCATGCAACTGCTCTAAAAACAGACTTGCGGGTGCAACGTCGAATATCATAAAAGACTTAATTGAAGCACTTCCTAACTCTAATTGGTTTTAGGAGAGATGGTGAAAAACCGGTCTGACAAGTGGTATCAGAGCTAGAAAGTCATGGGTTCGAGTCGCGGAAGTGTCATCGTGAAGGAGGGATTGTTGGGTCCGGATTGATTTCAGTAGAATAGGGGGGGGTGGTAATCCATGAAATTTACTCAATAAGATACTCCTTCCGTCCCAATTTAATTGTCCTTTTTAGGAGTTCGTGTCACTTTTCAATTGATTATAACTTATAATTTATAACATTTTATGTGATTTCGAAAATATTGTATTATAGAACTCATCGAAATCTATCAAACAAGATCCATATTCGATATGAAATTCATTACGAATTTAAAGATATAACTCATTTTTTAACCGGTTAGAATAGAACGATGGACAATTAAATATCGGATACATATTCGATAGGAAAGCCATTCTTTTACTTTTGGACTCTACGTACGTGCTGGATCACAAGCTACAAAAAGGGGGAGACCACAATTCTAGACTTTTTCCATCAATTTGCTCGTCCTCTATCTCATCCCTAACTCCCTTTTACATGATCATTTGTGGAGAGAGAGAGAGAGATGGGTGACACTGATGTTGATTTTTTCCTTGAGACCTTGAAGCAACTTATAATGAGCCCCGAAGTTGAATCAATCAGAAAAGAGAAATATCAACTCAAATCTCTTGAGGAGGAGATTAAGTATATGAGAGGATTCCTCAAGGTTACGGAGAAGAAACGCAACGAACATTCAGAAGTGATGAATCTGGTGAGGCACATCAAAGACGTGGTATCCGAGGCAGAGAATATTATAGAACTGTTTGTAGTTCAAGCTTTCAAGGCTAATCATGCCCATTTTCTTCGTCAACGTCAGTATTGGTTTTCCCCTGTCCTTGAATATGTCAAAAAGATGTTCAAGACTCATCAAGATCATCTTTCCCTTGTCCTTGAAAGTGTCAAAAAGGAGATCAAGACTCTTACGGCTGAGGTAAAGCAGATTTACGACGAGAATATGTATGACGTTAATGGAGTAGCAAGCAAAAAACTCGAGCACCCTTTTTCCAAAACTGAAGGTATTGGTACACTCTTTCAGTATTTTCAAATACTAGTTAATGTTTTATGTTGTTTCAGTTTCACCTATGTCGGGCTCTTATGAGGACAATATCATGTCATAAATAGGAGAAATTGTTCTATTCCAAAACACGTATTTAAATTTTTATTACCCACTATGGCCCTATTGGAGAAAATGTATGTGATAGGAATTTATGCTACAATCATAATTCTAAGTAATATTTATCAATCAAATTCACGAAATTAAATAGATAGAGAAAGGGAATAGAAAAGCCTGTGGCTTAGAAAAGATGCACCCCCTTCTGTACGGGATTAGATGGTGCTCTTTCCCTAAGATATGATGACTTTCGAATTCTCTTCTGTGCATCGAATTAAACAAACGGTTGGTGTAGCTTCCTGACACTCTATACTGTATGAAATCCAGCAGCAAATGTATACAGAAAATATGATAGAATCCGAGCCAGACATAAAACAGCGATTAAGAGGATGTAATAGAGCAAAGGAAACTTCGTGTTGGAATTAAGGAAGAATAAAAGGAGTAAATACAGTACTGACAAAGAAGTCCGATAAGTGAATTGAAATGCACATTTTGAGAAAAACTTACTTACTCATATAAACCACAACGTTATATAATATATTTATAATAAATGGTTTTCAACTAGTTCCACGTCAAGTTAAATGATTAAAATTCATTATTGACAAATCAAATGAACTATATATGTAAAATACTAAACTAAAACAACAAGGCCCCTCACATAACTTTTGGCTCCGTCTTTGATCATAACCCTTATTTTTATTTCCCAACAGAAGGTTCAAGTTCATCGGGAGGGAGCGACATATCCAAAGTGTCAAAAGAGAAGGTGGTGGTTGGTTTCAAGGAGGAGATAGAGACATTATTGGGAAAGCTTCAGGACAGCGGAGAGGGTGGAGGAGTGGAGATAATATCAATCGTCGGTGCAGCTGGAGGCGGCAAAACCACTTTGGCCAGAGAAGTGTATGATCATCCTTTGATGTCATATACCTTTGAAATCCGTGCATGGGTCAATGTTTCTCAAGATTATGATAAGACTATGAAAAGGAATTTGTTGACTCGTATTTAGGAATTAGCTCCCTCAACAAAACATGGAGATTACGAGATGAGTAGTGAAGATAAATTGGGAGAAGACACGCACAAATGCTTGAAGGGTAAGAAATATCTCATTGTCATGGATGACATATGGGGTATTGAAGCCTGGAATGATATCCAAAGATCACTCCCTAGGGAATGTAATGGCAGTAAAGTGTTGTTCACTAGTCGACTACTTGTTGAACCTAATAGCATCCACTGCGTCCCACACTGTTTGGCTCCCTTACCAAAAAGTTGTAGTTGGGAGTTGTTACAAAAGAAGGTATTTGTTTCAACAAAAAAAAAAAAGTATACATAGTATAACTAAACATAGTGATTTGAACATATGCTTCCTTGTACTTTTGTCATATGTTTCCTATTTCTAATTTCTTTTCAAGAATTTCTATTTCAAATATGTCTTATTATTGTCATATGAACTGTTAATTAAACTCCTATACTTGGTTCAAGTTTTATGTAACTACAATTATGGAAATCTATTAATATTGCACACATATATTAAATGAACAGGTATTCGGGAAAAAATGTTGCCCACCGGAGTTGGTTGGCATCGGTGAGCATATAGCAGAAAAATGTAAAGGACTACCCCTCGCAATTGTTGCAATAGCTGGCATTCTGGCAGTGGAAGACAAGACACTCGACGTGTGGGAGGGAGTTTCCAAACGTTTAAGTTCGATCATTGGCAAAAATCAGGACGGTTGCATGAAGATACTAGAACTTAGTTACAATCACCTGCCTCTTCATTTAAAAGCGTGTTTCATTTATATTGGAGGATTCCCCGAAGATTCTGAAATCCTCGTACGTGAGTTAATATGGTTATGGATCGCGGAGGGATTTATTCAGCAAAGCGAGGGGGATAAAAGCTTGGAGGATGTAGCGAAAGATTACTTAAGCAGTCTTATTGATAGAAGTCTCATTATGGTAGCTAGGAAAAGGTCCTTGGGAGGAATTAAATCATGTCGTATCCATGATCTTCTACGTGAATTATGCTTGAAAAAAGCTGAGGAGGATAATTTTCTCGTGCAAATTTACGGGGATGATACTTTTTCACCTTCTGCTGCAAAGCATCATCGCCTCTTCATTGGCTGCCAGTTCTTTCGTGAGGTTTCCTTAAGGCCTTGTACTCGAAACCTTCGTTCTTTTCTTTGCCTCAACTTGCAAAACTCCAATCATTTACCATTTGAAACAAATCTAAGATTTTTTGTTAAAAACTTTGAACTTCTTAGGGTGTTGTGTTTTATCTCCACTGAATGCCGAGGATATATAGGAAGAGGAGATCTAATTCATTTGAGATACTTGGCACTTCAGTTACCAAAGGACACATCGGACTTTGCATCGCCATTTTCCTACCTCTTCAACCTAGAAACCCTTATCCTCCGAGCTCAGTGGACTCACTCTTATTGGAAAACTATTCCGTTGCCTCGCGATATATTTAAGATGGTTAAGTTGAGGCATCTATATGCTAAAAGAGGGGCATTCACATATCATCTTAGCTGTCGTTTTACTGACTTAGAAGTTGGAATTGGTTTGGAGTACCCTTCGTCCAAGTTGGATAGCCTACAAACCTTGCATCCAATATGTCCTTGTAATGAGTGCCGAAATTTCTTGGTAAGGACTCCCAATCTTAGGAAGCTAGGTGTTTGTGGAGATCTAATATCCGACGATTTTGTTTTGATGCTCCCCGACCTAGAGTTCTTGAAATGCCTTGAGACACTCAGTTTTACCCACTGCGGCTTTCGGAACGGGGCAATTACTACCCTTTCGCCAGTGCTGAAGTTTCCTCCGACTGTTACGCGGCTAACTTTGGAGAATACGTCCTTAAAATGGGAGGAGCTATCAATCCTCCAAACCTTGCCGAGCCTTGAGGTTCTCAAATTATCAACGTGGGCCTGTCGGGGACAAATTTGGAACACAAGTGAACTTGAGGAGGGGTTCTCTCAACTCAAGTACTTGAGGTTACATGGTCTAGAAATTGAAGAATGGAATGCTTCCGAAGATCAATTTCCGAGTCTTGAGGTCTTAGTGGTTAAATATTGTTCAAATCTGAAGCGGATCCCGATTGATTTTGCTAATCTGAACGTACTTCGTGAAATTGAGGTAGTGTTGAGCAGTCGCTTTGCAGAGGAATCAGCCAAGGAGATCCAGGAAGAGCGAAGAAATACAAGAGGAGATGATGATTGCATAAATCTCTTGGCCTCGTCTAATTATTAATTGGAAGTGGAACCACGACAAAAGAGACTATCCTTGCATTTCTCATAAACCCCGGCTTTAATTACTACTGTCTATGTGCCAATATAGTTAGGATGTAGGTCAGTGGGTTTGATGCCTCTTTCTCCCTTTCCTTTTAATCTTTGTAACTTCGATTCGTTGATTAATAAAATTTCTTCTTTGTTGATAAAAAAAATAAAAATTACTACTGTCTGTGCCATTAGCCGAGTAGTCATTTGGATTACAGGAAATTTTTAATTATTGTCAACTGGCCCTATTGTCCCTACTATAGCTGTCGATCTTCTTTATCACCCCTTCTCCACTTGGTACGTTTTTCCCCCCCTGAGAGCTCTCTCTCTCTCTCTCTCTCTCTCTCTCTCTCTCTCTCTCCCTACACATACACACATTACAAACACGTACGTAGATAAGTATATCTTTTATTTATCACTACAAGAAAAATGAAAATTTGTGACGAAAATGTGGCGACGAAATTTGATTTCGTCACTAAATGAGTATATTTGGCGACGAAAAAATAAATTCGTCACTGTTTTGACAACTTCCGTGACGAAATAATTTCATCACCAATTATACTTATTTAGCGACGAAAAAAATATTTTCGTCACCAAAGGTTCCCATTTGGCGACGAAATACATTTTTCGTCGCCGAAAGCTTAATAAAGGTGACAAAATTATTTTTCGTCGCCAAAGATAATCATTTGGTGACAAAAAATATATTTCGTCACCAAATGAGACCAATTTAGTAACGAAATATTTTTTTTGTCACCAAATGCTTAACTTTGGTGACGAAAAATAATTTTGTCACCATTTGAACACTTTCAGCGACGAAAAATATATTTCGTCGGCAAATGGGTACCTTTTGTGACGAAATTTATGAATTGCGCTTTGTCACTAAATGTATTTCGGACATAACTCTTTACTAAAAATTCCGATTGAGATAATTCAAATTGGGTTTGAACAATAACTCAATTGCCTACAACTTTCATGTTTATCAAAATTGCTAATTTTAATGTTTAAAGGTTCACATTACATTCGAAATATATTATCATGCTAAACATATATGTTATATATTAGATATTTCAAATATTTACTGAAAAGTGTGTGTGGTGCAGTTGGTCGGAGCTTGCGCGAAAAACTTAAGTGACTCGGGTTCGAAACCCAGCAGGAGCAAGAAAGAAAGATTTTTTTCCATATGAAAAACGTCTTTTGCAACGAAAAATTTCGTCGCCGATTTCTTATATTAATGACGAAAATTTTTGTCGCTGATGTGACCCATCGATGATGAATTTTTTCGTCGCCAAAAGGAATAATTGATGACAAAAAATTTCGTCGTCAAAAAGCACAATAAGTGATGAAAAAAACTTCGTCACCAATTATTCACTTTTTGGTGACGAAATATTTCGTCATCAAAAGGCAATATAGGTGACGAAAAGTAGATTTCGTCACCAGGTAGGAATCCTCGACAACCTTTAGTCGACAAATTTTTTTTCGTCACCTATATTATTTGTGACAAAAAACATGCAATTTGTGACGATTTTCAGTCGTCACCCAAAGCAAATTTTCTTGTAGTGTATGTTTGTATATACAAATATATGTGTATATATCTGTGTTTCTCTCTCCCTCTCTCTCTCTCGCTCTATCTAATCTCTATGTGGGAGTAGTTAGGAAGTCGGGTAGATTTCTAGTATGGGGTTTGAGGGTGGTTTTAGATAAAAAAAAGAAGTAGACTATTTTTTTTTATTATTCAAATTTGTTTCGCATTTGTCAGTTTTGCGTTAAACTTTTAACAATTTCAAATAGACGGAGCACTACAGTAAACAACCAAAAACACCCACAATAGTGATAGAAGCCCCACAAACAGAAAGATCGAAATCCCACACAATAGACACCAAAGATGAGAACCAAAAAAAAAAATGGTAACGGAACTGGACAGAGTCTGTCGTACCGGAGCAGACTTTATTCACCAACCTAACACTTGCTTATTAATTAGGACAATTAGAATTACCCATTTTCACTATAAAAAAAAATTGCACTACAACTTATTAGATTTTGTGAAATTTTTCATACTAAACTAAATTTTTTAGTCAGAAGTTAAGTTATTTCTACTAAACTAAAACATTTATCACGTTTCTTCACTAATCCCAACATATTTTCTACAACTTGTAATTAAGTGAAAAATACTTGACGTTTATGGACTACAATAAATATTCAATAATTTAACACTTAGTGGAAACGAGTGCACATTTAATAATTCTTTGAAGTAACTTGAAAGAAACTTGTAAAGGGTTAAGATTATTTATGTACGTCAATGACTACCAAAAACAAAACAAAATGAAAAGCCTGCATTTGACGATTTAGGAATTTTACTTTTTTAGGGTGACTCGATAAAGTTTATGCTTTATTGAAAAAGGAAAAAGAAAGGGAAAGATGTTAACCATGGGGAATTAATTAACAAACAGTTAGGACTTAGGGACGGAGTTAGGATTTTATTCTAGTAATGACGAAATGTATACTAAAAAATTAAAAAAAAAGTATTGCAATATGAATTGTCATCGACCCTAATAGATTAATAAACTATTTACACAAATCAACTATTTTCTTGACTATATGTTTCTATCACATTAGTTTACACAAATCAATAAACTATTATATTTTTTAATTATATAGTGCAAATACCATCTATTGCTCAATACAAACTCAATAAGGTATTCAAAATATTCAATAATTTTATAACTTCAATTGAATACTGAAAAATTGAAGAACACTAGCCTTTTTCCGATGGAGTTTGAGAAATTCACACAAAACGCCAAATGATAAATTTTTTTTAAAATTTTTTTTAGAAGTCCAATACTACACAGTGCCGGCTTTGGAAATTTGAAAGTCTACTAAACGAGAAATCCACTACTACTGTTGAGTCGTGAACAGTGTCGACTGTGTTGGTTAACTTTTTAAATTTTTTAGGTTAAGTTGTTTTATGTTAAGTTATTTTAGATTAAAGTGTGGAGTTTTTTTTTCTTTCACTAGACCTCATCCTTTATATTATTTTATTTTGACTCATTGAATTTAGTTTTGGAGTACTATTTTGGGTCTCCATTCTTGAAAAAAGATACTCTCACCGTTCCTTTTTAAGTGTCCAACTTTGTAACTCCAACTTAGTATGAAGAAACCATCATTATTACACATTTCACATCAATTTTTACCTCCATTTTCTCTAGTTACCATCTATGGAAATATCATCATTATACTTTTACTCAATAACTTTTCAAAATGGAATATACTTTTAAAGGTAAAATAAAAAATGCACAAACTTTTACACACTAACTTTCAAAATGGATACTTATTAAGGGACAATCCAAAGTAGAATACTGGACTTTAAAAAATGGGGCAAAGGGAGTAAAGAATTTAGGACTAGTATATGGGTAAAAATAAGAAAAAAAAATCTAGCAATGGCCGGTGAGTCTATATAAATTGGGGATAATTTTTTTTACATTTAATAATTATATTTTCTTAAATTCTTACCGTGGTGGCCACCCCTACTAGACCACCTGGCTTCATCCTTTGATGGATTGTATATTTGAAGGAGGTAGGCGACAATTGGTCTTGAGTCAGTTGTGAAGAGTTCCATGAGTGTGTCATGAGGTTGGTAGTAATCACACAATGTTTTTTGATAATTGAAAAGGGTGGGAGGGGGCGATCAGCGTAGCAACCCCCCTTGAGCGTGACAATAGGGGCTTTCTACCCACTGTGAAATATTCGGTTCGAGCCATAGCTACTGTCCAAGAGGACAAACCGTCACCACAACACCACCTTGGTACAAGTGAGTATAAATGTTTACCCTCACACCCCCTTGCTACTGGCAAGACTCGAAACTGAGTCTCGCCTAGGGATAAAAGGCACCTTACCCACTAGGCTACCACCTTCGGTGATATCACACGATGTTATTCATAGTGTTTGGTTCGTTCAAGAGGTAAAAATAAAAAAAAATGGATATGAATACCGACCTAAAAATTTAGGGACAATGGACATGTATGTCTTTATGTGCGTGTTGTGAGTTCACTCCTTGAAGGGTCCTTCAACAAGACGAAATTAAGTCTGTGTAGTGAAATATGGACCAATAATTGGTGACTTTAATTGTGAAGATACTTTAAATACTCGGTAGTGATGGTGACTTGCTTGTAGTTATTGAATCATCCTTTTAGCTTTTTGGGGATGTTTTAAGTGTTGAAAAAAATATAAAAGTATGACTCAAAGTTGAAATTTGTGGGTAGCATGCCCTGAAAAAAGGTGGATCGATGAGCGCGTTTTTGGCGGACGAGCGCTCGATTCAGAGACGCCAGGGTTTAAAAGTCCGACACACAAGGAACCGAACATGAAACGCTCGCTACGCTGTTTGATTTGAAAAATGTGAAGACACCAGTCCGTCATAACCATATCTGGATTCGGGAGCCAGGTTACAAGAGGAGAAGGGTTTTAAGGCACCCCTCTTGCCCAATCCGGAGATCAGTCTCTACTTAGGCATTTACGAAAGATGTTTTGCGATTCTGTTAGATTAATCAATTCTTTAGCTATTTAGGAGCAGGAAACAATTTAATGGGAATTAAAGCTATAACATGTTTGCAGTGTAACAATCTAGATTTTTGACCCAATTTTTTTTTTTAAATATAATATTATTAGAATTCTTTTTTTAATGCAATTTTTTTTTTAAAAATACAATTATGCATGCAATATATATATGCATTCTTTTTAAATTTTTCCTACATACACATGCTTGTATGCACACTCCTTCTCCTCCCTCACCTCAAACTCATTTCATCTCTCCGTCTCCTACTCAGTCTCTACTTTCTCTCTAACCCTAAAACCAAGCCAAATTCGTCCATTCCAAATCCCATGAGCCCAACTCCATTAAATTCACTCTTATCCAACCTCTTCCAAATTCACCTATACAACCCCTCCCCATTGACCCACGAAATTTACACCACAATATTCCCCACGCCCCACCAGTCCAAAAGAGAGAAAACCCAAAGAAACCCAAGCTCCAATCAATGGAGTTTTAGAGAAAAAAAGAAAGAGAGAGAAAAGTGGGTTTCATAGCTACGCCCAACCGAAAGTCAATTCAACCATCCCGATCACCTCCTACAACCCAGAGCATCTCCAAAAAAGCCTCAATCCGATCCCAAAGTCTCCCGATCAAAGAACCGAAAGTCTTCTTCCCCAAAATTCAAGATTCATTTTTAAATCAATTCGATCCGATTCAAGGTACTATAATCCATTTCAACCTCTTCTCTAAGTATATTAAGTGTTTATATGCTTAACCCTATGTCCCGAACGAAAAAAATATAGTTCACTGCGCGTTTTCTGCCATATTCACCAATTTGATATTATTTTTGAGCCCGACACTTTATTTGTAATTATTTACGAAGAAGATGACCCTTCTGATATTTATTTTACAATCTATCTGATATTAATATTATGATAAACTACTGATCTGATATTATTTTTCTTACAATATAATATCATCTTAGTATGAAACGTATTAGTTATATCAGTTTAATTTATCTAGTAGATTGAGTTGGTTTTAAATGTTTCGAAACAATTTTGCGACCTTCCAAACCTCATTTTTTACGCCCGGACTATTTTTCCTAGACTTTTCATATCTGAAAGATAATAACTTGTTAAGATCATTTTTTTTTTATTTAATTATCTATTTATTGAATTATGTATTAGTTATCTATCAAGTTTACTAACGAAAAATCTTTGCGACCTTCCAAACAACGTTTTAACACCCAAACTAATTTTTTCTGGACTCCTTGCATCTCAAAGATGATATTTTGTTAAATTAATATTTTTTTTATTTTATTTACCATTTATTGTTATTTCTATAGCATTTCCAATCAAAAATTCCTTACGACCTTATAAACCATATTATTAATGCCCGAGTAATTTTATTTAGACTCCCTACATTCCGAAGATAAAACTTTGTTAACCTCAATATATTTTAATTAGTAAATTATTTATTATCTATTTACTTCACTTTCGGCCACTTTATTTAACGTCTTTATTTAAAATAATCCCGCGACCCTCCGAACCCAACTTTTGATACTCAACTGGTTGCGTAGGACCTCTCGGACTCTTAATCAGGTCACGTTAATTATTTTAATATTTTTACCTAATTAATGCATTAAATTAGTTTTTAAATTAATCTAATTACTTAGAAATAATTAATGAGAGCCTAGAAAATATTTTATTATATATTTTTTTTAAAAATTCCACTTCATTATTGACATTGTACCATACAAGACTAAGGGCAACGGCCCATTCATAAAAAGTTGTGTGATTGCATTGCTCGTTAATTGTTTTAATTATTATTTGATTTAATTGTATATTGCTGCACCGACACTTGATTTGAATGTTAGAATGGACCCTAAAGACATGGGGTGGTATGCAAATAGAGTTCACTTAGACGATGCTAGGTAATAGATGAATTAGAAAGTTTTGTTTTCTTTAGAATGCCTGCAGGCGGTATTTTGAGATGTGATGAGTTGGATGTGATGGTTTGAAACTGACAAAGTAAGCCCAGTGTTAATTGATGAATTGAGACTGGCAAAGTAAGCCCAGTGATGATTGTGATGATTGTGAAGTGGTGCATAAGATAGGAGAACCCTAGTTATGATTCGGGCATGATAAGCTTCCTTTTGTTGTAATGAGAGGGATACACGCTAGGTACATAACTGAGGTGCAATCCGCGACAACAAAAGAAAGTGATCTCATGGGACAGGGCATAGCTAGCGGTTGGGGAGGAAAGATCCCGCGGAGGAGATCTTAGACTACTCGTCAAGTTAATGGATAGTAATAAACTGGTTTATGTGGAACAAACTCTGTCTTACTTTTTCGCACTACTATTATCTTGCTGCTTGCTAACTGTATAATAAGGGGGATAGTTGGGTTGAATTATTCTACTGGATGATTTATCACTCACGGATACGTTTGTATCCTGGCAAATCATTTGTTTCGGCGATCAATTTGCCAGTGGGTGCAGGATTCAATGGAGAGAATTCAAAGATGTTGCAGTTCAACACGGAAAGAATATCAGGAACAAAGATCAAGTATGTTTCGGATTTGTATCAAGCCTAGAGTCAGCTCTGAAATTAATGTATTTTGAATCAGTAAATTTATCTTGTGACTGTAATAGCTAAACTTTATTTTGAAAAATTATATTTATTTAGCAAATTTTCTTAAGATTTTATTTTATATTGCTTCCGGAAAGTCGGGGCGTTACATGCAGGATGTGATCGATAGCTTGCTCGCTTATTGAAACAGTTAGTATAAGATTAAAATAGACTGTTGTAGGAGTTTAAACAAACTGGGAGGCCCCTGTTTTGGAGTGACGTGCGCAGGAAGAAACCAGCATGCACTGAAAAAGTCACTGCATGCTGATCACATCTGCGTGCGCTACTACACGACCAGCGCGCGCCAGTAAACCTAAGCCCACAGCTCTTATTTTCAAACCCTCTGGGCTCTGGAAGAACCAGTGCACACCCAAGACAAATCAAGCAGTTCACAAGCAATTAATATACAGTTTATAGGCTGAAAAGCCCTACAAATCAACAAAGCACCCTATAAACAGTGTGGAGACAAAACAACAACCTAAGGCCAAGTTACCCATGCAAGGCCACTCACTAATCGTAGACAGACTGGCGCGCGCGTATGGCGCTTCGGCGCGCGAGTGTTGTGCCCTGGCGCGCGCGTGTCTGTCACTCAACCAGTGTTTGGTTTACATATTTTTGGGCTCTGATACATATTCAGAATGATCTCAAGGGTACTCCATAGCAGCATATATGCATATTGAAATACAGCTAGCATTTCTAAAAGGAAAGCAGTAAACTGGTTATTTACATGCTTAACAGTGATCTATATGTAAGTAAGTTATAAAACAGTAGGACTCCAATCCCCACACGGACCTGCGCACGCAGCCACAAAGTGGCGTGCGCGAGAATGAGACCGACGCGCGTTGGTTCCTACTATGATGGTTTTTTAAACCTTGCCAGCTTTAGGGCCAGGACTGGTATTGATTACCAGGTTTGACCCTGCCAGCCCCCCTCAAGGATATGAACAGAAAGTAGAACAAAGGTAAGCTATACCTTTGATTTTTGAGTTTTGAAAGGTGTTTGAGCTTTGAGTTGAGGTTGTTTGAGGTGTTTGTATTGTTTTTGAGTAATGGAGGAAAAAGAACAAGCTATGCTCTTAGATGCTTAAGGTGTAACCCTTTCACAAAACTTAAACCCTTTGAAAGAGAAGCAAATGAGGATATATATAGGAGGAGATGGAGGTGAATCTGGTTGGTGCAAGGAGAGGAGCTCAGCCAGTCCATGAGGCTGGCTCAGGGTTACTTGGTGGTTAAGCATACCAATCAATAAAGGTGATGGAGATAGGTTTTGACCGGCGCGCGCTGGTTGCGCTCCGGCGCTCGGGTTGTGCCCTAGCGCGCGTGGGTCAACGGTCAAGCTTTGACTGTTGACCACCACCTGTCCGGTTGACCAACGCGCGCGGGTTTGGGAACAGCGCGCGCGTATACCACCTACTCATGCGTTTGTCAACGGTCAAGCTTTGACCATTGACCAACACCTGTCAAGTTGATCCGCGCGCACAGGCTCTCAACCAATGCGTGCCAGTAGGGTTTTTGGCTTTTTTTTTTAAGTGGCTTAGGATTAGGTTAGGTTCAAAGGTTTTTCAAATACTCACAACTCAAGCACTTATCATTCCCGGTGTGTTCTTGATCCAATTCATCATCGGAAAATCAAAACCGAAAGTAAACTAATCTGGAAGCCCAGATTGGGGTGTCTACAGTAGCCCCTCTTTGATGGCACTTGAAGCACCATTGACTTGGTACAAGTATCGTCAAATATTTATAGACACCCCTCAAGGCAATCTAGAGCAAAGCATACGAGCAAAGTAGACAAGTAAACTTAAGGAACCAGATTGGTGGAATAAACGAGCGGTCCATTGTCAGGGATGAAAGTAGAAGTGGACGAGTGAATCGCCGCTTGTTGATGGAATTTGGACAGAACAGGCTGTCATTGCAGATTTGGATGGGACAGGCTGTCGTTGTTGGGGATCAAACTATCCTCGGCACAAAGCATTCCAACAAATACGAGTAGGTCGTGTCAAGCAGGTTGAATTCCATCTGTTGGGAATCAGAGCCAATCTGTTTATCAAAGACCATCCGAGACAAAGAAATAAGACTGCTGGAAGATGCACGTGAAGCTAGATTGAAGTAGAGGTAGTCGTTCAAGCAGGCTGAAGCGGACTCTCCTGGGTAACAACTAGTTGCGGATGGGTGGACCATTGAATGATATTCTGATCGTTGTTGGGGCCTGAAAAGACGATATGGCTAATCGTCATTGATGATATGTGAGCACACGCCTCAAAAATTTGATTTTTGTATATAAAATCGGGTGTGCCCTTTTTTTGAAAAAGCGCGGCAAAATGCCTCGATTCAGAGTCGCCACTCGGGTTTTACGGTATACACCCAAGGAACCGAACTTGAAACGTTTGATACGTTGTTTTATTTTGAAAAGGCGTAGACTGGTCCGTCGTCACCTTCGATATCTGAGGTTTGGGAGCTAGGTTACGAGAGGGGAAGGGTTTTATGGCACCCCTCTAGCCCAATTCGGAGATTGGTCTCTATTCGGGCGTTTTGTAAAACATTTGCATTTTTCTCTCAATAATCATTTTTTAACCAATTAGGGCGGGGGAACAATTAAAGAGGATTAAAACTGTGACAAGTTGCATTTATGTGATAAAATGTGATGGATGATTTGCTTTATCGAAACAAGTATAGATTGAAAACAGACCTCTATGAGCATTTTAAACAGACTGGAAAACACTGATTCGGAATGATGTACACAAGAGGAAACCTGCATGCACTGGCGATGCCACTGCATGCAGAGATGACCTGCGTACTTCACTTCAAGATTGGCGTGCGCCAGTAAGTCTAAACCCACAGCTTCTATTCTCAATCCTCTGGGCTCTGGAAAGGACCAGTGCACACCGAGGACAAACCACGCAGTTTATATAGCAACATATATACAATTACAGACAGATGAAATGGCTTTAAGCCATGAAAATAAACAAAACACCCCATAAACAGTGTGGAGAAATAAATAGAGGTCATGGCCTAACTGCCATGCAAGGGCCAGCCACTGGGCCATGACATGATCATCGTACGCCAATCCTGATAGATCGTACGCCGGTCACGTCATCTGTCTAGTGCTTGACTTTACATCATCTGGGCTCTGGAACATGACCAGAAGGATCCCAGAGGCCTTCCAAAGCACATTGTTAGATGCGGAAACGAGATATTTGCCCCTCGAGAAATTAGTCCTGGCATTAAGGACAGCAACCAGAAAATTGCCACATTATTTCCAGAGTCATAAAGTTGTGGTTTACACTGAGTTCCCGTTAAAATCACTGCTACGAAAGGCAGACTTCTCGGGAAGGATCTCAACTTGGTCCGTGGAGTTGAGCCAATACGACATTGATTATCAGCCGCGCACAGCAATCAAAGGTCAAGTGTTGGCTGATTTTGTGGCAGAATTCTCACCCACAGTAGCACCTTTGCCTCCTACGAGAAAGGAGCATAAGGCAACGCCACCTGTAACGAAGAAACATGAATCAGCCGAACAAGATCCCTTAGAATGGAAGCTGTTTGTTGATGGGTCAGCTTGCAACACCGGTTCAGGAATTGGAGTTGTGCTTTTACCCCCTGAAGGGTCAATGATGGAATTATCTGTTCGGCTAGGGTTCAGTGCATCAAATAACGTGGCAGAGTACGAGGCACTCTTAGCTGGTTTGAGAAGTGCAAAAACCCTAAAAGCTGAACGTGTTAGGGTGTATTCCGATTCACAACTCGTAGTCCATCAATTGTCCGGACAATATGAAACTCGGAGCGAGAAGATGGCGGCATATGTACAGGTGACCAGAGATCTGCTCGATACCTTCGAGAGGGTGTATATTGAGCAGATAAGTTCTGAAAAAAATGCTCATGCAGATTCATTGGCATGGTTAGCCGCAGCTGTACCATCTGAGTTTAAAAGAAAAATAGCCGTGGAGTATCTGACTGAGCCGAGCATTGGGAGAAGTGTGGAGATGGTCTTGGACGTGAACCAAGGACCAAGTTGGATGGACCCAATAGTGGAGTTTTTACAAGATGAAACACTCCCTTTGGACAAAAAGGAGGCTCATAAAATCAGGACCAAATCTGCTCGGTTCTGGTTATCCCCAGAGGGAAAATTATATAGGAAGTCTTTTACAGGACCCTACTTGCTTTGTGTGCATCCTGAGATGGTGCAAAAGTTCCTCCACGAAATTCACGAGGGAACCTGTGGAAGCCATGCTGGTGGTCGGTCCATAGCCCACTGAGCAATCACCCAAGGGTATTGGTGGCCGTACATGCAAGAAGATGCAAAGGTGTACGTAAAAATTTGTGAGAAGTGTCAGAAATTTTCACCAATGATTCGAACACCAGCCGAAGACCTGGTGCCGCTGACAAGTCCCTGGCCGTTTGCTCAATGGGGAATGGACATAGTTGGTCCACTACACAAAGCAACTGGGAATCGAAAATTCCTACTAGTTGCAACAGATTACTTCACTAAGTGGATCGAGGCTGAGCCATTGGCCAAGATCACTGAACCTATGATAGAAAGGTTCGTGTGGAAGAGCATCATAATTCGCTTTGGGGTACCTTATTCGTTGATTACAGACAATGAGTCACAATTTCAGAAGAAGTTCAAAACTTTCTGTGCCCAATATGGGATAAGAAATTATTACTCAACTCCAGCCTACCCTCAAAGCAACGGACAAGCAGAGGCTTCAAACAAAACAATTCTTGATGGGATTAAGAAACGTTTGGATAAGGCAAAGGGGAAATGGCCCGATGAGTTGCCATTGGTTCTATGGGCATACCGAACAACGTCTAGGAGTTCTACGGGAGAGACCCCCTATTCATTAGCATATGGAACAGAGGCTGTTATTCCATTGGAAATAGGTCTGCCGACCAACAGGACCACTTTGGTTGAAAGTGGAGGAAATGACAGAGCCTTGGAGATTGAGTTAGACTTTGCCGAGGAACGACGAGAGCGGGCCCTGGTGCACTTGGCCTCATACCAAGAGCAGCTCATCAAAGGTTATAACAAGAACGTACACCCACGAGAGTTCGGTGTTGGAGACCTTGTGCTACGAAAAGTGCTCGGCAATACTAAAGTGGCTAATGAGGGAAAGCTAGGGGCGAATTGGGAAGGCCCATATCGAGTTACAGAAATCGCGGGCATTGGGGCTTATCGATTGGCAGACTTGGATGGAACCCAGTGCCAAGACCTTGGAACGTCCATAATTTGAGAAAATTTTTTATATGAATAAATTTTTCTTTATGCACATCGAGATTGTGTAAGAGTTACGAATAAAACTCTCTTGTGTTCTAGTTTTGTTATTTTAGCTGCAAGGGGTACGAATAATGCCCTCTTGAGTTTTGCAGATTATAAATAAAGTTATTTTTTTTTTAGTATACCTGCTGTTTTCTTGGTATTTGTTTTAAATACGAATTACGAAATTCATTTCCCTCATTCGTATTGGGGAGCGGGTATAGGATATCCATTTAAGTATGTGACACTTAAACACAAGTACGAAACACTTGTGAATGTAAACTTCAAACGTTTAAGTACGAAAAACTTAAACACAAGTACGAAACACTTGTGAATGTAAACTTCAAACGTTTAAGTACGAAAAACTTAAACGCAAGTACGAAACACTTGTGAGTGTAAACTTCAAACGTTTAAGTACGAAAAACTTAAACGCAAGTACGAAACACTTGTGAGTGTAAACTTCAAACATTTAAGTACGAAATACTTAAACGCAAGTACGAAATACTTGTGAGAACGCAAGTACGAAATACTTGTGAAATTGTTACGAGAAACAATTGTATGAGATTGAAGTACGAGAAACTTGGACAGACGTGCGTAAACTTTAAACAAGTATATGTTAGCCACGAAATATTCAAAGTACGAGAAACTTAAAAACCCTGTGATGCATACGAATACATGCATAGAGCATACGAAAATATGCATAAGTACGTGAAACCTTCAAAAAACGATTAACGTACGGGAAACTTACAAATCAAAGACAAGTACGAAATACTGAACGAGTTTTTAGCACAGTATTCTAACGTCACAAAAACCACAATACAAACAGGTGGCAAACCAGATTGTCAAGACACAAAAATTGAATTTATTCGTCCTCTGTGAGATCTTGGACAGCTGCAGGAGTAATTGAAGAAGCTACTGGAATAGCCAGCTCTTCTGTGGTATTTTCATCTTTAAGTGGCCCACCACTGACTTCCTTTTGGCCAGGGTTGGTCATATCATTCTGTGGCTCCACTTCAGTAACAGGTTGTTCAGACATGTTCATCACTTGCTCTTTAGCCCTCTCCTCTGCAATATCTTCCTCACAGTTAGCAGCAGCACTTGGTAAATCCATATTGGTCCAAAGGGGAGATGATTCAGGAATCTCTGCTTTTGCAAGGCAAGCAGTCCAGGAAGCCACCCAAACTTGGTCCTGAATTCCAGGCATTTGGCTTGTGTAGCTTTCAGTGGCAACCTTGATTCCTTCGTTATACCCTTTCTCAAAAGCAGCTTTGGCTTCCGTCTGGCTCGCCTCCAATTCTTTCAGAGTTTGATGTGAACTGTCCTCAGCTCCCTTTAGTTGTCCTTTAAATCCATCAGCTTCTCCCAAGGCTTGGTTTCTTTCTCTCTCAAGCCTGATGATGGTGCGTTGAAGCTTGTTGTTCTCACTGACCAGTTTGGCACGTTGGGGCTCGGATTGGAGCCATGGCCACCATTTTTTGCATCACATGGAACGTTCAAAAAACAGCTGTGATAAACGTAAATATCAAACGATATATATGCTATGGTTACAGAAAAAAGCTTTACCTTGGCGTTATGGGACATGAAAGAGCTAAGGAGGTTGTCTGGAGACATTGCAACTTCTTTGCGCATATCCCCAGGCAAAAGAAAGGCCTGGGACAATGCAAGTGCAGTCCCTTCAGTCTCAACAGTGTCCCGAGCAGTGATAGCTCGGTTCCCATGAGAGAAAGAGGGAGCCCATGCTGGAGCAGGAGATGAGGAGGATGGTGGGGGTCTTTCTTGAGTTTCCTCCACTCGTTGACGTTTTTCACGATGAAGGGCTTCAATCTCTTCAAGAGAAAATCCTGGGGGAGCATCGGTTTGAGTCTGGGGGCGACGACCACGACCTTGAACACTTTGGCCCCGAACAGTACCACGACCCCGACCAGGAATGGTTAAGAGGCTGCCTAAATCAATTGGCCGGTTCATCTCTGGAGGTGAGAGGGTATGATCGCTGGAAGATGAGTTGGATGTGGGACTGGAAGCTTCCTCAGCAAGAGGGATTGGTTCGTCAGAGATCGGAGGTATCCGAGAACGCCTTTCTTCTTGTTCGGGAACTGGTCTTGAAGGACCAGCTACTGCAGGGTTATCAGCTGCTCGGGTTCGCCGATCAATAAACCCACCGTATGAAGCTTTGTAGCTGAGAAGTACTTGAGCTGCTCTTGCTCGGCCTGCAAGGTATGTCCCTTCGCCGTTGAATGCAAGTGCTCGTCTGATATCAGCTACGTGAACTTGTGGGGTTATGATGTTATAACCACGGTTAATATTTGATGCTGAAACAAAGCACAAGCAATTAGAAGCACGAAAACGCTCTTCCTATGAAAAAGGACAAAACATATGAAATTAGGGGAAAGCACTAACGTGGGCTCCCGAATATGTGAGGGGCATGAAAACCAATCACTTGGTCGTCCTCATCTCTGGGTTCGAAGTTGCCCGTAACGATCAGAAAGTCGTCGTCATCCCCTTGAGCAGAGTCAGGGAGTTCAAGGACTAGCTTCTTTCTAGAATCCCTACTTTTTAAATAATAAGTGAAGGCGTCCCCAGTTCTGGAAATACTGTATAGGTGGTGAATATCGTACAAGCCTAGAGAAGTCCCTAACATTTGGTTTAGGGTATTTATGCCCATAACTACTCGAAAGAAATTAGCAGAAACCTGCATTGGCGAAAGCCTGTAATACGCTAAGACTTGGCGGAGCAGAGGGGCTAAGGGAAACTTAACTCCGCCTTCAACGACGGCTACTACTGGAATGTGAAGGGTGTCGAAATCGAAGCTTTCACGAATGGCATCCTCAGGAGCCAAAACAGTAGCTACGTTGTCAGGAATCCCATATCGAGATCTGAAACTAGCCATGGTTTGAGGAGTATTACAGTGTCTACGAAATCTCCCCATTACCAGAAAAGCTTTTGGGGTTCTTTGAAGTATAAAGAAAGGGGACGATGAAACCCTAACGAGAGATTGTGAACAATCCACCAAGAGAAATAGAGCAGTAAGGAGAGGAATGATGACTTACGAAAATAGTCGATTGAATCCCTAAGAGCAGAGAGGAGGAGGTCTTGAAATGATGAACAGAGCTTCAATGGCGGGTAAAACTTGAAATCGCCTCTTTCTGCAAAGGGAATCTAAGAGAGAGATAGAGATTTTTGAAAATGGGACGAAACCCCAAAAATACCCTAAAAGTTGGTGGCGTACGTGAAACGTCGCCCTAGACGCCGTTTGAGCGTTCCGTTTCCCAAAACACGTCTGTCCGTATTAAATATGAGCAATACGAAGATCGACACGTGTAAAGATTAGGGCTAAAAAGCCTATGACGGCCAGATAAAAGATGTTTTCACCTTGGTAGAATGACGAAACATTGCACCAATATATGAAATAGGGTGCAAGGGCAAAATGAATTTGCTCGGTAAAAAAGCTTTACTCGTTATCAAAGTAAAATTATAAACGAGTAAGGCTGGGGAGCAATTGTAGGGAGGTATTCCCGAACAGGTACAAAACGAGCCCGAGCACGGTCCAAGAAAAGGTCAACACGCTATAGACCAGTGACATGAGAAGTCAATGGTCCAGAGAGGTTGCACGATTCTCGGTGCAGTAACACGAGATGTTATTGGACCAAATACAAGGAAAATGACATGAGATGCCACTGTTCAAGAGATTTGTTCGGCAAGAGAGAGCCGAACAGGAGGAGAGCTCCTTAAGAAGGATATGGTCCACATTGTTTCCTTGGGACCAATTACATGTGAAGTAACTGGTCCAGGTCGTCTGTTCGGCCATGAGATGACCGAACAAAGAGAGAAGTCCTATAAAAGGGAACATTCTAGAAGGGTCCAGAATCACTAGTATTCCGTTAAAGGATGAGATCCCAAGAATATAGGATCTAAGAAAGATACCCAACGAGTATGGGATGTTCGGCTTGTTATGGAAAGAGTCCTACAAGGACTAAGGAAATAAACTGATAAAGGAAACGAGAATCCTTGATATCCTGGGTTTCCTATACGAGTTAGGAATCCTATGGCAATAGGGATGCTTGGGCGCCAAGCATACGAATGTCTATATAAAACAGAGTAAACCTAGAGGTAAAGGTACGCAATACACTGCATTCTTATTGCTTTCCTACTGATAATTAGGGTTTGATTGCTAGTACGTGATACTAACAAAGGCATCGGAGGGCCTTTGCCACGAGAGGCAAAGGTGCACTCACTCCTTGTCTGTTTTGCAGGACAATGGTTTCATTGACAAATTAGGGTTACGTTCAAGAGGCACGTGAAGCCGCTGCATTCCAGTGCTGTTCAGAGCACTACTTGAATTTGTCCACCTACAATGCCGTAGAAGATTTTCAATTTACACCCGTCCGCAAACAAATCGAGGATTCTGGGAGATTTCTTCGCATCCGCTGACCAACGAAAACAAAACTGCTGAAGATTGCATCGCATCCTTCGGCAAACAAATCAAGAGTTAAGGAGATTTCCATTGCCTCCGCTAAACAAACGGAACAACACCGCAAGAGATTTTCAATCGCATCCGTCGGTAAACAAATCATGAGTTAAAGAGATTTCCATTGCCTCTGCTAACTATTGATAGCAATGGACCGTAGGAGATTGCATTGCATCCGTCGGCAAATCAACACATGACGGCAACCATTCTAGCCACCTTCCTATTTTCAACAGTTGATATACACAATATGCAAAGATGTATGCTATATGAATACACAAATTGAAAATGCAGACCCTAGCTAAGGGCGGCTCCTAGGAGGACAACGATGCTTAAGGACTATCACTGAGCCCTAATACTTTATTGGCTTTGCTTCTGAGATGCACACCCAGACAAAGAGACATTGAGTGGGCCGACGTGCCCTATTGATATAGTAACGGCATTGGGCCTGCACGCCTTTCTTCGATACTTGGGCAGACGTGCTCCAGAGATATGCTTTGCTTGGCCTTGGGCTGATGTGCCCTTATTGCTTCAAGATTCCACAACTTGTGGATTAGAGATGGTAGGGTAGCAATGTAAATATTGTATTTTCCAGATAAACCAACCGCTAATATCTAACTTGCATTAACAAGTGAACTGAGTCGACACACAAACATGTTCACATGCACAAACTCACCTAACTCGAACAAAAAGGGAGAAAGAGCCCCAGGATATGACATGGACCCTTAGACACATGGAAAATAATGAAATTTTGGGCATTAATGAGCCAAAACTCACAATAGTTCTTTAGATAGGTGAAACTGACACTTGCAAGGTCAACATAGATGTACAATGACTTGTACGAACCGACAAAATTGGGAAAAGCATCCCGAAATGACAATGGATTGAAAAACTAAACAAATGTCACAAACACAGAAATAAGACATGAAAGATGCCTCATATAGACCCGGACTAAAACCGACACCCCCGTGCAGTCACATGAGGCTCACATGACCTGCATGGCATGACAAAATTTTGGCAAAAGTCCCTTGAACAGGACTCAATGGCAGTAGCTGACTGCTATTATTTGCTGTTGGAATTGAAGGAGCGCGCGCTGGGTTGAGACCAACGTGTATAACTATGAATAAGCGCACGTGAACCTCAAACTAGTGCGCGTGAATACAAGTCCGTTGCGGCTGCTTAAACCAGACTTCGCTGAACTTAGAATAAACTGTGAGCCATTAGGCCTCGCCCGCACTTCGTTCTGTTTTTTATGCTTAAAATCTTTTAAGGCTTTATGCTCAGCTTTGAATTTGAAATAATAGTTTGAAACAAGATTGAAAGATGAAAGGTTTCTCCCCTTCTGCATAGATGAAGCTTGTCTTCTTCTCGACCATGACAATGTACCAAAGCCTTGGAACAAATTGATAGATTATGACCGAGCCTCAAAGAGAAACTGCCTACATATCCCATTCTGGGGGAATCAGGTCAAAACGTAGTTCGGGCTAAGGTTCACTCAAGTATTTACCTCTCCTTTTAAGATAGCTGCTGACCGGGATACCAGTCAATCAACCTCATCCGGTTACTCCCCATCTCCTCCAAGATCTGGTACGATGTCTCGACAACCTATGGATCTGAGCTCTCTTTTGACTGTGACATCTCGAGGACGTGGAACTGGATGGGTGGCTTCTACTGGGAACGCTCCTCCTGCACCTCGTCACAACAGAGGAGGTTCTACCTGCTCCCCTTCATCTACTCGAGGAGCGGATACTGCTCTCGATGTTGGTGATGCCCATCGAGATAAACGGCCTAGATCTGAAGACCAATCTGGCACTGCTTCTCAGGCTGATACAGAAACCCATCACCCCCCGTCACCAACTACTCAAGTACTTCCCCAGACATGGGTTCCCCTATTCACTAAGGGAAACCGTCCCGTTCACGTCGGGGATAGTGCTAGTTCGTCAGAAACAGCAATTGCCCTGGCTCAGGGGTTGCTGCTTCCAATCGATATGCAGAAAGAATCCGGATCCCCACCTGATCGTCTTGTTGCCACTGGTCTCGTCAGTGGTATTAAGGTAACAACAAAAACTTTCCTTCAATCAAGCTACGACCTTTCTTGTATTATATTTGATCATTAACTCTTTTGGTACTCCTTAGTTTATTCAAAAGATGGTCGTACTGGGAAAAAACTCCAAGAGATAGAGCAAGAGTGCAACAGGCTTTTGAGAGATAACACAAGGCAGCTTCAAACAATGACAAGGCTGGAGAGAGAGAGAGAGACAAAGCAAAACTGGAAACAGCAGGAACCAAGGAAAAGCTTGAAACTGCTGAGGAGAGTCTCAGCCAAGCACTGTCTGAAATTGATAGTACAAAAAAGGCAGCCTATGAAGATGGATACCAGAAGGGCTTTGATGCTGCCACCTCCAGCTATGTTGACCAAATGCCTGTAATTCAAAATCAAATATGGGCTGCGTGTTGGGAAGCGTGCCTGACAAAAGTGGGGGTTGCAGAAGATTTTCCCCTTTAGGAGGCTAATGATTTGCCGAGCACCCGCGCTCAGAGCATTCAGGAACCAGCGGAGCATCCAGAGGACGATATCGAACAGCAAATCGAAGAATTTGCTAATGCTGAGGAAGATACGCTTACCGATGCGCACCCTGTTCAATCACCTGTTCGGGATTCAACCCTTGAACCTATTAACCTGGAGGAGAATGCAACCGAAGGTGATACTATTGTGGAAGTCAGTGCAGAGATACCAGATAGAACACCTTCAGAGGTCCAGAACCTGGATTAACTTTGGTAAGGTTGCGTGAAAACACCTTTAAAACAATTTGGCTGGTCCAACGTGACCATGATATTTGAGCCCTGTGTGGCACCAGTACTTTCTCTACTTTGGTAATATTTTGTTAATACAGGTATTCGGCCCTTTGTGGCATAACTATATAATTTGCTCAGCTCCTCTCGTTTTTGCATATGTTCGGATGCAAATAGATTTATCTAAGTATTTCGTACTTTGATCCTTTTAATCACATGTTTGCTTGTGTATAAGCATTCAGTACTTAGCAAATCCTGTAAACATCATTCCATTGTTTTTTAAACTTTTAAACCTCTTTCTAAGTTTCACGTACTTAAATGCTTTCTAAGTCTCTCGTACTTTTAAGCTATTTCTAAGTTTCACGTACTTAAATGCTTTCTAAGTTTCTCGTACTTTTAAGCTATTTCTAAGTTTCACGTACTTAAAAATCATACAAGTGTGTCATACTTGTACTCGTTAAGTTTCACGTACTTACAAATCATACAAGTGTTTCATACTTGTACTTTCTAAGTTTCACGTACTTGAATGCTTTCTAAGTCTTTCGTACTTTTAAACCATACAAGTATTTCATACTTGTACTCGTTAAGTTTCACGTACTTAAGTGTATAGGTGCCTGTTGGTGCCTGTTCCCTGCTCCCCAATACGAATGAGGGAAACGAAGCCCGTAGTTTGTATTTTTAAGACAAATACGAAGAATGCAATATTTATACTGCAAAAAATGATTTTATTCATAATTTGTGAAACTCAATAGGGCGTTATTCGTACCCCTTGCAACTAAAATAAAATCAAAAACTAGAACAAGAGAATTATATTCGCAATTCCCACACAATCACGTAGTGCAATCTAAAACAGAACTCAATGCTTCTAAACAAAGAATTTTCGCAGATTATGGACATTCCAAGGCCTCAGAATTGGATTACCATCCAGATTAGCCAATCTATAGGCCCCTATGCCTACAATCTCGGTTACTCGATACGGTCCTTCCCAGTTGGCCCCCAACTTGCCTTCGTTGGCCACCTTGGTGTTGCCAAGCACCTTCCGTAGTACGAGGTCCCCAATACCAAATTCTTGAGGATGAACATGCTTGTTATAGCTCTTCATCAGCTGTTCCTGGTAAGAAGCCAGATGGACTAGGGCCCTTTCCCTCCTCTCCGCGGCGAGATCAAGCTCAATTTCGAGGGCCCTATCATTGCCCCCACTTTCAACCAGTGCGGTCCTATTGGTTGGAAGACTAATTTCCAGAGGTATGACAGCCTCTGTTCCATATGCCAATGAATAGGGGGTCTCTCCCGTAGACCTCCTAGGCATTGTTCGGTGAGCCCACAGCACTAGTGGTAACTCGTCAGGCCACTTCCCTTTGGCTTTGTCCAGCCTCTTCTTGATCCCGTCAAGGATAGTCTTATTAGACGCCTCTGCCTGCCCATTACTCTGAGGGTAAGTTGGGGTTGAATAATAATTTCGTATTCCGTACTGGACACAAAAAAGCCTTGAATTTCTTCTGAAATTGGGATCCATTGTCTGTAATCAATGAATAAGGGACCCCAAAGCGAGTGATGATACTCTTCCACACGAACCTTTCTATCATAGGTTCAGTGATTTTGGCCAGTGGTTCTACCTCAATCCACTTAGTAAAATAGTCTGTTGCAACTAGCAGGAATTTTCGATTCCCAGTTGCTTTGTGTAGTGGACCCACGATGTCCATTCCCCTTTGAGCAAACGACCAAGGACTTGTCAAAGGCACTAGTTCCTCGGCTGGTGTTCGAATCATTGGTGAGAATTTTTGACATTTCTCACAAATTTTCACATACACCTTTGCATCTTCCTGCATGTGTGGCCACCAGTAGCCTTGGGTAATTGCTCGGTGGGCAATGGATCTTGCTCCAGCATGACTCCCACATGTTCCCTCGTGGATTTCATGAAGAAATGTCTGCACCATCTCGGGATGTACGCATAGCAAATACGAGCCCGTGAAGGATTTTCTGTACAACTTACTCTCTGAGGACAACCAAAACCTTGCAGACTTAGTTTTAATCTTATGAGCTTCCTTTTTATCAGTGGGGAGTGTTTCATCTCGTAAAAACTCCACGATTGGGTCCATCCAGCTTAGTCCTTGGTTCACATCCAAGACCAACTCAACACTCCCCCCAATGCTCGGTGCTGATAAATATTCAACTGCTACCCTCCGTTTGAGTTCAGTTGGAACAGCTGCGGCTAACCACGCTAAAGAATCGGCATGTGCATTCTGTCCTGAACTTATCTGCTCAATGTGAACCCTTTCGAAGGTATCAAGTAAATCCTTGGACGCTTCCACATACGCTGTCATCTTCTCGTTCTAAGCTTGGTATTCCCCAGACAGTTGATTAACTACGAGCTGTGAATCACAATACACTCTGACCTGTTTTGCTTTCAAAGTATTTGCACTCCTTAATCCAGCTAAGAGTGCCTCATACTCTGCCACATTATTCGATGCACTAAAACCAAGCCAAACAAATAGTTTGATCATTACTCCTTCAGGAGGAAAAAGGACAACCCCAATTCCTGAACCAGTATTACATGCTGATCCATCAATGAATAACTTCCATTCCATGGGGTCCTACTCGGCTGAGAGTTGATTCTTCATGGGTGATGTCTTAGTCGCTTGTTCCTTTCTCGTAGGAGGTAGGGGAGCTACCGTAGGAGAAAACTCCGCCACAAATCAACCAACACTTGGCCTTTGATTGCCGTGCGTGGCTGATAATCGATATCGTATTGGCTTAACTCGACGGACCACATTGAGATCCTTCCCGAGAAGTCTGCTTTTCGAAGCAGTGATTTCAGCAGGAACTCAGTATAAACCACAACCTTGTGGCTTTGGAAGTAGTGTGGCAATTTCCTTGTGGCTGTCTTAAGTGCCAGGACAAGTTTCTCTAAGGGCAGATATCTCCTCTCTGCATCCAGCAGTGTCTTGCTAACATAATAAATAGGGATTTGTTCGATTCCCAAATCCCTTAACAGGACTGCACTAACAGCATGTTCAGAAACAGCTACGTACAAAACTAAAGATTCACCTGGCTGTGGAGTTGACAAAAGTGGAGGCTCAGCTAGATACTTCTTCAGGTCCTGAAAGGCCTATTCGCACTCTGTTCCCCATTCGAATCCCTTCCTTTTTTTTAATAATTGAAAAAAGGGTCTGCACTTGTCACTTGACCTGCTGATAAATCTATTTAGTGCTGCAGCCATTCCAGTCAACCTTTGGACTTTCTTAGTAGTTTTGGGACTATGTAGCCTCTGCAGGGCTGCAATCTGATCAGGATTGGCCACAATCCCTCTCATGGTCACCAAATGGCCTAGGAACTTTCCAGAACCAACTCCAAACGCACATTTCGAGGCGTTGAGCTTCAGTTTATATTCTCTCAGGATACCGAAAGCTTCTTTCAAATCTGCTATGTGTCCCTGTTTAGCGTGACTTTTTACCACCATATCATCTATGTAAACCTCCATAGTTTTGCCAAGAAGCCTTCTGAACATGATGGTCGCAAGTCTTTGGTACGTTGCCCTAGCGTTTCTCAGCCCAAATGGCATGACGCTATAGCAATACAACCCTCGTGGTGTAATAAAAGAAGTTTTCGCTTGATCAGGCCTGAACATGGCAATCTGATGATATCCCCGATATGCGTCGAGGAAGCTCATTTGCTTGTACCCATCAGTTGCATCAACCAACTGGTCTATCCTTGGAAGAGGGAAACTATCCTTAGGACATGCCTTGTTTAGGTCTGTGAAATCTACACAGACACGCCACTTCCCATTCTTTTTCTTTACCACCACGGTGTTGGATAACCACTCTGAGTAGTAAACTTCACGTATTGCTTTGGCCTCCAGCAAACGATTGAGCTCTTCAATTACTGCGTCCACATGCTGCACGGCTGCCCTCCGTTTTTTTCTGAATGATCGATTTATGTTGAGGATCAACATTTAAATGGTGATAGATCACACTTGTATCTACTCTGGGCATTTCCTCTGGCACCCAAGCAAATACATCGACATGTTCCTTCAGAAATCTTATCAGTTCAGCCTTTTCGTCTGCTGGCAATGATTCTCCAATTAAGAAATATCTTTCAGGATCAGTCTCGTTGATCTGAATTTTCTCCAGGCCTTCGACCACCTTTTCTGCCGAACTTCTCCCAACATCCTCAATAGTTGGTTGATTTGGTACTTCTAATGTATGAACGTGGTGGGTCTTTGGAGCTCTTTTAAAAATGGAGATTAGACACTGTTGGGCCACTTTCTGATTGCCTCTAATTACTTCAACCCCATTCGATCCTGGGAATTTCACCATCTGGTGGTAAGTCGAGGAGACAGCTCTCATTTTGTGCAACCATGTCCGCCCTATAATCGCGTTATAAGAAGAAGTAACATCAACAATTAAGAAATCTGTCCTCAACACCACTGATCCAGCCCGAACAGGTAGTGTTACCTTTCCAAGAGGCCAGACTGTTCCTGCACCGAACCCAATCAGGGGTGTTGTAGATTGCTCTAAGTCTGTTTGGGCCAGCCCCAGTTTCTTGAACGCATCGTAGTACATCACCTCTGTATAACTCCCTGAGTCCACTAGAATCCTCTCAATGTCGTATTCCCCAACTCGTAGGGTTATGACCAAAGCATCGTTGTGGGGTATTTGGACTTCTCCCAGATCATCATCTGTGAATGCTATGCTTTCATCTCACACATCATTCTCTCGCCCTCTCTTGTTTCCCAATGGCATTACATGCTGATCGTGCTTGACTTGCCTTTGTAATAGCCTAACCTCATTTCTCGTATAAGGTGTGGCCAACCCATGTACTATGTGGATTACTCCTTTAGGATTTTGCTCGTAACCCAGTTCCATGGCTTTCTCTTTCTCCTTTGTATCCTCCTGGATAAATTCCTTGAGATAGCCCCGAGAGACCAAATCGTCAAAGTATCTTTTGTACATCTCACAATCCTCAGTCATATGGCCCCAATCTTTATGGTAGCTGCAGTGCTGATTCGTAGCACGTTTTGCGTCCTTATCTCCGCCTAGACTTGGGGGCCACTTGAAATATGGCTGATTCTTTATTCGATAAAGAATCCTATAAATTGGTTCCTTCTAAACCGTAGTGATACAAAAGAAAGATTTGGGGTCAGGAGCTTGCTTATCCTTGTATGGCTCTTTCTTAGCCTGCCCATACTCATTTCTCTCTCTATAAGTCTTAGGTTCTGGCTTATCCACCCTTTTGACAGGTGCCTTTGGCTATCCGACAACAATCCTGGCATCCTCGCGGAGTATGTCATCCTCCATTTTGGCGTGTTGCTCTATCCGTTCCATCAGTTTAGCCAACGTGGCTACCGGATGTTTATTCAATGAGTGACGCAGCTCTCCCCGAACAGGCAAACCAGTCTTGAAGGTGGCAATTGCATACTCCTCACTGCAGCTTTCAATCTCGTTGAAAGTTTCCCAGTACTTCTTTGCATAATCCCTGATCAGCTCGTTTTCCGCCTGTTTCATGGTGGAAAGACTTTCAAACTTCTTTGGGGCTTTTCTGCTTGTTAAGAACCGAGCAGTGAATTCCTCAGCCAACTGCCTCCATCCTCGTATGGATCGTAGGGCCAGTTTATGAAACCAAGACAAAGCCACCTTGCCAAGACTGGAGGGGAACATCTTACATAAGATGGCATCATCCCCCTCGTGCATGAACATAGCCTGTTGATAGTGCTGTATGTGAGCTACGGGGTCCACATTTGTCTCGTATAATACGAACGTACCGTGCTTCACTCTGCTCGGCAACCTAGCCTTTTGTAGCCTCCTTGCAAAGGGAGAGGCTACAATATTACTCAGGGCCTTCCGTGGTGCTTCTCGTGCAGTTACTGTCCCATCCTCGAGTTCCTTCGACTTGTGAGCCGTAGCCTTGACCCAATCAGCATCAGGCCTCTCGTACCTGTCCCGATGATGCTTCCTTGTTTTTTCCTCTTCTGGGGTGGAACTTCGGTCTCTGTTCCTCCTTTTTCGTGAAGAAGCCCTTCTTTTCGGTGTTCGGCTTTTACTTCTGCTTCTCCTCTTTCGTGGAGAAGCTTCATATCGCCCTATCATAGGACTCCTGCTCCTTCTCCCTCGTGAATGAGCCTGCTTATGGACTACCAGAGTCTGTCTATCCTTCTAGGAATTCCTTCGAGAAAGTCCGGAATCTTCTGGGTGCTCTCGTACCGGTTGTAATTCTTGTATCTCGTACTCTCGTTTTTTAATCAAACGAGCGTACTCCTCGATTTCCCTTCTCTTTTTATCGAGGACATCGTTGTCATTGTGTATACTTCTTGAATGGGTGACTGATTCCTCTCTTCGGTGAGACTTAATCCTTCTCGTGGAGGCAGTGGCAGTTTTGTCTCCTTTTTCTTTGGAGTTATCTCTGTCATGTCTACCAGTGGGCTTTCTCGGAGCACCTGGTGGGGATTTATCTCTTCCCCCACCCAACTGGTCCTTTGGATTAAACGGCGTGACTGGATCTTCTTCCATCATGATTATTTTTCAAAAAAATTGGTTCGTTTTACCACAGATGGCTCCAATTGTAGAGGGATGAAAACAATTGATGCTTCGGATCACCTTGGATTGCAATGGCTTATACGTGCCTTTTCACCGGAACGCTAATTCGTCGTCGGCATCCTAATCTGCAAAACAGACAAGGGGTGAGAGCACCTCTGCCTCTCGTGGCAAAGGCCCTCCTATGCCAAAGTTAGTGTCGCGTACTAATCAATAAACCCTAATTATCAGTAAGAGAGTCGTATGAATGCTAAAAATTGCGTACCTTTTGCCTCTAGGTTTACCTCATATTTATAGATTTGCGTATGCTTGCTGCCCAAGCATCCCTGTTGCCCTAGGATTCCCATCTCGTATAGGAAACCTTGGATATCAAGGATTCTCGTTTTCTTTATCAATTCATTATAAAAGAGTCCTTTTAGGATTCTTTTTCATTACTGGCCAAACATCCCATTCTCGTTGGGTATCTTTCCCAGATCCTATATTTTAGGGATCTCATCCCTTAGAGGATAGGACCGTTCTGGAATCTTCTAGAGCGTTCCCACCGCCTTAGCATTCAAGACCGCTTACTTAATAACTCTTTCTTTGTTCGGCCATCTCATTGCCGAACAGTGAATCTGGACTAATGACCCCACATGTCACTGGTCCACATTCTTATGCTTTTGATAAAATGACTTCACGTGTCTTTTATCTACACTTGCTGAACAGACTATATGGGCCAATGACTCCTCATGCCAATGATCCAAATTGCCGTTCACCGCCCTTCCTGGCTAAGTCCTACCATATTTACCACGTGCTCTCATAAACCATGTGTTCGGCAACTAAATGTATCTGTTCGGGAATACCTCCCTACACCACATACTCGGCCTCCATGGTGGAATCAATCAATGCATTATTGCTTGATACTTCTCCAACTTATGGCTCTACCTCCTAGGTAAACACATATCTCGAGGTATACTTCTGGAATCCTTATCTGACACACAAAGTCTTAGTTTGTGTACCCATAAGGTATCAAACTATCTGACTAGTAAACCAACATATAATCTCTAGTTCTTTTCAGATACTTGAAAATATGTTTCACTACAGTCCAACGCTCTTACCCTGAATTAGACTAAAATCTAATAATCATGCCAACGGCAAAGCAAATATCAGGTCTAGTACATAGCATAGTATACATGAGGCTTCCTACTACCAAGGCATAAGAAACTGCCTTTATCTTCTCCATCACCTCAGGTGTCTTACGACACTGATCCTTGGATAGGTTGATTCCATGTCTAAAAAGGAAGGAACCCTTTCTTGGAATCCTGCATGCTAAAACGAGCAAGGATCTCATTGATATAAGTAGCTATGATAAGCCCAACATCCTATACTTGCGATCTCACATAAGCTTAATCTCAAGGATGTGACCGGCTTCTCCCAAGTCCTTCATATCGAACTAGCTAGATAGTCACACCTTTACCGAAGACAACATTCCCACATCGTTTTCGATTAACAGAATATCATCTACATATAGTACCGGAACACCACCACTTTTCCGTTGCGCTTATTGTATACACATGAATCAAAACCAAAAAAAACTTGATGGCTTGATCAAAATGGATGTTCCAAGATCTAGATGCTTGCTTGAGTCTATGAATAGACTCCTTAAGCTTGCACAATGTGTGCTCTTGACCCTTTGTTATGAATCCATCCGGTTCCATTATGTGGATGCGTTCATCCAGATTTCCGTTAAGGAATACACATTTCACAGCCTTTTGCCAAAATTTCGCCTCTTTATCTTCTAGTTCCTCATTGTAGTTGCAAGGTTTAGCATGTTGTTCTTTAGGGATCATATCATAAGATTCTCCCAAGAACGTATACCGATTGGGCGAGACAACAACCCTTCCACTACGATGAGGTACTGTTGTGTCAATAACTCTTTCTTGTAGTGTAACCTCCTGTTCTATTAGTGTCGAAGAAGTCTTTATTGGTCCCTCTCATCTCAATTTCTCTAGAACAATCTTGCTTCTGAGCTTGTAGTCTATTACATAGTCATTCACTAAGTATCAGGCATTGATGCTAACAATGACCTTCTGATTCTTAAGACTATAAAATAATCCACATTTCGTTCCTCTAAGGTACCCCACAAACAGACAAACTTATGTCCTTGATTCCAATTTATCTATGTTCTCATTCAGCACATGTGCTGGACTACCCCAAACCCGAACATACTGCAGACTAGGTTTGTGCCCAGTCCACAGTTTTATGGGTGTAGATGGTACTGACTTAGATGGTACCAAGTTAAGAATGTATGTTGTTGTTTCTAGTGCATGTCCCCAAAATGAAATTGGTAAATCTGAATAACTCATCATATCACCATATCTATAAGAGTGATATTCCTTCTTTCTGCTAAACCATTTTGACGTGGATACCTGGTACTGATAGCTGGGATGTTATCCCTTCAGCTAACAAGTACTCCCTAAACTCTCCCAAAAGGTATTCGCCATCATGATCAAATCGCAGTGTCTTAAGACATTTACCCAGACGCTTTTCCGTTTCCGCCCTATACTCCCTGAATTTCTCAAAGCATTCGGACTTACGGTGCATCAAATAAATGTATCCAAACATTGAGTAATTATTAATCAAAGTGATGAAATACTCTAAACCACCTATTGCTTGGACATTCATGGGTCCACACAAATTAGAATGAACCAATTTTCAACGGCTCTTTGGTTCAATAACCTTTTGTTGATAAAAAAAAAAAAGCCTCCTGGTCATCTTACCTTTTAAATAGGATTCACAAACTAGAAGTTCATCAATTTCGAATGAACCGAATGGTCTATCCCTAACTAGTCTAGAAATCCTATTTAGATTAATATGACCAAGGCGTAAGTGCCAAAGATATGTTTGGTTCAATTTAGAAGGCTCATTTCTCTTACATGACATTTTATTAGTGTTATTCAATTCATGCAGTTGCATTATAAGAATTATAGAATTAATAAAGTAGAGATTATCCACCAATGAATCAGAATAGATAAAACATTTATTTAACTTAATAACCACAAAGTTACTAAAATAAACCAAATATCCATCTTTAATCAACTTAGAAACTGAAACCAAGTTTCTTCTAAGTGTGAGACTATAAAGACAATCTCTCAAAATTAAATTCCTATTGTTACTAAAATTTAAAATAACATTTCCTACTACAACTGCTGCCACTCTCATAGCATTACACATGTGAAGATAAATTTTCTCATCACTAAGTCTTTTGGTTTCCTGGAACCCATGCAACAGATTGCAAATATGATTAGTGGCTCCCGTATCTACACACCAGGTACTGGTAGATAACAACACTAAACATGATTCAACGATTAGCGAAAAGATCTATCTTGATTATTCATTTTATTGAGATAGAATAGATATTCTTTACTCTAGTGCTCATGCTGCTTGTAGTGAAAACACTTGCTCTTATGCTTTTCCACTCTACCTTGAGGCGCTCTAACTAGCTCCACAATCTTCTTTAAAGACTTGCTTTAATTCTTCTTGCCTTTCGACTTAGAAGTAGAATCCTTTTCCACCACTAATACAAATGGTTTCTTCACATCCACAAGACCCTCAACTGCATGGAGCTCCTTAAGAAGTTTGACCAAAATAAAATGCATTTTGTTCATAGAATAGTTCAGGTGAAACTACTTAAAACTCTCAAACTGCAGTGAGTTAAGAACGAAATCGATCTGCATTTCTCCATCAATTCAGCTACAAAGATCTCTAGTTCATTAAGAAAAGCTATTATCTTCAGAACATGATCCCTAATCGGGGTCCCCTCAGCATGGGTGATACTCACCAATTTTTATAAAATTTTGCTTCCTGTTCTGTGGCATTCTCATCAGGTCTAGTAGGGCAAACCTCAGACAACATAAATTTGTGCCCTTCAACAGTTAACACAATATCAAATTCCTTTTTCAGTCAATATAATTTGATCTAGTAAATTTATTTGCTTTGAGAATAATTGCAAGTAGATTTGAAAGAACCCATTTTTGAATCTAAGAATCGCATAACAACAATTATGAAGGGCAAACTTGAATTTCATTTTAATATTGGTTCCCTCAACCACATGTTAAAAAAAAAAACATTGGCAAACCTACACACCGTGAAGAGCATACCTTGATGGGAAGGTCGTCTACTCTTCATCATTCGTGTAGATAGGCACAACCTTTTAATTTTACTATCTAGACACTATACCGTAGGGGTGAGCATGGACCGGATTGGTCTGGTTTTATAGTAAACAAAAAACCAAACCATTACCTACGGATTAAGAATTTGGAGAACCAAATCAACCCATAAAGTTTATATAACCAAACAAATCCAAACCATTAAAAGGCGGTTCGGTTTCAGTTTTAAACCACGGTTCGCTCGAAATTGAGATATCATCCACATAAACTATTTGAAGTACTTAAAATTGAATACCAAAACTTATATTAAAACTAGCTAGCTAAATATATAAAAATCACCAAAACTCACTAACATCAACTAACTAAATAAGAGTAGAATACAAGTAATTAGCGAAGGAATAGAGCCATGGAATAGAGTATTAGATTAAAAAATTAGTAACCGAGCGAAAAGAGTGAGAAATCAATTGAGTCGAACATATGCTTTGTGTATTGAAATGGTAGGAATAGGTTATCGCATATAGAAGTTTAGAGAATTAATTTGGAAGTAAAATAATAGGGTGGTGGAATAGATGATTAGATTAGAAAAATAATTTTTTTAATGTATCTAAACATATTATAGTATACATATGTGTTATACGGTTCGGATCGGTTTGGAATCAAAACCGTTAATGTAAATCCACAAACCAAACCATTTAACACGGTTTTTAGATTTTTAAAACCAGAACCAAACCACATCACTAAAAAACCAAATCAAACTAGTCGGTTTGGATTGGTTTAGACTAGATTCACGGTTTGACGATTATTTTGCTCACCCCTACATGCCAAGCAAAATTAAATAGCCAATATTGCTTCAGTTTTATAAATAATAACAGTGACTCAGATAGAGAGGATATTATTATTTATAGCTAAGTGTATACCATTACCTAGTTTTTAGACCTATTGTTCCGTTATGAACCACCTCAGATGGAGAAGTGACCCACACAACAATTATCTTAGAGCTATCCCTTTAGGAAGTTTGTACCGATGATCCCATAATAATTTTGTCCGATAGGGAGGAAGGTTCTGAAACCAACACACAAAATTAATTATATCATCTACAGATTAGGAATGAAGGCCATGAGATTTATTCAAAATAAATTCCCTCTCCCACTTAGTTATTTAAAAGAGGGTTATCAAAATTTTCAATTTGTAAACAAATTGTGATCTAGATCAAAAGCCAAATATTACCATGTTGTCATAATATGGTAAACTATCACACATGCAAACAATATAGAAACACAAGTAATACGGAAATACAAGATAAAAGAATCCAGCTATTATGGTCAAGGATGCAATCTTTGAACGACAAGGAATTCTTCCATAACTCGAAATCCTTAAATGAGAAAGAATATTTCCATAACGTGAAATCCTAAGCAATAAGGAATCCTTCCATAACTTGAACTCCTTTAACCATGCTTGTGTGGAAGGCTCAGATACTTGGAATCAATTAGGGAAACCAAAATCCAACCGTGCTTACTGCTTAGGCAAGAAAATTCGGATTTGTTATATTCCCGCGTAAACTACACAGGCTTCAATATTTTGGCCATATCTTCCTCATCCGACCTCCGATTGAAGTAATTCAAATTAGGTTGGATTTAGAATTCAACTATCTACAACTTCCATGAAGAATAGATTTTCTAATTCCAACGTTTATTGGGTCAAAATAGCCCTGCAATCAGACCCTACGAATTTGGGAAAAAGCTGTTGCGAGCCAAACAACTTGTATCTTTTATATCTACAATCTTCGATCTCCGAATAACCGTCGAATGCTATTACAATCGAAGAAATATACATTCATCGATCTTATGCCTCTATTGGAGTTCACATGCTACGTTAATCATTACAACCATGAAAAATAATCGTGGCACCCAATAAAAAAACATGCTACGTTAATTATTACAACCACGAAAAATAATCGTGGTACCCAATAAATAACAATAACCATGAAAAAATTATCGTGGGATCCAATCACACATAATTAACAAAAAAAATGATGTGACCATAATAGTTGGGTAAGAACGCTGAAAAACAAGGGTTAGCACAGTTTTACGTTCTACCTGTAGACACCCCATTCTGGACTGTCTAGATAACGTTATTTGTCGATCTTTTTATTTCCCCAATGATGATTTTAGTCGAAAACAGTTTAAGGAAAAAGGTGTGGTTGAGCTTTGAGCGTCCCGAACCTCTCTCAAACCCCTTTCAAACCCTTCAAACCAGAGCCAAACAGCCCCAGCAAAACCCAATTGGCATACGCCAGTGTCCTGGAAGCGTACGCCAGTCATCTGCCACGTGTCAGTCATCGACCAGTGGCCCAGCTTTTACCGGCGCACGCCAGTTAATAGTGGCGCATGCCAGTCAAACCCAGTCAAATCAACTTTATTCAGCAACTTGGGCGGGACTTTTGTGCCACCCTGACGTCGGCTACAGCGTCCCTGATGATTACTCTCGGCAGAGACGTTCCCTCTCTCTCCTACACCCCCCATCAAGGCAAGTCCCATGCATTTAATGCATGGGAGGCTCCAACCTTGCCTTGACCAACCAAACAAGGCCCTAGGCCAGACTGATCTCAGTCTCTCTCCCCTATAAATACCCCCCTTGCATTCATTTGCAAAGGGTTGGCTTCATTAAGAAGAAAAAAGCTCTCTCTTCTTCCTCCTTTCTTGCTCTCCATCTCTTTTTCTTCCATTGAAAGAGAAAGAGAAGAAGCACAACTCCCATACACCTCCACTGACATCCGGTTACCCCACAACATCCAACTTCAACCGTTTAGGCTCTAAACCACCTTCAAGCTTCAACACCCAAAAGGTATACCACCTTTGTTTTCCTTTCTGTTTTCGGCCCCTGAGGGGAACCAGCAAGGCCCAGGCTAGTAAACAATACTAGTCCTGGCCTTGAGCTGGTAAAAATATGACAATCGTATCAGATGGAACATGGCGCACGCCAGTAACTCTATGCCGTACGCCAGTTATGGTAGTACGAGCACAACTGGCGTGGGGATCATGGATCGTCATTCCTTTTGTTCTATCTTTCTGTCAATCACCCTTGCATGCTAAGTAACCGGTTTATTGCTTTCTGTATGTTTAGAACTGTTTGGATAACAAAGTTTATTGCTTATTCTTTATCTGTTTGGAAGGCCTCTGGGATCCTTCTGGTCATGTTCCAGAGCCCAGATGATGTAAAAGCCAAGCACTGGATTAGGGTCAAACGTGCGTACGGCAGTCCATGACTGGCGTACGACAGTTAAGGCCAGGATCCAGTGGCTGGCCTTTGCATCTTAGTTCAGTCTTGGCCTCTTTTCTGTCCCCACCCTGTTTAGGGGATTTCTTGTCTATGTTCATGGCTTCAAGCCATCCCAGCTGTCTGTAAATATTTATATCCTGCTTATTTAACTGCATGGTTTGTCCTGGGTGTGCGCTGGTCCTTTTCCAGAGCCCAGAGGGTTGCAAACAAAAAAAACTGTGAAACTCGAAAAGTGGAGGACGCCAGTATCCCTGTGGCGTGCGCAAGTCCAATCAACATGCAGTGGCTAGGCCAGTGCATGCTGGCAGAACTTGCTCATGCCCCTGCGGGACAGCGTACTGCAGTTTGTCCAGTTTGCTCAGTGCTTGTTTTCAATCTATATTTATCATTGCAATCAAGCCATTCATAAATATTTTGTCACATAAATCACAACTTGTTACAGTTTTAACCCCCGTTAACTGTTCCCCCGCCCTAACTGGCTAAAAAATGATAAAATGAGAGAAAAATGCAAACGTTTTCTGAAATGCCCGAGTAGAGACCGATCTCCGGATTGGGCGAGAGGGGTGCCATAAAACCCTTCCCCTCTCGTAACCTGGCTCCCGAACCTCAGATATCGAAGGTGACGACGGTCCAGTCTACAAGCCTTTTCAAGATCAAACAAACGTGGCAAAACGTTTTCGAGTTCGGTTCCTTGGGTGCTTTCACCGCTAAAATCCGAGTGGCGACTCTGAATCGAGGCGTTTCGCCGCGCTTTTCCAACAAAAAGGGCCGCACCCAATTTTACAAATAAATTTTCGGGGGCGCGTGCCCACAGTGGCGACTCTGCTGGGGATGACTCATTGCATTAATTGGTATTTGGCGTTTAATACATAAGTGAACAATTTTTCAAAAGCTTGTCAAAATAGTACGCTTCGCGCTGCTGAAGAATGGAATGGTAACGTAACAGGATCTCAGCATCCGACCAATCCGAACTGGGGCTTTTACTATTGTTCATTTGTGTAATTTTCTCCAAGTATTGATTAATAAAAGTGAGCCAAGCTTCAAAGGGCATTCATTTCAAAAGCGTTGCATTTTTCTCTCATCAAATCATTCTTCGGCATTCTCCGTTCGTATCGATGGTTGGTCAGCCCCGTTGAGGTATTTTGGGTAACCGGCATAGTTTACTGGAGCCCGGGGTCCTCGAACGCCCAACAACCTTGGACGATGATGAGTCGTACTACCGTTCGACCATTGCTTTGCTCTACGCGTTGCAGTGGGAGGTATATCGCGGCTCTAGTCAGAGGAACCCCTTTAAGCCAAAACCGGCCTCTACAACGTTTACAAAGCACTAGAACCTTTCAACCTAAGATAGGAACCCGCAGGGTAGGATTACTTGCTTCTAATCCCATATCCTGTCTATGTGTTACCGCTTTCCATATCGCATGCTTGTACATACATTCATGACCGTTTTTGCGTAGGAGCATGCTAGGGCGGCTTTTAGGATATCTTTTGTCGAGTCTGTCGTGCGCCTGTTCGGCGTTGCCTTGAACCGATGAAGAGTCGTGCATCTTGATGGTGCACGTTATAAATTTTCAAGTCCTTGAATCAACGAGACTTTGGGAAATCAAGACTTTCTAAGTCCTTGTCTAACGCCCGATCGAGGTTTCAAACAGAAAACTCCAAAGTTGAAACTTCGAGAAAGGAAAAGTCAAAGGCTTAGGCTGTTTTGGCATCTCTTAGTAACATTCGATTCAATCAAGGATACACCGTCGAAAAGAAAATCCGAGGATTCCATGGCAAATGTCCGAGTGTCGTAAGGCAGACTCTCTCTAGTTCTAGAGTCTAGGAGGACACCGACGACGATGACATGCGCACTGCATTCCTTTAAATTCTTTCAAAAGCTTGCTGCAGGAACGCTACTGAGTCTTTGTTTACTTTGCTGTCCAAAAAGCTCTAGGCCATTTCACCGGAAAAAAAAAGAGCCAAACCTACTTGGGAGCGTCTGCCAGGGCTATTTCACCGTCACTTCCAAAGCCATAACACCATCCTCGATCATCAATCCGAAATGGCAGCACAATTAGAGTTGGCTGAGCTGAAAAGAGTTGTACAAGAACTGAACCAGAAAATGGACAAACAAATGGTTATGGTCCAGGGGTTGGTTGACCTTTTTACCTCCGCCATGTCAAAACCAGATCTGGGGCTACATATTGCTAATGCCAGAATCGAAGAACTTCCACAATTCTGTCACCCTTCCGCAGTTGGAATCAAGTTGTGCTCAAAAGACATGTTCAAAGATCTGGTTGAATTCCATGAGGCTAGAACTCCTCCAAAGAAGGATGTTGGATCCTTGTTCAAAACCAATGTCGAAGGGGAGGACATGCGCGGTGATAAAATCAACTCCAAAGGCACAAGAGTGCATTCTTCCGATGGCATAACACGATGCAGCTACAAAGCAAGCAAAGGTTTCACTTTGAACCCCCAATACAATCGCCGGAACCCACCAAGGACTTTCTCCTGTTTCTCTACGCCCCTGGCCTCAGTTTACGAGAAGCTTCTCGATGCCGGTTCCATCAGGCCTTTAACTCCAACTCCGCTGCCTAAGGTTCTCCCCGTCAGCCACAATCCCAACCACCTCTGCGCCTACCATCAAATGCCTGGCCATTCCACCAATGCCTGCTACCGCCTCCGACATGCCGTTCAAGATCTCATCGACAATGGCATCATGCAAGCTCCACTCCCATCAAAGCCCAATGTCATATCCAACTTCATACCCCAACACAGTTCCAAATCATGTGTTAGCCAAGTATCCATCAGCTCTACTCAAATCAACTCAAGCTCCACTCAAATCCAACCTAACTCCACCATATTCAACCCAACCCTTTTCATTAGCCCAGAAAATCAAACCAAGCCAATTTTGTCTCTCCCATCCGAACCCGAGGTTAACCTGATGGCCATAGGTGCAATCGAGGTCCTTACCGCCGATACCTGGGTTGACAGTGATGAGCAGTCTACAAAGGAGGAACTCAAGAGGAAGCTTAATCAATCAAAGGAGAAAACGGACTGGCTCGGATCCTTCAATCATAAGAATTTGGGGCTGTTATTCAAGGAGTTCTCTCAAGTGGGTTTGGACGAAGAAGCTGAAGAAGCCGAAGTGCTGTTGCTTGAGCCTGTTGTCCTCTAGCTCCCACCTCTCTGTGAGGAAGTCAAGGGTAACTATAAAAGTTGCATTTTCAAATCGCGTCTCTTTTGCATTGACACTTTCGAGTCTGAGTCTGACGCAGTGTCTGTCAAGTCGTCTAAGTCTAGCTCTGAGTCGGAGCTCGTGCCTCTTGGCCCTCAATGTCGTAGCTTCTATTCTCAATTTGAGTCTTTTTGCTGTACTTGGCAACCCCGAGGGTTCTTATGATATGCATTATCCTGCTTTTAAGTACTTTGCTGGCTTTTGAATAAACTGTGTCGACCCCGACGACGAAGGGATAGATTTCGATGGGATCATCCCCAAGGAAATGTGTTCCCTCGCCGAAAGGGAAGACAAAAGGCATGCTCAGCCTCTAAAAAGAAGAAGTAATTTCAAATAAACTTGAAAGATGGGGCAGACCCTCGGATGGTTCAAATTGGTTCGGCGCTGTCCCCATAAGAGTATTGCGCCCATTCAAACTTGTTCAAAGAATTCAACAACATCTTGGCATGGTCTCACAAAGACACGCTTGGCGTTGATTATGGGATAAAGAAGTATCAAATCCCCTGCCGCTGAATGCCAAGCCAGAAAGCAGAAGCTCAGAAGGCTCCAGGCCTCGTACCATGTTCAAAATAGTAACAGCAATGTTCCATCAAGCGCACATTAAAAGGGTGCAAAAGTGGCCTGGAGCGAGGCATTTCCAATTGTAGCAGTCAGGACCCTTTCATTATCAAAGCCGTTCTATCTGGGGCTACAATCAAAGATCATCGACCTCGACGGCAACAAATTCAATACCTTGGTCAACCTAGATCAACTCAAGCGTTATTATCCCTGAGAGGTGCTCGTTGGATCGAAAACCACAAGGGTGGGCGATTCCAAGCAAAAGTTAGAGCAGCCTGCTAGACCGAAAACCTATGAAGGCGGTCTAGGCAAAAATGAATTGGCAAAAAGTAGAAAGCTCGCTAGACCAAAAACCTGAAAGGGCGGTACTAGGCAAAAGTTAGAGCATAAAAGGAGAGGTAAAACACACGAGTGAACCTTTGCCTGAACTACGTTTTGACCTGATTCTCAGAAAGGGATACGTAGGCAGTCTCTCTTCGAGGCTCGGTCATGCTTTATCAATTGGATCCATGATTAACGTTTTGATGCACATCAAGGGTCAAGAAAGGTCGAGAACAAGACAAGTTGAAGTGCTGACTGGCAGGCTGAAGACCATTAATTCATTGGAGAATCAGAAGGGGGAAATCATTCATCTTTCAAGCTTAATGCGAACTGCTGTTTCAATTTTAAAGCTGAGCAAAAGCCTTAAAATATTTTGAAGCATAAAAAACAGAACGAAATGCTTATGAGGCCTAACGGCTCACGGTTTATTCTAAGTTCAGCAACGTCTATTTTAAGCAGCTGCAGTAGCTTTGCAATCTCGCGCGTTAGTTTGAGGCTCACACGCACTCATACAAAAGTGATGCGCATTGATCTCAAGCCTGCGCTCGCTTCTTCAATTCCTGCATTAGACAGCAGTAGGCAGCCACCACGCCTAACAAATATTTTTGAACCCTCGGGGGCACATTTCAAATTCAAAGCACCTCGAATCTCGTTCAAGGGGCTTTTACCAAGTCTTGTCAGGCTGTGCAAGTCATATGGTCCTAATGTGGCTGCACAGGGGTGTCGGTTTCAGTTCGGGCCTATATGAGTCATCATTTGCGTCTTTTGTCCATCTATGCGACACTTTTCTAGTTCTTCAATACATTGTCATGTCGGGATGTTTTTCCTAATTTTACCGATTTGTACAGGTCAATGTATATTTATTGGACCTTATGCAAGTGTCAGTTTCACCTGTCTAAGGGATACTGTGAATTTTGGCACATTAATGCCCAAAATTTCATTGTTTTCCATATGTCTAGGAGTCCGTGACATATCTGGGGCTCTTCTTCCTTTCTCATTTGAGCTAGGCGAGTCTGTACATAAATGTGTCTGTTTGTCGATTCAGTTCGCTTGTCAATGCAAATTAGATATTAGCGGTTGGTATCTGCATTCTTTTAGACAGTCTCAAGAGAGAGTCAAATAAACTGAAAAATGCAATTTACATTGCTACCCTACCATCTGTGGTCCGCAAGCAGTGGAATCTTGTGAACAGCGAGGGCATGTCGGCTCAAGGCCAAGCAAAGCTTCTCTATGAGGCTCATCTGCCCAAGCATCGAAGAAAAAGAGCACATCGACCCAATGCCACTTCTAAATGTCCACTGGGACAGGCCAGCCCACTCAATGTCTATCTATCTGGGAGTGCATCTAAGAAACAAAGGACAGTGAAGTAAAGAGGCTCAATGGTAGTCCTCAGTGGTAGAGCTCAGCCTCGTTCTCGTCGTTGTCGTCACTCTTGATCTCTTTGAAGTACCTGGGGCTCCTATCCCATTTGCCTCTTCTGAGGAGGCTTTCGCTGACAGGCTCTCTTTCTCTCACACACACTCTCTCTCAATCTCTCAGACTACTCTCTCTGAACCTCTGAAGACTCTTTGGTGCGAGCCACCCTTTCTATGGGCCTTTCTTTCAACTGCGCACCTCTAGCCGCTGGTTATCTATTGCTCTCGTATCTCTGAGCTGGGGATAAGGTGACAGTACCGCTTTGTGTAACTCTTGTTTATGTGGCCATCATAGGCCATTATCCTCTAGAAGCCGCCCTAGTCTGCCCTTGCATTTTCAATATTATGCATTCAATTTCGTACATATCATTGCATACTGTATATCAATTGTTGAAAACAGGAAAAGCCAATCAAGTGCCAAAACATGCTTATCCAGTATCGAAAATGGCAAATAGTTTGGATTTTGGGGGTTCATACCTCGGATCTAGTCACTACTGGAACTGGAGCCGAAGCCGCTGCCCTGGGAAAGTGCAATTGTAAGGGGGGTGCCACATGCTGTGCTCCTTATCTATTTTCCCATGGCAAGTGTCAAGCACACAGCCTCACTGTCCCGCTCCACTAGCACCTGGAGCACACTGTGGCAATCAGAATACAATTCCAAGCAACAATGGCTTGTGCTACCCGTTTCATTAAATCAACGACGATCAGCCATGTCGTCCTGTTCAATCGATCAATGAAGATTAGCCATATCGTCCTTCTCAAATCAAATCAACGACGATCAGCCATATCGTCCTTCTCAAATCAAATCAACGACGATCAACCATGTCGTCCTTTTCAATCAAATCAACGACGATCAGCCATGTCGTCCTTCTCAAATCAAATCAACGACGATCAACCATATCGTCCTTCTCAAATCAAATCAACGACGATCAACCATATCGTCCTTCTCAAATCAAATCAACGACGAGCAACCATATCGTCCTTCTCAAATCAAATCAACGACGATCAGCCATGTCGTCCGTTCAAATCAATCGACGACGATCAGCCGTGTCGTCCCTTTCAATCCATCAACAACGATCAGCCATGTCGTCCTTTTTTAGTCTTTCAACGACGATCAGAATATCGACCTTTTCAATCTCTCAAATCAACGATGGTTCAACGAGTCGTCCTTCAGTGATGACCCACCGTCTCAAATCAACGATGGTTCAACGAGTCGTCCTCAACGATGACCCACCGTCTCAAATCAACGATGGTTCAACGAGTCGTCCTTCAGCGATGATCCACCGTCTCAAATCAACGATGGTTCAACGAGTCGTCCTTCAGTGATGACCCACCGTCTCAAATCAACGATGGTTCAACGAGTCGTCCTCAACGATGACCCACCGTCTCAAATCAACGATGGTTCAACGAGTCGTCCTTCAGCGATGACCCACCGTCTCAAATCAACGATGGTTCAACGAGTCGTCCTTCAGTGATGACCCACCGTCTCAAATCAACGATGGTTCAACGAGTCGTCCTCAACGATGACCCACCGTCTCAAATCAACGATGGTTCAACGAGTCGTCCTTCAGCGATGACCCATCGTCTCAAATCAACGATGGTTCAACGAGTCGTCCTTCAGTGATGACCCACCGTCTCAAATCAACGATGGTTCAACGAGTCGTCCTCAACGATGACCCACCGTCTCAAATCAACGATGGTTCCCGAGCCATCCTCAACGATGATCCATCATCCATGTTCAACGATGGTCCATCCATTCTGTATGGCTACTTTTACTTCAGTCCAGCTTAGAGCACATTTTCCAGCAATCCTATTGCTCTGACTCGGATGGTCCTTGATAAGGAGATTGGCTCTGATTCCCAACAGATGGAATTTAACCTCCCTGACGCGACCTACCCGTGATTGTTGGAACTATTCATGCCAAGGATAGCTTGATCCCCTCAAACGACGGTCCACCCGTCCAATTTCAAATCAACAACGGTCCACCCGTCCAACTTCAAATCAACAACGGTCCACCCGTCCAACTTCAAATCAACGACGGTCCACCCGTCCAATTTCAAATCAACGACGGTCCACCCGTCCATGTTCCAATCAACGACGTCCAAATTCAAATCCACGACGGTCCACCCGTCCAATTTCAAATCAACGACGGTCCACCCGTCCAAGTTCAAATCAACGACGTCCAAATTCAAATCCACGACGGTCCACCCGTCCAATTTCAAATCAACGACGATCCACTCGTCCAATTTCAAATCAACGGCGATCCTCTCGTCCAATTTCAAATCAACGACGATCTATCCGTCCAATTTCAAATCGAAGACGATCTATCCGTCCCACAATCTGCTTTCCCCAACAGAGTCGATGCTTGTGCAAAAGGAGCATTCCCCAGGAGAGTCCACATTCCGTGATCTGGCTATCCAAGGCAGCGAAGCAGCGGTCTATCCGCCCCGACATCGAATCAAACAGGTTCTTCAAAATTTCTTGCGTTCTGGATAGCCTTGAAGAGGGTGTCTAGGAAACCTTTGACGTTACTTGTCTCCAGTCAATGGTGCGTCAAGTGCCGTCAAAGGGGGGCTTCTGTAGACACCCCATTCTGGACTGTCCAGATAATGTTATTTGTCGATCTTTTTATTTCCCTAATGATGATTTTAGTCGAAAACAGTTTAAGGAAAAAGGTGTGGTTGAGCTTTGAGCGTCCCGAACCTCTCTCAAACCCCTTTCAAACCCTTCAAACCAGAGCCAAACAGCCCCAGCAAAACCCAATTGGCATACGCCAGTGTCCTGGAGGCGTACGCCAGTCATCTGCCACATGTCAGTCATCGACCAGTGGCCCAGCTTTTACCGGCGCACGCCAGTTAATAGTGGCGCACGCCAGTCAAACCCAGTCAAATCAACTTTATTCAGCAACTTGGGCGGGACTTTTGTGCCACCCTGACGTCGGCTACAGCGTCCCTGATGATTACTCTCGGCAGAGACGTTCCCTCTCTCTCCTACACCCCCCATCAAGGCAAGTCCCATGCATTTAATGCATGGGAGGCTCCAACCTTGCCTTGACCAACCAAACAAGGCCCTAGGCCAGACTGATCTCAGTCTCTCTCCCCTATAAATACCCCCCTTGCATTCATTTGCAAAGGGTTGGCTTCATTAAGAAGAAGAAAGCTCTCTCTTCTTCCTCCTTTCTTGCTCTCCATCTCTTTTTCTTCCATTGAAAGAGAAAGAGAAGAAGCACAACTCCCATACACCTCCACTGACATCCGGTTACCCCATAATATCCAACTTCAACCGTTTAGGCTCTAAACCACCTTCAAGCTTCAACACCCAAAAGGTATACCACCTTTGTTTTCCTTTCTGTTTTCGGCCCCTGAGGGGAACCAGCAAGGCCCAGGCTACTAAACAATACTAGTCCTGGCCTTGAGCTGGTAAAAATATGACAATCGTATCAGATGGAACATGGCGCACGCCAGTAACTCTATGCCGTACGCCAGTTATGGTAGTACGAGCACAACTGGCGTGCGGATCATGGATCGTCATTCCTTTTGTTCTATCTTTCTGTCAATCACCCGTGCATGCTAAGTAACCGGTTTATTGCTTTCTGTATGTTTAGAACTGTTTGGATAACAAAGTTTATTGCTTATTCTTTATCTGTTTGGAAGGCCTCTGGGATCCTTCTGGTCATGTTCCAGAGCCCAGATGATGTAAAAGCCAAGCACTGGATTAGGGTCAAACGTGTGTACGGCAGTCCATGACTGGCGTATGACAGTTAAGGCCAGGATCCAGTGGCTGGCCTTTGCATCTTAGTTCAGTCTTGGCCTCTTTTCTGTCCCCACCCTGTTTAGGGGATTTCTTGTCTATGTTCATGGCTTCAAGCCATCCCAGCTGTCTGTAAATATTTATATCCTGCTTATTTAACTGCATGGTTTGTCCTGGGTGTGCGCTGGTCCTTTTCCAGAGCCCAGAGGGTTGCAAACAAAAAAAACTGTGAAACTCGGAAAGTGGAGTACGCCAGTATCCCTGTGGCGTGCGCAAGTCCAATCAACATGCAGTGGCTAGGCCAGTGCATGCTGGCAGAACTTGCTCATGCCCCTGCGGGACAGCGTACTGCAGTTTGTCCAGTTTGCTCAGTGCTTGTTTTCAATCTATATTTATCATTGCAATCAAGCCATTCATAAACATTTTGTCACATAAATCACAACTTGTTACAGTTTTAACCCCCGTTAACTGTTCCCCCGCCCTAACTGGCTAAAAAATGATAAAATGAGAGAAAAATGCAAACGTTTTCTGAAATGCCCGAGTAGAGACCGATCTCCGGATTGGGCGAGAGGGGTGCCATAAAACCCTTCCCCTCTCGTAACCTGGCTCCCGAACCTCAGATATCGAAGGTGACGACGGTCCAGTCTACAAGCCTTTTCAAGATCAAACAAACGTGGCAAAACGTTTTCGAGTTCGGTTCCTTGGGTGCTTTCACCGCTAAAATCCGAGTGGCGACTCTGAATCGAGGCGTTTCGCCGCGCTTTTCCAACAAAAAGGGCCGCACCCAATTTTACAAATAAAATTTCCGGGGGCGCGTGCCCACACTACCCTCTATAACCTACGGACAATATAGCTTGTTTAATCCATACGCATGATTACAGCCTGCTCTGATACCACTGTTGGGAAACCGAATCCCCAAAATCCAGTAATGGCGCGTACAGATTAAATAACAAAAAATTGCAAAACCTTATAAGGCGGAATTAGGGTTTTACCTCAACTTCCTGCGACACGAACGTTGATTGAACTTATTATAGCACGCCTTGCTATAAACCACGAATATTGCTCGACCGTACCTTACGATCTTCTATCGTATTTCCTGCATGTCCAGAACACGAACCGAGTGTGGACTCTTTCGTGATCTATTTGCTCTCTCTAAACCTACCTCTATTTTGAGAATAATAGAAAAACGTGTATTTGACCTAAAGAGCATAACATGTATATATAAGGTTATGATAGGGATCTAAGGAGTAATAAGTCTGGGCTCCCAGTATAAATAAGAAAACTTAATCCTACCAGAATTCTGTTTCTTATTTCACTAATTATAATTTTAAAATTATAATTTACCCCAATATAAAATTATAATTGCACTCCCGTTCTTATCTCAATTATATTATGAGCTCCATGATATTAAATACTTATTAATCTCTCTATGTTAAGATTACAGATACCCGTTGATTAAAATAAATTACTAACAAGAAAATACTTATTTTTAATTAGTCGTCCCATTCACCCTCTCTCTGGGACTTTATAGCGCATTAGATTATTTCAGTGAAGTATGAGGCAAAGCAAGTACATGTCAAGGGAATCATACGCAGCTTCTTGAGGATCCAGATCCCCTGTTCGACCCCAATCCGCATAGGGGCTTGTCCCCCTCGTCTCAGCCATTGATTTCGCAAATCAACGACTGAGATGTGCTGAGCAAAAACGATATTATTTTGGAGCAAAAAGTGCTCAGCACATCTTAGTCGTTGATTTGCGAGATCAACGACCGAGAGAAGTGGGACAAGCCCCTGTCCGGATTGGCGTCGAACAAGGGATCCGGGTCCTCGAGAAGTTGCGTATGATGCTCTCGACATGTACTTGCTTCGCCTCAGACTTCACTGAAATAATCTAAAGCGCTATAAAGTCCCAGAGAGAGGGTGATTAGGATGACTAATTAAAAATTAACTCGACCAAAAATAATTTACATGGATGATTTAATAAACAAAGATAATAAACTCAATGGTCTTGATTATTAGTATTGTGTGTCACGGTCACAAGACTATTGAACATTCAACTATAGCAGAGGACTTGGTTTTCAGATCAAGTATATTGAATGTACAAATTCTAAATGTCGGTACCTAGTACTCCCTCCGTCCTAAATTGGATGTCAATTTTTGATATCCGTGTCAATTTTAACTCCTTATATCTTTCAATATGGATCTAAAAAAATATGCAATATGAATCTTGTTTGATAGTTTTCGATTAGTTCTATTATACAAACTTTTCAAACTCGTGAAAAATATTATAGATTAAAAGATATAAGCGATGAAAAATGACACGGTTTTCAATAATTGTCATTCTTTTTGGGACGGAGGGAGTATATTTTTAAAATGATTCACCAAAATCGTTAAAGCATATGTAGCATAATAAGCAAAAATGAATAATCAAAATTTATCTCATTAGAATTTTTGACGGGTCAAATCACATGCCAGTCCGAATGGAGCTTTTGAAAAAGTCAACTCATTTCCACGTGGTCGGGTAAATTGTAAACCATCATCAAGATTTGTGCACCCTGATTACTAATTAGTGGACCATATGCTATCTCACTCATCGCCCACCGGGAAATAAGATCCTCTCCACGTGATTCCCCGACAGGCTTCCATTATCGTTTCAATTAGCATAAAAAAAAAATATAAATAGTAACCAACTACTGTACTAGTTATCAAAACTTCCATCAACTAATCACCCTTTTGACTTTTAACCATGTTTTTGTTAGTGAAATAATTTTTCTCAATTGACTCTCGGAAATCAGAAAATGCAGGGGCATGCATGTCGTGAAAATTTGAATTAGATTATCTAGTCAATACTCGTAATCTTGTTTTTTTTTTCAATCAATAGAAGAGATATCATTTACGTCATCTATGAAGTAGAAAGTACAAACCCGAAATACTACATCAAATTAATAATAAGAGTTCACGAGACAATCAACCCAACAACTCAGCTAATACAAGTAATAAACTTAGGTAATTTCTAATGCCACGATAGGTTTGTTCATTGCCAAGACAATCATGCATGTATGACTCTTTTACCCTCAAGTTTGTATCTCTCTTTCTTTCCGTCACCACTCACTGTTGTCCACCACAGAGTCACCCACTCCACTTGTCTCCGATTTTAGGTCTACTCCCCGGCTTAACGTCTCTCTCTCTCTCTCTCTCTCTCAAGGGACACAATACACTGTTCCACCGATGGCCACTACCAAGATGAAAATTCTCACTCTTCTTTCAGATCTGCCCTCTTCAACCAAATTACCAAATCTGGTCCCAACTATAACTTGTAGAAGAACACCTCATCGATCTTCAGCCTTATTCGCATCATCGTCAGTGAAATTCAAATTAAGAAAAAACGTAACCAAACTCTAATTTTTCTCTTTGCATCTGTACATAGATCTATATCACATGAAAATAGAGGATTTGAAAAATGAAATAAAACCAGATGCTGTTGTGATGCTCTCCTCTTCTTCCTAATTGAGACAGAAAAATTGAGTGTTTATGTAAAACAAGAAGAGTATTTATTTATGTTAGGAGATGGGGTATCTGTATAACTATTATGAGAGAGAGAGAGAGAGAGAGAGAGAGAGAGAGAGAGAGAGAGAGAGAGAGAGAGAGAGAGAGAATTGCAATTTGCAACTGACGGCAGTGGGGAGGTGGATCTGGGGATGGAAAATTTATTTGGTGGTGGTTCAGTTCAGGGGTCTTGATGGGTGGATGAAAATCGGAAGAGGATGAGAACTGAGAGGAAAAGTGATCAAAGTGGGTTTCTTCTGCTAGTTGCGAGCTGAGAGAGAGAGAGAGAGAGAGAGAGAGAGAGAGGACTATGCGTGGGTTTGACCAGTGAGGGCAATATGGTGAAACCAAATTAAATGTCGTTGCTTTAGAAAGAGCCCTCATGGCATTAGCGCCAACCTAAACTTATTATATAATACAAATAAAGAAAGAAAAGAAAAGTTATTTAAGGGAAGCACAGCCATATGTAAGGGAAGCACAGACTCGAATTTTTAGTCAACTAAACTTGGCCCAATTGGTTACTGTAATCTTCGTTGGAATGAAGAAATTCTTGGTAATTTCTCTAACTCAAAAAAAATAGAGTAATAAGAAGAATTTTTGGGAAGTCGAATCACATGGCAGTGGTGAATCGTGATGAGCTTTTAAAGAAGTCAACTATCATCAAGATTTGTGCGGCCCTGATTAGTTAATTTTCGGAACAATTAATTAGTGGACCGTATGCTATCTCGCTCATCGCCCGCCGGGAAATAAGATCCGTTACACGTGATTCCCCGACTTCGATTTCACCGACAGGCAACAATATTCCATATAGCTATCAAATTCAGGACTCTCTTGAAGAAACTAAGAACATCCCAGTTTTCCCTCACCATCCCCTTTCTCTTCAAATCCAAAGCTACTCAGTGAACCCAAAAAAAAAAAAGCCCAGAAAAAATGGCAGAGGGAGCTGTGTTCCACCTTCTGTCCAACTTCGCACCCTATCTCCGAGAAGAGTTTAACTTGTCGTCCGGAGTACGGGAAGACATCGAATACATAAGAGGCGAATTCGAGCGCATGACACATTTTCTCAGAGTTGCTGATGCGACAGAAGATAGAGACCCGAAAATCAAAGTATGGGCGAAGCAAATTCGAGAAGCTGCATATGACACTGCTGATGCTCTTGACATGTACATGCTTCACCTCAGATCTAGACATCATCAGAGCACCGGATTCGGCGAGTATGTACACAAGGTTTCTTTCTTTATTCAGACTTTCAAAGCTCACCACCAAATTGCTTCTGAAGTAGAAGGAATCAAGTCCAGAATCATCGATATTTCTGAGGGACATCAGCGATATAGTGACATATATGGCGAAATAGAGCAAGGCTCAAGCTCTATTCCTTCAGACATCGCATGGTATGATTGTCATGGCGATGCCCTTCTACTCCAAGATGATGACCTTGTGGGCATTGAAAAGCCCAAATCACACCTGATTGAGTGGCTCTTGGATGAGGATCCTCGACTCAAGGTGCTTTCTGTAGTAGGAATGGGTGGATTGGGCAAAACCACCCTTACAAAACAAGTCTATGACGACGCAATAGTGAAGAGGCACTTCCAGAACCATGCTTGGATCACCCTTTCTGAGTCATTCAAGGTCGAAGAGCTTTTAAGAGACATGATTCGAGTGCTCTTTGAAGAAGTCAGGCAGCCACTCCCAAGAGGAGTGGACAATATGGATGCAAACAGCTTGAAAGGTATAATTCATGCCTTTTTGCGGCAAAAGAGGTATGTGGTTATTTTGGATGATGTATGGGGTATTCAAGCATGGCAAGTTTTAAGAATCATACTTCCTGAATGCAATTGTGGAAGTCGAGTAATTCTGACAACTAGAAATGTAGATTTAGCTTCTTCTGCTAGCGAAGAATATCATGGCATGGTGTATAATCTCGAGCCCTTGCCTCGCGAAGAGTCGTGGGCCTTGTTTTGCTCAAAGACATTCAAGGAGAATTCTTGTCCTTCATATTTGGAAGATCTTTCAAAAAACATCTTGAAAAAATGTGAGGGGTTACCACTTGCAATAGTAGCAATTAGTGGTATGTTATCAACAAAACATAATAGTTTGAATGAGTGGGAGAGGATTTACCACGGCCTTGGTGCAGAACTAGAAGGAAATGACAAACTCACGAGCATGACTAAGATATTGTCCATCAGTTACTTTGATTTGCCTTACTATCTTAAGTTATGTTTTTTGTAGTTGAGTATTTTTCCAGAAGATTGTCTCATTGATCACTGGAGATTAATTCGGTTGTGGGTGACGGAAGGATTTATAGAAGTGAAAGAAAGAATGACAAGAGAAGAAGTTGCTGAGGGCTACCTCAATGAGCTAATCAACAGAAGTTTAGTTCAAGTGACAAGCGTCGCAAGAGATGGAAGGTTCAGAACTTATCGGATCCATGACCTTTGGCGTGAAATGATCGTTGCGAAGTCGAGAGAGCAAAACATTGTCACAATAGCAAGTGAAAGAGGCAGAGCGTGGGATGAGAAATTGCGACGCCTCTCTGTCCACCATAATTTGGAAGATATTCAGCAAAACATTTGTTTCACTCGCCTTCGTTCTTCGCTTGTTTTCAGCGCAATAGATTCATTGTCCATGTTGTCAAAGATGGCATCCTTCGACGAGGGTGCAAGGCTACTAACCGTGCTAGACTTGAGAGGAGCACAATTGGAAACATTCCCTCCGGAAATTGTGAAACTCTTTAATCTTACTTATCTAAGTTTGAGGGCAACCAACGTGAAAATGATCCCGAAATCGATCGGAATACTTAAGAAGCTAGAAACATTGGATCTGAAACAAACGAATGTCACCGAGTTGCCTGATGAGATCTTGAAGCTCCAACATCTTCGCCATCTCTTGTTGTACCGCTATAACTACGGTGGTTCTCCCGGTGTAATTGGTTTCAAAGCCCCGACGGGAATAGGAAGTTTGTTGTACTTGCAGAAACTATGTGGTATTGATGCAAGCCGAGGGAATAATAGTGGCATTGTGCTAAGAGAGGTAGGGAAGCTAACTCAACTGAGGAGATTGGTCATTTTTAGGCTACAGAAGGAAGATGAGACGGTGCTGTGTTCATCCCTTGAGAAGCTAAACCACCTTCGGTCGTTGTCCGTTCAACCAATGGGTTATAACGAGATCATTGATTTAGATTCTTTGTCTTTGCCGCCTCCACTTCTTCGAAGACTCATTCTAAAAGGACGTTTGGAGAAGATACCACACTGGATACCATCTCTTCACAACCTGGCAAGTATATCCTTACTGTGGAGTAAGTTGAAAGATGTTGATCCACTGGAATCCCTTCAAGATTTGCCCAATTTGCTTAACCTTAGACTTCGTGATGCTTATGAAGGAGATGGATTGGTTTTCAAGGCTGGTGGGTTTCGAAAGCTTAAGCTATTGGGTTTGATTGGCTTAGTAGGATTGAAATGGGTGAGAGTGGAGTCTAGCTCGATGCCTCTTCTCAAAGAGCTACATCTCCGAGACTGTAAATTGATGATGGAGTTGCCCTCGGGTATCGAACATTTGGCCAACCTTAAATTAATTGAATTGGAGGATGATATGTCTGAAACATTAATTTCAAGCTTGAATAGAGACTTACAAGGTGGGGACTATTGGAAAATTGCACACGTCCCTCAGGTTTGGATTGGGGACTCCAAATCTGGTGTTTACACTGGTCGTTATCTACGATAGAATGGGAGGGGGTGCGGATATTCGAGATTAGATTATCCCTCATAATTTTTTTGGGATTTTGTCAGAGCTTGAAAACTTGTTTATGTAATCATGTTATGAATTAGATATTTCTTTTATGTGCTTTTTTGTCTTGAATTAATTTCTGTATCGAGAACCTCATATTTGATGTAACCAGCATGACAGAATTTAGACTTCAGCGCATGCCTTCGGTTTATCGGTTTGCAACAATCTTGATTTAGATTAGGTTAAGTTCAATGCATCTCTAGACCCTTGGTGCTGATTAAAAATACTTGATTTAGATTTGTTATGCAAAAAGCACTTACTTTTTGTCTGGAATTTTTTAGTACTTTGTACTTTTCGTTAATTTTTGTTTAGTTTTTAATCATAATTTTTAGATTTAATCATTAATCTCAATGAGATTAATCAAAAAAGTATAAAACTGTGGACTGATATTTAAAAAAGTTCATAAAATACAATATTTTAGAAAAAAAATAAAAAGGCAACTGCTTCGTACATTTTCATCTCTATTGAAATTTTTTTTTGCTTGGTCGTAATTTTTATTTTCAGACTCCTTTCATCTAGACGAATAATTAATTCAAAAAATATAACACAATCTAACAAAAGAAAAACAGAAATGATATGCGCACAACCATTGCGTTGGTTGTGCAACTAATTCTGGCCGTCCAGATGTGTTTTGGACGGTCTGGATTAAAAATAATCTATTACCAGTCATAGATTATCTATGATTGGTCATTAATAAAATGAATCCTGACCATTAATTAAAACAATGGACGGTCAAAGATTGGTTGTGTAAAAAGTTTTGCAGTGTATCATTTTTGCAAAAAGAACACAGAAAAAACGAACAAAACACACATAACGAAAAGGACAAAAATTAAAAGTTAAGAAAATTGGTTAATAGAATGTAATTAAGACTTGTTTTTACGACACACTCAGGCCATTATCACTTCCAATTAACATAACTCCTCAGTTCATCTCTTCATAACAAATTCAGCCCTTTCTATCTCCCTCCCATCACTTCAGCTTACACCAGAAAATAACTGTTAGATCTCGTCTTCAGCTAGCTTAACACACATGTGTGGATTCCAATAAGAAGGAACATATAAAATCAGAAACACGACGTAGTGAGTGGAGTGATTTTTCAGTGCTCCCTATAGCACCAAATGGCGCGTGGTACTCCAAGGTTCTTGTCCATAACACACATGTATGGATTCCAACACAAAGTGAGTGGCTAGCTCCCATGGCAATGCACGTGTGGTAAAATTGAAAATTCTGAAAGACGACGCAGTAGTGCTCCAGGAGCAGGAGTATTCAAGTGTAGAGAGTGTGTTACTCGAACACTGTTAGGCAGAGCCCACAACTTTTGTGAGAGAGAACAAATGCCTTGGGACCGAAAATTTTCCAAGGAGATAGAGAATGAAATTACTTCAATTTCCCAAAGAAAATTAGTTAACCCACTCACAAGTCACAACTAGATGTACTTCTTTGCACGTGCTGTGTTTTCACACACCTTGAAGGGGGTTCCCTTCAGTAAAAGGAAATCAATTAAGTCTGTTCAGTGAAATAGTATAGGACCAATAATAGGTCTGGTGGAGACAATACGGATTAACTTAACCATTTGATTCGATAGTGAGTTTATCTCGTGGGTAGTGAATTTTTCTTTTAGCTTTTAGTTAACAAATATAATGATTCAATAATAAAATATATATGAAAAAACTTGGATCAAAGTTGAAAAAATCAAGACACGACAAAAGATAAAAACTATCCTTAATTTAAGACAAGTAGGCTCTAAAATAAACAAACATTCAATAAAAAACTTGTCTAAGGTCCATTATAGCATGTTTGCAACCCACCAAGTAGTCCACCTCTCAAGTTTATAACCCACTAGGTCTAGTTTGTAACCCACTAGGTCCATTCAGACAAAGCCCTTGTTTGGCTTAGACAAAAAAATGTATTTTTATTATTTTTCATTTTTTGTGTTGCCAAACTGGGCCCTTATCAAGTCAAAAATGAATTAATACAAGACAAAAATGTCATTGCTGGCTTTTTTTTTCATTTTTTAGAATATTTTAGAATTTTGACAGCTCTCTCTACATTCCAGATCTCACCCACTCTGCCACTGCACAGATAATATTATATGTTTAGGTATGTTAGGCCACTATGCGAACCAATTCATATAAGGTTGTCCATGGTTATATATAGTTATTGTTTATTATTCTTTTATATGGTTATCTATATTATAAAACATGACAGTTTTCTACTAAAATGTCTATTCATACAAACAAAGCACCCTCTACAACCGTTCGATCCTACTTCCTATTAACTTTGTAGCCGTCGGATCGAATGAATATTTCTTAACGTATAAATCTACACTGTCTATTCATACAAACAGAGCACCCTCTACAACCGTTCGATCATACTTCCTATTAACTTTGTAGCCGGCGGATCGAATGAATATTTCCTAATGCATGTATAAATCTACAATAATGTAAATGTTTTCCAAACTTCCTAATTATATGTTGACCTATTGCTAGCATTAAAGATGATTTCCTTAGATAACTGATATCCACCCATAATTTGCATAGTTCATAATTGGACAAATAATGTACACTGCTAATTTTCTTCCATAATTTACGGAGGAATCCTTTTTCAATTGATTATTTTGATTACACTTTCCTAATCTATATAATATGGGAGTAATATTTCCTAATGTTTTCCAAACTTCTGAATTATATGTTGTCCTATTGCTTCTTTCCTTTTGATTTAATTTTGTTTCCTTTTCCAAAACCTAAATTTAGCACTAATTGTATATGCAAGTATAATTTAAATTGGCTGCTGATTTTGCCCCTCTATTTTTTGTTAATGCCACTCCCCTGCAAGTGTATTTTTGTGCAAAAATACACATGCAGGAAAGTGGCGTTAACAAAAAAAGAAGTGGCAAAATCATTTCCCTTTAAATTTTATGACTACCTAAATACGAGTAAGTTTTAATTTAAATTTTATTGACCAAAGAAATGCCATAATTGATTCCATGATTTGGACATCTATATTATAGAAAGAGTACGTAATATGGAAATTTTGATGTGATCATCTATTCTATAATACAATTCATGACCGTGTGGGAACGACATAAATTCCCTCCATAAATCTTAACCATTAATTTTTTCCTACATAAATGAATTTTTGGTAATGATGGTTTTACATTCCACATTTTAATCCCCATGACTTGCAGGATTTTCAAACTGAAAAGGAAAGCATTCCGTGATTTTTGGTGATTACGATTCGGTGATTTCCCTCAGCATTCTGTGATATATTAGGATTCCGTGATTTTTGGTAAATTTGGTAATTAGGAAGAGCTTATTACTGTGATTACCGTATTACCGAAAAGGAATCCTTTGTTTTCGTGATTACCTTCTTACCTTGAAAAAAAATTGGAAGAGCTTATAAAGAAAACTCTTTACTAACAAAACTCTTTACTAACAAATCTCCAAAAATCAAAAGATCTTTTTTATGCATTAAGTTGTTTACACTTTCTATGGTTTTTCCTTTGTTTATAGAGTTACTAATAATTTACTTTTTGCAAATTCATAGGAGTGATGGCATATAATACGAAATTTTCAAGTGAATTTTTCTGCAAATACTCCAATTTGTAGGAGTGACGGTGTTGTAAGTATTACCAATATTCCGATTCTTATACAATTTTTATATTTTTTTTGAAGTTTAATTTGTAAATATTAATTTTGTTCTCTTTTTATCGATGTATCTCTTCCTCTCCATATTACTTATCCTCCTCCTATCCTTTTTGTTTCCAACATTTCTCCCCATCCTTTCAATCGATGAATGGTTCGTGGCTATAGATTGATGCTATGAAAGGGTTAGAGGTAAACCTTAGAAACTGTAGTCCACTAAGTTCAGGGTATGGATTATTTCAATTCCTAACATTTTATTTTTTCCTTAATGCAGGTCATTTAACTTATGGCCGGGTTTACCAATAAATCAAGGTACATGATATTCCATTAGAATGTAACTTCTGGGTTTACCATGTTTCAAGGTCATCATCTTCCCTTTCTCCATGTTTCCTGTAACTTTTTTTTCCTTATTGTAGAGGAGGTTTCATCAAGTGAGAAATGTAAGCAAGCTCTGGTTTCATTGGGCCAAGGGAAGAAAAGTAAGCTGGCCCCCCGAGGTCCTAATCCTGGCTCCACCATTGGATTAATTAGATGAGCGAAATTGCTTTAATTTTCTGTTCGACATGCATTTTTCGCCCATAAATGGTAGGATCTTATCTCAATAATAGAACATTCTTTTTACTTTGGAAACAATTTTGGGATATATGTGAAGTAGGCAACCCTTTGTATCATGGAAAAAACTTAAAAGTACTCATTGATTATTTGGGTCATCAAATATATTGTAGTACATACTTTTGATGCTGACGAAGATTGCTCTTTTCTCATTTTTTTGACACGCCTCACAACTGAGTACTTTTGATAGACAGGTAGGGTATTCCTAAGAGAGTTTGATTCAAGGTAATAAGCAAAAAGTCCTATGTGTCAGTTTTGTTTGCTTTGGTTTATTAGTAGCAAATCCTATTTGTTTGGTTTGATGTGTACAATTTGATGGACCCGGCAGATTAGAGACTACCGACGAGTGATAGTTTGAGTTTATTTCCGAAATAGTTTTAATGCCATTGCCATATGTGTTCTAACTCGAAGTTTGTAGTATTTTTTTTTGTTTTTATCATCTACTATTAATTGTTGTAAGAGTTGGCAAGTACATATTATTGGATATTTAAGCAAATTTTTGCCTGGTCGGAATTGTTTTACCATAGTTTTATGGTTTTGAATGGTGGCTCGTGAAGCTTCTTTAGATTTTTATCAATTGCTGAAGAACCTTTCAAAGCACCAAAAGATCTACTTGGTCATTGCCAAGTATAAATAGTTTTTTTTTACCTTTATGAAACTGATTGTCAAGGAGGACTAGGGAGCAATGAGGTTGAATTTGTTGGATTGGACAAGAACGTATGATGGTTCCCCTATATTGAGTCGACCTGTTTTGATTGATAAGGCACGTGCAATTAATTAGCCAAAATGGATTAGTACATTTATGTTTACTTTTTGGTACATGCATGCACAAGGCTAGCTTGCAAGGCTTTCAAAGAATGGCGTTGAAGTGAAGCTATAAAAAATGGTCTGGGTGTCCTCCTGGAAGCTTTCATTGGGAATGAAGATGAAGATGATTTTTATATGCCAGTAGGTCTGATCGTTTTAGTCTTACTCCTCTTTGTTTCATTAGTTGTTGGGCGAATGCTAAAAAGGTGATGGTACCATGCTCCCTTGATTGAATGTTATGGTTGTGTTATATGGGTTAATGAAAATACATACATTTGGTATACATTTGTATTTATACATTTTTTATTTTATTTTTTATCTCCACATGGATCTTTTTGTCTTCTATTTATATGATCAATGTGTGCTTCTTCACACGGATCTTTTTGTTTCTAAGGGTGGTGGCCACCACCCTCGAACTAAACTAATGTTATTGATGGGGTAATAAACAATTGAACTTTGTGATGATGTGAGATTATATTTGATCTAAAATTTGAATGCTTCCACATTAATTGAGTTAAATGGAGCTCTATAAACTCACCTTCCATTCTATTTGTTATACTAGCTCAATTAATGTTGTTATAGCTCCACGCTTGCACATGGTGTTTCATTACTAAAGGTTGTTTTCATCGCGGAAAATTCATGGTTATTACACGGTAGCTCCGAAAAGACTTCTAGCAAACGTGAAATCGGGAAGTTCAGAATAGTTGCAAACTCGCTGTTACATTCACTACTAGAATAACCTTAAAACATCACGGGCTTTACCCGTGATAGTTATAGTATAATCACGGTTTTAAAACTGTGATGGATCGGGCCGTTATAAAAAAGCAGCGAGATTCAATCACATTTTTTGTTTGTGATTAAAAGTTGGTTTAAACTGATATTAAAACTAAAAAGGCATGATTATACACGAAATAAGATCACGGTTTGTATTAAGAGCTGTGGTTAAAGAGAATATAAGATCATGTTTTGTATTTATATGATCACAGTTTCGTGTAAAACCGTGCTTGAATATGTATTAAGATTACGAGTCAACTGAAGAACCGTGATTATAAGTAGTAAAAGATCACGCCTCTATAGAAACATCGTGCTTATTTACCCGTAAAAGACTACAGTTGTTTAATAACCGTGGTGGATTTTGTTTTTCGGGAAAATGATTTCTGTACCCTGATTATTAATTTTTCCCAATTGACCGCATTATTTTTACACCTAGAGCATTGAAAGAAATTTTTCTGGATCACACCATGATACATACGAATAACAGCTATACAAAAAGGAAAAAGGTTTATTAATTAACTCATCAATCTTTCAAAGTATGGTACATTTACAATATATATCAACTAGTACAATAACTCGGGTCTAAAACAAATCTAAAAAGCTATAAGAACATAATTAAAAAAAAAAATTTATAACAACTCAAGCAACTTCTTCTTCAACCCAGAAAGTTTGCATCGCCTGACAAGTCACAAGTGTACGTATGTACTGCATCCGATAAAAATGGGGAACTCATTAGAATATGCGAATACAAAAAAAACAAAACAAAACAAAGAAAGAACGTTGTGTCTTGAATCTAAAGGTGGAATACATGTAAAAGGCTCAAAATATCTCACCTCCTCCATCCTTCTACGTACATGCTTAGTTAATTAAGGTCTCCACCTCTTACGCTGCCAATTCAAAGGGAACAAAGAGTATTAAAATTGGGAGTAAAAGGCCCTTCGATCCTAGACCAAGATTATGATATTCTAAGAATTTGCAAGCCGTAAGGAGATGGTGATATATAGAGACTGAAATTGCCGAGCAAAAAAAAGATAGACTGAAATTAAACGATTTACCGATGATCGGGTGGAGATCAGCCTATGGTTGTGCCCGATTGGAGGTCGAAGGGTCGTGCTTGGAATTACGCCATGAGCGACATCAGTTTTCTTGAAAGTTGAGAGAGAGGGGTGTAAGATCTATGGTATGGAGGCCAAGAAGAAAGAGGGCAACCATATTTACCTAAAAAAGAGGCGACTGACTATTTTGGGGGGAAAGTAAAACCCTAATAATTTCAAATTTTCATGGATTCAAATTTGGTTTCTTGTTGGCGCCCATGAAGTATTTATCACGCTTGTAATCAAAGCGTATTAAAATAAGCAAATACATTTAATCAAGCTTTTAAAAAATGTAGTTATATCAAACAAGAAAGATTTTATCACGGTTGCAACGAAGTGTGGTTCAAATAGACCCATTTTATCACGCTTATAAGAAAGTGTGATTTAAAATAGACACATTTCTATCATGGTTGTAACGAACCCTGATTACAATAGACACATTTTATCATGCTTATAGAAAAATGTGGCTAAATACACATTTTTATTACGCTTGTAGCAAAATGTGGTTAAATTAAAAAGTTATAATCACGGTTCTATTAAAACTGTGATAATAAATATTAATTATCACGGTTTTATTAGCAAAGTGACATTAAAAATTCACCTCACATCTCTTTATCACATTTTCATCAAAACTGTGATCTTTCTAATGTTTTTACTATGATCTTTATCTATTATTCTAGTAGTGATTGTGTCATGCCTCTAGGCACGGGTTCATTCAGGCTTGGGTGGAAATGGGGTGCAAAACAATACTTTATTTCGGAAATAGATGTGGCGTTTTATAAATGCTTGGGTTATTATTTTTTGCGTAGTTGGATTCGTTGGGTAAGAGTTGATATATTGCACTCACTGTACAAGATTTTGTGTTGATGTGGCGCCGTGCTTTAGACAACATTTATTTGTGTATGCACGGGTTGTTGTGTAGTTCAAATTTTGCGAATGGGGTCTTGGCCTTCAAAAGGTTAGAGGGACAAAACTGAATAATTTGTTGAATACCAAATTCGAGCCGTGCCTTCAGGCACAGACATGCACTAGTATGGTTATAACGAGTAAGGAACAATATGGTTATATAGTTATATATTCAGATCATATATAACGTTATATGTTTTTCTTTTAAAGGTTACTTATTACACATGCTGACATTTAACCATGTATACAACGACCAGATTGGTACATATATAATTATATGTGCAATTCATTATCATGAATATTATACAATGCAATACCAACGCCATCAATTTCAATATATCCAAAATGTACTACGTACCTAAGTCAGTGGGCAAGTCAAAACTTGTTCAAAATGAAATATCATTAATGTTCGGACCATCGAAGATAAAGTTTGTTCAAACCCCACAAAAAATAATAAAATAAAATAAAATTTGTCCCAATGACACCATCTCAGTCCTTCTCTATCACCATCTCATAATTTCATCCATGTTGAAAGGTCTATCCTTGTTATTGGCTGGGCATTATATGTTCGTTCCACAGGTACTAATTTTTTACCTTTCTAATTTGATTTTGTCATTCATGCATAGATACATAGAGTTAAACAGATGCAAACATATATAGCCTAAAATACTAACATTCAAATATAGTAGATTCAAGAATCATGTATAACCTAAACACTAGCATTCAAATATATACGTATATGTTACCATAACCATATATAACAATAGACAACCCTATATGAAATGGTCCGCGCAGCGGCCCTAACAGACCTGAACATATAACTATATACTCCATCCGTTCCGATTTGTTTGTCCTCTTTTTGACTTTTTGAGAGCGTTTGACCTCTACAAAAATTGTCTATAATTTTCAATTCATAATGTTTTTAATATGTAATATGGATATTGTTTGGTAGATTTCAATTAGTTTTATTATATAAAATCTTCAAAATTATAAAAAAATTATAAAATGTAAGATATAAGTATATTTTTGAAAGACACGAATTTCAACAATTGAACAAACAAATTGGGATGGAGGGAGTATGTAACAACAACTAAACAAAAGTACAAAAAACATTCCCAAAACCAGCAAAAAAAAATAGTTTCAATGCCATTAGACTACCATTACTGAAATAGAAAGACATTAATAAAATACCTAACTCCACTTCAAACGACTCCAGTCATTCCATGGTTATATAAATGAAAGAAAATCACATGTATCAAAATAATAATTGAAACTAGGACATATAACCCTATATACAATAATAAAGTATGATCAAACTTAGACATATCACCCTATGAAATTAAAGAATAATAAAGCATGTTAAAACTTGAACATATATATGCATAAATATACAACCATAACTATATATGTTACCATAACTATATATAACCATAAATAACCTTATATGAATTGGTCCGCGCAGCGGCCTAACAGACCAGAACATATAACTATATATGTTACTCAACAACAACTAAATAAATGTACAAAAAAAAAAAAATTGTTCTTGCATTGTAATAAAGTAGATTCAAGAATCATGTATAACCTAAACACTAGCGTTCAAATATAGTTGTATATATTATCATAACTATATATAACAGTAGACATCCTTATATGAATTGGTCCGCGCAGCAGCTTAACAGACCTGAACATATAACCATATATGTTACCGAACAGTAGTTAAACAAAAATACAAAAAAAATATTCTAAAGCCAGCAAAAATACAATTTCAGTGCAATTAAACTACCATTATTGAAATAGAAAGTCATTAATAAAGCACCAAATTCCACTTCAAATGACTCCAGTCATTCTATGGTTATATAAATGAAAGAAAACCAAATCTATCAAAATAATAATTCAAGCTAGAACATATAACCCTATAAACAATAATAAAGCATGATCAAACTTAGACATATAACCGTGTGAAAGAATAATAAAGCATGTTCAAACTCGAACATATATATGCATAAATATATAATCATAATCATATATGTTACCATAACCATATATAACCATAGACAACCTTATATGAACAGAACTGAACATATAACCATATATGTTACCCAATAGAAACTAAACAAAAGTACAAAAAATAAAATTCTAACTAGGACAAACACTAACCACATAACGAAATTGATAAATAACCATATATGACCAAACTGGAACCTAACCAAACTATGACAAATTGACAAAATATTTTCGAACTGGTAAAAATAAAAACACAAGCAAAATGACAATCAAACAGAATGACATCCGTCAAAATAACCATATATGTCAGAGTTTCACATTTAAAATAATTTTGGACGGCGTTTGCATCTTCGCATGAGGCATGGCTATGCTAACCAACAACTTCCAAAAAAAAAGTACACATAACATCAGTATTATATGTGTCTTTTTTTTTAATTTCATAGGACAGATGCTCACATATAATCATATATGTCACTCAAACATATAAATTTCATCAAATATTATGATGGTTCCACGATTAGGGGTGGAGACAACTTTCAACAATGGTTTAGCCTGGGGTGTGGGGGCGAAGCCCCCACAGCACGTAGAACGATATTTTCAAGAACTTAGGGTGTAATTTTGGCCATAGAACACGACCTAATTATATTGCAGTCAGTGTGTAAATAGAGTTATATGTTAAAGAATCAGATGTAAACATATATCACCATATGTTCTTCTACTGTAATGAACAATATTTCAAAAGATCATGTGTAACATTATATGATTCCTTAAGTTAATCCAAAACCCTAACAAATCAGATTTGCACAAATAGTAACAAATAACCGTATATGTTCAACCCTAAACTAAACTCGACTTACCTGTTTGTGTTCAAAACAATGGCGACGGCGGTGGTAGCGCGCGGCAGGACGTAAACAGCGACGACGTGTACGTCAATGGAAGAACAAGTGTCTAGCAATCTAACGTTTAGTCGTTCTCTCCCATCCGCCATCCATCCTTCACATACTGTCATAACGCGACCACGATCGAATCACCAACAACAAATTCCGGTGACATCACCACCTGCATGGCACCGAGGCTCCTCTGGATCGTCATGTTAAGAAGCAACTTCGTCAGCCTCGGCAGCCGCTCCTCCATCACCACACCGCCCGTTCCCCTCCCACCTGCAAGCAAGTCTGACACCGTTCTTGGCCTGATAATAACCCACTCCCCATTGCCGGCCCCGGACTACTCGCGTGGAACGACGCTCCGAGGAGGAGGATGGGTGCTCCGGCAGCGAGGGAGGGAGGAGGAGTGCACCAGTAGGAAGTAATCGGGGGGAGAGAGAGAGAGAGAGAGAGAGGTGGTGTTCCACTTTTGTGGAAAAAGTACTTTTTAAAAAAGAAATCAATTTCAAGCTCAAAAATTATGTATTTACGCATATAATTTTCCTACAAATATGTATCTTATTTGATAGATCTCATTAAGATTTTTTAAACGGTGCAAAAAAATATGAAAAAATATTTTTCATTTTCATTATATTTGAGTTTGAAATTACCTTCGTTTGAAAAAAAAAAAGTATTTTTTTTAAAAGTGGAACACCACCAGAGAGCTATGCTCCAGATCTGGATTTTTTTTACGGTTTCTCTCTTTATAAGTGGTTATATAAGATGGGTATTTTAGTCATAGGAATTGTTTTATTAAGTTAGTGGACTAGAGGGATTAAGAATTTTAAAAATGGACTAAATGGGTTTACAAAGTGCTAATTCTCCCATTCAAAACCACAAACTGTGACTCTTGGATAATTTCAAATCAATTACTCATAGTTACTCTGAATGAATTTAGGCCCCGTTCCAGAACGGGTTTTAAGCCCTTATTTTTTAAGAAGGCAATTTCAAGTTCAAAAATTATAGGTTTATTGAAATTTAAAAATATGCATTATGGATCTTATTTGAAAGATTTCGATGAGATCTTTTATACGATGCAAAAAAAATTAAAAAATTAATTTTCATTTACATTATTTTTAAATTTAAAAATATGAAATAAACTGCTTATTATTTTTTAAGAAAATTTCTGAAACGGACCTTAGTTCTACTAACTGGGATCAAAGCAGGAAAAAGATTAAGAAATGACAAACGATTAGACTATTCCCTTAATTTAAGACGATTAGACTATTCCCTTAATTTAAGACAAATAGGCTTGAAGCGCTGAAGAGAGGGAAAGGTAGAGAGAGGTCAGAGTCTCTCTGTCTAGACAGTTCTGAGAGTCTGAGACACTGTCGGGGAAGGGAGAAGCCTTCCCTGGCGGTGCTCTCTTCTCTCCAGCCCCCTCTCTCTCCTCTTCTTTCTCTTCTCTATGGTTGTGTGGTGGTCGATTGAGACTCTCGTCCTCAGGAGAGATATTCTTCCACTACCCATCATTTTTGGATCTTGGTGACCCATATCTGATTTTCAAAGCTAGGTTTTTGGCCCTCAGATCCGATCTGCTTTGGCAACGGGTCCATGAGTTCTTCTGCAGCAGCGGTGGTGGCGCCTTGCACATCAACTATGGTGGGACGAAGGGACGTTGAGCTTTAGTAAGTTGCCGATGTGTTTCCTCCAGCCACATCCACAAGCGGATCAGTGGGATCTCCATCAACGCAGCTATTAATTTTTGCGTGATCTTTTTGTCTTTCTTTGTTTTTGGTTCGGCCGATCGGTGGATCCTTTGTACTCGGTTGTTGTTCTTGGTTATTAATATATGTTTGGTTTTTCCTAAAAAAAAGACAAGTAAACTCTAGAACAAACAACCAAAACGAAACAACCCGTGTATCTTGGGTAATTTCAAATCAATTACTCCCAGTTAATCTGAATGAATTTAGCCTATATTCGGATACCGACAAACTATTAGAGTTTGTATTTAATCTTTTTCTATTTGGGTTTGGGAGGTGATTTAGTTTGTTTGAATCTAGATACTCTGCCGGTGGTTGAAGATGGTAGAGGGGAAGCCTTTATTCAAGCCAAAGCTTGGAATTCGTTTGAAAAGGGCCGGTATACGCACTCTTCATGTGCCCCATTTTAATTGTTTTGGGCTAAATGATTTTCCATGCATTCTTTGATATCACGATTTATCTCTTGTTGGTTTTGTATGAAGTTTAGTCATATAGCCTTAGGTTTTGAGCCTTGCCTTAGAGTTTAATGGAGTAAGCTTTTCCACATATGGTGCAACCTTAAATTTTTCTAAGGCATAGAAATGATTTTGCCGAGGCAGAAACATGCGCCCGCGGGGCGCATTTGGCATCCTCCGTGTTCTTGAGTAATAAGGTGGAGTGGCTTATACACCTACACACATACGAACAAATTCCTTGTAGTGGTTTTTCTAAGCAAAAACTTGGAGAACATTTACGCGAAAGCTAGCTTTCTATGTCATCCGTATAATCTAGAAAATATGAATCTTCTGGCAATATACGCAAAAGCTAGCTTTCTGCATCAGTGCATGCATTATTTCTGAAAGTATAACAACTACCTCTGTTACAAATTGTACAATATATATTTGCCTTATAGCCTGTATGGGAAGATAAGTGAACTAATGCATATATGGAACTAATTATAATGATGTCTTATATGACTGCAGGGAGAGCAGACCGGAACGAAACCCGATATGTTAACGGTGGATGCCACTGCAGAGTGAATGATGAATAGCTTACTTTTCAAGGTAAAACCAGAACGTGCAGGTGCAAGTTGCTGAATATGTTGGCAAACAGAATTAATGGTACAACTACTTTGTTGTGTGATCACGTGAGATCCCTTCGGATGAGGGGTTCTTGTGCATTAAACCTCTGTGGAATTGCACGCAAGCCTTGACCTATTCTATGAACCATGTTTTGGGAGCCATTGGAATGGTTTTATCTTTACTTGTAATTAACCACTTGGCTTGGGGATATCATTTGTCAAGAATAGCAATTTACAATCAGAATGAAAAGCTTCTTTAGGCATACCCTATCGATTTCTTTTAAAAAGTAAACAAATAACAAGTCAAGGTGACTCCTTCAAACCATTTCCCATTAGCAGTGTTAGTAGTGTTAGTCCAAAGATCTCTATATTCCAAATACCTTCGATCATTGATTTCGCTCAGAAATTTATACAAGAAAGGAAAAGAGGAGAAGAAAATAGCATTGTGCAAAAGATGCAAATGAATGGAAATCATACAAATCAAAGGGAAAATAGACAAAACCAAAGGCATAATGTAAAACCGAGATAAATTTAAGAAATCCAAGCTATACAAATCCATGTTTTCAGAACAAAGAATGACGAGATTCCTCTAAGAAGAGGCAACAAACAACTAGGAGTTAACCAAATCTTTTGCAGTGCGTAGGTACCAACAACAAGAACACTGTCAAAAGAACGTATCAGCAACCAATCGTGGCTTAGACTTTGTTTTCTGCACTTGTGGGAGTTGCATTGACTTGTGCTCCATTGATCTTTCCATCTCTTGTCATCTTCTTCCAAACTTCTAGAATCAGCGAGGTAAGCAAGATGGCACCGGAGATAGAACCATAGCCAATCATCCATCCCTTTGCAGGCTTCAAAATGGTGAAGCCTACCCATATGTTGACCAAGCTCAAGAGAAGAACTACGTAGCCGGTGAGATGGTGGAACCCATTCCAAATATATTTGTGCTTGTGGTCCTTTGCAGGTTGCAGAAATCTAAACACGAATTAATAAAGAAATTTGTTAGCAAGACATATACAAGTTACAGAGTAGAAAATTTGATAGCATTGTGCATTCAGAGTATAAGAATGGCATAAGTTTCGATACCTGAAGTAGGCCGAGGGCAAAAAGTGAGATCCCAATACCCATGTGTCAAGGATGATGATTTCCAGATGACATGCCGCCAAGAACAAGCCCAGTTGCGCCTCCCACCATGCCAAGAAAATAGCCAGAGAGCTGCAGAGATATGCGAGTGTAGAACCAAAGAGGGGCTGCTCGTGGTCCAAGGGCCTTGAGATACCTTGCCGCCATAAATCCCAAAGGCATCATAATACCCCAACTAACAGCATTTAGAACTCCATGCGCCTACAAAATTGATTCAAAATCACCATTAGATAAATTCAAGCCACTTGTTTTTCGGAAAAGAAACAGGCTGCTCCTATTACATAATTCTGGAGAAAGATGGCCAAGATTATTCCATACAGTAATCAACTCATAATCTCTCACTATGCTTAGGCCCTCTACTGTAGTATTCTTTATTTTACCTTTTTTTTTTCAAGAATGTAAAAAGAAAGATCAATCCTGGTTTGGTGCTGATTTGGTCCTCCGATGTTGCTTGGATTTTTTGCAAATTGTTAATCTCTTGCGGGTCCTGTTGATTTCCAGTGGTATTTTTGACTTATGAGGTTGCTTACTGCTCGTAGCTTCATGTATTTGCTTTCTCTACTATTTGTGTAGTGGCTTTCGTTGTTGCTGTTTTAGTTGGTGCTCTCGATTTTTCGCTAGTTCCGGTATGAAAGTTTTGGTTGCTGGAGATTTGTGGCTGTTGGTAGTTATTGTAGTCGGTGGTGGCTGTTTCATAAGTTGGTTTGTAGATTTTGTGGTTAATGTTGGTGGTTGGTAATTGGTAGTTAATAACTGTTTGCTCGCGGTTGGTCATTGTTGATTAGTTGGTAATCATTGTGTTTCTGCTTCTTACGTGTTTGGGAAAATGTCTGGAGAGCAAACAGGTTCTGGTACTAATTCGACAATTGTTAGTACTACTTCTGGTTCTCTTTCAATTGGTATTAGTAGTCTTTTTAATGGCTTTCGGTCTCGCGAGAGACACTCTATTACCTCCACACCATTAAATGGGGGTAATTATGTTCTTTGGGCTAAAGCTATTGAGGTGTATTATATGGGTCAATCCGAGAACTCTTATTTGACTGGTGAGCCCCCAACTGCAGAGGCACCCACATATGGAGCCTGGAAACCTGTTGATGCCCGTATTCGTCCAGAGTTATGGAATAATATGACAGAACAGGTTGCAAGTACACTGATGTTTTGTGATACAGTTAGAGAGGTGTGGACATAGGCGAAAGAGTTGTATTCAGGTGTCGACAATCTCCGTCGCACATATGATCTTCATCAGTCTTTCTTTAATATATCTCAGGGTGATGATTCTTTTGAGGATTATTATGCTAAGTTTCGGCGCATTTGTAATGAATTGGATATATGTGAGCCACTCTCTACTAATATTTAGGTTATACGGCACCAGCGTGAGCGCATGAGGGTTACTCGTTTTTTATCTGGTGCGTCATCTACTTTTGGCCCTGTGGGTAATCAGATTTTGGGGAATCGTGACTTACCTCCTCTCAGCGAGGTATTCAGTCGTTTCCGACAGTCATCGTCTATTTCTGCACCAACTTTTGACCGTTCTGCTTTGTCTTCCGCTATTTCTGACAGCTCTATTTTCTCCGTTAGCCATGGTCGTGGTCGTGGTCGTGATTCTGGGTCTAGTAGCTGTGGCTGTGATTATGGGGTGGGTGGTCTTGGCTTTGGCAGTCGTGATTCTGGGTTTGGAGGTCGTGGTCATGACTCTGGTTTTGATCATCGTGGGGGTCGCATATTAAGGGGAGGTGGCCGCGGTCGCGGTCGTGATTCCAGATTTTGTACATATTGTTGGGGTACAAATAATACAGTGGAGTTCTGTTATAATCTTCATGGTTTTCCCCAGGCTCATTAGGCTGCTAGCTCTCAAGATACTGGACAATTTGCTCAGTTTTCTGCCTATAGTGTGGCTATTCCAGCTGAGGAGTACCAACGCTTTATGTCATTTCAGGCTGCGACAGGATCCTCTATTGCTACGCTCGCTCAGACCGGTACACCTGCTGCTTATGTTGCCTCCTCTTCTTCCTCTCCTTGGGTTATTGACTCAGGCGCCATAGATCATATGATTGGTACATCTATTTTCTTTGATCGACAGCCAGTTGGTAGACCATCTCATGTTACCTTGGTTGATGGTTCTACCACTGTTGTTACTGGTTTTCGTTCCGTCCCTATCACTTCCTCTCTTACTTTGTCATCTGTTTTACGTGTTCCTCGTCTACTATTTAATCTTATGTCTGTGAGCCGCCTTACAAAATTTTTAAATTGTTCCGTCACATTTCTTCCTCATGGTTGTGTTTTTCAGGATCTCAAGATGGGAAAGAAGATTGATGGGGGCATTGAGCGAGGTGGCCTATATTACCTGACTGATCCTCAGCCTGCAGCTCTTTAGACATCAGAATCTCCTTACCAGCAACACTGTCCTCTTGGTCATCCCTCTCTTCAGAGTCTAAAGCACCTTGTGCCCTCTTGTCGTTCTATTAATAAGTTGGTCTGTGAGGTTTGTGAGTTTAGTAAACACCGTAGAGTCATTTTTTTACCTAGGGTTGAGCATCGTGCATTACGTCCTTTTCAGTTAGTTCATTCGAATATTTGGGGTCCTATTCATGTGCCCAGTGTTTCTGGTTTTCAGTATTACGTTATTTTTGTAGATGATTTTTCTCGTATCACATATCTTTATCTAATGAAAGAGCGATCTGAATTGAAATCTGTTTTTCAAACTTTTTACATGGAAGTCAAAAATCAATTTGATACTTGTGTTAAGATATTTCGTTCAGATAATGCCCGCGAATATTTTTACCATCTACTTTCTCAGTTTTTTGCTGATCATGGCATTGTTCGCCAATCGTTCTGCTCTCAGACTCCACAACAAAATGGAGTTGCTGAGCGCAAGATTAGGCACTTGTCTGAGGTTATGCGTGCTCTATTATTTCACATGCAGGTTCCTAAGTCATATTGGAGTGACGCCATTCTCACTACTTGTTACCTCATCAACCGTATGCCTTCTACAGTCTTAGGTGGTCAGGTTTCCCATACGGTCTTATTTCTTGGTCAACCTCTCCACTCTTTCCCTCCTCGGTTTTTTGGGTGTACCTTTTATGTTCACGCTATTGACCCTGATAGGAGTAAACTTGATCCTCGGTCTTTTAAGTGTATCTTTCTGGGATACTCACACACCCAGAAAGGATATCGATGTTACTCTCCTACTTTACGTCATCACTTTGTTTGTGCTGATGTCATATTCAATGAGTCGTTGCCATATTACTCGGATCCTGTTACTACCACCGAACTTTTTCCACTTGAGTCTATATTACCTATGGCTGTTCCTACTGGCACTGTTTCACTCAACCCTTTGCAGGTATATGTTTGTTGTTTCCCGGCACCAGCATTGCCTCCGCCTCAGCCTCCTAAACCACTCCAGTCTGCTGAACTCTCCGTGCCCACACCTCTGTCTTCTCCCCCGTCGCCGAATCCGCCTACCCCTCGTTATTGGACTCGTGAGAATCGTCGTCCACCGGTAAAATATAGTTATACTACTATCTTGAGCACTTTTCATTCTATTTCTCAATTTATTTCTTATGCTCATCTCTCTCCATCTCTTCGTGCTTTCACTACTACTGTTTCCTTCGTTTCTGTTCCTAAAAATGTTCAGGAGGCATTATCCCGATCTGAGTGGCAGACAGTTATGGTGGATGAAATGTCTGCTCTTCATACAAATGGCACGTGGGAGTTGGTTACTCTTCCTACTGTGAAATCTCTTGTTGGCTATCGTTGCGTTTATACTGTCAAGTATCTCCCTGATGGCACTGTTGAGCGTCACAAAGCTCGCCTGGTTGCCAAAGGTTACACCCAGACTTATGGCGTTGATTATTCCGGTACGTTCTCTCCTGTTGCCAAGCTTTGCTCTGTGCGAATTCTTATTTCTCTTGCCGCCAATCTTGGTTGGCCGTTGTTTCAGCTTGATGTCAAAAATGCCTTTCTCCATGACAATCTACAGGAGGAAGTTTATATGGAGCAACCATCTGGGTTTGTTGCTCAGGGGGAGCGTCATAAGATATGTCGTCTTCGCAAGGTACTTTATGGACTTAAGCAATCTCCTAGAGCGTGGTTTGACAAGTTTAGTGAGGCTGTTTTGAGGTTTGGCATGCGTCGAAGCCAATCAGATCATTTTGTATTTTCCCTTATGTCAGCTCAAGGTAAAGTATTGCTTATTGTCTATGTTGATGACATTATTATTACTGGAGATGATCAGAAATGGATCGAAGAGCTAAAATAGTTCTTACATAGTCAGTTTCACACTAAAGACTTGGGTAAGCTATGGTATTTCTTGGGTATTGAGGTAGCAAGGTCTAAGGATGGAATTAGTTTGTCCCAGAGAAAATATGTGTTGGATATTCTAGAAGAGATAGGTTTGTTGGGAGCCAAGCTTGTGGAGACTCCGTTGGATCCTAATGTCAAACTTTGTGTTGATCAGGGGGAGGAGTTTCCTCATCCCGACCAATATCGTCGCTTGGTTGGTAAGTTGAATTATCTTACCAATACCCGTTCTGATATCTCGTTTGCTGTTAGTATGGTGAGTCAGTTTATGTCTGCTCCTTGTCTTCCACATTGGGAAGCTTGTATTCACATTGTGAAGTATCTTAAGGCTCAGCCGGACGTGAAAAGTACGTTCAAGTTAAGCTCTGCATGTTCTAACTAGTCTCATGTCAGATCCTACTAATTGTCAAATTGCAGAACATTGGATTATAATATGACTTAAGAGTTGAAATACGATTCCTTAGGGTAGAAATTATCCACCATGTGAAGTCTTTCTATCTCCCATTTTGAATCCACTTGATGTGGCTTATTTTACCGTTCCAATGGTCATCTGCATGTTGAGGCGTTTACTAATGCAAATTGGGCAGGGTCACCTTCTGATAGACGTTCAACAACTGGTTACTGTACTTTTGTTGGTGGCAATCTAGTTACCTGGAAGAGTAAAAAGCAGACTGTGGTAGCTAGGTCTAGTGCGGAAGCAGAATATTGTGCTATGGCTCATACTACATGTGAGGTTGTTTGGCTGAGATCATTTCTTGAGGAGTTGGGATTTCAGGTGCAATTGCCCATTCCTATGTACTGTGACAATCAGGCGGTGATACATATTGCCTCGAATCCGATGTTTCATGAGAGAACCAAGCATATGGAGGTAGATTGTCACATTGTGCGCGAGAAGATTGACAGTGGTGTGTTAGCTACTCCATTTGTGTCTACCGGTGCCCAGTTGGCCGATATCTTCACCAAATCATTGTTCAAACCACGTTTAAAGTTGTTATGTAACAAGCTGGGACTTTGTGATATTTATTTTCCAGCTTGAGGGGGAGTGTTAGAATAGTTTAGTCCCACATTGGGTAGTCATGTTTTGTAATGGGTTTCGACATAACATAAATAAAGCTATTTATGTGTTAGGGTTAATTGAACACCTTAAACACTTCTCTCTTTCTCTAAACAACAATACCCAAAGGCTTGTCCAGACGAAAGATTCAGATTTCCCATGGATTGGAGATGGTTCATGGATTGGAGATGGTTCCAGATACACCATGCATTCCAAGATTATCACCCGAGACTGGTCCGTCTTGCCAAACATGATTAACGCTTGTAGTGTTTTTGGGAAGCTCAATGGTTGCGAATATAACCATCTTGTTGTCCAAAAACATGGCTGACAAATCTGAGACAGGGAAAGCCAGATTCCCCTCTCGTAGCTGGGTACCATAGCTAGCTATCGACTGGTGACGTGAAGACTGCAACGGTTCCATCTGGCTTTGGGTATGCTACGATGGCTTGAGTTCCAATCATGCCTTACGAGGTGGGATTGATTCCCCATGCAACCCACGTCGATGAAGACTTGGCTGTGTCGGTAAGCGATGTGGAGAGTGGATGAGGAAGGGGTGTAAGTCCAGTGGAAGAACGAATCAAGATTTGGAAGATCAGTACACGAGGTGAAGTCTTGTTTATCTGGGAACACAACGACGGAACACGATGAACCAACGGTAACCGAAAGAGCGAGGGACGGAGCCGAAAAGAAACTGATGATCAGGAGACAAAACAGAAACACCAGATTCTGTGTTGGCATTGACGTTCGGCCTGCGATCGAAGAATTATGATGGGGTTCGGGTGGTTTAGTGTTGGAGAACAGAAGAAAAGATGAGGTGAAAAGGCTGCGGCAGAAGTAAGGAGAAGCTAGAGAGCGTGAATTTTGTAAATGACGGTGAAAAATCAGGGCATTTGTGGTGTTGTTAATGATGCTTCTCTAAAATTTAAAAATTAAAGGTTTTTTTTCTTGATAAGTTTTAAAAATTAAAGTTTACTACGGAAAGGTTGGTGAGTTTTGGGCCGAGGCCAATCCCGGTCCGGCCTTGATGACCATGACCTTTAATTTGGAGGTCAATTTGGAGGTCACTAAAAAGATCATCTTACAAAAAAAATTTGTGTTTATTGAATATCATTATCTATACGAATGGTTGAAATTTAGTAGCACAATACGGTCGACGGTTTACTTAGAGAATTATACTTGTCACCTAGAAAGGTCATCCAGTAGTCATGAGACTACCTATATTTGATTAGTCTTTTTCCTTTTGTTTTCTTTTCTTTTTTAAAATGGGTGACCATATCAAAGAGCTCTACAAGTGAACGATTTGTATCATGATATTGAGCTTAGAGTAAAACTAGCAATAACAAATCTATCACAAGCTGCTTTGTCAATGTCTGATTTTATAGTATTGACGAACAATGCTGCTTTCGGTGCAAGAGATGCTCACCCGTAGGGCCCGGCTTGCTTCCCACTCGAAAAAGTGCTCACTAGCTAGGCAGACTAGTAAGGCCCTGAACGACGAATGGCCCGGGTTATTAATATCGTAACAAATACGTTTATATTGCGATTTAGTGACCCCAGCAATGGAAGAGACTTCAGGAGTACATATGTGGAATTGAACACTAGGACAGAGTCAGTGAGACAAAGGGAGTCAAAAGTGCAGTCCATCCAAACTCTCGCCAATACCCCATATGATCGAGAAAAGAGTTTCACCAGGTTTCATTCTATTTGTTGAGAAACATCGGAACTCCTTTGTCAAAAACATGAAGGATCACGTCTACATAGCGATACCAATAACTTTGCATGATTGTTTCATTCTCTTTTCTCTTGAGCCTCAAAGTGTGACGGGTCACTGCTCCACCCACTCAGGGTAGACGAGCCTTGACTGGGCATTTGGGCAAGTATTGATGAAACAATGACAAAGGAAAAACTTCTCCCATTGCATCAACATTAACTGGTGTAGGATTAGATCCAGGATTCAAGTCAAATGGACCTTCCCTCTCATCTTATGGTGAGGCAAGGATTACTATCATATAGAACATATATTGCACTTTCATGTTCATGTGTGAAGGTGGACAGCTTGTGCCCTTAGACACTTTAAGAAATCTTTGCTGACTGAATAAAGAGCTTGTTACAGTCGGAAATTTCTAGGTGATCAAGGGGAGAAAGTGAAAACTTTGAGAAAGATGTACATAATAACACAGCTTGCTTTCTGAAAACCAGCTTCACAATCTTGTAAGCATATATATGCTTTCTAAGATCACACATAATAACACAGGTTGCTATGTCAAATGTTCGCCTTGTAGGGAAATGCAAATGGACTGCATTACTAGTTAACTATAGGACTCTTTGGTTCAATTATAGGACTCACCATTGGAGAGGGGTGAGTCCTATTATCCATCCAACGAACTTTTAACCCCTTTTTCATACTAAAATAACTATCCATCCCACCATTGGACTTGCTCTAATGAATTAATAAGTTTGTTTCCAATGTTTGAATCTTAAATTTTCTTTCTACTCCCTTTCTCTGTTCTTCAAAACTTACTCCAAAAGATGTAGAACAGCTAGTTAATACTCCATATTTGATGACATGCACGGACAGATTTTAACCAAAAGGAAACAACGAACTTGCATTTATTTTGATGTCCAAGCTCTTAAAGATTGTTATTCCTTCTGTTGGTTGGTTGATTCTAGCAGATTTCCTTTAATCAGGATATTTTGAAAAATAAAAGAAGAGAGTCCAATTTAAGCACATAGTTAGCTTAAAGCAGTTTCCTAATTCGAAAATGCAATGTTTGTTTTGCATCAGATCTGGTAAGGAATTTGACATCGCGGCTCAGCAAGTGGCAGCTTCAAATCCACTTCTTAAGGATGCATTTATTGAGGCATTGCAACAATCTGAGCAAAAGGCCGTGAAAACTGAAAGCCTCATTTCGGAAAGGCAGGGTACAGACTCCATCAAAATGGCTTTCAGTGATAGTGTTACTGAGGATTAACTATTCCAAGGATTGCTCCTTGGCGTGGGGACTTAACCAGTGCCAACTTATCTGACAAATTGATTACTGATAACGGCAAAGAAGTTTGTGGTAATTTGAACCAATTTAAGTTGATCTCACATTACACAAGTACAAGTCTTTGCCTCCAAATTCCATTTCATGTTTGAGCAGTGTTTTACAAACAACAGATTGTTGTGATTTTTCGCGAAAACCCCATGCAGTGGAAACACAAGCAACAAAATTAAGCGCACGTAAAGAAATATAAAGTAGGTGAACACAGATAAATTATGTGTTTCGGCCCCTCTGCCTACTCCATGGACAAGAGGAATTCCACTACATTATTTGAGTTCCAGAGATGAGAAATATAAAATTCACCAAGCCCTCACTCACCAACATGTTTTTATCTCTCTCTAACTCTCATAATATAGTTTCCCTCTTGCTCTCTCTTTTCTCTCTCCAACCCTTACTGATTATGGAGTAACTCTTAGCTACAATGATAACTCCCACCACCTTAGCTAAAATCAGACAAGTTGCTTTCAGCAAAATTGTGTATCTCAGACACACGCAAAATACTTACCAAGCACCCCCTCAATAAATTATCACACGTGGATGAAGCCCAACATAAATTTCAGTTCCTATATATAATTGGAGCGGTTTTGGGAGACACCTATAAAAACATCTAAAAAAACATCTCATAGTTTTCAATCAAATTTTGATGATTTAAGCCGCTCAATGAGATCAGAATGTAATTTTAAGGGTACCCGTGAGAAATCAGAAAAAAAATGATCGGAAAGGGTTTGAGCAATTTTTAGCTCAGATTTGATAAACAATTCAATTAAAAACTGTTCAAAACAAGCACTTCCTGGTCATATTTTTTGCTAATTTCTCGAGGACACCCTTAAAATCACATTCTGCATATATTGAATGATTCGGATCATAAAAATTTGATTGAGAACTATGAAATTGAGATTTGAAATTTTTTTTGAGATTTTTTTTAGGTGTTCCTGAAACCACCCCGATATATAATAGTCAACAAGCTAGCTTTTGCTCTTTCTTCCCCCCCACCCCAAATAAAATTAAAAAACTAACAACGTGTCTCTTGGGTTATTTCTGGTCAATTACTCCAAATAACTCAAGATGAGTTTGACTCTTAGCAGGTTGTGTTAGTTTTTTCCCATTAGTGTGGCCCACTAGTCTTTACGTTTTGTGCATGTGAGACTTCTCTATCAGATAAGCCAATGAAATGATATGGTTCATTACGATAACTAATTAGAATTACAGAAGAAGGAAAATTCTTGATAATAAAAGAGACCTTGATGGACTAGGTGTCTTTTAATAATTATCTCTAAGGTCCTCTTCTCTTCCCTATTAAAATGTAGAATATCCACCCCTTATGGTTTTTCCATCAATTAAAGTACTGGGGTATTCTAGAAAAGTAGAGACAGAGAGAATAAGGTGAGCCAAGAATTAATGTGTTTCTAATTAAGGGGTTTGTTCTCTCTAATCTCGATGGCCAACAAAGGTACATCAATTTATTGTTCTTGAGATATGTTGAATTCAAAATTTTTGTTATATCTGTTTTCCGCATAATAGATTAAATACAGATATAGATTTACAGGTTGGCCTCAATATATACACAAGCAATGGAAATTTCCTGAATTTAAGCGTCCGGCCATCGATAAGTGAGATGGGCTGTAACTTCAAGAGGGAAAAAAAAAAAAAAAAACCTGATTTGGGGAGTTAACATAAACACCGACAAAAAGCAAAGCATGGGAAAGGACATTTCTGAATCTTTTACCAGAAGAGAGAAAATATCTCAAGGTTTACCAAAATCTGCAGAGAGGAGAGAGAGAATATATGTGCAACACCCTAAGTCTTGAATGCAAAATTGATCTCTCACCGACCCCGTGTATTCTTTTCCACATCCTTCTCTATTTTAACACCTACTAGCGGGGTCCATCCCATTGTTGTGAACTCCATACGGTACCGGCCCGTATTAATCATAAAGAGAGATGCTACATACATTACAATCTATCCACTACACCATTCACTACATTTTTTATGAGGCTAACCCCGGCTCCCAAAAAAATACAGAAAAATGTCCATAAATTTTAGAATAATATTTTATGGGACCCTGTAAAAAATCAGCTCCAAAGAATATCGGTAAGTATTATTTCTTGATTTGTAGGGGCGAATCAAGAAATAATACAGTTTCGCGCGCCTACGAATCAAGAAATAATACTTACCGATATTTGTTGGAGTTGATTTTTTACAGGGTCTCATAATATATTATTTTAAAATTTATGAATATTTTTCTGTATTTTTTTGGGACCCAATGTGAGCCCTACAAAACATGTAATGGACGATATAGTGGTTGGATGTAGTGTACCTAGACTTATTGAATCATAAAACGGTACACATAATTGATCTTTCGTACCGGCTAAAATATCGGCCTATACCGGCTGATACAGGGTGTGACGCCCCACCCTGAGAATTTCAGGTAATGGTCAACCGGCCTAAGGGTGGTTGGAACCTATGCAGAGGCTATCTAACCGGTGACCAGAGAGGCCAGCCAGGGGTGGTCCCACATTGCTTGGTAAAGTGTAAGTTGTAAGTTATAAATAATAAATCGTCATCCTACTTTGTACAAGGTTTTTTAAAAAACTGAGAGGACATCAAAACCCATTGAACTCCTTGGAGTAATCCAGGGATAGGACCTCATTGGGAAGTCTAATTGAGTTTGGTGTTCAAAACAATATTGTACAGTGCGGGAGCGAGTCATTACACATGGCGTACTGGTTTATATCAACTTATACTAGGCTTGTATCGGGATCTCAGCCAACACAAATACTAGTATTTTTTTTTCTTTGATAAAAAGGCAAGAATTTTAAGATATTTTGAACAAAATTTGGAGTCCATTTTATATTAATCATGTTATTTAGTTATTAGACCTAGTATTAAGGTGAGCCAAGATGTTAAGAATTAATTTTATTTCTCTATCTTAAGTTTCAAAATTATACATAAGTATATAAAAAATATCTAAAAATATATATTGCGATAAATTCGAAATGGTATGAAGATACAAACAAGTACTAGTCCAATAAATAAAAAAGGTTCGCTGAGAGTTCATCCGTCTCATTTGGCCGCTCTCTGTCTAATAATTAATAATTGAATGGACGTTGTGAAAGCAAATGGGAGACCACTAAGGTCCAGTGGAAACAGTCCCACAAGACTTTTCATCATAGACAAATATGTGGTTACCGAGAACTTGAAAAGGATAATAATTGATTTCCTTGAGCGTGAAATGTCTACAATTTCCCAAGGCAAATTGGGTTAGTGTCCAGTCCAGTTTATTTCCCTCTAGTCCGGTCTAATTTTGGGTCATTGTGGGCCTCCCGGGCCCATAACAACAATCGAAAACATTCATGTTGTAGAGCTCGTCAAGTATGTCATTCACGCAAAAAATTAGTTTGATTGAACATCGATAGGTACATAAACAAAACAGATTTGTATAAGACAAATGCAATGATAAAAATAAATTGAAACTCATAATTGCCTTTTTTTTGTACAAATATATTTCGATCATGTACCTATTGATATTCAATCAAGCTAATTTTTGGAATGGATTCCATACTCGACAAACTCTACAAAATGAACGTTTCTAATCGCTCCCGGGCCCACAATAGCCCAAAACTGGACCGGACTTGAGGGTAATAAAACTGGCCTGGACACTAATTAACCCAAGCAAATTAACCAACTCACAATGGCTCCGTTTTTCTTGAATTTGACTTTTTTGTTTGATTGAAGTTAGATTTTTAGGATGGATCATTGCCCTCGGCAAGAAAAGTCTAAAAAATAAATTAAAACAAAAAGCAAAAAGATATACACTAAAGAAGAGAGTAAATACCAAATAAAGGATATATCTTTATGTAGTGTCATTTTATATAATAAAAAAATTAAGCTACGGTCCGTATTTTTATACTTTTTTTTTTATAACTCTCGTTGAGTTGAATGATTAATTCAAAAATACAAAATAAAAATGTTGGGACAATGGACATGTAGTTCTATGTGCGTGATGTGTGTTCATACCTTGAAGGTGGTCGGTCCTCTTCAATAAAACGAAATCAGTCTGTGTAGTGAAATATGGACCACTAATTGTGAGATGATAAGGGGTTCAGTCTAATACTCGGCATTATGGTTAGTTTCTCGTGGTTAATTAATTTTTCTTTTAGCTTTTATGGAAAGTTATAAAAATATCAACCAAAGTTTGAATTAATTTTTTCGAATTTGCAAAAACAAGGAGAGACTATCCATTTAATATAAGACATAGGCTCTAAAATAAAATAAAATAAAAAACAAACAAACAACGTGTCTCTTGGGTTATTTCTAATCAAATTCTGCAAATTCCTGGCCTCAATATAAACAAGCCTTATATAGCAATTTCCTGAATTTTGATTGACTTCAAAAGAAAAAAAACCTGATTCGTTATATGGCAATTTCCTGAATCCATAACTCGGTACTGATGCACATTCTTAAATCCGGAACATCCAAAAGTAGGGTGAGATTGTCCGCTGCTCCACGCTACTATATTTTACTCATAGCAGCCCTCCGCTTCCATAAGCCTTATTTAGCAATTTCCTGAATTTTGATTTACGAGTTGTTTGGCTAAATAAGCTAAATGGCTTATTTTTTTGTCCTTATTGAATTTTTTTTCACATTTGTTAGTTTTTTGTCAATTTTTTGGGGATTATTGTTTCTTCATAACGAGAGGAATTTAAAAAGTAAAAAATTACAATTGAAATCGATTTTTTTTTATGAAGACGAAAAAATTAGTTTATTGACTAATTTTTGTCTTTATTCAAAAAAATTAGGTTTCGATCGTAATTTTTTACTTTTTAGATTCCTCTCGTCATAACGAAGCAATAATCCCAAAAAAATTGATGAAAAACTAACAAATGTAAAAAAAATTTAAATAAGGACAAAAAATTAAATTAGTTAGCTTATTTAACCGAACAATCCGTCTCATTTTCCAACTCTCTGTCTTATCATTAATAGAGGAATCAACATTACATGTGCGAAGAAATACACAGAAGACTTTTCATCATAGACTTTTCAACACTTGAACAATATTCCATATAGCTATCAAATTCAGGTCTCACCTGAATAAACTAAGAACATAGTACTGGTTTTCCCTCACCATCCCCTTTCTCTTCAAATCACAAGCTACTCACACCGTAAACCAAAGAAAAACAGAAAAAACAAAATGGCAGAGGCTGCTGTGTTCCATCTTCTATCCAACTTCGCACCCTTTCTCCAAGAAGAGAGGAACTTGTTGAGCGGAGTACGGGAAGACATCGAATACATAAGAGACGAATTCGAGCGCATGACACATTTCCTCAGAGTTGCTGATGCAACAGAAGATAGAGACCCGAAAATCAAAATATGGGTGAAGCAAGTTCGAGAAGCTGCATATGACACGGCAGATGCTCTTGACACGTACATGCTTCGCCTCAAATCTAGACATCATCAGAGCACCAAAATCCGCACGTTCATACATAAGGTTTCCTTTTTTGTTAAGACTTTAAAAGCTCGCCACCAAATTGCTTCTGAAGTAAAAGGAATTAAGTCAAGAATCATCAATATTTCTGAGGGACATCAACGTTATAGTGACATATATGGCAAAATAGTGCAAGGCTCAAGCTCTACTCCTTCAGACATTGCATGGTATGATTGTCGAGGAGATGCCCTTCTACTCCAAGATGCTGACCTTGTGGGCATTGACAAGCCCAAATCACAGTTGATTCAGTGGCTAGTGGATGAGCATCCTCGACTCAAGGTGCTTTCTGTAGCAGGAATGGGCGGATTGGGCAAAACTACCCTTACGAAAAAGGTCTACGACGATGCAATAGTGAAGAGGCACTTCCAGAACCATGCTTGGATCACCGTTTCTGAATCATTCAAGGTCGAAGAGCTTTTAAAGGACTTGATTCAAGTTCTCTTTGAAGACGTCAGACAACCACTCCCACACGGAGTGAACAGTATGGATGCAAACAGCTTGAAAGGTATAATTAATGCCTTTTTGCAGCAAAAGAGGTATGTGCTTGTTTTTGATGATGTATGGGGTATTCATGCATGGCAAGGTTTAAGAATCGTACTTCCTGAAAGTAATTGCGGCAGTCGAGTAATTCTGACAACAAGAAATGTAGATTTAGCATCTTTTGCTAGTGAAGAATATCATGGCATTGTGTATAATCTCGAGCCCTTGCCTCCCAAAGAGTCATGGGCCTTGTTCTGCTCAAAGACATTCAAGGAGAACTCTTGTCCTTCATATTTGGAAGATCTTTCTAAAAAAATCTTGGGAAAATGTGAGGGTTTACCACTTGCAATAGTTGCAATTAGTGGTCTGTTATCTACAAAGGAGAAGAGTGTGGGTGCGTGGGAGAGGATTTACCGTGGTCTTGGTGCAGAACTAGAAGGAAATGACAAACTCATGAGCATGACAAAGATATTGTCCCTCAGTTACTTTGATTTGCCTTACTATCTTAAGATATGTTTCTTGTACTTCAGTATTTTTCCAGAAGATTGTCTCATTGATCGCTTTAGATTAATTCGGCTGTGGATGGCGGAAGGATTTATAGAAGTGAAAGAAGGAATGACAATAGAAGAAGTTGCTATGGACTACCTCAATGAGCTAATGAACAGAAGTTTAGTTCAAGTGACACACGTCGCGATAGATGGAAGGTTCGAAGCTTATCGGATCCATGACCTTTGGCGTGAAATGATAATTGCGAAGTCGAGAGAGCAAAACATTGTCACAATAGCACGTGAGAGAGGCAGAGCATGGCCGGGGACATTGCGACGTCTCTCGATCCACCATAATTTGGAAGATGTTCAGCAGAGTATTTGTTTCACTCGCCTTCGTTCTTTACTTGTGTTCAGCGCAATAGATTCAGTGTCCATTTTGTCACAGGTTGCATCCTTAGGCAAGGGTGTAAGGCTACTAACGGTGTTAGACTTGAGAGGAGCACTACTGGAAACATTTCCGCATGAAGTTGTGAACCTTCTCAATCTTACTTATCTAAGTTTGAGAGCAACCAATGTAAAAATGATCCCGAAATCGATCGGAAAGCTCAAGAAGCTAGAAACATTGGATTTGAAAGAAACAAATGTCACCGAGTTGCCTGATGAGATCTCGAAGCTCAAACATCTTCGCCATCTCATATTGTATCGCTACAACTACTATCGTCCTGATGGTACAATTGGTTTCAAAGCCCCAGCTAGAATAGGAAATTTGTTATACTTGCAGAGACTATGTGGTATTGAAGCAAACCAAGGGAGTAATAGTGGCATTGTGATAAGGGAGGTAGGGAAGCTAACTCAACTGAGGAGATTGCTCATTGTAAGGCTACAGAAGGAAGATGGGATGGTGCTATGTTCATCCTTTGAGAAGCTAAACAACCTTCGCTCGTTGACCGTTGCGGCGATAGAAGAAGATGAGATTATTGATTTAAATTATTTGTCTTCGCCGCCTCGACTTCTTCAAACACTATCTCTAAGAGGACGTTTGGAGAAGATACCACACTGGATACTATCTCTTCACAACCTGAAAAGATTACAGTTAGGGTGGAGTAAGTTAAAAGATGTTGATTCACTGCAATCCCTTCAGGATTTGCCCAATTTGCTTCACCTTGAACTTACATCGGCATATGAAGGAGATGGATTATTTTTCAAGGCTGGTGGGTTTCAAAAGCTTGAACACTTGTGGTTAGTTAGCTTAGTAGGATTGAAATGGGTGAGCATCGAGTCTAACCCGATGCCTCTTCTTAAAGAGCTACATCTCCAAGATTGTAAATTGATGTTGGAGTTGCCCTCGGGTGTTGAACATTTGGCCAACCTTAATTATCTTGAATTGAATGGTATGTCTGAAAAATTAATTTTGAGCTTGAATAGAGACTTACAAGGCAGGGACTATTGGAAAATAGCACGCGTCCTTAATGTTTGGGTTGGGGACTCCAAATCTGGTAAATGGACCGGTCATTATCTATGATACGGTCGAACGGGAGGGGATGAGGATCTTTGAGATTGGTTTATCCCCGCTATTAATATGCCCTTTTTCCCTCACATTTTTTTGGCGTTTTTGTGAGCTTGAAGGCTTGTTTGTGTAATCATGATCGATGTGTATTAGATACTTCTTTTGTGTACCTTTTTGTCTTCAATTAATTACTTTATCAAGAATCTCATATTTGATGTGTAATCAGCTTGATAGACTTTAGAACTTCTAAGCATGTCTTAGGTTTATCGGTTTGGAACAAACTTGATTTAAAGATTAGGTGAAGTTAAACACATCTCTAGAGGAACCTAGCTAATTTCCCTTGGTGCTGATTAAAAATATTTGATATGTTAATTCCCCTTGGTAATGTTATGAACTCTATGACAGTTAATTTTTTTTTTTTTCACCACTTTTCTACGTATGCAAAATGCAGTTACTTTTTTTTGTATAAAATCTTTTTTCAGTAATTTTTACTTTTTGTTTAGTTTTCGTCGTAATTTTGGAGGTTAATATGTCCTTCGTTTCGATGAGATGAATCACAAAAAAAAATAAAAATATGTGAACGTACCGATGTTTAAAAATGTTTATATAATACGAAACTTTAAAAAAAGAAAAGAAAAAGAGACAACTGCTTCATACTTTTTGGTCTTTAGTGAAATTTTTTATGCTTGGTCATAATTTTTACTTTTTTTGGTCATAAGACTTGTTTTTACGACACTGATCAGGCCGTTATGACTTCCAAGTACCGTAACAAATTCAGCCCATTCTCGCTCCGATCACTTCAGCTTTACACCGCAAAATAACTATTCTCTTCTTCAGCTTAACAAGAAGAGGAGAGATTAATTATTCACTGTCACATGGTATTGCTCCTTCCCTTCAGCAGAAGTTAGTCGGTGGGTGGAGTGATTTTTCAGTGCTCTCTAGAGTACCAAGGGGCGGTGCTCCAATGTCCTTCTCTGTAACACATAGATGTGGATTCCAACACAAAACATGTTGCTCCCATGGCAATGTGCGGTGAAAATAAAAATTCTAGAACACGACGTGGCAGTACTCCAGGCAATGACGGAGCTACTTGTGGGCGTATGGGAGCCATGGCCCCCTTGTTGTTTCGCATTTTTTTTTAAAATTTTAATATTAATATTAGTTTATTTTTTATTTGGTAAGAATTATATTTTGTATTGGGTGTTATTTAGATATTTAAATGCTTAAGAATATGTTCATTTTGGGTCCCAAAACCCAATTATCTCTCTCCTCACGGTCTCTCATAAATTTCTTCTTCAATTATTAATCTCATTTCTCTTTTTATCTTTCCCCACTGATTATCCAAAAATCCTTCCTCAAAATCTAAGCCAAACAAATTATTAGATTTTCAAATCTTGAAATTTCAAAATCTTATTTTTCATAGTCCTGTCACCGCGTTTACGAAATTCTAGCTCCAGGAGCATGATTATTTAAGTGTAGGGAGTGTGTGTTACTCAAACACAATTAGGCAGAGCCCACAACCGTTGTGAGAGAGAACAAATGCCTTGGCCTGGACTGAAAATCTTCTAAGGAGATAGAGAATGAAATGACTTCAATTTCCCAAAGCAAATCAACCACCCACCCACTCACAAGTCACAACTAGATGTACTTCTTTGCGCGTGCTGTGTGTTCACGCCCCTTGTAGGGTGGTTAATCAAGTCTGTCCAGTGAATAATCTATTTTAATTATTTTTGGCAATAATTGGTCTGGTGGAGATGGTACGGACTAACTTTTTTTTCTGGCAAAAATAATCTATTTGAATTATTTTGTTGTTCTTATTAAAAAAAATCGCATTCGTTAGTTTTTCGTCAATTTTTTTTTGAATTATTTCTTTGTCATGATGGGAAGAATCTAAAAAGTAAAAAATGAACATTAAAATCTAATTTTTTTTAAATAAAGAAAAAAATAAATGCCTAATTGGCTTTTTTTTTTTTTATTTAAAAATTAGATTTTGGCTGTAATTTTTAGACTTTTAGATTTCTTTCGTTATGACGAAGTAATATTTTACAAAAAAATTGACGAAAAACTAACGAATGCGAACTTTTTTGTATAAGGAATTGGGGATTTGCGAAATGTTATGGTTGAGACATCTTTTACATGATTTGGGGTATCCATCAAGACGTACAACCGATTCAATTGCATTGTGACAACAAGGCTGTGTGTGATATCGCTCACAATCCTATTCAGCCTAACAGAAAAAAGTTGGAAGCAAAGATCACATAATTGCCCCAAATTTGATCAGAGGATCAGCTGGCGGACGTCCTTACCAAACCAGTTTCGAATAAGTTGTTTTCAAAATTTGTAGACAAGTTGGGCATGCATGATATTTATGCACCAACTTGAGAGGGAGTGTTGCAATAATTATGTAATGGGGAGTTAGGGTCTAGTCTTGCTTACCTTATTTAGCTTCCTGTAATTGGATTGTAATTAGGTTTACCATAAGTAGGCTATTATGGCTGTATATATATATATATATGCCTTGTTAAAGCATCCAACTCCAAACTAATTGGCAAGGAGTGAAGAGGTCGCTCAGACTCATATACTAGTTTTAGAGAAGATAATTAATCGATGTGGGACAAATTTCAACACTCCCCCACATGTGAGACTCCCGACTTGAGCATGGAGAGGTAAACAAATGATACATAACACTTGGATCACAACAAACAACAGTGCACTTAAGTCACAAATAATGGGGAACAAGTTCTCTAAAATTCTAAATCTGATGGTGAGTTATTCTCGTGGGTAGTGAAAAATTTTCTTTTAGCTTTTGGTTAAACAAATTTAATGATTTAATATTAATAAAAATATGAAAAACATGGATCAAATATGGGGAAAAAATTTAAAAAGACACGACAAATGATAAAAACTATTCCCTTAAATGAAGACAAGTAGGCTCTAATATAAACAATCATACAAAACCACAAACTGTGACTCTTGGGTAATTTCAAATCATTTACTGGATCCATGACCTTTGGCATGAAATGATAATTGTGAAGTCGAGAGAGCAAAACAATGTCACAATAGCAAGTGAAACAGGTAGAGCGTGACCTGAGAAATTGCGACGTCTCTCGGTCCACCATAATTTGGAAGACATTCAACAAAGCACCTGCATGTATCACACGCCTACGTTCTTTTTATTCATGTTCAGCACAACTGGTTCGTTGTCCATGTTGTCAAAGGTTGCATCCTCAGGCAAGGGTGCAAGGCTACTAACGGTGTTAGACTTGAGAGGAGCACAATTGGAAACATTCCCGCATGAAGGTGTGGACCTCCTTAATCTTACTTATCTAAGTTTGAGGGCGACAAATGTAAAAATGATCCCGAAATCGATCGGAAAACTCAAGAAGCTAGAAACGTTGGATCTGAAACAAACGAATGTCACCGAGTTGCCTGATGAGATCCTGAAGCTCAAACGTCTTCGCCATCTCTTGTTGTATCGTTACAACACCGACCTTTGTTATAGTCCTTTTCACTGTACAATTGGCTTCAAAGCCCCGGCTGGAATAGGAAGTTTGTTGTACTTGCAGAAACTATGTGCTATTGAAGCAAACCGAGGGAGTAATAGTGGCATCGTGCTAAGAGAGGTGGGGAAGCTAACTCAATTGAGGAGATTGGTCATTGTAAAGCTACAGAAGGAAGATGGGACTGTGCTATGTTCATCCTTTGAGAGGCTAGACAACCTTCGCGCATTGGAAGTTATTGCACAAGAAGAAGATGAGATCAAACCCGAATCTCTTGAGTTTGAAAAAAAATCCGAGTCTCTTGAGTTTTTTGCGCAAATTCTGACCAACTGCACCACACACACTTTTCAGTAAATATTTGAAATATCTAATATATAACTTATACTTTTAACATAAAAATATATTTTGAATATAATTTTGTACCTTTTAAACATAAAAATTAGCAATTTTGATAAACATGAAAGTTGTAGACAATTGAGTTATTGTTCAAATCCAATTTAAATTATCTCAATCGGAGTTTTTGGTAAAGAGTTATGTACGAAATACATTTAGTGACAAAGCGCAATTCATGAATTTCGTCACGAAAGGTACCCATTTGACGACGAATTATATTTTTCGTCACTGAAAGCGTTAAAATGGTGACAAAATTATTTTTCATCACCAAAGTTAAGCATTTGGTGACGAAAAAAGTATTTCGTTACTAAATTGGTCTCATTTGATGACGAAATATTTTTTTTGTCACCAAATGCTTAACTTTGGCGACGAAAAATAATTTCATCACCTTTTTTAAGCTTCAGCGACGAAAAATGTATTTCGTCGCCAAATGGGTACCTTTGGTGACGAAAATATTTTTTTCGTCACTAAACAGATATAATTGGTGACGAAATTATTTCGTCACGGAAGTTGTCAAAACAGTGACGAATTTATTTTTTCGTCGCCAAATATACTCATTTAGTGACGAAATTAAATTTCGTCGCCACTTTTTCGTCACCAATTTTCATTTTTCTTGTAGTGTAAGTTAAAAGATGTTGATTCACTGCAATCCCTTCAAGATTTGCCCAATTTGCTTCACCTTGGACATGACACGGCATATGAAGGAGATGGATTATTCTTCAAGGCTGGTGGGTTTCAAAAGCTTAAAGAATTGTGGTTGGTTGGCTTAGCAGGATTGAAATGGGTGAGAGTGGAGTCTAACTCAATGACTCTTCTTGAAAATCTATATCTCCGAGACTGTAAATTGATGGAGTTGCCTGCTTGACCGATTTCCTAGTCCTAAATTAATGGGTTGCCCCAAGCGTAGGGCGGAGATCGACGCAGCATAATATCCGGTAAGTCCGGAGTCGAATCCACAGAGACGGTGATGTGTGCTGACTAAAAATTCGGGTTGTAGAATTAAAATTAGCTCTTAGGTAGCTACCCCTTGTTGTTTTGTTTGAGATTAACTAAAACTTAAGAAAAATAACTTTTCTTTTCAAATAATTAAAAAGAGGTACAGTCGTAGGGTTCATAGCACTCGTAACCAGTCCAGATCAACCTGCTCAATTTGGTATTCTTAAAAATGTTCAATTTTGGATTGAAAAGATACCCCGCAAGATGCGAAACCTTAGGGTCGCCGTATACCCATGCGCAGCGGAGAATGGGTTTTGGACCCCCATTCCCCCGTTCACAAGGGCTCCGACAATGCCCAGATTCGTCCGCGGGAAGTATTTTTCCAATCTTAAATCATTTTTACATTGTTTGATAAAAAGAGCAGTACCCGAACTGATCACGGCGTGCTAATCACCCCGCGACCCTACCTATATCACTACTCACTAATCATTATGTGATAAACAAAAGAAACCCTAAATTGAAACATGATTCTATTACGCAAGATGAAAAATAAACAAAAAAATAACAATTAATTAAATACCAATGAATAACTTTAATAAAGAACAGAAATCAATACGAGTTACCGGTGTGCGGAGATCTAAACAAAACTTAAAAGAGAAAAACAAAGCTTCGAAGAAATCAATACTGTAAAATAAAGGTCGGAGTGTGTACTGAAAATACAGTGGGAGAAATTGCAGCCCTGTTCTTTCTTTAACCCTCGATCGCTGCTTGTGTTTTTCTCTGACAACCCTCCGTTCTCCTTTCTCGCAGCTCTCTGTCCTCCCTTTTATATTTTTTTCCGCTGACAGCCGCCCCCTTTTTTTCAAAAGCTGCTGCCGACCGTTTTTTTTCAAAAACTGCTGCCGATTAGTTTTTTCCAAAAGCTAAAGCTGCTTTTGACTTTTTTTTTCAAAAGCTGCTTCCCACGTAGACGGTAGGGTAAAAAAAAGTTGTTTTTTTTTACAGGCATTGAAGGGAAGAATCACATAGAGGCCCTTGGGTTTCATCTACTTCGCGCTTTGACCCAAAACTTTTGCTACCTTCCGTTTTTACCCAAAATCTTGAAAATCGAGCTCGAGCAACCTTTATACATAACAACAAATAATAACAATCAGTTAACAAAAATAAAAGACTAATAAATATAGATTGGAGGGCGAAAATATACATATTTTAGCACTTATCACACCCCCCAACTTACATTTTGCTAGTCCTCGAGCAAAGAGAATAATAAAAAATAAATAAATTCTAACTATGTCACTTTCGTAGGACTCACGATTGCACTTAGCATGTGCAACAAGCCTTTTAAACCCCTAGGCGATCCCCAGAGGACGAGTGGAGTCTCGTGAGGGTTTACAGCAATGAACACCCGCAAACATTGTGAATACTTTTCACATGAACCCCAAAAACCTGTAAGACGGCTTAATGATATTTCAAGCAAAGAATATGAAGCCATCGCGATGAGATAATGGGCATAAACAGTTCTAGATACTATCAAGTCAGAAAAATAAGTCATGGCACCTATACTCAGCGTGTGTGAACAAGGGCTTCGGTTACTAGTGAAAAATAATCAAAAATTCTCTCCGGACCGAGTCTCGACTTCAAATCTCACCGTGTCATGCACTCAACAAATGAAATCACTCGAAACAAGGTGCATATTACTCTCAATATGTGCAGTCGGAAATATGTAACTGAAAGCAAAATGCTCTGCACAAGTTGACACAAAAAGAAAGCTCTACAAAGTGGATACACGATCTCATGAACGGAATGCCAAGTATTGAAAACTCTTTCTATCCACCAATTCACAGCCCATTGCCCCTAGGATCAAATAGGACTTTCATTCTGGTTATAACGTTAGGTAAGAGAAAGTATTTCAAGGTTAGGGTAAAACATTCAAGTGTCTGAGAATAAACTAACCACAACTCACATAGGACAAATATAACGATGCGTTCCCTCTTTCTTTCTTTATTTTCTTTTTTTTTTCTTTTTTTTTCTTTTTCTCTTTTCAACTTCACCATATTTCTCTCCCTAACTCTTTAATACAATCTCACATTAAGAACAAATGTTTCTTCTTCTACAATAATTTTGGTGTGTCCTTCCTTTTTGTCTTTCTCTCTCTTTTTCTCTTTTGAATGGGAAAGATCACCAACAATCAAAGTTCAATTCACAATTCCACTCATCCCCCTCTCAATAATTCACCTTCACATTATTAACTAACCATTCTCAAGACACAATATAGATGGTGGAGCTCAACAAGAAAAAGGTTGTATGCACGAGGCTCAAATTGGTTCATAAGTGATAAATGTGTGAATGAAGAAACGAACCGGCTCTAAATAGCAAAGATGGCCTATAATCCTCTCCAATGGGCAACACAACCATGCAACTTTCTAAATCCAAGAGATAAGTAGGCAATTCAAAACATTTCCAACACTTGACGACAAAAATAATGAGATCAACAACGAATTTTTTTTTTTTATTTATGACAAACAAGAGTTTATTTGACACCACTCCAAGAAAAGATAAGGCTCTAAACTCACATGGGGCATAAGTCTCCACTAAACTAGCCATCAAGAATAATCAAGTCACAACTCACAAGTAACCAAAGCCCAAACAGACGTGAAGTGCAAATGTGCTAAAAATAAATGCCATGACAAATTCTTCGCGACAAGCTAGTAAAAAGAACTACAATGCCACCACAATATTAAAAGAATGACTACCATATCTCAATCAATCGCAAGCCAATCTCGACAGCTTTCAAGAAATCCACTATTTTTTTTTTTTTTTTTTTTATTTTTTTTTTTTATTTTTTTTTTTGACAAAATAAAAGTAAGTAAAAGAACAAAGTGATCCTTCCCCCCAACTTGAACTAGTCAATGTCCGCATTGAAAGCATGAAAAATAACGATAGGACAGAAACATAAAAGAGAGGAGAGATATCACCTCGAAAAGGAGGGCTAAGCAGAGTAAACTATAGATAGAGGGAGACCCCCCAACTTGGATCGAACAATCTGCAAAAATGTTAGCCTCCAAGACAGCAAGAAAAATAACTAAAAGAAATAAACAAAGCAAGAAATAAAATAAAAGACACAAAATTAAACCATCCACTTTCTTCACGCAAAAGACACGGGTACTACTTTTCTCCCTGGCCAAAGACTGTGTTTCCCTATTTGTTGGAAGGACAGTATGCATAGGATTCAACGATATCTTGAGAAGTAGTGCCATCATCTAATAGGCTGTCACTCCCTCTGGGGCTTCCAGATTCCTTACCCACCACTCCGTTTGTGAAGCAATCTCCACAGAGTTTGGACATTAAAGTCAGATGGTTCAGACAGAATTCTCGCTGCTAACTACGTGCCTGCCGTCAGACCCAACCTCCTAAGTACTACATACATAGCTTTGACCAGGTGGCTATACCAAACCATTATGCTAATTTTTTCCCTTTTCCAAATTCTACTTTTTTTTTTTTTTTTTAACAAGAAATAAAAGAACGAGTGTACAAAGATTATTCCCAAAACCCAAGTCAATGATGGGTACCACTATTGCTAGGGGCCGGGTCCACTTCTTAGTGAAGACAGTGGTACGCGAAAGCTACCCGTCGGAACGTAGCCCAACGGCTACACAACAGGGTCATCCGAATAAACAGGATCGACCAAAACCTCATCAGGTTCACCTATTTCCACATATTCCAAAAATGATTTTAGACGTTGCCCGTTAACCTTGGAAATATTATTATTTTTCGGGTCACAAATATCTACAGAACCATTCGGGTAAACCTTATGCACAACGTAGGGACCGTCCCACCGGGACCTCAACTTACCAGGAAATAAATGAAGGCGCGAGTTATACAGTAACACTTTCTGACCAACACTAAAGGTTTTGCGCTGAATATTTCTATCATGATACGCCTTAACCTTAGCCTTATAAATACTCGCACTCTCATACGCATCATTCCTAATTTCCTCAAGCTCACACAACTGGAGCTTCCTATGGGCACCCGCCTCAGGTAAACGCGCGTTTAGCGTCTTAATGGCCCAATAGGCCTTATGCTCCATCTCAACGGGCAAGTGGCAGGCCTTACCATAAACAAGCCGGTAGGGTGAAGCACCTAACACGGTCTTGTAAGCAGTGCGGTAGGCCCACAAGGCATCAGTCAACCGAAGTGACCAATCCTTCCTATTCGGGTTCACGGTCTTCTCTAGAATCCCCTTAATCTCGCGATTTGCTAGCTCAGCCTGACCGTTGGTTTGAGGGTGATAAGCAGTAGACACCTTGTGAGAGATGCCATACTTGTTCATTAACGCCCCAAAAGACCTATTGCAAAAGTGTGTGCCCTGATCAGAGATAATGGCACGTGGCATGCCAAACCTTGACAAAATGTTAGTTCGCAAGAACTCTAGCACGACCTTAGAATCGCTGGTCTTAGTGGGAATTGCCTCAACCCACTTGGAAACGTAATCCACCGCCAGGAGGATGTACTCATAACCGTATGACACCGGAAACGGGCCCATGAAATCAATACCCCAACAATCGAAGACCTCTATCACAAAAATGTTTTGTAGGGGCATCATATTCCGCGGGCCAACCTTGCCTAATTTCTGACACCGGTCACACGACTTACAAAAGACGTATGCATCCTTAAAAAGACTCGGCCAAAAGAAACCACACTCACTGACCTTGGCGGCGGTCTTCTTTGCGGAGAAATGACCTCCGCACGCCTCGGTGTGACAAAACTCTAAAATTCCCCTTTTATCAGTTTCGGGGACACACCGGCGCACTATCTGGTCCGCGCAATACTTGAACACATATGGATCATCATAAATATATTGCCTGACCTCTCTCAAAAATCGCTGCTTCTCAGCTGTGGACCAATGGGGTGGAATTTGCCCAGTCACCAAATAATTGGCGATATCTGCAAACCATGGGCACACATTAGCAGCGAACAACTGCTCGTCAGGGAAAGACTCCACAATGGGGAGATGAGAGGTGGGGTCCTCAAACTCCAGACGAGACAGGTGGTCGGCTACTACATTCTCAACCCCTTTCTTATCCTTAATCACAAGGTGGAATTCTTGCAGCAAAAGAATCCACCGGATAAGGCGAGCCTTCGCATCCTGCTTGGTCATCAAATACTTCAAGGCCGCATGATCGGTATACACCACAATCTGCGAACCCACCAAGTAGGACCGAAACTTGTCTAAGGCAAACACCACCGCGAGCAATTCCTTCTCGGTAGTGGTGTAGTTCATTTGTGCCTCATTTAGCGTCTTGCTCGCGTAATAAACGACGCATGGCTCTTTCCCTCGCCTCTGCCCTAAAACCGCTCCGACTGCATAGTCGGAGGCGTCACACATCAACTCAAATGGCAAACTCCAATCTGGAGGCTGAACAATCGGCGGAGTAGTGAGACTCCGCTTCAATGTCTGAAAAGCCTCCTTACACGCCTCGGACCATACAAAGGGCGTGTCTTTTGACAGTAAATGGCACAACGGCCGGGAGATAGCACTGAATCCCTTAATGAAACGCCTATAGAAACCGGCGTGACCGAGGAAAGATCGAATGTCTTTTACAGACTTTGGAGTGGGAAGATTTGCGATCAAATCAATCTTCGCCTTATCCACCTCAATACCCTTGGATGAGACAATGTGTCCTAACACAATCCCTTGGGTCACCATGAAGTGGCACTTCTCCCAATTAAGCACAAGTTGCTTTTCCTCGCACCGTTGCAAGACCTTTCCTAAGTTCTCGAGGCATTCGTCAAACGAGTCCCCGAAAACTGAAAAGTCATCCATAAACACCTCCACGATCTTCTCTACCATGTCGCTAAAAATTCCCATCATGCACCTTGAAAAGGTTCCGGGAGCATTGCACAAGCCAAAGGGCATGCGACGGTAGGCAAACGTACCATAAGGGCACGTGAAGGTGGTCTTCTCCTGATCCTCCATGGCTATCTCAATCTGATTGTAGCCAGAGTACCCATCCAGGAAGCAATAGAATGCCCGGCCAGCCACCCTCTCCAAAATTTGATCAATGAATGGGAGAGGGAAATGGTCTTTCCGGGTGCTCGCATTGAGCTTCCGGTAATCGATACAAACTCGCCACCCGGTTTGAACACGGGTCGGCACTAGTTCGCCCTCGCCGTTTCTCACGACGGTCACTCCTGCTTTCTTAGGCACCACCTGCACTGGGCTCACCCACTCACTATGGGCTATCGGGTAAATAATACCCGCATCTAAAAGCTTCAGCACCTCAGCCCGAACCACCTCCTTCATATTGGGGTTCAGACGACGCTGAGGTTGCCTAGTAGGCTTCACATCCTCATCTAGAAAAATGCGGTGTGTACACACCGTTGGACTAATACCCTGCAAATCTGCTATTGTCCAGCCTATCGCACCCACGTGCTTTCTCAACATGGTAAGCAACTTAGCCTCTTGATCTTCCTCAAGGGATGAAGAGATCACAACCGGAAAAGTATCATCGCCTTTAAGGAAGGCATACTTAAGTGTGTCCGGCAGAGGCTTTAGCTCTGGTTTAGGTGGCTGGACAGACGATGGGAAAGCTGTAGGAAATGGGGCGCCCAGCGGCTCAAGAACTGGGTTCCAAGCGGCGCCACACACATCCTCCACTGCAAGCATCTCCATTAAACTTCCTACATCTGGAGAATCTAAAAATGACGCCTCCTCGGCGGTTAAGGTTATCTCCAGAGGATCCTTGTATAACACACTATCGACATGCTCTTGTACCAGCGTGTCGATCAAACTCACCTCATATATCTCCTCATCATCCTCAACCCGGCTATCCACGTTGAAAACATTCACCTCCATTTTCAAGTCCCCAAACGACAATTGGACTTGTCCAGTTTTGCAATTCATGACAGCACTGGAGGTGGCTAAAAATGGACGGCCTAGGATGATAGGAGTCTTTTCAAAGACCTCTGGTATTGGGCATGTATCCAGGACAATGAAGTCGACTGGAAAAAGAAACTCGCCCACTTGAATTAGAACATCCTCCACCACCCCCTTTGGAATTCTCACACTCCGGTCAGCCAACTGCAGCGTGACCGGTGTGGCTTTCAAATCGCTTAAGCCAAGTTTCAAGTATACTGAATAGGGGAGCAGGTTGACACTCGCTCCTAAATCCAGCAAAGCCTTATCAAACTTTTGGCCTACGATCGCTATAGGGATGGTGGGACAACCAGGGTCTTTACACTTGGTGGGGATCTCAGTTTGGAGAATGGAGCTCACTTGCTCCGTCAGAAGCACTTTGTCCTGACCCTTAGTTCTCCGCTTTGACGTGCATAGATCCTTCAAAACCTTAGCAAACTGAGGAATTGCGTCAATGGCTTCCATCAAAGAGATTGGAAACTGAACTTTCTTGAATAATTCAAGCATTTGAAAGTTCACATTGACCTTAGGTTTCGCCACCAAGCGATTTGGATATGGAGCAACGGGTGGCATTGGAGTCGTGGGGGCCGCAGTTGCAGGCACCACCACTTCAGGAGATTCCGCCTCTTTCTCTACTTCAGGAACACTTCCCAAGTTTGGAATGATTGCTGGAATAGCTACCGGCACCGAGGGTGGCACCGATTTCTGCTTTGGGGGCAAATCTTTGTCAATCACCTTCCCACTTCTGAGAGTGGTGATCGCTTTAGCATCTTCCAGACTGAGATTCGGATTACTTGGGCCAGAAGAATCGCCCACATAATGGGTACCAGCGGCATTGACTAAAGGTTGAGAAGGAAACTTTCCCTTCTCCTGTTGGATTTGTCCAACTGCCGCCGTCAACTGGGTCAATTGGGTCCTAATGTCACCAATTGCCTGTTTGGTTTGTTCAGTGAAGCTTAACTGAGACTGCATGAGAGCCTTCATCATCTCATCAGTCTGTTTATCCCGCGGGGGATGGTTTATGCCTGGGGGTGGTCCAAAAGATGAAGGACCGAACCCCTGCTGCTGCTGAGGTGGGTAACGAAATTGGGTCATTTGGCCTTGAGGAGGCCGGAATTGCTGAACTTGTGGCTGAGGTGGTGCTTGGGGTTGCACCGGGGCTTTTTGATCCCTCCAACTCAAAAGTGGGTTTTGGGCCCACCCTGGATTGTAGGTATTTGAATAAGGATCCCAACGCTGGTTAAGTGCGTTCACCTCAGCCTGGTTACTATGGTATGCGTCTTTGACAATGGGAAATGCGGGGCAAGCAGTGACAAGATGCCCCGGACACTCACATAACGCACACACCTCTTCGACTTTCACCTCATTCACCTGATGGACTTGCTTAAGCTTCAAGTCCTCTAATTGTTTAGCCATCTTGTCCAGCTGAGACTGGACATTGTGCTCTCGCACACTAGAAGGAAAAATGCCAGACCCACTGGGTCCCTGTGCAGCCATGGCCCTATCACCGAGGTCGGAAGGTTCCCAACTTCGGTGCTTCTCGGCCAACTCTTCGAGAAAGTCCCACGCATCGTCTGGGGACTTATCTAGAAAATCCTCCTCTTTACAGAGGTACTCCATTTGTTGGACCGTAGCAACATTCAAGCCCAAATAGAAAAATGACACCAACTGGTGTTTCATGAAACCATGATGTGGTAAGGACAACAACAAGTCCTTGAACCGCTCCCAGCACCTTAAAAACGACTCGCCCTCTTTCTGCTTATACGATTGGATTTGGCGAGTCAGGTACTTCGATTTACTTTCCGAGAAATATTTCTTGTAGAATAAATCTCGGACAGCAGCCCACGTCGTGAGAGATTGTGGCTTCTGCATCCGCAGCCACTTATCTGCATTGTCCCTGAGCGAGGCTGGGAAAAGCTTAAGGCAAGCATTCTCCCACTGAGTAGTGGTGGCCAGGGTGCGCACCAAGCCCTCGAAATGACGGACGTGCTCATACGGATCCTCATTCTCCTTCCCATGAAACAAGGGAAGGGCATTATGTGTACCAGGTTTAATGGTGAAAGCATTACGTGCTTCCACCGTCTCGGTTGGTAAAACTATTGGACTGAGAGGAGTGGTCCTCTCAGGATGCATGTGTGCACGCATCGACATCGGTGGCTCTGCTATTGGTGGCTCAATTATTAAATCAACAAAAAGAGCACCGATATCAAAAGAATCACCACTAAAAGACTCTCCCTCCACGATTACTTTCGGCTCTCTCTCAATGGCTACGAGACGCCTGGTATTGTCTCGGTAGTACTTAGGCTTTAGTGGTGATTGCTTTCCTACAATGGAGGATTGCGCACCTCTACCTATGATGGCTCAAACAAAATTAAAAAGAAAAAATAAAAATAAAAAATAAAACTAACTACCCGAATTCTTTAACACACGTTACCGTCCCCGGCAACGGCGCCAAAAATGCTTGACCGATTTCCTAGTCCTAAATTAATGGGTTGCCCCAAGCGTAGGGCGGAGATCGACGCAGCATAATATCCGGTAAGTCCGGAGTCGAATCCACAGAGACGGTGATGTGTGCTGACTAAAAATTCGGGTTGTAGAATTAAAATTAGCTCTTAGGTAGCTACCCCTTGTTGTTTTGTTTGAGATTAACTAAAACTTAAGAAAAATAACTTTTCTTTTCAAATAATTAAAAAGAGGTACAGTCGTAGGGTTCATAGCACTCGTAACCAGTCCAGATCAACCTGCTCAATTTGGTATTCTTAAAAATGTTCAATTTTGGATTGAAAAGATACCCCGCAAGATGCGAAACCTTAGGGTCGCCGTATACCCATGCGCAGCGGAGAATGGGTTTTGGACCCCCATTCCCCCGTTCACAAGGGCTCCGACAATGCCCAGATTCGTCCGCGGGAAGTATTTTTCCAATCTTAAATCATTTTTACATTGTTTGATAAAAAGAGCAGTACCCGAACTGATCACGGCGTGCTAATCACCCCGCGACCCTACCTATATCACTACTCACTAATCATTATGTGATAAACAAAAGAAACCCTAAATTGAAACATGATTCTATTACGCAAGATGAAAAATAAACAAAAAAATAACAATTAATTAAATACCAATGAATAACTTTAATAAAGAACAGAAATCAATACGAGTTACCGGTGTGCGGAGATCTAAACAAAACTTAAAAGAGAAAAACAAAGCTTCGAAGAAATCAATACTGTAAAATAAAGGTCGGAGTGTGTACTGAAAATACAGTGGGAGAAATTGCAGCCCTGTTCTTTCTTTAACCCTCGATCGCTGCTTGTGTTTTTCTCTGACAACCCTCCGTTCTCCTTTCTCGCAGCTCTCTGTCCTCCCTTTTATATTTTTTTCCGCTGACAGCCGCCCCCTTTTTTTCAAAAGCTGCTGCCGACCGTTTTTTTTCAAAAACTGCTGCCGATTAGTTTTTTCCAAAAGCTAAAGCTGCTTTTGACTTTTTTTTTCAAAAGCTGCTTCCCACGTAGACGGTAGGGTAAAAAAAAGTTGTTTTTTTTTACAGGCATTGAAGGGAAGAATCACATAGAGGTCCTTGGGTTTCATCTACTTCGCGCTTTGACCCAAAACTTTTGCTACCTTCCGTTTTTACCCAAAATCTTGAAAATCGAGCTCGAGCAACCTTTATACATAACAACAAATAATAACAATCAGTTAACAAAAATAAAAGACTAATAAATATAGATTGGAGGGCGAAAATATACATATTTTAGCACTTATCATTGCCCTCAGGTGTTGAACATCTGGCCAACCTCAAAAAACTAGAATTGTATAATATGTTTGAAATATTAATTTCGAGGTTGAAAAGAGACTTACAAGGTGGAGACTACTTGAAAATTGCACACGTCCCTAATGTTTGGGTTGGGTACTACAAATCTGGTTTTTTCACTTGTCATTATCTATGATACGGTAGAACGGGAGGGGATGAGGATCTTCGAGATTAGGTTATCCCCGTCATTGATGCGCCCTTTCTTCCTCATATTTTTTTGGCATTTGTTAGAGCTTGAAAACTTGTTTGTGTAATCATGTTGTCAATTGTAGATATTTCTTTTGCGTACTTTTTTTGTCTTGAATTGATTACTTTATCGAGAACCTCATATTTGATGTAATAATAATAAGCTTGACAGAATTTTGAACTTCAAAGCATGCCTTCGGTTTGTCGGTTTGCAACAATCTTTATTTAGATTAGGTTAAGTTCAACACATCTCTACAGGAACCTAATTTCCCTTGGTGCTGATTAAAAATGTTTGATATGTTAATTTCCCTCTGTATCGTTATGATAAGTGTGAGTCTGTGACCGTTGATTTTTTAGGAGTCCTTAATTAAATATCCATCCTTCCGATCACTTGGACTTTATGGTTCTCATCCCGGCTAAAAAATCTCGCATTCTATGCTTCCCATATCAGTTAAAATTCATTTGAAATCCCTCTCTCTTCTTTTTCCACTTTTCTATGTATGCATAAAGCATCCATTCTTTCTAACATTTTTGTCTAAATTTTTTTTTCCAGTAATTTCTGTTTTTCATAACTTTTTGTTTAGCTTTTCATCGTTATTTTTGGGGTTAATTGTTGATCTTAACGAAATGAATCAAAAAAGTATAATAAAGTGGACTAATATTGAAAAAAGTTCATGACTAAAGACAAAAAAAAAAAAGAAACACTTGTCTTTTTTCTATAAATTGTCGTGTTATATGAACTTTTTTTTTTGTGTGTATGTTCATGATATTTTAAGAAGAATGGCCTTTAAAGTGTAATTAAGACTTGTGTTTCAATACTGATCAGCCCATAATCACCCTTGTTCATCATCGTAACAGATTCAGTCCCGTCTCGCTTCCATCACTTCAGCTTATAAAGTGTAATTAACCTCCCTCCCCCAGCTTCTCGGCTTCATATTTTTCTGTGAACTAATCTTCTGAACATTAGCCTCGAAAATCCTCGAGCCGCCTTACGATTACTTCTACCATACCTGAACAGTACCAATCTACTAAAACGCTGAAGGATTTTTGCAGCGAGTTGATTCAAGTAGGTTTTCTCTATCTAGTTCCCGTCCATCTCCTAGAGCTCTTAAATGTGATTTTCAATGTTCATTTAGCACCGAAGTTACTAACAGGGGACTAGGGGAGGCACAAATGACACTAAAACAGATGGTACAAAACTCCATGAAAGATTCAAAGTTCCTTTTATGATTTATCCCATCAATTTATGTTCTAAATTCTTGGACTGATATGGTTAGCAACAGAATACTACACCACATTTCGAGAAATATTTTCCACGGCTATCTCTTTGCTGTAGTTTTTGTCATGGCTTTTATAGCGCTGCTAATACTTGGAAGTGAGTGCAAAATGGAACATTGAGTATTGTGACTTCTGTTTTGGATGGGGTATGTGGCATTGGAGCTATTGCACTCTCAGATCACTTTAGCAGAGATTACTTTACGCGCGCTAGCGCACAAACTCATCCATGCTCCAACAACTAGACATAGTTCATCAACAAACTAATTCAATTAAAACAGAAAAATCCAATCATCGATCACTCGAGCACAAAATTCAAAAACTGGACGGGAAAGAAAATAGATAAGATGGCAAACAGAAAGCCGCTGCCTGAATCTGGACGGGAAAGAAAATAGATAAGAGAGAAAATTAATGGGCACTGTCATACTGCATATCGAAATATACTCTTGACCCAGACTTTATTCTCTGCACTTGTGGGAGTTGTATCAACTCGTGAACCATCAATATTTCCTTCTCTTGTCATCTTCGGAGTATCTAAGAGAAATCACACTCCTTTCTTTTCATTTCTCACCCAAGCAGCCAAAGGGGCTGTTATAGTACTGTTGTGTACTTTGACTACTTTCACAGACTGGTTTCTTCTCACGATAATGCTATGTGGATAGTTGATTCTCTTGATGGGACAAGAAGTTTTGTGCATCGGTAGTCATCAGATTTAATTTGATGCCAAGTTTGTGGGAAATCATTGCATCTTCTGTATTACAACATATTATATTCAATGCTGCAAGTTACTCTTAGTGCTTGTTTCTATTGGTCTAACATTGTAAAAGTACCCACAATCTGTTTTATCTACAGCCCTCTTATGGGTGAGGTGAGATTTTTTTTATTTTTTTTTGGTAATTCGGAATTTCTTAAATTGAAAGAACAGAACAGAGTCAGAGCATAACAACTACGAAAAAGAATTAAAACAGCAAAAACAACGTTCTATGGTGTCCCACACCTAGACTGTCGGCAATGACAAACTCGCTTGCTGAGGGAGGCACTTGTTGCGTCATGACTAAATCTTTCACTTGTTCTGCTCCCAGACGTGAGGAATTTTCATGCACAAAGTATGTCATCTAAAAAAGATGGTACGTCTTAAATGTGGTTACTATTTTGACATGAGACATGAATGCATGTGTAGGGAGATGTAGTATGTTTTCGTTGAGGGCATTAGGAACGTAAGATAGTTGCTCAATCCATTGATTACGAACTTCGAACTTGGAATTGTAATTAAAAGGAGAGAGCATGGAATATAATTGATTTACAAAAATACTAATCTAAGCTTGTCCTTAAGAGAACAGCTAAATTCTGAGCTCCATGCCTTCCTTAATTAAGGAAAAGGTTATCCTTAAGAAAACAGAAATGTTCCGAGTACGTGCAAATGTTTGAATGCAATAATTCATTAGATGAAAGACTCGATCGAAGGTATACATTTGGCGTTCAAGTGTAACATTACATCCATCATTTTTAAGCTTCACTTCCCATAAAAAATTCTAGTTCTGTCCTCGAGCACTGTCCAAGTTGATGGAACATTGCTGGGTTGGTCACCGTGCGTGGTCTCCCGGGCATCGCTCTAACTGGAGAAGCATATAGTTCACTACTTCCTGCATGCAAAATTTATGACAGTAGCAGCATACTTCTGAAATCGGAATGGAGTATATCACAATCGATCGAGCGATTAGTTGTCCTTCCCTCTTTTTCACTGGAATCCATCGGAAAGATGCTTTTCTGGATGGAAACTCCATTAAAGAGAAATATGGTCATTGGCAATGTTAGTAAAACAAAAGAACTCGGGTTCTTGGCCATTACCACAATGATCATAGAAGATGGTGGTTACCCAAGCCAGTACTTATCAGACCACTTCATAGGCTTCCTATTGACTTGGCATGTCTTACAACTTAATTGCCCAAGTGTTCTTAGAAAACTCGCCTTCCAAACAACAGGCGTTCATGAGATTTATCTTTGAGATTGCATAGGGGAGTCGGGGACAGAGCAGCAGCGAGCCAAAGAATGAAAAAGACCATTTTGGGACACCTTAAGTTCAAACACAAACACCTTAAAGTCACACACAAACATTTTGGGACACCTTAAGTTCACCCATACGAAACATTCTTAAGAGTGGGAGAAATAAATTTCACACTAATACTCACAATTTTATTACAAACAATCAAAGCACAAATTTCAAAGGATTTCCTGTCAGGATATAGCGCACGTCTCTGTTTTTCTTCCTCACACTTACACGCACACATATCACTCAATTTAACTTGATGCACACACACACCACACAATTCACTTATCCACTTTTCAAACTCATTTTAATAGTCGACAATCAGTCTTGAGTCAATTGTGAGGAGTCTCAACTACGTAGTAAGGTCGATTGTAATCATGCAATGTTATTAAAGTGTTTGATTCCTTCCCGTAGGTGGAGCTAGCTCTAAGCGTTGGGCTAGGTTTTGGTAATGTGGATTTTTTTTTAATCCTTCTGATTTCAGTTTGTTGTTTTGTGTCCTTTGTTATCTGATTATAATTTCGTAGAGCCCATTGTGTAATTGGATCTGAGCCTATTGCATTCCTCGAAGTGCAGCGACAATCTGAATGTGAAGTGTGAACCTACTCGCTTTATCAATTAGGGACACTCAGTGTGGAGTTAAAATCTCTTTGAAGTAATTTCAAACAAACTTGCCAAGAATTAAGATAAAGATAAGGGAATGACTTCGGTGTCCCCGGTCATTTTGGGGACACCGTAACTTTTGGCATAACAAAACCATTATGAGCATAACCAAAACCCATTATGAACATAACCAAAACCATTATGAGCATAACAGAATCATAGCAAGGCATAACTTGTTAGTTATGCCTTGATTGGGTTTGGTTATGCCTTGGTTGGTTTTTTGGATATTCCTTGGTTATGCCTTGTTTGGGTTTTGTTATGCTTATAATAGGTTTTAGTTATGCTCATAATGGTTAAATTATGCCAAAAATTACGGTGTTCCCAAAATGACCGGGGACACCATAGCATCATCCCCTTAAGGGAACTAGTAAGTAGCACGTGCTTTGCACGCGACGCTCTTCCCATTAAACGGTTTTCTACTTTGGAAAAACCCTAATTTAGTGCCTACAAGATTTTTGAATTAGATCAATAGAAGCAAGTGGTGACTGGTTTCATCCAATGTTATAGACAAGAAGAGTATTGATGAAAGGTACATTGTCTACTTGAATGATTCCCAAACCAGCACATCAAAACCATATTAGTAGTGGGACAACATTTTGATACAAGAGTATTCAAGTTCATATTGAATGCAACAAAACCCATGAATGTGCCAATTGCACTTAGCAAGTTATTGTAACTGAAGTAATCATCCAGGCATAAAGCAACTTCAAAATCCAATGGGAAAAAAAAAAGCCTTTCTTCCTTCCATTGCTTAGATTTACAGGCACCTAAAGATGTCAACAAGAACTTCGCTGTGAGCACCATGAATGCCAAAGCTTCTCTCCTACAAAAAATATATCAAGAACCACAGAACCCAATGAGTATACAATATTGACCTTCCATTTTTACCTGTGTCCCGATTTAGGTTACTCGAAGCATTTTTTTCCTCCAAAAAGAGTAAAGGAACCTCCATTTTCTTATCTCGAATCTGTGGGGTCAAATTGGTATGCCTTCAAATTCTAACCACATTGCATTTTTTTCCCTCCACATTGCATTTGAATAGTCTTCAAAACAAAGTGCAAAGCAAATTGAAGCACTTGTTCATCATGCAAAACAAAGGAAAAAAATGAAATATAATATATCCAGAGAATTGAGTGTCATTCAATTACCCTACATATCTCAATGTCTAGGTTCATTGTGCTGCCAATAATACTTTTAAGTAATTGGATCTTGTACCGATACCAAAGCAAAAAGATCACAATGAATAATCATGTAAAAGGAACTCGTTAAACCGATGAGAATTATTCATCAATGGATGGAGGTGAGGAACCAAAAAATGAACACTGCTATTGACTGCTATTAATTGCGAAAAATATCATTACTGCTACAGTTCCTCACGTGCACACTGCTGTGTATTACATTGCATTTTCCTTTTATTAAGCAACACAAATGAATATGCAAAGTAGCATACAAGAGTACAGGAGAAAGAAAAAGGCATGAAATGAATAAACATATTTAGAGTTTTGAGATCTAGTAATAGTTAGCTCAAAATCTTACGGGAAAAGAGAAGTACTAATAAGCCATTGCAAAGAAAACTGAATCATGCATAGCCCTATTTGAACAATATATTTGTACCTCTTCCAACAAACAAAAGCCCGATCGATGAGGCTTTGCCAGTAAACCAATAAGCTTCAAAGAACTAAATTAGGTCCCAATCAGAACTAACTATAAGAAAAAATTCAAAGTAGAACCAATAAGCCAATGTGCTTGTTTAGATCAGCTAACTATCTTCCACCAATTTGATTCCTCTACAGCGACCAAAAGTTCTGAACCACATAATTAGAGATACTTCCGAAAATCCTACCCGAGAATCAAGAAAATAAAATGCGAAACTTGCGACGATAAAAAATTCTTCGGTTTTGAAATTTCATTGGTTTGATCAAAGGAAATAGCCTGGATTGATAACTTACACAGTAGTTTCAAGTACATATTGACGCACCTTTACACCGTGAGCCACAAAATAAGCTATTGAACAGATAACTGAATTATGCATAATCCTATCTGAACAAAACATGTGCCTCCTCTGACCAAGAAAAGTCCAATGATGCTTTTCCAGTTAACCCAATAGAGCTTCACAGAATTAAACCATGACTGGATCAGAATTAAGTATCGATAGAAATAGAAATCTAAAGTAGAACAAATACGTAAATGTGTTTGTTTAGATCATATAACAATATTTCTGTAGTTTGATTTCTTTGAAGCGACAAACAGATCTGCACCACACAATGATCAATCCTACAGAATCTTACCCGACAATTAAAACAAATATATGGCGAAACTTGTGCGGCTACAACATTCTTCAATTTTTAACATTGCAGGGATTTCTCCAAAGAAATTAGCCAAGATTGATAACTTCCATAATAGTTTGATGTTGATAATGGTCCCTAATGCCGCAGACCAGAAGGCCATAACATTACCATGCGTATGTAAAATAGAAATCAGCATTGATACACTAAGAGATACCACACATTGGATATTGGTAAACTTGAGAGAAGTTTTTGGTTCCCCATCCATTCATTAGGAAGAAATAGGAGCAGAATCCATTAACATGCTACTCAACAGTTTCAACTTATCGCCTTACCGCAAAGATATCCATACTTTGCGGTAACTTGTGGTCTAATCCTCGTAGAGGCAATACATCGAGCACCTAACTTGTGGTCTAATCCTCACCGGAACTAGACTGATTGTCGAAGGCTGGTGTTACTATACATCTCCGGCGGATGTTTTGTGAAGGAAAATTTGACGACAACGTTCCATGGTCTCATGTTCTGGCCAGTTAGAGAGAGAGAGTGAAGTTACCAGGAGAACAGACGTAGAAGGAGGGGAAATAATGCATACCACATGGAAGCCGAAGCAGCAGCATGAAGAGATTCAAGGTGGTGGGCAACGACGGATGTAGAGATTCTGGTCGTCGGAGGGATCTTCAGTTGATTTGAGTCTAGAGGCGTTGGCGTGAGAGACGTACACACCACTTCAATTTAATTTAAAGGTCTGGCAGATGGGAGTTGCCGTTGGTTCGTTTTTGGAAAAGTGCGTCTTTAGGAAATAACACAAAGCAAAAACGGTGCAGAGAGCTTTCAAGCGGCGTTAATTTTCATTTAGGGTGGGTCAGTTATTACAAGTTTTTTGAAGGGGCATTTTTGGAAGGCAAAAAGTAGGAAACACCTTCGTGCTTTTAAAAGAAGTAGTATAGATATATGTACAACGGCGACTACAAAAAAATAAAATAGATTAAATGCTGACTTGCTAAGAATTAAAAATAGAATTAAGATAATATATTTAGGGGATTTTACATTTTTAGGCTGACTTGCTAATGTTTATACTCTATGAAAAAACAAAAAAAAAGAAACAAAGCGAAAGGGAGATATTAACTATGAGGAATTTATAAAACATTTTGGGCTTCGGGGCAATTTTTGTCGACCAAATGTGAGCATCAGATGGACTACATATCCAAAGGAGTAGTCGACAATCCCTCTCAAGCATAGTTGTCAAAATCGTATGATTCACGCAAAAACAATATGAATCTATAGGTGAATCAATGTTTATATAGAATCGATGATGAATTGTACGATTCCCAATTCGATTTGACTCCCGATTCATGCAAATAACAATACGAATCTATATAGGTGAACCAAGGTTTATCACAATTGTTGTATTTGACTGATATGGAACCACTTTTGCAATTTTGCCTTAGTTTTTCTTTTTGGAAAGCAAGAATATAAGATAATATATTGTTAAGCACGAAAATTCTTGTTCCCGTGCAAAATTTTGTTAGTATTGGTATTTACTTTAAATTCTTGTAGCCCCTGAATCATAGACCGAGACAAGGCTCAGAGCCTCGAACCAACCCACATATGTTGTTGTATAAGGTAGTTTAGTTTCGTACCCATTAAACTACAAACTTTATTGTGTTAAAGCTAAACTTTCATTTTTATAACGAACCCATAAAATCTATATATATGCACATAGCCATTTTCCTAGAGTATTATTTTCCTATTATGTACAAGAGTCTTTCCTATTAGACCATGTGATCATCAATTAATAATAAAAAATGAACTTTACGATAAGTTTAAGTTTATATATTTTAATTTTACGATGCATCTTTATATGTAGGTACTTAGATACATTTTTCAATGTATTTTTAAAATTTGGAGCAAATCGTTATGATTTACGTACGATTCAAAAAAAGGTCAATCCGATTCTCAATTTGTCTCGAGATAATTGTGAGGAGTCTCAATTGTGTAGTAAGGTGGATTAATTATAATCACACGTTGTTATTGTTAAAGTTTGGTTCCTTCCCCGAGGTGGAGCTCTCCGCGTTGGGATGTGCATGTTCTGGTATATAGTGTGGAGTTTTTGTTAATTTTTTTAATTTTATTTTTCTGAATGTAAAGTATGAACCCACTTGCTTTATTAATTAAGGACAATGATCAGTGCGCAGAATTAAAAATCCTTAATTAGGAGTAACTTGAAAGAAATTTGCCAAGGATTAAGATAATAAATGTACGACGGTGACTACCAAAGGTAATATAAAACGAAATGCGTGCATCTCTCTATTTAGAGATTTCACATTTTTAGGGTGACCTCCTAAAGTTTATGCTTTATGGAAAGAAATTGAAAATAAAGAGAAAGGGAGATGGTAACTATAGGAAATTAACAAACATTTAGGGCTTTGGGGAAATTTCTGTCAACGAAATAGGATTTTCCAAGCTGGGTTAATAGGGAAGCCTCCCTCGATGTTTCTTTGATGCAGTAATAAGAATAATCACCTATTACCGATTGGAAAAAAAGAAAAGAAATAGGAGCATCACATGGACTACATATCTAAATGAGTAGTCGAAAATAAGTCTTCAGTCATATGTGAGGAGATTCAATTGTGTAGTGAGGTCGATTGTAATCAGAAAATGTTTTATTAGTTCATAGCATTTGATTCCTTCCTAGAGGTTGAGCTCTAGGCGTTGGGCAGGGCTTTGGTAGTGGAGTTTTCGTAAATTTTTCTGAATTCAACTTTTGTTGTTTTGTAGTATTTGTTAAGAAAAATTTCAAAAAACCCTGAACTTTCATTAAATTTGCAAAAAAATACTTGAACTTTAACTAATGACAAGAAAACACCAGAACTTACCATTTTGTTAACAATTACACACCCGTCATCCAACTCCATTAGACAAGTAACGGATTGAGCTAACGGAAGGCGTCAACTTTCCTTTTTTTAATTTTTATTTTCAAAAATTACTTTTAACTCTTTTTTTATTTTTAAATAAATGCAATAAAAATCTTTTGGTTTTAACTATTTATTAAAACTTACTTTAACCCCATTAAACTATTTTAAAAAAATAACTTAGACCCCACACCACCAATCAACCCACAAACAATAGTCAAAGCCATAGCTCCAATTTCAGAAAATTGAAATTACTTTTAACCTCTCTCTTTTTTTACTTCCAAAAATTACTTTTAACTCTTTCTTTTGTTAGTACTAAATAATTATGCATTAAAGTTTTTTTTTCTTACTATTTTCCAAAAATGACTTTCACCCTCACTTTTTAACTATTTACGATAACCCATTTTCACAGAGAGAGAGAGAGAGAGAGAGAGAGAGAGAGAGAGAGAGAGAGAGAGAGAGAGAGAGAGAGAGAGAGAGAGAGAGAGAGTAGAATAATTTGAAAGAAACGGGGTTAAAGTTATTTATGTAAATAGTAAAAATCAAGGTTAAAGTAATTTATGATAAATAGTAAAACAAAAAAGAACTTTACTGCATATTTAATTATTACTAAAAAGAGTTAAAAGTAACTTTTTGAACTAAAATTTAAAAAAATTAAAAGAAGGTTAAAAAATGAGGATAAAAGTAATTTTGAATTTATGAAATTAGAGCTAGAGCTTTGACGCTTGGTTGTGGGGTTGATTGGTGGTGTGAGGTCAATTTTTCTGTTAAAGTTCTTTTTGTAAATAGTAAAAAATAGAGTAAATTTATTTTTTGATAAATAGTAAGTAATAAAAAGAGTTTTATTGCATATTTATTTGATACTAAAAAAAGAGTTAAAAATAATTTTTGGAAATAAAACGTAAAAAAAAGGAAGGTTAACGCCTTCCATTAGCTGTAACCATTACCAGTCTGATAGAAGTGGATGGTGGGTGTGTAAATGTTAGCGGAATGGTAAGTTTGGGTGTCTTTTTGTCATTAGATAAAGTCAAAGTGTTTTTTTGCAAATTCTCTGAAAGTTCAAGTACTTTTTTAGAATTTTCCCTATTTGTTACTCCTTCCGTCCCTAAATGTTTGGCACTTTCATGCTTTTTATTGTCCCATATTATTTGTCCATTTTGAAAAGTCAAAAGCAAAATATGGTAAATTTCCTATGTTATCCTTTTCTTTTGGGCACCAAATTTCAAATTCAAATTTTCAAATACTATTCAAAGTACACTAGAAAGGTAAGATTGGATACTTGATTTTTACACAATACAATAATATTTGTTCTTTAAAAGTTAGAACTCCCAAAAGTGCCAAACATTTAGGGACAGAGAGAGTATCTGATTAGAATTTCGTGCAGCCTATTGAAATTCCGTGAAGAGTGTCAACATTTAGATGTGAAGTGTGAACCCACTTGCTTATTAATTAGGGACAATTAGGCCCCATTTTCACTAAAAAATTTGCACTTGGACTTATTGGATATTGTGAAGTTATTCATACTAAACTAAAACTTTTGTCAAAACTTAATTTGTTTCCACTAAACTAAAACATCCAATATGTTTTCTTCTACCAACCCCAATACATTTTCCACAACTGGTAATGTAGTGAAAAATACTTGACGTTTATGGACTACATGAAATAGTCCATAAGTACTTAATGAATACCGAAAACGTGTGCACGGTTAATAATTCTTTGAAGTAACTTGAAAGAAACTTGCCAAGGGTTAAGATTATATGTATATACGTCAATGACTGCCAAAAACAAAACAAAATGAAATGCCTGCATTTGTCGATTTAGGGATTTTATTGTTTAGGGTGAGTTGATAAATGAGTAGTAGACAATAAGACTTAAGTCTTATGTGAGGAGTTTCGATTGTGTAGTGAGGTCAATTGTAATCGCACGATATTATTTATAGCGTTTGATTCTTTCTTGGAAGTTGAGCTCTAGGCGTTTAGAGTAGTAGTGTGGAATTTTCGTAAATTTTTCTGAATTCAACTTTTATTGTTTTGTGTTAGTATTTGTTATCCAGTTAGAATTTCATGGAGCCTATCATGGGTAGTTAGATCTGAGCCTTATTCCAATTCATTAAAAGAATGGCAACATCTAAATGTGAATTTTCAACCCACACTAAAACTTATTAATTAGGGACAATTAGGCCTCAGTTTCCATTAAAATTTTTGCAATACAACTTAATTGTTGGCTTTTGTGAAGTTGTTCATACTAAACTAATACCTTTTTGTTAAAAGTTAAAGTTGTTTCCGCTAAACTAAAACATCTAACAAGTTTTCTACAATTTATAATTTAGTGGAAACAACTCGAAGTTATGGAGTACTACTTCTTATAGTCTATAACTTAACACTCAGCGGAAACACCCCCTTCGTGCACAATTAAAAATTCTTTGAAGTAACTTGAAAGAAATTTCTTGCCAAGTGCTAAGATTATGTATGTACGTCAATACTACAATAAACAAAACAAACAAAACAAAATGAAATGCCTGCATTTGTCAATTTAGGGATTTTACTATTTCAGGGTGACTTGATAAAGTTTATTCTTTATAAAAAATGAAAAAGAAAGGGAAAGGGAGATGTTAACCATGGGGAATTAAAATTAATTAACAAACAGTTAGGGCTTTGGGGCAATTTCCGTGCAACCAAGGTTGAGCATCAGATGAGAGTCGGCGACAATCGGTCTTGAGTTAGTTGTGAGGAGTCTCAAGCAGTGTGTCGTGAGATTGGTTGTGTAATAGTCGTGAGATCGGTTGTGTGATAGACGTGAGATCGGTTGTAATCACACGATGTTATTCACATAGTGTTTCATTCTTTCAGGAGGTGGAGCTCTCGCCATTGGGTTGTGGTGGTATGGAGCTTTTGATAAGTTTTTTGATTTCATTTTGTTGTTTTGTGTCCTTTGTTATCTGATGATTAGAAGTTCATAGAGCCTATTGTTCAATTAAATCTGAGACTATTGCATTCTTTGAAGTGTGGCAACATTTGAATGTGAAGTGTGAACCAACTTGCATTATTAATTAGGGACAATTAGTGTAGAGTTAATTTTTTTTTTGAACTAACTCCAAAGAAACTTGCCAAGGATTAAGATAATATATGTACGACAGTGACTACCAAAAATAATATCTGTCTATTTAGTGATTTTACTTTTTTGGGGTGACTTGATAAAGTTTATGGCCGGTTTATGAAAAAATGAAAAAGGAAAGAGAAAGGGAGATGTTAACTAATGGGGAATTGAATAAACATTTAGGGCTTTTGGACAATTTTTGTGTAAAATACACATAGGGTTTAACAAAAAATAAAATAAAATAAAAGCAAGAGCTAGTAATTCCATAGGATAGGGTTCGATGAGCAGATGTCAATTTTTGAATTTTTGAAAAAGGAAATGGGTTGTTTTAGTCTGTATATTCGTACCATAATCTGATAATTCCAAAATGGATAATGAAAAAACTTCTCCATGACTGATTTTCAATTGTGTCTCTAAAATGTAGTATTCGTAATGGATTATGAAAAAATCCATTCTGAGAATGAAGCTCCCGAACAGAAATTATGTCAGAATGGATAATCACAATGCATAATCTACCTCCTAAAGTCTCCAAGATCAACCTATATAGTCAAGCTTCATGATAATCGAGTGAGGTTCACATCCGATCAATTGGACCCTAGAGAGGAGTTTGTAGTGAGAGAGAGTTTTTTTTTTTAAATTGTTTATCTTCTTAGTGCGCTGATAATAATAATAAGACTTTTTTTCTAATTACAGTATTATTTCTTATCAGGACCTAATTATAGTATTTGACAACTTAAATTTTTGTACTTTTGCTTAGAAATTTTGATCAATATAAATACATGTGCATACATATATATACACATACTCCACTATGCCCCCACTAGACCAAGATTGGTTCTTATATACCGGCGTTATCGCGGGGCCAACGGGGCCTGCTTCGGCAGTAGGTGCGGGATCTACATTTAGATTGCTTTGGTTCTTTCTTGTATCTATTCTGGAATTTGTTTGCCTGATGGGCTCTATTGAATGAATGACTCTTTTCAAAAAAAAAACTATGCCCCCACTATGCTAAACGCACATCATTTAATATAATTTAATTGGAAATGAATTTTCTTTACGGTTGATGTCCCCCACTATGCTGCGTTTCACAATGATTGGGGAGAGCAGCAAGAGTGTTGGACAGAAAGAAAATGTTTGGGTTTACCAGCGGTTTTATTACCAGAATTAAATAAATGCCATTAAAGGACACTTTTATCGGCATTAATAACACTGTCGGAAATAATTATCCTAAAATAAAGGTTTTTCTAAGACTACAATTTTTAGTGACTTTTCACTGGCAATTTTTTAAATTACCGCTTGGAAAAATAGAATATACTGTTGTTTTTAATACTAGCGGTTTATTATCGCTGCTTATAATAAAACCGGGGGAACTTAAATAGGGGTCCTATCCTACATTGATACTTAAGTCCTAATCCTTGTAGGTTTGGAAACTTATGTTTTCATCCTGAAATTTAAATAATACTCATTTAGCCCTTAATAATTTTTTTACATTTTAATAGAGCCACTGTGCGGATCAAATTAAATAAGGAATATTGACTTTGTCCAATCTGCGCAGCAACTCTCTTAAAATCATCCAGAATTATGATAAAATTATGACAAATACAAAAATTATGTCAAAATCATGACAAATACAGGAATCATGACAAATACAGGAATCATGACAAAATTATCAGAAATTACGACAAAATCATTTAGGATGTTACGTCGTCGCAACCTAATCTCTTAGAAAGGTTCACACCCCAAGCGTAGGGTTAAGTCGTTGAAAGCATAATAACCGGTAAGACTAGAATCGTTCCCACAGAGAAATCTTCTTAAGCGAATTTGGATTAGATGTTGCGTAGAGAGTTGTGGCGTTCAAGCGGCCAACTTTGGTATTCGATGTGAATGACGGAATTTAAACTTGGAATTAAACTAGATTAGAGATGGTTGAGTCAAAGGGATTGATTTACCCACGACTTAGCCGTCAAATGGTTTCTTCATCTAACTCAAGAGTGGACCGAAACCGTCCGGATTCCACTAGAAGAATTAAAAGCTGAAGACTACTTATAACTTAACTCAAAACTCTGATTCAAATTGAACTCATTTAATGCAGGTGAGAGACGAAAAAGGATCATTCGCACGTATAGGATTATCAAGCACGTAGCATAAGGTGATAAACTTCATGATCAAAGAAGCCACCAACCCCATGATCAATACTAGATATCATGGGTTTAATTCATTCAAAAACCTTGAAATTAAGCTAAAGTTTAAGAAAAACCATTTAAACCACTAAGTCATAGAGTAAACCTCACCCCATGACCAAACCTATAAACTACTCACTCATAACCAAAAAGATTAGAAAAAGAGTTAAGCAAAAAAAACATGATTCACAGATAAAAACTAAAATAAACTTGATTTTATAGAAGATCCAAGCCGTAGCTACAACATTAACACATGAGAAAACATCAAAACACTTAAAACTTACTTGAGTTCTTGTAGGAAATAACTTGAAAGCTTAAGAACAACAATTGAGTTCCTAGGAAAGCAAGAAAGGAACTTAGGCCTAAAACTAACTAATGGCCTATCCCTTCCATAAATGGCATACAAGTCTATTTATAGGGCTTATAAAATCAGCCTTACAATGGACCAAAATATCCCCAAATATCCCAAAAATATGCCTAAAGTAAAAACTTTCCATATATGGAAGGTTGAAAAATTCAGCATAAAAGTGCTGGTCGAAGGGCATTGGTACCGGTACCACAAAAATGAGGTATTGGTACCAATCCAACTGTCTTCCATTTCAGCACAAAGGTACCGGTACCATGTTTTTGAGGTATTGGTACCAATGTGTTAAAACGTGCAGAACAGGTTCAGCTTGGCACTTCAGGCCTTGTGGTGTCCCGACGGCTCTCCGATACTTCAATACTTGATCAACGAGACTTGACGGAAGTATGCCATGTGGCCTTGGTCTCTTGGATAGAATCGAGGGCCATCCTCGATGCATTTGCATTGCTTGCTAAGTTTTGGCACGCCCCTCGCCATTCTTGACCACCGAATGTCCACCGAAGCTTCTTGCAACACCGTTAGGCTCCGGTGACAATGAAACGTATGCCGCCGGGCACTTGAACTCTTGGTTACATCCGGAATGTCTCTTGGCGTTCAAAACCGCCTTATTAGCACGTTTTACCTGAAACACATACAAAAATACCTTACGTGTTTTATGGGATAAAAACGACTACTGTGCATAAAAGTTACAAATTAGAGGATTTAAGACCCAAGATTATACAATCTTGGGTGCTAATCAGATGTAAAACTAACATAAAAAGTTAGTTTAAGGTGTGTGTGTGTGTGTGTGTGTGTGTATATATATATATATATATATCAACTTCGGACCGTGTTTTTTACGATGAAAAGCTAAAAAATAGAAAAAGAAAAAAGAAAAACAAAAAAAAACTGAAATAAATACCTAACTAAAAATTTAATTAAGGATAATGGACATGTATTTCTATGTGCATGCTATGTGTTCACACCTTGAAGGTTCCTTCAATAAAATTAAATCAAGTCTGTGTATTTGTCATGATTTTGTCATGATTAATGGTGTTTTAGGTATTATTTAAATTTTAGAATGTCAACTTAATTATTCAAATTTAGTAGGATGGGCACCTAAATAAGTCTATAAAACAGGATGGCTATTTAATTTCTTCACCCATATAATATAAATATTATTATTTATCCTATTTGACTCAACATGCGGGTTAGACTAGTTGGTAGCATGCGTGTGTGAAAATTCGGAGGTCCCGGGTTTGACTCAACATGCGGGTTAGACTGTTGATTTTATTGCCGATAGTTTTTTACCATCGTTTTTACTATTACCAGTGGGTTTTTACCACTGTTTTTGTTTTTCCGACAGTTGCTTTAACGGTGGTATATTTCCGGCAATTTTTAGACTATTACCGATGGTTTTTGGTATTATCGGCAATTTTTTTAACTATTTCTAACAGTTTTCTAATGCCGCTAAAAATAAAATTTGGTGTAGTTATGGGTTGAGACCCTCTCTTCATGTGAGATGGGATCTCACCAATCCTTTGTATTTTTTGGATTCATCACCACTTTGTGGTTGCTCGGATTTCACAGTGTGTCCTGATTTCTTCAACAACGGTGGAGGCCGCAACGGTGATGACCATGTCGGATCGCCTTTTCTTTTATGAGAGGAATGTTTGTTTCTAACACTGAAATTTCTTTTTCGGGGCTTTGTTTTTTTGTATGTCAATACAAGAAAAAGTATATTCGGTGATGAAAAAGTGGTGATTGCTAAATGAGTATATTTGGCGACGAAAAAATACATTCGTCACTGTTTTGACAACTTCTGCAACAAAATTTTTTCATCACCAATTATACCTATTCGTGACAAAAAAAATATTTTCATCACCAGATGATACCTTTGGTGATGAAAAATAATTGTCTTCTTTTTTATGTTTTGGGATAAAAAATTCCTCTCCAAATGGGTACCATTCATGACAAAATTTATGAAGGTTGCATTTCGTTGCCAAATGTATTTTGAATATAACTCTTTGCTCAGAACTAGGGGCAGCTCCATATGTAACCCAAAGGGCTCAAGCCTTCAAGTGAACCCTCTGAGTTCAAAACATACACAAAATTTTTTATTTTTTGTATATAAATTAGGTTTTCCTCAGTATCGTCTTCGCTAAGCTACTTGTGTAAGGTTAGAATACAAAAGTCCAATTAAATTTGCACATAAAATATTATAGCCCCCTAACATTATATACAAAATAAACGCAACCCAAATAGGTCTGACTATTTGAGAACCTAAAACTTAAAGCGGTTCAAAAATACACAAAAGTAAACGATGGAGTACTATTCTTCTTTCACGGGAGTAACAAATATCTTCTATCACGTGAAATTTTTTGTCGCCAAAAAAATTTATTGGTGACGAAAATTTCCGTCGTCAAAAAGAACAATAGGGGACGAAAAAAATTTCATCACCAGTTATTTTGTTTGACGACAAAAATATTTCATTATCAAAAAGTACTATAGTTGACGAAAAACATATTTCATCACCAGGTGGGAATCCAATTGATGACCTTTAGTCGACAAAACTTTTTTGCCACTCATACTAGTTTTTCGTCACGCATTTTATATTAATCATGTTATTTAGTTATTAGACCTAGTATTAAGGTGAGCCAAGATGTTAAGAATTAATTTTATTTCTCTATCTTAAGTTTCAAAATTATACATAAGTATATAAAAAATATCTAAAAATATATATTGCGATAAATTCGAAATGGTATGAAGATACAAACAAGTACTAGTCCAATAAATAAAAAAGGTACGCTGAGAGTTCATCCGTCTCATTTGGCCGCTCTCTGTCTAATAATTAATAATTGAATGGACGTTGTGAAAGCAAATGGGAGACCACTAAGGTCCAGTGGAAACAGTCCCACAAGACTTTTCATCATAGACAAATATGTGGTTACCGAGAACTTGAAAAGGATAATAATTGATTTCCTTGAGCGTGAAATGTCTACAATTTCCCAAGGCAAATTGGGTTAGTGTCCAGTCCAGTTTATTTCCCTCTAGTCCGGTCTAATTTTGGGTCATTGTGGGCCTCCCGGGCCCATAACAACAATCGAAAACATTCATGTTGTAGAGCTCGTCAAGTATGTCATTCACGCAAAAAATTAGTTTGATTGAACATCGATAGGTACATAAACCAAACAGATTTGTATAAGACAAATGCAATGATAAAAATAAATTGAAACTCATAATTGCCTTTTTTTTGTACAAATATATTTCGATCATGTACCTATTGATATTCAATCAAGCTAATTTTTGGAATGGATTCCATACTCGACAAACTCTACAAAATGAACGTTTCTAATCGCTCCCGGGCCCACAATAGCCCAAAACTGGACCGGACTTGAGGGTAATAAAACTGGACTGGACACTAATTAACCCAAGCAAATTAACCAACTCACAATGGCTCCGTTTTTCTTGAATTTGACTTTTTTGTTTGATTGAAGTTAGATTTTTAGGATGGATCATTGCCCTCGGCAAGAAAAGTCTAAAAAATAAATTAAAACAAAAAGCAAAAAGATATACACTAAAGAAGAGAGTAAATACCAAATAAAGGATATATCTTTATGTAGTGTCATTTTATATAATAAAAAAATTAAGCTACGGTCCGTATTTTTATACTTTTTTTTTTATAACTCTCGTTGAGTTGAATGATTAATTCAAAAATACAAAATAAAAATGTTGGGACAATGGACATGTAGTTCTATGTGCGTGATGTGTGTTCATACCTTGAAGGTGGTCGGTCCTCTTCAATAAAACGAAATCAGTCTGTGTAGTGAAATATGGACCACTAATTGTGAGATGATAAGGGGTTCAGTCTAATACTCGGCATTATGGTTAGTTTCTCGTGGTTAATTAATTTTTCTTTTAGCTTTTATGGAAAGTTATAAAAATATCAACCAAAGTTTGAATTAATTTTTTCGAATTTGCAAAAACAAGGAGAGACTATCCATTTAATATAAGACATAGGCTCTAAAATAAAATAAAATAAAAAACAAACAAACAACGTGTCTCTTGGGTTATTTCTAATCAAATTCTGCAAATTCCTGGCCTCAATATAAACAAGCCTTATATAGCAATTTCCTGAATTTTGATTGACTTCAAAAGAAAAAAAACCTGATTCGTTATATGGCAATTTCCTGAATCCATAACTCGGTACTGATGCACATTCTTAAATCCGGAACATCCAAAAGTAGGGTGAGATTGTCCGCTGCTCCACGCTACTATATTTTACTCATAGCAGCCCTCCGCTTCCATAAGCCTTATTTAGCAATTTCCTGAATTTTGATTTACGAGTTGTTTGGCTAAATAAGCTAAATGGCTTATTTTTTTGTCCTTATTGAATTTTTTTTCACATTTGTTAGTTTTTTGTCAATTTTTTGGGGATTATTGTTTCTTCATAACGAGAGGAATTTAAAAAGTAAAAAATTACAATTGAAATCGATTTTTTTTTATGAAGACGAAAAAATTAGTTTATTGACTAATTTTTGTCTTTATTCAAAAAAATTAGGTTTCGATCGTAATTTTTTACTTTTTAGATTCCTCTCGTCATAACGAAGCAATAATCCCAAAAAAATTGATGAAAAACTAACAAATGTAAAAAAAATTTAAATAAGGACAAAAAATTAAGTTAGTTAGCTTATTTAACCGAACAATCCGTCTCATTTTCCAACTCTCTGTCTTATCATTAATAGAGGAATCAACATTACATGTGCGAAGAAATACACAGAAGACTTTTCATCATAGACTTTTCAACACTTGAACAATATTCCATATAGCTATCAAATTCAGGTCTCACCTGAATAAACTAAGAACATAGTACTGGTTTTCCCTCACCATCCCCTTTCTCTTCAAATCACAAGCTACTCACACCGTAAACCAAAGAAAAACAGAAAAAACAAAATGGCAGAGGCTGCTGTGTTCCATCTTCTATCCAACTTCGCACCCTTTCTCCAAGAAGAGAGGAACTTGTTGAGCGGAGTACGGGAAGACATCGAATACATAAGAGACGAATTCGAGCGCATGACACATTTCCTCAGAGTTGCTGATGCAACAGAAGATAGAGACCCGAAAATCAAAATATGGGTGAAGCAAGTTCGAGAAGCTGCATATGACACGGCAGATGCTCTTGACACGTACATGCTTCGCCTCAAATCTAGACATCATCAGAGCACCAAAATCCGCACGTTCATACATAAGGTTTCCTTTTTTGTTAAGACTTTAAAAGCTCGCCACCAAATTGCTTCTGAAGTAAAAGGAATTAAGTCAAGAATCATCAATATTTCTGAGGGACATCAACGTTATAGTGACATATATGGCAAAATAGTGCAAGGCTCAAGCTCTACTCCTTCAGACATTGCATGGTATGATTGTCGAGGAGATGCCCTTCTACTCCAAGATGCTGACCTTGTGGGCATTGACAAGCCCAAATCACAGTTGATTCAGTGGCTAGTGGATGAGCATCCTCGACTCAAGGTGCTTTCTGTAGCAGGAATGGGCGGATTGGGCAAAACTACCCTTACGAAAAAGGTCTACGACGATGCAATAGTGAAGAGGCACTTCCAGAACCATGCTTGGATCACCGTTTCTGAATCATTCAAGGTCGAAGAGCTTTTAAAGGACTTGATTCAAGTTCTCTTTGAAGACGTCAGACAACCACTCCCACACGGAGTGAACAGTATGGATGCAAACAGCTTGAAAGGTATAATTAATGCCTTTTTGCAGCAAAAGAGGTATGTGCTTGTTTTTGATGATGTATGGGGTATTCATGCATGGCAAGGTTTAAGAATCGTACTTCCTGAAAGTAATTGCGGCAGTCGAGTAATTCTGACAACAAGAAATGTAGATTTAGCATCTTTTGCTAGTGAAGAATATCATGGCATTGTGTATAATCTCGAGCCCTTGCCTCCCAAAGAGTCATGGGCCTTGTTTTGCTCAAAGACATTCAAGGAGAACTCTTGTCCTTCATATTTGGAAGATCTTTCTAAAAAAATCTTGGGAAAATGTGAGGGTTTACCACTTGCAATAGTTGCAATTAGTGGTCTGTTATCTACAAAGGAGAAGAGTGTGGGTGCGTGGGAGAGGATTTACCGTGGTCTTGGTGCAGAACTAGAAGGAAATGACAAACTCATGAGCATGACAAAGATATTGTCCCTCAGTTACTTTGATTTGCCTTACTATCTTAAGATATGTTTCTTGTACTTCAGTATTTTTCCAGAAGATTGTCTCATTGATCGCTTTAGATTAATTCGGCTGTGGATGGCGGAAGGATTTATAGAAGTGAAAGAAGGAATGACAATAGAAGAAGTTGCTATGGACTACCTCAATGAGCTAATGAACAGAAGTTTAGTTCAAGTGACACACGTCGCGATAGATGGAAGGTTCGAAGCTTATCGGATCCATGACCTTTGGCGTGAAATGATAATTGCGAAGTCGAGAGAGCAAAACATTGTCACAATAGCACGTGAGAGAGGCAGAGCATGGCCGGGGACATTGCGACGTCTCTCGATCCACCATAATTTGGAAGATGTTCAGCAGAGTATTTGTTTCACTCGCCTTCGTTCTTTACTTGTGTTCAGCGCAATAGATTCAGTGTCCATTTTGTCACAGGTTGCATCCTTAGGCAAGGGTGTAAGGCTACTAACGGTGTTAGACTTGAGAGGAGCACTACTGGAAACATTTCCGCATGAAGTTGTGAACCTTCTCAATCTTACTTATCTAAGTTTGAGAGCAACCAATGTAAAAATGATCCCGAAATCGATCGGAAAGCTCAAGAAGCTAGAAACATTGGATTTGAAAGAAACAAATGTCACCGAGTTGCCTGATGAGATCTCGAAGCTCAAACATCTTCGCCATCTCATATTGTATCGCTACAACTACTATCGTCCTGATGGTACAATTGGTTTCAAAGCCCCAGCTAGAATAGGAAATTTGTTATACTTGCAGAGACTATGTGGTATTGAAGCAAACCAAGGGAGTAATAGTGGCATTGTGATAAGGGAGGTAGGGAAGCTAACTCAACTGAGGAGATTGCTCATTGTAAGGCTACAGAAGGAAGATGGGATGGTGCTATGTTCATCCTTTGAGAAGCTAAACAACCTTCGCTCGTTGACCGTTGCGGCGATAGAAGAAGATGAGATTATTGATTTAAATTATTTGTCTTCGCCGCCTCGACTTCTTCAAACACTATCTCTAAGAGGACGTTTGGAGAAGATACCACACTGGATACTATCTCTTCACAACCTGAAAAGATTACAATTAGGGTGGAGTAAGTTAAAAGATGTTGATTCACTGCAATCCCTTCAGGATTTGCCCAATTTGCTTCACCTTGAACTTACATCGGCATATGAAGGAGATGGATTATTTTTCAAGGCTGGTGGGTTTCAAAAGCTTGAACACTTGTGGTTAGTTAGCTTAGTAGGATTGAAATGGGTGAGCATCGAGTCTAACTCGATGCCTCTTCTTAAAGAGCTACATCTCCAAGATTGTAAATTGATGTTGGAGTTGCCCTCGGGTGTTGAACATTTGGCCAACCTTAATTATCTTGAATTGAATGGTATGTCTGAAAAATTAATTTTGAGCTTGAATAGAGACTTACAAGGCAGGGACTATTGGAAAATAGCACGCGTCCTTAATGTTTGGGTTGGGGACTCCAAATCTGGTAAATGGACCGGTCATTATCTATGATACGGTCGAACGGGAGGGGATGAGGATCTTTGAGATTGGTTTATCCCCGCTATTAATATGCCCTTTTTCCCTCACATTTTTTTGGCGTTTGTGTGAGCTTGAAGGCTTGTTTGTGTAATCATGATCGATGTGTATTAGATACTTCTTTTGTGTACCTTTTTGTCTTCAATTAATTACTTTATCAAGAATCTCATATTTGATGTGTAATCAGCTTGATAGACTTTAGAACTTCTAAGCATGTCTTAGGTTTATCGGTTTGGAACAAACTTGATTTAAAGATTAGGTGAAGTTAAACACATCTCTAGAGGAACCTAGCTAATTTCCCTTGGTGCTGATTAAAAATATTTGATATGTTAATTCCCCTTGGTAATGTTATGAACTCTATGACAGTTAATTTTTTTTTTTTTCACCACTTTTCTACGTATGCAAAATGCAGTTACTTTTTTTTGTATAAAATCTTTTTTCAGTAATTTTTACTTTTTGTTTAGTTTTCGTCGTAATTTTGGAGGTTAATATGTCCTTCGTTTCGATGAGATGAATCACAAAAAAAAATAAAAATATGTGAACGTACCGATGTTTAAAAATGTTTATATAATACGAAACTTTAAAAAAAGAAAAGAAAAAGAGACAACTGCTTCATACTTTTTGGTCTTTAGTGAAATTTTTTATGCTTGGTCATAATTTTTACTTTTTTTGGTCATAAGACTTGTTTTTACGACACTGATCAGGCCGTTATGACTTCCAAGTACCGTAACAAATTCAGCCCATTCTCGCTCCGATCACTTCAGCTTTACACCGCAAAATAACTATTCTCTTCTTCAGCTTAACAAGAAGAGGAGAGATTAATTATTCACTGTCACATGGTATTGCTCCTTCCCTTCAGCAGAAGTTAGTCGGTGGGTGGAGTGATTTTTCAGTGCTCTCTAGAGTACCAAGGGGCGGTGCTCCAATGTCCTTCTCTGTAACACATAGATGTGGATTCCAACACAAAACATGTTGCTCCCATGGCAATGTGCGGTGAAAATAAAAATTCTAGAACACGACGTGGCAGTACTCCAGGCAATGACGGAGCTACTTGTGGGCGTATGGGAGCCATGGCCCCCTTGTTGTTTCGCATTTTTTTTTAAAATTTTAATATTAATATTAGTTTATTTTTTATTTGGTAAGAATTATATTTTGTATTGGGTGTTATTTAGATATTTAAATGCTTAAGAATATGTTCATTTTGGGTCCCAAAACCCAATTATCTCTCTCCTCACGGTCTCTCATAAATTTCTTCTTCAATTATTAATCTCATTTCTCTTTTTATCTTTCCCCACTGATTATCCAAAAATCCTTCCTCAAAATCTAAGCCAAACAAATTATTAGATTTTCAAATCTTGAAATTTCAAAATCTTATTTTTCATAGTCCTGTCACCGCGTTTACGAAATTCTAGCTCCAGGAGCATGATTATTTAAGTGTAGGGAGTGTGTGTTACTCAAACACAATTAGGCAGAGCCCACAACCGTTGTGAGAGAGAACAAATGCCTTGGCCTGGACTGAAAATCTTCTAAGGAGATAGAGAATGAAATGACTTCAATTTCCCAAAGCAAATCAACCACCCACCCACTCACAAGTCACAACTAGATGTACTTCTTTGCGCGTGCTGTGTGTTCACGCCCCTTGTAGGGTGGTTAATCAAGTCTGTCCAGTGAATAATCTATTTTAATTATTTTTGGCAATAATTGGTCTGGTGGAGATGGTACGGACTAACTTTTTTTTCTGGCAAAAATAATCTATTTGAATTATTTTGTTGTTCTTATTAAAAAAAATCGCATTCGTTAGTTTTTCGTCAATTTTTTTTTGAATTATTTCTTTGTCATGATGGGAAGAATCTAAAAAGTAAAAAATGAACATTAAAATCTAATTTTTTTTAAATAAAGAAAAAAATAAATGCCTAATTGGCTTTTTTTTTTTTTATTTAAAAATTAGATTTTGGCTGTAATTTTTAGACTTTTAGATTTCTTTCGTTATGACGAAGTAATATTTTACAAAAAAATTGACGAAAAACTAACGAATGCGAACTTTTTTGTATAAGGAATTGGGGATTTGCGAAATATTATGGTTGAGACATCTTTTACATGATTTGGGGTATCCATCAAGACGTACAACCGATTCAATTGCATTGTGACAACAAGGCTGTGTGTGATATCGCTCACAATCCTATTCAGCCTAACAGAAAAAAGTTGGAAGCAAAGATCACATAATTGCCCCAAATTTGATCAGAGGATCAGCTGGCGGACGTCCTTACCAAACCAGTTTCGAATAAGTTGTTTTCAAAATTTGTAGACAAGTTGGGCATGCATGATATTTATGCACCAACTTGAGAGGGAGTGTTGCAATAATTATGTAATGGGGAGTTAGGGTCTAGTCTTGCTTACCTTATTTAGCTTCCTGTAATTGGATTGTAATTAGGTTTACCATAAGTAGGCTATTATGGCTGTATATATATATATATATGCCTTGTTAAAGCATCCAACTCCAAACTAATTGGCAAGGAGTGAAGAGGTCGCTCAGACTCATATACTAGTTTTAGAGAAGATAATTAATCGATGTGGGACAAATTTCAACACTCCCCCACATGTGAGACTCCCGACTTGAGCATGGAGAGGTAAACAAATGATACATAACACTTGGATCACAACAAACAACAGTGCACTTAAGTCACAAATAATGGGGAACAAGTTCTCTAAAATTCTAAATCTGATGGTGAGTTATTCTCGTGGGTAGTGAAAAATTTTCTTTTAGCTTTTGGTTAAACAAATTTAATGATTTAATATTAATAAAAATATGAAAAACATGGATCAAATATGGGGAAAAAATTTAAAAAGACACGACAAATGATAAAAACTATTCCCTTAAATGAAGACAAGTAGGCTCTAATATAAACAATCATACAAAACCACAAACTGTGACTCTTGGGTAATTTCAAATCATTTACTGGATCCATGACCTTTGGCATGAAATGATAATTGTGAAGTCGAGAGAGCAAAACAATGTCACAATAGCAAGTGAAACAGGCAGAGCGTGACCTGAGAAATTGCGACGTCTCTCGGTCCACCATAATTTGGAAGACATTCAACAAAGCACCTGCATGTATCACACGCCTACGTTCTTTTTATTCATGTTCAGCACAACTGGTTCGTTGTCCATGTTGTCAAAGGTTGCATCCTCAGGCAAGGGTGCAAGGCTACTAACGGTGTTAGACTTGAGAGGAGCACAATTGGAAACATTCCCGCATGAAGGTGTGGACCTCCTTAATCTTACTTATCTAAGTTTGAGGGCGACAAATGTAAAAATGATCCCGAAATCGATCGGAAAACTCAAGAAGCTAGAAACGTTGGATCTGAAACAAACGAATGTCACCGAGTTGCCTGATGAGATCCTGAAGCTCAAACGTCTTCGCCATCTCTTGTTGTATCGTTACAACACCGACCTTTGTTATAGTCCTTTTCACTGTACAATTGGCTTCAAAGCCCCGGCTGGAATAGGAAGTTTGTTGTACTTGCAGAAACTATGTGCTATTGAAGCAAACCGAGGGAGTAATAGTGGCATCGTGCTAAGAGAGGTGGGAAAGCTAACTCAATTGAGGAGATTGGTCATTGTAAAGCTACAGAAGGAAGATGGGACTGTGCTATGTTCATCCTTTGAGAGGCTAGACAACCTTCGCGCATTGGAAGTTATTGCACAAGAAGAAGATGAGATGAAACCCGAATCTCTTGAGTTTGAAAAAAAATCCGAGTCTCTTGAGTTTTTTGCGCAAATTCTGACCAACTGCACCACACACACTTTTCAGTAAATATTTGAAATATCTAATATATAACTTATACTTTTAACATAAAAATATATTTTGAATATAATTTTGTACCTTTTAAACATAAAAATTAGCAATTTTGATAAACATGAAAGTTGTAGACAATTGAGTTATTGTTCAAATCCAATTTAAATTATCTCAATCGGAGTTTTTGGTAAAGAGTTATGTACGAAATACATTTAGTGACAAAGCGCAATTCATGAATTTCGTCACGAAAGGTACCCATATGACGACGAATTATATTTTTCGTCACTGAAAGCGTTAAAATGGTGACAAAATTATTTTTCATCACCAAAGTTAAGCATTTGGTGACGAAAAAAGTATTTCGTTACTAAATTGGTCTCATTTGATGACGAAATATTTTTTTTGTCACCAAATGCTTAACTTTGGCGACGAAAAATAATTTCATCACCTTTTTTAAGCTTCAGCGACGAAAAATGTATTTCGTCGCCAAATGGGTACCTTTGGTGACGAAAATATTTTTTTCGTCACTAAACAGATATAATTGGTGACGAAATTATTTCGTCACGGAAGTTGTCAAAACAGTGACGAATTTATTTTTTCGTCGCCAAATATACTCATTTAGTGACGAAATTAAATTTCGTCGCCACTTTTTCGTCACCAATTTTCATTTTTCTTGTAGTGTAAGTTAAAAGATGTTGATTCACTGCAATCCCTTCAAGATTTGCCCAATTTGCTTCACCTTGGACATGACACGGCATATGAAGGAGATGGATTATTCTTCAAGGCTGGTGGGTTTCAAAAGCTTTAAGAATTGTGGTTGGTTGGCTTAGCAGGATTGAAATGGGTGAGAGTGGAGTCTAACTCAATGACTCTTCTTGAAAATCTATATCTCCGAGACTGTAAATTGATGGAGTTGCCCTCAGGTGTTGAACATCTGGCCAACCTCAAAAAACTAGAATTGTATAATATGTTTGAAATATTAATTTCGAGGTTGAAAAGAGACTTACAAGGTGGAGACTACTTGAAAATTGCACACGTCCCTAATGTTTGGGTTGGGTACTACAAATCTGGTTTTTTCACTTGTCATTATCTATGATACGGTAGAACGGGAGGGGATGAGGATCTTCGAGATTAGGTTATCCCCGTCATTGATGCGCCCTTTCTTCCTCATATTTTTTTGGCATTTGTTAGAGCTTGAAAACTTGTTTGTGTAATCATGTTGTCAATTGTAGATATTTCTTTTGCGTACTTTTTTTGTCTTGAATTGATTACTTTATCGAGAACCTCATATTTGATGTAATAATAATAAGCTTGACAGAATTTTGAACTTCAAAGCATGCCTTCGGTTTGTCGGTTTGCAACAATCTTTATTTAGATTAGGTTAAGTTCAACACATCTCTACAGGAACCTAATTTCCCTTGGTGCTGATTAAAAATGTTTGATATGTTAATTTCCCTCTGTATCGTTATGATAAGTGTGAGTCTGTGACCGTTGATTTTTTAGGAGTCCTTAATTAAATATCCATCCTTCCGATCACTTGGACTTTATGGTTCTCATCCCGGCTAAAAAATCTCGCATTCTATGCTTCCCATATCAGTTAAAATTCATTTGAAATCCCTCTCTCTTCTTTTTCCACTTTTCTATGTATGCATAAAGCATCCATTCTTTCTAACATTTTTGTCTAAATTTTTTTTTCCAGTAATTTCTGTTTTTCATAACTTTTTGTTTAGCTTTTCATCGTTATTTTTGGGGTTAATTGTTGATCTTAACGAAATGAATCAAAAAAGTATAATAAAGTGGACTAATATTGAAAAAAGTTCATGACTAAAGACAAAAAAAAAAAAGAAACACTTGTCTTTTTTCTATAAATTGTCGTGTTATATGAACTTTTTTTTTTGTGTGTATGTTCATGATATTTTAAGAAGAATGGCCTTTAAAGTGTAATTAAGACTTGTGTTTCAATACTGATCAGCCCATAATCACCCTTGTTCATCATCGTAACAGATTCAGTCCCGTCTCGCTTCCATCACTTCAGCTTATAAAGTGTAATTAACCTCCCTCCCCCAGCTTCTCGGCTTCATATTTTTCTGTGAACTAATCTTCTGAACATTAGCCTCGAAAATCCTCGAGCCGCCTTACGATTACTTCTACCATACCTGAACAGTACCAATCTACTAAAACGCTGAAGGATTTTTGCAGCGAGTTGATTCAAGTAGGTTTTCTCTATCTAGTTCCCGTCCATCTCCTAGAGCTCTTAAATGTGATTTTCAATGTTCATTTAGCACCGAAGTTACTAACAGGGGACTAGGGGAGGCACAAATGACACTAAAACAGATGGTACAAAACTCCATGAAAGATTCAAAGTTCCTTTTATGATTTATCCCATCAATTTATGTTCTAAATTCTTGGACTGATATGGTTAGCAACAGAATACTACACCACATTTCGAGAAATATTTTCCACGGCTATCTCTTTGCTGTAGTTTTTGTCATGGCTTTTATAGCGCTGCTAATACTTGGAAGTGAGTGCAAAATGGAACATTGAGTATTGTGACTTCTGTTTTGGATGGGGTATGTGGCATTGGAGCTATTGCACTCTCAGATCACTTTAGCAGAGATTACTTTACGCGCGCTAGCGCACAAACTCATCCATGCTCCAACAACTAGACATAGTTCATCAACAAACTAATTCAATTAAAACAGAAAAATCCAATCATCGATCACTCGAGCACAAAATTCAAAAACTGGACGGGAAAGAAAATAGATAAGATGGCAAACAGAAAGCCGCTGCCTGAATCTGGACGGGAAAGAAAATAGATAAGAGAGAAAATTAATGGGCACTGTCATACTGCATATCGAAATATACTCTTGACCCAGACTTTATTCTCTGCACTTGTGGGAGTTGTATCAACTCGTGAACCATCAATATTTCCTTCTCTTGTCATCTTCGGAGTATCTAAGAGAAATCACACTCCTTTCTTTTCATTTCTCACCCAAGCAGCCAAAGGGGCTGTTATAGTACTGTTGTGTACTTTGACTACTTTCACAGACTGGTTTCTTCTCACGATAATGCTATGTGGATAGTTGATTCTCTTGATGGGACAAGAAGTTTTGTGCATCGGTAGTCATCAGATTTAATTTGATGCCAAGTTTGTGGGAAATCATTGCATCTTCTGTATTACAACATATTATATTCAATGCTGCAAGTTACTCTTAGTGCTTGTTTCTATTGGTCTAACATTGTAAAAGTACCCACAATCTGTTTTATCTACAGCCCTCTTATGGGTGAGGTGAGATTTTTTTTATTTTTTTTTGGTAATTCGGAATTTCTTAAATTGAAAGAACAGAACAGAGTCAGAGCATAACAACTACGAAAAAGAATTAAAACAGCAAAAACAACGTTCTATGGTGTCCCACACCTAGACTGTCGGCAATGACAAACTCGCTTGCTGAGGGAGGCACTTGTTGCGTCATGACTAAATCTTTCACTTGTTCTGCTCCCAGACGTGAGGAATTTTCATGCACAAAGTATGTCATCTAAAAAAGATGGTACGTCTTAAATGTGGTTACTATTTTGACATGAGACATGAATGCATGTGTAGGGAGATGTAGTATGTTTTCGTTGAGGGCATTAGGAACGTAAGATAGTTGCTCAATCCATTGATTACGAACTTCGAACTTGGAATTGTAATTAAAAGGAGAGAGCATGGAATATAATTGATTTACAAAAATACTAATCTAAGCTTGTCCTTAAGAGAACAGCTAAATTCTGAGCTCCATGCCTTCCTTAATTAAGGAAAAGGTTATCCTTAAGAAAACAGAAATGTTCCGAGTACGTGCAAATGTTTGAATGCAATAATTCATTAGATGAAAGACTCGATCGAAGGTATACATTTGGCGTTCAAGTGTAACATTACATCCATCATTTTTAAGCTTCACTTCCCATAAAAAATTCTAGTTCTGTCCTCGAGCACTGTCCAAGTTGATGGAACATTGCTGGGTTGGTCACCGTGCGTGGTCTCCCGGGCATCGCTCTAACTGGAGAAGCATATAGTTCACTACTTCCTGCATGCAAAATTTATGACAGTAGCAGCATACTTCTGAAATCGGAATGGAGTATATCACAATCGATCGAGCGATTAGTTGTCCTTCCCTCTTTTTCACTGGAATCCATCGGAAAGATGCTTTTCTGGATGGAAACTCCATTAAAGAGAAATATGGTCATTGGCAATGTTAGTAAAACAAAAGAACTCGGGTTCTTGGCCATTACCACAATGATCATAGAAGATGGTGGTTACCCAAGCCAGTACTTATCAGACCACTTCATAGGCTTCCTATTGACTTGGCATGTCTTACAACTTAATTGCCCAAGTGTTCTTAGAAAACTCGCCTTCCAAACAACAGGCGTTCATGAGATTTATCTTTGAGATTGCATAGGGGAGTCGGGGACAGAGCAGCAGCGAGCCAAAGAATGAAAAAGACCATTTTGGGACACCTTAAGTTCAAACACAAACACCTTAAAGTCACACACAAACATTTTGGGACACCTTAAGTTCACCCATACGAAACATTCTTAAGAGTGGGAGAAATAAATTTCACACTAATACTCACAATTTTATTACAAACAATCAAAGCACAAATTTCAAAGGATTTCCTGTCAGGATATAGCGCACGTCTCTGTTTTTCTTCCTCACACTTACACGCACACATATCACTCAATTTAACTTGATGCACACACACACCACACAATTCACTTATCCACTTTTCAAACTCATTTTAATAGTCGACAATCAGTCTTGAGTCAATTGTGAGGAGTCTCAACTACGTAGTAAGGTCGATTGTAATCATGCAATGTTATTAAAGTGTTTGATTCCTTCCCGTAGGTGGAGCTAGCTCTAAGCGTTGGGCTAGGTTTTGGTAATGTGGATTTTTTTTTAATCCTTCTGATTTCAGTTTGTTGTTTTGTGTCCTTTGTTATCTGATTATAATTTCGTAGAGCCCATTGTGTAATTGGATCTGAGCCTATTGCATTCCTCGAAGTGCAGCGACAATCTGAATGTGAAGTGTGAACCTACTCGCTTTATCAATTAGGGACACTCAGTGTGGAGTTAAAATCTCTTTGAAGTAATTTCAAACAAACTTGCCAAGAATTAAGATAAAGATAAGGGAATGACTTCGGTGTCCCCGGTCATTTTGGGGACACCGTAACTTTTGGCATAACAAAACCATTATGAGCATAACCAAAACCCATTATGAACATAACCAAAACCATTATGAGCATAACAGAATCATAGCAAGGCATAACTTGTTAGTTATGCCTTGATTGGGTTTGGTTATGCCTTGGTTGGTTTTTTGGATATTCCTTGGTTATGCCTTGTTTGGGTTTTGTTATGCTTATAATAGGTTTTAGTTATGCTCATAATGGTTAAATTATGCCAAAAATTACGGTGTTCCCAAAATGACCGGGGACACCATAGCATCATCCCCTTAAGGGAATATATGTACAACGGCGACTACAAAAAAATAAAATAGATTAAATGCTGACTTGCTAAGAATTAAAAATAGAATTAAGATAATATATTTAGGGGATTTTACATTTTTAGGCTGACTTGCTAATGTTTATGCTCTATGAAAAAACAAAAAAAAAGAAACAAAGCGAAAGGGAGATATTAACTATGAGGAATTTATAAAACATTTTGGGCTTCGGGGCAATTTTTGTCGACCAAATGTGAGCATCAGATGGACTACATATCCAAAGGAGTAGTCGACAATCCCTCTCAAGCATAGTTGTCAAAATCGTATGATTCACGCAAAAACAATATGAATCTATAGGTGAATCAATGTTTATATAGAATCGATGATGAATTGTACGATTCCCAATTCGATTTGACTCCCGATTCATGCAAATAACAATACGAATCTATATAGGTGAACCAAGGTTTATCACAATTGTTGTATTTGACTGATATGGAACCACTTTTGCAATTTTGCCTTAGTTTTTCTTTTTGGAAAGCAAGAATATAAGATAATATATTGTTAAGCACGAAAATTCTTGTTCCCGTGCAAAATTTTGTTAGTATTGGTATTTACTTTAAATTCTTGTAGCCCCTGAATCATAGACCGAGACAAGGCTCAGAGCCTCGAACCAACCCACATATGTTGTTGTATAAGGTAGTTTAGTTTCGTACCCATTAAACTACAAACTTTATTGTGTTAAAGCTAAACTTTCATTTTTATAACGAACCCATAACATCTATATATATGCACATAGCCATTTTCCTAGAGTATTATTTTCCTATTATGTACAAGAGTCTTTCCTATTAGACCATGTGATCATCAATTAATAATAAAAAATGAACTTTACGATAAATTTAAGTTTATATATTTTAATTTTACAATGCATCTTTATATGTAGGTACTTAGATACATTTTTCAATGTATTTTTAAAATTTGGACCAAATCGTTATGATTCACGTACGATTCAAAAAAAGGTCAATCCGATTCTCAATTCGTCTCGAGATAATTGTGAGGAGTCTCAATTGTGTAGTAAGGTGGATTAATTATAATCACACGTTGTTATTGTTAAAGTTTGGTTCCTTCCCCGAGGTGGAGCTCTCCGCGTTGGGATGTGCATGTTCTGGTATATAGTGTGGAGTTTTTGTTAATTTTTTTAATTTTATTTTTCTGAATGTAAAGTATGAACCCACTTGGTTTATTAATTAAGGACAATGATCAGTGCGCAGAATTAAAAATCCTTAATTAGGAGTAACTTGAAAGAAATTTGCCAAGGATTAAGATAATAAATGTACGACGGTGACTACCAAAGGTAATATAAAACGAAATGCGTGCATCTCTCTATTTAGAGATTTCACATTTTTAGGGTGACCTCCTAAAGTTTATTCTTTATGGAAAGAAATTGAAAATAAAGAGAAAGGGAGATGGTAACTATAGGAAATTAACAAACATTTAGGGCTTTGGGGAAATTTCTGTCAACGAAATAGGATTTTCCAAGCTGGGTTAATAGGGAAGCCTCCCTCGATGTTTCTTTGATGCAGTAATAAGAATAATCACCTATTACCGATTGGGAAAAAAAGAAAAGAAATAGGAGCATCACATGGACTACATATCTAAATGAGTAGTCGAAAATAAGTCTTCAGTCATATGTGAGGAGATTCAATTGTGTAGTGAGGTCGATTTTAATCAGAAAATGTTTTATTAATTCATAGCATTTGATTCCTTCCTAGAGGTTGAGCTCTAGGCGTTGGGCAGGGCTTTGGTAGTGGAGTTTTCGTAAATTTTTCTGAATTCAGCTTTTGTTGTTTTGTAGTACTCCCTCCGTCCCTTTTTTAGAGTCCAGTATTTTATTTTGGGCTGTCTCTTAATAAGTGTCCATTTTGTAAAGTTAGTGGGTAAAAGTTGATGCATTGTCTATTTTGTCACTGAAAGTAGATTCCTTTTTGAAAAGTAAGTGAGTAAAAGTGTAATGATGATGGGTAAATTGGGAAAGTGGAGGAAAAAGTTTATGTGAAAGGTATAATGATGATGTCTTTTAAATAAGTTGGAGTTACGAAGCAGGACACTTAAAAAGGGACGGAGGGAGTATTTGTTAAGAAAAATTTCAAAAAACCCTGAACTTTCACTGAATTTGCAAAAAAATACTTGAACTTTAACTAATGACAAAAAGACACCAGAACTTACCATTCTGTTAACAATTACACACCCGTCATCCAATTCCATTAGACAAGTAACGGATTGAGCTAACGGAAGGCGTCAACTTTCCTTTTTTTAATTTTTATTTCAAAAATTACTTTTAACTCTTTTTTTATTTTTAAATAAATGCAATAAAAATCTTTTGGTTTTAACTATTTATTAAAAATTACTTTAACCCCATTAAACTATTTAAAAAAAAATAACTTAGACCCTACACCACCAATCAACCCACAAACAATAGTCAAAGCCATAGCTCCAATTTCAGAAAATTGAAATTACTTTTAACCTCTCTTTACTGCATATTTAATTATTACTAAAAAGAGTTAAAAGTAATTTTTTGAACTAAAATTTAAAAAAATTAAAAGAAGGTTAAATAATGAGGATAAAAGTAATTTTGAATTTATGAAATTAGAGCTAGAGCTTTGACGCTTGGTTGTGGGGTTGATTGGTGGTGTGGGGTCAATTTTTCTATTAAAGTTCTTTTTGTAAATAATACTCCCTCCGTCCCTTTTTAAGTGTCCTGTTTCGTAACTCCAACTTATTAAAAAGACATCATCATTACACCTTTCACATCAACTTTTTCCTCCACTTTCCCTACTTACCCATCATCATTACACTTTTACTCACTAACTTTTCAAAATGAAAGCTACTTTTAGGGACAAAATAGACAATGCACCAACTTTTACCCTCCTAACTTTACAAAATAGACACTTATAAAGGGACAGCCCAAAATGAAATACTGGACACAAAAAAAGGGACGGAGGGAGTAAAAAATAGAGTAAATTTATTTTTTGATAAATAGTAAGTAATAAAAAGAGTTTTATTGCATATTTATTTGATACTAAAAAAAGAGTTAAAAATAATTTTTGGAAATAAAACGTAAAAAAAAGGAAGGTTAACGCCTTCCATTAGCTGTAACCATTACCAGTCTGATAGAAGTGGATGGTGGGCGTGCAAATGTTAGCGGAATAGTAAGTTTGGGTGTCTTTTTGTCATTAGATAAAGTCAAAGTGTGTTTTTGCAAATTCTCTGAAAGTTCAAGTACCTTTTTAGAATTTTCCCTATTTGTTATCTGATTAGAATTTCGTGCAGCCTATTGAAATTCCGTGCAGCCTATTGAAATTCCGTGAAGAGTGTCAACATTTAGATGTGAAGTGTGAACCCACTTGCTTATTAATTAGGGACAATTAGGCCCCATTTTCACTAAAAAATTTGCACTTGGACTTATTGGATATTGTGAAGTTATTCATACTAAACTAAAACTTTTGTCAAAACTTAATTTGTTTCCACTAAACTAAAACATCCAATACGTTTTCTTCTACCAACCCCAATACATTTTCCGGTAATGTAGTGAAAAATACTTGACGTTTATGGACTACATGAAATAGTCCATAACTTAATGAATACCGAAAACGTGTGCACAGTTAATAATTCTTTGAAGTAACCTGAAAGAAACTTGCCAAGGGTTAAGATTATATGTATATACGTCAATGACTGCCAAAAACAAAACAAAATGAAATGCCTGCATTTGTCGATTTAGGGATTTTACTTGTTTAGGGTGAGTTGATAAATGAGTAGTAGACAACAAGACTTAAGTCTTATGTGAGGAGTTTCGATTGTGTAGTGAGGTCAATTGTAATCGCACGATATTATTTATAGCGTTTGATTCCTTCTTGGAAGTTGAGCTCTAGGCGTTTAGAGTAGTAGTGTGGAATTTTCGTAAATTTTTCTGAATTCAACTTTTATTGTTTTGTGTTAGTATTTGTTATCCAGTTAGAATTTCATGGAGCCTATCATGGGTAGTTAGATCTGAGCCTTATTCCAATTCCTTAAAAGAATGGCAACATCTAAATGTGAATTGTCAACCCACACTAAAACTTATTAATTAGGGACAATTAGGCCTCAGTTTCCATTAAAATTTTTGCAATACAACTTAATTGTTGGCTTTTGTGAAGTTGTTCATACTAAACTAATACCTTTTTGTTAAAAGTTAAAGTTGTTTCCGCTAAACTAAAACATCTAACAAGTTTTCTACAATTTATAATTTAGTGGAAACAACTCGATGTTATGGTGTACTACTTCTTATAGTCTATAACTTAACGCTAAGCGAAAACACCCCCTTCGTGCACAATTAAAAATTCTTTGAAGTAACTTGAAAGAAATTTCTTGCCAAGTGCTAAGATTATGTATGTACGTCAATACTACAATAAACAAAACAAAATGAAATGCCTGCATTTGTCAATTTAGGGATTTTACTATTTCAGGGTGACTTGATAAAGTTTATTCTTTATAAAAAATGAAAAAGAAAGGGAAAGGGAGATGTTAACCATGGGGAATTAAAATTAATTAACAAACAGTTAGGGCTTTGGGGCAATTTCCGTGCAACCAAGGTTGAGCATCAGATGAGAGTCGGCGACAATCGGTCTTGAGTTAGTTGTGAGGAGTCTCAAGCAGTGTGTCGTGAGATTGGTTGTGTAATAGTCGTGAGATCGGTTGTGTGATAGTCGTGAGATCGGTTGTAATCACACGATGTTATTCACATAGTGTTTCATTCTTTCAGGAGGTGGAGCTCTCGCCGTTGGGTTGTGGTGGTATGGAACTTTTGATAAGTTTTTTGATTTCATTTTGTTGTTTTGTGTCCTTTGTTATCTGATGATTAGAAGTTCATAGAGCCTATTGTTCAATTAAATCTGAGACTATTGCATTCTTTGAAGTGTGGCAACATTTGAATGTGAAGTGTGAACCAACTTGCATTATTAATTAGGGAAAATTAGTGTAGAGTTAATTTTTATTTTTTTTTGAACTAACTCCAAAGAAACTTGCCAAGGATTAAGATAATATATGTACGACAGTGACGACCAAAAATAATATCTGTCTATTTAGTGATTTTACTTTTTTAGGGTGACTTGATAAAGTTTATGGCCGGTTTATGAAAAAATGAAAAAGGAAAGAGAAAGGGAGATGTTAACTAATGGGGAATTGAATAAACATTTAGGGCTTTTGGACAATTTTTGTGTAAAATACACATAGGGTTTAACAAAAAATAAAATAAAAAATACGCAAGAGCTAGTAATTCCATAGGATAGGGTTCGATGAGCAGATGTCAATTTTCGAATTTTTGAAAAAGGAAATGGGTTGTTTTAGTCTGTATATTCGTACCATAATCTGATAATTCCAAAATGGATAATGAAAAAAATTCTCCATGACTGATTTTCAATTGTACTGTCTCTAAAATGTAGTATTCGTAATGGATTATGGGAAAATCCATTCTAAGAATGAAGCTCCCGTACAGAAATTATGCCAGAATGGATAATCGAGTAAGGTTCACATCCGATCAATTGGACCCTAGAGAGGAGTTTGTAGTGAGAGAGAGTTATTTTTTTTTTAAATTGTTTATCTTCTTAGTGCGCTGATAATAATAATAAGACTTTTTGTCTAATTACAGTATTATTTCTTATCAGGACCTAATTATAGTATTTGACAACTTAAATTTTTGTACTTTTGCTTAGAAATTTTGATCAATATAAATACATGTGCATACATATATATACACATACTCCACTATGCCCTCACTAGACCAAGATTGGTTCTTATGTACCCGCGTTATCGTGGGGCCTGCTTCGGCAGTAGGTGCCGGATCGACGTTTAGATTTCTTTTATTCTTTCTTGTATCTATTCTGGAATTTGTTTGCCCGATGGACTCTGTTGAATGAATGACTCTTTTCAAAAAAAAAAACTATGCCCCCACTATGCTAAACGCACGTCATTTAATCTAATTTAATTGGAAATGAATTTTCTTTAAGGTTGATGTCCCCCACTATGCTGCGTTTCACAATGATTGGGGAGAGCAGCAAGAGTGTTGGACAGAAAGAAAATGTTTGGGTTTACCGGCGGTCTTATTACCAGAATTAAATAAATGCCATTAAAAGACACTTTTATCGGCATTAATAACACTGCCGGAAATAATTGTCCTAAAATGACGGTTTTTCTAAGACTACAATTTTTAGTGACTTTTCACTGGCAATATTTTAAATTATCACTTGGAAAAATAGGATATACTGTTGTTTTTAATACTGGCGGTTTATTATTGCCTTATAATAAAACCGGGGAACCTAAATAGGGGTCCTATCCTACATTGATACTTAAGTCCTAATCCTTATAGGTTTGGAAACTTATGTTTTCATCCTGAAATTTAAATAATACTCATTTAGCCCTTAATAATTTTTTTACATTTTAATAGAGCCGCTGTGCGGACCAAATTAAACAAGGAATATTGACTTTGTCCAAACATGGACAAAGTCAATATTCCTTGTTTAATTTGGCCCGCGCAGCAACTCTCTTAAAATCATCCGGAATTATGATAAAATTATGACAAATACAAAAATTATGACAAAATCATGACAAATACAGGAATCATGATCCGAAATTACGACAAAATCATTTAGGATGTTGCTTCGCCGCAACCTAACCTCTTAGAAAGGTTCACACCCCAAGCGTAGGGTTAAGTCGTTGAAAGCATAATAACCGGTAAGACCGGAATCGTTCCCATAGAGAAATCTTCTTAAGCGAATTTGGATTAGATGTTGCGTAGAGAGTTGTGGCGTTCAAGCGGCCAACTTTGGTATTCGGTTTGAATGACGAAATTTAAACTTGGAATTAAACTAGATTAGAGATGGTTGAGTCAAAGGGATTGATTTACCCATGACTTAGCCGTCAAACGGTTTCTTCATCTAACTCAAGAGTGGACCGAAACCGTCCGGATTCCACTAGAAGAATTAAAAGCTGAAGACTACTTATAACTTAACTCAAAACTCTGATTCAAATTGAACTCATTTAACGCAAGTGAGAGACGAAAAAGGATCAGTCGCACGTGTAGGATTATCAAGCACGTAGCATAAGGCGATAAACTTCATGATCAAAGAAGCCACCAACCCCATGATCAATACTAAATATCATGGGTTTAATTCATTCAAAAACCTTGAAATTAACCTAAAGTTTAAGAGAAACCATTTAAACCACTAAGTCATAGAGTAAACCTCACCCCATGACCAAACCTATAAACTACTCACTCATAGCCAAAAAGATTAGAAAAAGAGTTAAGCAAAGAAAACATGATTCACCGATAAAAATTAAAAAAATTTGATTTCATAGAAGATCCAAGCCGTAACTACAACACTAACACATGAGAAAACATCAAAACACTTAAAACTTACTTGAGTTCTTGTAGGAAATAATAACTTGAAAAGCTTAAGAACAACAATTGAGTTCCTAGGAAAGCAAGAAAGAAACTTAGGCCTAAAACTAACTAATGGCCTATCCCTTCCATAAATGGCATACAAGCCTATTTATAGGGCTTATAAAATCAGCTTTACAATGGACCAAAAGATCCCAAAAACATGCCTAAAGTAGAAACTTTCCATATATGGAAGGGTGAAAAATTCAGCATAAAAGTGTTGGTCGAAGGGCATTGGTACCGGTACCACAAAAATGAGGTATTTGTACCAATCCAACTGTTTTCCATTTCAGCACAAAGGTACCAGTACCATGTTTTTGAGGTATTGGTACCAATGTGTGAACTGCAGAACAGGTTCAGCTTGGCACTTCAGGCCTTGTGGTGTCCCGACGGCTCTCCAATACGTCAATACTTGATCAGCGGGACTTGACGGAACTATGCCATGTGGCCTTGGTCTTTTGGATACCATCGAGGGCCATCCTCGATACATTTGCATTGCTTGCTAAGTTTTGGCATGCCTCTCGCCATTCTTGACCACCAAACGTCCACCGAAGCTTCTTACAACACCGTTAGGCTCCGCTGACAATGAAACGTATGCCGCCGAGCACTTGAACTCTTTGTTACTTCCAGAACGTCTCTTGGCGTTCAAAACCGCCTTATTAGCACGTTTTACCTGAAACATACACAAAAATACCTTACGTGCTTTATGGGATAAAAACGACTACTTAAATGTATAAAAGTTACAAATTAGAGGATTTAAGACCCAAGATTATACAATCCTGAGTGCTAATCAGATGTAAAACTAACATAAAAAGTTAGTTTAAGGTGTGTGTCTATATATATATATATATATATATATATATATATATATATATATATATATATCAACTTCGGACCGTGTTTTTTACGACGAAAAGCTAAAAAAAATCAAAAACAAAAACAAAAACAAAAAAAAAACTGAAATAAATACCTAACTAAAAATTTAGGGACAATGGACATGTATTTCTATGTGCATGCTATGTGTTCACACCTTGAAGGTTCCTTCAATAAAATAAAATCAAGTCTGTGTATTGAAATAGGGACCGATAATTGTCGTAAATAATTGTCTTTACAACAATTTCAAAAATAATGAAATTTTTTGTTGTTCAGGAAAAAATGGACCAGCAATTATCTATTCTAATATATTAAGGGGATATAGACAAGTTTTCCCTTCCACAATTGTCCCCCCCCCACCCCAAAAAAAAAAAAAAAAAAACTAAATATGCATTCTACAGCAATATCTAATTGGACAAAGTAGTAAAACACCAGGGCCACGTATAAAGTTAGGAAAATGATTTTAGTACTCTACTTTTTATTATGACATTTCAAAATTTATCTTTTAAAGTAAAAATTATACATAGTAACACATACTCCCTCAGTCCCTTTTTTAGAGTCTAGTTTTCCATTTTGAGCTGTCCCATAATAAGCGTCTATTTTGTAAAGTTAGTAGATAAAAGTTTGAGCATTTTTTATTTTGCCCCTAAAAGTGGATTCCATTTTGAAAAGTTAGTGAGTAAAAGTGTAATGTTGATATATTCATAGAAGGTAAATATGGAAAATGGAGGTAAAAGTTGATGAGAAAGATATAATGATGATATCTTTTTAATAAGTTAGAGTTACGAAGTAAGCCGGACACTTAAAAAGAAACGGAAGGAGTACGAAAAGATAAATTTTAGAATGTCATCATTAAAAATTAAAGTGTCAAAATCATTTTCCAAAAAGTTATTGCATTACTCTCTAAAAGATCCCGTTTGATAACCCTCCAAGAGGTTGGGATTGGATTGTTAGAGTGACAGTAATATCAATACCTTGTTTGGTTTCCCAAAAATGGTCAGGACTATCAATCCCACCGGATTGCTAATACCCCAATTTGGGGTATTGCTAATACCATCTTCGAGATGGTATTAATAATCCCATCCCAACCTCTCCTCCTTATCAATCCCTTCTTATTATTAATCTTTTCTATCAATCCAATCCCATCATCGAATCTCATCCCAAACAAATATACTCATTATCAATCCCTTCTCATTACCAATTTCAATCTTAATTACATCTCTTTACGAATCCCATCTATCTATCACCGTTATCAAACGAGACACAAATATCTCTGACTCCCTCTCCCTAATACTGTAAAGGAAATTCGGAAAAACCATGCCTGCCTTCGTCATCCATCTGGACGCGGGGGGCTGCTATCCTAATTTTGGGGCCCACCCTGGTCTCGTTCCGATGATCTGAATCGTTCATTTTGTAGAGCTCGTCGAGTAGAATAACTATGCAAAAAATCAGCTTAATTAGATATCATTAAATCCCTTATTGGAGCCCATATAACTCTCAGTCCATGGGTTACAGTGGATTTGATCCAGTGTTTTGGATCCATTCTTTTTATGATAAAAAGGTTCTGATTAGACACCTAATGATATTCAATTAAGCTGATTTTTTTCATAATTGTTTTACTCGATGAGCTCTACAAAGTGAACGATTTCGATCATCGAAACGAGACCGGAATAAGCCCCAAAATGAGGCGCAGGAGCACGCTGCTCTCCCCAAGGGGACAGCAGTCCCCCCTCCCTCCCATCCATCCGCACCGAAACCACTTCCACAAAGCCAAGAAAGCACAAGTTGCACAGGTAATTTATGTCCTCTACCAACATTTTTTATTCAAGTTTAGTTTTCTACTCCATTAAAATCCACTTGCAAAATTCACTTTTATCCATCGAATTTCTCTGTCTTTTTCCTCCATGTTGGGTTATCAAAGCATCTACCATCCATTTTTAAAAGTCTAAAATGGAGAATGAATATGACATATTGAAGAAAAATTTTATAATATTTTTTCACTTTTTACGCTTTATGAAAGAATTTAGGAGAGACCCATCGTACTTTTTAGATATTTGGGTCTTCAAATTGCTTTTGGTTCTCCAAATGTGGTGATCATACTCTAAAAAGTATAATGAGTCCCTCATGCATTCTCTCATAGAGTGCAAAAAGTGAGAATAAATTACAAAATCTCCATCTAATATGTCACATCCATTCTCCATTTTGGACTTTTAAAGATGGGTTGGAGGTGCTCTCATGCATCAGTTTTTGAAGTTTAAGAGTTAAGTGATTAATGCATCTTCAATTCACACACTAAAAAAAAAATATGGGTGCAAGATATAATAACCAAACGAAATTGAACAAATATTTGATTAGCGTCAAGTTCATCATAATAATTAATAGGTCTTTCTTTTGTGTTCTTTTTTTGATTATCATGCATCAATTTTTCCATCAAAATCAAAATTTTGGCTCCGTTTGTTTAGGCGTAAAATATTTTCCGGTAAAATGTTTTACCTATTTTCCGGTGTTTGGTTGTGAAAAAATTAGGAAAACATTTTACATGTAAAATATTTTTCCTCAATTGGATGAAAATGACTTACCCTTAAATCTTTCTTAAGTTATTTTTCGAAATGAACCTGTTGCATTTTACTGTAATTCTCACTGCTAAGTTTCCTCGATTGTCAGTCCTGACCCACATTCAATTCTAATATTCTCAAATCTCTCCATCGCTTAAGTCCTCCCTCTCTCGCTCAACACTATTTTGTTGATTTCTAAAAATATTTTCAAGTGCCAACCAAACACCGGAAAATAAAAGTTTAAAATTTGTTTTCTGAAAAAACATTTTACATCGTAAAACATTTTACATCGAAACAAACGGAGCCTTAATTTCAAAATTTGGGTTTGAGTTAAAAAGCTAACATATATGGTCTGGAATGAATTCAATCAATTTAGTAGTACTTCTTTTCTCCGTTTTTCTTTTTCCGTTGTTAAGTATTCTTTAAATTGAACCAGTTTAAGAGTTTAAAAAAAAGTACCACACAACCGCACTATAGAAGTTTTTTTAGCCAGCCTTTGTGTGCATGTGCATTTCTCTATTTCCACAGGTTTAGAAATTGAAAAGAAAACAAAATTACGTGCTTTACACTATTTCTAACATCAATTTTTTTTTTCTAAGCAAAAAGAATTTATTAATCTTTATAAAGGATTACAAAAAATGACATCATTTTTTAAAAATTAGAGGTCGGGGCACACGCATCAAGTTGAATTTGTGCATATTTTGATCAAATTTTGAGTTGCACACGCATCACTTGTGCCCGACCTCTAGTTAATATAATAAAGGGTTCAAATTAGCTTAATTACATGGCATTGATAGTGACTTGCTCTTGGTTAATGAATTATCGTTTTAGCTTTTAGGGGAAGTTTTGAACAGTGAGTTGAAATGATATAAAAATATGACTCAAAGTTGAATTTTTTCAGAAACGGCCAAAAAAAAAAAAAAAAAGACTATCCACTTAATTTAAGACAAATAGGCTTTAAAATAAAACAAAAAACAAAAAAACAAAAGGAAAAAAAAAAACTATTTTGGGAGAACATATAAGGTCTGACAAAACAAAAGGAGAGGAGAGAGAAATATCCATCCACCATCCCAAGTATGGATTAAGGGAATTACTTTGGTGTCCCCGGTCATTTTGGGGACACCGTAACTTTTGGCATAACAAAATCATTATGAGCATAATCAAAATCCATTACAAGCATAACAAAATCATAACAAGGCATAACTTGTTTGTTATGCCTTGGCTGAGTTTGGTTATGTCTTGGTTGGTTTTTCGGATATTATTTGATTATGCCTTGTTTGAGTTTTGTTATACTGGTTTTAATAATGCTCATAATGGTGAAATTATGTCAAAAATTACGGTGTCCCTAAAATGATCGGGGACAACATAGTATCGTCCCTGGATTAATGCATTGGGAATGCTACGGTAGACACATATTTATATGTACCCGTAAAACTAAATCACTGGAGGTGCATAAGTAAACATTATGAGGCGTATCATAAGAAAAACATTATACCAATAGGCATAATGTAGGTGTAACCAAAATCATTGAGACCATCTGAGATGGCCTAACTTTAATCACTTGAGATGGCATAACCTTAATCATTAAGATGTTGAACATATGTAGTTATACAGAATGTGTACCATAGCCGTTCCCACGCAAAATTGACCTCTCACCCACCCCGTGGATTTGTTTTATCCTTCTCTGTTTTCACACGGGGTCCATCCATCTCATTTTCCCACGGAAATGACTTATGTGTCTTTGGTCATTTTGAAAACACCATAACTTTTAGCATAACAAAATTATTGTGAGTATAACCAAAACTCATTACAGGCATAACAAGGCATAACTTGTTTGTTACGCCTTGGTTGGATTTGGCTATGCCTTGGTTGGTTTTTTGATATTCCTTGGTTATGCCTTATTTGGATTTTGTTATACTTGTAATAAGTTTTAGTTATGTTCATAATGGTGAAGTTATGCCAAAAATTACGGTGTCCTCAAAATGACCGGGTTTGGTTATGTCTTGTTTGTTTTTTGGATAATAAAGGAATCAACATTGTGGAAACAAAAAGGAGGACCATTAAGGTCGATCGAGTGGAGAAACTAAAATTAATAATAAAAAAAGACAGAAGACTTTTCATCGTAGACTGTCCCATAACACTTAATTTGGACAATATTCCATACAGCACTGACTTAGAACATCCCAGTTTTCCCTCACCATCCCCTTTCTCTTCATATCCAAAGCTACTCACTCCGCAAACCCAAAAAAAAAACCCAGAAAAAATGGCAGAGGGTGCTGTGTTCGAACTTCTATCCAACTTCGCACCCTATCTCCGGGAGGAGTTGAACTTGTTGACCGGAGTATGGGAAGACATCGAATACATAAGAGGCGAATTTGAGCACATGACACATTTCCTCAGAGTTGCTGATGCTATAGAAGATAGAGACCCGAAACTCAAAGTATGGGTGAAGCACGTTCGAGAAGCTGCATATGACACTGCAGATGCTCTTGACATGTACATGCTTCGCCTCAGACATCATCATAGCACCGGATTCTGCGACTTTTTTCGTAAGGTTTCTTTCTTTATTAAGACTTTAAAAGCTCGCCACCAAATTGCTTCTGAAGTTAAAGGAATCAAGTTCAGAATCCTCAATGTTTCAGAGGGACATCAACGATATAGTGACAAATATGGAAAAATAGAGCAAGGCTCAAGCTCTACTTATTCAGACATCGCATGGTATGATTGCCGTGGCGACGCCCTTCTACTCCAAGAAGCTGACCTTGTGGGCGTTGACAAGCCCAAATCACACTTGATTCAGTGGCTAGTGGATGAGGATCCTCGACTCAAGGTGCTTTCTGTAGCAGGAATGGGAGGATTGGGTAAAACCACCCTTACAAAAAAAGTCTACGACGACGTAGCAGTGAAGAGGCACTTCCAGAACCACGTTTGGATCACCGTTTCTGAATCATTCAAGGTTGAAGAGCTTTTAAAAGACATGATTCAAGTGCTATTTGAAAAAGTCAGAGAACCACTCCCACGGGGTGTGGACAATATGGATGTAAACAGCTTGAAAGGTATAATTAATGCCTTTTTGCAGCAAAAGAGGTATGTGCTTGTTATGGATGATGTATGGAGTATTTATGCATGGCAAGTTTTAAGAATCGTACTTCCTGAATGCAATTGCGGCAGTCGAGTAATTCTAACAACAAGAAATGGAGATTTAGCATCTTTTGCTAGCGAAGCATATCATGGCATGGTGTATAATCTCAAGCCCTTACCTCCAAATGATTCATGGGCCTTGTTTTGCTTAAAGATATTCAAGGAGAATTCTTGTCCTTCGTATTTGGAAGATCTTTCAAAAAACATCTTAAAAAAATGCGAGGGGTTGCCCCTTGCAATAGTGGCAATAAGTGGTTTGTTATCAACAAAAGAGAAGAGTGTGGATGAGTGGGAGAGAATTTATCGCTGTCTTGGTGCAGAACTAGAAGGAAATGACAAACTCATAAGCATGACTAAGATATTGTCCCTCAGTTACTTTGATTTGCCTTACTATCTTAAGTTATGTTTTTTGTACTTGAGCATTTTTCCAGAAGATTGTCTCATTGATCACTGGAGACTAATTCGGTTGTGGGTGGCGGAAGGCTTTGTAGAAGCAAAAGAAGGAATGACAACAGAAGAAGCTGCTGATGGCTATCTCAATGAGCTAATGAATAGAAGTTTAGTTCAAGTGACACACGTCGGGAGAGATGGAAGGTTCAAAGCTTATCGGATCCATGACCTTTGGCGTGAAATGATTATTGCAAAGTCAAGAGAGCAAAACATTGTCACAATAGCGAGTGAAAGAGGCAGAGCGTGGCCGGAGAAATTGCGACGCCTCTCAGTCCACCATAATTTGGAAGATATTCAGCAAAGCATTTGTTTTACTCGCCTTCGTTCTTTACTCGTGTTTAGCGCAACAAATTCGTTGTCCATATTGTCAAAGGTTACATCCTTAGGCAAAGGTGTAAGGCTACTAACGGTGTTAGACTTGAGAGGAGCACAATTGGATGCATTTCCCAATGAAATTGTCAACCTCCTTAATCTTACTTATTTAAGTTTGAGGGGGACAAATGTAAAGATGATCCCAAAATCGATCGGAAAACTCAAGAAACTAGAAACGTTGGATCTGAAACGAACATATGTCACTGAGTTGCCTTATGAGATCTTAAAGCTCCAACATCTTCGCCATCTCTTGTTGTATCGCCATGATTTCCGTTGTTATTCTCACTGTTCATTTGGCTTCAAAGCCCCGGTGGGAATAGGAAGTTTGTCGTACTTGCAGAAACTATGTGGTATTGAAGCAAACCATGGGAGTAATAGTGGCATTGTTCTAAGAGAGGTGGGGAAGCTAACTCAAGTGAGGAGATTGGTCATTTTAAGACTACAGAAGGAAGATGGGGCGGTGCTTTGTTCATCTCTTGAGAAGCTATACAACCTTCGCTCGTTGTTCGTTGGGGCGAAAGAAGAAGATGAGATCATTGATTTAGATTCTCTGTCTTTGCCGCCTCCACTTCTTCAAAAACTCTATCTATGTGGACCTTTGGAAAAGATACCGCGCTAGATACCATCTCTTCACAACCTGAAAAGGTTATATTTAAAGTGGAGTAAGTTGAAAGATGTTGATCCACTGCAATCCGTTCAAGATTTGCCAAATTTGCTTTCCTTTGAACTTCGTACTTCATATGAAGGAGATGGATTACATTTCAAGGCTGGTGGGTTTCAAAAGCTTAAACAATTGTGGTTGGCTAACTTAGTAGGATTAAAATGGGTGAGAGTGGAATCTAGCTCGATGCCTCTTCTTGAAGAGCTATATCTCCGAGACTGTAAATTGATGATTGAGTTGCCCTCAGGTGTTGAACATTTGGCCAACCTTAAATATCTTGAATTGAGTGATATGTCTGATACATTAATTTCAGACATAAAAAATGGGGACTCTTGGAAAATCGCACATGTCCCTAATGTTTTCATTGGGAAGTCCTCCACATCTGGTTGGGTGGGCTGTTATCTATAATACGGTAGAACGGAAGGGGATGAGGATCTTCAAGATTGGGTTATCTGCACTATTAATGTGCCCTTTTTTCCTCATATTTTTTCGCATTTGTGAGAGCTTGAAAACTTTTGTTCATGTAATTATGTTATGAATTAGATATTCCTTTTGCATATTTTTTTGTCTTGAATTAATTACTTTATCGAGAATCTCATATTTGATGTAATCAACTTGACAGAATTTAGAATTTCAAAACATGCCTTTGGCTAATCGGTTTGCAACAATCTTGATTTAGATTAGGTGAAGTTCAACACATCTCTAGAGGAACCTAATTTCCCTTGGTGTTGACAAAAAACATTTGATATGTTAATTTCCCTCCGTATTCTTACGATCACTATGACCGTTGACTTTTTTTTCACTTTTTTATGTACGTATGAAAAAAGCATTTCCTTATTTTATAATTCTTTTTTTTGGTAATTAATTTACTTTTTATTTAATTTTTCATTGTATAGAAAAAGCATTTGTATTTGAAAATCCTATTTTGTGTCATCATACAAAAGGAGAAGATTGTTAGAAATAATTAATTTTGATTATGTTTAATGCAAAAATTGATTACTTAAAAGCTTATTGAAGGGGTTCTGACTGGCCATCTTACCTGTCTAAGCCCACCTCTCGTCAAATTCATCCTACATAATCCCAGTTTTAAATAAATTACCGAAAATACCCCGCTCTCCCTTGACCTCTACCGCCCACTCTGGAACTACGTCTTCTACAACTACAACGAGCACGAGGCCCAGAGCCTCGACGACGAACTCCAAGCCAGACTCCCTCTCCAGCGCCCCCGATTCCCTCTCCTCCCGCCGAGACCTCCTCCAGCGGTACAACCACGCCCTCTCTGCCGCAGCGCCACATGATCCTCGTCGTCAACCCCTGCCGTCCAGTCCAGATCGTTCGAAACTCTGGCTCCGGTCCACGATCGCCGATGGCGACGACGACCTCGAAGATGGCGACAATGACGGTGCTGATGATTGGGACGACGACGGCGAGGCCATGTAAGATCCAATTTCACTAACGAGAACTTCGTTAAACAAACATCGGCGCCGGGGATCAGGTTTGGTCTCCGGTCCAAGTTTGCCGACGGGAACCAAAGTAAAAAACACGCCCACGAGAACTTGATTACAGATTTTTGCTGAGTCAGGTGTCTTTCCCACCCCCCCCTTACTTTGTACAGTAGTGCCTTTTTAAAGTTTTTTCAATTTGAGTTTTCATTCTCCTAAATTCCCTTTGTTTCTTTTTCAAAGCCAGTTTGTTTTTTAATTTGAGTGTTATGCTTTTGCTTGAATTACAAATTTTGTAAGCTATTAAAGCAGGAAAAAGTTTACAATACACATCTCTTAAAAGGGTGTACCATATGTACCTATTTTATGGTTTATTCATAACATTTTTGTGTGTTTCGTAACTTTTGTTTTAGAATTCATAAACTTTTAATAGTACGATTCGTAACATTTTCATTATGATTCATAATATTTTTGTGTATCTCGTAACCTTTATACGATTCGTAACTTTTTAGCAATACGATTCGTAGCATTTTGTCTATCATTCATAACATTTTGGGGGATGCATATAATACACACCCAAATAAGGGGTGTGTAGATATGAATTCTTTATTTGGAGATGCGAATTCTATCCCAAAATGCAAAATACGTCCTAAAATCCAGAATTCACACGTTCATAAAGAGAGAATTTGCAAAGGGGTGTGAATTATGAAAATGTGTATAAATTTTAAGGTGTGAATTTTGCAAAGAAGTGAATTTGTAGACCAGGCTATTTTGGGGTGTGAATTCTTCAAATGAGTGTGAATTCTGGGTTCACATCCCCAATAATTCACACCTCCAGAATTCACACATTTTGTAAACAGACAAAATAAAAATTTTGCAATAGGACAAATTTGTAAAAGCATCTTTAAAAAGGACTTGAATGGGTAGCACTTGCAAAAGGAGGTCCACATAAAACCCAAACAAAAAAACAAGACCGGCCAAGAATTTTCCGAAATTAATTTAGTCCTTCATATATGTTTCAAGCCCATGAAAAATATATGTTTTCGAATAAATCATTTGTTATGTAAAAAGTTATTCTTCTAGCCCCTTAAGCATATTATTTTTTTAAGCCAAAATGCGTCTTCGAACTTAAGCTAGTTTGCGGATAAAAAAAAAAAATTTAAGCTAGTTTGTACGACTTATGTTTTAGCTCTTTAAAGCAATAGTGTCTTTTAAACATGATCTATGTTGATTCCCCTTATACAATCTAATTTTTGGCACATGGATTTATTAACTCTCAAATATAGCCTTTGGGCCAAACACTTAGATATCAGAACCTATCTAGGTTTCTTACCAGCTGGTCCCTTTTTGTCACCCACTTCCCGTTGGAGCCCACCCCTATCAACCCCATTCTGCCTAACCCTTGTTTTAGATAAACTATCAAAAATACCCCTCTCGTTGGCACTCTCGTCGTTGTTATATGCGTCCACCTCTCCTGTAATATGGGTCGTCATAATCCGATTCAACCCTTCGAACAACTCCCCGCCGGAAACTACAACCGCCGCCCACCCTCTTCCCCGCCTCCGCCGATCACCATCTCCATTTCACTAACGACGCCGTTCTCGTCCCTCTCCATGATTTCGAACACCATTGTTTAGAGTGAGCTATTATTTCTGTGGAAACATTTGAATAATCAACTGAAAACTTGATCTGTGCATTAGGAACTAACCACGTGTTATTGAGTTCGTAGATCTGGTTGATGAACTCGTAATGGAAAATTCGGCAACTGAAAACTTGTGTTTGTCGGGATCGGTGACGGCAAATACAAGCTCGGCTGCAAGATCGGTAGTAGATCATTCGGAGAAATCCACCTCGGTAAGTTCTTATTCGTAAATAGATATAAATATATACGTATATTTTGTTTCTTTTTCTTAATTAATCTGATTCCAATTATTGTAGTGTTTTTTAAATTTTATTTTGCAGCTACGCACGTCGATACGTTCGAGATCGTTGCAGTAAAGATCATGAGTTTCTCAATTGATTTCTCTCATAATTGTTTCATTCTTGTATTGTTATAGTGTCACGCCTCGATTTTTAACTTAATTAAAAATGAATATTTTTCATAATTTAAGAATCCTCACAAATACCAACCAAATACCCCCAAAGAGATTTTTCATTTTCACATGATCAAAGTGCGTGACCTGTTCCAAGTATTTCAAAATGTAACATCTTTGGCACACTGGCCCAAATATAATTTAATTACAATTAAAGTTGAAAGCTAAGAAGTTTACATAAGTTTGAAGTCAAAAGAGTAATAATGAACGTTACATCATATCTTCCCAAAATAAAATAAACAAGATGCTAAGTAACTTCTCGATGTTAGCTTTCAAAATGATGAAGTCAAATGCACGGCAAATACTCCATATCATTGCCTTGGAAGTGTACCTAAAAATAATAATAAGTTGAGCTACACTAGTCCAGTAGATATATCTTTGCTCAAACTATATGCATATGAAATAGATAAAGCATCGAGATGAATATTTCAGGGACAGTCTCAAATAACAAGAGAGAATACAATCGGACACCAATATCATACAGGAAATCCAAGACTCAAGGAACACTTCGCAGTCATTACCTAATCCATTAATCATTCTATTAATTCTTTTCTATTTTTTATTTTTTATTTTTTAACAAAATGAGAGAAGTATTATTAATCTGAAAGGCATAAAAGCCTAAACATAAGACAGTTGGGAACCCCATGGGGATAAAATGGAAGTCCACAAACCGGACCAACCATTCAAAAGAGCCTTTTGAGCACAACAATGTGCAGCTCGATTACAATCACGTTTAACAAAACCAAACTCACAGGAAGAACAGGATTCTTTCAGAGCTAAACAATCAAAAATAGTAGCCGCTATATCAATAGGTGGATCTAGAGAGGTAGAACATTTCCTAACTATTGCCTCCACATCAGAATCAATAACCACTTTAGAGAGATTTAGATCAATCCCTAGCTTCAAACCATCTCGAATAGCTATAGCCTCAGCAATTCTTGACGAAGTAATACTAGCGTGAATACTCAAGAAGATACCAAGGACCGTGCCATCATGACCTCGCGCTATTGCTCCTGTACCAATAGAATTCGAACTCCTAGAGACAGCAACATCCACATTAATCTTGGTTACATTCATCCCAGGCCACTGCCACACTAAGGTCCTATTATGAGTGGATCTCAACAAAGGTGATGGAACCTTAGAGTTAACATCCTGAAACTCATAGAAATCTCCTTGTGCTTTGCCACTAATTGCTTCCGTAGCCCAACATTTACCATTAAAAATAAAATCATTTCTAGCTCCCCAAATTCACCAACGATAAAGAAGAGCCATACCTAACGAGAAAGGAGGCATATGACTTTGATTGATACATTCTTGAATACAATCCCACCAATCTGTCATGTTTCTGCAATTAAGAAGCTCTTCAGGTCGTAAACGAAACGGAGAATGAATCCAGACTTTGATTGCAACCTCACACCGAAACAATACATGCGAGATTGATTCCTCTGCCTTGCCACAATGAGAGCATACTAGATCGAGTCTAACTTTGCACATAACTAGAGCCACATTTGTTGCCACCGCATTATTAAGACACTTCCACATAAATAGTTTCACCTTCGGATGGATTTGTACTCCCCACAACTTCTTCCAAACAGTCGGAAAGACACTAGAAGAGCTTGTTTGACCCATGTGAATGTTCCCACAAATATTAGTCCCTTCCCTAGCAAGTCGGTAAGCCAACTTGACAGAGAAAGAACCATTTGGTGATGGGTGCCAAATCTTACGGTCCCGTCGATTTGTATAGCTAATCGGAATTGAGAGACTATGGTTGGCATCCTCTTTACTAAAAACCTCACGAACCAAAGCAACCTTCCAAGTTTTAGTGCTAGAATCGATCAAGTCAGCCACTGTCTCTATATCATTCATTCTCAGCGTGTGCCTGTCAATTTTGCAATTCGTATGTCTTGGGAGCCAAGGATCTTCCCACACACGAATCTCGTTTCTAGAATGAACTTGCCACCTCCAACCCTTGTCAATTAATTCCCGTGCCCATACAATGCTCCTCCATGCCCAAGAAGACTGACTGGTAACTTTTGCGTGCCAAAAAGATGTCCTGGGAAAGTAGCGTCCTTTAAAGATTTGTCAGAACAAAGATGATTCACCTGAGATAAGTTTCCAACCCTGCTTGGCTAGCAAAGCCTTATTGAAGGATTCCATATCCCGCAAACCCAAGCCGCCATCCCCTTTGCATAAACTCAACTTGTCCCATTTAATCCAATGAATTTTTCGCTCACCCTCTTTTTAACCCCACCAAAACCGCGAAACCAAGGAAGAAATCCGCGGCAAAAGAGTTTTTGGCAAACGGAAACAAGACATAGCATAGTTTGGAAGAGGCAATACCACAGATTTTAATAAAACTTCACGGCCTGCATGATTAACCTGCTTGTCTTTCCACCTCCTCAACCGTTTAATAGTATTATCCTTAACATATGAAAAAAGATCACGTTTGGAATTACCATGAAAAATTGGAAGTCCCAGATATCTAGCCCCATTTGCTTCCATTGTGATCCCCACCTTTGCTGCTAAGAGGTTTCTACTTTGAGTTGGAGTATTGGGACTGAAAAAAATTTAATGATTTCTCCTTGTTCACTTTCTAACCCAAGGTAGCTTCATACAAGTCAAGAATCCTATAAAGAGCTTCACAATCTTGATCTGTTGCACGACAGAATATAATAGAATCGTCCAAAAATAAGAGATGTTAAACGACAGGACAATGGTTATTAATCCGAAAACCCCGCAAAACCTTTTTACTTAGAAAGTCTTTGAAAAGAGCTGAGAACCCCTCCCCACATAAAAGAAAAAGATATGAGGAGAGAGGGCATCCTTGCCGAATCCCTCGACTTGGTAAGAAAGTTTCACCTGCTTCCCCATTGACAGTGATCGAAGATGAGACGGTCCTAATGCACTCCATGACCCATCCAATCCATTTTTGGTGGAAACCCAATTGGACCATCACCCACTCCAAGTAACTCCATTCTACCCGGTCGTATGTTTTCGCCATATCCAATTTAAACGCGGCCACGCCTTGAGTGCCTAAACGTTTATGCTTGATATAGTGCGTAAGTTCATGAGCAATCAACACGTTATCCGTGATTTAACGACCCCCTACAAAAGCACTTTGATTTTTCGAGATAATAGTAGAGAGAAAAGGTCTAAGCCGATTGGCCAGAACCGTAGCAATAAGCTTGTAAACTATGGTGCATAAACTGATAGGACGGAATTGGCTGACCTTGGTTGGTGTATGCACCTTCGGAATAAGAATGATCTGAGTGCGATTCACACTTCTAAGCATTCTGCCATCATGGAAAAAACTGTGCACTGCTCGGGAAACATCAACTTCGACTATATCCCAATATCGCTGGAAGAAACCCGCTGTCATACCATCGTAGCCTGGTGCTTTATTAGGGTGCATCACAAACAACGCAGTTTTAATTTCACCTGTATAAAATGGTTTAAGAAGCCTATTGTTCATATATGCTGTTATACAAATGGGAATAGAACTTGTAACCTGTTGCACTTCATGAACACCTTCACTGACATAAAGATTGGTGAAGAATTTTTGGAACTCGGTCGCAATACTCTGCTGGTCTGACACCCATACCCCTTGCTCATTCTCAATACCCGAAACATGATTACGCCTTCTCTGCTCAACTGTGCTCACGTGAAAGTATGAAGTATTTCGGTCTCCCAATTTAAGCCATTTTTTGTGGACTTCTGTTTCCAGTACAATTCCTCTTGCGCCCATTCTCTAGCAAGTTGATCCTCCAAGGCCGAGATACTTTCGATATGAAGTTCACGCCCCTCAGATTCCAGCTCCTTAACTTCAGCAATCACATGGTCAATCTTTCTTCTGGAATTAAGATTTTGCTTCACGCGCCATGATTTCAGGGCCAACCTGCAGTTCTTTATTTTCTGATTCAAAGAAAACAATCGAGAACCCGAGATACTTTGATCCCATTGATGCTGCACAATCGCCTAAACTTCCTCGTATTTGAACCATCTTGCATCAAATCTAAACGGGGTCGCACGTCTCTTACCACCCACCACAGTTTTCAAAAGTAGTGCTTTATGGTCAGAACCCACACAATTAAGATGCTCCATTGAGGCCTAGTTATACTACAGCTACCATTGGGATGATACCAAAGCCCTATCTAGCCAGGATTCAATAAACTCGTCACCCTGTCGATTATTCCTCCAAGTGAAAGGATATCCATTAAAACCCAAGTCGGCCAAGCCACAATCCCCGATAAAAGATTGAAACCTAACCAAACTTCCTCGATCACGCTGTATCCCTCCACGTTTTTCATTAGGATTGATAAGCACCCGACAATGCCATTAAGGGTGCGGTAGGTCCTTAGTTTAGTTTAATTTCATCGTTAAATTAGTCTTTTTTATTTGATATTGCACGTAAGGTATCTTTTTAGTGTTTTCAGGTAAATCGTGTGAATAAGGCATGTTTTGACGTCAAGGATGGTCCGAGTGCATCCAAGTACCCGAGGAACCTATGAAGACTCTGTCGGCCTTTGAAAATCTGTCTAAGTATGGAAATATGACTTTTCGAAAAAGTATCGATTTTCAAGATAAAAAATGGCGGTAATTGATCCTTGGATTTTTCTAAGAGCAATTTCAAATTTGCAAGGTTTTATTTAAAAGGTAAGGTCATATTTTGAGCCATTTCTTAGATAGAAAAGCGTGTTGTTTTCTATTTTACACTAAAAGCTAGGGGTTAACATTTTGAATGGATTGAAATCTCAAAATTCTGGTAATGCCATTGTTTTCAAATGGGGGGGGGGGGGGTACTTCCTTGTTTTCTTTAAATAAATTAAAGAAAAGAAAAGGTAAAATCAAGGTTTAAAATGTAATCTTTACTTAAGTTTAGAGAATGAAAATAAGATGCTGTGAAAGCTGTTAGGTGCTTTGGAAGCTGCTGGGAGCTGTGAAGCTGAAGTGCTGAAGATAAGAGGTTCGGTACCAGTACCACTTCAATAGATGTATCGGTACCAAGTGAACTAGTCAAAGTCAGTTAGCAACTTCGGTACCGGTACCATGTTAGCTTTTGTATCGGTATCGAACGGGTTAGCAACAGCCTTATTAATCTCGGTATCAGTACCGAGAGCCTTCGGAGCAGAATCTTCAGAGTATCTTTGGGATATTCTGTGCGCAAAACAGGCACTACAAGAAATTTAGGATCTCCCAACAATTTTTTAGGAACGGTTAAAAAAGCCGTTGGTATAGATGGTGTATAGTAACGGTTTCCAAAACGTTACTAGAAACAGGACTATAGCAACGGTTTTCATGTGACCGTTAGTAGATTACAACACTATAGCAATGGTTTTCATTAACTGTTGCTAAAAACTGGACTATAGCAACGGTTTTCATTAACCGTTGCTAAAAACTGACCTTTAGCAACGGTTTTCAATAACCGTTACTATAAACTGGTCTACAGCATCGGTTTTCATTAACTGTTACTAGAAACCAGATTTAAACAAAAAGAATTAAAAAAAACCGGTTAGTATAGTATAAATATTAAAAGGTGTATAATTTTTCACAATTTATTAGCTAGCACAGTTGGTTCGCGCACGCGCGCGCACACACGAGGTCGGAGGTTCGATTCTCAGGGGAGCAAGAATATTTCGCCCGCCACGTGGGCTGCCACGTCAGCGCCAAGTAGGCTGCCACACGAGTGCCACATTAGCGCCACGCGGGCGACATGTGGCTGCCACGCCAGCGCCACGTGGAGGCTTACGTCACACAGTGGTTGGTTTTTAAAAAAATGAAAATTGCCTTTAGCAACGGTTATAACCGTTGCTAATGAAACCGTTGGTAAAAAAAAATCTATACCAACGCTCGTCAAAACCGTTGCTATACCTCTATAGCAACGGATATATTGCAACGGTTTGGCTGAACCGTTGGTATAGCCTAAACGGGTCTCTACCAACGGTTTTTGGGCTTTTTGGCAACGCTTTCGACCGTTGCTATAGAACGATTTTCTTGTAGTGAGGGGTGATATAAATTCTCTGTTATGTCACTATTGCACGATAAGGACAGAAATGTACACATTTTTAGATCTAGAATAGGATTTGAATTTCTTTTTGAATTGTTCTTGGTGTTTTTCATTTTTTCAGCACTTAAACTTCAATTTTCTACTTTAAGTAATTTTATTTTGCTATTTTTGTCTTCATTAAAGTTGTAGCTACGCTTCCGATCTATCATAATCTCTAATTTATTTCAAGTCTTGTTATTTCAATATGTTAGCTAGATTTTTGCTTGCTTTTATTTCTCTAGATATGAGTGAGAAGTTTTTAAAGGTTAGGTCATGGGGAGATTAGCATCTCATGGCTTGAGTTAAATTTGCTTTTCTCATCATAAAGTTTGAATTTTTGGTTCGAAAATTGATGTGTAGTTCGGATTTGTTTGTCAAATTGCTAAGGTGTTAACCTCATTGATCATGTGTAGGTAAGAGCGAGCTTACTTACCACACATGATGCTTGGAGCTTTGTCACTCGAGGTGTTTGCCAAATGAATTCTATAGCTAGCTTGGTAATTGAACCATGTATCTTCCGGGTTGAGAAGCTTAGTTGAGTATCTCAAACCGAGTAGCAGGATGAGAAGAGTGATTTGACTTGAGTTGTGGGTGTTAGGTTCTCCTAGACCTAGCCTGCCTTTTATTCTAGTAATTCGCTGTTAATTTAGTCTTTAAATTTCCACCGCATAAAGTAAAACAAAGTTGGCGGTCTAAAAGCCGAAAACCCTTGTTTACATCTACAAATCCATCCAAGCCGTAACAAATATTCTCTTAGATACGATCCCGGTCTTCCGGATTATTATGCTTCAATGTCCTCCAAACTAGTCCCATTTTGTGGCAACTGGTTATAAGGTTTTTCAAGGCCATAAATTGGTTTTCAGAGCCTCTTTTTAACCCGGCCATAAATCCATTTTCTGATTTTTGGTCAAAAATGGGTGTAAACACCATGTTGATTTGATTAATTTGGAGGAAAACTGTTTCGATGACAACTCTAATTGGATGACGGAAGTAAGAACTGTAGGGAGTTATTCCCGAATAGGACCAAGGAGGGCCCGAACACGTTGTAAAAAGGAGTCATCGTGTTATATAGTATTCGGCAATATGGACCAGTGACATGAGAAGTCGTTGGTCCAGGAAGGTTGTACGGGGTCTAGGTTCGGTTGACATGAGAAGTCATTAGTCCAAGTAAGGAAAGCTCCAAAGAAGACAATGGTCCAAATAATTGATAAAAGACCAGTTGCATGTGAAGTGACTGGTCTATGCAGTCTGTTCGGCGATAAGACAGCCGAACAAAGAAAGAAATATCAGATGTTGGAGTAAAGGAAACACTCTGGAAGGGTCCAGAAACAATGGAATTCCGTTAAGGAATAAGATCCCGAGAAAGTAGGATCTAGAAAAGATACCCAACGGAATGGGATGTTCGACTTTTTATGGAAAAGAGTCCTCCAAGGATTAAAGTAATGAACTGGTAAGGGAACGAGAATCCAATATATCCTGGGTTTCCTATACGAGGTAGGAAACCTAGGGCAACATAGATACTTGGGCAGCAAGCATCCATGAATCTATAAATATAAGGTAAACCTAAAGGTGAAAGGTACGCAATACATTGCACTCATACGTGACTTTCTATTGATATTTAGGGTTTATTACCAGTACGTGATACTAATTAAGGCATCGGAGGGCTTTTGCCACGAGAGGCAAAGGTGCACTCACTTCTTGTCTGTTTTGTAGATCATGAATTCCGACGACGAATTAAGGTTCCGGTCAAGAGACACGAGAAGCCGTTACAATCTAGTGTAGAATAAATCCCTACTTGTATTTGTCCACCCACAAGAACTTTGGGATGCAATATGCAGCTTTTCACTGGCATCCATCGGAAAGATGCTTTTCTCGATGAAACCCCATTAAAGAGAGAAATCGGGTCTTTGGCCATTACCACAATGGTCATAGAAGATGGTGGTTGCCCAACAGAGCTGGCCAAATATGGAAAAAAAAAAGGGGGAAATGACGGCCAATAGCATGTTTTGATAATTAATACCCGCTAAGGATATTTTTAGTATTAACAAATGTTTTTAGCTTGTCTTTAACAGGTATTAATTATCAAAATACGTTCTGGACCGTCATTTTCCCAAAAAAAAAATACACGGGATGAGTGAGAGGTCAATTTCGCATTCATGACTTGGCGTGATGAATTGCACGGATATCTCTCTCTTTTTCCTCTTCGTGGGTTTTGGCAGCCCTTGGGGTATTTTGTCTCTTCCTGCAAAAGAGTCAGCAAAAGTGAATATCTTTTCCCATTGCTGCTTTGTTCCTTGGGTGTTATGTCAACTTCCCAACTAAAATATTCTGAAGTACCAAAAAAAAACCCTTCCCAACTCAATTTTTTTTTATTTTTTATAAGTTAGTCAAATTAAATTCAGGAAATTGCTAAATAATGCTTGTTTATATTGAGGCCAGCCTGCTGAGAGCCAAATTCATTTTGAGTGATTTGGAGAATTTGATTAGAAATAACCCAAGAGACACGTTTTTTGTTTGTTATTTATTTTATCTTAGAGCCTATGTCATAAACTAAATGGATAGTCTCTCTCTTTGTTTTTGCAATTTCTGAAAAATTCAACTTTGGTTCATAATTTTATATTTTTTGACACTTCATTTCCGTTAACTTTCCCTAAAAGCTAAAAGAAAATTTAATTAACCACTAGAAACTAACCATCATGTCGAGTATTTAAGTTAATTTGAACCCCTTATCATCTCACAATTAGTGGTCTATATTTCACTACACAGATTGATTTTGTTTTATTGAAGGTATGAACAAACAACAAGCACATAGAAATACATGTCCATTGTCCCTAAATTTTTATTTTGGTATTTTAATTTTTTCTAATTTTTGGATTAATCATTCAACTCAAGAAGAGTTATCAAAAAAAGTACAAAAATACGGACCATAGTTTAATATTTTTTTATTATATAAAATGACTCTACAAAAAGAGATATCCATTATTGGGTATCTTATTCTCTTCTTAGTGTATATTCTTTTTGCTTCTTGTCATTATTTAATTTTTAGACTTTTCTTCCTGAGGTGAATGACCAATTCTAAAAATCTAATGTCAATCAAATAAAAATTCAAATTTAAGAAGAACGGAGCCATTGTGATCGAGTTGGTCAATTAAACAAAAAATTCATGCCCTAGGGAATCATTAATTATCCTTTTCAAGTTGATTGTATCCATATTGTCCACTCCTTGTGGGAGTGGTTGCCAGGCTCTCTTGGGTGGATCATGTCTTTTAAAGCTGTATGGTATATTGTCGAAGTGTATGGGACCATCTACGGATTTTAATTCGACAACTAACGATCGAGAGCCATTTATTGTCGAGATGAGATTTGAGCGCGTCGTGAAATGCACGATCCGAGGGCTTAAAGGTGCGTCACGGTGCTGCGCACACCACTGCACAACACCATCTCATATTGGATGAAAAGTCTAGTGGGACTGTCTCCACTAGACCTTAATGGTCCCCACATTTGCTTGCACAATGTCGATTCAATTATTAATCATTAGACAAAGAGTGGGCAAATGAGACGGATGGACTCAAAGTTATCAATCTCTTACAAGTAGCGTACCATTTTTTTTATTGAGACGGTATGTATTGGTATTGATTTATCTCAATACCATTTTGGATTTATTGCAATATACATTTTCAGATATTTTTAATATACTTATGTACAATTTAAAACTTAAAATAGAAAAAATAAAACTAATTCTAACATTCTGAATCACCTTAATACTAGGTCTAATAACAAATTAACATGATTAATATAAAATAGGCACCAGATTTTGTTAAAATACCTTAAAATTCATGTGTCGGGTTCCAATGCCGATTGGGAGACAGAAGAGTAAGTTCATGACCAAAGCATCGGTTGCTTCCACTTTTGTTCTTCTTCGACTGCCTTTTTATCGATATATATATATATATACAACACACACAAAACTTCTAATAAGGGCGCCCTTACCGTATTACGGTAAGAACGTCCCTTTCCCGACCAATTTGCTATGATCCGAGCCGCTCAATGTGTTCAGAACGTGATTTTAAGGGTACTTGCGAGAAATTAGCAAAAAAAAAAACCGAAAAGGGCTTGATCCGAGCAATTTTTGTTTGTATTTTATCGAACGGTTCAAATATAAACTGCTCAAATCAAGCCCTTTCCGGTCATTTTTTTTGCTTATTTCATGAGTGTACCCTTAAAATCACATTTTGAACACATTGAGCGGCTCGGATCATCAAAATTTGGTCGGAAAAGAGAAGAAAAGGGGAAGCCCTTACCGTAATACGGTAAGGGCGCCCTTATTAGAAGCTTACTGTGTGTGTATATATATATTAGCATTTGTATTGGTCAAGATTCCAGTACAAGCTGATAGTACACCCGGTATCAATCGGTATAGGCTGGAATTTTGTCCAGTATGGATCACCAAGATTGTGTACCGTTTTATGACCAATATGGGCCGGTACCGTATGTGATTAACAACACTGGGATGGACCCCGCTAGTAGGTGTGAAAACAGAGAGGAAGGATGTGGAAAAGAATACATGGGGTGGGTGAGAGGTCAATTTTGCATTCAAGACTTGAGTATGTTCATTTTGGGCTCAAGTCTCAACCTTTTCTCTCTTGGCACAGTTTCCAATAGATTTTCTCTCAATGATTACTTTTATTTCTCTAACTTATTACTTTTATTTCTCCGCGAGTTTTGGTAGACCTTGAGTTATTTTCTCTCTTCCAATAAAAGATTCAGCAAAAGTGAATATCATTTTCCATTGCTTTGTTTCTTATTGGTGTTTATGTTAACACAGTTGATAGGGTAGAAATTGGGGAAAAAAGAAAGAGAGAAAAAAAAAAAGCAGAAGCGTGTTGGGGAGAGGAAGGAGTGCCACATAAGAAGGAGGAAGCCTACATGTAATTAAGGAGATTTGAGCATCGGGGATTTGGAGGTTTTTGAAGGAAAAACACTTTTGATTTTAGTATGGCAGAGGCTGACAACATCCCAGTTTTCCCTTACCATCCCCCCTTTCTCTTCAAATCCAAAGCTACTCCGTAAATCACCAAAGAAAAAAAAAAAATGGCAGAGGCTGTGTTCATTTTCGTAGCCGTCTCCGCACCCTATCTCCGAGAAAAGTTGAACTTGTTGAGCGGAGTACGGGAAGACATCGAATACATAAAAGGCGAATTCGAGCGCATGAAACATTTCCTGAGAGTTGCTGATGCCATAGAAGATAGAGATCCAAACATCAAAGTATGGGTGAAGCAAGTTCGTGAAGCTGCATATGACACTGCGGATGCTCTTGACATGTACATGCTTCGCCTCAGATCTAGACATCATCATAGCACCAAATTCCACGAGTTTGTAAGTAAGGTTTCTTTCTTTATTAAGACTTTAAAAGCTCGCCACCAAATTGCTTTTGAACTAAAAAGAATCAAGTCCAAAATCATCAGTATTTCTGAGGGTCATCAACGATATAGTGCCATATATGGCGAAATAGAGCAAGGCTCAAGCTCTACTCATTCAGACATCACATGGTATGATTGTCGTGGTGATGCCCTTCTACTCAAAGAAGCTGACCTTGTGGGCATTGACAAGCCCAAATCACACTTGATTCAATGGCTGGTGGATGAGGATCCTCAACTCAAGGTGCTTTCTGTAGCAGGTATGGGTGGATTGGGCAAAAGCACCCTTACAAAAAAAGTCTACGACGACACACGAGTGACGAGACACTTCCAGAACCATGCTTGGATCACTATTTCTGAATCATTCAAGGTCGAAGAGCTTTTAAAACACATTATTCGAGTTCTCTTTGAAGAATTCAAGCAACCACCCCCACGAGGAATGGACAGTATGGATGCAAACAGCTTGAAAGGTATAATTAATGCTTTTTTGCAGCAAAAGAGGTATGTGCTTGTTTTTGATGATGTATGGAGTATTTATGCATGGCAAGTTTTAAGAATCGTACTTCCTGAATGCAATTGCGGCAGTCGAGTAATTTTGACAACAAGAAATGTTGATTTAGCATCTTTTGCTAGCGAAGAATATCATGGCATGGTGTATAATCTCCAGCCCCTGCCTCCCAAAGAGTCATGGGCCTTGTTTTGCTCAAAGACATTCAAGGAGAATTCTTGTCCTTCATATTTGGAAGATCTTTCTAAAAAAATCTTGGGAAAATGTGAGGGGTTACCACTTGCAATAGTGGCAATTAGTAGTTTGTTATCAACAAAAGAGAAGAGTGTGGATGAGTGGGAGAAAATTAATCGCGGCCTTGGTGCAGAACTAGAAGGAAATGACAAACTCATGAGCTTGACTAACATATTGTTCCTCAGTTTCTTTGGTTTGCCTTACTATCTTAAGTTATGTTTCTTGTACTTGAGTATTTTTCCAGAGGATTGTCTCATTGATCACTGGAGATTAATTCGGTTGTGGGCGGCGGAAGGATTTATAGAAGTGAAAGAAGGAATTACAATAGAAGAAGTTGCTGAGGGCTACCTCAATGAGCTAATGAACAGAAGTTTAGTTCAAGTGACACACGTCACGATAGATGGAAGGTTTAGAGCTTATCGGATCCATGACCTTTGGCGTGAAATGATAATTGCGAAGTCAAGAGAGCAAAACATTGTCACAATCGCAAGTGAAAGAGGCGGAGCGTGGCCTGAGAAATTGCGACGCCTCTCGGTCCACCATAATTTGGAAGATATTCAGCAAGACATTTGTTTCACTCGCCTACGTTCTTTACTTGTGTTCAACGCAACAGATGCGTTGTCCATGTTGTCAACTGTTGCAACCTTAGGCAAGGGTGTAAGGCTACTAACAGTGTTAGACTTGAGAGGAGCACAACTGAAAACATTCCCCCATGAAATTGTGATCCTCTTTAATCTTACTTATCTAAGTTTGAGGGCGACAAATATAAAAACAATCCCGAAATCGATCAGAAAGCTCAAGAAGCTAGAAGTATTGAATCTGAAAGAAACAAATGTCACCGAGTTGCCTGATGAGATCTTAAAGCTCCAGCATCTTCGCCATCTATTGTTGTATCGCTACGACAACGCCCATTGTTATTTTCCTTTTGGTGATTCAATTGGCTTCAAAGCCCCGGCGGGAATAGGAAGTTTGTTGTACTTGCAGAAACTATGTGGTGTTGATGCAAACGAAGGGAATAATAGTGGTATTGTGCTAAGAGAGGTGGGGAAGCTAACTCAACTGAGAAGATTGCTCATTACAATGCTACAGAAGGAAGATGGGACTATGCTATGTTCTTCCCTTGAGAAGCTAAAGAACCTTCGCTCCTTGTACGTTGCGGCAACAAAAGAAGATGAGATCATTGATTTAGATTCTTTGTCTTTGCCTCCTCAACTTCTTCAGAGACTCTATCTAAAAGGACGTTTGGAGAAGATACCGCACTGGATACCATCTCTTCACAACCTGAAAAGATTATTGTTAGGGTGGTGTAAGTTAAAAGATATTGATCCACTGCAATCCCTTCAAGATTTGCCCAATTTGCTTCACCTTGGACTTGCTACTGCATATGAAGGAGATGGATTGTTTTTCAAGGCTGGTGGGTTTCAAAAGCTTAAAGAATTGTGGTTGGTTCGCTTAGCAGGATTGAAATGGGTGAGAGTGGAGTCTAGCTCGATGCCTCTTCTTGAAAATCTATACCTTCAAGACTGTAAATTGATGATGGAGTTGCCCTCAGGTGTTGAACATTTGGCCAACCTTCAATATCTTGACTTGACTGATATGTCTGAAACATTAATTTCGAGCTTGAATAGAGGCTTACAAGGTGGGGACTATTGGAAAATTGCACACGTCCCTAAGGTTTGGATTGGGGAAGACCGGTCGTCAGTTACGAGCTTGACTGATATGTCTAGACGGTCTGGTTATTGGACCGGTCATTATCTATGATACGGTAGAACGGGAGGGGATGAGGATCTTCAAGATTGGTTTATCCCCGCTATTGATGTGCCCATTTTTCTCTTAGTATTTTTTTGTTTTTGGCGTTTGTGAGAGCTTGTAAACTTGTTTGTGTAATCATGTTGTGAATTAGATATTTCTTTTGCGTACTTCTTTTGTCTTGAATAAATTACTTTATCGAGAACCTTATATTTGATGTAATCAGGTTGACAGAATTTAGAAGTTCAAAGTATGCCTTCGGTTTATCGGTTTGCAACAATTTTGTGCCTTCGGTTAATTTTTTTTTCCAGTTTCCTAGGTATGCAAAAAGCATTTACTTTTTTTTTTTGTCTAAAATCTTTTCTGGGTGATTTTTACTTTTCGTAACTTTTTTTGTCGAAATTTTTGAGATTAATCCTTCGGCTCGACAAAATGAATCAGAAAAGTATAAAAACGTAGATTAATGTTTGAAAAACTTTATATAAGAGGACACTTTAGAAAAAAAAGAAGACAAATGTTTCATACTTTTCGGCTTTAGTAAACTTTTTTTTTACTTTTGATCATAATTTTTTCATTTTTGAACTCATCTCATCTTATCAAGAAGAATGATTAATCGAAGAAATAAACACAAATTGCAAAAAAAAAAAATTTAAATGACGAACAAAAACATACAAAACGAGAAAGACAAAAAAGTTGGAACTGGATAATGAAGTGTAAACCAAGACTTGTTTTAGCGACACTCTGCCATTATCACTTCCAAGTACCATTACATGACCCCAGTACCATAGGTGTGGATTTCTACGCAAAGTGGGTGGCTCTCATGTCAATTATGTGTAATGAAAAGAAAAAAAAAATCTAGAACACGGCATGACAGTGCTCCAGGAACACTTTTAACAATTATTTAAGTTGAGAGAGTGTGTGTTACTCAAACACTATTAGGCAGAGCCCACAACATTTGTACCTATAAGTAATCCAGCGTGTTCCAGGTTAGCTTACACGGATCTCGGATTAACCCCTACAGTCCTCCTATAGCCGTTTCATGCGCTTATGCGTGAGGGTACGTAAGAGGCCCCAAAAGTTTCTGATAAGGAGAATCGAACCTTAAACCTTACAAAGGAGCAAACCCCTTAAATCTAGGCAAAACCACTTGGCCATCTCCTTGGGGCTGAGCTCAAAACTTTGGTGAGAGAGAAGAAATACCAAAGCAAATCAACCTACTCACAACTACATGTACTTCTTTGCAAGTGAAATAGGACGAATTAAATAGGACCAACAATTGAAGGGTGATTTAAAGGCTCCCATCGGAGATGCTCTTACTCATAATGAATTTAGGTCTGCGAACATGGATCGAAGCGGCAATAAAATTATGAAACAACAAACAATTAGACTTTTAACTTAATTTAAGAAAAGTAGGCTCTAGAATTAATAGGAGCAAGTAAACAAACAAAAACACAATTAACCGTGTCTCTTGGGTCATTTCAAATCAAATTCTCCTTATGATTACTGTGAATGAATTTAGCTCGTAGCAGAACCAGTTGCCCTCAAAAGAAACAAGCAATAGCAACTCGTGAATCCTAACATCCAGAAGGGAAAAAAACCAAATACTGGTTTCGGAAGTTAACATTGAACAATTAAGAAAGTTAGTGGCGTTGGCTATTTTTGGATATTTTCGAATTCGGACAAACCATTAGAGTCTGTACTTATTTAATCTTTTTTCATTTGGGTTTGAGAGTTAATTAGTTTGTTTGAATCTAGATACTCCACCTGGTGGTTGAAAGTAGAGGAGAAGCTTTCGTTCGTGCCAAAGGAATTGGAACTCGTTTAAAAAGGGTATACGCACTTCATGTGCATCCCACTTTGTTTTGGGGCTAAATAATTTTCCATGCCGTTTACACCTATTTTTGACTCTTTTGGAAAGAGTCAATGATTGAGTTCCACGTGGTAAGTGGGCCCGAACTCATGGTCAGCAAAGAGTCAAAATCAAGTGGGCTCGCTTGGTTGGTTAATGAGAAAGTCAAAGTCGATCAAGTCCAAGTGCAAAAAGGATCAACGGTTGAAGAACTAATCCCAAAATGACAAGGGTATACTAGATTTGTCCTACCCTAATATTCAAAAACAAACTCCTATGTACTTTTCAGGGTAGTTGAGATTTTTCAGGGTCTGATTGCATTCACAGACAGATTTTCAGAGAATATTCCTTCATTCCCTTGAATTTTAAGCATTAAAAATGTTAAATACATGAGGATCAGTCATGAATGTCACGTGACATATAATGAAGCATGTTTCAATTGAATATGTTTAGTGGGAAGAGAAAATTCAGAGAATAGTCCCTGAAAATAGGAATTTTGCTAGTTTTTGACCTATTCAAAGGGTCACATGGCAATCATGAGGGGATTTCGATTTTCAATCAACGTCTACAATCAATTTGAGCTTAAAGGAAGTGATTTGAAGACATGGGACACATGTCGCATTCTCAGAGCCTAAATTCAAGGGACGGCTGACAGCTTTTCAGGGCATATTCAGGGAATAGTCCTCCACTATGATGGTAACTAGGAAGTTATTGCTACATGGAGCATGAGTGAGCCATGTTTATAGCAGAAATAGTTCGTGATGCTTGATAGTGGGAAAAGGTCTTGAAAAATAGAAGTTATGTCACTTTTTGACCGATTCAAAGAGTCACGTGGCATCAATCACGTGAGTTACCACCAATATCAATGGTGGTACATATTTTTAGCTTTTTTGAATAAGTTGGGAGCAATTTTTTGCAGAGGACACGTTGACCATTTTCAATGCCTTATCTGCTGTTTTTCAGGGTCTTTACTGCCTCTTGCCTCATCATTTCAATACCAATTTTTACAGCTTCTCAGCATACTTTCCAGCACTTTTCTTTTCACGAAAGACTTGTAATTCCAATATTACTAATGGCTTTTGTTTCTTGTTCCATTTTATTATTCACTAAATACTAAGTCCTTCACGAGTAAGGCAAATTCAAACCAATTCTTATGGCCTTTCCCAAAAGGTTGTGAAGCAATCGCTTGCAAGAAGTCAGATCAGGGTACCACGACTCCCTAATTCGTTTGGACCATGCACGGTCTTGGCATGCCCACATCACTCGAACTCGACGTTCCCAGAACACAGGGCACGTTACGTTTTTGGAGCAAACACATGCATTCTTTGATGTCATGATTTATGTCTTGTTGGTTTTGCATAAAGTTTAGTGATAGCCTTAGGTTTTGTGCCTTGTCTTAGAGTTTAAAGTTGTGTTTGGATGGCAGACATCTTAGGGGGAATGAGAATGTGATTTCAGAACTCTAAAATTTCTATGTTTAGGAAGAGCTTGAATTAGAATAACCAACTGGGGCTAGCTTAGTGCGTTGGCCAGGACTCTTGCATCACACTAAGTGGTCAAAAGTTTGAATCTCTCTCCACCTGCGTGTAGGTATTCTTCTCTTAGAGGGCTTTTCATTTCTTTCTTTGTTTTACCCTATAATGGGTTTATTTCTTGTATTGGTCGAGTTGCTTGTTGGGCTTGGTTATTTCGTAGACTCTCACATTCATGTACGTAGTGTCCTGGGTTTATACTCTGTACTTCATATCTGGTTTGTACTTTGTACTTTATATCTGATGTAAAAATCACTCTTCCATCGATTAAATAAAAAAAAAAGAAATTAGAATTTAAATATTGATCTCTCAATCTAGAAGCAATCACTTGAATAGACGAGGAATCTAAGCTGTCAAAATCTCTTAGCTTATCAAATTCTATTTTGTTTGATGTAGAACACGTGGCAGTCCAATTTCATGATTAGTTAGACCGGGCGAAGCCTCAAAAGCCCAAACAATGTTTATTAATTAGTTGTGGATTACCCAAATTGGCAAATTTTGGACTAACTCGGAATTGGCCCAAACTTGGTGGGCTGACTCAAAATCACGTTGCGGTCAATATTCACCACCCTAAGTCGTGACCCATGAAAGATGTTGGCCTAATTCATTTGTTTAGGCCTTCAATTTACGTTTTTGCCATTTTAGGAAAATATTAAAACGTTAATAACTCTTAGCCGATAGTTTCTTTTTGGTTGGTTCTTTTTGAGAAAGTCTTATTTTTCTTTCTAATTTTTAATTTTGTTAGTTTTCCAAATTTTTGGGATACTTCGTTTTTAAGGTAGGGTTTGCTAGGGTTAGGGCTCTTTTCCTATAAAAGGGGTTGTAATCTATTATGCAGTCATCTTTTTATCAATAATATTCTCATACTTTGTGTCTTTCTTGTGGATTCGAGTTTCTACCTTCGTTTGGATTGGTACGCAACTAATCTCTTTGTGCATTCCATTGCGTCATTTTATCTAGCTAGAAATTTTCTTAATTGTAATCGTCCGATCATGTTTACCATTATAATGTCAGTAGTTTCTCTTTCTCGCAATCGTTAGATTAGTTTTAGCTTGTTAATTCCACAAACTTTCTCTTTTGCTTTAATTTCTGCTAACATCCTGCTGGGTTTTCACGCTTACCTGTTATCATTAATGAAGGAATCAACATTGTGCAAAGAAAGGAATCAACATGGCTTTAATTTCCCGCTAACAATGTTGTGGAAAGAAATAAGGACAGATATTCAACATAGACAGTCCAAAAAATGGCAGAGGGCGCTGTGTTCGAACTTCTATCCAACTTCGCACCCTATCTCCAAGAAAAGTTGAACTTGTTGAGCGGAGTACGGGAAGACATTGAATACATAACAGACGAATTCGAGCGCATGACACATTTTCTCAGAGTTGCTAATGTTATAGAAGATAGAGACCCAAAAATCAATGTATGGGTGAAGCAAGTTCGAGAAGCTGCATATGACACTGCTGATGCTCTTGACATGTACATGTTGCGCCTTAGACATCATCATAGCACTGGATTCCACATGTTTCTATGTAAGGTTTCTTTCTTTATTAAGACTTTAAAAGCTCGCCACCAAATTGCTTCTGAAGTTAAAGGTCCAGAATCATCAATATTTCCATGGGAAATCAGAGATATAGTGACATATATAGCAAAATAGAGCAAGGTTCAAGCTTTGCAAATTCAGTCCTCGCATGGTATGATTGTCGTGGCGATGCCCTTCTACTCCAAGAAGCTGACCTTGTGGGCATTGTCAAGCCCAAATCACAATTGATTCAGTGGCTGGTGGATATGACGATCCTCGACTGAAGGTGCTTTCTGTAGCATGAACGGGCGGATTGGGCAAAACCATCCTTACAAAAAAAGTATACGACGATGCAACAGTGAAGAGGCACTTCCAGAACCATGCTTGGATCACTGTTTCTGAATCATTTAAGGTTGAAAAGCTTTTAAAAGACATGATTCAAGTTCTCTTTGAAGATGTCAGGCAACCAGTCCCACAAGGAGTGGACAGTATGGATGCAAACAGCAAGGTATAATTAATGCCTTTTTGCAACAAAAGAGGTATGTGCTTGTTTTTGATGATGTATGGCATATTGATGCATGGCAAGTTTTAAGAATCGTACTTCCTGAATGCAATCACGACAGTCGAGTAATTTTGACAACAAGAAATGTAGATTTAGCTTCTCTTGCTAGTGAAGAATATCATGGCATGGTGTATAAACTCAAGCCCTTGACTCCAAAAGAGTCATGGGCCTTGTTCTGCTCAAAGACATTCAGGGAGAATTCTTGTCCTTCATATTTGGAAGATCTTTCTAAAAAAATCTTGGCAAAATGCGAGGGGTTCCACTTGCAATAGTGGCAATTAGTGGTTTGTTATCAACAAAGGAGAAGAGTGAAGATGAGTGAGAGAGGATTTACCATGGCCTGGGTGCGGAACTAGAAGGAAATGACAAACTCATGAGCATGAAAAAGATATTGTCCTCGGTTACTTTGATTTGCCTTGGTATCTTAAGCTATGTTTTTTGTACTTGAGTATTTTTCCAGGAGATTGTCTCATTGATCACTGGAGATTAATTCGGTTGTGAGTGGCAGAAGGATTTGTAGAAGTGAAAGAAGGAATGACAAGAGAAGAAGTTGCTGAGAGCTACCTAAATGAGCTAATAAATAGAAGTTTAGTTTATGTGATAAAAATCAAGCAAGATCAAAGGTTTGAAGCTTATCGGATCCATGACCTTTGGCGTGAAATGATAATTGCGAAGTCAAGAGAGCAAAACATTGTCACAATAGCAAGTGAAAGAGGCGGAGCATGGCTTGAGAAATTGCGACGCCTCTCGGTCCACCATAATTTGGAAGATATTCAAGAAAGTATTTGTTTCACTCGCCTTCGTTCATTACTCGTGTTCAGTGCAATAGATTCAGTATCCATTTTGTCAAAGCTTGCATCCTTAGGCGAGGGTGTATAGCTACTAACAGTGTTAGACTTCAGCGGAGCACAATTGGAAACATTCCTGCATGAAGTTGTGAACCTCCTTAATCTTACTTATCTAAGTTTGAGGGCGACCAATGTAAAAATGATCCCAAAATCAATCGGAAATCTTAAGAAGATAGAAACATTGGATCTGAAAGAAACGAATGTCACCGAGTTGCCTGATGAGATCTTGAAGCTCAAACATCTTCGCAATCTCTTGTTGTATCGCTACAACGTCGACGACCAGATTTATTTTTCTTTTCACTATGTAATTGGCTTCAAAGCCCCTACGGGAATAGGAAGTTTATTGTACTTGCAAAAATTATGTGCTATTGATGCCTCTGTTAGGATTGTGCGAAGAGAGGTGGGGAAGCTAACTCAACTGAGGAGATTGTTCATTGTAAGGCTATAGAAGGAAGATGGAACTGTGCTATGTTCCTCCCTTGAGAAGCTAAACAACCTTCGCTCATTGTCCGTTGCGGCAATGGAAGAAGATGAGTTCATTGATTTAGATTCTTTGTCTTTGCTGCCTCGATTTCTTCGAAGCCTCTTCCTAGGCGGATGTTTGGAGAAGATACCGCACTGGATACCATCTCTTCACAACCTGAAAAGATTACGGTTATGGTGGAATAAGTTAAAAGATATGTTGATCCGCTACAATCCCTTCAAGGTTTGCCCAATTTGCTTTGCCTTGAACTTAGCACAGCATATGAAGGTGATAGAATTGTTTTTCAAGGCTGGTGGGTTTCAAAAGCTTAAACAATTGTGGTTGGTTCACTTAGTAGGATTGAAATGGGTGAGAGTGGAATCTAACTCGATGCCTCTTCTTGAAGAGCTATATCTCCGAGACTATAAATTGATGATGGAGTTGCCCTCAGGTGTTGAACATTTGGCCAACCTTAAATATCTTGAATTCAGTGATATGTCTGTAACATTTGTTTCGAGCTTGAATAGAGACTTACAAGGTGGAGACTATTGGAAGATTGCACACGTCCCTAAGGTTTGAATTGGGGTCTCCAAATCAGGTTATTTTACCAGTCGTTATCTACCATAGAACGGTAGGGAACAGGATCTTCGAGATTGGATTATCCCAGCTATTATTGTGCCCTTTTTTCCCACATATTTTTTTGGCGTTTGTGAGAGCTTGAAAACTTAATTGTTTGTGTGATCATGTTGTGAATTGGATATTCTTTTACATACTTGTTTTTGTCTTGAATTAATTACTTTGTCGAGATCCTCATATTTGATGTAATCAGCTTGGCAGAATTTAGAACTTCAAAGCATGCCTTCGGTTGATCGGTTTGCTACAATCTTGTAGGTGAAGTTCAACACATCTCTAGAGGAACCTAATTTCCCTTGGTGCTGATTCAAAATATTTGATATGTGAATTTTCCTCGGTAATTTTTTTTTGCTCGGTGATGTTTTTTTTCCACATTTTTACTTATGCAAAAAGCATTTACTTTTTCGTCTAAAAACTTTTTTCAGTAATTCTTGCTTTTCGTAAGTTTTTTTGTTTAGTTTTCGTTGTAGTTTTTGAGGTTAATCTTTTGTCTTGACGAGATGAATCAAAATAGTATAAAAATGTGGAACGATTTTTAGTGCCCGATCCCTAGAGCACCAAGGGGCGGTGCTCCAAGGTCCTTCTCCATAACACATAGGTGTGGAATCCAACACAAAGCGCATGGCTCCCATGGCGATGTGTGGTGAAAATGAAAATTCTGGAACACGACGTGACAGTTCTCCAGGAGCACGATTGATTATTCAAGTACGGAGGGTGTGTGTTACTGAAACACTATTACGCTGCAGAGCCCACAACTTTTGTGAGAGAGAAGATCGAAATGCCTGGGGACTGAAAATTTTCAAAGGAGATAGAGAATGCAATGACTTCAATTTCTGTTTTGCACAAAAAAGTTCCTCGCGGTGTGAGGAATGAGCATGGGCGTGCCAGGACTTGTCACGTCCAACGTAAAGGATCGAGTGCCCTTTTCTGACTTCTTAACTGTGAAAGCGCAAGTGTTGTGATCTTAAGTGTGAGATCACAATGGAGGTTCGTTGTTTGCCACAACGGTTGTGGACTTAGTAATTTCCTAACCGTGTAGAAAAGAAGAACAACGTAAAATAACTTTCTTATATTAGAATAATAAAATTGAGTACAATAAAAAAGTAAAAACTCGAATTACTTGATGAAGTAATTGAGTTGGATTGACAAGGAAAAGTAAAGATAAAACTAACTTGCTAGAAGTTTGAGTGATTGGGTAAGCGCTAGGCTTTATGTGGTGTTGAAATCCTTTTTTGGTGTTGCAAACTAGTATTTATAGGCTAAGAGTCTTCACGGCTCGCTCTTCCTTTGAATTTACTTCCTTTGTCTGGTGATGACAAGTGTGCGATGTATCTTCAATTTCCCTCCAAAGTTACGGTTTTTGGGAGTTGGCACATGTCCTCTTTGATAATGGGTGGTTAATGGAGGTTACCAAAGATAGTGGGCCTTCTCTGTTCCCCTTTTCCATGGCATTCGACAGATAAGGGCCATTTGACTTAATCAAATGACCATGTGATAAACCTCTGAGGCCCGTTCAATTGCACGGAAAGTATGAAAAATGATGGAAAAATCAACTTTTCTATAGCTAGTTTTTTATTTGTTCAGTTACCAAAAAAGTTGTAAGATTCGCAGTTTCAATTTTTCCATTCGGAAACACTTTCCTGCAAAATAGGTATTGCCAAAATGAAAGAATTCTTGTTTTCCTGTAAGATTTCTATCAAAAGAACACACACACAAAAATAAATTTCATTTTCCTTTTCTTCACCTCACTTCAGTTTTCTTGGAAATTAATTTCTCATACAACATTCTTGACAATTGAATGGAGCCTATTGATTCTTTTTTTTCCTCATGGGACTTCATCAGGCTACAACATGATACAAACTTAATTATGGGCTCTTTTAGTCTTCGAATAATTATAGCCCATGATCAAATTGGATTAAAATTAATCGGGCCCAATCAACATTGCTTCAGCCCATTAATTCTAGTCCAAACAAATCTATTTTTCTAGCCTAATTTAATTAAATGGTCCAGCGCTAGTTTAGAACTAGGTGCCAAAAACAGGTGTAAACAATTTTCCATAGCAAATCAACCCACTCACAAGTCACAACTAGATGTACTATTTGTTTGTGCGTGTTGTGTGTTCACACAGCTTGAAGGGAGGTTCACTTCAGTAAAAAGAAATCAAGTCTGTGCAGTGAAATAGTACATGACCAATAATAGGTCTTATGGAGGAAATCAACCTTGGGCCGGTCGCGGAAAATCAACATCCACAAAAAATAGTGAGAAACAACTAGGAGGGGGACCATTGGACAGTAGTACTGGTTATGCACATTGAAAATCCAAAACGAAAATGCATTTAATATCTCTTGAAATTTGGGTATGGATCGAGGTCCATACTCTATGATATTCCGAACCCACGATTGCGGAAGGCAATTAAGCGATGTTGAGAGTTTTGAGTTGAATGCTCGTGCCTTTTGTGCTATACATGGAGCGCCCACTTAGTAAAATTGATTTTTTATTTTTTTTTGTAATCGAGGAACAACTCTGCAGCTGAGTCATTATTGGACCCGACTACACAATCCAAACCTCGGGAGAGACTAGCACAGCAATCCACCTTCATGGCCCCCCACTTAAATCATGGTTTGAATCCAAAGGGAATCGAGCCCTGCTATATTGCAAACGCAAGTTCACTCTTACCATGTTGACAACCCATGAATGTATTTCCTTTTGTGTCAACGCCAAGGAGCTAGGTGTGGGAGGCCCTTCGTACTTTCCATGAGGGAATTGAAATCGTTAAGAGTCTTTAAGCTTCAAATGTGTACTACTTCTTCCATCCCAATTTGCTTGTTCTGTTTGGAAAAACGAGTTTTTATAGGTAGAATGATGAAAAATATAAGTCATTGACTTTTTCAATTTGCCCCCACTTTATACTTTGTTGACATGACACTTAGGCCCCATTTGATAAACTTATTAGACCTTGGGATTGAACTACCAATCTCAAGGGACTATCAATCCTTTGTTTGGTAACCTAAAATGGGTTAGGACTATTAGTCCCTTGGGACTAGTAAGGTGGGCTTTAGGGGGTATTATGAATACACCGGAGGAGATGGTATTACAAATCCCAACCCAACCTCCAACACATTCTCATTACTAATTTCTTCTATCAATCCAATCACATCATCTAATCTCATCTCAAATAAACATAATATTAATAATCTCATCATCCAATCACATCTCAAACAAACATACTCATTATCAATCCCAATCTTAATTTCATTTTCTTACAAATCCCACGCATCTATCACTGTTATCAAACGGGGCCTTAATGTAGAAAAGAAATTGTGAAAGAGTAATGACGCACAATTTTTTATGTTATGTTTTTAAAACGAACATTAATATTAGAACATCCATAAAAGAAAGAATTACCAGCAATTTGGAATGGAGGAAATACTAAATTTGAGGAACTTAACATACATTGAGATGAAACGTTTGATAGCTTCATCACTAAGCTCACCGACATTGTTAATACTTTTCACGGATTAGGTGAACCTCTCTCTTATCTTAAAGTGTAATGCATACAAATGAAATGTTTGATAACGTCCTGTTCGTCACATAATTATTGGGATGTTAGCTATTCTTGAGTTTAATTTACTTGTCTTGAACTCTGACGTAATGATATAATTTCATGTTAGTGTGTGTTTGTCTACAGTCAGGTTCCGGTGAGGGATCCTGCATTTTATTAAAATGCGGGACTTCCCTTCCCGATTGAATTTCGATGATTCGAGCCGCTCAAAGTAATCAGAACGTGATTTTAAGGGTTCCCGTGAGAAATCAGCAAAAAAATGACCGGGAAGGGCTTCATCCGAGCAGTTTTCATTGAACGGTTCAAAAAAAAACTGCTCGAATGAAGTCCTTCCCGGTCATTTTTTTTGTTGATTTCTCGCGGGGACCCTTAAAATCACGTTCTGCACACATTGAACGGTTCGAATTTTCAAAATTTGATCAGAAAATGAAAGTCCCACATTTTAACAAAGTGAGGGAATATATGTGTATATATATACACGGGACGGTTCAAGAGACACCCAAAAAAATACCTAAAAAAATATCCCAAATCTCAATCTCATAGTTTCCGATCAAATTTTTATGATCCGAACCGTTCAATATATACAGAATGTGATTTTAAGGATGCCCACGAGAAATTAGAAAAAAAAAATGACTGAGAAAAGCTTGATTTGGACAGTTTTTATTTGAACTGTTCAATAAAAATCTGGTCAAAATTATTTGGATCAAGCCTTTCCCTGTCATTTTTTTTGCTTATTTCTCACGGGTACCCTTAAAATCACGTTCTGATCACATTGAGCGGCTCGGATCATCAAAATTTGATCAGGAATTATGAGGTATTTTTTTAGGTATTTTTTTGGGTGTCCTCGGAACCGTATATATATATATACAGTCCGGATCTCCTGAGGGATCCCGCACGGGCTTACCGTGCAAGACTCCCCTTTTCCGATCGAATTGCGACGATCCGATCTGCTCAAAGTGATCAGAACGTGATTTTAAGGATACCCGCGAGAAATCAGCAAAAAAAATGATCGGGAATGGCTTGATCCGAACAGTTTTTTATTGAACGGTTCAATAAAAAACTGCTCGGATCAAGCCCTTCCCGATCATTTTTTTTGCTGATTTCTCGTGGGTACCCTTAAAATCACATTTTGAACACATTGAACGGCTCAGATAATTGCAATTCGATCGGGAAAGGGGAGTCCCGCACGGTAAGCCCGTGCGGGATCCCTCATTAGAAATATTTTGAATATATATATATATATATATATATATATATATATATATATATATATATATACACACACACACACACACAATTCACTTCCCGTAAGGACCACCTTAACTTAATAAAATGCAGACCTCCCTTTTCTGATCGAATTTTGATGATCTGAGCCGCTCAATGTGTTCAGAACGTGATTTTAAAGATATCTGCGAGAAATAAAAAAAATGACTGGAAATGGCTTCATCCGAGTAGTTTTTGTTTGTTTTTTATGGAACGGTTCAAACAAAAACTGTTCGGATGAAGTCCTTCCCGGTCTTTTTTTTTTTTGGTCGATTTCTCGCAAGTACCCTTAAAATCACATTCTGTACACATTGGGCGGCTCGAACTATCAAAATTCGATCGGAAAATGGGAGAAATTGGAAGATCCTTATTCGATCACATTCTTTATAAAAAGAAGAAGGCATAACCCAGGGAAGACTCTCCCATAGGCTATACCTTGGAAGAGTCTCCCTTAGTTGTGTTGTGCGCAGTGGCCCCAAACACCGCACAATGGTTAAGTTCAGAGTATGCAGCTGCCAAGGATCGAACCTATGCGCGAAGCCTTGGTATGTTTAAACCACAACTTGCGGCCCGATCCTTGACCAACTGCACGACACCCCTGGGGGCCACATTCTATATACTCCTATATCACTAAATCCTTTACCTTGGACAAGAAAAAAAGAACATGTTGATTGGATGACCAACATACGAGATTATATCGTAAATCCTTGAACCGCATTTTCGGCATTTAGATGCAACAATTTTGGAGGAAAGGATTACATTCTCGTTAGATCACCAACCCTCCACAAAGTGTCAGTAATTCGCCACTCTTTAGTCTGCTAAGATTATTCCTCCAATGGGAGACATATTCCCTTGCTATTAATTCGACCAATCAAACATGGTAAAAATGTACTACTTTCTTTTAGGAGGAAGGCCAAAACTACCGTAACAGCTCTCTGTAAAGCAAACTCAAATAGGCATGTTTTGCTCTTTCAGTGGTACTCCAAATGTAAACTCAGAAAACAAGGTTCACAATGAATTAACAACAAAGAGGACTGGCGAGACATTATTGATTTTTGTCAAAGTAAGCAATCACATAATCTTATCAGTTGACAAGAAACTATAGACAAACACATCTCAATTCCCCCTTTGTTAAACACATACTTCCTCAACAACCCTTCCTTTTTGAACCCAACTTTCTTCAACACCCTCTGAGACCCCTTATTTTCTTCCTCCACCAAAGCCTCTATCCTTACCAAATACTCAAAATCTTTAAACACGGTAGAAGTAGCCATTTTAAGTGCCACTGTCACAATCCGCTGGTTCCAATACTCCAAGCCCACAGCGTACTCGATTTCGGCTAGGTGGCGATCACTGCCTGACTCGGGCTTGATGGAAACGTACCCGATTGAACGGTCATCCAAGCATATGGACCATTGCCACGGGTGAGGTATTGCAAACTCCTTGAGGTAATTCAAGGCCTCTTCTCTAGAGGGGTTGGGATACCATCGGAGGTAGTGTGTCACTCTTTCATCTTTGGCCCATGAGAAGAAGTCATCGGCGTCGGAAAGTTTGAACGGACGAAGAGAGATTCTGGTGGGGTCCATTGAGATTTAGCAGAATTGGGAAGTTTCGATCAGATGGTTTGGAGAGTCTGTCTTCCGTTGGTTCACTTCAAATGGGCAATGAGTGGGGTGAATGAATTTCGTACTTCAAGAATTTGGAGCATCATATATACTATAGATATATAGCCAAAATGTCAATTCCCTCTTTGTTTCACTTTAAGAATCGTATCCTAATCCCAAGGGGTCGACCAAGTGTTCTAACCTGCGATTTAGGTGTTTGTTTCATCCTAAGATCTCGGGTTCAATTCTCCTTGCCAACAATTCTTGGAACTTTCTCAACCTCACGCATAAGCGTGTGAAATGGCTATGGGAGGGATTGTAAGGATGTCCGAGGTGCACACAAGTTGGTCCAGGATACCCTGCATTACAAAAAAAAAATTACAAAAAAAAAAAAAGAGAATCGTATCCTCCAAGGCAACTTACAAAACGTTTTGGTCCCTCCACTTTGGTGGACAGTGTTGAAATGAACTCACATGGAACTTTCTTTTGGAAAAATTGATCAACTAAGGTGGGGTAATTCTGTCATTATCAACGTCAAAAAAATTGCCACCATACTAGCTACCAGAAATGCTACTGGTACAACGGCTGCTGTACCAGTAGCAGCGTCCTACTAGCTACCATCTAAAAGACAGGGTATCAATTATATTCTTCAGGAGTAATGGTTTTTTTCTTACCCAAGTCAGTATGCTCTCAGATGAAAAAAAAAACCTAAGTATGTGGGCCTCACTTTCAAGGGCGTGCACCCATACAGAAGCAAAACATTGTTCCTAGAGCACATAATAAATAATCTTCCGAATAAAACATTGTTGAATTGTCGTATTGTCGCATTAGACCACTTTAGTGCATCCTGGACATGACAGAATTAGAATCAACCGATTACATAATTGTCCATGTTTTGCCTCTTGATTATTGTTTGACCTTATTTTAGGAATCAACTATGGCGGCCGTAAAAATTTTGTCTTCCTATGGTCCATTCCTTAGTCACCAAGTCCTGCAAAATTCAATTCCTTCGCAAGGACCTTTATCTATTCCTTATTCCTCGCAATTTCTTCTACTTCTATATAAACCCAAACATTCTTCAACTGCACAATACCCATAAATCAAATCCCACAAAAAAAAAAAAAAAAATGGAAGAACTTCTAATCAAATCAGAAGATAAACAAACCAATGATCAAGATTTCACGAACATCCATCTCCGGCTTTTAGACCTCTCCGATATCGACGATTACATGGTCTGGGCTACAGATGATAAAGCCAACCAATTTTCGTCATGGGACCCTAATACATCAAAAGAAGTTGCCATGAACTATATAGCCGATTTCATAATCCCCCATCCTTGGTTCAGGGCAATCTGCATCGACGATCGTCCGATCGGGTCGATTTCTGTTACCCCAAACAGGGGAAGTGACAGTCGTAGGGGGGAAATTGGGTATGTTTTGGGGTCAAAGTATTGGGGCAAAGGGATTGCCACTAGGGCTGTAAAAATGGCTGCTGCTGAAATATTTTTTGAGTGGCCACATTTGGAGAGGCTTGAGGGTTTAGTGGATGTTGGTAATATAGGGTCACAAAAGGTGTTGGAAAAAGCTGGGTTTCAGAGAGAAGGTGTTCTGAGGAAGTATGTTATACAGAAGGGGAGAGCTAGGGATGCGGTTGTCTTCAGCCTTTTATCAACTGATCCCCAAGTACAGTTAGGTTTTTTCGATTGATTTATTTTCCGATGGAAGAGTTTTCGGTTGTGGTGTTTAAGTATAGTGTTTTGCTGGGGATATGAACGTGTTCGGCTTCGAAATGGCTCAAGGACTGAGCGGGCGTGCCAAGACTTCTCGCGTCTAACTTAAAGGGCTGAGCGTCCCTTTTCTGACTTCTAGATCTGAGAGGGCGATAGTGCTGCAACCTAAGAGCTGGATTGCAGTGAAGATCCGTGATTTTGCCTCTTCGTGCGAGGACTTAATAATTTCCTAACCGTGTAGGAAAGAAAGTAACAGCGTAGAATTACTTTACTATATCGTAATAATAAAGTAAGGGATGAGGAGAGCTATGAATAACTTTATTATATTTCATAATAATAAAGTTGGGGTACAAGAGAGATAGAAACCCGAATTACTTGGTGAAGTAATTGAGTGAGGGTGAGAAAATAGAGATAGTTGCTTCGCTTGGAAGGCTTTGGTTTTAAGTGTTGAGCTTGATTGGTGTCGGAACCCTTTTTTCTTCTTGTCTTCTAATATTTATAGGCCAAAGATCTTCGATTTTCTGCATGTAAAAGGCTTGTTGTTCTCTTCTCATGGCGCCATGTGTCCTTTGTAACTTCCCCTTCATGAGATCATGGACTAATGGGTGGTTATTGGAAGTTACAAAAAGTCATGGGCAAATAATGCACTGGTCCAGATCTGAGCCGAGCTTCTTGCCTTCACCACGAGCTGCCATGTGTCCCGAGTAAGCCTCAGATGTTGCCACGTGTCCCAAGTAACTACCCATTCACATATTAGTGGGATCATGGGTAGTTATTGGAGGTAAATAACAATTACCCATGTGTTTATTTGATCATGGGTAATTAATGGGATAATGGGCCTACTTTTCCTCCTCCTTTTGTGGGCGGCAAAGAACTCCCAGCCATTTGACTCGGTCAAATGGCTTTCACCAGGCAACACTTCCTTATTTCTTTCCACTTTTCATGGGCCACTTGGGTAATGGGCCATTCAATTAAACTAAATGGCCTACTAACATATTTAGTCCACATCAACATTTGGGCCAGCCGAATGTTTTTTACAAATTGGCCCAAAACCTTTAAACCCGAGCCTGGACCAAATTAAAATTAATTGGGCACACTTAACATGGGTTCGGCCCATTAATTTTAACTCAATTCATCTCTATTTTTGGCCCAATTTAATTAAAAGATAATTAAATGGCCTTCTAACGCTTGCTCAAGACTGGGTGCCAAAAACGGGTGTAAACAATGCCCCCCCATGCCTTGATCTTGTTCAAGATCTAGGCTTGTAAATTAGGACAAAGTACAGTTTTTGGCATAACCAAACGAGTCCTTATTACTAGATCTGAAAAATAATCAGGCTTTATTTAGCCTAAGAATTTTTCAAAAGTTCAAATATTTATACTTAAAAAGATAATCAGGCCATAATAAGCCTAACCACTTTTCAAGTTCCAAAGTATATCTCCTTAATTGAATTTGAATCCTTCCATTTTGAATCTCAACCATCTTCGAGATAAATAACACCCCCCAAGGAGTCTTGCTGGCAGCAACAATTATCACCGGCTTAGGCCTGAGGGACACGTGTCATCACCCCAGGCCGTGCATTGGCTGCCATGCAGCTTTTCAAACCGTCAGGACTCTTTGCATCAACCAAGAGTCCAACCTTTGAGCTGCTTCTTCAACTTTGATCAAAAGGATAGAGAGAGAAAAGGAAAAAACAACGGCATTAATTGTACCATCACCCACAAAGCCCCATTCTTGCTTTTCGTTCTCTCTCCACACCTTCTCTGCTTCCGCTCCTCTTGCACGAACAAAGTCCAGAAAAAGCCCTAAACCACCATTCTTGCACTCAAATCCTCTGATCTACACCAGAGATGGCGACCCACAAAGCTAATGCTCCTCCTCCAAATCCCAACAGCCTTGCCATTCAAATCCGCAAGATCATTGACGAAGAACGTATAGCAATTACCAGTGACGTCCTGGTCATTGCAAATGCCGATCGAGTCGGGTTGGGGCCTGCATTTCAATTAGGGTTTCCTTCCCAACTTGCACCGATGTACCCATTGGCTGAGGAAGCCTTCCCTTTGAATCCCCGTCCCTTGACTGGAGTCGTTTCAACACTGATATCCCCAATCGCCTCTGGCACAGACCTGATGCCAAGTACGTAGAGTGGCTTGACCGAATGCTTGAAGCCAAGGGAGATCTGTGGAGGCAAATAGGGATTCGAGATGCCATTTTGCTCAGCCGGTCACTTATTGATATGGACAAAAATCTCTTCCTGGCCGCTTCTCAATTCTGGTCAGTCACCACAAACTCATTTCATTTTAAGGTAGGCCTCATGAGCCCTACCCTTCAGGACTTAGCTTTCTTGACAGGCCTCCGTCCCCATGGGATAGAGGCCAATTACTTTTTGTCACAGAAAACTCCTTACTTTGAGTATAAAGAACCCTTGTCTTTTACCCCCTTCTTTAACCATTATGCCAAAAAGGGACCCGTTGAGGATAGTGAACACGTGGCCTTCCTCCTGTATTGGTTAAACAAATTTATCTTCTGTGTCTCCGCAAATAGGGTCACCAAGGATTTTATAGACTTGGCATGTGCCCTGGCTTCTGGGCAGAAGCTGGCATTAGGCCCTTTGGTCTTACCCCATCTTTACCGTGGTATGAAGGAACTGATTAGCAACAAATTTATCTTTGCCCCCGAACCCCTGTGGATTATGACCCTATGGTTATGGTCCTACTTTCCTAAACTTGCCCCACCCATGAACAAAAAGCCAGAACACACCTGTTACGGCCTCCATTACACTGGTGCTCGCGGTCCTAGATACGCCTTCGGGACCTACTTCAAGTTCTTCTACCATCAACTCACTGGGATGGGGAAGAACTGGCTGCCCTTTGTCAGGGATACGGTGCCCTGGTGGCTAAAACAAGAAGCCTCAGATCCAGGTGATGACTATGACGACCATCTCGAGATTTGGAGCAGCTTTCTGATTTCCAGAGACCTCATGTATGGCATGGCCTATACTCCTACCAATTACAAGTGTGGAGTTGAGTACTATAATGCAGCCCAATTTGCCAGACAGTTCGGCCTTTGTCAACTCACTCCATTGCCTCCATACCAGTCCCTAAATGAGGATTTCACCGACAGGCCCGTCGTTCAACCAAAGGACCTAGAGAGGGTTAGGAACACTCTCCTTGAGCTTCGGAAGACCTTTGCCCTTCATCGCTATGCTGAACGCACCGACAAAGGAGCCAAATTTGATAGTTGGTGGGGAGGATACACAAGAATGCATTTCGTTAAACCCTACCTGGAGGTCTTGACCACACTCCTGCCATAGTCTGCTGGAGTGCCTGAGGCTGGCATTACCATGCCCCTACAATAGATCAGTCCTTCTCCATCCTTGAACATAAAGAGGAAAGGTAAGACCCACCCCTTTGCTGTTGTAAATATCTTGAATTCAATATTTGGGCTAATCTCTTCCTTGTATCCAGGTCCAGAAAGCATTCCTGATGAGACCCCTACCGAAACTGCGCCACAGAAACCCAAAAGGACCAAGATGCTTGCACGCAAGCAGGCGCCAGAGGTAAAACTCTTTTAGCTTCTCCCCATTCCTTCTGTACATCACTTATGTCTTAAATTTCCTCACAGGCCTCTCAGACCACTGTGGCGGGTAGAACAAAGAGTAGTGCCAAAACCAGTTCACTTGAGTCTGACCCTTTGGAAAAGGTTTGTCCTTTTCATGGCTTTGCCCTTAACCTCATTAAAACCTCCTGCTAAATCTCATTTCTCTAGACATGCCACCTCCAAGATCAAAGAAGGGCAAGCTGATTCCGCTCTTACCAAGAAGAGGTTGAGGAAGAAAAAACCTGTTCCAGTTGACTCTGAAAATACCGTGTTTGCTACAGCGGGCAATCCCATTGTAAGGATGTATTGTGACATGTCCTCTTCAGCATTTATGGCCTCTTATTATCACCTAATCCCTCTTGCTTTTAATCCCAAGGAACTTGATGAGTATTTCGAAGAAGAGAAAGAGATAGAAGACAAAGGACTCGGCATGCCTCAACAAGAACCTGAACACGAAGCATCATCTAGGACCCCAGAGAAGCCCAGTTCTCCAGTGATCAAACCTATCCCATCGACTGATCCTCCTGCCGAACCTGAATTCGTTGTCGTGCCAGAGGAAGAAGAAGAAGAAGATCTGGACACATTATTTTAGTCTGCTCAGGATTTGCTAAAGGCAGCCAATTCTGGTACCTCAGGTAGTGGTCTTGGGTCAACCTCCCAATCTCAATTTACACCAGATGAAATTGCCGAGGCCAAAACAGCTCTTAGGATGGCCCTTCTACAGAACTTCAAGGTTGTTGTCCACCCAGCTCGAGCCTCGAGTATCAAGAAGGCCATGGAGGTGCTGGTGAAGTCCCAAGCCTTGGGTACAGAGGAGACCTCCCTTCAATACTTCCAAAAAGACTTCCCTACCATGATCAAGTCCTATGATTCTTCCTCCCACGAACTTAACAAGGTCAATGCCAAGCTGGCAGAATTGCATCTGGTTGATATGGAGCTCACCAAATTCAATTCCGAATGGAATCAGCTTAAAGAAGACATCAAGGTTAATGAAGCAAGCATCACTACCACCTCCAATGAAATTCAAGATCTCAAAACCCAATTGGCAATAGCTAAAGGCCGGATGGAAGACCTTCGGAAGGAATCCAAAGTCTTGTCCCAACATCATGAAGAACTAAAAGCTGGATCAAAAAGCCAGAAAATGAAGTTGAACCTCCTAGTTGAAGAAGTTCCAGGCCTTCGTGGACAACGAGACACATTGGAAACTCAGCTTGCCAATCTTGACACCTCGTGGGCAAACCTCAAAAGCAGTCTTGAAGGCCTCCTATAGGTCTTGACCTCAAAACTTTCACTTTTGAACGTTGGTTTGTAATAATTAGTTTATCTGCTTCTTGCCTGGCCTGGAACTTTCCCTTAAATGGCCAAGGCAATGGTTTGGTTTGATAACAGGCGGCCTGAACTTGAGGCCTTTTTGAATTTTGCATAATAGGTATCATGGTCTCCGTTCAGGCCTTGCTATAAAATCTTATTGTGGTTCGTTAAATTGAATTTCTCCAAAGTCTCTCATCTCCCACATAGTAGGATAGTGATGCTTTAGATACTTTCCATTCGTTAAATGCTTAAACAGACCACCATTTAGGTCCATAAGAAGATATACATTACCTCTAAGGACTTGAGCAATCTGGTAAGGTCCTTCCCAGGTTGGAGACCACTTGCCATATCTTGAGTTCTTTTCTCCTAAGGGGAAGACTGCCTTCCAAACCAAATCACCCTCAGTAAAGCTCTTTTTCCTTACACGTTTGTCATAAGATCTTGAGACTCTTCTTTTCTGAACCAACATATGATCAAGGGCTGCAAGCCTAACCTCGTCCAAGTCCTCAAGCTCCATCAGCATGGCCTGAGTAAAGTCTGCAGGAGTGAGGCCATGTTGATATGCTATTCTTGCTGACTTTACTGCTACCTCCATTGGTAGGAATGGATCATGCCCGTATACCAACATATAAGGAGTTATATTGGTGGCTTCCTTCTTTGAGGTTCTGTAGGCCCATAAGGCCTCAGAAAGCAATTCGTGCCAGGCCCTTGGATTATCTTCCACCATTTTTTCTATAATGTTGACAAGAGTCCTGTTGGTAGATTCAGCTTGACCATTTCCTCGTGCATAATAAGGAGTAGAGTTGGAGATAATAATATTTTGCTGTGCAGCAAAGTTGACCACTTGTTCCCCCATAAATATTGTACCCCTATCTACAACTAAGTGTTCAGGTAGCCCAAACCTATGGATGATTCTTTCCTTGATCACCTTAATTACTTCTTGTTGATCCACAGACTTTAATGGCACAGCTTCTGCCCATTTGGTGAAGTAATCCGTGGCTACCAAGATGTAAGTATGATTTCCAGACGAAGGAGGATAAATTTTCCCAATCACGTCAAGGACCCAACCTCTAAATGGCCAAGGTTTGACCACGGCATGGTAATCAGCTGCAGGAACACGCTGAATTGGGCCATGGGCTTGGCAAGGTTGACATCCTTTGGAAAAATGAATACAATCCTCTAAGATGGTTGGCCAATAGTATCCATACCTTCTAATTAGCCATCTCATCTTTATTCCCGATTGATGAGCTCCACAGATTCCTTCATGGACTTCACTCATGACCCTCATAGCCTCGGGGTGCCCTAAACACCTTAAAAGTAGATCATCCTCAAAGCTTTTCTTGTATAATTCATCACCCACAAAGATATAGCTCATAGCCCTTCTCCTTACTTTCCTAGAGGTTCTGTAATGAGGCCTCTTTAGGAAGGAAATAATAGGTGTACGCCAATCGTTCTCTGGTTCATCATCTGATTCTTCACCTGTGAAGTCTGAAGTGAACACCTCCAGTCCCAGACCTCTCCTTCTAACAGATGGTAACAACCTCTTTTGGACTGTGATGATTTTGTGGATTGTTTCTGGAGCTAGCTTCAGACCTGTTGAGGCCTGAGCCAAGCTGTTGGCTTCAGTGTTCATACTCCTTGCCACGTGCTTGACAGTTACATTATCAAAATCTTGAATTAATTGCAGTGCTGCCATATAATAAGGAGCCAAGTCCTCACTATAGCATTTGAATGCTCCCGCCAAGTGATTGATTACAAGGTTTGAATCCCCAATAATTTTTACTTCTCTGGCCTCTAGATCTCTTAGGATTTCAAGGCCTATAACAACTGCTTCATATTCAGCTTGGTTATTTGTACATGGGAAATCAAATTGGAAGGACAACTCAGTCCTCAGGCCCTGAGGAGAAATAATAATTACTCCACAGCCTGAGACCTGCTGAGTCCTTGACCCATCAAAGAGCAATGTCCAAGGAGTAAGTGATATCTCAAGGGCGTTAAGACTTAACTCGGACTCATCGCCGATATCCACGCATGGATGATCAGCAAGAAAATCCGCTAAGGCCTGACCCTTTACAGCCTTTTGAGGAACGTATTGAAAACTAAACTCCATTAGAGCTAAAGACCATTTGCCAATTCGGCCTCTCATGATTGGCCGAGAAAGCAAGTACTTAATTAGGTCTGTTTTACTCATAATGTAAACCAAAACGGGAAGCATGTAGTGCCTCAACTTTATTGCTGAAAAGTACAAAGCAAGACAAATCTTTTCAATAGGAGTGTATCTCCTTTCATAAGGAGTCAACAACCTACTCAAGTAATAAACCGTCTGTTCCCTCCTTTGAGTGTTATCTTGAGCCAAAAGGCCTCCAATAGAGCCTTTAGCTGCTGAGATGTAGAGCTTCAACGGCCTGTTCTTGATGGGAGGCATAAGGACTGGAGCCGCTGCTAAATAGCCTTTGATCTCATCAAAAGCCTTTTGATGGTTTGCCTCCCACACAAAAGCGTCATGGTCCTTCAGCTTCAAGAGTGGAGAAAAGATCTGAACCTTTCCAGCTAGGTTTGAGATAAACCTTCTTAAGAAGTTGAACAAACCCAAGAGCTTCTGCAACTCTTTCTTGGTGGTAGGAGGCTTTGCTTCCGTGATTGCTTTGGCCTTATTCTTGTCAACTTCAATCCCTCTGTTGTGGACCAAGAATCCAAGGAACTTGCCTGCGGAGACTTCAAAGGCACACTTCAAGGGGTTTACTTTCAAATCAAACTGTTGCATTCTTAAGAAAGACTTCCTTAAGTGTTCCAAATGTTCATCATAGGACTGAGACTTCACCACAATGTCGTCAATGTAGATCTCCATGAAATGGCCAATGAAATCATGAAATATGGCGTTCATTGCTCGCTGGAACGAAGCACCAGCATTCTTTAGGCCGAAGGGCATTACAACCCACTCAAAGGTCCCCAGGGCTCCAGGACACCTAAAAGCGGTCTTAGCCGTATCAGCCTCGTCGATAAAGATCTGATTGTAACCAGAATGCCCGTCCATGAAGGACAAGACCTTGTGACCCGAAGCTCCATCTACCAACTGATCTACGACTGGCATTGGATATTCGTCCTTTGGGGAAGCCAAGTTCAAGTTTCTGAAATCTACACACACTCTGACCTTGCCGTTCTTCTTGAGGACTGGCACAATATTAGCGAGCCAAGTAACATACCTGGCTGTACGTATGAATCCAGCATTGAAAAGACGCTCAATCTCATCTTTGACTTGTAAGTAAACCTCATTGGACATCTTCCTTGGCGGTTGTTTGAAAGGTCTGAATCCTGGTTGTATAGGCAACTTGTGCTCCACTAGGTCTCTGGACAGACCTGGCAGCTCTTCGTAGGTCCAGGCAAAACAGGACTCGAATTCCCCTAAGAGCTGGATGAACTGTTCCTTCACATCCTCTGGCAGAAGTTGACTAATATATACAGGTTTGGGATTTTCTGAATCTCCCAAATTAACTTCTTCTAAAGGATCTTGCACATCAGCCTTTAAGTCATCCAACTTAGCCGGGGCTGCTTCAAGGTCTTCTAGGCGGATTTCATTAAGATCTTCAACCAGGTTTTCATCTTCGTTGATTACTTCGGCCGCACAGGCCGAAAAATCTTCCTGAGACTCTTGACTTCCCATCAACCTCTTCTCTAGTAAATAGGCTTCAAACTTTGACAATGTGGCCTGAAGGGCCACATGTTTCTCTACTTCTGTAGGGCTTACTGACATTGAGAAGGGTGTTTGGATGAAGCTATAATCGGCCCACTTGACTCCGTAATCATTGGACCGATTAATTCTTGGAAAAGTGCCTTCACTTCTTCAGCTGACTTTTTATTATGAATGGGGGCTATTCTATGGCGGCCATACTTGTCAAGGCCTGCCACTTTCATTGGACCAACCCCCTCATCGTATAAGTGGGCCTCAGCATGGTTAGTAGAGGCCTGGAATGGTCTACGGTCAGCCCATATTACTTCCACGTCGTCTTGATTCCAAAAAATAAGACATTGGTGAAGGGTTGAGGGGACCGCTAGACAAGAATGAATCCAATCTCTCCCCAGTAGAACATTGAAGGAAGAGTGTGAATTGACAACAAAGAAAGGTGTTGTTAAGGTCTTGGACCCTATCGTTAAATTCATGATCAAAATACCTTGGCATGCTGTCTCCTTTCCAGTGAAGTCAGTCAAGGTGGCGTTGCATGAAACCCGGTCTTGATCAGTCTTCCCAAGCCTCTGCATCATGACCTTAGGAATGAGATTGGCTGCTGAACCGTTGTCTACCAGGATACAGTTCACTGGCATCCCATCAAGGCAACCAGCAATGTACAAGGGCTTGATGTGTTTGTTCATCGTAGGACTCGGCCTCTCAAAGATCACGCTAGCTGCACAATCTTCACTCTTCTCTTCGGTTTCGTCCTTCAACACGATCAGTGAAGGCCCATTCAGTCCTACAGAGAAGGACTCATTTAAAATCTTCGCTGTCTGTCCCATCTCTACAACATCTCCCTCCATGGCTGTTGGAGTGCTATCCTTGGCTTCCAGATCTGCTGGTAAGAACACGACCATGTTGCATTGTATATCATGACCCTGTCCAGGGACAAATACTTTAGCCTGTGGATTCAATTTGGACTTGCCCCCCGAGTCTGGCCTTCTAGGTCCAAGGACTGTCTTCTGGAGCAAAGTAACTTGTCTTGGTGGAGGCTGAATCCTAGCCTCCTTAAGAGTTCTTTCCAGGAGAGGTTGTTTCTTGGGTACCATTGCCTGCTTTGGAGGTGGTTTGGTAACGGCCTCCTTGTATGTCTTCTTGAACGGGATTTGCTTCTGGGATAAAGTCCTTGGAGGAGGCTCAACGATAGCCTCTTCCACAGTCCTTTCCAAGGGCATGTATACTCTTTTAGCCTTAGGTTTTTCAACCACAGGCTCTTCTGCCAAGACTTCCACCTTTGTTTCTTCTTTGGGGTCGTCTTCATTCATAGGATCGTCAAGTAGGTCTGATTCTTCCTCAGCCCTTCTTGCTGCCTGCCTGAATCGTTGGCGGCGCCTCTTCTGAGATCTGGACAAGGGTGGAGGTTCAGAAGGAAACTTGGGATGTTCCACCCTGTGCCATTCATCTGGAGGAGTGACCAGAGGTCTCACAGCCCTTTGTTTATCCCTGGAAGGAGCAGATATCCTCAAGTTGACGAGCTCATCTTCAATTTCAACCAACCTTGGCTGAATTCAGTTGAACACAGATTCGCGTACAACCCTTCTCCCTTTAGACCTGCATGGCTCCTTAGGACTTGATTCAGCCCTTCCTACAATAATGCTTTTCAATACTGGCTTGCTAGGACTGGCATGATGTCCACACTCTGTACACACCATGGAACAAGTTGGCTTATCTGGTTTCTTCACTCCTGAAGGTCTGGACCACCAAGAGTTTAGCTTTTCAAACCTTCTAACTCGCTCAGTCCTGACGTCACCCTCATCATAATAAGGATCCCAATACCTGCCTGGGCTGGACTTATAGACTGCTCTGGAAGGGGCTCCCAAACTTATCTTCTGCCTAGGAACAGTCCTAGGCATGTCCCTCATGTTGACGGAGACCATATTTGTACTCAGCCCTGAAGGAAAGGGATTGCCATCCATCCCCATGGGCTGCTTGTCTTTCTCAGGGAATTTGAACTCTCCCCGCTCAATTTTGTCCTGGATATCATTTCTAAATACTATGCAGTTGTTAGTAGTATGACTCCAAGAATTGTGATACTTACAATACTCTTTGCCCTTCAGTTCTTCCGGAGTTGGAATCTTGTGACCAAAGGGCAGTTTGAGCAGCTTGTCGGCCAGGAGTTGATCAAAGATCGCTTCAGCCCTACCCACGTCGAATGTATAGGTTATGGTTGACTTATTGAAAGAGCTCTGTGCTGACTGCTTTGTGGGCTCCATCTTGACAAAGGCCTTGCAAACGTATGGCTTTTTGTTAATAATTTCAGCCACTGCCACGTCCGGGTCTGCTTCTGCTTCCATTGCAGCAACCTCGTAATTAGGGTCGCGGTAATACGTCCCTTTGGATGCCGTCTTCCTGTCCTGCTCTTCCGCTAAGAACTTTTCATAATGAGAAGCCTTAGAAGATTGTAGGGAGGTATTCCCGAGCAGATACATTTAGTTACCAAACACGTGATGTTTGGGAACACGTGGTAAATACGACTGGACTTATCGCCGAGCAGTTCAGTGAACAGCGATATGGACCAGTGATATGAGAAGTCATGGCTATAAATAGATTGTTCGGTTATGATACAGCCGAACAGATGATGTAAAGAACCTTGCACGTAATACGAGTGATCACGGGTTGAAAGCAATGCAATCGATATCCGAATAAATGGTACGTGGGACCATAGTTTGAATATAGACAGGACAGTCATCATGCTAAACAAGTGTTCGGCAATATGGACCAGTGACATGAGAAGTCAGTGGTCCAGGAAGGTTGTACGGGCTCAAGGACCAGTTACATGTGAGGTAACTGGTCCAAGCCGTCTGTTCGGCTATGAGACGGCCGAACAAAGATGGAACTCCAATCGAGAGTAGGAGCAGAGAGAATACTCTGGAAGATTCCAGAATAGTCATGTCTCTTATAGGGATAAAGATCCCAAGAATATAGGATCTGAGAAAGATACCCAACGAGTATGGGATGTTCGGCTCTTAAAGGAAAAGAATCCTAAAAGGACTCTTTCCCATAAACTGATAAAGGAAACGAGACTCCTTGATATCCTGGGTTTCCTATACGAGTTAGGAATCCTATGGCAATAAGGATGCTTGGACAGCAAGCATCCATAAATCTATAAATATGAGGAAAACCTAGAGGTGAGAGGTACGCAATACGTTGCATTATTATTGCTTTCCTACTGATAATTAGGGCTGAGTTTTCTAGTACGTGATACTAACAAAGGCATCGGAGGGCCTTTGCCACGAGAGGCAAAGGTGCACTCACCCCCTGTCTATTTTGCAGATTAGGGTTCAGACGTCGAGCTAGGGTTCCGGTGAAAAGGCACGAATAAGCCGTTGCAATCCAGTTGACCCGAAGCGTCAATTGTTTTCATCCCCCTACAATTGGCACCGTCTGTGGGAAACGAAAGAATTCCCTTTTGAAATACGACCATGGTGGAAGTAACTCCAGCAACACCGCATGAACCAAAAGACGTATTAGATGAGGGAAGGGACAAATCCCCACCTGGGGCTCCGAGAAAGCCCCAGGGTGGGCACAGAAGGAACACGAGTAAGGACCACCCCCTTACCGTGCATCATAACTCCAAAAATAGAGGAGATGGAGAGACGGCTTCAAGATCCACGAGAAGGAGTAAATCCCGTCAAAGGGATGAATCGATCGCGCACTCCAGGAGTGTGCACCATAGTGACGACGTTCTTGATAGAAAGAGGCAAGAAGTCGAGGAATATGCTCGTCTGATTAAAAAACGAGAGCATGAGATCAGAGAATTGGAAAGAATTAGGGAGCATCCGGAGGATTCTGGCCTGTCTCGAGGAAATTCTAGAGGCAGTAGGTATGCTATGGTACAATACAGAAAAGATCCTTCACGAGGAAGAAGGAGCAGAAGTCCTGTCATAGGGCGTCATGAAGCTTCTCCACGGAAAAGGGGAAGAAAAAGTAGAAGCCGAACACCAGAGAGAAGGACTTCTTCACGAAAAAGGAGGAGCAGAGACCGAAGTTCTACCCCCGAGGAAGAGGACACGAGAAAGCATCATCGAGACAGGTACGAAAGACCTGATGCTGATTGGGTCAAGACTTCGGCCCACAAGTCAAAGGAGCAAGAGGATGGGACAGTGACTGCACGAGAAGCAGCACGCAAGGCCCTGAGTAATATTGCAGCCTCTCCCTTTACAAAGAGGCTACAAGAAGCAAGGTTGCCGAGCAGAGTGAAGCACGGTGCATTCGTACTTTACGAGACAAATACGGATCCCGTAGCTCACATACAGCATTACCAACAGGCCATGTTTATGCATGAGGGGGATGATTCCATCTTGTGCAAGATGTTTCCCTCCAGTCTTGGCAAGGTGGCTTTATCCTGGTTTCATAAGTTGGCCCCACGATCCATACGAGGATGGAGGCAGTTGGCAGAGGAATTCACTGCTCGGTTCTTAACGAGCAGAAAGGCCCCAAAGACTTTTGAGAGTCTTTCCACCATGAAGCAGGAGGAGAACGAGCAGATCAGGGATTATGCAAAGAAGTACTGGGAAACTTTCAACGAGATTGAAAGTTGCAGTGAAGAGTATGCAATTGCTACGTTCAAAACTGGTTTGCCTGTTCGGGGGGAGCTGCGCCGTTCATTGAATAAACATCCAGTAGCCACCTTGGCTAAATTGATGGAACGGATAGAGCAACACGCCAGAATGGAGGATGACATACTCCGTGAGGATGGCAGGACGGTTGCCGAACAGCAGAAGGCACCTGCCAAAAAGGTGGATAAGCCAGAACCCAAGTCTTACAAAGACAGAAGGGAGTACGGGCAAGCTAAGAAGGAGGCATACAAGGACAAGCAAGCTCCTGACCCCAAGTCCTTCTTTTCTATCACTACGGTTTGGAAAGAGCCAATATACAGGATTCTTTATCGAATAAAGAATCAGCCATATTTTAAATGGCCCCCAAGTCTAGGTGGAGACAAAGATGCAAAACGTGCTACGAATCAGCACTGCAGTTATCACAAGGATTGGGGCCATATGACTGAGGATTGTGAGGTATACAAGAGGCACCTTGATGATTTGGTCTCTCGGGGCTATCTCAAGGAGTTTATCCAGGAGGACCCTAAAGAGAAAGGGAAGGCCATGGAACTGGGTTACGAGCAACACCCTAAAGGCGTGATCCATATGATACATGGGCTGGCTGCACCTTATACGAGGAGTGAGGTGAGGCTGTTGCAAAGACAGGTCAAGCATGATCAGCACGTGATGCGGTTGAGAAAAAAGAGAGGGCGAGAGACTAATGCATGCAACGAGAGCATGGCATTCAGTGACGATGATTTGGCGGAGGTCCAAATACCCCACAATGATGCATTGGTCGTAACCCTCCGAGTTGGGGAGTACGACATCGAAAGAATTCTAGTGGACTCGGGGAGCTGTACAGAGGTGTTGTACTATGATGCATTCAAGAAGCTGGGCCTGGCCCAATCAGACTTAGAACAGTCTACAACGCCTCTTATTGGGTTCGGTGCAGGAGCAGTCTGGCCCCTCGGAAAGGTAACGTTACCTGTTCGGGCCGGATCAGTAGTGCTGAGAACAGATTTTTTGGTGGTCGATGTCCCATCTTCCTTTAACGCGATTATAGGAAGGACTTGGTTGCACAAAATGAGAGCAGTTTCCTCGACTTATCACCAGATGGTGAAGTTCCCAGGATCAAATGGGATTGAAGTCCTTAAAGGAAACCAGAAGGTGGCACAGCAATGCTTGATTTCCATCATCAAAACAGCCCCAAAGGTCCACCATGTTCACACACTGGAAGTACCAGATCAACCAACCATCGAGGACGTTGGGAGAAGCCCGGCTGAAAAAGTGGTTGAAGGCCTGGAGAAGATTCAGATCAACGAGATTGATCCTGAAAGATATTTTTTGATTGGGAAATCATTACCAGCAGACGAAAAGGTTGAGTCGATAAGATTTCTAAAGGAATACATTGATGTTTTTGCATGGATGCCAGAGGAAATGCCCGGGGTGGATGCAGACGTGATCTGTCATCATTTAAACATTGACCCTCAACACAAGCCGATCATTCAGAAAAAACGAAGGGCTGCCGCGCAGCATGTAGATGCAGTGATTGAAGAGGTCGATCGTTTATTGGAGGCCAAGGCAATACGTGAAGTCTATTACCCAGAGTGGTTATCCAACACTATTGTGGTAAAGAAGAAGAACGGAAAGTGGCGTGTCTGCGTGGACTTCACAGACCTGAACAAGGCATGTCCTAAGGACAGTTTTCCTTTGCCTAGGATTGACCAATTGGTTGATGCAACCTCTGGCTACGAGCGAATGAGTTTTCTCGATGCATATCGAGGATATCATCAGATTGCTATTTTTGAACCTGATCAAGAGAAGACTTCGTTCATCACACCACGAGGGTTATACTGTTACAGTGTTATGCCCTTTGGACTAAGGAATGCTGGGGCTACATACCAAAGACTTGCAACCATTATGTTCAAGAAGCTCATCGGGAAGACTTTGGAAGTTTACATAGATGATATGGTGGTAAAGAGTCGAGAAAAGGGAGGGCATATTTCTGATCTAAGGGAAGTGTTCGAAATCCTGAGGAAGTATAAGCTGAAACTCAACGCCTCGAAGTGTGCATTTGGAGTTGGTTCAGGAAAATTCCTGGGCCATTTGGTAACTTTGAGAGGGATAGAGGCAAATCCCGATCAGATTGATGCCTTACAAAGACTACAGAGTCCCAAAACTACCAAGGAAGTCCAAAGGCTGACTGGAATGGCAGCAGCACTTAACAGATTCATCAGCAGGTCAAGCGATAAATGCAGACCCTTTTTTCAGCTATTGAAAAAGAGGGAGGGATTTGAATGGGGAGCAGAATGTGAGCAAGCTTTCCAGGATCTGAAGAAATACCTGGCCGAACCCCCACTGCTGTCAACTCCACAGCTAGGTGAGTCTTTAATTTGTACTTAGCTGTTTCCGAGCACGCAGTAAGTGCAGTCTTATTGAGGGATTTGGGGACCGAGCAAATCCCCATTTATTATGTTAGCAAGACATTGTTGGACGCAGAGACGAGATATCTGCCTTTAGAAAAACTTGTCCTGGCACTTAGGACAGCAACCAGGAAATTGCCACACTACTTCCAAAGCCATAAGGTTGTGGTTTATACTGAGTATCCATTAAAGTCACTGCTTCGAAAGGCAGATTTTTCGGGAAGGATCTCGACGTGGTCCGTGGAGTTAAGTCAGTATGATCTCGAGTATCAGCCACGCATAGCAATTAAAGGCCAGGTGTTGGCTGATTTTGTGGCAGAGTTTTCCCCCACTGTTGCTCCCTTGCCTCCTACGAGAAAGGAACAGGCAGTTAAGACATCATCCTTGAAGGATCAACCCGTAGCCGAACAGTCCAAAAGAATGGAAGTTATTCGTTGATGGATCAGCGTGTAGTACTGGTTCTGGAATTGGAGTTGTCCTCTTTCCTCCTCAAGGAGTTCTGATTGAACTCTCTGTTCGGCTTGGATTCAGTGCATCGAATAATGTGGCTGAATATGAAGCACTCTTGGCAGGATTGAGAAGTGCGAAGACCCTTAAAGCAGAACGGGTCAGGGTGTATTGTGATTCCGAGCTTGTTGTGAATCAACTGTCCGGCGAGTACGAGACTCGGAATGAAAAGATGGTAGCCTACGTGCAGGCAGCAAAAGACTTGCTTGATACTTTCGAGAGGGTATATATTGAGCAAATAAGTTCTGGACAGAATGCTCATGCAGATTCTTTAGCTTGGTTGGCTGCAGCAGTACCAACAGAGTTTAAAAGAAGGGTGGCAGTAGAATACCTCAACGAGCCGAGCATTGGGAGGAGTGTAGACTTGGTCTTGGACGTGAACCAAGGACCAAGTTGGATGGACCCAATAATGGAGTTCTTACGAGACGAGATACTCCCTTCCGATAAAAAGGAGGCCCACAAGATAAGAGTCAAATCTGCTAGGTTTTGGCTGTCCCCAGAGGGTAAGTTGTATAGGAAATCCTTTACGGGTCCCTATTTGCTATGTGTACATCCTGAGATGGTACAGAAGTTCCTTCATGAAATCCACGAGGGAACATGTGGGAGCCATGCTGGAGGCAGATCTATTGCCCACCGAGCAATTACTCAAGGCTATTGGTGGCCACACATGAAAGAAGATGCAAAGGTGTATGTAAAGATTTGTGAGAAGTGTCAAAAATTCTCACCAATGATTCGAACACCAGCCGAAGATCTGGTGCCTTTAACAAGTCCCTGGCCTTTTGCTCAATGGGGGATGGATATCGTGGGTCCATTGCACAAAGCAACTGGGAATCGAAAATTCCTGCTTGTTGCAACTGACTATTTTACAAAGTGGATTGAGGCAGAACCATTGGCCAAAATCACTGAGCCTATGATAGAAAGGTTCGTGTGGAAAAGCATCATCACTCGTTTTGGGGTCCCTTATTCATTGATTACAGACAATGGATCCCAATTCCAGAAGAAATTCAAGGCTTTTTGTGCCCAGTATGGAATAAGAAATTTTTATTCCACCCCAGCCTACCCTCAGAGTAATGGGCAAGCAGAGGCGTCTAATAAAACTATCCTTGATGGAATCAAGAAAAGACTTGACAAAGCTAAGGGAAAATGGCCTGACGAATTACCATTGGTCCTGTGGGCTCATCGAACAACGCCTAGGAGGTCTACGGGAGAGACCCCCTATTCGTTGGCATTTGGAACAGAGGCTGTCATACCTCTGGAAGTGGGTCTGCCGACCAACAGGACAGCTCTGGTTGAAAGTGGAGGCAATGACAGGGCCCTTCAAATCGAGCTTGACCTTGCCGAGGACAGGAGAGAAAAAGCCTTGGTACATCTTGCTTCTTACCAAGAACAGCTGATGAAAAGCTACAACAAGCATGTTCACCCTCGAGAATTTGGTGTTGGGGACCTCGTGCTACGAAAAGTGCTCGGCAACACCAAGGTGGCCAACGAAGGCAAGCTGGGGGCCAACTGGGAGGGCCCATATAGAGTAACTGAGATTATAGGCATAGGAGCCTATCGATTGGCAGATTTGGATGGTGATCCAATTCCAAGGCCTTGGAATGTTCATAATTTACGAAAGTTCTTTGTTTAGAAGTATTAAATCCTGTTTTGGATTTACACTACGTGATTGTGTGGGAATTACGAATATAATTCCTTTGTTCTAGTTTTGATTATTTTTTAAAAGGGTACGAGTAACGCCCTCTTGCGTTTTACAGATTATGAATACAATCACTTCTTTCGAATAACTGTTGTGGTATTTAAATACGAACTACGAGTTTGGTTCCCCTTATTCGTATTGGGGAGCAGGGTATACCTTTTGAGTATGTGAGACTTGGGTATACATTTGAATGCAAGTATGAACACACTTGTATGTCTTTTCTTAAAGTACGTGATACTTAGCAAGTATGAAAATACTTGTGTGTTTTCTTTTAAACAAATACAAGTACGAAATACTTGTATGGACGTTCAAAGTACGAGATACTTATATGGTGTTTTAAGTACGTGATACTTGAGAACCTATATTGGCTTGACTTAAATGTAAGCCACATTTAGTTCAGTACGTGAAACTGAAACACAAGTACGAGACACTTGTGTGATGTTCTAAATACGTGATACTTAACAAGTATGAATACACTTGTAAAGTACTAAACTTAAAACAGTACGAGACACTGGGAAACAAATGTTTTGAAGTACGTGACACTTAAACAAAATTAAGTATGTGAAACTTAACAGGCGTGAAAGATTTGCTAAAAAGTACGAAATACTTATGCAAACAAATGATACGACATACTTAGATTGAAACATTGCATACGAACAGCTGCAACAACAAAGGATGCCGAGCAAAACATAAGGTTATGCCACGAAGGGCCAAATACCTGTGTTAACAAAGTATTCAAACTGAACTGGTGCCTCACAGGGCCAAAGTATGCTTATGGTCACGCAGGACCAGCAACCAAAACAATTCTTATACTTACCAAATCAGTCCACATTCTGGACCTCAGGAGTGTTAGTGTTGATGTCAGTATCAGCACCATCTTCGACTACATTTTCTTCCAGGTTAATGGGCTCAACAGGTACATCCCGAGCAGGAGCTTCAGTAGGGACCACATCCGTGGGGATATCTTCCTCAGCATTAGCAAATTCTTCAATTTGCTGTTCAAAGTCTTCCTCTGGATGTCCTGTTGGCTCTGGAATGTCCTCGATGTTCTGAACACGGGTGCTAGGCAGCTCGTTCTCAACCCAGAAGGGTGAATCCTCAGCAACCCCTAGTTTTGTCAGACAGGTTTCCCAGCTGGCAATCCAGACCTGGTCCTGTAAAGCTGGCATCTGTTCCACGTAACTGGCAGTTGTGGCATCATAACCCTTCTGGTAGCCATCTTCATATGAAGCCTTCTTGGTGCTGTCAATTTCAGATAAAGCCTGGTTTAGGCTCTCTTCGGCAACTTGCAGCTTGCCTTTAGCACCAAAACTTCTTCTTCATTTCAAAGCCCAGGCCGTTTAGTGCTATACGCACGTATTCGGCTTCAAGAAGGACTATCTTGCATTTGAATCGAGCAGTTTTGAAACGTAAGAGGTAGGACTCCACAGACTCCAGATAGGTTTGACGATAGCATGACAGGTCTGCCAACGTCACTTCTGGTTCTACCCTGTAGAACTGCTGGTGGAACATCTCCTCCAACTGTGCCCAGGTCTGCACCAAGTTAGGTGGCAAGTTGATGTACCAAGTGAAGGCTGTCCCAGTAAGGGAATTGGGAAAAAGCCTTAACTTCAGAGCATCAATGGTTCCAGCTTCTCCACATTGAACTTGAAACCTAGCAATGTGCTCCACCGTCGACTGCATGCTCTCACCATTAAAGGTCTGAAATTCTGGAACTCTGTAACCCTTTGGGAAAGGTGTATTGTCCACCTCCTCGGTATGAGGCTTCCTATACATTGGCCTTCCTAAAGGTCTGAAACCAGGTCCTAACTGCTCCTGGAGCAGGTTCAAGACTTGATCCCTTCCTATGACTAGGCCTGGCTCAGGAGGCGGCTGTGGATGCGCCTCTTGTGCCGGCTGGTTCTGGGCTGGACTTGCCCCCCGAGTATCAGAGCTTTGAGGAGTATGTGCAACTCCTTTGTCCTTTCCAGAGCCCTGGCCTCCTTGCAAAGGCCTTTTGTCTGTCTTATCACCTTTGTCGGGCTTGTTCTGATCCTCGACCAAAATAAACCTTTGATCGTTATTTGGAGGCGTCGAAGCTCCTCCAATCATGACTCCCTTCTCTTTTTGCCCCCCGAGTGCAGGGCTACTAGACGAAGTGGCATGGTAAAATGTCTGAGGAGGGGGAGGAACCCCCAATAAGCCAGCTTGGTCTTGACCGCTGCCAAAGACACCAAACTGTGGAAAGCCCTGCTGCTGAGGAGCGAGCGGTAGCCTCTCTGTAAGCGTAGCAACCATCTTGTTGACTGCTATGGTCAGAGGTTCCAAGGACTGAGTGAACGATTGCGAGATTGACTGCGTCACGTTGTTCGAGATATCACGTCCTGCCATGAACATATAATTTTTGACACTGTCGGTAGCGTCGCTAAGATCTTGGGCGCTGATCTGAGGACCAGCTTCCTCGAGTAATGGCACGTCGACTACCACTCCCTCAGGACTCTGTGGTGGATCCGGGATGGGTAGATTCGGTTGTTGCTGCGGCTTCCTGACCATGACAAAACCCTTAGACGATTAGGGTCCCACCGGGCGTGCCAAAAAGATGTTCGGCTCCGAAATGGCTCAAGGACTGAGCGGGCGTGCCAAGACTTGTCGCGTCTAACGTAAAGGGCTGAGTGTCCCTTTTCTGACTTCTAGATCTGAGAGGGCGATAGTGCTGCAACCTAAGGGCTGGATTGCAGTGAAGGTCCGTGGTTTTGTCTTTTCGTGCGAGGACTTAATAATTTCCTAACCATGTCGGAAAGAAAGTAACAGCGTAGAATTACTTTACTATATCGTAATAATAAAGTAAGGGATGAAGAGAGATATGAATAACTTTATTATATTTCGTAATAATAAAGTTGGGGTACAAGAGAGATAGAAACTCGAATTACTTGGTGAAGTAATTGAGTGAGGGTGAGAAAATAGAGATAGTTGCTTCGCTTGGAAGGCTTTGGTTTTAAGCGTTGAGCTTGATTGGTGTCGGAACCCTTTTTTCTTCTTGTCTTCTAATATTTATAGGCCAAAGATCTTCGATTTTCTGCATGTAAAAGGCTTGTTGTTCTCTTCTCATGGCGCCATGTGTCCTTGTAACTTCCCCTTCATGAGATCATGGACTAATGGGTGGTTATTGGAAGTTACAAAAAGTCATGGGCAAATAATGCACTGGTCCAGATCTGAGCCGAGCTTCTTGCCTTCACCATGAGCTGCCATGTGTCCCGAGTAAGCCTCAGATGTTGCCACGTGTCCCAAGTAACTACCCATTCACATATTAGTGGGATCATGGGTAGTTATTGGAGGTAAATAACAATTACCCATGTGTTTATTTGATCATGGGTAATTAATGGGATTATGGGCCTACTTTTCCTCCTTCTTTTGTGGGCGGCAAAGAACTCCCAGCCATTTGACTCGGTCAAATGGCTTTCACCAGGCAACACTTCCTTATTTCTTTCCACTTTTCATGGGCCACTTGGGTAATGGGCCACTCAATTAAATTAAATGGCCTACTAACATATTTAGTCCACATCAACATTTGGGCCAGCCGAATGTTTTTTACAAATTGGCCCAAAACCTTTAAACCCGAGCCCGGACCAAATTAAAATTAATTGGGCCCACTTAACATGGGTTCGGCCCATTAATTTTAACCCAATTCATCTCTATTTTTGGCCCAATTTAATTAAAAGATAATTAAATGGCCTTCCAACGCTTGCTCAGGACTGGGTGCCAAAAACGGGTGTAAACAGAACGTTTAGCCTATGTTTCCATGTACTATGTTTAGTGAAAGCCCGTACAGAATAATGTGGTAGTTTCGGGTTTCTGGTGGACGGGGGAGGTTGTTGCCTGGGTATGGTGGACCGATGGTCGGCGGTTGGTCTGTGGCGTGGGTGGCTGTGATTTGGTTAGGGTTAGGGTTAGGGTTTGGCTTGGGGTTTGGGCCAGGTTTGGTTCCTTTTGGGCTGGGCTTGGCCTATTGAGCGTTATTGTTTGATTCGGACGCTTTAGGCCTCTTTGTGCTTTAAGTGTATGATCTGGGTTTTAGACCCATTTGGGTAATTGGACTTCGACCTTTAGGTGGGCTTCATCCCATATGGATGTCTTGAATTGGCTTCTTGCTAATTGCAGGTCTGGGTCTCGAATTGGATTGATTGTTCTGACGTTATTTCCTTACTCCTATCGGTCTTGTAACAATTTCAAGATTACTGAATTTTTTTTGCCCTTGAAAAAAAAAAGAGCCGAAGATTGTTCGGTTGTTCCCCATAGGCCACCTCAAGTTGGTAAGAGCCCAAGGATCTCTCTCCCTCCCCACCCGCCATATCAAGTTAAGAGCCCATGAATTATCTCTATCAAACGGGTCGGATCGGACCGGCACAGGCACGACACGTTTACGAGCAGAACGGTATTGCAAGGCACGATCCCGGCCTATAGGTGGGCCAGGCTAGGCGGATATTTTGGGCCACGTGGCACAAGCACTAGAAAGCACAGGCACGACATGAATAAAAAATCGAAGACTTGAAATAATTAATTGCAAAATTAGATGTACAAGCTATATACCAAAAGATTTGACAAATTGTTTGCAAACCAACAGAATGTTGACGTGCGTCTCTTAAGTCCAAAAATTAAACTCCACATCAAAGTTGACGGGCTTATAAGCCAATGATTTGGATCATCAAGTTGTGCTGGGGAACAGAAATGCTAGGGACATAAAATTTACCCCGAAAGTACCCCGAAAACAGCAATCAATGGTTGAGATTCACTTTGATATGTGTGACCCAATCATCAAAGTGATTTTCAACCATTGATTACTGTTTTCGGAGTACTTTCAGAGTAAGTTTTCTTTGTATGTAACATTCCCCGCTGGGGAAAGATTTGGACGATTGAATTAAACTTTACCATAAATGTTGTGTATGACTTCAATTTAATGAAGGAGTTCATTGGGTCAGTTGGGCCTGTGAGTTACTTTATAAATATATATGTACTCAGCAGTCTGAAGGGTTTAAGGGAAAATACGCTTGTTTTGGTTAGAACACAATAGAGAGGAGATTGGATCATCAAGTTGAGCTTGGAGAAGCTTGTTTTGCTCGCCAATCATTAGCCCACCATGATCTATTCACTTTGAGGTCCACCCATAACTTCCTTAAAATCATCACATCGAAAACCAAATTCAGTTACCACATTCTAACGAAAGCTATTTTAACTTCAATCACCTCGTATCCAGCGATCACCCGTGATTCCCGCACATCTGACAACAACAATAAAGTTATTTCACTCCCTCCTCAACCTCTTCGAGTTCCAAAAAAATTACCCTTAAACAAAGAGAAAATGGTGATCATATTTTGCTCACAGGACAAAGTTACTTGACTACATCACTCCGTTCGGCTAAATAAGTCAACTGGTTTATTTTTTTGTTCTTATTCAAATTTTATTCGTATTTGTTAGTTTTCGTCAATTTTTTGGGATTATTGCATCGTCATATCAAGAGGAATTTAAAAAGTAAAAAATTACAATTGAAACCTAATTTTTTTGAATAAAGACAAAAATAAGCCAATAAGCATATTATTTCGTCTTTATTAAAAAAAATGGATTTCGATCATAATTTTACTTTTTAGATTCTTCTCGTCATGACGATGCAATATGTAATCCCCAAAAAATTGACGAAAAATTAACAAATACGAAAAAAATTTGAATAAGAACAAAAAAAAAGAAGACAATTAACTTATTTAACCGAATGGGGCCACCTACCTCTAAAATCGTGAACGCTTAGCGAACAGAAGGAGCCTATTGCCGTGAGATGAAATACTTTTACTTGTTGAGTTTTGAAAATTAGAGAGGTAAAATTAAAGTTAGCCATAGTTGAAGGGGTTTAACATAATTTACCCCTAGTACACAACAGTCCAACTAGACGAGAGAGAGAGAGGACCCTTCTCCCGTGAAGGAGAATATCCATTCTTCAACATGGTACATTTCAGTTGATCGAGGATCAAATTCTAGGGTTTTAGCCAATAATCGTCGCTTCATATATCCAATTTCTACACGATCAGAACCAGATACGAAATCGATTAGGTATCTCTCTCTCTCGTCGTCTATATCTCTACAATATGTTTGGGCCCTAGTAAATGATCACTCTTTGAATGAGTTTTGTGATGTCCGATCCACACACCAAAACCTAGGTTTTTCCATTTTTCTCCTTTTGGTTAGTCTGTATTTTAATGATTTTGTATGTATTGTAGGAACCAAAATCCAAAATTTACGATTCCTTTTGATCGTAAAATTACGAAATCCTATTAATTTGCAAGTTATTTCCACATTCTTTCCGGATTTCGTCGTTGTATATGCGTGAGTTGTAGGAAGAGAGATGTCGTTTAATTTGCTGCTGAAGTCGTCGTGCAACGGCTGCAGATCGTCCAAGGACCTATACGGAAGCAATTGCAAGCACTTACCTCTTTGCTTGTCGTGCGGCAAAACAATGGCCGAGAACCATGCTAAATGCTACAAGTGTGGCACCACCATCACCCGATTGATTCGGGTTCGTCTAGACGCCCGGGCACACAAATGGAATTATGCAATAGAGGGAAAAAGAAAAATATTTAGTTGAGATCAACCTTTTAGTGAAATGTGAAATGGGAAAGTAGGAAAGAGGGGAGAAGAAAATTAGGGTAAAAGTTTTACTTTTCTTCTATGCAGTTGAAGGGGAAGTTTAGGAAACTGAAATGTGAGCCAGCCTCAAAGCTGTTGTTCACGCCAAAAAGGGTGTTCTCTTTATAATAGTAATGGCCGGATAGAAGTTACGATTTGTTTGGAGTCCTTGCAGTTCTAATAATTCAAGGTGGTAGTAAGATTCACAAGTTTATCTCTACATGTTCTACATCACATTTCCTCAGAGTTGCTGATGCTATAGAAGATAGAAACCTGAAAAAGTATGAGTGAAGCAAGTTCGAGAAGTTGCATATGATGCTTTTGACACGTACTTGCTTCGCCCCAGACATCATTGAAATAATCTAATGCGCTATAGTTCCAGAGAGGCCGGGGGTGAATGGAATAACTAATTAAAAATTAACTCAACCACAAATAATTTACGTACGTGGATGATTTAACAAACAAAGATAACAAAATCAACGGTCTTGATTATTATTATTGTGTCACGGTCGTAAGACTATTGAACATTCAACTACAACAGAGGACTTGATTTTCAGATCAAATATATTAAATGTACAAATTCTAAATGTCGTTACCTAGTAATTTTTTAGAATGATCCATCAAAGTCGTTAAAGCATTCGTAGTGTAATCAATAAAAATAAATAATCAAAATTAGTCACATGGCAATCGGAATGGAGCTTTTGAAAAAGTCAACTCATTTCCAAGTGGTCGGGTTAATTGCAAATTTGAAAACCATCATCAAGATTTGTGCGGCCCTGATTAGAGTATAATTTCCGGATCAATTAATTAGTGGACCACATGCTATCTCACTCATCGCCCGCCGGGAAATAAGATCTTCTACACGTGATTCCCCAACTTGGCATTCACCGACAGGCATCCATTATTGTTTCAGTTAGTAGTAACCAACTACTAGTTATTAAAACTTAAAGAATACTGCTATTGGTACCGACCAATAGCGTAGAAAAAATGAATCGACAGTCGCGCCGGGCTGTTTTCGGCCACCGGACGGCCGATCTAAGCTGTCCAAAAAATTAAAAAAAAAAAACTGAGTGGGCTTGTGCAGGAATCAACGGCATCCGACATGCGTAGGTGCTCGATCCAAGCACCCCATTTTTTTGCATATACATGTATATACATCATATATACACTAAAAATAGGGTGTTTGGATCAAACACCCTACACACATCGAATGACATTGATTCCCAGTGAGCCCCTCGTTTTTTTTTTTTTTAAATTTTTGGACTGCTCGGATCGGCTGTCCAATGGCCGGAGACAGCCTGGCGCGGTCGTCGGTACGGTTTCCGTCGACACCTATAGGATTTCTGTCAAAACTTCCATCAATTAATAAGTTTTACTCAACATCGATTTTCCCTGCCCCAACCCCAGAACCTTCCCGATTTTCTCGGCTCCGACTCCAATCCGATATAGAATGAGACGGATTTAGGGGATGCTAAATCCAACTCTAACCCGCTCCATTGTCATCCCTAGACTTAGGGAGGGGATATTGAGTGCTTACGGGAATTGAACTCTACCCATCAGCGTGAAAGTATAAGGGAGGTATCAACTGCACTCCACTTTACATGCTACTCTTTTGTTAAAGAGATTAACTTATTTACAGTAGGGGTCCCCGCTATGTGTGGACCCCATCAACAATTTATCGCAATAATCTAAATCGTTCATTTTATAGGGCCCGCAGAGCATTGTATATAAGCGAAAAATCAGTTTGACCCTATATCAAAAAAATTAAATTTTGATTTATAAAATGGTCCGCCTAGATTCTGTCAATAGTTTTTAAGTTAAAATAATCTAGGCCGTCGATTTTATATACTAAAATTTAATTTTTGATATACCTATCAATGTTGGGTCAAGTTTTTTTTTTTCTTATATACACTATTTAGCGGACCCTACAAAATGAACGATTCAGATTATTGCAATAAACTATCAATGTAGCCCACACTTGGCGGGGTGTAATGTAAACTCCAAGTTTACACCACTACTGTAAGCATCCGTAATGGATTTGTTAACTAGCGTGTTAATTGTGTGTGCTAAGACTTAGCAAATAAAAATATATTTTTTGTATCACAATATTTGTGTGCTAGAGTGTCTTAGAGTGTGCTAAATCTAGTAGTGTGCTAGCATGTGTGCCAAGTTTGACAAAGATGTTAGCAAACAATAAGTAGGTCTCATCTCTATAATTCAAACTTCAACCATAAAATATAAATATCCACTATTTCTAATACACAATTGTGGGATCTATTTTTATTCTAACAAACATTTTAACACACAAATTTACCAAACTCATTGTGAATGTTCTAACACGCTTCTATATTATAAATGTCTAACTGAACCTATTTTTATCCTGATACACCTTTTAACAAATATCTTAACACACAAATATATCAAACCTGATTGCTGATGCTCTATCAAGTTAACCTCTTTGTTAAATTACCTCATTTGGCGGTCGTAATGGAGCTTTTGAAGAAGTCAACTCATTTCCACGTGGTCGGGTTAGTTGCAAACCATCATCAAATTTGTGCACCCTGATTAGTTTAATTTTTTGGATCAATTAATTAGTGCACCATATGCCATCTCACTCATCGCCCGCCGGGAAATAAGATCCGCTACACGTGATTCCCCGACTTCGATTTCACCGACAGGCAACCATTAGAGGGTGTTCCGCCAGAACTTTTTGCCCTTTTCAAAATAAATCGCGTTTGTTAGTTTACGACGAATTTTTGTAGAGTATTAATTCGTCTTGATGAGAAAATCAGAAAAATAAATTTTTTTACTTGTACCGAAAGAAAAAAAAGTTGTTTTTTTTTTACTGAGAGAAGGTGGTTATTTCTCAAAATATTTAGATAAAAGTAAAAGCTTTTATTTTTCGATTCGCCTCGTCAAGACGAATCAATAATCTGAAAGAGTTTTGTGCAAAACTAACAAACGGAAAAACGCTTGGTCCGAGGTCGTATGTATATCTTCTCTCAATATATCTGAAAACCTGCTTCCACAGTCTTGTAAAGATATATAGGCTTTGTGAAATCTTGCATAATAATACAGGCTGCAAGTTGTGAAAATTTACCTTATAGGGAATAGCAAGTGAACTGCATCACTAGTATCTCATATAGTAATGAACTAACTAGGTTTTTGTTGGAAAATATTTGGGAAATAATATTGGCACTCCAAAAATTGATGTTAGCACTCCAAAATCAGTGTAATTCTAAAGTCACTTTCCTTTGTTTTTTGGAATACTTGCATTAATTTTTGGAGTGCCAATATCATTTTTCAAATACTTTTAAGTTATACTATTTGGGTGTGAATGTAAAATTAATGGAGTCGTGACTTTTGGGTATCACCTGTTTACCATCTTGTTCACTGTAACTAACAACTTGTCAACAAAAACTTTTTTTTCGACAAGAACTCCATTTACAAGCCCATCTATAGCTTATTCGTTACGGGAAACAACTTGACATTTCTCAACAACTTATTCAGTATTGAAATAGCAAAAAACTTTATTGCAACAAATTTTTTTTTTTTTTTTTGCTAAGCGATTGCAACAAATTCTTTATCAAAACTTATTCACTACCGGATTAATTTATTATGCGATCAGGTGAGATCTCTGCAAACGAGTGGCTCCTGTGCATTGAACCTCTGTGGGATCGCATGCGGAAGGCTTGATCTATATTTGTTAGGTATATTGGCAATTTTGGATTTTTGATAAACCATTGGAGTCTGTATTATTTCTTTTTTCATTTTGATTTAAGAGGTGGTGTGTAGTTTGTTGAGTCTAGACACTCCGCCCAATACAAGATTGGTTGATAATGTTTTTGCTTTGCAAATTTTCTTAAAGTGCATCCCGGAAAGGTATAAGCATATCCATTTCATCTTGCAACTAGATTAACCAATCTTATACTCCGCCCTATATAAGATTGGTTAGTCTTTTTGTTTGCTTTTGGGAGTAGTAGAAGAAATATTTCTGAAGGCATGAAAATGGCTTGGTTGGCCTTGTTGTGGAAGAAGAATTATTTTTCTAAGGCATTTAGAAGTTAGAATGCAGTGTCAGCGGAGCGACGCCCAGAGGGCGCTAGGGCGCTAGCGCCTTACACACGAGCTAAGAGGGCTAGGCGCACTTCGGTGGCACTCTTCAATATGTTATTGATTTTTGATTTTCTTTTAGGCTCTATTTGTTTCAATGTAAAATGTTTTACAGAGTAAAATGTTTTTCCAGAAAACAAATTTCAAACTTTCAAACTTTTATTTTTCGGTGTTCGATTGGCACTTGAAAAATATTTTCAGAAATCGACAAAAAAAAATAGAGAGAGAGGAGGGTTCGGATAGTAATGAACTAACTAAGTTTTTGTTGGAAATGCTTTTAAGATATCCTATTTGGGTGTGAATGTAAAATTAATGAAGTCGTGACTTTTGGGTAACACCTGTTCGCCATGGACGGTTGCATCTCGTATGAACAGTGGTCTTCTTTCCTTCGTGACTTTTCGAAAGGTCACATATTAGTCTATATATATCGCATCCTTCATTCATTTTGGGGTGAATTTTTAATACTTTTATCGAGACAGAGACTTTTCATTTGAGAGAGTACAAGTCCAACCTTGGTTCACCAGGCCCTTCAATTGTAGTGGTGCTTTGGGGCGATTCCGATCGAGTAGAACCAAAAATGTTTGACGGAATCCTAGTCCTAAACTAATGGGTTGCCCCAAGCGTAGGGCTAAGACCGACGTAGCACAATATCTGGTAAAACCGGAGTCAAATCCACAAAGATGGTACTGATGTGTGTTTACTCAAAACTCTTTTTTTTTTACTTATTTAAACTGGCTCTTCGGTTGCCACCCTTTGTATTCAGAGTTGAGATTAACTAAACTTAAGAAATTGTTCTATTTTTCAAATAATTAAAGAGGATGTATGGTCGTAGGGTTCAAAGCACTCGCAACCAGTCTTGGATTTATCTGCTCCATTTGGTGTTCTTGAAAATGTTTGACTTTATAGAGAAAAAGCTACCCCGAAGGATGCGAACCTTTATGGTCGCCGTTCACCCATGCGCGGCGGAAAATAAATTTTGGTCCCCTATTTCCCGCTCACATGGGCTCCGACAATGCCCGGGTTCATCTAACGAAAGTACTTTAATAACCTAAAATTGCATTTTCTTTTTTATTTCAAAACAGGAGCAGAACGCAGGAAATCCTAGTTTGAAACATGCTTCTAAATACAAAATAAACAAAAGATATGAATTAGACAAGTACCAACGAACAACTTTAATGAAAAACAAAAATCGATAAGAGTTACTGAAGTGCGAGTACTTGAACAAAATGCAAAAAATCTTCGACAGCCTAACGGCGTAAAGAAAGCTTAACTTCCCGAATGTTAGGAAACTTCAACTACCTCAAGTGTTGAACACAAGTTCTGAACCAACTGAAAAGTAGAGAGATAAGGGGTTTATATAGGGTGAATTCGCGGAGGAAAACGTTGAGTACTCGATGTGGGCCTGCGGAAAAATACAGGAAACACGAAAATCAAGGTGGTGGGGCAAAACGGTGCTATAGCCGACACACGAAGGCTGGCCCGGCCTTATGGGGAAGCCGGCCCAGCTCCGGTCAAATTTATTTGGGCTTCGGGCAGGCCTCCCTTGGTGCTGGCCTAGTTCGGGTTCGTTTCGATGCGTTCTGGAGTCTATTTTATATGAATCATGTTAATTTGTTATTAGACCTAGTATTAAAGTGAGTCAAGATGTTAGAATTAATTTTATTTCTCTATCTTATGTTTCTATGTTATATCCGGTTCCGGGGACCCCTAACAAAACATCTAAAAAAACACCCCAAAGTTTCCGATCAAATTTTGATGATTTGACCCGCTCAATGTAATCAAAACGTGATTTTAAGAGTTCCCGCGAGAAATCAGCAAAAAAAAAAAAAGACCAAAAAAGGCTTCATCCGAACAGTTTTTTATTGAATGGTTCAATAAAAAACTGCTCAAATCAATCCCTTCCTAGTCATTTTTTTTTTGCCGATTTCTGATGGGTACCATTAAAATTACAGTATGAACACATTGAGCAGCTCGAATCATCAAAATTTGATCGGGAACTATGAGATTGAGATTTGGAATGTTTTTTTAGATTTTTTTTAGGAGTCTCTGGAACCGCCCAAGTATACATAAGTACATATATTAAAATTATCAAAAAATATATATTATAATAAATCTGAAACGGTACCGTAATACAAACTGGAACTAGTCCAATAAAAAAAAGGGTACGCTATGAGTTCATCCTTCTCATTTTGCCAGTTCTCTGTCTAATAATTAACAGAGGTGCTAGAGGTACAGCAACAGCTGTACAAACAGCTTGCACAGATCTGTTTTGGACCCGATTTGGGTCCAACAAAGATGATCGAAACCGTTCATTTTGTTCAAAATTTACTTTTTAGGGTCCTTATAAAAAATCGTTTCAATCCAATAACGGTAAGGATATTTATGAATCATCCAATTTTGCTTCAGAATGTAGGCTAAATTCTGAAGCAAAGTTGAATGATTCGTAAATGTTCTTACCGATATTAGATTGAGATAATTTTTTACAGAGACCATAAAAAACAAATTTTGAACAAAATGAGTGGTTTCGATCATCTTTGTTGGATCCGAATCGAATCCAAAACGGATCTGTGCAAACTGTTTGTACAGCTGTTGCTGTACTCATATCATTTCTGAATAATTAATAATTGAATATTGGACGTTGTGAAAGCAAATGGGGGACAGTCCCACAAGACAGTCCCGCAAGACTGCAATTTCCCAGAGCAAATCAACCAACTCACAATGGCTCCGTTTTTCTTATTAGGTGGATGATTTGCCTCTGCAAGAAAAGTCTAAAAATAAATTATGACGAATAACAAAAAGAATATACAATAAGTAAGAGAGTAAATACCAAATAACGGATATATCTTTATGTAGTGTTGTTTTATATAATTAAAAAAAATCAAACTACAGTCCGTATTTTTATACTTTTTTTGATAACTCTCGTTAAGTTAAATGATTAATTCAAAAAATTAGAAAAAGTAAAAATACCAAAATAAATTTTTTGGGACAATGGACATGTATTTCTATGTGCGTGCTCACGTGTTGTGTGTTCATACCTTGAAGGTGGTCGGTCCCCTTCAATAAAACGAAATCAGTCTGTGTGGTAAAATATGGACCAGTAATTGTGAGATGATAAGGGGTTCAGACTAATACTTGGCATGATGATTAGTTTCTCGTGGTTAATTAAATTTTCTTTTAGCTTCTAGGGAAAGTTATTGGAAATGAAATGTTGAAAAAATATGAATCAAAGTTGAATTTTTCAGAATTTTCAAAAACAAGCAGAGACTGTCCATTTAATATTATAAGACATAGGCTAAAATTAAATAAAAAAACAAACAAACAACTTGTCTATTGGGTTATTTCTAATCAAATACTCAAAATTACTCGAAATGAATTTGGCTTTTAGCTGGCTGAGCTCAATACATATAAACAAGCATTATTTAGCGAATTCTTGAATTTTGATTAACTTTAAAAGAAAAAGAGAAAAACTGATTTGGGAAGTAGACATAAACACCCATAAGGAACAAATCAATGGGAAAAGATTTACTTTTGCTGAATCTTTTGCGAGAAGAGAGAAAATACCCCCAGGGCTATCAAATTCACCACGAAGAGGAGTAAGAGAGATATCGGTGCATCACCCCAAGTCTTTCTCTTTTTTTCCCACGAAAAGGTAAGAGAGCAATTCCACGTACCACTTCCATTAGGCAATTATTGACCTCAAGTCATGAATGCAAAAATCGACCTCTCACTCATCCCGTGTATTTTTTCCTCACATCCTGCTCTGTTTTCACATCTACTAGGGGGGTCCATCCGTCTCATTTTCCTATTCTCTGTCTTACCATTAATAAGGGAATCAACATTACATGTGCAAAGAAATAGGGGACCATTAAAAGGTCCAGTGGAGAAACTAAAATAACAAAAGAAAGGCACAGAAGACTTTTCAGCATAGACAGTCTCATTTTCCCTCACCATCCCCTTTCTCTTCAAATCCAAAGCTACTCCGTAAACCACAAAAAATAAAAAATGGCAGAGGCTGCTGTGTTGGGACTTCTATCCAACTTTGCCCCTATCTCCAAGAAGAGTTCAACTTGTTGAGCGGAGTACGGGAAGACATTGAATACATAAGAGCCGAATTCGAGCGCATGACCCATTTTCTCAGAGTTGCTAATGCTATAGAAGATAGAGACCCGAAAATCAAAGTATGGGTGAAGCAAGTTCGAGAAGCTGCATATGACACTACAGATGCTCTTGACATGTACATGCTTCGCCTCAGATCTAGACATCATCAGAGCACAAGATTCCGTGCGTTCGTACATAAGGTTTCTTTTTTTTATTAAGACTTTAAAAGCTCGCCACCAAATTGCTTCTGAAGTGAAAGGAATCAAGTCTAGAATCATCAATACTTCTGAGAGACATCAACGATATAGTGACATGCATAGCAAAAAAGAGCAAGGCTCAAGCTCTACTCATTCAAACATCGCATGGTATCATTGTCGTGGCGATGCACTTCTACTCGAAGAAGCCGACCTTGTGGGCATTGACAAGCCCAAATCACACTTGATTCATTTGCTAGTGGATGAGGATCCTCGACTCAAGGTGCATGCTTTCTATAACCGGAATGGGCTGATTGGGCAAAACCACCCTTACAAAAAAAGTCTACGACGATGCAACAGTGAAGAGGCAGTTTCAGAACCATGCTTGGATCTCTGTTTCTGAATCATTCAAGGTCGAAGAGCTTTTAAAAGACATGATTCGAGTTCTCTTTGAAGAAGTCAAGCAACCACTCCCACGAGGAGTGGACAGTACGGATGCAAACAACTTGAAAGGTATAATTAATGCCTTTTTGCAGCAAAAGAGGTATGTGCTTGTTTTGGATGATGTATGGGATATTCATGCATGGGAAGTTTTAAGAATCATACTTCCTGAATGCAATTGCGGCAGTCGAGTAATTTTGACAACAAGAAATGTAGATTTAGCTTCTTTTGCTAGTGAAGAATATCATGGCATGGTGTATAATCTCAAGTCCTTGCCTCCCAAAGAGTCATGGGCCTTGTTTTGCTCAAAAACATTCAAGGAGAATTCATGTCCTTCATACTTGGAAGATCTTTCTAAAAATATATGGAAAATGCGAGGGGTTACCACTTGCAATAGTGGCAATTAGTGGTCTATTATCAACAAAGGAGAAGAGTGCGGACGAGTGGGAGATGATTTACCGCAGCCTGGGTGCGGAACTAGAAGGAAATGACAAACTCAAGAGCATGAAAAAGATATTGTCCCTCAGTTACTTTGATTTGCCTTACTATCTTAAGCTATGTTTTTTGTACTTGAGTATTTTTCCAGAAGATTGTCTCATTGATCATTGGAGATTAATTCGGTTGTGGGTGGCCGAAGGATTTGTCGAAGTGAAAGAAGGAATGACGAAAGAAGAAGTTGCTGAGGGCTACCTCAATGAGCTGATGAACAGAAGTTTAGTTCAAGTGACAAGAGTCAGGCGGGATGGAAGGTTCAAGGCTTATCGGATCCATGACCTTTGGTGTGAAATGATAATTGTGAAGTCGAGAGAGCAAAACATTGTCACAATAGCAAGTGAAAGAGGCAGGGCGTGGCTTGAGAAATTGCGACGCCTCTCAATCCACCATAATTTTGAAGATATTCAGGAAAGTATTTGTTTCACTCGTCTTCGTTCTTTACTCGTGTTCAGCGCAATAGATTCAGTGTCCATTTTGTCAAAGGTTGCATCCTTAGGCAAGGGTGTAAGTCTACTAATGGTGTTAGATTTGAGAGGAGCACAATTGGAAACATTTCCTCATGAAATTGTGGAACTCCTTAATCTTACTTATCTAAGTTTGAGGGCGACCAATGTAAAAATGATCCCAAAAGCGATCGGAAAGCTCAAGAAGCTAGAAACATTGGATCTGAAACATACGAATGTCACCGAGTTGCCCGATGAGATCTTGAAGCTCCAACATCTTCGCCATCTCTTGTTGTGTCGCTACAACGTCAACAACCAGATTTATTTTCCTTTTCACTCTACAATTGGCTTCAAAGCTCCGGCAGGAATAGGAAGTTTGTTGTACTTGCAGAAACTATGTGCTATTGAAGCAAACCGAGGGAGTAATAGTGGCATCGTGGTAAGAGAGGTGGGGAAACTAGCTCAATTGAGGAGATTGGCCATTACAATGCTACAGAAGGAAGATGGGACTATGCTATGTTCTTCCCTTGAGAAGCTAAAGAACCTTCGCTCGTTGTACGTTGCGGCAACAAAAGAAGATGAGATCATTGATTTAGATTCTCTGTCTTCGCCTCCTCAACTTCTTCAAAGACTCTATCTGAAAGGATGTTTGGAGAAGATACCGCACTGGATACCATCTCTTCACAACCTAAAAAGGGTAACCTTAAGGTGGAGTAAGTTAAAAGATGTTGATCCACTGCATTCCCTTCAAGATTTGCCCAATTTGCTTTTTCTTGAACTTCACACAGTATATGAAGGAGATGGATTGTTTTTCAAGGCCGGTGGATTTCAAAAGCTTAAAGAATTGTGGTTGATTCGCTTAGTAGGATTGAAATGGGTGAGAGTGGGGTCTAGTTCCATGCCTCTTCTTGAAAGGTTCATTCTTCATGATTGTAAATTGATGATGGAGTTGCCCTTTGGTGTTGAACATTTGACCAATCTCAAAGAACTAGAATTGTGTGATATGTCTGGAATATTAATTTGGAGGTTGAAAAAAGACTTACAAGGTGGAGACTATTGAAAAATTGCACACATCCCTAATGTTTGGGTTGCAGAGTCCAAATCTGGTTATTGGACCGGTCGTTATCTATGATACGGTAGAACGGGAGGGGATGAGGATCTTCGAGATTGGGTTATCCCCGTTATTGATGTGCCCCTTCTTCCTCATATATTTTTGGGGTTTGTTAGAGCTTGAAAACTTGTTTGTGTAATCATGTTGTCAATTGTAGATATTTCTTTTGCGTACTTTTTTTTTGGTCTTGAATTGATTACTTTATCGAGAACCTCATATTTGATGTAATAAGCTTGACAGAATTTAGATCTTCAAAGCATGCCTTCGGTTCGTCGGTTTGCAACAATCTTTATCTAGATTAGGTTAAGTTCAACACATTTCTACAGGAACCTAATTTCCCTTGGTGCTGATTAAAAATGTTTGATATGTTAATTTCCCTCTGTATCGTTATGATAACTGTGAGTCTATGACCGTTAATTTATTATAGGAGTCCTTAATTAAAAATCTTGCATTCTATGCTTCCCATATCAGTTAAAATTCATTTGAAATCCCTCTCTCTTGTTTTTCCACTTTTCTACGTATGCATAAAGCATCCATTCTTTCTAACATTTTTGTCTAAATTTTTTTCCAGTAATTTCTATTTTCCGCGGCTCTCTCTTTGTTGTAGTTTTTGTCATGGCTTTTATAGCGCTGCTAACAAAATACTTGGAAGGGAGTGCAAAATGGAACATTCATGTAGGACAAGAATTTAGGAGATTTCAATTATATAGAAATTTTATTTTAGGAATTACTCATTTTAGGAATTCCACTTTTAATGTCGCTTGTTTAAGCATATTTTTATCAGTCTTTTAATTTTGTTAGTCTTGGTTTCCAAGTATTATTTTAGTAAATTGCTTTTTCCCCCTGACACCCCACCCCCCAACCCCACACCGATTTTCCCGGATTAAACCAGCACCCGCCCCCCCCCCCCCCCCCCCCCCCCCCCTCATTTTTTAATTTCTTTCTTTATTTAATTACTTTTATTTTATTTATTTAATTTCTATAAATACACCCTTTCTATATTAAAAAATATAATTTAAGAATTAAGTGCTTCAATTTTTAATTCAGTTGAACCGGGGCGAAGATCGTATTTTTTTGATCATTTTATTCTAAATGGTCGTAATGAAGTTTTTTGCCGTAAGACCTTTCAACAAACACAACCCTAAGACTCATTATTTAATTTCAAGGCTCTCTTAGGGTGTCCATTGAAAGGCGTTGGAGCAAAAAATTTATTACGACCATTTAGGATGAAATGATCAGAAAAATAACATCTTTGCACCGGTTCAAACGGATTGAAAATTGAAACACTTATTTTTTTAACTATATTTTTTAATATGTATATAGGAAAATAAAGGAAAAAAAACAGTCGGAATCATTAGAAGCAATGCTTACACCTCAAGCTTAGAGTGTGAACAAAAGACAAGTATCAAAAATGTTGATTCGTGTGCCAAGATAAGGCAGCGATCGGCTCGTCCAAAAATGTTGATTCGTTTGCCAAAAATGTTATATCTGGAAGCTATAAAAGGAGGACTTTGTGTATCAACTATATTTTTTAACTAAAAAATTGAAATACATAATTTTTAACTGTATTTTTTAATATATAAATAGTGTAAAAAAATAAGTGTTTTAAATTTCAATCCGTTTGAACGGTACAAACACTACAAGAAAAATGAAAATTAGTGACGAAAAAGTGGCGACGAAATTTAATTTTGTCACTAAATGAGTATATTTGGCAACGAAAAAATAAATTCGTCACTATTTTGATAACTTTCGTGATGAAATAATTTCGTCACCAACTATGCCTCTTTAGTGACGAAAAAAATATTTTCGTTACTAAAGGTACACATTTGGCGATAAAATACATTTTTCGTCGCCGAAAGCTTAAAAAAATGTGACAAAATTATTTTTTGTCGCCAAAGATAATCATTTGGTGACAAAATATATTTCGTCGCCAAATGTGAGCAATTTAGTAACGAAATATTTTTTTCGTCACCAAATGCTTAACTTTGGTGACGAAAAAAAAATTCGTCACCATTTTAACGCTTTCAGCGACAAAAAATATATTTCGTTGTCAAATGAGTACCTTTCGTGACGAAATTTCTGAATTGCGCTTTGTCACTAAATGTATTTCGGACATAACTCTTTACTAAAATTTCCGATTGAGATAATTCAAATTGGGTTTAAACAATAACTCAATTGCCTACAACTTTCATGTTTATCAAAATTGCTAATTTTAATGTTTAAAGGTCCAAAATTACATTCGAAATATATTTTCATGTTAAACATATGTGTTATATATTAGATATTTCAAATATTTAGTGAAAAGTGTGTGTAGTGCAGTTGGTTGGAGCTTGCGCGAAAAATTCAAGAGACTCGGGTTCGAAACCCAGCAGGAGCAAGAAAGATGGATTTCTTTTCCCATATGAAAACATCTTTCGCAACGAAAAATTTCGTCACCGATTTCTTATATTAGTGACAAAAAATTTAGTCACCAATGTGACCCATTGGTGACGAATTTTTTCGTCGTCAAAAAGCATAATAAGTGAGGAAAAAAATTTCGTCTCCAATTATTCATTTTTTGGTGACGAAATATTTCGTCATCAAAAGGCACTATAGGTGACGAAAAATAGATTTCGTCACCAGGTAGGAATCCTCGACAACCTTTAGTTGACAATTTTTTTTTTGGCACCTATATTATTTGTGACGAAAAACATGCAATTTGTGACGATTTTCATTCGTCACCCAATTGAATTTTTCTTGTAGTGAAATTAAGTTGTTATTTTTCTAACCATTTCATCCTAAATGGTCTTAGTAAATTTTTGGCTCTAAAACATTTCAACGAGCACCCTAAGATTCCTTATTTAGTTTTAGAGTTCTCTTAGGGTGCCCATTGAAAGTCCTTAGAGCGAAAAATTTATTACGACCATTTAGGAAGAAATGATCAGAAAAATAACATCTATACACCGGTTCAAAAGGATTAAAAATTGGAACAATCATTTTTGTAACTATATTTTTAATCTGTAAAGGACAAAAAAAGGAAGAAAAAAAATAGTTGGATAAACATGATCAATTGAAACACTTTTTTTTTTCCTCTCATTACTTTACAAAGCCTAGAAATAGACTTGAACCTATTAATTGTCTTACAAGTAGTCTATCCTAGATTTTCTAGGTATACATGCATACTAGCCTACATAATCACATAGTCTTTAGCATGCTTAAAATTGGATTGGACATGACCATGGAGCAAATAAACCATAGAAGGGAGAGAGAGAGAGAGAGAGAGAGAGAGGTCCTCATTTTCCTATAAATAGGACCCTTTGTCAAGCCATTCAACTCACACTTTCAATCTCTCCAACTTTTCTCTCTAGAAACTTTGTGTTTGTTCTTTGTTCTTACTTTGTTCTTGGTATTCTTGAGTTTCTTCTTGAGTTCTTCAAGAAAGTTAACCCAAGGCCGCCACCAAACCACCACTCGACCAACCTCTCGATCCAAAAAGTTTAGTAGTTTAGTCAAGATTTAGTTTCAAGAGAAAAAGAAAGTCTATTCTTCTCTTTCGAAGCTACCGTAAGCTTACCGTAAGAAGTTACTTCGTTCGATAGCCACATTCACCTTCCGTAAGCCGATGTATTTTCTTTTCCGTAGCCATACTATCTACTAAGAAGAAAGGTAAAATATTTCTAGTCACCTTTTCTAGTAAAATTTTTAGTTATATTTTCTTTTTGTGTTTAAAAATGCATGTTAAGTTAAAGTACTAAAAATAGCTAGCAAACTTATTCTACTAAAAATTACTAGTCTAAAGCATAAGTGGTTTCCATTCCAAAGGTGTCCGTCCATGTGACACTATGCTTTACGATCGTTTTTACGATTGTGGAGTAACCCGAGGCTAACACCCTCGAAAGTTCGTCAACAAGTCTGGCTTCATGCCGACTAAGGAAGGAATGGTGATTCTAACTGGACTCGTCTGACCATCCGACATGGGATTTTCCTGGTGATTTCTATGTCAAACATAATCCACCAAAATTTAGAATAATGATTTTCGGTGAAGATAAACGACTTATTAATCCAAGAAAAAATATGAGGTTTTGGACTTCCCTCAAAGGAAGAAAGAACAAATTTTTGAAATGTAAGAAATAATAGTTTGATTAGTAGCATGGTTACGTAGACTTTCCTCACACACTATGTACACAAATTTTTTTAGGAACGCCGCAGCGGAAAATTCGGGGCGGAATAATGGATGACTACAACTTTTCAATTTCAGATAATTGATCATTCGAGAATGATATTCGTAGTGGGGGAACATCTCCCACAATAGTCGCGATTATACACCCGAATTTACCACCGACCAGGTTAGTTTTTATTGTTATTGTTTTGCATATTCATTATTTATGTTAAGACTGGTAAATGTTGTACTTATATATATATATATATATATATATATATATATATATAGAGAGAGAGAGAGAGAGAGAGAGAGAGAGATTTTTGAAAGTAGAAAAGATATGTTAGCTTGGGCGCGGAGCGTTGGTCTAAAATATGGTATTGTGGTGGTTATTTTAAATTTTGCTAAGTTAAAAGGCGGTAAGCTGCCGAAGTGCATTCTTGGTTATGAAATAGGAGAAAAGTACGAACCGCCATGGCATCTGGTTGAAGGGCAATCCTTGCAAAGAAACATTAAGACTAAAAAATGCGAGGTATACCAGAACATCCATACGGTATCAGGTGGGGTATAAAGGTTATTAGTGATGCCCATAACCATGAAATAACAAAACATATTGAGGGTCACGAGTACCCGTCAAGGCTAAAACCAATAGAGAAACAATTTGTGGTCGACAAGGCCAATAGCACCGCTCCTCGTGAGATTCTTAATATTTTGAAGCAAAAAGACCCATCAAACACTACGGGAATCAAGAGCGTTTACAACGCCATTTTTTCAAACTTGGCGGTCTAACTCCTATTCAGTATGTCATAAGTCAACTACTTAAGAAAGATTACCTCCATCAATTTCTTACAAATTCAGATACCAATGAAATCACAGATATTATTTGGGTTCATCCTATGAGCCTAGAGCTATCTTTCAACTTTCCGTCCGTACTGATCATTGACGCCACGTACAAGACCAATGAGTATCGAAAACCACTATTGAAGGTCGTGGGTATCACATCCACATGACAAACTTACTCGCTTATGTTCGCATATCTTATTAATGAGAGAGAAAAGACACTGACATGGGCATTGGATAACTTAAAAAACTGGATGCTTCAAAAAGGGGCATTGTTGCCATTGATGTTTGTTTCAGATTGGGATTTAGCGCTTATGAACACCATTGAAGCATGTTTCCCCACGGCATGTCACATCCTGTATATTTGGCACATAAATCAGTACGTCATGAAGAACTGCAGCCATTTCCTTGGTCCGGAATGGAAGCGCTTTGTCGTGTCATGGTACTCACTTATCAATTCATCTACACCTTCGTCTTTCGAACAGAAGTGGCAAGCCATGTGCGACGATTTTCACCAATTCCCGACTATCATAACTTATCTGTGGCAAACATGGTTAAGGGTACAAACAACGGTTTGTTTCAGTATGGACAAATACATGTATGCACCTCGGAAGCAATTCAAGTCAAAGGTATAATCACTTTTTAACTTTACTATTAAAATTTTGTGCATTTCTCTACTACACTAAGGAATACTTTTTGATACTTTTCTATTGAAACACAGTGCATTATTCTATTACAGGGCAAAGTCTGCACATGCGAGGCTAAAGCTATATTTGGGGGATACCATGTCATCGCTCCAAACATCTTTTGATAAAATAGAAAAGATGTTGAAAATCAATTCGGAGAAATTAAGAAGTCTTTCGAGAAATCATTGAACATTCCACGCCACAAACAATTACGTGACGACATTTTTGATCAGGTAAGGTGTCGCATTTCATTAGAGGCAATGGAGTTCATACATGATCAACTAGAAAGCGCTTTAAAAGTATCCCCCTACATTGTCGGCTATTGTAACTGTACGATCAAAATCACACACGGATTGCCATGCATGCATGATCTTGCATATTATCGTTCCATTTCCACTCCAATTCCGCTATGGAGTATCCACGCTCATTGGACTAGGTTGTCTATGCACGCAACCGAGTTTAATGAGGAGGGAACACGACTTGACAGGACATCTCAGGTCGTTGAGATATTAGATGGGATGGATCCACGTATGCGAGAGCATATCATAGACAGGATTATTGATATGGCAGATCCATCTCGTAGCACAGTTCGATCTCCATCGTACAACACAGAACATAGAGGCCGACCTGCAGGTAGAGATGAGCAAAGTACACGTCGCATACCTTCTTCTCAGAAGCATCCACTTCAAGATCAAGGACTGCAACATCGCGAGTGAGAAGGAGAAGGGTTCAGTGGTTCACAACACTCAATTTACAGTTCCACCCATCCCTGATCGCTACATTCAGCGATTACCTCAGGCTTATCAGCGTTATATTTCCTACGCTATTGACGTGCTTGGTGATGATCATTGTGGATTTAGGGCGATAGCTGCACAAATCAGGTATAGTGAAAATGATTGGAATCGAGTACAAGAGGAGTTTATTGAAGAGATTCGACAAAATTATGATCTATACTATGTGATTTATCCAGCAAATGATTGGGCAAAGCATCTACTAATCTTACTAAATTGGCTCGAGCCTACGGCACCAAAGGAACATTGGATGGAGGCTATGACTTTGGGAGTTGTCATCGCAACAAGGAACAACCTTGTACTGCATACATTTGATGAGAATGTTTAGGGTTGTTTTACTCATTTTCCATTGAGGTCCCCTCCAGTTCCAGTCAAAGACCGCCGGGAAATTGCTATTGCCTGTGTTGACAATCACTTCGTGCAAGTTTTCTTAGAACCTCATTACCCTGTACCACCCATCCTAATATGGTGGGAGGAGCATGTATCGAACGAAGCTACATGATGAGGTGCAAGTTATGGAACATGTTTGCAATTGTAGTACGAAGTAGTGGGTATAAGAGCGTCGGAAGCTACATTTGGAGGAAATATTGATTAGAATTTGTGTTTTTATGGATTTTCATGTTTTGACAATATGTACTCAATTATAATAAAATGAAATTTTGTTTAAATTTATTATTGTTCATTAGAAGTTATTTTTATTATTCATTGTTAAGACAAATTAATTAACTAATTAAAATAATATAAATTTATTAAGTATAAAGTCAATTTTAATTGAAAATAGAATTTGAGTTAACCAAAAAAAAATAAGGGAGGTAAATGGGAAAAGAAACAAATAAAGAAAATAATTGAAAATTAAAAAACAAAAAAAAAGATTCAAACTGGAAAGAAAGAAAAGGAAATAAAGAGGAAAAAAATTCAAACTGGAAAGAAAGAAAAAAGGGAAGGGGGGTGTGGGGGGGCACCTCTCATTATTTTATTTGGTCTCCACTCTAAGTAGTTACCTTATTATTAGGACTCCTACTAGTATAAATAGGAGTGTAAATTATTCAATTATTAGCTTTTTATCAATAATATTGCAGAGTTTCTCTCTTTCTTTCTTGTGTGCAAGGTTTGCTCGTTAGGACAAGTTGTTTATCTCGTTTATACTAGTAAGCTAACTAATCTCTCGTGAATTCCGTTGCGTCAAGTGGTATCAGAGCCATGCTTTGCCTGGTTCGATGACACCAAACACGGTTGAAGACATACCCATTAACGTTGGTCGTGGGGGAAGGATTTAACAGGACTCGCACCAAGAGATTTGCCCATGGTCAATGTGTTAAGCGCAAAGTTGATAGGAACCATGTTGAGGGATTTGCCCGCAATCAACCTATTAACCAAAATGTCTCCGGAGGATGTTCTTATTATCAACTTGATAGTGAAGATGAATTTGCAGACGAGTTATTTAATGATTATTATGGATATCAGTCGAAAAAATGACATTCAAGGTTTGAAGGGGTTTATCGCACAGATGAAGACTTTTCAACTTTTCAAGTAGAATCAATAATTCCTAATTTTCATGGGTATTGTCATCCTGAGAATTTTATTTATTGGGTGGCAAAGTTGATAAAATTCTTTGAGGGTGAAAGTACATAAACACCCCATTAACTATCAATTTTTCTCACGAATACTCCCTCACATTTAAAAGCGCTCATACAGACACTCTCAACTAATCTCCGTTACCCAAGTGACACCCTTCCGTCTCTAAACCGTTTTGATGAACCCCCTCATCCATAAATCGAACAAAAATACCTTTGTTGCATTACATACATACACCCCTTCTAACCTTTCTCTTTCTTCCCTCTAAATACAGCCTCCAATCAAAACCCAAAATCAACAAACAAATCTAAAACTTTGGTTCATATATATATATATATATATATATATATATATATATATATAGAGAGAGAGAGAGAGAGAGAGTCCCCTTCTTATGAGGGATCCCCTACTTAGCTTAAGTGCGGACCTCATAGATCCCAATCGAATTTCGATGATCTGAGCCGCTCTATGTGATCAGAACGTGATTTTAAGGGTTACATCGAGAAATCGTCAAAAAAAATGGTCGAGAAAGGCTTCATCCGAACAGTTTTTTATTGAACGGTTCAAACAAAAACTGCTCAAATCAAGTCCTTTCCGGTCATTTTTTTTGCCGATTTCTCGCGGGTACCTTCAAAATCACGTTCTGATCACATTGAGCGGCTCGGATCATCGAAATTCAATCGGGAAATGAGAGAAATGAGGAGGTCCGCACTTAAGGAGCCTATTTAAGGTCCTTACAGGAAGCTCACTGTATATATATATATATGGGGACGGTTCCGGGGACCCTTAAAAAACCCTCCAAATCTTAATCTCATAGTTCCCGATCAAATTTTGATGATCCGAGCCGCTCAATGTGTTGAGAACGTGATTTTAGGGTGCTATCTAGAAATTGGCAAAAAAAATAATCAGGAAGAGCTTGATTTGAGCAGTTTTCTATTGAACTGATCAATAACGTTCAATAAAAAAATGTTCAGATGAAGCCCTTCCCGGTCATTTTTTTTGCTGATTTCTCATGGGTATCCTTAAAATCACATTCTGATTACATTGAGCTGCTTGGATCATCAAAATTCAATCAGAAACTTAGGGGGGGGGGGGGTTCTATAGGGGCCGATTCCACCCACATATTTAAAAAAAAAAAACTTCATCTCAACCATTAAAATCAATGGTTGGATTAAAACTTAAAAGGACTGTATTCTCCTCCCCCTTCTCAATCACAGGTAATCTCTCCCGCTCCATCTAAGCTATTCTCTCTCTATATCCTAACCGACTAACCACTGGTTCCAATGACCTTTTTTTCTCTCTCATCCAATACATACACACACTCTTTCTAAAGAAAAGCTAAAAAATAGATATGGAAAAAGCAACGCAGCAGCTACCATTGACTACCACCACCATTCTCTTCGAGTACTTCTCTTCTCCCACACCTATCTCCTTTCCCTCGTCTTCTTCCCTTCTCATTTCTTATCAGCAAAAGAACTACCGTGGCACCTGCCGACGTTGCGCCACAGTTTCGTGCTATTTTTTATGGTTATATACAGAAGGTTCTCTTTAAAATGATTGATGTAAGTAAAAAGAAATTGTATAAAACAAAAAAAAAACGATTAGAACAATGACTGATAGAATAAGGGTATAATATAATGTTAGGGGGTATCCGTTGAACAAAGTGATAGTTGAGGAGGTGTTTATGTACTTTCGCCTTATAAAAAAGGGTATCTTAGTCATTTCCTCCATTCCGTTAGCAGAGTTAGCATTTTTTTCATTTTCAGTAGTTGATGGGGTCTGTATGGGCACTTTTAAATGTAAGGGGGTCTCCATGGAAAAAAGCGATAGTCGAGGGGGTATTTATGTATTTTTGCCTTCTTTGAGTCCTACACGGGTATTCCGAAAGAAAAGGAGGTCAAATATGTGGCTCGTAAATTACATGGCTATGTTTCTACGCGGTGGGAACAATTGCAGTCCGATAGACTACGACAATATAAACAAGCCATTAGGACATGGCCCAGGATGAGAAGATTGATGAGTGATAGATTTCTTCAGACATATGTTGTATTAAGAGTATCGAAGGAAGCTTGAGTCAAAACATTTCTTCTAAGTTACTTTTGATTGGCAATATTTTTCACAAAGAGTTACAAGTTATTTGAGTTCATACCAAGCAATTTCTAAAAGTCAACAAACCAGTCCATATTTTTCAAGTTCAGATATTTCGATTCTTGATAATAAGAATCGATATGACATTGAAAAATAAGGAGGTCAGGTTGAATGTGATGCTGATAAAGATGTTGAAGAAGTTTTTAAAGAGGTAGTTGATGATACGAAAATTAGAATAGACGTCGGTGATAAGACGAATAATGTAGAAGCCATGGAGGAGGTCGTATTTAAAGTTGATGATAAAGAGAATATTGAAATTGTTTCAGATGAGATTGCGAAGGACCAAAATAATATTGCATTGGAGGTTATGGATAGTCCCAATAGTGAAAAGGAAGGGTTTTTCAGTGATGATCTTGATGTTACTTTATCCATAATTGATGGGTCAACCAATTTTGAGATGGAACAAAATCAAAGAACTTGCAACATCAATGTAAGGGGTCACTTTGTTGATTTTCTTGGAGTGCAACAAGTTGATTGGGTTCCCAATGTTCGTCTAGTGCATCGCTCGTTGCTGAATCCTACCTAACTAGAGAAGCATACTATTCACTACTTTCCCTGCAAAATTTCTGACAGTGGCAGCTTACTTCCGAAAATTCGAACGGAATATATCGCAATTGATCAATTGATATGTTTTCCTTCCCTCTTTTCCACTGCTTCCCTTGTTTGCTATAGCCATGTTGGTTTGATTAATTTGGAGGAAAAATGCTTCGATATTGACAACTCTTAGTTGACGGAGGTAAGAACAATATGCAGCTTTTTGCTGGCATCCATCGGAAAGATGCTTTTCTGTATGGAGAAACCAGATTAAAGACAGAAATCTGGTCTTTGGCCATTACCACATTAATTAATGGTCATAGAAGATGGTGGTTGCCCAAGCCAGTTCATCGGACCACTTCATAGGCTTCCCTCTTGATTTAATTGGCATGTCTTACAACTTAATTGCCCAATTGTTATCCTTTTCAAATTCCTTTTATCCATGTATTGTCCACTTCTTGTGGTTGCCAGGCTATCCAAGAGCTGGTGGATCATGTCTTTGAAAGCTCTATGTATGGCATATTGTGAGAAGTGTATGGGACCATCGATCTATGATGAAAAGTCTCGAGGTGATGCGCATATATATATATATATATATATATATATATATATATATATATATATATATATGTCCTCTCCACGGGTTTTGGTAGACATTTTCTCTCTTCCGGTTAAAGATCGATTCAGCAAAAATGAATATCATTTTCCATTGTTTTGTTTCTTATCGGTGTTTATGTTTACACAATTTATAGGGTTGAAATTGGAGAAAAAAGAAGACAAAAATCGAAAGTGGGTTGGGGAGAGCGAGGAGTGCCACGTAAGAGGAAGGAAGCCTACATTTAACTAAGGAGATTTGAGTATCCACAGTTTGGAGGTTTTTGAAGGCAAAACACATTTGATTTTAGTGTGTATGGATGACAGAGGGTCCAACCTAAATAATAACACAATTTATAGGATAGAATAATTTGTGCAAGATTTAGTAGAACATTGTAAACGATTACTACTATTAAGTGGTCATATACAATGCCATTTATGAAGTGATAATATATGTGTGTGTATATACACACACTAGTGCATGCCCGTGCTTGAAGACATGACGCAGTTAGTCTCTCTTTTTCAAACACCAGTTATTTTTTGATAAAAGAAAAATCACTTTTTCAAATTTTTTTGATACAACGGTTGTTTTTAACTCCATCTCATATGGAGTGAATTCGGTGTATATATATGTCCCACTCCATATGAGAGGACGTTACAAATAACCATTAAATTATAAACAGCACAAAATGTGGAAAGTTAGTCTCTCTTTTTTTGGGGGAGGAAATCACAGAGGACTATAATGTAAATAAATATGAGAGAGAGAGAGAGAGAGAGAGAGAGAGAGAGAGAGAGAGAGATATCAATTTTGAACGTAAGATCTGATTAGTGGCAATTGTGCAATTACCACTGTTTGAGAGAGAGAGAGGGAGAAGGAGAGGGAGAGCCGTAGAATTTATGGGGCAAGTTAGAATTTATGTAGAACATAAGATTCAAAAATCGTTCTCCCTTATTATGTGTGTGTGTGTGTGCAGAACATAAGATTCAAAAATCGTTCTCCCTTATTATGTGTGTGTGTGTGTGTATATATATGCCATTCATTATATGAAAATCTTTTTTTATTTTTTAAAATAAACATCAAGTTGCATTTGTCTCAAGTCTCAACCATGTCTAAAGCATTATCCGATTTGTGTGATTTTCTAGAAATCCCACAAATTCAATTAGTTGAATAAAATAGATAACTTGCATCGCTTTTTTGGACCTCCGAATAAGATCCAAAATAAAAGCGCAACAAGGCATCACGGTATGCTTCAATCACAGCAAACCTCTAGACCGTTTGGGTAAGATGTCATTACCATTGTCACAGCAGGCTCATGCTCGAATTATGAGAATTCACGTTATTGTTTATCGGCAAACGAAAAATTTATAAAGAACTCGAAAATTTATATGAGAATGCACGTTTGACAAATAAATGATTAAAGGTAGTGTTTGTACCATAACTGAGATTTCCTTTTACCCGTCGATTGGGCGACACGTTGCAAGGGTAAATATGGGCAAATAAAAAAATAGAATGGACTCACCTTAATTAATTAGGATGGAATTGAATCGATGATGAGACTATGAAAAGTCTTGTCCATCAATTGGCCAACACGTGGCGTATTTTTATGGTCCTTTGGTCCGTCGATCAGGTGACAGATGTCAAAGGGAATTAAGTCCCATGATTCCACGATTAAAGAGGATGTTAACCACAATTAACGAAACAGTTTTCCAGACGTGGGTATGATCAGTAGTTGAAGAAGTTACTTCGCCAGAATTTGAAGGAGTTCCAACTGCTACTTCGGAGGGAAGATTTGAATTCAAAAGTGAAGGGATCTCTATTTATAATCAAAGTGCAAGACGATTCACGAACACACAAACAACGCCAATTAGGCCTTTATCTTTTCTTTTCTAGGAGTAGAGTTAACTTGTAATTGTTCACTCAATCATCTTGATTGATTGTTCTTCTACTTTGAGGGTTAATAAAGTTCATTTTGTTAATCTTCTTTCATACTTCATCCACTTCATTGTTTGTTTCCAAAGAAGTCCTGAAATACGGCAAGGAACCAAATTCCACTTTTCACACCCACATTCCAACAAGCTTACGATACGATTTCCCATCGATTCTCCATCGATTGGAAAGAAAACAAGAATTTTGGTAACAATTTTGGCGCTAGAAGGAGAGCCCTTTACTAATTTGGGAGTAAGCAATGGCACCAAAGACTAAGTATCAATTGCCAACAGATGGCAACAATGACAACAATTCTGCCAATACTAATGGTGGAAGTGATGCAAATGGAATCAATATTGTGAATCTAGACCAGAGGAGTCCAGAAAGTGGCCAACCAAATGGTCCAGAGATCGAGTCATTTGTTTTGGTCCAACAATTTGCAAGAGTCTTAAATGATCCAGAAAGTGAAATAGCCAAAACTTTGATGGCTATGTCTAAGGCAACAATGGCATGAAATCAGCCAACGATAGAAGTCCCAGTTAACGTAAACGTTAACCCTGGACAGACCAGTGGATATGCTAACCGTAGTACTGAAGTACCTTCTGCACAGGTATTTGATAATCCAACTTTTGAAACTGTTTTTACAGGAATGAATAGAGTTCCAAATAATGTTAGCAATGGTCAAAATCAGAGCTTTTATCAAAGTATACCAACTACTGTCCTTATGGGAACAGAGATTGGAAATAATGGAAATAATGCCCATGGAGGGCAAAATATTTATGCAAACATTTTTAGGAATGATAACAGAAACATTCCAAATATGGCTAATGGTGATCCAAATCTTTATGGGTACGATCCACCAAACATAAGAAGACAAGATTATCCAAATGGGTATGATATTAGACCTGAAATCCCTTTTCCTCCTAATCAAACTGGAAGGATTCAGGAGCCCTATCTAAGGGCTCAACTTACGAATATTATGCAAGACATGTATGCTCCTGGATTACGACGAATTGAAAAACCTATGTTTAGGAAACCGTATCCAAATTGGGTTGATAATGTGCCTTTTCCTAGGCATTATAAAATTCCAGACTTAGTTCTTTTCAATGGAGAAGAAAACCAGTCAACTATAGAGCATGTTGGAAGATTTTGCCTGCAAATAGGTGAAGCAGATTTGGATGAGGCTCTAAAATTAAAGTTGTTTCCTCATTCTCTTACTAGAACTGCTTTTTTTTGGTTTATTAGTTTGCCTCCGAATTCTGTTCGTTCTTGGAGAGAAATGGAAGAACAATTTCATACTCAATTCTTCAGGCATGCACCAGAAATTTCAGTAGCAGACTTGGCTAAAATCAAACAAAAGCCTTCAGAGTCTATTGAACAATATATGAATAGGTTCAAAAATATCAGGAATCAGTGTCATTTTTACATCTCCGAGTCCGAAATAGTTAAGATAGCTCAGGAAGGGCTTGATTATGATTTTAAGAAACACTTTACTGGAACTGAATTTAGAGATTTGTTTGATTTTACTTCCAAAGCCATAGGATATGAGGCTATTCTTATGGAAGGAGAATACAAAAAAAGTAAATCACTTGGTACATATTACCAAGATATAGAGGGTGACATAGAGATTGATGTTGCCCAAGTGATTGAAAAAGCACCAATTGTATGTGACACTTTAACAAAGGCTGAGAAGCCTGTGAATATGCCTTCATCTCATCCAAATAAGAGAAATCAAGCAAATTTTAGACAATACTCATTTGATTTGTCCAAAGCTGATCAACTATTTGATGAATTAATTAATCAAAAGTTCTTAACTTTATCACCAGGGCATATGATTCCTCCTGAAAAGGACAGAAAAGGAAAAGATTACTGCAAGTGGCATAATTCTTTTAGACACAATACTAACAATTGTATTACATTTCAAAATTGTGTGCAGGACCTAATCCAGAAGGGCCTGTTACAATATGCTAAGGGAAATAAGGAAGTGATGGGAATTGATATTGATCCTTTTCCTTTGGTGGAAATCAACATGGTGACTGCCAGACTGAAGAAAGGAAAAATGGCATCTCAAATTGAAAGAAGGATTCAAGAAGAAGAAGAAATTATGGAAAGAGAAAAGGAGGTACAAGTGAGGCAGAAATTTGAGAATTATTTCTGTTTGAGATGCGATGAGGAGATCAAGTCAGGGGAAGAGATTATTGCAGAAAAAAAGTATAATGGTACCTATGCTAAAGGTTCCATTAGATTCAATACTATGGGAAGTAATGATCTGCAGATTTATGTAGGACCAAAGTTAATTTTTGAAGGTGAAGACCTTGGGATTTTTATACCTTCTGAATCACTCAAATGGTACGGAGAAGATGATGGACCATTCCTATTTAAAGGATATCCTGTGATTCCAGCACTACCAGGGAAACCAGATACAAGCCTAATTTATCCTCCTTCATTTATGAATGAAAGGGGAAGAGGTTTTTACCCAAGGGGTGCGAGATCAAGGGGAAGAATGCCTTTTGTTAGAGGTGGATATCAAGGAAAGATGGTAATTCCACCAAAAATCGAGCATCACGGGTGGGATACTGTGAGACATCCCAAGTTCCCAAATGTTAGGGAACTTGTTTCCATTACCAACACTCAGAAAAGGAGGTTACAAAGGAAGATTTCAAAAAAAGAAAGGAGAGACCAACAGATAATGATGGATTCAACACAGTGGCCAGAAATAAAGGCCAGAATAGTTCCAAATCAGGCAGCCCCTATGGTTTGGACTAGAGAGTCAACTGTACCAGTTTCAACAGTGCCTAAACAAAAAGCAAATGAGGTAGAAAAGCTTGGGGGGCAAACAATCAAACCAACTATTACTCAAAGGCTTGGGGGGCAAAGCTCAAGTTCATCCCCTGCTCTATCGATTAAGGAGCAAAAGGCGGAATTCAAGAAGAGCTTGAAGAAGAAGATGGAAGAGTTCCAACAAGTGTTGTTAGAAGATGATGAAGATGATGATCTACTGTCAGTTAACAGTTCAGATATGATGAAAGAAGATTTCAAAGATGACAAGAATGAAGTAGACTCTCAAAAGTCTACCACTTTTGGCCAAGCACTGGATACAATTCAATTCGGGTCAGTTTTCCCTACAAGAATCCATTGCAACATGATTTTGGTTTTGCCAAAAACTTTTCAGGCAAAACCTAATCAACCCACAAGTTTAGAAGGGGATGTTGAAGACCAAACAGATGCTATAGTAAAAATAAATGAGCAAGAGGAAGATTCTAAACAGAAGTCTATTCAAATTGAGAAAGACACAAAAGGAAAAAATGTGGTTGTCTTGAGGACAGAAAATGCCTTGGTCAGGCATTTCAAGCCATTATATATTATGATTCATATCAATGGACAACCTATTAATAAGGTTTTGATTGATAATGGAGCTATAGTAAATATCTTGCCCTCAAAAATGATGAAGATCTTGAACAAAAATGAGTCAGACTTGATCCCAATAGAAGTTACAGTTGGAAACTTTGCAAGAAGATGTTCACTGTTAAAGGTGTGATTTCTTTGCAATTACAAATTGGACACAGAAAAATGAACACTACTTTCTTTGTTATCGATTCTTCTTCCAATTATAATGCCTTGTTAGGCAGAGATTGGATTCACATAAACAGTTGTGTTCTCTCTTCTTTACATCAGGCATTAATATTTTTGTAACAAGGAGAGGATAAAGATGTTGGTGGAATGGAAATTTTCTGGGCAGACAAACATCCATTCGAAGCAGATACCAACAATGTGGAGGCAGGTCTATATGATGAAGACTTATGGCCGATCAAGTTTGAAGGTTCAGAAGTGAAGTTAGTAGGGGTAAGCCTTACTGAAAGCCAATTCCTTAAATACATTACTGATGGTTTTAAGGAAATAAGTAGAGATTTTGTTAGACCTAACATGATATTAAGGTCCAGTGGTTCTAAATCAAAGATTTCTTATGACTAGTGACAATCTGAGCCATGTAAATGAAGAGTTAGCTACTTTAAAAGCTACTTTTAAGAGATTATTTTCTTTTATTGTATCTAGGAAATTAGAGGCTGATGAGCCTATTTCTTGTAATTGGGCCGACTGTGTAGTGGATGATAGTCCTTTGACTTTTAAGGAATTGACTATGAAAGATCTTAAAGCTGCTCCTGCTAAACTTGATGATTATGAAGTAGAAGTAAAAGATCCTTTAGAGGATTTTAATGTAGGAACAGAGGAAAATCCTAGAATTCTTCATGTATCTGCTACTTTACCTGATGAAATGAAGGATCGTTTGAAGTACTTGTTGTCTAAATTTAAAGATTGCTTTGCTTGGGACTATCCTGATATGCCTGGTTTGAATAGATCATTGGTTGAACATAAAATTCCTATTAAAGAGGACTTTGTTCCATATCAACAAATTCCAAGACAGATGACACCTGAAGTTCAAAGAGAAGTAAAGAAAGAAATGGAACGATTATTTAAGGCCAAATTTATTAGGCCTGTTAAATATGTTGAATGGATTTCAAATATTGTTCCTGTAATTAAAAAAAATGGTAAGGTAAGAATATGCATCGATTTAAGGAATTTAAATACAGCATCCCCAAAAGATGAGTATCATATGCCTGTTGTAGACCATTTAGTGGATGCAACTGCAGGCCATCGATTTCTTTCTTTCGTGGATGGTTATTCTGGGTATAACCAGATATTTATTGCTGAAGAAGATACACACAAAACTGCATTTAGATGTCCAGGGTATATTGGACTGTTTGAATGGATTGTTATGGCATTTGGATTAAAAAATGCAGGGGCGACTTATCAGAGAACAATGAATGTAATTTTTCATGACCTAATTGGAAGGTTTATGGAAGTTTACATTGATGATATAGTAGTAAAATCACATACATTTGATGAGCATATAGACTACTTAAGGCAAGTCTTGATGAGGATAAGACAATACAAGTTGAAAATGAATGCAATGAAATGCGCTTTTGGAGTTACTGCTGGAAATTTTTTGGGATTTCTGGTTCATAAGAAAGGGATTGAGGTTGATAAAGATAAGGCTAAAGCTATAATAAAAGCACAGCCTCCAACAAATAAACAATAACTTCAACAGTTTTTGGGACATGTAAATTTTCTCAAGAGATTTATCTCCAATTTATCTGGAAAAACTCTTGCTTTTTCCCCACTTTTGAAATTAAAGTCTCAAAAAGATTTTAAATGGGAAAAAGAACATCAGAAGGCTTTTGAGTTTTTAAAACAATCATTGGTAAGGCCTCCTGTTCTGATGCCACCAATAATTGGAAAACCTTTAAAATTGTATATTTCAGCAGGACACCAATCAATTGGTTGTCTTTTGGCTCAAGATAATGAAAATGGTCATGAACAAGCCATTTATTATCTTAGTAGGAGATTAAATGAATGTGAGATAAAATATAAGCCTATTGAGAAGTTATGCTTAACATTGTATTTTTCTGCAATCAAGTTAAGATATTACATGTTACCGTCGACGGTGCATGTAATTGCACAGACAGATATCATTAAATACATCTTAACAAGGCCCATATTACGAGGCAAACAAGGAAAATGGTTGTTATCTCTAATAGAATATGATTTACAATACGTGCCTCAAAAGGCAGTAAAAGGGCAAGCTTTAGCTGATTCTGTAGCTGATCATCCTAACATGTTAATGGAAAAGGATGAATTTGAGATACATATGATTGAAATAAAACCATGGAAATTATCATTCGATGGTTCTAAAACTGACAGAGGGGTTGGAGCAAGAATAGTTTTTGCATCTCCGAAAGGGGAACTTTTACAGTTTTCTTTTCAGTTAGATGAAAGTAGGATTTTAACCAATAATCAAGCTGAGTATGAAGCTTTGATTATCGGTTTAGAGATTGTAAAAGAATTGAATATTAGGTATTTAAATGTTAAGGGGGATTCACAATTGGTGATTCGACAAGTAACAGATGAATATAAGTGCAATCATCCTTTGCTAGAATTACAACTACAGAAAGTTAAAATTCTTGTATCATATTTTGATGAAGTACAGTTACAACATGTTTATAGGTTAGAAAATGGTGATGCTAATCAAATGGCACAAATTGCTTCTGGAATTAGGATTCCAGAAGGACGAAATGAAAAATTAATAAGAGTCCAAAAGAGATTCTTGCCTTTCTCTATCGAAAGAGATAGGAATGATTTTGATATTATGGAACTAAATTTGGTTGATGATTGGAGAGTTCCAATAAGGAAATTCCTAGAGAATCCGAGTGAAAAAACAGATAGAAATATAAAGCAAAGGGCCATTAACTATGTTATAATAGGCAATGGTTTGTTTAGAAAATCTTCAGATGAAGTATTATTGCTTTGTATTGCTAAACCCCAAACAATGATAGTTATGGGAGAAGTTCATGAAGGAACTTGTGGTTCTCATCAATCTGGAGAGAAAATGAAATGGTTACTTAAAAGATATGGGTATTATTGGCCAACAATAAGGAAAGATTGCATCTTTTATGCTAAGGGATGTCAAAAATGTCAACAATATGGACCTATTCAAAGGGTTCCAGCTTTTCCTTTACAAACAATTGTTAAACCATGGCCTTTTAGAGGCTGGGCAATTGATATGATTGGAGAAATAATTCATCATTCTTCTCAACAACATGAGTATGTAATGGTAGCTATTGATTATTTTACGAAATGGACAGAAGCTATCCCATTGAAGAGTGTAGCACAAAAACAGGTAATTGATTTCATTGAGGAGTATATTTTCTATCGATTTGGTATTCCTAAAACAATTAGGGTAGACCAAGCATCTGTGTTCAATGGTTACGAAGTAATGACTTATGTTAATTCATATGGAGTAAATATCTTGAATTCTTCTCCTTATTATGCCCAAGCAAATGGGCAAGTGGAATCTACTAATAAAATTATTAAGAATACTCTATCTAAAATGATAACTGATAATCCCAGAGAATGGCATGATTTATTGCCAAAAGTGTTATGGGCTTATAGGACTTCAAAAAGGGAAAGCACGAGAGCTACACCATATGAGTTAGTATATGGCCAAGCTGCAGTATTACCCGTTGAAATTAATGTTACATCTCATAGAGTTGCTAGGCATTATGACCCAAATAATGTTGATTTCGAAAAAGCAATGTATAAAGAGTTAGATGGATTAGAAGAGTCCAGAATAGATGCTTTAAATAATATATAAGCACAAAAAAAAAATCTAGAGAGAGTTTATAATAAAAGAGTTCATGAGAAATCATTTGCAGAAGGTGATTTGGTTTGGAAGGCAATTTTGCCTTTAGATAAGAAAAAGAAAAGATATTTTGGTAAATGGTCTCCAAATTGGGAGGGACCATTTCGTGTATTAAAAGTACTGAGAGGTGGAGCTTATCAGTTAGAATCCATTCTTGGAACTGTACATGAAAGAACAATCAATGGAAAGTATTTAAAGGCATATTTTCCATCTCCTTGGGAGTTAATCGATGGATAAAAGAGTTAAAGGTAATTCATACATAAACAGATCATTTGCAAAAGCCTACAAACTAAGGCTTACTTCTCATTCAACATAAAACAAGTTACATTTCCTCCTTACAAAAAGGAAATAAAACATAATATTTCCTACTCAAAAAAAGGAAACAGAATATAAAAAATAGAATTTAAATAATGCCTATAAATTTAGGCATTGACAGGCGCAATAGGGTTACCATCATCATCAATTCGAATGATTTCGAAATAATGTGGGAAACTCCAAGTGACAAAAACATGGAATTTTTCCCAAGCATAGGTTATTAGGAATTCATGCTCTTTGTCCCTAGCCAGTTCCTCTGCATCCATCTTTATCTTGTTATCTACTAATGGCCTCATGGCCATTACACTCTTCTCAACTTTAGCCAAGAGATTGGCTCTCTTGTGGTTTTTCTTTCGGAGCTAGTTCTGATGTTTCTTGAGCAGAGTTTTTGAGGGGTTCGGTGGTAGCTCCCAGTTGGAGTGATCTAGGTCCAATACTTTGTTATGAAGTTTAACCACTTTTTCATGGTGAACTTCAAAATCAACCGAAAAGGGATCATAGTGAGCAGCAATGCTGGTCTTCATCCAAAGCCCCATAAGAGGCAGTGCAAATTTAAACCCATGAAGGTGGGTAGTAATGAGACTGCTCTCATAAAACTGGAGGGTTTCACATGCCCACAAGAAGTTCAAATATGGGACATGTTCTTCCAGAATGTGGATATCCAGAAAGGCAAAAGCAGCCAGTAATTCTTTGGTTGTATTTTCATCAGAGCCTCCATAAATCGAATACCCTGCATGGGCATGAGACAGTGGAGGGTTGTACCTTAGTTTCTCCAATTCTTGAAACCAATCAGGGTGCTCAGGGAAAGAAGAGATGTCAGGTTGATCATCAGAAAAGCCATTAGAAAAACATGGCTTTCTCACCACTTCTTTCCAATAAGCTTGTTGATTTTTTGCCCTCTCAAAAAGGGATTCGTGATTTTCCAAGCTTGGCTTGCTGCCTGCCTCTGCCAGTTGAAATGGCATTAGCCTATATTGCATGGAAAGTAGTGAATCCAATAGCATTGCCATTGGTTCCTCTGACCCAAGGGAATTGATAGCTGACTTTGACATGTGAGCGTCGAATACTTGAGTTGGGATACAGAGGAGGATCCTCCATTCTTACGACCACCCTTTCAGTGGGTGGTTTGACGCTCCAACTGGCTAGAGGATTGGATGGCAAAGGGTCATCCCAGCCAGAAATGGCTGTAATGGGAGAGAGTGGTTGATCGACGGCATCAAAAGAAGAAGAAGGGGTGTTTAGATCAATTTCCATGGCTTCAATTTGACTATGAGCAGAAAAATTACGAAAAATGAGAAGTCAAGTTAGAATAAAAGAGAGTCGATGTGAAACCATTCCATAAAGGTTTAATTTATAAAAGAAAAGGTCAATAACGGTTCAGTTTTCTAAGCAGTTGATCGAGCAGTTATTACGCATGATCATCTCCACTATCAGGAAGTGGAGGAGACGGTTGGTGTTTCCCATGGGATAAACATACTCAAAATTAATATGAATGTTCTTATCACAGAAGACAAAAGCCATAAAAGCCTGAAAAGTAGGCTAAACATTACAAAAGAATAAAAGATACAACTAAAGAAGCCTAAAACATATAGGCCAAATTTACAGTTGTACTATACAGACTAGCTAATGATTCTTGGACTTAACTTCCAAGAACAACTTGGAGAAGTAGCTCCACTTGCTATTTGTAGCATTGTATTTCTCTTGATATTTTAGAAAGTCAGTGTTGGCCATGGTTATGATGGCTTTAGTCCCTTGCTCATCACAGGAGATCTTGGACAATTCATGATTGATCAACTCTTTCTGTGCTAATAAAATTTTCTATTGCTCATCGAGTTGACTTAAGCGTGCAAGGAGTTCAGCCTTTTCATTCTCAATTTGTTGCAATTCATCCTTCAGCTGATGAATGTTGCTCCCCATTGTGTCCAATTTTGTTGAAATAGTTGCAAATTGACTGAGAGTATCTTGCTTGTTCTCCATTTCTTTCTGGCAATAGGCTGCTATTGTCAGACTCTCGTTTATAATTGAGCCAAACTCCTCAAGTTTGATTTGCTCAGATAATGGAAAAACCTTCTTGGATATCAAATAATTCACACAGCTAGTAAAAGCTGTAGTGTGATCAGTAGCAACTTCCGATAAAGGAAGCTCAAGCAACTCAAAGAAGGTTTTCATTTCATCTTTGGTCTCTTCACTAAGTTCAGAGGAATTTGGAGGAGTCAAAGATTCAGAAAATTCAGAAATGGACCTTGAGTAGAATTCAAAATATTTCTTGGTTTTAGTCAGCATGAGGTCCAAGTCAGAGGTTGGTGAATCGGTTGTCAAATCAGCATCAGCCCTATTAACAGATGGAGGAGAGGCCATTGGAGTTGTGGATTTAATGGTCAAATCTGGGGTGTCGATTCCCACTTCAGTATGCTCTAGGACCTCAGTAGCCTCAATCGCTGGTTCCATTGAAAGAAAAGGCTCTGGCACTCTTTCTCCTTGAGTAAAAGAATGGATCTCTGGCTGTTCAACATTAAAAGTCTCCTTTTCTACAGGAGGTTCAACTTACAGAATCGTAGGAAAATTAGGAACTGAACTCAAAATGAGGTCAGTAATAGGATCAAATGGTAAAACCCCTGGGGAAGTTGAAATGTTTCCCATGTTAGAAATATTGTCACCTTCATCCAAAATTGGTGCTGGACGTTTCAAAGGTGAAGGGGCATTAGATGAAAGATCAGGTTTATTGACAGAAGAGGGATTGACATGAGTTAACAGGTTTGTAATCGAACCTTCGTCTTTATCACCTTCATCATCTGATTGAGGTACCAGTTGGAGTTTTCTCCTTGTTTTCTAACATAAAAGAAAAGAAATGAATCAATAAAGGACTAAAGCATGAAATCTAAGTCCAATAAATTAGCAGAAAAAATGAAATTATTACCCTTTGAAATGTTACCAATATCTCTAAGTCCTCAGCTATCTCTGTCAGACTTGTCTGTCGATCGGGTAAGTTAAGTCCCTTCATTGCATCTGCCATAAGTGGGGAATCTCGCAATGTATCTTGGACTTGAGAACTCCTGGTTCTTTTCTTTGTTGGAGGTAAAATCTCAGGTTTCTTCCCTTTATCTTGACCTCTTGGACCTCTTGGTTTAGAAACAGGAACCTTCTTAGGAACTGAAATTATGAGAAATCAATAGTAAGAATATAACCCTTATGACCATTAAGTAAAGGATGATTTCATAAACATAATAGGGGATACCTGGCAAGGAATCTTCAGGGTCAAGCCTCAAAAGATAGTTGCTCAACTCTTTGTTGAATATGGTAGGTTTGACACAATCCCAAAACAACTTGAATTCTGAAGTGAAAGAAGGATCGGCCACAAAACTCACAAGCTGGAAATTGGCCTTGATACCTTGAAACTGACCAATCAATTCCGTGATCAAAGAAGTTTGAGTTACATTTGGCCCTGTCTTAGCCAAATCCTTAATCCTTGGATGAGTATGTGGGACAGGGATCCCTTGCACCAAGCCAAACTGTCTAGCACATTGATTTGGCATATAAACTTCAAAACTGCAATTTGAGAAGCGCGTAATTGATGGAGAGAATCCTATCGATAGGAACCTCGAGATCAAGATACTAGCCCAAAATTCATTGACCGTTTGGGCTGGAACTAAAAATTTAAGGATGGGTTCTATCCTTTTTGATGCTGAGTAATGGCAATCCTTAAAAGGAAGCCAATTAGGTAGTTCTTCAAAAACAGGGCTATAAAAAGCCTTGAAATACCTCTTGAAAGATGAATCTTCATTTTTAGGTTCATGAGCTAGTAAGTGTTCCGCATAGCTCAAGCATTCGTCCCCATCTTTCCTCTTCGGATAAAAACTCATGGGCTTAAGATATGGAAAGTAGGCGTACAGCCATGCCTGGAGGATCCAGAAGGGACCACCACAATTGCTAGTGATTTTATTCTGTGTGAATGTCCACAATCTTTTATATAATGTCCCTAGCACGAAGGGAGCAAATGCAAGCTTCATATCTTAAGCCAAGCAAATGGCTAAGCGAACATATTCCTTGGTAATCTTCAAACCAGACACACATAGTACATATTTGTTGAGCCAATACAAGTAAAATGCTACTTTTTCAGTAAATGATGGCTCTCTGAGATCAGAAGTACTAAAAATGGATATAAAATTTGCATAACTCCATGAGTTATCAGAATCCTCGAACAGTGGATCACAAGGGTGATGATCCAGGGCAGCATTAACTTCTGCGCCCGTACTCAATAGGCCACTCAGATGAATAACATCCAAAATAGTGAGACTCATGGGGCCATTCGGAAAAACAAAAGCATTGGATGAAACAGACCAAAAACAAGCGGCAGCAACAATCAAATTAGGGTTAAATTTGAAGGCCTGTGTAGATAGGTCTATAGCTTCATAAATACCCATTGCATGCCACGAGAGATGTAAATATCTCTTCATACGATCAACCCACTTTGCCCAAGATGGGAAAATGGTGGGCCATGATCGAATTGTTCCTTTGGTATTCCAGCCAGTACGATGGAGACCTGGGAGCGAAAAGAGCAAAGGCTCGTCGAAATTCACCGAATAGTAAGTCGGTAATGTTCCAGGGGAATTTGGAAAGTAAATAGGACCCAATACGAATTTGGAGGGATAATTAACTACAGGAATGAAAGTTAACTGATGTGCCTCATGTGCCTCCCTTAGACATTGAGGGTACCTTGGAAAATATGACTCCGTTGGGGTCTCAGTTTCTTGAGAACTCGATTCTTTCTTCATGCTTGACTAAGGAGTCGATGACTTGGAAGAAGCCTTTGAGGCCATTGCTTTGCTTAGTAGAGCTTTCTTGGGCGCCATCGATTCCAGAGTAGATTGTTTGCAACGATGCCTTAATTTTTATAAACGAAAGGGTATATATATGTTGGAAGAACCCCGTGTGTTGATCACGCCTTTTAAAAAGGTGAAGGAATTATTTATTCGAGTTAAATGATTTTAACTCAAATAAATAAGGGGGGCATTGTTTGTACCATAACTGAGATTTCCTTTTACCCGTCGATCGGGCGACACGTGGCAAGGGTAAATATGGGCAAATAAAAGAATAGAATGGACTCACCTTAATTAATTAGGATGGAATTGAATCGATGATGAAACTATGAAAAGTCTTGTCTGTCGATTGGCCAACACGTGGTGTATTTTTATGGTCCTTTGGTGGTGACAGATGTCAAAGGGAATTAAGTCCCATGATTCCACGATTAAAGAGGATGTTAACCACAATTAACGAAACAGTTTTTCAGACGTGGGCATGATCAGCAGTTGAAGAAGTTACTTCGCCAGAATTTGAAGGAGTTCCAACTGCTACTTCGGAGGGAAGATTTGAATTCAAAAGTGAAGGGATCTCTATTTATAATCAAAGTGCAAGACGATTCACGAACACACAAACAACGTCAATCAGGCCTTTATCTTTTCTTTTCTAGGAGTAGAGTTAACTTGTAATTGTTCACTCAATCATCTTGATTGATTGTTCTTCTACTTTGAGGGTTAATAAAGTCCATTTTGTTAATCTTTCTTTCATACTTCATCCACTTCATTGTTTGTTTCCAAAGAAGTCCTGAAATACGGCAAGGAACCAAATTCCACTTTTCACACCCACATTCCAGGAAGCTTACGATACGATTTCCCGTCGATTCTCCATCGATTGGAAAGAAAACAAGAATTTTGGTAACAGGTAGTCAGGTTTCTTAGAGTAATTTTCAAAAAAATAAAAAACAGATTATTCTACGACTGCCTAGTTTTAATACAGTACTAGTTTTTTTTATGGGTGAACAAATAAGGTTCGCTCATTGGCTTCCAACTTCATTACTTGTCCTGTCCCAATTCTCTTTCATTACCTGGCACCTTATTTTGCTTTAATTTCCACTGACTTTCTCTTTTGCTTTAGCTTCCGCTAACACCCTGCTCTGTTTTCACACCATTAATAATAAAGGAATCAACATTATATTGTGCAAAGAATGGAATCAACATTGCTTTAATGTCACACTAGCGGGGTCCATCCGTCTCATTTTTCCCACCGATCTCTGTCTTCTCTCATTATCTCATTAATAAGGGAATCAACATTGTGCAAAGAAAGGCACAGAAGACTTATCGTCATAGACGGTCCCATAACACTTGGACAATATTCCATATAGCTATCAAATTCAGGACTCACCTCAAGAAACTGACAACATCCCAGTTTTCCCTCACCATCCCCTTTCTCTTCCAATCCAAAGCTACTCCGTAAATCACCAAAATAAAAATAAATAAAAAATGGCAGAGGCTGTGTTCGTTTTCGTATCCGTCTTCACACCCGATCTCCAAGAAAAGTTGAACTTGTTGGGCGGGGTACGGGAAGACATCGAATACATAAGAGGCGAATTCGAGCGCATGACACATTTCCTGAGAGTTGCAGATGCCATAGAAGATAAAGATCCGAACATCAAAGCATGGGTGAAGCAAGTTCGTGAAGCTGCATATGACACTGCAGATGCTCTTGACATGTGCACGCTTCGCCTCAGATCTAGACATCATCATAGCACCAAATTCCGCGAGTTTGTAAGTAAGGTTTCTTTCTTTATTAAGACTTTAAAAGCTCGCCACCAAATTGCTTCTGAAGTAAAAAGAATCAAGTCCAGAATCATCAGTATTTTTGAGGGTCATCAGCGATATAGTGCCATATATGGCAAAATAGAGCAAGGCTCAAGCTCTACTCATTCAGACATCACATGGTATGATTGTCGTGGTGATGCCCTTCTACTAAAAGAAGTTGACCTTGTGGGTATTGACAAGCCCAAATCACAATTGATTCAATGGCTGGTGGATGAGGATCCTCAACTCAAGGTGCTTTCTGTAGCAGGTATGGGTGGATTGGGCAAAACCACCCTTACAAAAAAAGTCTACGACGACACAAGAGTAACGACACACTTCCAAAATCATGCTTGGATCACCGTTTCTGAATCATTCAAGGTCGAAGAGCTTTTAAAACACATTATTCGAGTTCTCTTTGAAGAATTCAAGCAACCACCCCCACGAGGAGTGGGCAGTATGGATGCAAATAGCTTGAAAGGTATAATTAATGCATTTTTGCAACAAAAGAGGTATGTGCTTGTTTTTGATGATGTATGGAGTATTTATGCATGGCAAGTTTTAAGAATCGTACTTCCTGAATGCAATTGCGGCAGTCGTGTAATTCTGACAACAAGAAATGCAGATTTAGCATCTTTTGCTAGCGAAGAATATCATGGCATGGTGTATAATCTCCAGCCCCTGCCTCCCAAAGAGTCATGGGCCTTATTTTGCTCAAAAACATTCAAGGAAAATTCTTGTCCTTCATATTTGGAAGATCTTTCTAAAAAAATCTTGGCAAAATGCGAGGGGTTACCACTTGCAATAGTAGCAATTAGTGGTTTGTTATCAACAAAAGAGAAGAGTGCGGATGAGTGGGAGAGAATTTATCGCGGCCTTGGTGCAGAACTAGAAGGAAATGACAAACTCATGAGCTTGACTAAGATATTGTTCCTCAGTTTCTTTGGTTTGCCTTACTATCTTAAGTTATGTTTCTTGTACTTGAGTATTTTTCCAGAAGATTGTCTCATTGATTACTGGAGATTAATTCGGTTGTGGGCGGCGGAAGGATTTATAGAAGTGAAAGAAGGAATTACAATAGAAGAAGTTGCTGAGGGCTACCTGAATGAGCTAATGAACAGAAGTTTAGTTCAAGTGACACACATCACGATAGATGGAAGGTTTAGAGCTTATCGGATCCATGACCTTTGGCGTGAAATGATAATTGCGAAGTCAAGAGATCAAAACATTGTCACAATCACAAGTGAAAGAGGCGGAGCGTGGCCTGAGAAATTGCGGCGCCTCTCAGTCCACCATAATTTGGAAGATATTCAGCAAGACATTTGTTTCACTCGCCTTCGTTCTTTACTCGTGTTCAGCGCAACAGATGCGTTGTCCATGTTGTCAACTATTGCACCCTTAGGCAAGGGTGTAAGGCTACTAACGGTGTTAGACTTGAGAGGAGCACAACTGAAAACATTCCCCCATGAAATTGTGAACCTCCTTAATCTTACTTATCTAAGTTTGAGGGCGACGAATATAAAAACGATCCCGAAATCGATTGGAAAGCTCAAGAAGCTAGAAATATTGGATCTGAAAGAAACAAATGTCACCGAGTTGCCTGATGAGATCTTAAAGCTCCAGCATCTTCGCCATCTCTTGTTGTATCGCTACGACAACGCCCATTGTTATTTTCCTTTTGGTGATTCAATTGGCTTCAAAGCCCCTGCGGGAATAGGAAGTTTGTTGTGCTTGCAGAAACTATGTGGTGTTGATGCAAACGAAGGGAATAATAGTGGTATTGTGCTAAGAGAGGTGGGGAAGCTAACTCAACTGAGGAGATTGCTCATTACAATGCTACAGAAGGAAGATGGGACTATGCTATGTTCTTCCCTTGAGAAGCTAAAGAACCTTCGCTCGTTGTACGTTGCGGCAACAAAAGAAGATGAGATCATTGATTTAGATTCTTTGTCTTCACCTCCTCAACTTCTTCAAAGACTCTATCTAAAAGGACGTTTGGAGAAGATTCCGCACTGGATACCATCTCTTCACAACCTGAAAAGATTATTGTTAGGGTGGTGTAAGTTAAAAGATATTGATCCACTGCAATCCCTTCAAGATTTGCCCAATTTGCTTCACCTTGGACTTGCTACTGCATATGAAGGAGATGGATTATTTTTCAAGGCTGGTGGATTTCAAAAACTTAAAGAATTGTGGTTGGTTCGCTTAGCAGGATTGAAATGGGTGAGAGTGGAGTCTAGCTCGATGCCTCTGCTTAAAAATCTATATCTCCAAGACTGTAAATCGATGATGGAGTTGCCCTCAGGTGTTGAACATTTGGCCAACCTTCAATATCTTGACTTGACTGATATGTCTGAAACAGTAATTTCGAGCTTGAATAGAGACTTACAAGGTGGGGACTATTGGAAAATTGCACACGTCCCTAGGGTTTGGATTGGGGAGGACCGGTCATCAGTTACAAGCTTGACTGATATGTCTAGACAGTCTGGTTATTGGACCGGTCGTTATCTATGATATGGTAGAACAAGAGGGGATGAGGATTTTCGAGATTGGTTTATCCCCGCCACTGATGTGCCCTGTTTTTCTCATAGTATTTTTTTGGCGTTTGTGAGAGCTTGAAAACTTGTTTGATGTAATCAGGTTGACAGAATTTAGAAGTTCAAAGTATGCCTTCGGTTTATTGGTTTGCAACAATCTTGATTTAGATTAGGTGAAGTTCAAAGCATGCCTTCGGTTAATTTTTTTTTCCAGTTTCCTAGGTATGCAAAAAGCATTTACTTTTTTTGTCTAAAATCTTTTCTGGGTGATTTACTTTTCGTAACTTTTTGTTTAGTTTTTTGTCGTAATTTTTTAGATTAATCCTTTGGCTCGACGAGATGAATCAGAAAAGTATAAAAATGGAGATTAATATTTGAAAAACTTTATATAAGAGGACACTTTAGAAAAAAAAGAAGACAAATGTTTCATACTTTTTGGCTTTAGTAAACTTTTTTTTTTTTTTTTTGCTTTTGATCATAATTCTTTCATTTTTAGATGCATCTCATCTTGTCAAGAAGAATGATTAATCAAAGAAATATACACAAATTGCAAAAAAAAAAAAAAAAAAACCTCAAAAAAGACGAGAAAAACACACAAAACGAGAAAGACAAAAAAGCTGGAACTGGTTAATGAAGTGTAAACCAAGACTTGTTTTAGCGACACTCTGCCATTATCACTTCCAAGTACCATAACATGACCCCAGTTCATCATGATCATAACGAATTCAACCCCTTCTCAGCTCCCATGACTTCAGCTTACACAAGAAAATATATAACTGCTCTCGTCTTCAGCTTAGCAAGAAGAGGAGAGATTATTCACTGTCGACCCATGGTATTGCTGCTCCCTTCAGCAGAAGTGAGTGGAGTGATTTTTCAGTGCTCCCTAGAGCATCAAGTCGCGGTGCTCTAAGTCCCTTCTCCATAACATATAGGTGTGGATTTCTACACAAAATGAGTGGCTCTCATGTCAATTATGTGTAGTGAAAAAAAAAAAATTCTGGAACACGGCACGACAGTGCTCCGGGAACACTTAACAATTATTCAAGTTGAGAGAGTGTGTGTTACTCGAACACTATTAGGCAGAGCCCACAACATTTTTACCTATAGGTAATCCAGCGTGTTCCAGATTAGCTTGCACACACCTCGGATTAACCCCTACAGACCTCCTACAACCATTTCACATGCTTATGCGTGAGGGTAAGAGGCCGGCCCCAAAAGTTTCTGGTAAGGAGAATCGAACCTCAAACCTTACAAGGGAGCAAACCCCTTAAATCGAGACAAAACCACTTGGCCATCTCCTTGAGACTGAGCCCACAACTTTGGTGAGAGAGAAGAAATGCCAAAGCAAATCAACCTACTCACAACTACATGTACTTCTTGTAAGACTAAATTTTGTAATTAGTCTTTATGGCCCACATGTTTTAAGTATGGCACATACGAATAATTGGTCCAATGAGATTCTTCATATCTTTATGCCTAAGATTTTATTCTATTGGTCAAATAGAGAAGTTGTTTATATTTAGACTCTACTTTGATGGAAAGTGAGTATAATGTTTAATAAGGAAACTGGTCTTTTTTCTGCCTATAAAAGATCGTCTAGGGTTCCATCAAATTAATGTGATATACTAAACAGCTAGAAAGTGAGGCAAGGGAGAGAAGCCGTCTTCCACCTAGGGCTTAATGCTCTAGTAAAATTATGGTCGCTACAGTCACTTACCGGATTGCTCAACTTCCGCATAAATGGATCCGAGTATGCTGTTCTTGATTATTTAACTTCCGCTTAATGATTGTATTGTGATTATCATGATAGTTCTATACTCTGGCATAACGTAGGTTGTTGATTATCTAACACCATAAAAAATAAAACTTACACTTCTATGCAAGTGAAAGAGGACGAAATAGGACCAACAATATTTGAAGGGTGATTTAAAGGCTCCCATCGGAGATGCTCTTACTCATAATGAATTTAGGTCTGCGAACATGGATCGAAGCGGCAATAAAATTATGAAACAACAAACAATTAGACTTTTAACTTAATTTAAGAAAAGTAGGCTCTAGAATAGGAGCAAGTAGACAAACAAAAACACAAACCGTGTCTCTTGGGTCATTTCAAATCAAATTCTCCCTATGATTACTGTGAATGAATTTAGCTCGTAGCAGAACCAGTTGCCCTCAAAAGCAACAGGCAATAGCAACTCGTGAATCTTAACATGCAAGGGGGGGAGGGGGGGGCGGGGGGCAGGGGAATACTGATTTCGGAAGTTAGCATTGAACAATTAAGGAAGTTAGTGGCGTTGGCTATTTTTGGATATTTTCGAATTCGGACAAACCATTAGAGTCTGTGCTTATTTTTAATCTTTTCTCATTTGGTTTTGAGAATTAATTAGTTTTTGTGAATCTAGATACTCCACCCTGTGGTTGAAAGTAGAGGAGAAGCTTTTGTTCGTGCCAAAGCTTGGTGTTGGTCCATATAGCAACCCAAGAGGGGGGTGAATTGGGTATCTCAAATATAATGCAGAATTTAAAAAACTAATTGCAATAGATTCAACTACATTTCCAATTTCAATGATATACTATTCTACTCATGCAATATTGATACGCAAGACGGAAAGTAAAGAGAGTAGGGAAGAGAGAATCGAACGCAAGAAATTATAGTGGTTCGGTCCGCAACTTCACGGCCTAGTTCACTCCCCAAGTGTCCAACTCGGGATTTGCTGCACTATCTCCAATAGTTACAATCTTCTAACTTCGCGGGTGCTAGACAACCTTTACAATGAGCAATCTATCCCAATCACTCCGACTAATTTTGACTCCGGTGCTAGTCACACCTAACCCAACTAGTTTTGACTCCGGTGCTAGTAACACCTAACCACCAAGTGATTTTCTCTCCAAAACCACTCACAAAAAGATAATTCTCTCAAGAATACGAATAAGAGTGTACAATCCCTTTAACAATAAGGTTCAAACTAATAACTCTCTCGCACAAGAGTATAGATATCAAGATGAAGAATTTAGTATGACTGATAGATTTTCAAGTGATGGCTCACGGCAATTTGTTTTCCAGAGTTCTCTTCTTCTTCTTTTTTCTTCTCCCTTCACTTGTATATATTCTTCACAAATTGAACGTTAAAAGCACTCACCATATTTGGAAGATTATCCAATACAATATGGCCTTGATTGCATGAATTCTTAATTGCGAAAATCCATCCCTTTTTTTGCCCCACTAGCCTTTTGAAAGATGGTCCTCCAATCTTGCCTTTCCAAACAATTCTATCTTCCATATACAAGCAATCAACCTTCTTCACACAATCTTCAATCAAGACTTCAATTAGCCGTTAAAAATAATAAAGCTCCAAGAAATCTTCTAGCTTCCTTTATTTATATTTGCTTTCCATAGAAGTTCTTATAGCCAATCACATATTAGGAGAAGATTTGTCCTTAATCTTCCTCCTTTTAATTTATCTTGACTATTGTGATAGTAATTTGATGTAGCAATGTGTCCATGTGTACTTCAACCAAATCCTACAAAATAAATATTAACTCAAATGGGCACCAAATATCACAATATTAATTATATTTCTTCTTTAATAAAATATATTTTGTTATCATCAAAATCAACAAGATATTCATAGAAACCTTTGGGCTAATACTTGGAACTCGTTTGAAAAGGGTATACGCACTTCATGTGCATCCCATTTTGTTTTTGGGCAAAAATAATTTCCATGTTGTTTACACCCATTTTTTGACTCTTTAGGAAAGAGCCAATGATTGAGTTCTAGATGGCAAGTGGGCCCGAACTTATGGTCAACAAAGAGTCAAAATCAAGTGGGCTCCCTTGGTTGGTCAATGAGAAAGTCAAAGTCGATTAAGTCCAAGTGCAAAAAAGATCAATGGTTGAAGAACCAATCCCAAAATGACAAGGGTATACTAGATTTGCCCTATCCCAATATTCAGCAACAAACTCCTACTTCTCAGGGTAACTGAGATTTTTCAGGGTCTGATTGCATTCACGGACAGATTCTCAGGGAATATTCCTTCATTCCCTTGAATTTTAAGCATTAAAAAGATTAAATACGTGAGGATTAGTCATGAATGCCACGTGGCACATAATGAAGCACGTTTCAGTTGAATATTGTTAGTGGGAAGAGCAAAATCACGGAATAGTCCTTGAAAATAGGAATTTTGCTAGTTTTTGACCTATTCAAAGGGCCACATGGCAACAATTAGGGATTTTGGTTTTCAATCGATCAACGTCTGTAATCAATTTGAGCTTAAAGGATGTGGTTTGAAGACATGGGACATGTGTCGCATTCTCATAGCCTAAATTCAAGGGACGGTTGACAGCTTTTCAGGGCATATTCAGGGAATAGTCCTCCACTATGATGGTTACGAGGAAGTTATTGCTACAAGAAGTATGAGTGAGCCATGTTTATAACAAAAATGGTTCATGATGCTTGAAAGTGGGAAAATGTCCTGAAAAATAGAAGTTGTGTCACTTTTTGGCTGATTCAAAGAGCCATGTGGCATCAATCAAGGGAGTTACCACCAATATCAACGGTGGTACATATTTTTAGCTTTTTTGAATAAGTTGGGAGTAGTTTTTTACAGAGGACACATGGAGCATTTTCAGGGCCTTATCTGCTGTTTTTCAGGGTTTTTACTGCTATAAATAGGGGAAAATAAGGCAGGCTCAAGGCTCTCGTCTCATCATTTCAATACCAATTTTTACAACTTCTCAGCATTTACCTTACAGCATTTTTCTTTTCACGAAAGACTTGTAATTCCGATATTACTAAGTGTGGAATTACAAGTCATTGTTCTTTCTTTGTGTACCTTGTCACTTTATTCACAGAAATATAAATGGCTTTTGTTTCTTGTTCCATTTTGTTATCACTAAATACAAAGTCCTTCACGAGTAAGGCAAATTCAAACCAATTTTCATGGCATTTCCCAAAAGGTAGTGAAGCAATCGCTTGTAAGAAGTCAGATCATGGTACCACGGCTCCCTAATCCGTTTGGACCACGCACGGTCTTGGCACGCCCGCATAACTCGAACTCGACATTCCCTAACCGCAGAGCACGTTACATTTTTGGAGCAAACACATGGATTCTTTGATGTCATGGTTTATGTCTTGTTGGTTTTGCATGAAGTTTAGTGATAGCCTTAGGTTTTGTGCCTTGTCTTAGAGTTTAAGGTAGTGTTTGGAAGGCAAAAATCTTAGGAGGAATGAGAATGTGATTTCAAAACTCTAAAATTCCTATGTTTGGGAAGAGCTTGAATTAGAATAATCAACTGGGGTTAACTCAGTTGGCTAGGACTCTTGCATCTTACTAAGAGGTCAAGAGTTCGAGTCTCCTCACCTACGTGCGGGTGTTCTTTCCTTAAAGAGCTTTCATTTCTTTCTTTAATTGTCTCTCCGCCTGCGTGTGGGTGTTCTTCCTTTAGAGGACTTTTCATTTCTTTCTTTGTTTTACCCTATAATGAGTTTATTTCTTGTATTGATTGAGTTGCTTGTTAGGCTTTGTTGTCTCGTGGGCTCTCATAATTGATGTAGTATCTCGGATTTGTACTATGTACTTTATATCTGATGTAAAAATCACTCTTCCATCGATTGACAAAAAAAAAAAAGGAATGAGAATTAGAATTTAAATATTGATCTCCCAATCCAAAAGCAATCACTTGAATAGATGAGGAATCTAAGCAATCAAAATCTCTTAGCTTATCAAATTCCATTTTGTTTGATATAGAACACTTGGCGGCCTAATTTCATGATCAATTGGACTGAGCAAAGCCTCAGAAGCCCAAATAATATATGTTTATTAGTTGCGGATTACCCAAATTGGTAAATTTTGGACGAGCTCGAAATGGACCCAAACTTGGTGGGCTGACTCAAAATTGCTCTGCGGTCAATACTCACCACTCTAAGTCGAGACCCATGATGGATTTTGGCCTAATTCCTTCGTTTAGGTCTTCAATTTATGTTTTTGCCGTTTTAGGAAAATATTTAAACGTTAATAACTCTTAGCCGGTAATTTCTTTTTAGTTGATTCTTGTTGGGGAAGTCTTGTTTGTCTTTCTAGTTTTTAATTTTGTTAGTTTCCCCAATTTTTGGGATACTTTGTTTTTAAGGTAGGATTAGGGCTCTTTTCCTATAATAGAGGTTGTAATCTATTATGCAGTCATCTTTTTATCAATATATATTCTCAGACTTTGTGACTTTCTTGTGGATTCGAGTTTCTACCTTAGTTTGGATTGGTACGCAACTAATCTCTTCGTGAATTCCGTTGCGTCATTGTTGAAGAAGATTCAATATCATCCCTAGTTATCTAACTAGAAATTTTCTTAATTGTAATCGTCCGATCATGTTTACCATTATAATTGAGGCAGCCCGAATTCCAGCTCTATACAAAGTGATGTGATGTGGGACGCCTATACGTATGCTTCGGCATGAATTCAACGTTGGCAGCTCTTCGTAATAGGTTCAAACTCCCAACCTTCCGAACCGTCATCTAACCTTGGTTCTTGCTTCAAAAAACGTCGAAGGGTACCAATGGTTAGTATGCAAAATTAACACTTCATTAAGGGTATTTTCAGAATCAAAAAGTAGGCAAACACCAGACAGGAAGTATAGATTTCCGCAAACATCCTGCTCTGTTTTCAGACTTCCTGTCTTACCATTAATAAAGGAATCCACATTGAGAAAAGAAAAAACATAAAAGGAATCAACATTGCTTTAATTCCACAAACTCTCTCTTTTGCTTTAATTTCTATTTTCTACTAACATCCTGCTGGGTTTTCACGCTTACTTGTTATCATTAATGAAGGAATCTACATTGTGCAAAGAAAGGCATCAACATTGCTTTAATTTCCCGCTCACAATGTTGTGGAAAGAAATAAGGAAAGATATTCATCATAGACAGTCCCCTGACAATTGGACAATATTCCATATAGCTATCAAATTCAGGACTCATGACCTGAACAAACTAAGAACATCCCAGTTTTCCCTCACCATCCCCTTTCTCTTCAAAACCAAAGCTACTCCGTAAACCAACCAAAAAAAAAAAAAAAATGGCAGAGGGTGCTGTGTTCGAACTTCTATCCAACTTCACTCCCTATCTCCAAGAAAAGTTGAACTTGTTGAGCGGAGTACGGGAAGACATCGAATACATAAGAGACGAATTTGAGCGCATGACACATTTCCTCAGAGTTGCTGATGCTATAGAAGATAGAGACCCAAAAATCAAAGTATGGGTGAAGCAAGTTCGAGAAGCTGCATATGACACTGCTGATGCTCTTGACATGTACATGTTGCGCCTCAAACATCATCATAGCACCGGATTCCATACGTTTGTATGTAAGGTTTCTTTCGTTATTAAGACTTTAAAAGCTCGCCACCAAATTGCTTCTGAAGTAAAAGGAATCAAGTCCAGAATCATCAATATTTCTGTGGGAAATCAAAGATATAGTGAAATGTATGGCAAAATAGAGCAAGGCACAATCTCTACCTATTCAGTCCTACCATGGTATGATTGTCGTGGCGACGCCCTTCTACTCCAAGAAGCTAACCTTGTGGGCATTGACAAGCCCAAATCACACTTGATTCAGTGGCTAGTGGATGATGATCCTCATCTGAAGGTGCTTTCTGTAGCAGGAACAGGCGGATTGGGCAAAACCACCCTTACAAAAAAAGTATACGACGATGCAACAGTGAAGAGGCACTTCCAGAACCATGCTTGGATCACCGTTTCTGAATCATTCAAGGTTGAAGAGCTTTTAAAAGACATGATTCGCGTTCTCTTTGAAGATGTCAAGCAACCAGTCCCACAAGGAGTGGACAGTATGGATGCAAATAGCTTAAAATGTATAATTAATGCCTTTTTGCAGCAAAAGAGGTATGTGCTTGTTTTTGATGATGTATGGCATATTGATGCATGGCAAGTTTTAAGAATCGTACTTCCTGAATGCAATCACGGCAGTCGAGTAATTTTGACAACAAGAAATGTCGATTTAGCTTCTCTTGCTAGTGAAGAATATCATGGCATGGTGTATAAACTCAAGCCCTTGACTCCAAAAGAGTCATGGGCCTTGTTCTGCCCAAAGACATTCAGGGAGAATTCTTGTCCTTCATATTTGAAAGATCTTTCTAAAAAAATCTTGGCAAAATGCGAGGGGTTACCACTTGCAATAGTGGCAATTAGTGGTTTGTTATCAACAAAGGAGAAGAGTGCAGATGAGTGGGAGAGGATTTACCATGGCTTGGGTGCCGAACTAGAAGGAAATGACAAACTCATGAGCATGAAAAAGATATTGTCCCTCAGTTACTTTGATTTGCCTTGGTATCTTAAGCTATGTTTTTTGTACTTGAGTATTTTTCCAGGAGATTGTCTCATTGATCACTGGAGATTAATTCGGTTGTGGGTGGCAGAAGGATTTGTAGAAGTGAAAGAAGGACTGACAAGAGAAGAAGTTGCTGAGAGCTACCTCAATGAGCTAATAAACAGAAGTTTAGTTCATGTGACACAAATCAGGCAAGATCAAAGGTCCAAAGCTTATTGGATCCATGACCTTTGGCGTGAAATGATAATTGCAAAGTCAAGAGAGCAAAACATTGTCACAATAGCAAGTGAAAGTGGTAGAGCTTGGCCTGAGAAATTGCGACGCCTCTCGGTCCACCATAATTTGGAAGATATTCAAGAAAGTATTTGTTTCACTCGCCTTCGTTCATTACTCGTGTTCAGTGCAATAGATTCAGTGTCCATTTTTTCAAAGCTTGCATCCTTAGGCGAGGGTGTAAGGCTACTAACAGTGTTAGACTTCAGCGGAGCACAATTGGAAACATTCCCGCATGAAGTTGTGAACCTCCTTAATCTTACTTATCTAAGTTTGAGGGCGACCAATGTAAAACTGATCCCGAAATCAATCGGAAAGCTCAAGAAGCTAGAAACATTGGATTTGAAACAAACGAATGTCACCGAGTTGCCTGATGAGATCTTGAAGCTCAAACATCTTCGCCATCTCTTGTTGTATCGCTGCAACGTCGACGACCAGATTTATATTCCTTTTAAATGTGTAATTGGCTTCAAAGTCCCGGCGGGAATAGGAAGTTTGTTGTACTTGCAGAAACTATGTGCTATTGATGCCTCTATTAGCATTGTGCTAAGAGAGGTGGAGAAGCTAACTCAACTGAGGAGATTGTTCATTGTAAGGCTACAGAAGGAAGATGGAACTATGCTATGTTCCTCCCTAGAGAAGCTAAACAACCTTCGCTCGTTGTCCATTGTGGCAATAGAAGAAGATGAGATCATTGATTTAGATTCTTTGTCTTTGCCGCCTCGACTTCTTCGAAGCCTCTTCCTAGGTGGACGTTTGGAGAAGATGCCGCACTGGATACCATCTCTTCACAACCTGAAAAGATTACGGTTATGGTGGAGTAAGTTAAAAGATGTTGATCTGCTGCAATCCCTTCAAGATTTGCCCAATTTGCTTTGCCTTGAACTTAGCACAGCATATGAAGGTGATGGATTGTTTTTCAAGGCTGGTGGGTTTCAAAAGCTTAAACAATTGTGGTTGGTTCGCTTAGGAGGATTGAAATGGGTGAGAGTGGAATCTAACTCGATGCCTCTTCTTGAAGAGCTATATCTCCGAGACTGTAAATTGATGATGGAGTTGCCCTCAGGTGTTGAACATTTGGCCAACCTTAAATATCTTGAATTCAGTGATATGTCTGTAACATTTGTTTCGAACTTGAATAGAGACTTACAAAGGTGGGGACTATTGGAAGATTGCACACGCCCCTAAGGTTTGAATTGGGGTCGCCAAATCTGGTTATTTTACCAGTCGTTATCTACCGTAGAACGAGAGGGGATCAGGATCTTCGAGATTGAATTATCCCCGCTATTATTGTGCCCTTTTTTCCCACATATTTTTTTTGCGTTTGTGAGAGCTTGAAAACTTGTTTGTATGATCATGTTGTTGAATTGGATATTCTTTTACATACTTGTTTTTGTCTTGAATTAATTACTCTATCGAGATCCTCATATTTGATGTAATCAGCTTGGCAGAATTTAGAACTTCAAAGCATGCCTCGGTTGATCGGTTTGCTACAATCTTTTAGGTGAAGTTCAACACATCTCTAGAGGAACCTAATTTCCCTTGGTGCTGATTCAAAATATTTGATATGTTAATTTTCCTCGGTAATGTTTTTTTCCTCGGTGATGTTTTTTTCCACATTTTTACTCATGCAAAAAGCATTTACTTTTTTCTCTAAAAACTTTTTCCAGTAGTTTTTGCTTTTCGTAACTTTTTTGTTTAGTTTCGTCGTAGTTTTTGAGGTTAATCCTTTGTCTCAACGAGACGAATCAGAAAAGTATAAAAATGTGGATCGATGTTTAAAACACTTTATATAAGAGGACACTTTAGACTCCTCTCGTCGAGAAGGATGATTAATCCAAATAAAATATAACACAAATCTAACCGAAAAAAAAATATCAGGAAAGACAAACAAAACATACAAAATGAAATGGATAAATTCAGTCCGTTCTTACTCCCATCACTTCAGCTTACACCACAAAATAACTGTTCTCGTCTTCAGCTTAACAAGAAGAGCAGAGATTTGTCCTATGGTATTGCTCCTCCCTCCAGCAGAAGTGAGTGGGTGAATGGAATGATTTTCAGTGCTAGATCCTTAGAGCACTAAGTGGCGGTGCTCCAAGGTCTTTCTCCATAACACATAGGTGTGGAATCCAACACAAAGCGCGTGGCTCCCATGGTGATGTGTGGTGAAAATGAAAATTCTGGAACACGACGTGACAGTTCTCCAAGAGCATGATTGATTATTCAAGTCCAGAGGGTGCATGTGTGTTACTAAAACACTATTAGGCTGCAGAGCCCACAACTTTTGTGAGAGAGAAGATCGAAATGCCTTGGGACTGAAAATTTTCAAAGGAGATAGAGAATGCAATGACTTCGATTTTTGTTTAGCACAAAAAAGTTCCTCGCGGTGTGAGGAATGAGCGTGGGCGTGCCAGGACTTGTCACGTCCAACGTAAAGGATCGAGTGCCCTTTTCTGACTTCATAACCGTGAAAGCGCAAGTGTTGTGATCTTAAGGGTGAGATCACAATGGAGGTTTGTGGTTTGCTACAACGGTTGTGGACTTAGTAATTTCTGTTGAATTTAGGAGAGCGAAAATTGAGAGAATATTTATGTATTTCTGAATGAATCCTTTACAATTATACAAAGCTCTTTATATATATATATATATATATATATATATATATATATATATACAGAGAAGCTAAACTAGGAAAGAAGTTAAACTAGGAAAGAATAAATATACAATATTCCTATGCTACAATCAAGGATCTTCAATCAATTAATTAAGCAACCAATCAACCGGATTTTCCTTTGACACTCCCCCTCAAGTTGGAGAGTGAATATCATGAAGTTCCAACTTGCCACTTAAATATTGAAACTGTTCCTTTCCCAAATGTTTGGTGAAGCTGTCTGCAAGTTGATATTTGGACTGAACATAGGATGGGGCAATTACTCCAGCTTGCAATTTTTCCCGAACAATGTGGCAATCAATCTCTATATGTTTCGTGCGTTTGTGAAAAAACGGGATTTTTTGCAATGTGGAAAGCTGCCTGATTGTCACAAAATAAGGATGCTGGCTGGCTTTGTGGAACTTTGAGATCTTCCAAAATGTGCCGTATCCATGTAATTTCTAAACATGTTGCAGCCATGGCTCGATATTCGGCTTCAGCGGAAGAACGAGCCACATTGGTTTGCTTCTTTGATTTTTAAGAAATCAAAGAATTTCTCAGAAATACACATAATCTTGTAATTGAACGTCGAGTTGTCTCACAACCCACCCAATCTGAATCACAATAAGCCTTTAATGTAGGATCATTGAACAAAGGAAAGAATAATCCTTGACTAGGATTCCCTTTAATGAAACGTAAAACTCTTAGAGCAGCTTCCCAATGTGGTTTCCGAGGATCCTGCGTAAATTGACTTAGGATTTACATAGAGTATACTAAGTCTGGCCTTGTTACTGTTAGGTAAATCAATCTCCCAACCAATCTTCTATATTTGGTTGGATCATATAATGGATTGCCATCATCGGGATTCAATTTCAAATATGCCTGCATTGGGAAAGAATTAGGATGAGATCCTAATAATCTCACATCATTCAGAATATCCAATGCATATTTTTGTTGGGAAATGAAAATTCCCTTTATGGATTTGAGATTACCAAGATTTTTGATGTGAAATTGTTGCAAGAGGAAGCTTTTGAGAGACTTGATTGCCTGTTCATTATTGCCAGTGGCAATAATGTAGTCTACATAAATAAGTACTGCAGTAAATGTGTTGCTTTCGGACTTGGTAAATAGAGAATAGTCAGCCTTTGATTAAGTGAAACTTGCCTTTTGAATAGCACAAGAAAATTTGGCAAATCAATTACGGGAAGCCTGCTTCAAACCATATAATGACTTATTGAGCTGACATACCATATTCTCCCCCTGTCGGCGAAGACCAGAGGGAAGGTCCATATAGACAACCTCATCAAGATCGCCTTGCAGAAAGGCATTATGAACATTCATTTGGTAAAGGATCCAATTGCGAGAAGTAGCCACTGCTAAGAGACAACGCACAGTGATTAGCTTTGCAGTGGGGGAGAAAGTCTCTAAATAATCAACTCCTTCAATTTGAGTGTAACCTTTAGCAACGAGGCGGGCTTTGTAACGTTCAATAGACCCGTCTGAATTGTACTTGATCTTGTAGACCCATTTGCAGCCAATGGGCTTATGAGCAACAGGTAGAGGAACAAGAGACCAAGTATTATTGTGAGCAAGGGCATCAAGTTCAGCTTGCATAACATCCCTCCATTTTGGGTCAAGAATTGCCTAATCATAGTTAGTGGGCTCACGAATACCAAAAATAGAAGCAAGAAAAGAATAATGGGCAGGAGAAATACATGAATAAAAGAGAGTTAGAAAGAGGGTGCCTTGTACCTCTAGTTGGACATGGCGATAGAATGGATGATTATGGGGAAGCAATATGGGCAAAAGGCATTTGATAGTCGGCATGCCATGCAGGTCGAGCGCAAGGTCAGGTTGAGTGACGAGGAGCATTATGTGATGTAGAAGTAGTAACGGAAGGTAGTGGGTCTGCTAGAATCTGTTGAGTGATTGGTGGTGGAATGTGGGTAGACTGATTGGTTGAGAAATTAGTTGGGGGATCGGTTGGCTGATCGGTGGGGTTGGGTGGAGTAACTGGGGTAGTTGAATCGGTTGGGTAATCGGTTGGTATATTATGGGTAAGTGGGGTAGTAGAATTGGGCAAAGGTGTGGTGTAGTTGAGGTCGGGTGCAAGTGTAGGAACAGGGTGAAAATCAGGAGAAGATGTCCATTTGTAGGGAAAGATATGCTCTTGAAAACGGACATCCTTACTTACCAAAAATTTATGGGAATCTAAATCTAACAATTTGTAACTTTTTTGGCCTGTAGGATAGCCCCAAAAAATGCAACACCTAGCACGAGAAGCAAATTTAGAAACAGGTTTGACAATGGTAGCATAACATAAACTTTCAAAAACACGAAGGTGGTCATAAGTGGGTGGATGACCATACAAGCGCTCAAGAGGTGTAATGTTAGAAAAGGAGCCGAGTAGGCAATCGATTGATTAAATAAACAGTGGTAGTAACACACTCACCCCAAAAACGAATGGGCATATTAGATTGAAAGAGGAGAGCACGAGCAACTCACAATATGTGACCATGCTTCCATTTGACAACTCCATTTTGTTGTGGAGTGGAGATGCAAGAGGTCTGAAATTCAACACCTTTAGTTATAAAAAATGATTGTAGAGAAAGAAATTCACTACCATTGTCACCCCGAAAGATTTTAATATGTGCGTTAAATTGGTTATGAACGAAAGTAAAAAAAGATTTAAGTAAGGAAGAAGCGTCAGATTTATGAGACATAAGAAATAACCATGTACAACGAGTAAAGTCATCCACAATAGTTAAAAAATAACAAGCACCAATATAGGTTTGATGTCTATGTAGATCCCAAATATCACAATGGATTAATTGAAAGGGCAAGGTAGAAAAAATAGAACTTGACGAAAATGGTAATCTAGTCTGTTTGGCCAAAGGACAAACATTACAAAAAATTTCAAAAGGAATAGAAATAGAAGAATTGGACTTAGAGATGAGGCGTAAACAGACATATGATGGGTGGCCAAGGCGATGGTGCCAGGTAGCATTGGGATGGGTGGTATGGCAAGCAGTTGGTAAGGTTCGATCTGGTGACATGTAATAAAGGCCACCACTTTGCTTACCCCATCTAATCATCTTTCCCGTAGCCAAATCCTGCAAAACACAGAAATCCAGAAATAAAATTACACAACAGTTTAAGGGTTGAGTAATCTTACTGGCAAACAAAAAATTTAATCGAAAGGAAGGCACATGGAGAACATCTTTTAAAACAACATCTTTGTTGAAGTGGAGTGTGCTGGTAGAGTTAATGGGTACGGTGGAACCAATGGGTAAATTAACACAAGGTGTGTGGGGCGGATGAGAGTGAATGAATAAAGAAGAATCAGAAGCAATATGGTCCGTGGCACCACTATCTAAATCCAGCAATTCGAGGAGATAGAATTAACAGATGGATGATTACACAAACCTGCGACATTTGCAAAAACATCGTTATTACCCTTCAAGAATTGTGGCACATTTGCCATGGCAGTGGTCAATTGTTAATACTGCTCAGCGGAAAGTCCTGAGAGAGGCGGAATGGCACCATTGGGTGATGCGGCATGTGTAGCAGCAGGATTGGAGCAGGCACCATGTTGCTGATTTTGTTTCCCGGACAGTAGCTTTTTGGTTTAAAATTGGGATCATGCCGTGGGTGCCCAAGTGGAAATCCATACAATTTATAGCAGTTTTCAATGGTATGTGTATCCTTTTTTGTAATTTCTGCAAAATAATCCTTCAGTATTGGAAATGGAAGGTGAAAAAGACGAGTTACCAGAGAACTTGTTTGGATTGGAGCTTTTAGAAACCGCACAACCGCTGCAACTGAGAAATTGTCCACGGGCGAATTATTCCCAATTTCTCACTGTTTCTCGTCCTGGGTCACCATTGTTAGATATCTTGGCACTTTCCAGGGTTGTTCAAAACTTCCATTGGTGTCTTTGTTATATCGTCTCTGTTTCATTGCAATGGGTAGGTTCTTATGGGGTAGTTTCTCGCTCGATGCTCCTCCCCTTATCTACGCCAAGTTGACTGCGGCAAAATCGATCCAATTGTGTGAGAGGTAAAAGCATTACACAGCACATCATGCATATTTTTCCCAAGATTAGAAATCTTATTTTTACACGTTTGTCTTTCCTATAAAATCTCTCTGAATATTCGTTTTTCATATATATGTAATCCTAAATCAATTTTCTTTAAAAAGGTCCGAAAATTGGGTTTCCATTTATGCATCATTAAAAGACTTTCGTTTAAGGGGATATAGGGTATAAAAAAGGGGCTGGATACCAGGGAGGCGATTACCCCCCTAAAGAGTGTTGTTTTTTTTTATTAAAGAGCAAAAGAAAGGCTTGCACGTTGTTTTTTTGTTCTCTGTGGAGGCGAGAGAGATTTTGGTTTTAGTAAAGAAAGAAAGGGGGGGCACGACACTTTTGTGAGGGAGATTACTGTTTGCGTTGTAGCCCTCGTTCTTGTTTAGTTCTAGCAATGTTTCAACGCCTTTTGGGTTTTTTAGATCATGTTCACATCATATCATTCATCCATTTACTGTTCGAGGTTCTTCGTGCCATTTGCTGCTGTGGCCGAATCTTTTGAAGATTGATTCAGAGTCGGTTGAATTCGGAGATCGGGCGTGAAGTCCGTGGTGCATCTATTGGATCTTGAAGAAGCTCCGGGAGCATCGGAGGTTGGCGAGAATAGGTAAAGGCTTGGGTAAGGTTTTTATTATTTCGCAATCTGTACTTCTTTTTGGTTAATAGAATAAATCAGTAGTGTTAGGCCGTGGTTTTGGTTTAGGGTTATTTATGACCCTAAATTTTTCCATGTAAATCGTGCGTCTCTCGTATCAAATTTATTTTACTGCACTACTTGAATTTTGGTTTGTATTAATTGAGATAATCAACCCGTTCATCCTTATTAATTTTTAATCTGTTAATCTTCACTCAAATTGGTATTTTTTTATCAAAACTCCTATTCACCCCCCCCCCCCCCCTCTAGGAGTAGATTGAACGCTTCCGCATAATTTCAATTGGTATCAGAGCCAGAAAGTCATGGGTTCAAGTCACGGGAGCGTCATTGTGAGGGAGGGATTGTTGAGCCCAGAGTGCCCCCATGGATTTGGTTACACAATGCCACTCCCTGCGACCGCTTTAAAAACAGACTTGCGGGTGCGATGTCGAATGCCATAAAAGACTTAATTGAAGTTCTCCCTACCACCAATTGGTTTTAGGAGAGAGAGTAGAAAAGCGGTCCAACAAGTGGTATCAGGGAGTGACATTGTGTAACCAAATCCATGGGGGCACTCCGGGCCCAACAACCATATTGTAAGCTTCCCAAATATCGGGTACTGGCTTTAGAAGTAGTATTTGGCCTCGAATGGGATTGTAAGTATCGTTGAGCCCCATGAAAAATTGCATGAGACGATCCTCATTATGATGTGCATGCCACTTACTCCTTTCACTGCATTGACAACAATCGCATAAGGGAAGAGGGTGGTAAGAATCTAACTCATCCCAAAATCCACGCAGCTTCGCGTAATAGTTTGCTATTGACATAGCGCCCTGAACATGTGAACCAATGGAACTTTGGATTTGAAATATTCGGGGCAGATTACCTTGAGCGAAGCAGGCTTGAAAATTCTCCCAAACGTGTTGGGCTATGGGAGCAAAAAACACACTTGAAACTAGATCCGGTGAAACTGAATGAGAAAACCATGAGATCAACATATGGTTGGCTCTTTCCCATCGGTCGAACTCATCGGGATCGGTAGACTTGGAGGGCTTCTTGAACTTTCCAGTAACAAAACCTAATTTATTCTCAACGAAAAGAGCAATTTCAACGGATCTGCTCCATGTTGCCCAATTTTCGCCATTCAGTAGTTGTGAGCAAAGCTTGGTGGCAGAAGTATCTGAGTGATGGAAATAATAACAGCTTGATGAATCAAGCCCTAGTTTGGGACTAGAAGAAGCACTGTCATCTCCCATGATAGGTTGATAGAGAAAATGAAAGGCTTCAGAAAAATCAAAACTTTGATCCAGTTTTGATGGAGAAAAATAACTACGGTGGGGAGAGAGAAAGAAAAAAAAAATGCTAGGTATAGAACCCTAGCTCTGATACCATGTGGAATTTAGGAGAGCGAAAATTGAGAGAATATTTATGTATTTCTTGAATGAATCCTTTACAAAGATACGAAGCTCTTTATATACATACAGAGAAGCTAAACTAGAAAAGAAGTTAAACTAGGAAATAATAAATATACAATATTCCTATGCTACAATCAAGGATCTTTAGTCAATCAATTAAGCAACCAATCAACCGGATTTTCCTTTAACAATTTCCTAATCATGTAGGAAAGAAGAACATAAAATAACTTTATTATATCGGAATAATAAAGTTGAGTACAATGAAAATGTAAAAACTCGAATTACTTGATGAAGTAATTAAATTGGATTGACAAGTAAAGATAAAACAAACTTGCTGGAAGTTGGAGTGATTGGGTAAGCGTTGGGCTTTATGTGGTGTTGGAACTCCGTTTTAGTGTTGCAAACTAGTATTTATAGGTCAAGAGTATTCACGGTTTGCTCTTCCTTTGAATTTGCCGCCTTCGTATGGTGATGACAAGTGTCCCATGTATCTTCAATTTCCCTCCAAAGTTACAGCTTTCGGAAGTTGGCAAAATAAAGCACATGTCCTCTTTGATAATGGGTGGTTAATGGAGGTTACCAAAGATAGTGGGCCTTCTCCATTCCCATTTTCCGTGGCATTTGACAGATAAAGGGCCATTTGACTTAATCAAATGGCCATGTGATAAACCCCTAAGGCTCGTTCAGTTGCACGGAAAGCATGAAAAAATGATGGAAAAATCAACTTTTCTATAGCTAGTTTTCTATTTGTTCAGTTATCAGAAAAGTTGTATGATTAACAGCTTTAATTTTCCCATTAGGAAACGCTTTCCTACAAAATAGGTATTGCCAAAATGAAGGAATTCTTGTTTTCCTAAAAGATTTCGGTCAACAGAACACACACAGAAAAATAAATTTCATTTTTCTTTTCTTCACCTCACTTTACTTTTCTTGGAAACTAATTTCTCATACAACATTTCCAACAATTGAACAAAGCCTATTGGTTCCTTCTTTTTCCGCGTGGGACTTCATCAGGTTACAACCAAACATGATAATGGGCCTCCTAAACGATATAAAAAGGCCTTATTCTCATGGTACAAACTTAAGTGTGGGCTCTTTTAGTCTTCGAATAATTATAGCCCATAGCCCACGATCAAATTGGATTAAAATTAATCAGGCCCAATCAACATTGCCTTGGCCCATTAATTCTTGTCCAAACAAATCTATTTTTCTGGCCTCATTTAATTAAATGGCCCTCCAACGCTAGTCTAGAACTAGGTGCCAAAACAGGTGTAAACAATTTCCCAAGGCAAATCAACCCACTCACAAGTCAAAACTAGATGTACTATTTGTTTGTGCGTGTTGTGTGTTCACACAGCTTGAAGGGTGGTTCCCTTCAGTAAAAAGAAATCAAGTCTGTGCAGTGAAATAGTACAGGACCAATAATAGGTTTGGTGGAGGAAATCAACATAGAGCCGGTCACAGGAAATCGACACTCACAAAATGTAGTGAGAAACAACTAGGAGGGGGGACCATTGGACAATAGTGATTATGCACATTGAAAATCCAAAATGAAAATGCATTTAATATCTCTTGGAATTCAGGCATGGATCGAGGTCCATACTCTATATATGGTTATTCTGAACCCGCGATTGCGGATGCCGTTACCAAAGAGGATAGGACCAAAAGTGAGACTAAGTGGAAGGCAATTAAGCGATGTTGAGAGTTGTGAGTTGTGAGTTGAATGCTCTTGCCTTGTGTGCTATACATGGAGCGCCCACTTAGTAAAATTGAATTTGGTTGTATTTCCTTTTATGTCACGGCCAAGGAGCTAGGAGTGGGAGGCCCTTCGTACTTCCCATGAGGGAATTGAAATCGTTAAGAGTCTTTAAGCTTCAAATGCGTACTACTCCCTCCATTCTAATTTGCTTGTTCTTTTTGGATAAATGAGTTTTTATGGGTAGAATGATGAAAAATATAATTGAAATTGACTTTTCCAATTTGCCCCCACTTTATACTTTGTTGACATGACACTTCTTGTAGAAAAAAAGGGTGAAAGAGTAATGACACCCGACTTTTTATGTTGTGTTTTTAAAACAAACATTAATATTAGAACATCCATAAAAGGAAAGAATTACGAGCAATTTGGGACGGAGGAAATATTAAATTTGAGGAACTTAAGATGCATTGAGATGAGATGTTCGATGGCTTCATCACCAAGCTCACCGACATTGTTAATACTTTTCACGGATTAGGTGAACCTCTCTCTAATCTTAAAGTGTGATGCATACAGATGAAATGCTTGATAACGTCCTGTTCGTCACATTATTCTTGGGATGTTAGCTATTCTTGAGTTTAATTTACTTGTCCTGAACTCTGACGTAATGATACAATGTCATGTTATTGCTATTATCATGATATATATATGAATCACTAAATCTTTTACCTTGGACAAGAACAAAAGAACATGTTGATTGGATGATGCACATACGAGATTATATCGTAAATCTTCTAAGGACCGCATTTTCGACATTTAGGTGCAACAATTTTGGGGGGGAAGGATTACATTCTCGTTAGATCACCAACCCTCCACAAAGTGTCAGTAATTCGCCACTCGTAGTCTGCTAAGATTATTCCTCCAATGGGAGACATATTCCCTTGCTATTAATTCAACCAATCAAACATGTTAAAAATGTACTACTTTCTTTTAGGAGGAAGGCCAAAACTACCGTAACAACTATCTGTAAAGCAAACTCAAATAGGCATGTTTTGCTCTTTCAGTGGTACTCCAAATGTAAACTCAGAAAACATGGTTCACAATGAATTAACATCAAAGAGGACTGGGGTCTGGGGAGACATTGATTTTTGTCAAAGTAAGCAATCACATAATCTTATCAGTTGACAAGAAACTATAGATAAACACATCTCTAATTCCCCCTTTGTTAAACACATACTTCCTCAACAACCCTTCCTTTTTGAACCCAACTTTCTCCAACACCCTCTGAGACCCCTTATTTTCTTCCTCCACCAAGGCCTCTATCCTTTCCAAATACTCAAAATCTTTAAACACGGTAGAAGTAGCCATTTTAAGTGCCACTGTCACAATCCCCTGGTTCCAATACTCCGAGCCCACAGCGTACTCGATTTCGGCTAGGTGGCGATCACTGCCTGACTCGGGCTTGATGGAAATGTACCCGATTGAACGGTCATCCAAGCATATGAACCGCTGCCACGGGTGAGGTATTGCAACCTCCTTGAGGTAATTCAAGGCCTCCTCTCTAGAGGGGATGGGATTCCATCGGAGGTAGTGTGTCACTCTTTCATCTTTGCATTGGCCCATGAGAAGAAGTCATCCGCGTCGGAAAGTTTGAACGGACGGAGAGAGATTCTGGTGGGGTCCATTGAGATTTAGCAGAATTGGGAAGTTTAAGATGATTTGGAGAGTCTGTCTTCCGTTGGTTCACTTCAAATGGGCAATGAGTGGGGTGAATGAATTTCCTACTTCAAGAATTTGGAGCATCATATGTACTATATATAGAGGCCAATGTCAATTCCCTCTTTGTTTCACTTTTAGAATCGTATCCTAATCCAAAGGGGTCGACCAAGTGTTCTAACCTACGACTTAGTTGTTTGTTTCATCATAAGATCTCAGGTTCGATTTTTCATGCTAACAACTCTTGGAGCCACCCTAACCCCACGCGTAACTAGGCGTAAGCGTGTGAAACGGCTATGAAAGGAGCTATAGGGATGTCCGAGGTACACGCAAGCTGGTCCGAGACACCCTGCATTAGAAAAAAAGAATTAAACAAAGAGAATCGTATCCTCCAAGGCAACTTAATTACAAAAAGTTTTGGTCTCTCCACATTGGTGGACAGTGTTGAAATGAACTCACCTGGAACTTTCTTTTGGAAAAATTGATCAACTAAGGTGGGGTAATACTGTCATTATCAACGTCAAAAAAATGCCACCATACTAGCTACCATCTAAAAGACAGGGTATCAATTATATTCTTCAGGAGTAATGTTTTTTTTCTTACCCAAGTCAGTATGCTCTCAGATGAAAAAAAAGAAACATATGTATGTGGGCCTCACTTTCAAGGGCGTGCACCCATACGGAAGCAAAACATTGCTCCTAGAGCACATAATAAATAATCTTTTGAATAAAACATTGTTTGAATTGTCGTATTGTCGCATTAGACCACTTTAGTGCATCCTGGACATGATAGGATTAGAATCAGCCGATTACATAATTGACCATGTTTTGCCTCTTGATTATTGTTTGACCTTATTTTAGGAATCAACTATGGCGGCCGTAAAAATTTTGTCTTCCTATGGTCCATTCCTTAGTCACCAAGTCATGCAAAATTCAATTCCTTCGCAAGGACATTTATCTATTCCTTATTCCTCGCAATTTCTTCTACTTCTATATAAACCCAAACATTCTTCAACTGCACAATACCCATAAATCAAATCCCACAAAAAAAAAAAATGGAAGAAATTCTAATCAAATCAGAAGATAAACAAACCCATGATCAAGATTTCACGAACATCCATCTCCGGCTTTTAGACCTCTCCGATATCGACGATTACATGGTCTGGGCTACAGACGATAAAGCCAACCAATTTTCGTCATGGGACCCTAATACATCAAAAGAAGTTGCCATGAACTATATAGCCAATTTCATAATCCCCCACCCTTGGTTCAGGGCAATCTGCATCGACGATCATCCGATTGGGTCGATTTCTGTTACCCCAAACAAGGGAAGTGACAATCGTAGGGGGGAAATTGGGTATGTTTTGGGGTCAAAGTACTGGGGCAAAGGGATTGCCACTAGGGCTGTAAAAATGGCTGCTGCTGAAATATTTTTTGAGTGGCCACATTTGGAGAGGCTTGAGGGTTTAGTGGATGTTGATAATATAGGGTCACAAAAGGTGTTGGAAAAAGCTGGGTTTCAGAGAGAAGGTGTTCTGAGGAAGTATGTTATACAGAAGGGGAGAGCTAGGGATGCGGTTGTCTTCAGCCTTTTATCAACTGATCCCCAAGTACAGTTAGGTTTTTTCGATTGATTTATTTTCCGATGGAAGAGTTTTCGGTTGTGGTGTTTAAGTATAGTGTTTTGCTGGGGATATGAACGTTTAGCCTGTACAGAATAATGTGGCAGTAACATTTGTGTGATTGCAATGTGTCGAACTTTGATTTCTTATGAATCGACCACATCAATCAATATGGAGTTTTCTTTATATAAGATTTATTTGTATAGCATTACTCATCGCTCGTATTCATGTTTTCTTCATGATAATTGCATACAAGAATGTGTGGTGGATTGGCTATCGATCTTTCTTCCCAGGCAAGAGCAATCTGGTTTGTAAAGTAACAAGTGATCATTGTGGGTGGTTTATGGTCCGAACCATTTGGTTTGATTATGTGGTAGGGCTTCACTTTTTTATTAGTTTGGATGATGGTTTTTCACACCAGATGAAGTGCCATACATTTGGTGTATTGGGAAGGCTATGAACAAGTTGGTATTTGCATCTGAGTGTTGTTTGGTTGTTCCCCATATCAAGTTAGGAGCCCAAGTTATTCGGGTGGTCTTGATCGCGGCCTGTTTCAGGTTTCTGTGGTTGTTGCCTAGGTTGGTGGATTGGTGGTCGGCGGTTGGGCTGTGGCGTGGGTGGCTATGATTTGGTTAGGGTTAGGGTTTGGCTTGGGGTATGGACCAGGTTTGGTTCCTTTTGGGCTGGGCTTGGCCCGTTGAGCGTTATTGTTTGATTCGGGCACTTTAGGCCTCTTTGTGCTTTAATTATATGATCTGGGTTCTAGACCCATTTGGGTGATTAGGCTTCGGCCTTTAGGTGGACTTCATCCCATATGAGTGTCCTGAATTGGCTTCTTGTCAATTGTAGGTCTGGGTCTCGGATTGGACTGATTGTTCTTCTAAACATGACATTATTTCCCTATTCCTATCAGTCTGGTAACAATTTCAAGATTACTGAATTTTTTTTTCCGTTGAAAAAAAAAAAGAGCCCAAGATTGTTCGGTTGTTCCCCATAGGCCACCTCAAGTTGGTAAGAGCCCAAGGATCTCTCTCCCTCCCACCTGCCATATCAAGTTAAGAGCCCATGAATTATCTCTATCAAACGGGTCGGGCCGGCACAGGCACGACACATTTACGAGCAGAACAGTATTGCAAGGCATGATCCCAGCCTATAGGTGGGCCAGGCTAGACGGATATTTTGGGGCACGTGGCACGAGCACTAGAAGGCACGGACACGACATGAGTAAAAAATCGAAGACTTAAAATAATTAATCGCAAAAGTAGATATACAGGCTATATACCAAAAGATATGACAAATTGTTTGCAAACCAACAGAAAGTTGACGTGCGTCTCTTAAGTCCAAAAATTAAACTCCACATCAAAGTTGACGGGCTTATAAGCGAATGATTTGGATCATCAAGTTGTGCTGGGGAAAGATTTGGACGATTGAATTAAACTTTAACATAAATGTTGTGTATGACTTCAATTTAATGAAGGGGTTCATTGGGTCAGTTGGGCCTGTGAGTTTACTTTATAATTATGTGTATTCAACAGTTTGGAGGGTTTAAAAGCATCTGCAAATGGGGTTGGATATATTTGTGTGTTAAAATGTGTATTGTGATAAAAATAGGTCCCACAAGTGTATGTTAGACATTGCTAACATAGGAATGTGTTAGAACATCCACAATGAGTTTGGTAAATTAGTGTATTAAAATATTTATTAGGATAAAAAATGGGTTTTACAAGTGTATATTAGGAATAATGGACATTTACATTTTATGGTTGGAGTCCCACCAATTTTCACCGGTTAGAGAGGCCCTGAATTATAGAGGTGGAACCCACCTATTGTTTGTTAGCATAGTTGTCAAACTTGGTACACATGCTAGCACACTACAAAGATTTAACACACTCTAACACACAAACTAATGCAAACATTGTGGCACAAAAAAATACAATTTTATTTGCTAAGTCTTAACACACACAATTAAAACACTAGTTAATACACCCATTGTAGATGCTCAAGGAAAAAAAGCTTGTTTTGGTTAGAACACAATAGAGAGGAGATTGGATCATCAAGTTGAGCTTGGAGAAGCTTGTTTTGCTCGCCAATTATTAGCCCACCGTGATCTATTCGCTTTGAGGTCCACCCATAACTTTCTTAACAGCTCCTTTGGATGGAGGGGTGAGAGAAGAAAAGAAAGGGGAGTGGTCTCCTTATTAGTGAGAGAAGAAAAGAAAGGGTTGTGTTTTCTCACGACCCCAACCAAACAATTGTGAGAAATCAGATTCTCAGGGCAATTTCCGGCGATGGGAACGGTCTCCGGCGAAGCTCCGGCGACCAAGATCTCTCAACTCCCGCGACCAAACACACTGTCTCCCATCTCCGGCAACCAAAGGGGGTGTCTGTCTCTCAACCCCAGCGACTGCACATCACTCCGTGGCCCGCACGCACTCTTCTCTCACGAAATCGTACCAAATCGGTGAGAAACAAAAACAGGGGTGTAAGGGGTTCTCGTCTCCCTCCCTTTCTCACCCTCTCTCGCCTGCTACACCATCCAAACGCCAGAGGTGTTCCTCTCTCCCTCAAACTCCTTTCTTTTCTCGCTAAGTCGCTCCATCCAAAGGTAGTGTAAAATCATCACATCGAAAATCAAATCCAGTCATCACATTCTAACGAAAGCTATTTTAACTCCAATCATATCATCTCGTATCCGGGGATCACCTGTGATTCCCGCACATCTGACAACGACAATAAAGTTACTATTTCACAGTGTTCTAAATGGCGGCCGCCGAGGCGCTTGGAGGTGCCCTACCGCCACGCCAATACCCCTTGGCATTTGATTTGGCGCCCATGGAGGTTTGGTGGTGCATGGCGGCCTTGACGGTCTTAGCGGTCTTGGCGGCATCTTTGGAGGCCTTTGGCGGCCTAAAATGTATAGTATTAAACTAATGGAGATCAAGTTTTGGAAGGGTATGGAAGAGAAGAGTTAGAGGAAGGAGATGAACTTTGAACTTGGCATTAGGGATCTCCGATCTCGTTTATTTCTATTTATTGTCTTATTCAACTTATTTGCTAGTTGCTACTACTTAATTTCATTTGGGTTTGTACATTAAACTTTGCATTATGGTTATATAGAACTTTGAACTTGCATTATGGATACATAGAATATAGTTTGATTGGATAATGGTTTGTTAAAAAAAAAAAAACGCCGAATTGCTTGGCGCTGCCTAGGCGGCTTGGCGCTTGGAGGTGGGTCTCCGCCCTGCTAGCGCCAAGCGCCATTTAGAATATTGCTATTTCACTCCCTCTTTGAGTTCCAAAAAAATTACCCATAAACAAAGAGAAAATGATGATCATATTTTGCTCACAGGACAAAGTTACGTGACTACGTACGTTTACCTCTAAAATCGGAGAAATTTTTCAGTGCCGAGTGGGCATGGGTCACGTGGTGTCGTGCACGCATCTTGGCCGTCCAAATGTATTTTGGATGGTCAATATTTGTTTTGGGTTTGAGGAGGTATTTTGATAATTTTACACTAAAAAGTTACCCAAATAGATCTGGGCCGTCCAAAAGTCCAAAACACGTTTGGACAGCCGAGATGGTGTTCGGCACCACGTGGCCTGTGCCCACCCGGCACTGAAAAAACTTCTCCTAAAATCGTGAACGCTTAACAAACAGAAGGAGCCTATTGCCGTGAGATGAATTGTAACACCCCGTCCCACATCAGAAGTTTACATGAATGATCTTTGGCATATAACAAACCTTGTGGGTTACTACTAGTACCTTGTGCTTAAGCTTTTGGGCCATGTGGTGTGGCTTGTGGATCAAAATCGGAGTACTGGGCCAGTGGTCTGCTTGGGGCGTTACAGGTGGTATCAAAGCCATCTATGTACACAACCATGTGGGCCTTTGGAGTTTGGTTGGATTTGGTTGTTGGTTAATTTGGTTTGATTAGTGTCGGTGATTATAGTGCTCAACCCCTTGCCAGGGCGCGAGGCTATAAAGTTGGGGAGATTGTAACACCCCGTCCCACATCAGAAGTCTACATGGATGATCTTGGGCATATAACAAACCTTGTGGGTTACTACTAGTACCTTGTGCTTAAGCTTTTGGGCCATGTGGTGTGGCTTGTGGATCAAAATCGGGGTACTAGGCCAGTGGTCTGCTTGGGGCGTTACAGGTAGGTAGATGAACATAACGAGAGAGATGGAGTGCACAGGAAATGAGGGTGTGCAGATGCTGTCCTGGGTTGTGTATAATGAGTGGCTCCGTGTGTCGATCGAGTTGTGTGCATGGCGGTTGTGCGTGAATAATATTGGCCTTAGTCTGGGGCGGTGACTTTGCTAAGAATAGTGGTGAAAGGAATCATGACAATGGGTCTTGATTTTATATTGCAATAACTTGTACGTACATGTGTTTTTTTTTTTTTGATCCGCACGTACATGTGTTGTTTACATAGGTTATTTGTGGACAAGTGAATTTTGGAAGGGAAACAAGTGGCTACATGGGAGAAATATTGTTGGAATTGAAAATCAATTTGGGCTTTGTAGTTTCTGGTTGGTACTGAGTATTAGTTACCTAGATTGGGGTTTGGGTAGTCTATTGATACATTGTTCCCTAGCTAGTTTCATTATCAATGTATATACAGTTGGTGATAATATTACTATATGATGCCTTATTCAGGTTAAGCTCGTTTTGCGTGGTTCGACTTGCATTACTTTTGGGCTCAGGTGAGTGGTTAAGCATGTTACGTATTTTCGAACTTTTCCGTGTCCCTTAAATTATTGTTTAGAAGATTTTATGATTGGAATTGGAAACCCGTAACTATTTTATTTGGTTACTTAAATCGGCATGCGGTAAAACATTTGGGGAAATCTTTTATTGTTTGAATAAATCTTTTTGGTGAGAACTTTGTGGATATTGTTGGGAACATATTTTGGAAAGTTCAGGGAAATTAATCCTCTGTGTGCGGGTGACTCTGGCCATTAGAGAAGAGACTGGATTAGGCCGGTGACTCTAATGCTCAACGGCTTTCTTTTGCTGGATCATTCTTAGGGAAAAGTTCCACGGGTTGCCTACTCGTGGTGACTCTAAGTTTTGATATTGGATCCAATTATGAGACATTTATTCACTGGCATTTGGTTGTATTGATATTGATTGTGGTTCCCCATTATTGTTGGAGATTGGTTTGTGATCACCATTGAGATTTATTGGTAAATGATTTATGGCCAAATTTGTTGGTTTGATGCACTCTTTCGTATGCCAAAATATGTTAATGTGATAATCTATTTTTAGCCATGTTTTAGAATTGTATTATTATACATGCTTTACTACTCACTGAGCTCGTCAGCTGACGGATTTATTCAAACTTCTTTTTCAGGCAAGTTGGGAAGTTAGGCAAGGACTCTGGCGGCATCTCGGAGATTCCTTTTGTTGACCTCCTTAGGGTGTCTCATCCTAGCTTAGTATTTTTTTTTTCATCGCTTCCGCATTGAAATATCTTGTCAGACGTCTGGATTCTGTTATTACTGTTGGATCACTAGATATTATTGGTTTATGGGATGTTTATACCCCATTCTTTTTGTGGAATTTATTGGTTGGGGATGTTCTGAATTAAAAAAAAAAGGTTGACTGTTTGGTGGATCCTTGCTTGGGAGTTTTTATAAAAAAAAAATTTAGGCTGCATGTTCTATGAGCTTTGGTTTTGTGGTTCATGGCCGGTCACTTCTCATTTTGGGGTGTGACATGAATACTTTACATTAGGGCTGTACACGGTTTGGATTTGATCGGATTTCTATAAATCCAATCATAATCGGTATCTCACGGTTTTTAAAAAATGCAATCCAATTCTAATCCAGAAGTCTCACGGTTCGGTTTCGGTTTTATCCACGGATTTCCTTACATAAAAATAAAATGATGTTATTGCTAACTAAAAATGTAAAATGCAAACACTTATTAGTGTTATGGAATGTAACAACTAATAAGTGTTACACTAATAAATGTTTGCAGCCTTGCTAGTTTCAAATTTCAGATAACATTACAGCAAGTTAGTCCCATTGTTTTAGTTTAGAATCGTTCAAGACAGCAACCAAATAAAGGCTAAGCATTGTCCAAATTCCACTAACAAAATATGCAAATTCTGGTCAAACATTATGTACTTATTACCTTAAGTTTATAATATTGTCACATTAATGTAAAATTGTTAAAAAAATTCATAACAATTAGTAAAGTTATAATTATTACACATGTATATGTATTTTTTTATTTTTTTAAATATCTCACAGTCCGGTTCGATTAATCCACGGTTTTAAAATGAAAATCCAATCCTAATTCGTATCTCACGGTTTTTAAATTTTTGAATCCATGTCCAGACCATTAATTTACGGACAAAATCTAAAAGGCACAGATCAATTCGGTCCGGAACGGTATCATGATTCTTAGTTTTTTTTGAACAGCCCTACTTTACGTGTTGAGTTTTGAAAATTAGAGAGTAAAATTGAAGTTAGCCATAGTTGAAGGGGTTTAACATTATTTACCCCTAGTACCCACAACAGCTCAACTAGACGAGAGAGAGAGCGGCGCCGCAATTCGCAGCACTCTATTTTCTCTCATAATCCGTTAAAAATTTTCAATTATACTCGACAGTTAGTTACCGAAATTGAAATATATTTTCAACATCCAATTATCGAAATATAATATTTTTTTCAACAGCTATTTACTGAAAATGCATGTTCGGCAGTTGTTTACCGAAAGTTGAACATATTTTCGACATATAGTTACCGAAATATAATCTGGTTTTTAACAATAATTTACCGAAATGTTATTTATAATTTTTAACAACCATTTATCGAAATGTAATGAACTATGAAAGAAAATAAAAGATTGCGAATAGCAGCGCCAGGGAGGGAGAGGGGACATTCTCCCGTGAAGTAGAATTTACATTCTTCAACACGGTATTTCAGTTGAGGATCAAATTCTAGGGTTTTTGCCGGTAATCGTCGCTTTATATATCCAATTTCTACACGATCAGAACCAGACGAAATCGATTAGGTACCTCTCTCTCTCTCTCTCTCTCTCTCTCTCTCTCTCTCTCGTCGTCTATAGCTCTACGATATGTTTGGGCCCTAGTAAATGATCACTCCTTGAGCGAGTTTTCTGATGTCCGATCCACACACCAAAACCTAGTCTTTTACATTTTTCTCCTTTTGGTTAGTCTGTATTTTAATGATTTTGTATGTATTGTAGGAACCAAAAACCAAAATTTACGATTCCTTTTGATCGTAAAATTACGAAATCCTATTAATTTGCATGTTATTTCCACATTCCTTCCGGATTTCGTCGTTGGAAACCTTTTGCCTGCCCCACTTTCTTTCGTTTCTCTATTTGGCAATGAATGGGCGTGTTGATGTGTATATGCGTGAGTTGTAGGAAGAGAGATGTCGTTTGATTTGCTGCTGAAGCCGTCGTGCAGCGGCTGCGGATCGTCCAAGGATCTATACGGAAGCAACTGCAAGCACTTGACTCTCTGCTTGTCATGCGGCAAAACAATGGCCGAGAACCATGCTAAATGCTACGAGTGTGGCGCCACCATCACCCGATTGATTCGGGTTCGTCTCTTTCGTCTCTCTTGTAGATACACTAGATGCCCGGGCACACAAATGGAATTATGCAATAGAGGGAAAAAGAAAAATATTTAGTTGAGATCAACCTTTTAGTGAAATGTGAAATGGGAAAGTAGGAAAGAGGGGAGAAGAAAATTAGGGTAAAAGTTTTATTTTTCTTGTTTGCAGTTTCTTATATGAAGTTGAAGGGGTAGTTTAGGAAAGCTGAAATGTGAGCCAGCCTCAAAGCTGTTGTTCACGCCAAAAGGGGTGTTCCCTTTATAATAGTAATGCATAGATGTTACGATTTGTTTGGAGTCCTTGCAGTTCTAATAATTCAAGGTGGTAGTAAGATTCACAAGTTTATTTGTTGGGACTTTCGACTTTTACTCTTTTTAACTGTCTAGCAGGAAAGGAATGCTGAAACATCTTTTATTTCTGAACTGTTTGTTGAAAACATCTTTTGCAGTCTACCAAAAAAAAAAATTTTTTTTTCAACATAGCCATCGGAATACATGCTTGTCACTAATTGGAGGTTTTGGCATATGGGCTCAGATCCCAAAACAAGAAACTTATAGTTTAGGTTTTTTTTCTCATCCCTTTTTCTACATGTCATGCTTTTCCTCAGCTAGAGATCTAATAATGTTAAGCTTACAAGGGTAAAAAGGAGATTGTTGTCTTATTAAATCAGAAGAATATAGCAAGTTCTGCTTAGAGAACACTTAAATTTTTTTTTGGGGGGGTGAGCTTTTATGCGGATGGTGCATTCTCTTTTGCATCGTAACGGAAAATTCTGTTTATTGTTAGAATTCAATATAATATGATTTTCAGATTTCCATATTTGGGCTTTCACGAGCATGTTGTTCAATATTGAAAGAAAAATGCGGGTATCAAGGATTCTAAATGGTAATCAAATCATGGACGCTGAAGTTCATGCTTATTCTGTTTCTGCCTCTTTCAGGAATACAATGTTCGGGCATGTTCTAGCAACGACAAGAACTACTTCATTGGTAGGTTTGTGACAGGTCTACCAAGTTTTTCAAAGAAGCAGAGTGCTGAGAATAAGTGGTCTATCCAGAAAGAAGGACTTCAGGGTCGTCAAGTGACTGATGCTTTGCGGGTAGTGATTTCAAACTTTTTTCAAACTTGTTCGTATGCTTGTGGTTCTGTATCTTTCTTACTTTCTGTCTTATATCTGCTGATATAATAAGTGATTCATGTGCTTTAACTTGAAAAAGTCAAAAGCTACCGTTAAGGAAAATGAACACTTGATTTTGTACGCTAGTATACATGTCCTGATAATTTCAGATATCAATACTGCTGCTTTAAGAATCACTTTTTCATTAGAAGTATTGTTTGTTATCAAATTGATTTGTTTCCGTGCACGGTGCTCCCATTTCAGCCTTCATGGCTCACAGACTCTGTACGATCACTATGAAAGAAAAATAACTAGTATTTTGAATTCCGATAATCTCAATAAAGCAATTTTAGTTTTACTGGTAAGACTTGGACAAGCGGAAAGTATATGATCCCCATTCCACTTGCTTTGCTGATAACAACAGTGGACAGTTTATCTGATCCATTTTCAATCCTGTACAGACGTTGAGTCTGTCCTTATGTACAAATGTAATATTCTTGAGAAAATGGTTCACCTTGACTCCCCACCCCAACGGATAAAGAAAAGGATTTTATAACTTGCTATGTTTTTGTGTTGAAACTTATAGCGAAGTTAATGCAAAATTGGGAATTTGGAGAGAAACATTGGAGCCAAGAGTGGTTAGCATAAATATGAACATAACTTATTCATTAAAGGCTACAAGCAGCGCTACATGTTTAGGATGCATGCAACGAACGGCTTTGCAGATACGACAGTAAGGAAGTATGATAAGATTGTTGTTTTTTGGAGTGCTAGGGAGAGGGGAAGTTCTAAATTGACATGAAATGTGGCAATAAATTTAATAGAACATGTAGTCCTTAACAGGGTAGAAGTGTAGAACGGCAAAAGAGATTCATTATAGCTGACCCCGGTTGATTCGGACACAAGGCTTTAATTTGGCTTGGTTGGTTTGTCTTTCATTGCTTTTATCGTTCGGTCTAGATTATTTGATGTAATTTTTGTTGATCAGCTACTCTGCGCTGCTTGCTAATTCCATTTTTTACGGGCTCCATTACTATGTAATTCCATTGTGTAGGAGAAGTACAAGAATAAACCTTGGCTATTGGAGGATGAAACTGGCCAATTTCAGTACCATGGTCAGCTTGAGGGTGCACAATCAGCAACCTACTACCTACTAATGCTGCAGGGAAAGGAGTTTGCTGCTATTCCTGCAGGCTCTTGGTATGCACGCACTCTATGCTTTCACATCTCTTTTGTAGCACATTACATTTTTAGTGTTGCTTTGGTAATCCCGGCTAGATGAGAGCAGTATAAGCATATGTTTCTATTTTGTTGGAGTAAACTAGGTTTACTAATTGTTTTTAAAGGAAAAGGGTGAATTGAAAAATAGAGTTCCTTTTTTGCTGCTCTAATTGTTTGTGACAAATATCATGCTGCTAGTTTTTTCAGTTGTTGCACATGTATGAAGTCCAGTGCTAGCTTCTTGATTTTGATTTTCACTGTTCGTTTCTTTTTCAGGTATAACTTCAATAAAGTTGCACAATATAAGCAACTTACCTTGGAGGAAGCAGAAGAGAAAATGAAGAACAGAAGGAAAACTGCAGATGGGTATCAAAGATGGATGATGAAAGCAGCAAACAATGGAGCTGCTGCATTTGGTGAAGTTGAGAAGTTTGATGATAAGGAGAGCGGAGCTGGTGGTGGAAGGGGACGTAGGAAAACCAGTGGTGATGAGGAGGAGAACAATGCTTCAGATAGGGGAGAGGAAGACGAAGAAGAGGAGGAGGCGAGGAAAAGTAGACTTGGACTGAACAAAAGAAGTGGCGATGATGACGAAGAAGGTCCAAGAGGAGGTGACCTTGATATGGATGATGATGATGCTGAGAAGGGTGAGCTTTGCGTTGTTTTATACCATATACTGTATTCCAACAGAAAGATTCCTGTCTTATTGTTTGTTTGTTTGTTTTCATGCCATGAACATGTTGTGATAGTTTCTCTTTTAAACCTCTGGAATAAAACAACGGTTTGGCCAATGGCGGATATACTTAAAAGATAAATAAACATGTGTTCTAAAGATGGTGGCAGGAGTGTAATTGTGTTCTGAATTCCGATTTAGAGCATTTTAGATACATGATTCTTTGTTTTGGCTATCCCAGTATTTGATATTCAAACGTAAAGTTGATGCATGATGTATCTATTAGAAGAAAGCACGGATGAGGTAAGAAAAGAGAAGAGCTTCGTAGATAGAAGTAATCCAACTAAACTGTGTTTGTTGCATATTTTCTCCCCGTGATGTGATGTAGTCAATTCTTATTGTGTTTTTATAGTGAATTTTTAGCATTCGCTGAAAGTTCTCCTTTACACTACATTTATGAGGAATCCTTACAGATTTGATTAAGAAACACTTACAGATGGTTTGCTATTTCTTTTTGCTAGGTGACGATTGGGAGCATGAAGAAATTTTCACCGATGATGATGAAGCTGTTGCTATTGATCCTGAGGAACGAGAAGACTTAGCCCCTGAAATCCCAGCACCTCCGGAAATTAAGCAGGTTTTATTAATTTATAGTATTTTCTAGACTTGCTCGATGATAGTTGTAATGGTGCATTACACCACCACCCCATAGGAAGAGTTTCTTACTCTTTTCATCCTGGGTCCATCTTTCTACTTTGGGACATCCCTAAATGTAAGTCCCCTTTGAAACGTAAGGTAGATAACTAGATAAGGTTTAGTTTTCCGGAATTATGCAGTACAAATGGCTGAGAATTATTTAAAGTTGAAAATAAATGAGCTGTGAATCCCCAAAAGGACTAGCATTATTGGAACGAAGTAGGATTTATTCCATCTGTTCAAGTCTACTCTATACTACACATATTTTTTGAAATGGCCTTCTTGATTTTCATTGAATGTGACTTTTGTGAAGGACTGCTATGAGAACTGTAAGTACGTCGTTTGTATGTTTGTTGAAATGCCTCTAGCTTGCTAGATAAATACCTATATGTATTTCTTTCTCTACTATTGTCTTATTTGTTGTTAGTGAGGTAAATCATTCTTAGTGTGCTGTATGTCTCATTTTGTGTACTTATCAAGAAAATAAGCGTCTCTCTTTTTTGTCTGGCTTAACCTTGTGTCTTTGTGAGTTTCTTCACTGTATTCCCAATCTTCATGGATTACTATAGTTGTGATCCGGTAGCTTTATTGTTTTGTTTTGTTTTCTTTACGAGGCTGATGCCCTAAACATATGCCTACAGGATGAAGAGGATGAGGACGAAACTAATGAAGAGGAGGAAGGAGGCCTGAGCAAATCTGGAAAAGAGTTGAAGAAGCTGCTTGGGCGAACTGGTGGTTTGGATGATTCAGATGCAGAGGATGACGACGACGATGATGATGTAAGTTTATGTGATGCCTACTGTTTCTTAAAGTTGTACTCACGAGTTGAGATTTTATGTGGTATGCTTTTGTGAGAATCTTATGGGTTGTTTTCCCCGACGAAGTACCGGAAAACCTTAGTGGATGCTGTATCTGTGTAGGACATGGCAAGACACTGACAGACTGAGGACACATGGGGATATGTATGATAAGTCAAGTGGCGTGTCCAATTATTCATATTAAAATTTGTGTGGCACACGCTGAGCAATCGCATGTGTTTAGTGAGTTGTATGGAGACACATCTTGGTGTCACTTCATATTGTAAAAAACTTAGTTTAATTTGTAACAAACTTGTCACTTGCGCCAATGTTCTGAATACCGTACTAGTCAGGGTACCAGTTTTCCTACCGGTACGGTACGTACCGGTACCGGTCAAATACCGCGTACCATTCGGATTGATCGCTATTAGTGTTATTTTCCTACTTAAAAGAATTTATAGTATAATATACACTTTTTTAAAATAAAAATAAATAAATAAATCCGGTATTTGCTCGGTACCGTCCGGTATTGTCCGGAACTTGAAGAAAAAAATAAATTTAAAAGTAGTCTGGTACCATCCGGTATTGGCCAGTACTGACCAGTATGTCTGGAACCGGCCAGTATTTGAGCCAGAACGGAATTAGAGGTGTAGGGTACCGGATTCTGTCAAAAACGGTACGTACCGGCCGGTACGGAACGGTATTGATAACATTGACTTGCGCCTCAGTTTGTCTTTTTGATGGATCACAATTAAACACAAAAATATATGTAGTTTGTGCCCAAAAACAATGTTGTGATTGGTGTGGCTATTGCTGACTTCCCGCCAAGGGAGTCTGGTACTGTTTGATAAGTTGACAACACATTTCTTACCTATTTTCAGTCTGAACGGGTCAATAATATTCCGGTCAACCATGATGGCTAAAACACTAACTCCCCTACGGTGTCCGTGTCCCCCACTTGCCTCGTCTTAGAAAGCCACTGAATGAATTTGTGAGATCCCCTAGTTATACATAGGTGGAGAATACAATACAGCATCGTTTTGTCATCCTCTCAATCTTCTCCATTACCAAATTGTCCGCATATCGAGTTAATGCATGCCTTCTCAAATTGAAGGGCACAGAAGTATAACATTCACTACTAATTACCCTCGTTCAGAAACTACTTCAATTGTGTAACTGTTTTTCTAGAACTGTCTCCACCATATAAGAACATAACATCTAAGGCACTGCTTTAATCATTTATTTAAAAACTCTAAAAGAAAAGAGCCACGGTTCATGAAAGGCATGTGAGAGCCAAGTTCGTTGGTTGTGAAGAAGATAAAAGCATTCTTGATATGGGACCGCCCCATCGTTGCAAGTAGTGTCAAGTATGGTTTCGTACGTATACAATTTAGGTTTGTATTCATGAATGGTTTGAATGACATTTTATCTAGTTAAAAGATGACTCCCTACCCTATGCATTGCCTAACATGGAGGAGAAGAAGAGCAACAAATATTCTCTGCTTTGATTTTGTCCTTGTTATAGTTACTGGCATACAGCACGTTGGGAAGAATATGTGCTGCTTTTGTCTCTCAAGCATGTGGGGTCACTGGTTCAATATAAAGATCTATCTTTTCCCAAGTTATTGATTTTTATCCAATTTTACCTGAAGTTTCTATTGGAAATTAATCTTGGGTGCTCTGTTTGGTTTGTCCAGATAGAGGATGATACTTCACCTGTGCTGGCTCCCAAGCAGAAGGATGCTCCGAAAGAAGAACCTGTTGATAACAGTCCTTTAAAACAAGCTTCCTCGGGATCTGCTCGGGGCACCCCAACCACGTCCAAGTCAAAGGGAAAGAGGAAAACAAACGGCGATGATGTAAAAGCTAGTAATAATGGTGCACCTCCGAAAAAAGTGAAGACAGAAAATGTACATTTTTGCCTTAGTTGAAACATGCTTGATATATATTTGAGTACCTATTGCAGTAAAGATCTTTTGGTAGGTGAAATTTGTTGTCTAATTTTTACTTATCTGGGAGCAGGATGTGAAACCTTCGAAAGAAGAAATTACACTTACTTCAAAAAGCAGTGTACCTACAAAAGTTGCAGCGCCATCATCTTCCAAAATGTCTACTCCATCATCTTCAAGTGCATCAAAAATTGCGTCCACTGCATCATCTGGACCTGTCACAGAAGATGAAATCCGGGCAGTTCTAATGCAAAAGACTCCTGTGACCACACAGGATCTAGTTGCTAAATTTAAATCAAGATTGAAAACCAAAGAGGTAAGTGTTTGTTTTTCATGTTTTGTTGGGGCCTTCATCCTTGTTAACTTACATTTTTTACCAGGCATCACCCATGTTAACTTTGTTATGAAACATTCAATCTATTTTGAAATCTCCTTTTTCTGACCTCGAAGCCCAAGTTGTTTAGAAAGTTAATTAGCTTGGAGAGCATGATCACTTCGGCGGAGATAAAGTACTTCCTATCTGACTTTAGCTTGTCGACATTGTCTAATCCTTCTTGGTAATTGTTTTCAAAGAGATTATTGGGTTACCAGTGTAGAAGGCTGAAACCGAAAGCAGATCTCATTAACGGTCCATTTGTAATCAAAGATGATGTGCTTTTCGTAGAAGCATGGTATTCTATGAGCATTCTTTCTGGCAGTTTCTTGTTGAAGCTGATGGAGTTCTTTTATGCAGGATAAGGATGCTTTTGCAGCTATACTGAGGAGAATTTCCAAAATACAGAAAACCAATGGGCCTAACTACGTTGTGTTGAGAGATAAATGACTGCGCGATGATGCTGCCCAAGCTATTTTGCTCTGCAAATCTTCTGCTTTGCCTGGCATCTTCTGCATACTGGTGAACCGACTTACTGAAGGTTGATGAGGATTTCTCTGCAGAAATTCATAGCCAAGAAACACTGTAGGAAATAGTACTTGTATTCCTCTACTGCCCCTGCCACTACCCCCGCTCCTCCAATGAAAATAGAGGAAGTAAAAAGAGAGGCAACAAGAAAAAAAATTCTGCAAACCCTATGCTTTAGACATTTTTGAACTTTTCATTGGCTTGGGAATACCCAATATTGCTAATGGCTATCCTTGTAGCCAGCACCATGTTCATATCTGTATCAATCTGTGCTTGTAACCAGTCATTGTGTTATTTCATAATGATCTAGGTAAATGTAATGTTATGCACTATTTTCTTTTTTTTTCTTCTTTCTATTCAGTTATGTGATTATATTTTAGGTAAATTTCCTAAATGACGGATACCCCTTACTTCTGAGAAATAACAATGAGCCCCTTGTGGTTTGTATTTGCATTTTACCGACACTCCCAATCGACACTAGTTTGTCCGAACACAAGATTGAATGGGTCAAAAGTGATTTGTATCATTTCAAAATTCACCCTTTTTTGATAATAAAAAGTAAAATCAACTCATTTTGAATCAAAGGAATTTTTTACCATAGGAGGAGCTGGTTTGATTTTAAAAAATGGGAGTTAAATATATTACTAACTATTTAATTTTACTACTCGTAAGAAAAATATTTATACGGACGGTATAAGGCCGCAGAAATAAATAAAAATAAACCTCACATATGCGCAGCCTTCTCGGGCCCAACTCCTAATTCGAGCCTCCAGTTCTAACACAGAGGCTTCTTCAATCAAACCCTAATTCGAGCACCCCCTTTACATGGAGTCTCCGACGGATAACATGGAAACGCTCTCTATCTCCTCTCCAGATCAAGCCCCTTCCTCCGATTCCACATCCCAGCAAGCTCCTAAAACACCTTCTTATACATGTTCATGTTCATGTCTGTGTGTACTTGTGTATGTGTTTACGGGAACGTATAATTGTACGTGTTGGATTGGCAAATTTGTCTTAACAGGGGGATGAGTGTGGAGGAGAAGTTCAGGATTGTGAGGAGTGTTGGGGAAGAGTGCATCCAAGAGGATGAGTTGCTAAACCTGCTGTCGAAGAAGCCCGAAACCGTTTGCTACGATGGGTTCGAACCCTCCGGTAGAATGCATATTGCCCAGGTTTGCGATTGACAACATAGTCAATTGTCCTTAATGTTGTTTACCCATTTGAAGAATTTTAATTGTACCAATTATGCTGCAGTTTTTTAAGTTCATTTTTTTGCTGTATGGTCCTTGTGTAGCTATCCGTTTCATAGTTGCCCTCAATGCTGTTACCTATTTGAAGAATTTTGATTTTGCCTGTTATGCTGCAATTTTTGAAGTTCAGTTCTTGCTGCATGGTCCTTGTGCAGTTAACTGTTTTGTAATTGTTCTCAATGTTGTTACCTATTTGAAGAATTTTGATTTTACCAGTTATGCTGCAATTTTTAAAGTTCATTTCTTGCTGTATGGTCCTTGTGTAGCTAACCGTTTTGTAGTTGTCCTCAATGCTGTTATCTATTTGAGGAATTTTGATTTACCAGTTATGCTGCAAGTTTTAAAGTTCAGTTCTTGCTGTATGGGCCTTGTGTAGCTAACCATTTCATAATTCAGCTATTATTGTATGAACGTTTGGGAGAGGTCTTTTTCACACCCGGGTGTTCCCATCTCAAATGATAGGAAAAACAGTGGTTTAGATAATGTCACATAGACTGGCATGATGATGGGAATTTTTGAGATAAAAAAGTTTCCAATTACGATTCACCTAGAGCATTATATTGTTTGTCATTAGAGGGGGGACACAACTTGTGTGTGCAATGGAACTCTCCATGATATTCGTGTACTTTAGAGGATTGTAATCCCCTGGTTTCTTTAAAGTGATATGCTTGACTAGTATTTAGGATGAGCATAGATATTTTTTTCCGCATTTTTTTTTTATTTTAACAGAAAATGTACATTTTTGCCTTAGTTGAAACATGCTTGATATATATTTGAGTACCTATTGCACAGTAAAGATCTTTTGGTAGGTGAAATTTGTTGTCTAACTTTTACTTATCTGGGAGCAGGATGTGAAACCTTCGAAAGAAGAAATTGCACTTACTTCAAAAAGTAGTGTACCTACAAAAGTTGCAGCGCCATCATCTTCCAAAATGTCTACTCCATCTTCGAATGCATCAAAAATTGTGTCCACTGCATCATCTGGACTTGTCACAGAAGATGAAATCCGGGCAGTTCTAATACAAAAGACTCCTGTGACCACACTGGATCTTGTTGCTAAATTTAAATCAAGATTGAAAACCAAAGAGGTAAGTGTTTGTTTTTCATGTTTTGTTGGGGCCTTCATCCTTGTTAACTTGTACTATTTTTTACCAGGCATCACCCATGTTAAGTTGTTAACTTTGTTATGAAACATTCAATCTATTTTGAAATCTCCTTTTTCTGACCTCGAAGCCCAAGTTGTTTAGAAAGTTAATTAGCTTGGAGAGCATGATCACTTTGGTGGAGATAAAAGTAAAAGTACTTCCTATCTGACTGTAGCTTGTCGACATTGTCTAATCCTTCTTGGTAATTGTTTTCAAAGAGATTATTGGGTTACCAGTGTAGAAGGCTGAAACCGAAAGCAGATCTCTTGAACGGTCCATTTGTAATCAAAGATGATGTGCTTTTCTTTGAAGCATGGTATTCTATGAGCATTCTTTCCGGCAGTTTCTTGTTGAAGCTGATGGAGTTCTTTATGCAGGATAAGGATGCTTTTGCAGCTATACTGAGGAGAATTTCCAAAATACGGAAAACCAATGGGCCTAACTACGTTGTGTTGAGAGATAAATGACTGGGAGAATTTCCAAAATACAGAAAACCAAGCTATTTTGCTCTCCAAATCTTCTGCTTTGCCTGGCATCTGCTGCATACTGCTGAACCGACTTACCGAAGGTGGTTGAGAATTTCTCTACCGAAATTCATAACCAAGAAACACTGTAGGAAATAGTACTTGTATTCCTCAACTGCCCCTGCCCCTCCGATGAAAATAGAGGAAGTAAAAAGAAAGGCAACAAGAAAAAAAATTCTGCAAACCCTATGCTTTAGACATTTTTGAACTCGTAATTCGAATGGATGGTACTGTTTACTGGTGGTGTGCCTGATTTCACTGGCTTGGGAATACCTAATATTGCTAGTGGCTATCCTTGTAGCCAGCACCATGTTCATAGCTGTATCAATCTGTGCTTATAACCAGTCGTCGTGTTATTTCATAATGATCTAGGTAAATGTAATGTTACGCACTATTTTCATTATTTTTTTCTTTCTATTCAATTATGTGATTATATTTTGGGTAAATTTCCTTAATGACGGATACCCCTTACTTCTGAGAAATAACAATGAGCCCCTTGTGGTTTGTGTTTGCATTTGACCGACACTCCCAATCGACACTAGTTTGTCCGAACACAAGATGGAATTGGTCAAAAGTGATTTGAATCATTTCAAAATTCACCCTTTTTCGATAATAAAAAGTAAAATCAACTCATTTTGAATCAAAGCAATTTTTTACCGTAGGAGGAGCTGGTTTGATTTTAAAAAAATGGGAGTTAAATATATTACTAACTATTTAATTTTACAACTCGTAAGAACAAAAGATTTTGGTCAAAAAGAATAAATTTGTCACTCTTGGGTCAAAATAAATTAAGAATTGAGATCTTTGTTATTAATTACTCTCCCTGTCCGAAATTGGATGTTAATTATATGCATGTCAATTTTAATTTCTTGTATCTTTCAATTTGATCAATTCCGTTACTTCCGTTCAAGAAAGCAAGTAGTAACATCCATTGTAGAATTGAAGGAGCTAACGGATCCAACTCTTTACCGGAGGGGTCAAGTGTTCTTCGCAGCGTGTAGAAATAGAGTGCACAAGAGCGGTGAATTGGGTTGGATTTTTTAATTTCTCTCGTCGAGACGAATTAGTAATTTACAAAAATTGTAGTGATAGATGAGATAATTTTTTGTGCATGATACTTCCTAGTGTATCACTACAAGAATTTTGTTTTATATCATTTTTAATGGAAAATTGATATTCACACTCCTCTTTTTGTTATCCACTCTTTTTTTTTTTGTTTTTTAGTGTTGAAAATGTGTATTTTTTTTTGTTGCAAAAAGAGCATGAATAACTACATAAAAAGGAGTGTAAATATCATTTCCCTTTTAATTGTATGAAAACCTTTCTTCGCTAATTAATTTTCCCTTCTAATTGTATGAAAATCTTTCTTCGCTAATTAAAAAAAGAGAAATCATAATACTAAAACTGTTTTTACCAGTGCTAAAATTACGGTGAAAAAAAAAAATAGGGGGACAAAATCCACTTTTTGCAGCTGAACCAAATGGATGGGAACAGGACTGGATGGGGTGGAGTAGCTACGTACAGCGGATCTTTTCTTGAAAGGTTCCGAGTTGTATCATTGGTTTCAATCACAGCACTCGCATCATCCTTGGACGAGACGACCATGGCGGAAGAAACTAGGGCTCAGGAGCGGAAACCAACCGAGGAGGCAATTCGACAGCTGAAGAAGGACAACGCTCATCTACAGGCAAATTCAATTGCTCAACACGCCCATTCAATCGCTCAACTCAAAGACCTGATCACAACTAAGTCTCAAATGCGATCAAGTCATTTCGAAGACGGCGACCCAGCTCCAACACCACGAGCATGGAGATTCCTCGCACTTGCAGAAAAGCGGCTCACTTCAGACGCGCTGTGCGGAGATCGATTTTCCGCGATTCTCCGGTGAAGATCCCTCGGGGTGGGTGTATAAGTGTGAGAGATTCTTCGAATTTAACCACATCGAGGAGGAGAGTAGGGTTAAGCTGGCGGTGACGCATTTAGACGGGAAAGCTATCCGGTGGTATCACTGGTTTGAGAAAACGCAAAAGGAGGGCTTGAACTGGAAGGATTTCACATTTGGATTACAAGTCCGATTGGGACCAAACGCTTTTGAAGACGCAACCGGCGAATTAACCAAACCGCGATAGGTCTCTACAGTTCGTGTGTACCAAGAACGTTTTGAGGAATTTGGGAGTCGAACCACGGGATTACCGGAGGAAGCTTTGTCAGTTGTTTTGTGAGTGGATTGAAGGAAGAGATCAAGGCGGGAGTCCAGATGTTCCAACCTAGCAACATTTCTCAGGCCATCGGTTTGGCTAGGCTGCAAGAAGAGACCATTGAGGCCATAATCAGGAGGGCCAGGCAACCTTTCAAACCAACCAACAGTGGATGGCCACCCTCTATGGCTATTCCTAAGCTCACCACTACGACTGGGGTAAGATCTGATTCTAAATTCCCTACTGCTAACTCGTTTGTCCCCAAAATTCCATCAAGTTCTACGCTACTTCTACCCCAAACCTTGTATCGAACAACTATATTCAATTCCCAATCAAACGTTTAACACCTAAGGAAATGGAAGCCAGGAGAGACAAGGGACTCTGCTATAATTGTGATGAAAAATATGTTAGAGGGCATAGGTGTCAGAAGAAGCAACTGTATCTGTTGGGCAATTGGCATATCACTTAGATCTTCCCCCCGCTCACGGATTCATCCAGTTTTCCATGAGTCACTACTCAAAAAGAAGTTGGGCAGTGGTGTGGTTCCTCAACCCACTCTCCCTCCTATTGGAGATGACAGTGTTCCAGCTCCACGGCTTGTGGCTTTGTAGACAGGCGTTTGGTTAAGTTTAAGGGTAGACCTGCTGCCCAAGTGCTGGTTCAATGGTCAAATTCCTTTGCAGAGGATGCCACTTGGGAGTATTTTCATAAGCTCAAGGCCAAGTTTCCACAGTTCGAGCCTTGTGGTCAAGGCTCCTCATAAGGGGGTGGAATGATGCACTACTTAATATAGATGGCATGTGATGGATGGGAACAGCCTGATGGGTGGAGTAGCTACAGCGGATCTTTTCTTGAAGAAGTTTTCGTTCGTTAGGTTGTTCACATATTGCTGAGCTAGCTGGCGATTCTGTTTTCCTTTTTCAATTCCGTTGTATAAAGGGGAGAGGAGAGTGAGTAGTTAGGCATGATTGTCATGAATAAAGTTTAGGGACGGAAGGTTCCCAGTTGTTCCTCTCTAAATCAATACAAATCTATCCCCAATTTTCCCCCAAAATTCCTCAATTACTCTTTTTCTGGATCCCCTTTGTATCATCTTCAAGTTGAATTGTTTTGTTTTATTTTCTTTATGATTCTCATGCCATAAACATATGCCTGCAGGATGAAGAGGATGCAGAGGATGAGGACAACAATGAGGATGTAAGTTTATGTGATGCCTACTGTTTCTTAAAGTTGTACTCGCAAGTTGAGATTTTATGTAGTACGCTTTTGTGTGAAGCTTATGGGTTGTTTTTCCCTATGAAGTACTGGAAAACCTTAGTGGATGTTGTATCCGTGTTGGACATGGCAAGACACTGACAGACTGAGGACACATGGGGATACGTATGATATGTCAAGTGGCGCGTCCAATTATTTTTATTAAAATTTCTGTGGGACATGTTGAGCAATCGCGTGTGTTCAGTGAGTTCACTGAGTTGTATGGGGACACAGCTTGGTGTCACTTTTAAGGGTTAAAATTTGTAACAAACTTGTCACTTGCACCTCAGTTTGTCTTTTTGATGGATCACAATTAAACAGTATATGTAGTTTTTTCATTTGTGCCCAAAAATAATGTTGTGATTGGCTTCGCTATTGCTGACTTCCTGCTAAGGGAGTCTGGTACTGTTTGATAACTCATTTCTTACCTATTTTCAGTCGGAGCGAGTCAATAATGTTTCGGTCGACCATGATGGCTAAAACACCAACTCCTCTGCGGTGCCCATGTCCCCCAATAGTCTCGTCTTAGGTAGCCACTGAATGAATTTGTGAGATCCCATAGTTATACATAAGTGAGCACAATTCAGCATCTCTCAAGTTTTGTCATCCTCTCAATCTTCTCCATTACCGAGTTGTCCGCACAATGAGTTAATGCATGCCTTCTCACATTGAAGGGCACAGAAGTATAACATTCACTACTAATTACCCTCGTTCAGAAACTACTTCAATAGTGTAACTGCATTTCTAGAACTGTCCATCATATACTAACATAAGAGAGCCAAGTTCGTTGGTTGTGAAGAAGATAAAAGCATTCTTGATATGGGACCACCCCGTCCTTGCAAGTAGTGTCAAGTTTGGTTTGTAGGTTTACAATTTAGGTTTGTATTCATGAAATGGTTTGAATGACATTTTATCTACTTAAAAGATGACTCCCTATGAATTGCATAACATTTTGGAGAAGGAGAACAAATGTTCTCGGTTTTGATTATATCCTTGTTATAGTTACTGGCATACAGCACATTGGGAAGAATATGTGATGCTTTTGTCTCTCAAGCACGTGGGGTCACTGGTTCAATATCTTTATCTATCTGGTCCCAAGTTATTGATTTTTATCCAACTTTACTTGAAGTTTCTATTGGCAATTAATCTTGGGTACTTAGATTGGTTTGTCCAGATGGAGGATGACACTTCTCCTGTGCTGGCTCCCAATCAGAAGGATGCTCCGAAAGAAGAACCTTCTTATAACAGCCCTTTAAAACAAGCTTCCTCGGGATCTGCTCGCGTCCAAGTCAAAGGGAAAGAGGTAAACAAACGGGGATGATGTAAAAGCTAGTACTAATAAAGTTGCACCTCCAAAAAAAGCAAGACAGAAAATGTACATTTTTGCCTTAATTGAAACATGCTTGATATATGTTTGAGTGCCTGTTCCATATTAAAGATCTTTTGGTAGGTGAATTTTGTTGTCTAACTTTTACTTCTCTGGGAGCAGGAGGTGAAACCGTCGAAAGAAGAAATTGCACTTACTTCGAAAAGTAGCGTGCGCTGCATGCTTACAAAAGTTGCAGCACAATCATCTTCGAAAACTACGTCCACTGCATCATGTGCTGGACCTTTCACAGAACATGAAATCTGGGCAGTCTTAATGCGAAAGACTCCTGTGACCACGCGGGACCTTGTTGCTAAATTTAAATCCAGATTGAAAAGAAAAAGAGGTAAGTGTTGGTTTTTTCATGTTTTGTTGGGGCCTTCATCCTTGTTAACTTATATTTTTTTACCAGGCATCACACATGTTAAACTTTGTTATGACGCATTCAATCTATTTTGAAATCTCTTTTTTCTAACCTCAAAACCCAAGTTGTATGAGAAAGTTAATTAGCCTGGAGAACATGATCACTTCGGGTGGAGATGAAGTAAAAGTACTTCCTATCTGACTTTAGCTTGTTGACGTAGTCTAATCCTTCTTGGTAATTGTTTTCAAAGAGATTATTGGGTTACCAGTGTAGAAGGCTGAAACCGAAAGCAGATCTCATGAACGATCCATTTTTAATCAAAGATGATGTGCCTTTCTTAGAAGCATGGTATTCTCTGAGCATTCTTTCCAGCAGTTTCTTGTTGAAGCTGATGGAGTTCTTTTATGCAGGATAAGGATGCTTTTGCAGCTCTACTGAGGAGAATTTCCAGAATACGGAAAACCAATGGGCCTAACTACGTTGTTTTGAGAGATAAATGACTTTGTGCTGATGCTGCAAAGCTATTTTGCTCTTCAAATCTTCTGCTTTGCCTGGCACCTGCTGCATACTGGTAAAACCGCTTACCGAAGGTGGTTGAGGCTTTCTTCCTCTACAGAAATTCATAGCCAAGAAACACTGTAGGAAATGATATTCCTCTACTGCCCCTGCCCCTGCCCTTGCCCCCGTCACTGCGATGAAAATAGATGAAGTAAAAAGAGAGGCAACAAGAAAATATTTTCTGCAAACCCTATGCTTTGACATTTTTGAACTCGTAATTCTATGTTGTTACATACCGTAACAGATTGATGGTACTGTTTACCGGTTGTGTTTTCTCTAGCTTGGGAATACCCAATATTGATAGTGGCTTATCCTTGTGTGCAGCACCATGTTCATATTTTTTCGAAAAACCAATTCTCTATCAATCTGTGCTTATAACCAGTCATAAGGAAAATATAATTATCTACGTCAATGTAATGTTATGCACTATTTTAATTTTTTCTTTCTTTCTATTCAATTATGCGATTATATATTTGCGTAAATTTCACCGATGGTACCCCTGAGGTTTGTCTTAATGATGGATACCTCCTTATGAGAAATAACAATGAGCCGCTTGTGGTTTGTATCTGTATTTGACTGACACCCCCAATCGACACTAGTTTGTCTAAATACATGACGGAATGAGTCAAAAGTGACTTGTATCATTTCAAAATTCACCCTTCTTGATTATAAAAAGTAAAATCAACTCATTTTGAGTCAAAGTAATTTTTTACCAGAGGAGAAGCTATTTTGATTTTTAAACAATGGTAAAATTTGTTACTCCCCCCGTCCATTTTTAAGTATCTTGCTTCGTAACTCCAATTTATTAATAAGACATCATTGTTACACATTTCACATATTTATTAATAAAACATCATCATTACATATTTCACATCAATTTTTATCTCATCTTTCCCTACTTACTCTCTACAGAGACATCATCATTACACTTTTACTCATTAATTTTTTAAAATGAAATCTACTTTTAGGGGCAAAATAGAAAATGCACCAACTTTTACCTACTAACTTTACAAAATGGACACTTATTAAAGAACAGCCTAAAATAGAATACTGGATTCTAAAAAATAGACAGGGGGAGTACTATTAACTGTTTAATTTTACTTCTTGAAAGAAATTTTTTTGTCAAAAAGAATAAATTTATCACTCTTGGGTCAAAATAAATTAAGACTTGAGATCTTTTATTAATAATATTTTTATTTAAAAGGGTACACCTTTTGTCAAATCTAGCAGGTGTTTAGTCAAATGACTCGAATAGTTGTTGGTTGAGTGTTGAGAAAACAAACATTGAAATAAAAGGGGTTTAGCTCGTGTTTAGTCAAATAAATTAAGACTTGAGATCTTTTTATTAATAATATTTTTATTTAAAAGGGTACACCTTTTTTATTTTTTTTCCCAAAAAAAAGAGTGGGGGGGGGGGGGGGGGGGGGGGGGTGTGTGTGTGTGTGTGTGTGTGTGTGTGTTGGGGGTTGTGTGTTTTAGCATCATTTCTCCTACTTGGGAGTATCTATTATGAAAGCAAACCATAGGGGGTGACAGTGGAATTTACCCTTCAAAAACTCTAAGAACAGGAAATTTCATAGGGCACAATTCACTTATACTCGTGTGGTTTGGGCGACATGTATATACACCACCTCACATTCACTTTGTGACATCCGCACCACATAAAACAAAATACACTTCTGTTAACAGTGCAAGGGTTGCCTTCACAAAGCACATGGGGTGACATAAATTTCCTTCAAAAGTTCATTCTCAACTAGATTTTCATGAACGAAAATATTATACTAATAAACACTTCTTTTGGGTGCATATTGTATGCCCCTAATAAATTCAAAACATTTGTACCGGTTCACGATTTTAGTGCACAAGTTCGTAACGTCAATACGAAATCTCATAAATAACATTAGTGCATAAGTTCACAATGTCAATACAAAATACTATCAATTTAGGTTGCATACTATATGCACCCAAAAGCATCAACCCTAGATTCTCAGTAATAAAAGTTACCAAATCATAATGTCAGTTTTAACCCCCAAAACAAACATACCATCACCCAACAAGTATTCTCCAGCCTGCTTACATAGCATAATAAGTAAAGCAAAGGGCAGTACAAGAGACCTCCTAGAGACTCAAATAGCAAACCAAGAGCCCACCAAACAATGCATGAGAAAGCCCATAGAGTTGGGCCGAGGCAGATGTCGGCCCATCTGCCATGGTTGTCGGCCCATCTGCCATGACCTCTGATGTAACATCTGTATGGCTTAAATGTTTCGCTTGACGGGATTGTACCTCCACGTGTAGCTTCAATCCGTTCTTGCAACTCTCGGGCTTCCAGCTAGCGAAGTAGCGGATCCCTTCCTCATCGAGGGTTAGGCTGTCTAGGCCGTCGGTGTACATCTTGATCGGATTGCTCACATCGCACGCCTCGTATTCCTCCTTGCTCTTAACCTCCACAACTTTATCCTGGGCTGCCGAGTAGGTGAACCCTGCCCAAAAAATACGATTTTAATTGTACTGGTAGCTTTTTATTTTAGAGTTTTTTTCCTTTTTATCTCTTAAACTATGCACATTTTTTCTACTTAGTCCATAAACTATCATACCGTTACCTACTTAGTCCAATAGATAATGAAAATTAAAAATTTGGACAGAAAATGTCATGTAAGACCCTATTTGAAACCCTGTAAAGCAAATATGGCTAAAAATTTAGTATAAAATGATTAGAAGAATAAGATCTTCACACCAGTTCGCACAGATTGAAAATTAGAATGTTTAATTTTTAACTATATTTTTAATATATAAACAGTATAAATTCTATATAATGAACTTAGTCTTTTTAAAACGAAACACGTATGTGTTAGTCTCTATAAAATGCCACGTAAAATTCTAATATATGAACTTAGTAAAAAAAAAGTGCTCCAAATTTCTAATTTCATAATCAAGTATCTGCTTTACATAATTTCAAATAGGGCCTTACGTGATATTTTCTACCTAAATTTCTAATTTCCGTTATCTATGGACTAAGTAAGTATAACGGTATGATAGTTAAGAAGATGAAATCATCAAATTGATAGGAGTAATTTAGAGACTAAATAGAGAAAGTGATGTAGAACATGTGGAGGCCCAATTCCATGATCAGCTAGACCGAGCTAAGCCCCGAAAGTCTAAACGGTGTTTAATTTCAAATTACCCAAATCGGCTAAATTCGGACGAGCTCAGAATAGGCCCAAACTTGGTGGGCTGACTTATTTTCGCGCTCCAGTCGATACTCATAACCCTAAAGGTTGATGATGAATGGTGTTTTTCGGCCCGATTCATTCGTTTAGGCTTTCTATTGCGTTATTTTGCCGTTTTAGGAAATATTTGTTTCTTTAATAACTCTTAGATCGTAATTCCTTTAAAGTTGATTCTTTTTGGGAAAGTCTTGTTTTTCTTTCCCGTTTTCAATTTTAGGAAAAGCCCCAAATTCTGGAACTTTTTAATTTCCAAGTTTATTTTTAGGGTTTCTAGAGTTTCGGCCTATATAAAGGTTTGTAACTTAGGGTTTATGCAGCTTTTGATTAATAATATTACAGAGATTTTCTCTTTCTTTCTTGTGCGCAAGATTTGCTCGTTGCGACGAGTTGTTTATCTCGTTTGGATTAGTACGCTAACTAGTCTCTTCGTGAATTCCGCTGCGTCAGAAAGTGTGCATAGTTTAAGGGATAAAAAGGAAAAAAAACTCTTTTATTTTATTTTGTTTTTTTGTATTTTTTGAAAGAGGACGGGTAGCTGTTGAAAATATCAAGGTTACCCACCGAACAGTTACTTTTGGCAGAAAGAAAAAGCAAGAAGTACAATTGCTTCAACAAGGTTTGTTTCCTCAAATAAAAAAAGGAAGTGGTTTGTGAGAACCTAATTTTCACTTTTCAGTTTAAGTTTCATTGGAACCTGAGGTTTTCTTAATGACATTTTCCTTAATGGCAAATTCCTGCTTCACTAATGAGAAATGAAACCAAGCCCCTGTCGTTTCCATGTCCATTTCACCAATTGTTCAGTCAAACACGCGATTGAATCCACCGAAAGGACTTATATCGAAAATTTCATCACCTCTTATAATAAAATAAACAATAAATAACTCACTTTTCAATTTTTTTACCCCCAAAAGTCATAAATTTGTTTTATATGACCAAAATGGTTCTTTCACGAGTAAATAAATAAATAAAAGAAAAAAGGCTACAACTAAATATTATTTTATGTTGTCAAAACAACTCTTCCATTGGTAGATTTCATTATTAACTTTATCCTGGGCTGCGGAGTAGGTGAACCCTGCCCAAAAAATACGATTTTAATTGTACTGGTAGCTTTTTATTTTAGAGTTTTTTTCTTTTTTATCCCTTAAACTATGCACATTCTTTCTACTTAGTCCATAAACTATCATACCGTTGCCTACTTAGAGCATCCACAATGGAATAAGCAAAACAAAAAATTGTTAAAATTAGCAATGTTGAATCAAAAAAACGCTCACATTGGAATAACCAAACCTAACAACCTGTTAACAACTCATCAAATTTTGGCTTTTCAATAATCAAAGCTGGCAATATTTTGTCAATAATCAAATTTTATCTCTCAATTAAGTACACCAACATTTACACAAAAACCTTCTCTCTCTCTCTCTCTCTCTCTCTCTCTCTCTCTCTCTCTCTCAAAAATGTTTTCAAAAAATAATTTTAAAAAACTGTAACTTTCAGATTTTTTTCAGAAACTTTTCTTTTACAAAAAATAATTTTTTCAAAAAATTTAAAAACTGTAAGTAAATAAAGTGTGTTTTTAAAAAAAGTGTTTTTGAAATTTCAAAACTCTTTTATAGAAAACTGTTTTTTACACAAAATCTGTTTTTAAAAAATTGTATTTATATTTTTTAAAATTTCAAAACTATTTGTGTAAATACAATTCTTTCAAAATTGTATTTACAATTTTTAAGTGAACAAAGTGTGTGTTTATTGAAAAAAAAATTGTTTCGAAAAACTAATTTTTTTGAACTATTTCTAACATAAACTGTTTTTTTCCTTCAAAAACCACTTTTTCAAAAAATATGCATGAAATAAAGAGAAAAAGTTTGGAGGGCTCATTTGTTTTGATTATGGGCAAAAACTAACCAATGTGAGATTTGACATTGCTAACTTTAGCAACCTCTAAATGGATAATCAAAATCTAATGTGGCATGTTTTGGTTATTCATATTTGCTTATTCCACTGCTGATGCTCTTAGTTCAATAGATAACGGAAATTAGAAATTTGAACGGAAAATGTCATTTAAGGTCCTATTTGGAACCTTGTAAAGCAAATATGGTTAAAAATTTAGCATAAAATGATCAGAAAAATAAGATCTTCACACCGGTTCACACGGATTAAAAATTAGAGCTCTTAATTTTTAATTATATTTTTAATTATATCAACAATTTAAATTCTATATAAAGATCTCATTTTTTTTAAAAAGAAACATGTATGTGTTAGTCTCTATAAAATGCCACGTAAAATTCTAATATATGAACTTAATAAAAAAATTAAGTGCTCCAAATTTCTAATTTCATAATCAAGTATCTGCTTTACAGAGTTCCAAATAGGGCCTTACGTAATATTTTCTGTCTAAATTTTAATTTCCGTTATCTATTGGACTAAGTAGGTAACGATATGATAGTTAAGGAGATGAAATCATCAAATTGATACTTTAGGGACTAAATAGAGAAAATGTGCATAGTTTAAGGGATAAAAAGGAAAAAAAAAAAACTCTTTTATGTTATTTTATTTTGTATTTTTTGAAAGAGGACTGGTAGCTGTTGAAAATATCAAGTTTACCCGCCGAACAGTTACTTTTGGCAGAAAGAAAAAGCAAGAAGTACAATTGCCTTCAAGAAGGTTTGTTTCCTCCAGAAAAAGAAGTGGTTTGTGAGAAGCTAATTTTCACTTTTCAGGGTAAGTTTCATTGGAACCTGAGGTTTTCTTAATGACATTTTCCTTAATGACAAATTCCTGCTTCACTTATGAGAAATGAAACCAAGCCCCTGTAATTTCGATGTCCATTTCACCAACCATTCAGCCAAACACGCGATGGAATCCACCGAAAGGACTTGTATCGAAAATTTCATCACCTCTTATAATAAAATAAACAATAAATAACTCACTTCTCAATTTTTTTACACCCAAAAGTTATTTTATATGACCAAAATGATTCTTTCAACGAGTAAATAAATAAATAAAAGAGAAAAGGGTACAACTAAATATTATTTTATGTTGTCAAAACAACTCTTCCATTGGTAGATTTCATTATTAACTTTCTATTGCTCAAGTTTATCAGCAACCAAACAGGGATTCATTTGTCTGCAGACCTTCACTTCAGAATCCTACCGTCCATTATAACTACCACCACTTTCTAGAGATTCGTGCCTGGAACCTAAAATGGATTCTACAATGAAAATTGATATTCGCGCTCCACTTTGTTCATGAAATTACTAGTAAATTCACTTAAAAATTAAAGTACCATCAGTAGAAAATAGAACGCAAAAATCAGTTTCCTTCTACAATAATGCATTACAGAAAAATGAGCCGTGGAGTAAGAATAAATTTCAAAAATCGTCTCAACGGGTGATTCAGAGCTTTTTCTTGTTGATTTATAGATTTAATCGGAGTTCTTTCTGCTATAACTCGGATAGATTGCGAATTTGTAAAAGTTACTCCCTCCGTCCTTTTTTTAGAGTCCAGTATTCCATTTTGGACTGTCCCTTAATAAGTGTCCATTTTGTAAAGTTAATGGGTAAAAGTTAGTGTATTGTCTATTTTATCCCTAAAAGTAGATTTCTTTTTAAAAAGTAAGTGAGTAAAAGTGTAATGATGATGAGTAAGTAAGGAAAGTGGAGGAAAAAGTTGATGTGAAAGGTATAATGATGATGTCTTTTTAATAAGTTAGAATTACGAAGTAGGACACTTAAAAAGGGACGGATGAAGTAGTATTAAAGGATATCTGCAGAATAAATTGGTTAATGTGCTTGGAGTCCAATCTCGAGGGTAGATTAGAATATGTATTTTATTGACAGTATTGCACTCTCCTAGAATGTGTACAATAGATAGTCGTACGATAAGATAATGAAATATCAGGGTTACGCTAGTCTTTTGGATCAAATATAATTAGAGAATCGAAAATGAGAATCCAGAAACTCATTCGCGGCCTCGCGCATGATTATCAGATTGTGGCTCTATCACTCAGTTTTGATAATCATTCATAGCATAATGCATTTTTTTCCATGACCCACACATTAGCAAGAATGAGAATATGTAAAATCCAAAATTCAAAATCTGCACATATATGTACGCAATACCTACACAAATTCCAATCTCATACTATTTTTCTTCAAAATCTATTCTACGCATATCATTCAAATGCTTTTAGTGTGTTATTACCCAAAAAAATATGCACATGAATGTACGTACACAATACGCACACAGAGTACATACGTTATTTTTTTTGTTCTTCGGAATTTAGAGTACAAACATATCAATACTTCACCCATCTTTATGAGTGTGATTGATAAATCTGACTCTGGCGTTTGATTTCACATAACTTTTCTTTGTATTTTGTTATATTGCACAAGGGTCTTATTTTTTAAGTATTTATTTCTCTCTTTGCAAGACTGATCATTATCTCACAATATATCACATTTAAATCAAAAAATAAGTAGTTATTTTTATTTTCCTGAGCGGAGTGGATCTTAATATAACCGGAATGATCTTGTTTGGGAAAAAAAATATAGAGAGAAGGGGGTTGGAGAAAGTGGCTTACAGATTTTGTCTCCGACCGCGAAGATTCTGCCGGAGGACCAAGTCCCGAGATCGGAAGAAACGTCCCACCCACGATCTCCTCCGACCACATGGTGCACTTGGGCGCCGACCCATTTCCCACCGATGCCCACCGAGATAACCACCGTAGCCACAAACAACTTCACCAGTACTACTCCTGCCATCTCTAAAAGTATCGCCCACCCACTCAAGCTTTCTCTCTCTATAAATGGGGCACAGAGGTCAGAGAGGGGGCAGAGGGAGAGTTAACAAAAGTGTGGGCTAAGGAAGGGGCCTATAGGAATCAGGATTGTTCAATTTATGCCAAAATTATCCCGCCAAGAACGATGGAGACCCTCTTTCCACGTAGTTTCCTTAGGATATGAGTTTCTTCTTTTTCCTTTTGGAAGTTTTTGGGAAATGAATTCTAGCAATAAACAATGGTGGGAGGCTGGGAGCGAACTATATGGTAAGACGATTACGTAAAAACCATATGCTACACAATTCATAAGGGTTTCATTTTAGTGTCTTAAAGGAATGATCGGAGCTATTTAATTTGCTTTAAACAATAATTTATGAGTTTTGCAACAACAAAAAATCAAGTCATTCAGATATCGGTAAAAGTTTGATTAATTTATTAAATTTTGTTCATAAAAAATTAAGGAACAAAAATCGATCAAGCCTTTACTGATATCTAAAGAAGTTAATATTTTTATAGTTAAAGTAGGGAAATGATATTGGCACTCCAAAAATTGATGCAGGCACTTCAAAATTAGTGTAATTCTAAAGTCACTTTCCTTTGTTTTTTTGGAGTGTTTGCATCAATTTTTTGAGTGTCAATATCATTTTCCTTAAAATATATATTAAACAATTAAGATATTCTAATCATTTGTATGAGACTTCAAGGTTGGTCTTAGACAATACGGTGTGCGCTCGGTTTACACCAAATGATGTACACTTTTGTTTTTTCCCTGATATGTAGGAGATCCCAACTTCTTAGTAGAAAGATTTGTTAGGACACGAGGTTGTTTTATGTTAGAGTACACGCAATGGCATAATAAAAAATGATAAGTTTTTAAAGTTAAAAATATTGGTGCAAAATATGGCTCACAATACTATAATTAAACTTAGCAACCACCTTAGAAATAATCAAATTTTGAAATTTGAATAACCAAAACTAGCAACATTTTTCTAATAACCAAATTTAAGGGATTATTACCACTAGGTACAGAAAATAAAAAGTACAGTAATTCCCATTAAGGTAAATTTTGGTCATAAAGAATTAAGGAACAATAACCGATCAAGCCTTTACCTATATTTAAATAAGTTAATTTTTTTATAGTTAAAGTATATATTAAAAAATTAAACGATTCTAATCATTTGTATGAGACTCCAAGGTAGGTCTTAGACAATACGGTGTGCGCTCGGTTTACACCAAACGATGTACACATTTGTATTTTCTCTGATAGGTAGTAGACCCGAACTATTTACTAGAAAGATTTGTTAGGACTACTGTGTTGTGGGGACTCGCACGAGGCGTGCGAGGCTAACCTATTATACTTATTACAGTATGTTAGAGTATACGCAATGGCATAATAAAAAATGATAGATTTTTAAAGTTAAAAATATTGGTGCAAAATATGACTCACAATATTATAATTAAACTTAGCAAGCTCCTTAGAAATAATCAAATTTTGAATTTTGAATAACCAAAACTAGCAACTTTTTTTTTCAATAACCAAATTTAAGAGATTATTACCACTAGATACATAAAATAAAAAGTACAGTAATTCCCATTAAGGTAAATTTTGGTCATAAAGAATTAAGGAACAATAATCGATCAAGCATTTACCGATATCTAAATAAGTTATTTTTTTTATAGTTAAAGTACAGTCAGTCTCAAATGAGGTGGACCTCCTCATTTCTCCCATTTTCGATCAAATTTCGATGATCCGAGCCGTTCAATATGTTCAGAACGTGATTTTAAGAGTACCCGCGAGAAATCAGCAAAAAAAATGACCGGGAAGGGCTTCATCCGAGCAGTTTATGTTTGAACCGTTCGACAAAAACAAACAAAAACTGTTAGGATGAAACCCTTCCCGGTCATTTTTTTTTTGCTGATTTCTCATAGGTATTCTTAAAATCACATTTTGAACACATTGAGCGGCTCGGATCATCGAAATTCAATCAGGAAAGGGAGGTCCGTATTTTATTAAAATGAGGTGATTCTTACGGGAAATAGACTGAGTTAAAGTATATATTAAAAAACTATACAATTTTAATCATTTGTGTGAGACTCCAAAGTAGGTCATAGACAATACGGTGTGCGCTCGGTTTACACCAAATGATGTACACATTTTGTATTTTCCCTGATATGTAGTAGACCCCAACTATTTACTAGAAAGATTTGTTAGGACTACTGTGTTGTGCGCGAGGCTAACTTATTATGTTAGAGTATATGCAATGAGGATCCCAAAAAAAAAAAAAAAAAGTATACGCAATGGCATAATAAAAAAATGATAGGTTTTTAAAGTTAAAAATATTGGTGCAAAATATGGCTCACAATACTATAATTAAACTTAGCAACCTCCTTAGAAATAATCAAATTTTAGATTTTAAATAACCAAAATTAGTAACTTTTTTTCAATAACTAAATTTAAGGGATTATTACCAATAGGTATAGAAAATAAAAAGTACAGTAATTCCCATTAAGGTAAGATGGAATATTTAATTATCATTGGGTCCACTTTTACAAAATACATTTACCATTAATGAAAATGCAACTCTTGGACACCCTAGGGTTTTAGGGGTACGCATGGGGTTTTAGGGTTTAGGGTACCCTAAGGTTTAAATTTAGGCATTTTCATAGAGTGTAACGATCCTGATTTTTGGTAAATAAAAATTTCGTTAAAAATTTGAATTTTACTTTAATTACTTGGATTGCTTTTGAAATTCCTTTTTAATTTCTAAATAATCCGCCATAATTAGATTTGAGACTTATAAAATTATATCTTTTCGTCCTGGACAATTTTGTCATTTTCTAAAGACAAGTATGCTTATAGAAGTACTTGTATATTTTCATAGTGAATAAAATAAAATCTTTAAATTTTATTTCTTGGCTAGAAGTCCTACATGGCAAGTAGAATTCATTTTTAACCGACTAGTTGGAGGAATCGAACTACCAATTCACCTAGTTACATTTTCCTAACCTTAGATGTACCTTTTTTACCGTCTTTGAGCTTTGTGAACCACTCCTAACCCTAATTGAACCATTAGGCTATTAGAGGTAATCATTATACCCCATGACTAGTCATTCAAGCCCATACCTATCTCTTTATATCTTTACCTATTGATCAATAATTGTTAGAAAAATTTTATCCCTTAGACAATAGACATTAGAAATTGTCAATAAATGTATTGACTTGACAAGACAAGTCATACCAAAGGAAGCCATCATTTTGCTTCTAAAAGAAACAACCTTAGCCTTGCATTCATGTAACCCTAGACTAGGAAATCATTGCACTTTATTGACTAGTCAATTTTTGACTTCATTCCTCATCATTACATCTTCCAAGGGTATCTTTTCTCTTTACCCATTGAACGATAGTTGTTAGGGTAATTCTTATCTTTTGGGTAAAAGGTTTGGTTTCCAACCATTAGTTAGGCAAACCTAAGTACCAATTGACTTAGTTACATTTCCCTAACATTTAAGAACCATTAGACAAAGATAGTAATCATGATTCTACCAAAAGTAGCACTCATAACCTACTTTAATCATGACTACTTGACCATAGACTACTTTCTAGGAAACTATTAACCATTGGTCCCTATGATTATCTTTGGAAGCTTAACTTTCATGATTATATTTCCTTAGACCTACTAGGACCTACTTGGACCTAAGTATACCTAGTATATATATGTATAGATATATGTATGGTTGCTAGGAGAAGTGTTATCCATTGGACAATGTTCTTGTCATTAAAAGCCTTACCCTCATCATTATCTTTTCTTAAGCCTTATAAGACTACTTAGTACTTAGTATACTTATATATATATATATATATATATATATATATATATATATATATATATATATATGTATATATATGTACATAGTACTAGAGAGAGAGAGAGAGAGAGAGAGAAAGAGAGAGAATGGTCGAGAGAGGGAGGGAGAGAGAGAGAGAGAGGCCGAGAGTGAGAGGGAGAGGTGGAGTGTGTGCATGTGTTTTGTTCACTTCCACAAGCTACCTTTAGCCTTAAGTCTATTTATGACTTGACAACCCATTTCTATGTCAATTTCTAACATAGAATCCTAGTCCTAATCATCCTAGATTTGATTCCAAAGTAGCCTTTAATCAACCTAGAACCTAGCCTTAATTACCCTAGGATTTGACTACAACCTAGACCTAGGAAAGACTAAACATGGAAGGCTACTCTTTAGCCTAATCAAAACCTACCTTAGACTTATAAGACTTGCCAACCTAGACTATGATCACCTAGATTTACCTAGAAAGCCTAAAATCCTACTTGATTTTATAGCCTTATGCCTAAAGATTGGATTTGACAATACGTGGCATGCTTTCAAACATGAAATGACAACTCAATGGAGCAAAATCCATGGGATAAAGAGAGAAGGAGATGGCCGGCCAAGAGAGGGGAGGGAGAGCCCAACATTTTGCTATAAATAGGACCACATTCTCATCATTCAACTCACACCTTTCAATCTTTCAACTTCTCTCTAGAAAATCTTGTGTTCTTACTTTATTTTTCTTGTTCTTGAGTGTTCTTGGAGTTCTTCTTAAGTTCTTCTAGAAACTCATCTTAAAACCCCCTTTCAATCCATAAAGTTTAGCAATCTTAGTCACGAAGTAGTTTCGAGAGAAAATCTTTCTCTTTCGAAGCTACCGGAAGCCAACAGTAGGAAGTTACTCCGCTCGAACGTCAACTTACTTTCCGTAGTTGTCACTACCACCAAGAAGAAAGGTAGAATCCCTTGTCCACTAAACTCAACGTATAACGTAGAACTGTATGTTGGAAGTATAAGTAGATTTTTCGTATATAAGGTTAGCTATCACCTGTAGGTTTGAAATGCATGATAGTTAATAACTTATTTTCGTTAATGGAAGCATGAACATGTTGAAATAATCGACTTTTACTCTAATAAACATGTATTGTTTTGAATTTCCCACAAAGGAAGAAAGAACGGTTTTTCAAAGATATGACTTTATCGTTGATAGAATTATTCGTATTTTAATCTTTAGATGGTTATGAGCAGGTATTATGAATTGTTTGTATTACTTGTCTTGTTGTAAAGCATAAGTGATTTTCACTTCAAAGGCGTCCGTACACGTGACGTTATGCTTTAGTAGTGATTTGAGCATGATTAGTTATATAGAGTTGGATGATCTTGCTAGTTTAGTTTCAAGATTTCAATGAATGATTACGTATGTGAAAAGTCCTACCGTGGAGTCTATGCATGAAAACGTGACACAACAATTGAGAAAATTAGAAACATGACACCTAGGATGTGGTCAATGAAAAAACGTGTTTTGGAAAGGTGAAATGTTTTGGAAACCGCAATGTGGCTAGACGTGGTAGCCCATTGTGTGGTGTGTGTTTTGTGTGCCAATGAGAACTCGGTGCGGCGAAACCATTGTGAGGATACTCGGGAGATCGGAACGGCGAAACCGAGGTTGGGTGTGTGGCTTGGTTATCCGCGGAGAGGAACCAATGCAAAGTGTGCCAATGGAAACCCGGTGCGACGGAACCATTGTGAGGATACTCGGGAGACCGAAACAGCGGAAACGAGGTTGGGTGTTTTAAAACGATTTTGAAAATGTTAATATGGTGGGAAATGGTGACACGGTCTACGAGAAGTCACATAGGAGAAACTCAAAATAATGGACACCAACGTTAGTTTGGATAATGAATATGGATGTGTCATTGTTAACTGTTTTGTCGAATATGTATGAACTATGTGGAAATCATTGAATTTATGATCGTTTGTTCATAAGTTTAAGGGTTAGAGGGTATGTATTATTCTATTAAGCTTTTGTAGCTCACGGTATTACCTTTGGTGACCCTGACATATTATATTGGTGGTGACGCTGGTATAATTGGTCAGATCTTATAGATGAACATAGTGAACTCTACACCTTGAAAGCCTTTGGAGCCTTTGGAGCTGGCCAAGATGGAGGAACAAACAGAGCAGTAGATAGGCACTTTCAGGGTTTAGGGTTTTAGGTACTTTCATTGGGTTTTAGTGTTTCATTAATTAGAGGTGACTTAATGGAAATTACTTTTTATTTTCTGTACCTTGTGGTAAAAAGCCTCAAATTTAATAAATTTCACATTCTCAATCAAATACACACATCATTACAAAAAAAAAAAAAACATTATCTCTCTTACCTCCCCCCCCCCCCGCTTTTTCTTTTTCAAATATGTTTTCAAAAAAATATTTTTCTTCAAACTTTTGTTTTTAAAAATTATTTTCCCCCAAAAATTGTTTTTAACAATTGTTCTTTTTTCAAAAAATTATTTTGTATAAGAAAATGTATATTTTCAAAACCTTTTCTTATATAAAAACTATTTTTTTTTCAAAAACTGTAGTTACACAAAAGCTGTTTTTCTTTTTTTAAAAATTCAAAAAAAGTTCAAAAATTATTTTATATTTCTAATAAATAGTTTTTATTAGTCTCAAAATTTTTGTTACAAAAAACTATTTGTATGTTCGCAGTTATTAATTAGTTTTTTGTAATTTAAAAAAGTGATGTGGCAATTTTTAGTTATTCAATTTTGATTATGTCATTGTGAACCTCTACATTGCTAACCTTAACAATATCTTAAATGGCTAATTAAAAGCTGATATGATAACTTTTGATTATTCATTTTTGATTATAGCATTGTGGACACTCTTAGGAGAATTTGTTTACTCCTATTTATGTCATGTTTTATTAGTGGAGTATTATGTTCTTTTTTTTCTTCGATGGGCAGAGTCTTTGGAAGATTCGAAAAACTTGTAGTGTAAGGGTGCACTACAAGAGCTGTAGGGCTGGAGTGCACTGTGCACGACAGGATTTGAAAATTCCGTCGGACATCCTGAAAGCACCTTCGAAAATGAGAATAAATGCCTGGCCGGTCCTAATTTTGGCCTTCTTGGCCCGCCAGGTCCTTTGTGTCAAAAGTGCAATTCCCTCCAAGTCCCTTGAGTATAATCTTACTTATTTACCCTCCCTTAAATAGGTTTTGTATGGTTGCTGGTTCATTTCGTCGCCCATCTGGTTTCAAATCTCCCATCTCCCATCTCTCTCTCTCTCTCTCTCTCTCTCTCTCTCTCTCCAGCAATGGACGACGTCCGCTGCAGTTCGTTCACGGCTGCGATGTGGTGGTTCACTACCGGACCCATCCCTACTGCCCAATTATTTACATTCGATATCGTCTGTATCCTGCCTGTCACGACCTCAATTTTTAACATAAATAACAATACCATTTTAAATACAAATCCTCACAATATACCCAAAATTACAATACAGTTCCCGAATCTAACAAATCTGCCAAATTGATACAGTGTTCCAAAATAGAGAAAATAGTACAATGTAGTTTGATTTTACGATGAAAGACGAGTACTTCATAAAATAGCTTTAGCCTGTGATATCTGCAGGCACTTCACTCCCTCCATGACCGTGTCCTTGTGGTGTACCTGAAAATAATAGGTTGAGCTACACTAGTCCAGTAGAGAGTTCTATACTTAAATTATATGAAAATGCGAAGAAACGTGCACCAAGGGTGAATGAATACAGCAGAATATCAAAAAAAAAAAAAATAGTAATATGAGTCTTCCACCAAAGGAGCACTTTACAACAAAACAAAGAAATCAAATCTTATAAGAGTATCCTCAATAACTCACACATCAACTAATGGTAGAAACCTACTCAAATCATTCTAACTAAACCACTACTTGTCCTCAACCATCACTTGTCCAACACTACGCAAATTTAAATTCTCATATGTTACCCATTGTGCCTCAATCTATAAGTATATATGATGATCATGCATTAACCGTAATACAAGAGCAACAATAAATATGTACAACGAATACAAATGAACTAATGACAATGAATATATCTCTCTGTAGAATAATACGAACATAACACTGAATTCTCTTTTAGAACATAATCAATTTGTCTTGTATTTCTCAAGTATTAACCATTTTCCCTTTCAATACAATATCGGGCATTTGGGATCCCGTGTGTCCACGAGAAACTTTTCGTTCACGTCCAGGCATTCGGGACCCCGTGCGTCCACTAGAAACCTTTCGTTTATGTCCGGGCATTCGGGACCCCGTGCGTCCACTAGAAACCTTTCATTTATGTCCAGGCATTCAAAACCCCGTGCGTCCACTAGAAACCTTTTATTTCTGTCCGGGCATTCAGGACCCCGTGCGTCCTCCAAAACCATTTCGTTCATGTCCGGGCATTTAGGACCCCGTGCATCCACTAAGAACCTTTTATTTATGTTCGGGCATTTGGGACCCCGTACATCCACATCACATCATTCGTATCGCTTTTCATCCTATGTATTTCCAAGACTCTAACTTGAAGTATGTAAATAAGAGATATCAATGTTAAACAAACGGTTCACATATTAACTCCTACTTCCGTTGTCACGCACCGCCCCGCAAACGACACCCAAAGTGGGCCCGAGTCGGCGCGGCCACGTGGCATTCCACACAAAAGACCACACCACACTCTACAACCAATCAGAATACAACTTAGCGGAAGACTTCTCACATAAAATAGAAATGAGTCAACGCCAAAAACTCAACTCACAAGTCATAATGAATATCCCTCTCTTCAATTAATTACAAAACATGTAGGTTAACTTCTAAACGAATCAGCTACACAACAATCTAACCAAAGACATCACCCAACACGAGTCTCAGCACTCTCCAAGGCGTTGACCAATAGTGGACCCACGCTAAGCCACCTGCTATCTAGCAATCCAAAAAGGACAACCAGAGTGTGTGAGGCATAGAAGTGCTCGATAAGATATCACAATACCCGAAGGAATATCAATAAGAATATTCACCACTAACATAACTGCAATACCCATATGAGTATATTAGTTACAACCACACATCCGCCAAACATAGCAATATTATCAAATAAACAACCACATAACAATAACTGAATTAATGACAGCATGAATGTAAATCACACAAGCATGCAGTGACACGTCTGCCACATTCCCATGTACTCAAGGCATTGTGTCCCGCAAACCATGCTCCCAACCTCCGTTAATTAGACGGAATGGCATACGACATGGCGTGACTCACTCCACAATCCTTCCGCGGGTACAATCAACATACAACAAGCATGCATACCATTAGCTAAGACAACATATAGCATGATATACAAATTTCCACCACATATATCCATATCAATAGCTAAACCTCGATTAGCATGATATCATTGATATATAATCACTTCCACCGCATTATTTACATATCGATAATCATATTGAAAGCTAAAATACCATTAGCAAGATATATACATACCACCATAGCAATATCTTATTGAGAAGAACTATATCAGACACACTCACCTTTCATTCGACTGGAGTATGCCAAACTTACGGTTTCGGCACCTCCTAAAAGACCGGCTCGTTACCTAGCCACAAGTTAACCCATATTAGCATATGAACATCTAGGAATGTTAAACCAAATGCTAGACTAACAAATCATAACATGCCTTCTACACTAGCTAATGGGGCAAACATTACATAAAGTCACCAAAATCTCTAGAGGTGTCTGGGAGTACCCACATACCCGGGAGACCTCACACACCTCTTCCATACTCCAAGGTACTCCAACACACCCAAAAATATCAAATATAAAGACCCACAAGTGTACAATCTAAACCAAACAGACCAACGCAACAAAACTCCCAAAACAGGAATGACAACCACAACCAGCCTGTCTTATTTTGGCCATATCTAATTAAACAACATGAATTCCAGGGCAACACTTAAACCATTGAAAAGTAGACTTCTTCTTCTTTGAATCCATAGGTCATACATCAAAAACAGAGTTTGGGTAACCTAACTACGGCCTTACGATTATAGCTTCAACATAACAGTAAAAACTGGTGCAAAGGCAGAATTTAGGTCAACTTTAGATACAAATCTGTTATCGCTCGGACATACCCATGATGCATGGGATGTATCGTTGGAAAGCTCTATGTGTCTAGTTTCTAACAAAATAAACGGTGTGTCATTTCGAGTCCCGAGCTAGGAGTTATGGCCATTATACCAAAGTCCGTCGCTGCTGCCAGATTCTACGCGGGAATAAGTAAAATTGATTGAAAAATCATAACTCTTTCATCTTAAACCCAAAAATATTGAAACCAACACCAAAAGTTGCACCACTACAAGCCTACACTCAGTTAAAATCCCAGGTTCAGAAACAAGAGGAGGTTAACCCAACAATCAAAAGAAAAACCGATTCGCAACCATTTTCGCCCCAGTCAACCAACCCTGCTTTAGAAATTCACCAAAAATTGTATACTTAACCAAATTACTTGATTCCAACGCCAATCTCTTCTTAACTTAAATATGCAGCTCCTGTAAAAGACCCAAAGCCACCCAAAATGTTCATCATGCCCAGAAAGTTAAAAGAAGACAGCCACGCACAGAATCGCACATCCAGCAAACAGCCAGTATTCAAAAATTCATAACTAATTGTGTGATTATCGGTTTTGCATGATCTTGGTACCGAAATCTTCGTATTGAAACGTACTTTTACAGTTATGGAGACACCAAAAATTGATTCCTAGCAGAAGGGCCCCCAAAAGACAGATTACCAAAACCCACGAATCAAATCAAGTTCTAAACACCAAATTCAAGAGACTTAGGACTCGATTCTTAATTTCTCCAAGAACTCCAACCCACATCCAAATTAATCCGAAACCATTTATTCTAGGCACGAATTCAACCTCCAAACATATGAACTAAACATAATAAACATGAAATCAAATACAAGAAAGCATGAATTACCATGTTAGGACTTCAATTCCAGGACAAAATGATCATCCCCAAGCAAATCCCCTTTCCTTCCTCTTCTTCCCCTCTTCCTGCCGTCTCTCTCTCTCTCTCTCTCTCTCTCTCTCTCTCTCTCTCTTTCTACGTGAAATGATAAGGGAAAGGGGAAGATATTTCTCCCCAGGATATTTTGTTAACACAAGGAAAATCATTCCACGCAAGCGAAGCCATATACAACTTATACTCCAACCCACAAATCACATACAAGGCCCTCGAGGTTCTACTACATGCAAGTTAACCCCAGAAACATATAATTCAATTAAAACATGAATTCAAAATATTAAATATCTGGGACGGGTATTACATCCGTATTGTTCCAAAACTCGTTATCTAAGTTGATCCCTCGCACTACATGGCATCAAGTGTAAACTAATCATATTTCATTCGTGATTTATCCAACTTTCTATTTAGCAATCAACCTCGGCGTTTAACAAGTCCATAACGTCTAATTCGTCATCCCATTATATTCTTCAATTCACAAATCTCAATATCACACTAGAAAATATATACATCAGACTTGCATCATCATATAAACATGTCTCAAAGCTCCCATAATCACTCTAATGCATAACACCATTTGACACTATTTCAAGTTAATCTCCTATTTTGAATTCCCAAGAACAAGGGTCCGAAGACACGAGAGCAACTCAAGCAATCATTGAGATACAAGTAACCGTGTCAAGAAGTGGTTTGGAAGTGTCGAGAAGGTATTAAAAGTGATCGGGGGTCCAAACCATGGAAGAGGAAACTTTTCAAAAAAATTCAGTTTGGTACATGTAGCAGGATTAAGGGTGCTACATGTACCCAGCGAACAGAAGGTAAAATTTGAGTTTGGTACACGTAGCAGTTAAGGGTGCTACATGTAACCAGTGAACAAAAGATACAATCTGAATTTGGTACATGTAGCAGAGTAAGGGTGCTACATGTAGCTAATGAACGAAAAATCAAAGAAATCTGGGTTTGCTACATGTACCGGGGTAAATACTGGTACATGTAGCACCTGGGTTTTTCAGCACGATTTTGACAGCTTTCAAGGGCAAACACAAGGCCTCCAAATAACAATCCAAGGCTAGTTTTGGACATTGAATCTACTCATAAACATATAGAGAAATATAGAAATCCTTACCTCGAGCATCAAAGCCGAACCTCACGAGAGATCGAGCCCTAGCTTCCAAAATCAACACCGAGAGCAATACACCTTCACCGAGAGCTAGCCAACGATGTGCGAGCTCCAATACGCGCGTAGATGATGGATCGGAGGTTGGTTGTCTTGGGTTTCAAGTTGTTTTGGTGAAATTTGGGTGGAAGAGTGAGAGAGGGAGAGGAACCGAGAGAGGGGAGAGAGATCGAGAGAGTAGAGAGAGAGTGGGTTGGGGATTTTAATCCCCTACAACCCCCCCCCCCCCACACACACACACATACTAGGACACACACACTAATCACACTTGCACTCCCTCTACTTTCAATCCATATCACTTAAGCCCCAAATCAAATAAATCCAACAAATTTCACATTTATTCAAAATTCTAATATTAATAAAATCTTTAAACGATTTTTCTAAAAATACGAGTCTCTACATTGCCCGCGGCACGACTCGCAGAGGCCTTCTTCTTGTCCTGCCGGGGCCGGAGACCGTATCGGTTGGGCGGCGGGGGGAGGAGGAAGAAGGGCGGAGGGGAGGGGGATCGGGAGCGAGACGGAGACGACGAAGGATAGAGAGAGGCGAAAGGGGAGAGGGGTTGTTGTGGAGTGGTGGAGGCAGGGCAGTGGTTTTTGGCAGTGATGGGGAGCGTGATTGGGGTTCGAGCTCTCCACTATGGTTTCGTCGTCGCCGACGTCGAAGGTTTTCTCTGGCTGTTGGAAGGAATTCCATATTCTGATGCTAAATGAAGTGCAAGATTTAAAATCTATATTATAAAATAGGACAGGTATCTTTAAGAATATTCCTTCTCAACGGTTTATATTTATTCTTGCTATAAATGTTATCTACCCATACAAACACAACCAACGGTCCAGATTTCTCTCCACCCCTCCTTCTACAACATGGCATTTGGGTAAATACCTTACATTGTCTGGACAAAAATATAGATGGTATTCTTTCGTCGTTCAAAATTTGAAACCCACGTCACTCCTTCTCTCTTACTTTCCCTTCTCCCTCTCTCTCTCTCTCAACTGGGAGAGGCGACATCAGGGCTCCCAAAAACGCCATCAGCTTCGTCCTCGGCGTCCGACCTCTCTTTCGACTCATCTCTCTGTCTTCCTCCGCCCTCCGTCAACCCACCACCACCGATCCAACACCACCACCAGCACCACACCAAAACTCCGAAACCCGTAACCATAAATCAGAATTCTTCCTTGGCGAGAGATTCTTCAGTCTCCTTTTCCTTTCTAATACCCACAATCCAATCTCCCAATTATGTTATTCAGGCATGTTATTCTTCATCCCATGGCCATGCACGCGGAAACTGTTCGTCTTCTTCCTGTTCGGAGTTTTCCATGTTCCTTGATCTGTGAACCCTGATTTTTTGTTTCTATATTTCAAAGCACTAGCATACAAACACTAGATCACTTTCAGTGATTTTTTAAACACGCTATATATGTATGTATACATCACCCTACCCCAATACTTATTTTTTTGTTTTGGTAAAATGTACAGAATGACCTTTATTTGGATAATCTAAAAAAACTGGTTGTTCTATGGTAGGAACAGTCGGAGGTGTAGGAACAGTCATTGTATGTCAGCCAACAAAGAGGCATTTCTTGTCTAATTTGTGTATTCTGGCTTTTGTTCTTATTTTCAGTTGGCTGTTGTCATTAAACTTAATTCGAAGGCGTTTTTGGGAGGGTTCAGAACTGGATTATTGGGGCTTTTGTAGTTAAGTTTGTTTCATGACTGTGGGATGTGAATGAGCAATGCCTTTAGTGATAGTCACCGAGGGAATACCCTGTGATTCATAACTCTTTCAAATGCTTGGTTCCATTATTTCTTTTAAATTGAGCTTACTTCTTTCACTATGCATGCTTCAATTACAGTTGATTGTTACGTAATGAGAACCTGGAAAAGGCCAATACGTATGAGGTTTTCCATCTAACAAGATATCAGGATGTCATGGCGACAGTATCCGAAGTTTCAAAAACCGTTACATTTTGGTGGATACCGATTTCTCGGATTTAACAAAAAAAAGGGCAAATTATTTTATTCTGCAGTCCCTCGAGATTGTCTTGAACTAAGCACAGAAGTTGAATGTGAAGTTTCAACGAAGTTTCCAAATCCAAATTAAAAAAAAAAAACCCAATGTTAAGAAATAGAACAGAGTATAGAAGAAGCAAGGAAGGTAGACTATGTAGCAGCAAAATCACTACTTCGGATGAGGGTACATTGTTCAAAATAAATTTCTCTATTTCAGTTGGTAACTTTTCAAATGAATTTGTTATTTAAGTTTACTTATATAGGATTCGTCTTGAAATGCAATGGAGTTGAGGAGGATTAACATGAATACATTGCTTCGACGTCGTCGTAATGTTTCTAACTTCGAAGCTTGGTAGAGGGCACCATCACCAACATCAGCAGTTGATGGTAACCACTAAATTCAAGTAAGCTTAGGAAATAGAACTAAGTATAGAAGAAGCAAGGAAGATAGACTATGTAGCAGCAAAATCACTATTTAGGATGAGGGTACGTTGTTCAAAATAAATTTCTCTATTTCAGTTGGTAACTTTTCAAATGAATTTATTATTTAAGTTTACTTATATAGGATTCGTCTTGAAATGCAATGGAGTTGAAGAGGATTAACATGAATAAATTGCTTCGATATCATCGTAATGTTTGTAACTTCAAAGCTTGGTAGAGGGCACCATCACCAACATCAATAGTTTATGGTAACCACTAAATTCAAGAAAGCTTATATTGTTGAACTTTGTAGCTGATGTTGCTTTTTTAATTCTCAAAAGATCATGAGCTCATCTGCTGATCGTCGTTTCCACATGGCATTGACCTTTTATTTTAATCTACCACTGTAGCTTACTCTCTGCTCTTACTAATACACCGGTTGGATTGATTATTGGACTTTGGTTTTTATTTTTGATGGTACATCTTTCCTTACATTTCACATGCATTAGGACAGCACATTTCATATATCTCTTCGGATTTGTCTTCCTTTCTTTTTCATCGTAGTATTTAGGTGTCAATATTTGAACTCCCTGTCAAACTGTGATACCGTAATTAACTTTGAATACATGTTTTAGTTGTTTTACTTTTGTGTATCTAATAGTACAAGCCACAAACTACGGGGGTATTCAATGTTGAATACATAACCGGCTTAAAAGTTGTAGTGGATGCATGCTAAGACGTGTGATTTTGCATTCTAATTAAATGTTTCCTTTTCTTTTAAATATACAATCAATTTTGAGCACATATGAACCTGACTTGGTTTATTTGTTTTTGCATTTGTGTAGAAATACCACTCAAGTACGTCAAATCGCAAGGCTATTCACTTATTATGCAGAGTACTAGCTGATGTGCTTAGATTTGTACTTATGTTAGCTGATGTGCTTAATTTTATACTTATGTTGTTAAATGCAGAGCACTGGCGGGTGTGCTTAGATTTTCTCTTATATTGTTAAATGCAGAGCACTGGCTGATGTGCTTAGATTTTTACTGATTTAGTTGATGGTGTGCTTAAATTTAAAATGCTTTTGATTCCATATAACTGGGTGACTGCATTGTGCGTGCACATGCTTGAGTGACATGTGACACATAAATTGAAAACATTTCAATGAGCATGCTTGCGTTATTATTTGTCGCATAGTTGGATTCATTGGGCGGAGGTTGATATATAGCACGCGTGTCAAGTTTTTTTTTGCGTGTGCTAATCATTCGAACCGTGCCTTCAAGCACGGGCATGCACTAGGATTATATAAATCCCACTTGGGTGACGTGTTACACCTGGTCAATTGCTACAATTAAAGTCCATCTGTCCATGTTTTTCTTTTTCCTTCGTGCGTAAACTTTCCATGTCCAAAAGTATAATATTTGGATTGGATTTTGAAATTTTTTTTGAAAAATAGTAGGGGTAATAAGTGAAAAAAGATAGAGAGAGAAATATTGAAAATAAGGAGAATCTAAGGGAAATTTTTTAAAATTTTTTATTTTGAGTAGTAAAGAGAACATAGCATAAATTATTAATACTCACATCTCTCTCTAACCAAACCACCTTTGTCTACCAAACACCCATGAGTTGTTCTTCTTCTTTTTTTGGTTCAGATCTAGGAGTATTAATATGGGTAATTGTGTTTTTTTGTGTATTGAGCATGTGTTTTTAGATTAATACTGTTAATTGAGGTGTGAATTTAAATGAAAATTAACACTGTTAATTTAGATAGAATTTAAAACTGTTAATTATAAATTTAGACAACATTTAACACTGTTAATCGTGGCATGGTGGCGGTGGTGGTGGTGGGGTGGTGGTATAAGAGGTTATATGGGCCAACTATTAATTAACACTGTTAATTGTTAATTGTGGTGTTAATTTAAAGAGAAATTAACACTGTTAATTATGGTAGTGGTAATGTCGGCGGCGGCGTGGTGGTGGTGATGGTGTTAATGATGGTGGAGTGGTGGTGGTGGTGGTGGTGGTGGCGGCGGTGGTGGTGGCATTGTGGTGGTGGTGGTGGCGGCGGTAACGGTGTCGTGTGGTGGCGGTGGTTATATGGGCCAACTGTTAATTAACACTGTTAATTGTTAATTGTGGTGTTAATTTATATGAAATTAACACCGTTAATTTTGAGAGAAATTAACACTGTTAATTATGGTGGTAGTGGTGGCGGCGTGGTGGTGATGGTATTGGTGATGGTGGAGTGGTTGTGGTGGTGGAAGTGGTGGCGGTGGCAACGTTGTGGTGGTGGTGGTGTAGGAGGTTGTATGGGTCGACAGTTAATTTAGACAAAAATTAACATTGTTAATTGTGGTGGCGGCGGCGACGGTGGTGGTGGTGGTGGTGATGGTGGAGGTGGCGGCGGCGGCGGTGTTGGTGGCATGGTGGCGGCGGTGGTGGCAACAAGGTGGCGTGGTGGTGGCGGCGGCAGAGGCGATGTGGTAGTGGTGGCGGTGGCGGCATGGTGGTGGTGGCGGCGGCGATGGGGTGGCGTGGTGGTGGCGGCATGGCAGCAGTGGTGGGGGTGGTTGGATTGTCTCTTTCCAATCGCTTTTTTTTAAGAGAGGTATTTTTGTCAACAAAATAATGAAAAAGACTTACTGGGCTATAGGCTCTTTGGACAAGACCTAGTAGGCTATTCTTCATCCAAACAGGACCGCCCTGAAGTTCCTCTCGAAACAACCATCTCGGGTCGTCGTCTGATTAATCGGCCCACCCACGTGCACCCTCACGTGCTACATCCGGTTCGCCCTCCTCCGCAAACCCGTCTCGTGGGGCATATATACGTCAAGAGTGAACAGAAACCCACGGCCCGTACAACCAATTTTGGCCCGCTGGTCCGGAAAGATACTTTGAAATTTGAAGGGAAAATAACGGCCAATAAAGTGTTTTGATAATTAATATCTGTCAACGATATTTTCAGCATTAAAAAATATTATTAGCATGTCCTTGAAAGGTATTACTCCCTCCGTTCTAAATTCTTTGTCCGGTCCGCAAAACGGAGTGTTAAAAATAATACAAATTTTTCAAGAAAAAATTCAAACTTTTTTCACAAATTAAAAATACTCATTGATATCTAATAAGTTGTTGAAAAACTTTTGATTTTTTCTTGCAAAAATTATATTATTTTTAACACTCTGTTTTGCGGACCGGACAAAGAACTTGGGACGGATGGAGTAATTATCAAAACACGTCATAGACCGTGATTTCCCAAATTTGAATTGTGTTGCTTTCGGAAATCCGGGCTGCCCAATGGCCCGTAATCCCCCCAATTATCTCTAGCAATGGCAAGGAGGAATGTGAAAAGGAAATTAATTTCTACACTCCCTTTATTAATGCAAACATTTATTTTTTTTGTATTTTAGTAGGTGAATTTAAGAAACAGTCCATGCATACATATACTTTTTACAAATCTCAGGAACTGTTTAATAAATTCACCCGCTAAAAGACGAAAAAATAAGTATTTACATCAATTGGGGATGTAGAAATCAATTTCCATGTGAAAATACAAATTAACTATTGATCTTTCCCCTGAATTCGACAGTGCGAATTTGCTAGTATGTTTTTGTTGTTTGAGATCTCCAGCCTAGCTGGAGTTTGCTTGTACGTTTTTGTTGTTGGAGTTCGATTACGCTCGAGGGAGACTCGCAGCACCTCGTTAAGATTCTGGGCAAAGAGGTGTTTAACGTTCCTTGGGAGTGGAGGTTATTGTGGAAGACATTAGAAGGCGATGCATCAAATAAGGAAGTGCGAGCGGTTTATCCGTAGGTCAGCGAATGGAGTTTCTCATACATTGAAAAGTCATGAGCTGCGAGTGATGTTTTGATATTCGCACTTGGGAAGCTAGACCTCATGTTTGGTTATTGTCTCCCCTCGAAAAAGATAACCATATTTTTTAAATGTATTGTTTTGGTAATTGATTTCTTATCTTATTATAATAACTAAAAATCTTCCATTTTGCAAAAAATCAAAAAAAAGAAAGAACATCACCAACGCCAACCCATTTTTCAGCCAAAGCCATTGTTCGGCATGAGGTTTCAAAAAATGAGATCCATTGGTTGGCTATTTCTCAAGTCAAAATATAACTTTACCATTTATCAAGCCGAATTTGGAACGAGAAATGGCCCATTTATTGCCACATCAGCATTTGTGTATTGCTACTCTTCTTTCTTTGTTTATCCAAATCCCTACAAAATGATTCAAGCGATCTATTGGCCGTGCGTCACCAAAATAAAAATGGCTTTCACACCATTTGAGCAACTTTGCCAAATTTTGGAAAAATATTACTATAGCAAGCTAAAATAAAATGTAGTTTAAAAAAAATGGCTCAAATCATTGGAGAATAGAGATGCCCTAAGCATCCATAATATCCTATAATCTTTGAATTTTCTCCTGCCCAATTGTGAAGAGCAGAAAACACTCGTAATTGGCAAAACAAAACCACCCAGGAAGCTGAGACCACTTCATCACTTTCACCACACATATTAAAGCCTGTGAAAAAAGTCATTGGCTCGAGAATTGTTGAAAAATGTAAGGATTGGCCAATCAACATTCGAATGAAGAGAAAGAAATATCACCCGTGCGTATTCCTCTTTTCTCATTCGTATGAAAAACGACGATCGATTCGCTTGAACAATCGCTTAGACACTTACTACGGGGAAATGACTGTTGAAGTCAACAAATGTATGTGTGTCCTCTTGCCCTATGTACTTCAAATCGATCGATTTCTTCTCATGATCAAAGCTTTTCGATATAGCATGCGACTTGACTTGGGAGCATACTAGAACACAACAAACATTTTTCCAGACAGAGGGACCACACTCTTCAAGTTTATCCCGTGGTGGCGGAGCTAGAATTTTCGATAAGTGGAGTCGGAAATTTGAACTATGTGTAATTCACTTTTCTAGTTGCTAATTGAAAGAAACAATTAGGATTAACAAGTTAACCTCGACTTTTTATACTTTGGAAACGATGGATGATAGCCTCATTTGTAATGGTTTTAAAAACATCTTTCTCTATATATACAACCAAACTATCATGCATTCATTGGTCACACATACGATCATGAAGCCTACTCTTTACAATCTTCATAGCGGAAAATGCTCTCTCTACCGTGGCAGTAGCAACTGGTAAAATAAAGGCCAAAGTAAGAAGCCTATAAACCGAGAAATATGTCATATCTCTTCGGGTCTCAACCATTTTGTGGGCAGAGATTTGTTTTGACTCATTTTTTCTCAAAGTACAAAATCTTTGTATGGGCTGGGGCAAAAATACATTTTAAAGTGAGGTCAAATTAGTAAAAATTGGATAAAAATTATACATATTCCTATGAAAATTTGGCAGCTAGTGGGATCGGCTACCCTCCCTTGTCCCTATGTCCCTCCGCCTATGATGGTGAGTGAAAGACCGAAACGTCACACCCTCCCCGCCTAGCCTCGATTGCCTTCTTAGATCGACCAATACAGATTTTTCCCGAATATTTCCTCCTCCTCTCCTCCCTCATCTTCCCCAATTTCCTGAAAGGAGGGACTGTTTCTCGGCGAGTAAAAACTGGTTCTTGGCGAAAAGAAACTGGTTCTCGGCGTAAAGAAATCTGCTTCGACGATGAAAGTACCATCATCAATATCTTCTTCCAAGAGGCGCGCACCTAGTGTCAAGTGTTCTGCAGTTGGTGTTGTTTTCTCTGGAGTAGAAACATGATGCTGCTGAGAAACAGAGGAGGTGATGATTTTTGGCTTGGGCCGTTTGTTTGGGCTTGAAGGACCATTAAAGCAGCAGAGATTTGCACCCATTTGACTATAAATCAAATCATGAATCATTCAACGGGGAGATAAATGATGAAGAATTAGGTAAGAAGAGAAAGGTTTTCTCACGAAAACCTTATATTTCCCGAGGAGGTTCTATCCTGTGTTGACGCGCTTCAACCGTGCTTTAGCTTTACCCGGCTATGACCAAAAAAAACCCACTGATTTCACTTGGTGGGCCGCAGATGCCCGACTTATCTATTTATCCGGTAAACTACTAGGGGCTCAAGTAGCCTGGGCCAAATTACTTGTAACCTAAGCCGGAGTGATGAACCTAGTTGCAGTGGCTCATTTTCTATCGAAAAAGCCTATGTATGAACAAAAATTCTACGTGTTGTTTGAGGATTATAAAGGATCCTATAGACGGAGAGACCAAGAGGAAGAATAAACCGCGACAATAGCTAAGTTTGCATGAATTTGTTTCTTAATTAAGCGATCTTATCCTAAATCATACAATATGATCGCAGATAATGGAAAAGAGTTATCTCTCATCCATAACTAATCGATTTTTTTGACTCAAGCGTCTATTTTCCACTTTTGGGGGGCCACCAAAGATCCTATGGGCTTGTTTGGTATGACGTCTTGTTAACTTAATTATTATGATTTGAGGAATCTGGACACCATTGATTAAAATAAAATAAACTAATAAGATATCGTATCAAACAGGTTTGCTCGTATGATGACTTTTCAAGAGGAGAGCTCTTGGATATCCAAGTAGCATCAATTAATTGGTCCTTTATTAGAATTTTAAAGTGAATCTTGAGAACTAATCTCTTTGTAGTTTAAAACAGTTTAACAACACGGTAGATTAGAATTTGAAAATATTTCTTACCTATATTAAATTTGATGTTTGCAATCTATACTGAAAACCAAGTTAGAATACTTAATTTGTTAGTCTCTTCACCCACCAAATTTGTCATTTCTCATCTATTCTCACTACGTTTGAATTTATACAGAAGAAGGCAAAGATTAAATTATTTCAAGTTTGAAGAAAATATGTACATGAAACTATAGATTTGAATGGGCTAAATTAAAATTGTGAAGTTGTTGAAGGGGTCAAAGCACTGATCTCTATGTATTACTCCCTCCTCCTCATTCTTTAGTCCTTTTTGGGATTCCAACTATACAAGGGAATACAATCATTACATTTTTTAAAAATTTAATTTTCTCATTTACCCTTCAATCATTACCTTTTCTTACATTTTTGTACTACGAATTTAAAAAATGAAAGGTTAAAAGAGAAAATCCATTATATATTACTCATTTAGTTTTGAAATGGGGTAATTTTTTTGGGACGGAAAAAAGTGCTAATTAGGACCAAAGAATGGGGACGGAGGGAGTAGTATGTACCAAAATATTCCTCCCCTCTACTAATATGAATACGAAAAGTCTATCTATAGATCACAATATGGGGCCTACTACCGGTCCCACAAAAACGATCGAATCGTTCATTAAATTTAAATATTTTTCGAGTAGCATCGTGAAAAATCAACTTAATCTGATAATCCTAAGTGTTAAAATCCAATCTTCTAATTTTCTCATTCAAATTTTAGACCCAAAAATCTGAATGAAAAAAGTTAGAAGATTGATTCGAGATCTTATAGTTGTTGAATTGAGCTAATTTTTCACGAGAGCACTTGAAAAAATATTTTAAATTTAATAAATCACCTAAATCATTTGTGTGGAAACCATAATGGGCCCCACATTGCAATCTGCGTATAATCTGTGTGGATAGTCGGATCCGAATGAATAATGGACGGGAATCTTTTTTGGAAAAATGACGGCCAATGAAGTGTTTTGATAATTAATATCCGCCAAGGACATGCTGAAAATATTTTTTAATGCTGAAAATGTCCTTAGCGGGTATTAATTATCAAAACACGTCATGGACTGTCATTTTCCCATCTTTTTCGTGTGTGCAGAGTCCATGGAATTCGTGGGCTGGGCCTTATATAGGCCGATCCATCAACTTAGCTGTAGAATGACGGCCCAATAATAACCTGCCTTTAACGGCCCCGAACCTGACCCAGTGTGCACCAATTGACCCAGCTGAGTACAAAGTAAGACGAAACAAAAAAATAAAATAAAATTACTCCAGAAAAATACTACTACTACCAAGTAAGAAATTAGAAACAATTATAAGAAGTGTGAGAAATCCATAGCCTCATTCTGAGAACCAGCCTATTTCCTCTTTTCTAATTCATGTATGGTTTATTTAAACTCGCGTGGCTTAATTTGCTGCTTATTTTTATCATTTTTAAGCACTTTTAGTAGCCAAAATTGGTTAGTTTATAGTAATTGGTTTCAACAAGAGGGCCGGGGCATCATCTTTTTCCTTTTCCCTTGGGTTTTCCGTAAATCTTTTCCATTCTGCTTGTTTAGCGGCTTCCATTGAGGGTATTTTTGAAATAGGACTGGACCAGGTATTTTTTATTTTTTTCCTCGGAAACAGAGTTGGATATTATTCATAAGAAAAAGGGTCCGAAGACCTAACATTGGCAAGAGCAAGGCTAGCTAAATGGTGAGGAACAGGAACCCAAACCAAACCACACCCCCCCCCCCCCAACCCCAACCCCAACCCCAATTCTCTAACCTAGCACCTAATAGGGATTGTTTAGCCAACAAATGGGCTACCCTATTGTAAGAGCGATTAACATGTTTAAAAACACAAGAGGAAAATAAAGGAAGAAGCTCTAGACAATCTGAAAGGATAGAGGTACAATTGGAGAATGATTTTCCTACTTGAGTAAGTGCTTGAACAACCTGAACTGAATCACTTTCAATAATAATACATGAGAAACCCTTATTCGCAGCGATAATCAGAGTTTCTAGAAAACCAAATGCTTCAGCCGTTCTCAGGGAGAATAAACCGTGAAAAGGAATAGATGCCGTTCCCAAGATAAGGTCGGAGTGATCACGTGCCACAATACCAACACCAACAAGACCACTGTTCTTGCCTATAGCGCCATCAACATTGAGTTTTATTACCCCAACAGGTGGCAGATGCCACATTGGGGGAGGCACAGAGGCAGGAGCTCCTGAGGTATATACCACGGTTAGAAACATTCACTGCCTTAAATTCAGAACAAATTGCAACAGCTTTTTCCAAAATACTATTACTATCCCAGCCATGGCCTTCAAAATGCGTATCATTTCTGAGCCTTCCACAAGAACCAACAGATTGATGCAAGTAGTGCACTCTTATCAATCTCATCAACAATTGAAGAAGGGGTATGGGAAAGATAAGACCACCACTCAAAAAATTGAAACAAATTCCATGAATTAGAGAAAGCGGATGCAAATGGGGATTTACGCCATACGTCTTTTGACAATTTACGTTGGAAGAGCATATGTTCCAAGGTTTCATGCTTGAAATGGCACCTTGGGCAATATGGAGAGATATCAATACCCTTCCGATTTAAATTAGCAAGAACTGCGACAGCATTATGGGAACATTGCCACAAAAACATCTTAATTTTATTGGGAATAGAGAGAGACCATAGAGATTTCAAGAAGGGGTCTGCTGGATTACCTGAGCTTGATTCACCTCGCTCACGTGAATGGCGAGGGGTAATGCTCCTTTTCGCCAAGTGTTATGCCGACTTAATCGAAAATATGCCATTGCTAGAGAAATGCCACACTCCTTTATCACCAACCCCTTGCGAGCTAATCGAGATCGAGATAATTGACTCTACATCAAACTTTAATAAGAGAGACTGAATAAAAGGGATGTTCCAGCTATGGGTGTCACCGTCGATAAGTTCCGAGACAAGACCAATCTGGTGGTGAGGGGATTCTGGCGGCGGCAGTGGACTAAGAACTTTAAACAATAAAGAATGGGAAAGCTAAGGATCATTCCAGATATCAATAAATGAGCCATTGCCTACAACCCAGCACCACCCCTTTCTAAGGACATCTCGGCCCGCAACAATGCTCTGCCAAGCCTAAGTGCCGTACCAGGGCAACCAGCCCCCCAAAAGATGAATTATGAAAGTACTTGCCTTTGAAGAGGCGTTGGAACAGAGATTGGAGAGATTGAAGAAACCTCCAACCTTGTTTGGAAAGAAACGCAAGATTAAAGGCATGGAGATCCCGAAACCCACGCCCTCCTTCCGATTTGCGATTACAAAGTTTCTGCCAACTTATCCAATTAATTTTATTCTCCCCATCCTTAAATCCTCACTAGAATTTGTGGATAGCACTGCAGAGGTCTTTGCAAACATGTTTTGGCAAAAGAAAATATTGTATAACAAAATTGGGTATAGCAAGCACAACCGACTTTAACATAACTTCCTTCCCTGCCAAATTTAAAACCAAATCCCTCCAGTTTTGTAATCTTTTCATAACACGATCATACACATATTTAAATACCTGAGATTTTAATTTCCCAATGAAAGAAGGCGACCCCAACTATTTTCGACCTTGACACCTGAAAAATAATGAAGATTTCTCATGATTAACCATTTGCCTAGAAGCCTCTTCGTATTTCCATAAGATTTCTTCAATAGCGTGGCAACCCAAAATAGTAGCATCCCAAAAAAGGACTGAGTCATCGGCGAAAAAAAGGTGAGAAATGGAAGGGCAATGTCTTCTCACCTTGATGCCAAATAAATTTCCATCCCGGATTGCCTCTTGAATAAGATAGTGAAATCCTTCCGCACACAGGATAAAAAGATAGGGGGACAGTGGGCACCCCTATCTAAGACCTCTACAAGGAGTGAAATTTTCACCTTTCTCCCCATTGATAACCGTAGCAAAGGAAGCCGTAGTGACCAGATTTAACTTCCAAATTCTTTGACGGAATGAGTAAGAGATTGGTTCATGGCATTTGTGATTTATTGGGGGATACCATTAACTGTATCCTGTATATTAAGGTTAGAACCAGCAATAAAAATACCAGATAAAAAATGTTGGAACACTGCTTGTAACTTATGGGAATCCTCAGTCCACATGACATTGCTGTTCTCAATACCAGATATGTGATTAAAAGAACCCCGCTGCATCACAGAAGCATGAAAATATCGTGTATTTTTATCCTCATGTTGCAGCCAAACCACTTTGGATTTTTGCTTCCAGAATAGTTCTTCTTTGTCCCACTTCTCTTTCAATCGTCGCTTGAGGTTCTGAACCACGTCTAGTGGAGGACAAGCCCTTGAGTTGCTTAAAGAAAAAAAATTTGCCTTAAATTTCTTAATTTCTGGCCCCGAATTCAACCGTTTTGGTAAGGAAAGCAATAATTAGGTTTTTCTTTTTTGTTTCTTTTTCTAATTACATGGCTACTATTTTAACGAGTAATCCAACTTGCTCTTTCTCTGTTTGGGTTAGCCAGAGGCGGCTAGGCGGTGATTGGAGGCGGATGATCGGCGGTTTGGGTATGGCTGCTATCTAATTGGTGTGCGGTAGTGGGTGGCGGGTTGAAGATTTGCATCGTTAGGGTTTGTTTTGGGTTTTATGGACTGGGCTTGTCCCACTTTGGTGGGTTAGGTTCCTTTGTTTGTGTTTAATTGTAATATTTGGGCTTTTTAGGCCATCTGATATTTTTGAGCTTCATTTGTAATATTTGGGCTTTGAGGCCTTTAAGTATTTTGGGCTTTGCCCTTTGGAGTGTATGGGCTTGTCCCATCTGGCTGTACTTTTCAACCGTGGTTGAAAATTCCTTTCCCCCTTAATGAAATTCCTTTCCCCCTTAATAAAATGTTACTTTTATCGATAAAAAAGATAGTATTAATCCAACTTGATAAAGATAGAGATAGAGAGAAAAATAATAATAAATATTACTAAAAAAAGAGAGAGATTTGGTAAGGAAAGCAATAATTAGTTTTCTTCTTTTGTTTCTTTTCGAGTCACATGGCTACTATTTTAACCAAAAAAATAATTCGATAGCGATAAATGTTGCTCTCATTTGTATGCCTTGACATTTTCAAAGAAAACGCTCTATTTATTGGTATTTTCAAAGAAAACTGCTCTATTTACTATTTTAACAAAAAATAATTCAATAGCGATAAATGTTACTTTCATTTGTATGCAGACATTTTCAAAGAAAATTGCTCCTTTTATGGGCATAAAAATGAGAGCAACATTTATCGCCATCGAATCATTTTTCGTTAAAATAGTAGCCATGTGATTAGAAAAAAAAAAAAAACTAATTATGCTTTTCTTACTAAATCTCTCTCTCCTTTTTTTTCATAATATTTGCTTTCCCTCTTTGTCTCTATCTTTACCAAGTTGGAGAGAGGGGAAGCAAATGTTATAGAAAAATCAAGTTAGAGAGAGGGGACGCAAATGTTATGAAAAAAAGGAGAGAGAGATTTGGTAAGGAAACTTAGGAAAACAATAATTTAGGTTTTTCATTTTTGTTTCTTTTCTAATCAAATAACTACTATTTCAACAAAGAGTAATCCAACTTGATAAAGATAGAGATAGAGGGGAAAAATTAATAAATATTACGAAAAAATGGGACAAAGATATTTGGCAAGGAAAGCAATAATTAGATTTTTCCTTTTTGTTCCTTTTCTAATCACATGGCTCTGAGTATACAAAGAGGAAAAAAATGTTACCAAAAAAAAAAGGTGAGAGAGATTTGGTAAGGAAAACAATAATTAGGTTTTCTTTTTTTAGAGATAAAAGAGAAAAGTTAATAAATATTACCAAAAAAGGACAGAGATATTTGGTATGTTAACCAATAATTAGGTTTTCCCTTTTTGTTCATTTTCTAATCACATAACTACTATTTTAATGAAGAGTAATCTGATAGATATAAATGTTGCTCTCATTTGTATGCCTAGACATTTTCAAAAAATTGTATGCTGATATTTTCAAAGAAAATTGCTCTTTTTATTGGCATATAAATGAGAGCAACATTTATCGCCATTGAATCATTTTTCGTTAAACTAGTAGCCATGTGATTAGAAAAAAAAAAAACTAATTATGCTTTCCTTACCAAATATAGTAGCCAGGTATAAGAGCATCCTCATTGTAATAAGCAAATGAGTATGAATAAGCAAATTTAACAACAATGCTAAAAAAAACACTCCACATTGTAAAAAATAAATTATAAGTCTTTTAGTAAATAACCAAATTTCACTAATTCCATAACCAAACTTAACAACTTTTACCAATAACCAAACTCAAAACTCAAAAACAACCCACATTAGAATCGTCTCATCAAGACAAATAATTTGGTATGGCCGGGTGCGTGATTGGAACTTGTTTGCGATTGGACAAATGTGCATTGTGTATTGTGGGGGGTTTTTTTGGTTAGAGATGCAAAAATAACCAATGTGGAGGTAGATGTTAAATTTGATTGTGAATTAAATAGATAATCAAATGCTGACGTGACACATTTTACTTATTGATTTTGATTATAACCATTGCGGATGCTCTAATCCGGTTGTTGTAAAGGAAGAAACTATCAGAGTGGTTCATCGTCAAAAGAACAACATCCTTTGTCTATACTAATTGGCCTTTTAATCAGAATGCAATGATCATAAAACTAGTTTGGAAAATAAAATAAAAAAGAAGAAGAAATTAAAATATAGTAAAAGACCTAGAAAAAGTTATAGCCGATCCAAACAGAGGAACTACGTTTATTTGTTACTCTTTAACTTGGTTTTCATTCTCATGTCGAAACCTAAGATAATTTTACATGCCAAGGCGCCCAAGAGTGAGCTCCGCAACAGCTAATTCAATTATATAACACACAGTACAATTCAAGAAATAACGTAATACAGGAAAGAAATAAAGTAACTACAGAAGGCTCCTATACCCAAAAACCTAAGGTTCAACTCTTGCGTTCGGCTACCCGTCCATGATTTGAGCCGGGGTTTCCTAAGGATCAACTACTACTTAGTCGCGGACAAGACTCTTATGCTGACACTTAGTGTCGATTTGCTATGGCAGTGTGTCCTTGAGCCTGTTAACTTGGTGTGCTTTTCGCAGTAACTTGTGTCTTAGATTTGATAGTTTTGGTTCATTCATGCATGTTTATTGTGATAAAAATCTTTTGCATGTCTTCGGGTATTTGTAATGAAATGAATTACTTGACTCTTGATTAAAAAATAAAAAAACTCTTGCGTTTCGGCTAATTTTGACCCTTCACATTTAAACAAAATGCGTACAAGAATGGTCAACTAGTTTAATCCTCGGTATATACATAGTTTAAATTCGTTTGATGATCCACATTATTACACACAAGAAAAGAGATGAGGAAGCGAGACCGATGTACAAAACCCTAAACATGGTCTCGATACATACAATTTCAAGGCAATGGACGTCCGTAAAGCACACCTCTAGCTAATTAATAAGCACGAGCACTTCTGCTCACGTACTACGAACAACAATTATTAGGTTCAATGTACCTGGACGGCTCATAGGGTTCGATGAACTTGGTCACCATATGGCCACAATCGGTATTACGATTAAATCCCAATGCAACTATGGGTATATACCAAATAACAAATGCACACCGCATCGTGTGGGATCCATTTCGGAGCCCTACAAAAATGATCAGAATCGCTCAATTTATTTATAATGTATTTTTAAGGATTCTTATAAAATAACCACCTCAGTCAGATATCAGTAAGTATGTGATGAGTTCTTTACTCAAATTTTCTAAGAGAAAATTGAGCAAAGAATCGATCACGCCCTTACCGATATCAAGCTGGTTTTTTTTATGAAAATTCTTAATATAATATTTTGAACAAATTGAACGATTCTGATAATTTGTGTGAGATACCAAGGTGTGTCTCATACAACACAATGTGCAAATGTTGTTACCTCTGGGACTCATTGAATCCTCCTAATTATACTTCCTCCGTACCTTTTTAAATGTCATCTACACTTTTGCATGTCATTTTCAATTGATTATATCTCTTAATATATATTGCTAAAACTGTACAACATGGATCTTGGTTGATATATTTTAATTATTTCTATATGACAATAATTTTAAAAGCATGAAACATAATAAATATCGAGTGATATAAGGTATTGAAAATGACATACCGAATCATGGTGGGCAGTTCAAAAGAGACACAAAGAGTAACAAAAATGATAGGATCCATGACATTCGGACTTTGAAAGTGTCCATGAAAGTAAATGAATGGTCCAGATCCACAGTGCAGTGAATTTGAATCATTCATTTACTTTTATGATTCGGATGTTATGGGTTCAGTCCTGCTACCCACACAGTAATCTGTGCACAGATTTCATTGTGGGGCCCACCACAGGTCCTGCACAAATCATCCGATCCATTCATTAAATGTAAAATATTTTTTCAAGGGTTTCCGTAAAAAATAAGTTCAATTCAATACCTATGCACCCTTCATCCAACCATCTAACTTTTCATTCAGATTTTCGGATAATGAAAAGTTATATGATTGGATCGAGCACCTATAGGTATCAGATTGAAATTATTTTTTACGGGGACCCATGAAAAAATGTTTTACATTTAATGAACGACTCGAATGATTTGTGTGGAACCCGTGGTGGACCCCACAATGAAATCTGTGCACAGATTGTATGTATGCAGACTTTCTGTTATGGGTTGTACCAATCCTCGTAATTATACCGTGTCTATTCGCAACGTCCGATGACGTGGAAATTTCGAAGAGAGCTCTGAGGGTGTTTGCCACGTGGAAAAGTATGGGGACACGTGGACTAATGGATGGATCGTGTGCCTTGACTTGTACGACCTTGCCATTGAACGCAGTCAATGCGTGAGTGAGTGAGTCTCTTCGAAAGGAGAGATTTTTCACCGAACGAGTATATCCTATGTGGCATCCGTTTAGTGCATTCGAGCCGTCTGATACATTTTTGAACGGTTCGGATTGAAATCCTTTCTTTCCTCTCACCCCAACACTTTCTTTTCTTTTTCTCTCTCCAAATCTGAGTCGTACAAATACGTAATTGACGGCTCGAATACTTGAACGGACACCACGTGATACCTGCTTGGCACTGAAATTTTTTCTCTTTGGACGGGTCAAATAGTAGAATCCCTATCATGGTTTGCATAAAATTCACGTACCTAGGAATAGGAGTTGCTGCTGCACTACACTGTTTAGTGTGGCTGATTTGGTAGTTCATCTCGACATAGATAATTCGAATTTAATTTTAGCTTCTGCAAATCTTAACCGTCCATCGTCGAGATGGATGGCCAGACCGGCGGCAACACACCGTGTAGTGGCACCTCTGAAACGGACACTTTTTTTTTTTTTTTTTTCAAACATTTGTATCCATAATATTGCTCTATCATGTAATTATTGATCCATACATTGCATTGACAGACATAATCGAATTATGCCTTAGTATTGTTTTAAATCAAACATTTGTTTCACAAATTTTGACTTAATTTTTTTTTCTCCTCATTAAAAATCATTTCAAAATTCGTTCTTTTCTCTTATTGTGTTGATTTCTCTTGTCAGATAAATTCAAACAGGAACATTTTAGAAAACAATTAAAAGTTTAAAAGAGTTTATTTACTACTACTAATTAAAAACAAAAATAAGTCAAGTTAAGCCAGTCCATTGTTTCCAAACGTCCCAAAAACACATTTGACGCGCGCCACTGTGTGGTTCCACTAAAAACGGAATATGCACCGAATTTGTGGGTAGATTCCATTTTTTGTACCTCTTGATAACTGAGACCAGATTAACATAATTGAACTGATTAGCATATACTACTTTTTTTGGAACATCAATTAGCATATACTTTAGTATCCCAAAACAGTCCATAAATTGTTCGTACGTGTATATACATATTTTCTATAAGCAAGTTCGGACTAGCTTACGCGCATATCAACTATTAATAGGAGCAATCACTCCGCCCACTTGCAGAGGACTCTATGAAAGTCATATCAAAACTTTGTATGAATTGACCCAAAAGAGTTTGACACCTGCGAATTTACGAGGGAGCGAACCCCTAAGTTCTTGACCATCAGGCGAACGCCTCAGGGTTGTTCGTACGTGTATATATATACCCACGTCAACATATTTCTATCTAACCCACATTAAACATAATGTCCTCTTCATGTGAACACCCTATCGCCATGACCACAACATGACTCCATCCCTCTCCATACAAAACAAACTTTCTCTCTCCTCTCCCTTCAATCATTTTCTCTCTCTCTCATAAAGTACCAGAAAATATCACTGATTGTTTGGGACCAATTACCGAATTACGTACAATGGCCGATAATCGGGTGAGGTTCAAGAGGGTAGCGGAAGCGTTCGACGGCGTGGCGCGGGCCCGGCTGTGCGAGAGCAGCGGCAGCGAGCACTCGCCGGAGAACTACTCGTTGGATCTCTCCGACATCGTCGAGTTGTTTTTCGAGAGAGAAGGTCGAGAGGAGGGAGAGAACGGTGATGACAATGGTACTGAGGTTGATTCGCTGGAAAACGAGACGAAGCGAGGCGAATGCGATGATCAGGAGGAAAACGATCGGTCGGAGTCGGAGTCGAAGGAATTGTTACGTGGTTTATTATTTGGAGGTGGTGATCAAGGTGATGATGATCAAGTGAAGGAGAGCGTTCGGGCTGAGGTCGAACGAGCGAGTCGGGTTGTTGGGGATGGTCCCGAGCGGCCGGGGTTCAAAAGGCGGGTGATGACTCGGTTACGTGAGAGAGGTTTCGACGCCGGTGAGTTCTGTTTAACTTTGTAGGTCTCTGTCTTTCGTTTTCCTTCTTTAGCCGTTCTTCCTTCTCAATATTAGTAATAAATTAAAATACCAATTTTCACTGTTCAAAATAAATAAATAAATATATATATATATATATATATATATTATATATATACACACACGTGGCATTCATTTTTCCTTCAATGTGATAGCTTTGTATCGCTATGGTTAGGATGCTTTCACTTTACAAAAAATATAAATATACATTTAAGTGTTTTACTAACTAAGGACGCTTTCAAGTTTCACTTTACAATCTAAGCCATTCATTATAGGTCTTAGACAATTTGAGCCGTTCACTTTACAATATGTATTCATTACGTACATGGTAAATCAAATTAAAATCGGACATCAATACTTCCTTCAATTATGCATAGTTGAAACTATACAATAGTCTGGGACTACCGCAATGTGATACACCGAACCACTTTATAACAACAAATTTTTACGGAGTCTACCGCTAAGTGTACGAACCTTTCAAAAATGTGTGGTTGTAAAGTGGTTGTACTCCCGGACTATTGGATAATTACCTCATAAGGGAAATTGGCATGATCAGTGTTCGTTCATTGATTTCTCTTTCTTCTAGTACATTTCTAGGATATGCAAAATTTGCTCAATCTTTACTGAGTACGTAAGGGCACCGTAAGATAAAATCATAAACCATGTTCTGATGAGCCCGGTGCCCTTGAGGAACTTCATAGTTCCAATACCTGTTTTATTTTTTGCATGGATTAAAAACACACTGAACGGTCAAACTAAACGGCTTGGATTGTTAAGTGAAATCTTGATTGGTTCCGTTTTACATCACATAAGAGTCGCATAAGATGATATCATAATCACACGAGAAAATCTTGATTTAAGTTATGGATTTCTTGCCATTCGGTGGTTACGTAGGCTATGGCTGAAACCCAGGCTGCGCCTCTAAATGCCCAAATTACTTTGTTAATGTACCATTCCATTCTTTGTCATCAGAGATTACTGACAAATTAGTGTCAGTGTAAAGTTATCAAAAATTTATAACTTCAAATTTCCACCACAGGTCTCTGCAAATCAAAGTGGGAGCGTAACGGCCGGGTCCCATCCGGGTCGTACGAATACATCGACGTGAACGTCGTGGGCAGAACCCGGTACATAATCGAGCTTTCCCTACCCGGAGAATTCACAATAGCTAGACCAACGCCAAAATATACTTCACTGCTACAAAACTTCCCTCCAATATTTGTGGGAAAAGTAGAAGACCTCAAGCAAATAGTGAGACTCATGTCCAATGAGATCAAAGGATCATTGAAAAGTGTGGACATGCACGTGCCCCCGTGGAGGCGCCACGTGTACTTGCAGGCCAAATGGTTTGGGTCGTACAGGCGGACCACCAACGAGGCGGTGGAGAAAACGGGCTCGGGTTCGGATGCGGGGTCCGGGAAGAAGAGGTGGGTCGGGTTCGCACCATTGCCCGGGGTTTCTTATTGCTGCAGGGAAGGTTTTGGTGGGACGGGTGGTGTAAAAATGGGGAAATTGGCTATGGAGCTCATTGGCAATGATGTGTTACTGTAAATAGTATAGTTAGATTAGATGGTTTCAATTTCTTGTTTTGGTTTTTTGTTTTGGAATGAGATTGGTGGGGAACCCAGAGAAGAAGGTGTGCTGCTGTGTTTTGGATTTTGTCTGAGATCAAATATATATATATGAAGTTTTCTCTAGAGTGTGGCTTGGATTTTTTTTTTTTTTTTTTTCTGAAACTGTGAATTTCATAACATAACAAAGCCTGAAAGCAATACATTTTCTATCAAATAATACAAGAATGAACCAAAACTTTGACACAGGCACCTCCTGCAAAAGCAAGACCGACGAAACGCCTAAATTAGGAATCAATCTGGGTCCAGGCAGTAGAGAATCCCAAACAGATCCCCGGCTCAAACTCGAGAAAACACATATTAAATCTTGACAGCTTCACGGTTGAGATACCAGCACCCGTCGGTGAACCGATGGATGACACAACCACGGCTACTGAGAACCACCACCGAGAAACCCAACAAACAACAACGAACCAAACCCCAAACTGTAATAACCCGCCCCAGTTAACCTGGTAACCATTTGCCTAAATACGTTACTCAAAATGTTAACCTCAAATTATATAGTAGCTGGTCGGAATCACTTATATTCTTTTTCAAATTTTGATTTCTAGCCGATGTGGGACTATGTTGCCCCATAATGGGCTCTCACACAAACCATGGAGACTTATTCTCCCACCACCAACACCCATCGGATCTGGAGAAACCAGATCGATACAGACTCGGATTGGAAGATCCAGCCGGTAAAGCCGGACAAACAGGCAAAAGAAAAAGACAAGAAAGAAACAGGGAAAAAAAAACCCTAACCCCAACACACCATTATTACCTCGCCGACAGCCACTTGTCGCCGGATTTGGGAAGACAAGGTGGAGGAGACATGATGATTCCAGCCCACAGGTCGTCGGCCGGAGTTCGGAGAATGGCTAAAATCCTCGATTGTGGCTTGGATTAATTGGCTAAAATCCTCACAGATTGGAGTGGAATGCCAAATCTGAGTCCTAAGAGATTACGTACCGGCCAATTTTATATTTGGGAATGCGCTCTCTGCTCTACAAGCAGTATCAAACGAGAAAATGACTTTATTAATGGACACAAGTTTAGAAAATAAAATTAATGCTCAGCATAATTAAGTCGAGATTAAATTATTTACACATCTGGTATAAACATTTTTTTTTCAAATCAATTATATTGTGTCACGTCGCCATGCATGTTTCATTAATCTGGACCATTGTTCAATATAATTGATTTGAAGTTAATAAATGGTTATACAAGGGCGGAGCTATGTTGGGGTTTGGGGGGGGTCGGGGCCCCCCCGGCGCCAACTCTCCGAGCGTCCGAGTTTTAAAATTTTTATTTTGTGTATACCTAAATTTGAATATTATTGATAATTATTCATGTATAAAACTACTTATAATCATAATAATTTTGGTTTGATTTGATAAAAAAAACCGGTTACTTTTACATTCTCATTTCTTAATTTCTTTCCTAAATAAAAATAAGCATGTGACAGTTGAAGTTGTAAGGTCACGTTTTTATTTGGCAAATTCCATGACAAAAATACATTGATTTGTATCACTTATTAGTGAGTTGTAGTATTTATTTTCCTTTCTAGAGTGTCTGTTTAGAAAGTGAATGGAAATCAAATATTATGTAATTGATAGGTAGGTTTTGTTAAGGAAATAGATTGGAAGAAAATCATGGCTTTGCTTGATTGTGGGAGTCTTTATAGAAAGAGGACCAACGGAATCGGTGGCTAAAAAATGTGGGAACATGGATCAGATTCGTGGCTCGAGCAACTCCAGTAAAGCTCTCACCGGTGCTTGAGCAACTTGACAGATTTCTTCTATCTATTTATATGCAGCTCATTTGTGATTTTTAGGTTACCAAACATATGAGTGCAGCCCCTCTCTTGCTCCAAAATTGGGAAATGTCTAAAGGAGATTTTTTTTTCTCTTGGAAAAAGATATGATCGTTTGATCATCAAACTTCCGGATTAATTCCAAGAGCATTCTCCATACTTTGTAACAGCTAATCAAAATGTTCTTCCGGTGGGTACCGATGGTAGATTCTATAGGTTGTTGGAAGGCTTGAGCGATTCAAGGCAGCGGCGGTCAAGCACCGGGTGCGGTAAACGAGTGATTCGGCAATCAGCCTTGGTCAATCGAGAGCGATTCTAGGTTGTAAGTATAGGTTTGTTTGTAACCGTACACTGAGTTATAATGCATAATTTCCTTCCTGTGGTTTTTACCTGTTTAAGGGGTTTTCCACGTATATCCTTGTGTTCATCGTTTATTGTTTTTCGATTCTTGTTATTTTGCTTGATTGAGTATTTAGATAGCGAAAAAAAAAATTTCAAAAGTCGCCTAAGAAAAAAAAAATGATTGGTATACTTTAACTTCATTAGACTAGAATCATTTCAATGTATAAATGTAATGTATTGAAAAACAAAAATTTTATGATATAATAAATATATGTTCCGATAAAAAATATATGTCTATAAAGCCGGTCCCTCCAGATTCAAAATCCTTGCTCCGCCACTCTATTTACACCGTCGGTATATATAATTTATTCTCAATTAAGCCTCATTGTAAGCGATCAACCATTAAGCTAGTCATTGTAGAGGGTGAGGTTGTTTTTTTCAATTCTTTTATAGTTTTTTGGTTTTTTTAAAAAAAAAAAAGGAGAATGCCAGCATTGCCAAGTAAATACGTACCTTGTAAGCTGTGAATTCGGATTTTTGTGAATACGGATGTAATTCCAAAACTATTTTTGTTGATGTCAAAATTTCAGTACATAAAAGTCTTATACACTGTACATGATACAAGCTTTTTATGCACTTGGATTTTGGCAACAACAAAAATAGTTTTAATATGATTCTCAAATTTCAAAAGATTGGAGTAACACTTCTTGCTTATTTTTTATAATAAAACAATAAATTGGAGTAAGAGAGAGAAACCATTATATAATTGGGTCCACAATAATGATATCCTTTTCAATAAAAAAACTACAATAATTTATACAAACAAAAGCTTGAAAACCTTCAACCGCTAAAATGTCATTACTAGTAGTGGGATCCTTCATGATAAGGTTTCCATTTCCCTTCGTTCTTTTCTGACAAGACTTTATTTCGTTTGAATTTTGAAGGAAGTTTTAATTAAAGTAGAATGTGAAGAGAGATAGATAGAGAATTGAGAGTAATTAATTAGGGAGAAAATTTATTGTGGACAATAAACAAGGAGAGGAGTTGGTTCTAAGAACCCGAAGTGAAGGGTCACAACTTTCTTTTATATAGGAATTTGAGGCATTGTTTCCACTAACAATTTTGCACTATAACTTAGGTTTTTTTGTCAAGTGGTTCATACTAACTCACTTCTTCCTCTCCAATTTTTTTTTTTCGAGGAAAAGATCATCCCAGTTACATTCAATCCTAGTTTTTTTCCGAGTAAAGGTTTAGGTGGTGAGTTACCTTGGGTATGAGCCTGTAAGGTAGACACATTCAAGTCTTTTAGAAGGAGTTTGCAAATATTCACCCGTGTAAAGCAAAATAAAACTTGCAATGATTTCAATTGACTATGCGTTTTTAATGTATGAAAAAAAAAAAACAAATTGATTGGAAATCTACGTAAATAGAGTATATAATTGTCACCAAAGAAATAGATGGTCAATGCCCGTTGCCCGACGATTTATTTCTAGCTCTTCTGTCTTGTGCATTTTAGACATTACTTTTCTATCAAGTTCTTACAAATATTCGATTAGCCTAGCTAATTTCTTCGCATGGATGAAAATATTGAAGTTACACAATAAACAATTTGGATTGTCAGGTGAAATTTTGGACAGTCACATTCTTTGATTCGTTAATCATAAGTTTTTAATCAGCATTATTAATCAGAAGCTATGGGATTCTTTTTTTCTCGGCAAAAGCTATGGGATTCTTGCGACTATACCTTCGGTAGTTCGGTGGGAAGCTATGGAGCACGGGTACCGGTACGCGGTACGGGTACGGTACGGGTACGGGTACGGGAAACGGCAAAACCCCAAAAAAGTAGGGTACGGGTACGGCAGGGGTACGACACATTTATTTTTTATTATGTTTTATAATTTTAATATGCTTGAGTTTTTATGAATAATGTATAACTCATGTATAATCATATCATTATATTAGTTATAATTTTTTTTTTATATTTCTTAATAAAATACAAATCTAAAAGAGACCAGGGGTTGAAGTGCAAACTTTCATATATTTAGGGACCAGATTGTTGCATATGTTAATGTCTAAGGACTGGAGTGTAATAACCCTTTAAATATACGTATGACTCTGAATTAGGGATCAGAACTTCACATAGCCGACTCTCCCTCTGACTCTCGCCGTCGACTCTCTCTGTGACTCTCGCCGTCGATCATCATCATCGTCCGATGTCTCTCTCTCTCGTCATCACCATCAATCATCATCTCGCCGTCGCCAAAGTCTCTCTTCTCCGTCCGACGTCTCTCTCTCTCGCAGTAGCAGTGGATCAGATCGACAGGTCTCTCTCCCTCTCTCTCCCTCTCTCTCTCTCTCTCTCTTCTTTGATCTTCTTCTTCTTTGTCTGCTTCTTCTTCTTCTTTGCGTACCCATCAGAGTATTTTGCGTACCCATGCCGTACCCTAAACATACGAACGTACCCGGTGCGTTTCCGGCGTACCCGGTGCGTTTCCGGCGTACCCAGTGCGTACCCGTACCCGTACCCGTACCAGGTACGTGTACGCCATTGTTTCTGGCGTACCCGTGCTTCATAGGTGGGAAGGCAATGGTTGAAAACTTGAAGCCCATGCTGCGCCTCCAAATACATGGATTATTTTGTTTATGTACCATCTTTCTCATCAAGTCAATATAAAGTTTTCAAAAATTTCTAACTTCAAATTTCCTCCACAGGTCTCTGCAAATCAAAGTGGCCGGGAGCGAAACGGCCGGGTCCCATCCGGGTCATACGAATACGTCCACGTGAACATTGCGGGCGGAACCCGGTACATAATCGAAACTTCCCTGCCCGGAGAATTTACAACAGCTAGACCAACACCAAAATACACTTCACTACTACAAACTTTCCCTCCAATATTTGTGGGAAAAGTAGAAGAACTCAAGCAAATAGTGAGACTCATGTCCAATGAGATCAAAGGATCATTGAAAAGCGTGGACATGCACATGCCCTGTGGAGGCGCCATGTGTACATGCAGGCTAAGTGGTTCGGGTCGTACAGGCGGACCACCAACGAGGTGGTGGAGAAAACGGGCTCGGGTTCAGATGCAGGGTCTGGGAAGAAGAGGTGGGTCGGGTTTGCGCCGGTGCCCGGGGTTTCTTATTGCTGCAGGGAAGGTTTTGGTGGGAAGGGTGGTGTAAAAATGGGGAAATTGGCTATGGAGTTTATTGGCAATGGTGCATGTGTTACTGTAAATAGCATAGTAGATTAGATGGTTTTCAATTTCTTGTTTTCTTTGGTTTGTTGTTTTGAAATGATTGGTGGGGAACCCACAGAAGAAGGTGTGCTGCTGTGTTTTTTTTGATATTTTGCCTGAGGTCAAACATATATACTCCGTATGAATTTTTCTCTAGGGTGTGGCTTCGATTGGGAAAAATTTTCAGTGCCGGGTGGTTATCATGTGGTGTTTGTTCGGCGCATCCGAGTGGTCCATTGCGTTTTTGAACGGTTTGGATTTAGAGAGAGAAAATGTTGGGATGAAAGAAGAGAGAGAATTTCAATCCGAGCCATCCAAAAATATATTGAAAGGCCCAGATGTACCGAGCGGGTACCACGTCGGATATGCCCACCCGAAACCGAAAAATTTCTAGATTAATCGGATTGGCTAAAATCCTCAGAGATTGGAATGGAATGCCAAATCTGAATCCTGAGAGATTACCGGCCAATTTTATATTTTGGGAATGCGCTCTCTGCTGTACAAGCAGTATCGCACGAGAAAATGACTATCTTAATGGACACAAGTTTAGTGAACTAAATTAATGCTCAGTATAATTAAGCCGAGATTAAATTATTTACAGCGTCGGTGTAAATATTTGTTTACTCTAAATTAATTACATTGAGCTACGTCGTTATGTTTTCTATTAAATGGGACCATTGTTTTGACGACGTAGCGTAATATAAATGATTTAGAGTAAATAAATGTTTACTGTAGGGAGGTATTCCCGAACAGATACATCTAGTTGCTGAACACGTGGTGTATAAGAACATGTGAAAGATTGAACAGGACTGATCACCGATCAGTACGTTGAAAGGCGATAAAAGGCCAGTAATATGAGAAGTCATTGGTATAAACTAACTGTTCGGCAGATAGAAATATTCTGATTACATTTGGACCAAGCTAAATGTGAAGTAGCTGGTTCAGGAAGACTGTTCGGCTACGATACAGCCAAACAAGGAAAGAGCTCTAATTAAAGAGCAAGAGCAGAGGAAATACTTTGGAAGATTCCAAAGTAGTCATGGATGAGATCTCAAGAATATATGATCTGAGAAAGATACCCAATGAGAATGGGATGATCGGCTTTTAATGGAAAAGAATCCTAAAATGACTCTTTAATAATGAATTGATAAGGAAAACGAAAATCCTTGATATCCAGGGTTTCCTATACAAAAAATGAATTCTAGGGCGACAGAAATGCTTGGGCAACAAGTATACGCAAATCTATAAATACGAGGTAAACCTAGAAGTGAAAGGTACGCAATAAGTTGCATTATTCGATACTTCCTACTGATAATTAGGGTTTCTCCACTAGTACGTGATACTAACTTTGCCATCGGAGGGCCTTTGCCACGAGAGGCAAAGGTGCACTCACCCCCTGTTTATTTTGTAGATTAAGGTTCCGACGACCAATTAGGATTCTGGTGAAAAGGCACGAATAAGCCGTTGCAATCCAAATTGATCCGAAGAATGAATTATTTTCACCCCCTACATTTACATCGTCGGTGTATATAATTTATTCTTAATTAAACCTCATTTTAAGCAATCAAACCAATAAGCTAGTCAATGTAGAGGATGAGGTTGGTTTTTTCTTCTTTTATAATTTTTTGGTTAAAAAGAAAAAAAGAGAATGCCAGCATTGCCAAGTAAATACGTACCTTGTAAGTTGTGAATTCAGATTTTTGTGAATAACTGTAATTCCAGATTCACGATCTCATGTTTTAAATGGATTGATTAGTGGGGAAAAACAGAAGGGTTGATTGTTCTCAATTTTCAAAAAGATTGGAGTTACAACTACTAAATTGCTATCAGCAGAGATAAGGAACCCGATCCTCGCAAAGATCCTACGTGGAAAGTTGTAAAGGGGCCCACTTCTGAATTTCTAATACTCCCTCCATTCCAAAATGATTGTCCGGTCCGTAAAACGAAGTGATAAAAATAATGCAATTTTTTCAAGAAAAAATTCAAACTTTTTTCACAAATTAAAAATACTCATTGATATCTAGTAAGTTGTTAAAAAACTTTTGATTTTTTCTTGCAAAAATTATATTATTTTTAACACCCCGTTTTGCAGACCGGACAAACATTTTGGGACGGAGGGAGTTAGAAAGATTTGCAGGAAACCACGCAAGAAAAAACGCGTTTGGGCCTCTTCTGGGTCCTACCAAAATCTAAAAAAATATCCATAAATTTTTTAATATTATTTTATAGGGCCATGTAAAAAATCAGCTCCAACGGACATCAGTAAGTATTATTTTTGGATTCGTAAGGCAAAACTGCTCAGTTCGCCCCTATAAATCCAAAAGTAATACTTACTAATGTCTGTTAGAGCTGATTTTTTATAGAACCCCATAAAATAATACTAAAAAATTTATGGATATTTTTTTAGATTTTTGTAGGATCCAGAATGGACCCAAACGTATTTTTTCTTGTGTGGTTCCATGCAAATTTTTCTTGCAGATTCTCTGTAGTTGGACTGTAGAGAGTCCCCGCAGTTACATTGTAGCCGTTCATATTTGCATTGAACGGTTCAGATTTTATAAAAGAAAGTTTTGTTTTAATCTCGACCGTTAAAAATACTATCCTACAGTTGCGATTATTCAAACTGCACCTCTGCAGTCCGAACATGGACTGCAGACAAGCCTAATTCATTTGAAAACAATAAATTGGAGTAAGAGAGAGAAAAGTCAATAATTGAGTTAACAATAATGATGATATCTGTTCAATAAAAAAAACTACTCCATTATACAAAACAAAAGATTGAAAACCTTCAAACGCTAAAATGTCATTACTAGTTGTAGTGGGATTTCTTCATGATAAGGTTTCCATTTCCCTTCCTTCATTTTTTACAAGACTCAGTTTGCTTTGGGTTTTGTGGGAGATTTTAATTAAAGGAGTAAGCGAAGAGAGATATTTCCTCCGTCTTTTTTTAAGTGTTTTGCTTCGTAATTTCAACTTATTAAAAAGACATCATTATTATACCTTTCACATTAACTTTTTCCTAAATTTTCCTTACTTACCCATCATCATTACACTTTTACTCACTTACTTTTCAAAATGGAATCTACTTTTAAGGATAAAATAGACAATGCACAAACTTTTATCCACTAACTTTACAAAATAAACACTTATTAAGAGACAGCCAAAAATAGAATACTGGACTCTAAATAAGGAACGGAATGAGCATATAGAGAATTGAGAGTAACAATTAATTAGGGAGAAAATTTATTAAGGACAGTGAAGAGAGGAGTTGGTTCTAAGAACCCGAAGTGAATGGTCACAACTATTTTTTTTATATAGGAATTTGAGGCCCCATTTTCACGAACAATTTTGCACTACAACTTAGATTCTTTTGTTAAGTTGTTCATCACAAAATTTGATTATTAACAAAAAATTACTAGTTTCAGTTATCCAAAGTTATTTATAAGGAGATTGCTAAGTTTGATTATATCTTTGTGAACCATATTTTGCACAACCTTCTGACTTTCTAAATGACATTCCTTAACATATTTTCATGAAAATTGTTGTAATTTTGTTCGTATTTGTTGGTTAACATGGTTTTCCATGTTATTTTCTAATATGTAATTTAACGAATCAAAAGATCAGCTTAGGTGAATGATAAACAAGTTGTGTCATTTTTAGGTCTTGATGAATGCTGAAGAACACAGAAACACTTTTGAATCCTCCCTTGGTTCATCACTCCTTTCTGAAATATCCTAACTTAATTCTTATCTGAAATGGGAAGTGAGCACAGTGATGAATGGTATTCTGGAGGAAATAGAAAAAAAAATTTGCACTCCTAGTTGTTTCGTTATGAACTAAAATACTAGGGGTTCCTATTAAGTGGTTGAAGAAGTTAGCACAGTGAGATGGGAAGCATTTGATGGAGATCTTTAAAAAGGAAAAATGGTTGGGCATGGAAACTAAATGGATAGTCATTGAATTTTGAAACATCTATTTTATTTTAAATAAAAAAAATAGTGCATGCATAAGATGTTTCGTTTTTTTTTTTTTTTTTACTTATTTTTAAAATTGTTACAAAGTTTAAAAGAACAAGGACTTAATTGAGCGGCATCATATTCCTAAACAAATTAAGTAAGAAGGAGTTGTGACTGAGCGCATGATAAGCCCTCAATAGTGTAAATAATAGGGCTTATCTCTCTCATTTTTGTTACACACTCGAGCACAACTTGCTTGATTTGAATGATATAGCGCGAAAGGTGTGTTTTTGTCGTTTTCAGGTAAATCGTGTGAATAAGGCGTTTTTGAAGGCCATGGATAGCCCCAAGTGTGTCCAAGTACCCAAGATCACGTGGCACTCCGCGACCGAGTCCCAAAAGTCATGAAAAGAAGCTTTGACGCATACTCGGGATGTCCAAGGGTCAAGGGAAGTGAGGGAGATGTGAAGATGTTACCCAAAGCAATTTATTTTCCGACCAACTGAGGGTAGAATCGTCATATCTTTTGATGCAAAAATTACTTTTGATCCAAACCACTTGGGTTAGAAAGTAGACTTAACAAGCTTTCCAACGGTTCGAAGGACACCCAAATCCGAGTTTGAGAGTGTCCGGAGCGAGCCCGCGAAGTTCAGCAAGTCAAAGGCAAAAATCTGTGAATAGTCCTATCGGTAGGTGAATAGTTCTACCGATAGGAAACCAATCCAGCGAGGCCACAACTTTGCTCCGAAGAACTCCTACCGGTAGGAGGTCAATCCCTACCGGTAGGAGCCCAGTCTGCAAATGTTTCAGTGGCAATTTTGCAATTATCTTGGATGGGGGCTATATATACTCTTTTTGCACGAAATTAGGGATATTCTTCACCTTCCCTTTCTCTCTCTACCTCCCTCCTTAGGTTTTGCCTCAATCCTCCATGGATTGAGCTTAGATTTCCATTTCCCGTGTAATCTCTTCAAGGATCATGTAAGTACTCTTAATTTCAATACATGTTTTAGTTGTTAATCTCGTTTTTTACCATGTTTCTAGCATTTCCTTCATCTTTCTTGCTTTGCTCATCTCTAACGGAGGGGTAGCCTCCTTGGCTTGGTCATGGGGTGATTTCTAACCCATGACTTGGGTAGTTTAATGACTTCTCTCATTTCTTGTACTTAATGTGGTTTGTGAATGGATTAAGTTCATTTTTATGTAACAAAACCTAGGGTTATTAACCTCTCTGATTATGTGTAGGCAATGACTCGATCTCTTGCCACATATAATGCTTGGAGCTATGTCGCTCTAAGTGTTTGCAAAAATGCCTCAAAGAACTTGTTAAGCTCTAATCTTTGGTCTAAACCTAGAGATGTTAACTTCTTTGATTGGGTGTAGACAAGTCTTTTGGCACACCCAATGCTTGGAACCATGGCTCTCTTTGTTTTCGATAAAATGTCCAAACGAGTTTTCATCCATTTCCAAACCCCCATTGTATGAGTTAAACTTGATTTCATGGTTAAATCATTCGAGTGAGATCAAATGACAATGACTCTCGCTTGAGTTATCGAAGAGAAGCATTGAACGACCTAAGTTATGGGCGGAATGAACCCCTAGACCTTGCCGCTTTTAGTTCCTAGTCAATCTTCGTTTTCAATTAAGTTAGGAGGTAGAGAGAATTCCACCACTCAAAAGTTGGTCGTCTCAACGCCAAATCTAAAGGTTGGCGGTCCTAGCGCTAAAAACCCTTCGTATAGCAAACCTTCCGGCCAAACTCCATTGGCTCCCTGTGGATTCGACCTCGGACTTCCGAATTTAATATGCTACAACCGACCTAGCCCTACGCTTGGGGTATTCTTATTGCATCACTTTAAGGTCGCAAGCAGCGCAAGGACGGAACTAGAATTTTAACCTAGCAGTGGCGAAATGTATATTAAAAAAATTTAGTGATAGCGAAATTATATAAGTTGGAAATAAATTTTTTTTATATATAATAATTGTATTTTTTAAAATTCTTGTCATGGCAGTCGCCGCTACTAAACCCTTCTCTGATCCCATCCTTGACTGAGCGGTCCCTTTTTGTCCGTGTCTACCAGTCCAAGCCCACCCCTTGTCAAGCTCATCCTACATAACCCCAGTTTTAGATAAATTATCGAAAATACCCCGCTCTTCCTCGACCTCTACCGTCCCCTCTGGAACTACGTCGTCGACAACTACACCGAGCATGAGACCCAGGGCCTCAACGACGACCTCCAAACCAGACTCCCTCTCCGGCGCCCCCAACTCCCTCCCCCCCGCCGCCACCTCCTCCAGCGGTACTATCGCTCCCTCTCCGCCGCAACGCCACCTAATCCTCGTCGTCAGCCCCCATCGTCTAGTCTAGATCGTTCGAAACTTTAGTTTCTGGTCCACGATCGCCGACGACGACCTCGAGGATGTCGACAATGACGGTGCTGATGATCGGGACGCTGACGCCGAGTCCATGTAAGATCCAATCATCCAAGTTCGCTGACGAGAACTTTGAAAAAACACTGGCGTCGGAGATCTGGTTTGATCTCTGGTCTCTGGTCCAAGTTCGCCCCCCTTACCTTGTACAGTAGGGCCTTTTTAAAGTTTTTTCTATTTGAGTTTTCATTCTCGTAAATTCCTTTTATTTCTTTTTCAAAGTCAGTTTGTTTTTTAATTTGAATTACAAATTTTGTAAGCTCTTAAAATATATGTGAATTCTTTATTTGGAGATGTGAATTTTGTCCCAAAATGCAGAATTCACATGTTTAAAAAAATAAAATTTGCAAATGGATGCGAATTCTGAAAATATGTACAAATTTTGGGGGTGTGAATTTGTAGATCATGCTATTTTGGGTTGTGAATTCTACAAATGGGAGTGAATTCTGGGGGTATGAATTCACACCCTAAAGAATTCACATCTCAAAAATTCACACATCTAAAAATTCTGTAAAAAGACAAAATAAAAATTATGTAAAAGAGCAAAATTGTAAAAGCATTTTTAAAAATGGTCTAAATGAGATAACACTTACAAAAGGGGATCAAAATGGAACCCAAACAAAAAAAATAGGACCGGTCAGAAATTTTCGAAAGTAAGAAAATGTGCCAAAAAATCTATGACCCAAATCCAAGATTGGTTAGAAATCAAATGAGGAAACACTCAATGAGACAAACCCCACCTAAAGAGCCAGAACTCCTATTGGGCCAAGTCTAGAAACTAAAAAAAAAATTCAAAACTAACCTTTTTGAAACAAACAGCCACCCTAACCCTCCAATCAACCAAAGCCGCCAAGCCACCACCGCAACAAAACTCCTCCAACTGTAGCCACCACACCGCCGGACCACATGCATCACCAACCAGCGGACCACCAAAACCAGCAGCCACCTGATAGGAGCCTCGGCCCATTGAAGAAGAACCGAGCTCGGTGAATCAGCGAACACCCCATCATGAAACGCCTCCATCTAGGGACGGATCCAGAAATATAGCCTACTGGGAGCACTTGTTAATCATAATAGCAAAAATTCATTTTTTTTAGTCAATCACAGTAAGATCATACAAAATTAAAGCATGCATTACTAACTACAAAAGTTTATAATGTGTACTTTAAGTTAAATTAGATAAAAATGAGCACAAAGTCTCAGACAAAAATTTTAAAATATATTTTAAATGACCATCGACAAGTTTTAGAATGATCGAGCTAGTTTTGTTAATGACTTTATTTTAAAATATTTCTTCTAGACGGTTAAAAATATAAAGAATCAAGAAAGAATATTTTCAAATAGACAACCAGCTTTTAAGGCAACAAACATAAATGCACCATATGATAAAATTCAGGCATAAAACGAATTCTATAAGTGTATTTTCGAGATATATGCAATTGTATATGTTTATATATATAGCACATTTTCATAATTATGTTAATTTATAAAAAATATATAAAAAGATATTTTAATTTCGAGTGGGGCTGAGCACGTGCCCCCTTGGATCCATCCCTGCCTCCACCCGACGAGCGCCGCAACGCCGATAGGCTAAAACCGGCAACATCCAGCAGCGCATATTGGCTGGCGGGAGCTCGCCGTAAAAGGAAGCAATTGGAGAGGGAAGGGAGACCTCCCCCAATATATAAGCATTAGAAAAAGAGACTACTAGGCTGGGGCAAAAGTTAATTTGTTGAGTTAGGTAAATGGATAAATTTTCTTTGAAACTATTTTCGTTTACTTACGTAAAATAAGTGCATGCACGAGTGGTTTAATTTCATTTCAGTATCATCTTCCTTTTGCCTGTTTTGAAGATCTATACTTGTTGATAGATATACTCATTTGTGCTAGGCTTATATGATGGTGAAAACTCTTGTTTTTTATACACATACGTCGTGCAGGATGCGAATGCGATTACAATTGTTGATTGATAAAGTGTGGGCGTGCCAAGACTTGTAGCGCCTAACTTTGGATGGTGATTGCCGTGAATCTTGACTTCTTACTCATAGATCGATTGCGTGTGATCCAAATGGTAAAGATCACAAGTTGGTTCATGATTTGCCACATGGTTGAAGATTTAGAATTTCCTAGTCGTATAAGAAATGAGACGTAAAACGTAAACTTTATTATGTCGGAATAACAAAGTTGAGTACAATGGAAAAGTAAAATCCAAATTACTTGATGAAGAAGTAAGTTGAATGGGGTTGAGTACAGGGTATTTTGATATGTCTACTTTGCTAAAAGTAGGAAAGTTTTTGAAGCGCTGAGCTTAATTGGTGCTAGACCCTTTTTTCTTCGTTGAAACTAGTATTTATAGGCAAATGCCAAGCTGATCCAGGTCTGAATGGTTCCTCCAACTTTCACCACAAGCTGCCAAGCGTCCCACGTTCCTAAATTATCTCCCCACTACGGCGGTTATGAGCAATTTGCAGATATTAAACTTGATCATGGGTTGATTTTTATAACTGCCCCACTTCCTCTTTTTGTGTAAATGCTTTAACATGAGGCCATTTGAGTGAGTAAAATAGCCTTTGAACTTGGAGGAAAATAACTGGGGAAAATGACGGCAAAGAATGTGTTTTGATAATTAATACCCACTAAGGATATCTTCAACATTAACAAATATTCTTAGCATATCCTTAGCGGATATTAATTATCAAAACACGTCTTGAGCCGTCATTTTCCCAAATAACTGCCTTTTGAGAACAATCAATTCTCCTTCGATTGTGGGCTCTGACTCTTGATCCAAATTGGCTTCATCTTCTATGGGCTCCTTTTGCATGCATACACAATTGGGCCTAAGAATATCACAAAACCACGTACCAACAAATCTTTTAATCCAGTAAACCTATGAGCTTGGCCCAATTCCTTTCACCGCTAGCCCGATCCGTGGTGTCAAAAACGGGTATAAACGGATGGGTAGCGTGTTAGTAAACGAATAATATTTTCCGTCTATGAAATATTATATTATTTTGTGTTATGGCATGAAGAATGGTTACAGAGGCCATCCGTACCAGTCGCATACTTTTCCTCCATGAGTATCACACATTCACACCACGCCCGAAGGAGGTTTTCAAATCAGGCGCATTTTACACCATCTGCTGCACTAGGAGCAATATAACTCTTGGCATGCCTTGCCCTTACTTCGCCTAAGGTAGGAATGTCACATGGGCGGATTTAGGTTAAATTGGATAAGTTATAAGTTGGTTGGGTTATTAATGGGTCATTGACCCATTTAGACCCAATAAGTTAGGAGTCCAATTATCTATACCCAACCCAACCCATTTATTTAAAATCAAACCCAACCAGCCCATTAATCCAATTAAAATTAAAAATGACTAAAATACCCATATAAACTGAAATGATCATATCACCATTGTACATTTAAATGACCAAATTACCCTTGCATACTAAAATTACCACAATACCCCTATATACTAAAATGACCAAATTACCTTTGCTTACTAAAATTAGTTAGAAATTTTTGGACTTAGCTGTTCAGAGTTTTGAGGTTTTTTTCCACTTGATTTTCTCTTCGAAATTGTTGGTGATTATTATGTCTAGATTGGGAAATGATTAATATGATTAATTATTGCTAATGGTGGGTTTGAATTGAAAAGTTAAGTAACTTATTTTTTTTTGTTTTTATTTGAATTTTTTTTTACATTTATTTGTTTTGCGTAAAACTTTTTTGACTTATTGATTTGTCTCAATAAGAGGAATCAAAAAAAGTAAAATTTTGATTGCAACTCATAATCGGGATCCGGTGGTCAAGGCCGCGAAGATCGTTAGAGTTTGATTGATTATTGAATTATGAAATGAAATTCGTGTGAAATGAAATGGAATCCGGATATTCGGGGTCTCTCTCTCTCTCGCAAACGAGGTTGCTGCAACAGAAGCGGGAGAAAAAGAAAGTAAGGACGAGAGAGAGAGATTCACGTGAAGAAGATAAATTTTAGGATGGAAGAATTCTAGTTTGTGTGGTGTATTTCGATCCTTTGTGTCTATAATTTGCCTCTATTTGCTTGATGTTATTTGCTGTAATCAAAAGTGAACTGTAGCCGGTGACGATGATGATATCTGCTTTTCATCCATTCTTTTTCTCGCTTTGTAAATGATTCGAGCTCAACACTCTAAATCATCGGTTTGTTTTGTATAAGCTCGGCTCGAACTGGACTCAGCTTGTTTACAAACAAACGAAGTTTGAGTTCGAATATTTGGTTCGTTTAGTGTACAAGTTCACTACAAAACTCGGCTCGACTTGGCTTGTATTGTAACTGGAATTCATAACATGAAACCGTTCAAAGAAAAAGGTTCGCGTAACATGTTCACTTTTGTTTTTTTCATTTATGTGGTAGTTCTATTTTTTTGTTGGGTAATGTTCATGACTCATTAGGCATTTAAGTTGATACAATTGAAACCCAATTAAGATCCAGTAATAAATGGATTAGATGGGTTTGGACCCATTCTAACCCAATTAATAAATGAGTTAGGTTGGGTCTATTTTTTAATAGATGGATTTGAGTTTCTTAATGGGTCTGGGTTCAATTTGTCATCTCTAGCCTAAGGCATGCACCAGGCAACCTTTTCATGCCAACTTGTGTGGGAGTTCTTTTCTCTCGCTTCTCAAGAAAAGTGCTAACAGTCACGCAAATCTACTCCAAGAGAAATTTTTCAGTGCCGGGTAGGTACCACATCACTCGGTTGATGTGGTGTCCAAGCAGGCACATCTGAGCCATCCAAAAGTATATTGGACAGCTTAGATGAAACAATCTTTTTCTCTCCAAATGCGAGCCGTCCAAAATTGAAATAGACGACCTGGATGCACCAAACGGACAATACGTGGTACCCGCTGGGCAATGAAAAATTTCTCCAGCAACACTGTCGAAACAACATATCAGCAAATACTCGTGATTATTTTGTGGGGGTGATTATGGCATGATTATTATTATTTTTTTTTTATAGTGTGCAGAGGTGCGGTGGTTTTCTGAATTTCTTGGCGAAAGAATAATACGTCAATAATTTCAAATAAGTTTGGGTATCAATACACAACTCACGAATATTAATACACTTTCACAAAAATCTAGACACCTTAATTTCTCGAATATCAATGAAACTTTTACCTAGGGGTGGTAAATGAGCGGGTTTGGGCCAAATTAGGTAAATTGTAAGTGGGTTGGGTCTTCAATGGGCTAATGACCCATTTAGACCGATTAATTATGAGTCTAGTTACCCATACCCAGCCCGACCCATTTATTTAAAAACAAACTCGACCCGCACATTAGCTCAATTACATACTACTATATACTAAAATTTAAAATGACTAAAATATCAATGTACACTAAAATAACTATATTATCCCTGTAAATTTAAATGACTAAAATATCCATGTACACTAAAATTAACATACTATCCCTCTACTACTTAAATGACCAAAACCTTGTACACTTAGGGTGGATTTGGCTTCATAAGTAAAATAGTAACTTATTTTTTGTCTTTATTCAATTTTTTTTTACATTTATTAATTTTGTGTTAAACTTTTGTGACTTATTGATTTGTCACAACGAGAGAAATCAGAAAAATATAAAATTTTGATTGAAACTCATAATGTTTAAAAAATAAATAAAGTAATATAAATTATCTTTTTAATTTATTTTTCATCTTTATTCAATTTGTACATCGCTCGATTTACTGTTGTTTTAGCTGCCGACTATGACAACTCAAGGGAGCTTGATCGTGACAACTCAAGGGAGCTTGGTCGTGAATTGGGAAATTATATCGATAGTCGATCGATCGAAAATTTGATCTATATCTTCTAGAACGCAAGCGACTATATCTTCTAGAACACACGATATAATCGAAAATTCGATTATATCGTGTGTTCTCTGTAATGCATCTCTTGAAAGCCATTTACATCTCTTTTTCATGTGTCCTTATTCTTCCTATATCGTGGGGTAGCTTTTGAGAATCTGTGGCTATAGGAGGGGCTTGATTAGTTTGGATCAAGAGATTGGTTGGACTAGTCAACATATGACTGGCAATGGTTTGCAGTAGTCTTTATATAAGATGGTGTTGGCTGCCTCTCTTTATCACATATGGCTGGAGAGGAATAAGCGAGTTTTTCAAGGCTCTCAGAGGGATGCTTTATCTCTTGTCTCAGTGGTGAAGACTGATATCAGGAGTTGTTTGAGTCTTTGGAGGAAGGTGAAACGCAGTGCCAAGAACCAAAGGTTGTGTGCTATGTGGAATATCTCTGAGGCTATTTTCTCCACCGTTTGATGACGGGTCTAAGTATTTTGTTGGTGATTATCTTTGTTTTGTTTGGGTGAGTAGTTGGTAGGCTTTGTTTTCTTGTTGTTGTTAGGGTAGGAGCATGTTCCTAGTGTTGTGCGGAAGTCGAACAAACAGACGGTGATTATGAATATTTGAATCGAAGAAAAATAGATGAGTGAAGCAAACCAAATTAATCAAACCAGACGTGAGAGAAGGAGAGAGAAATCAAATAAAAGGAGAGAGAGACACACAGATATACATGGTTCGGTCTTACTTTGGGATGTAAGCCTTGTCCACGGGTAGTCGATCGATGACTTCACTAATCAAATACGAATGCTCAAAGAGCTACAAAGAAGAAGTCTGCAGAACTCTCCTACCAAAAGCCAAAACAAGGAGGCAACTCTCTCAAACCCTAATCAAATACCTAATATTTGCTCTCACACCAATAAAGAGGCATAACAAGTGTATTTATACCAAAAGATAAGTTGCCTAACAAGTCATAACCATCTTGGGCTTTAAAGCCCCCTAAAAAACCCTAAAAACGAACTCCAAACGCTCAGATCCGTGTGCCCGCTGGTCCGGACCAGACCGCGGGCCAAAATAACAGATTGCTCCAGAAACGCGTAACAAGCACTGGTCCGGACTACCAAGATCTTGATCCGGACTAACCAAGCTGCGAACTCTGATTTTTTGGTTCGTAGTCCAATATCTTGCCAAGGTGGAGATTTGTAGTTTTTGGCTCGTTTTGGACGTCTTGGCCTCCGTGGTCCGGACCAAAGCCTTGGTGGTTCGGATCAGCGTGGACAGGACAGATTAGTATATAAGCATATTTTAGGGTTTTTTGCTTATTGTATTGCATTCACAGCAGCTTTTCTGTGAGAACAAAGCCTTGATGTTTGCTTTCACTTTGTTTGTGAGATCATTGATGAGGGGGATATTCTGTTAGAGAAGATTGGTACTGCGGACAATCCGACTGATATGATGACTAAGGTTGTCACTGGGGTCAAGTTCCAGCGTTGCGTGGACTTGATCCATATGCAGCAAATCTGAGCACCTTCGGGTGCATGCGCCGTAGGGCGCTCTGATGGCAGTCAGAGCACGTTTCGTTTGGGTATTCTGGTTATCTGGTTTTCTGGTCAGCATGTCTGATTTTTTGGTTCGTAGTCCAATATCTTGCCAAGGTGGAGATTTGTAGTTTTTGGCTCGTTTTGGACGTCTTGGCCTCTGTGGTCCGGACCAAAGCCTTGGTGGTCCGGACCAGTGTGGACAGGACAGATTAGTATATAAGCATATTTAGGGTTTTTTGCTTATTGTATTGCATTCACAGCAGCTTTTCTGTGAGAGGCAAAGAGAGGAACTCTGAGAGATCTCATCTGTAGCCCTTTGGGCATCTGATTACTTCCGTATAGTGAAACCCTCGATCGTCTGACTGCCCGTGGTGTAGGTATTCATTACCGAACCACGTATATCTCTGTGTTCTCTGTGATTGCTCTTCCTCTCTCTCTCTTTTCTGTGGTTTGTTCAATTACATAGCAAATAATCACGTCCGTTTCTGTGTTTGTTAACGCTTCCGCACAACACCTAGCCCCTTTTCCTTTTTCTTGGCTGTATGCTGTGTTCGGGGGTAGCTCCTCTGTTTTGTTATAAATTTTTACCTTACCCAAAAAAAAAAAAAAAAAACAAATCATCGAAATATTCTGGACTGCTGGTAATCCGATGGAATTTCTCCATGACTCTTTTGGGGTTTATTTTTTTATTTTGGGATTCTTTTAATCTATTAAAACTCTATGTCCAACTGATCGAAAATCGAACTTGGAGATTATGTGAATCTGCCCCACGTGCAGAGAGAGACAGAGAGAGAGAAGGAGGAGGAGGAGTGGATGAAGGTTTTTTGTTGTTGTCATGTTCATGATTTATTTGGTCATTTTAGTTGACCCAATTAAAACTTAATTAATAAATGGGTTAGATGGGTTGGACCCATTCTAACCCAACTAATAAATGGATTGGGTTGGGTCCATTTTTAGTGGATGGGTTTGGGTTGATTAATGAGTTTCGGTCCAATTTGTCACCCCTACAGTTTTACCTATTATCCTACACTATTTGGGCAGAGGTTAGAATAATCCTTTAGAAAATTCCCCTCCATAATGAGTTCTCCCGTATTACATAATCATCTCTTATCTACTCTTCTTTCTTATTTATCCAAAATCTTTATTCGCCTGACAAACGGGCCGTTACAGCAAGGCATGTTATGCTTCAATCCAAGCAGACTTCTAGACTGTTTGGGCTGGTAAGAAGATGTTATTACCTTTGTCACAGCATGCTTATGCTCGAATTATGAGAATGCACGTTTGATAGATTATGATTTAAGGTAGTCAGGTTTCTTAGAGTAATTTTTAAAATTTTAAAAATAATTTTTGACCACTTGCTATTTTTGTTTGTTGTTGGGTGAACAAATAGAGGATTGATAGGATACAATTTTTCCATCAGAGTGAACTTGGAAAGGAAATAAATGGCTCAAAACTGTGAATCTAAGCCTAAGTGATAAGCACCCAATATTGCCTATGAGGGTGCGCTAAATCCTTAGTTTAGTATAATTTTATAGTTAATCTAGTTGTTGTTCTTTTACTTTTACGCATAAGGGTATTTTCAAGTCATGACAGGTACATCGTCCAAATAAGCCGTCACTAACACCGTGGATAGCACTTGAGTGCAATCAAGCCCCAAACGCCAAAGCCATAAAGGCCCAGCGGTGATCCGACGACACGAACGGCCAAGGCAAGGATCAAAAATCAAGTACTGGAGCATAAGAGTTTGGTACCGGTTGATCTCAATATTTCCTATCGGTACCGAGATGGTTCAAGGAGCAGTTCAAGAGAGCTCGGTACCGGTACCGGTACCACTTAATTCACTCTATCAATACCGAGTGGGTCAGCGTCAGCAGATAGCGATCTCTGCATATACCGGTACCCTACAATCTTTCCTATCGGTACCGAGTAGCTTAGCACAACTCTTATCATTTTCGGTACCGATACCACTTTATCTTAGGTATCAGTACCGAGGGACTTCAAAGGAGGATTTTCAAGGCATTTTGGGAATATTCTGTGCGCAAGAATTGGGTGATGTCACATTGTAAAAATATAGATTGTATTGCATTTTTCTAGATCTAGACTAGATTTTGACTTACTTTTTGAATGTTCTTAGTGTTCTTCATTTTTCAGCTCTTAAACTTGCATTTTCTGCTTTAAGTAATTTGTTTTTTTGCTATTATCTCCTTCATTAAAGTTGTAGACAATCTTTCGATCTATCATATTATCTAGTTTATTTCAAGTTGTGTCATTTCAATATGTTAAGTAGATTTTTGCTTGCTTTTATCTCTCTAAATATGAGTGAGTAGTTTTTCAAAGTTAGGTCATGGGATGAATAGCACCTCATGGCTCAAGAAAAATTGCATTTTTGGCCGTAAAGCTTTAATCTTTGGTTCGAAAATTAATGTGTAGTTTGGATTTGTTTGTCAAATTGCTAATGTGTTAACCTTCTTGATCATGTGTAGGCAAAAGCATTGCCTACTTGCCACACATGATGCTTGGAGCTCTGTCGCTCGAGGTGTTTGCTAAATAAATTCTAGAGCTAGCTTGGTAATCGAACCATGTATCTTCCGGGTTAAGGTTTGAGAAACGTAATTTGACTTGAGTCGTGAATGTTAGTAATTCCTAGACCTAACCTGCCTTTTATTCTAGTTAATTCGCCGTTTAATTTAGTCTTTTAATTTCCACCGCATAAAGTAAAACAAAGTTGACTGTCTAAAGGCCAAAAACCTTGCTTACATCTACAAATCCATCCAAGCTGTATTAATTATTTCCTTGGATACGATCCCAGTCTTCCGGATTATTATGCTTCAAATGACGTATTTACCCTACGCTTGGGGTGATCATATTTCAATATATTGACGCAAATGAAGCACTGAGCCATTCATTTTAGTTTCACATTCACCTTGAGGGGGAAAATTTTACTGTTTCATTAAATTTTTAGCAATGGCGGCTCTAGGAATTTGTAGTATGATGTTCAGAAATTTCCTTAACTCTACTAACTGATCTGTTAACCAATAATGTGCGTACAATCTGAGCCATTCATTTCAGTTTCACGTTCACTTTTATGAAAAAATTTCATGTTTCATAACATTTTCGACAGTGGCGGCTCCAAAAGTTTGTAGTATGGTGTTCAGATATTACCTTAACTCTACTAGTTGATCTGTTAACAATAATATGTCTACAAATCACATATGTTAATATAAATAGCGCGGTCAAAAAATATAATCTCTATTCTAAAAAAATTAACTACAAGCAGAAATGGGAACATAAAAAAATATTTTCCTTGTTTGGTTTGCTTTTCAGAAAAAAAATTTCAACTCCAAAAATACTCATTACCCCTATTTCTAATCATTATTCTCATTTCTCTCTCCTATCTTCAATCATTATGCTCATTATTCTCTTTATCTCTCCACTCATTACTCATATATCCAATCGTTACCCTAATTTCTCTCTCCACTCATTCCTCAAAAACCAAACTCAAATTTTTTTAAAACATCATCCAAACAAGGGCATTTTATTTCTTAACAAAAATTTAATTCTTTTTAAAGTTTTATTGCTAGTAGACTGTGTTTCAAGAATTGAAGGGATAAAATTTTACAATTGTCTTATATGAATTCTCATATTTTGTGCCAACATTTAACAGGCGTATTAATCTACTAAAACGCTTTGAAAAAAATTGTATCGAGAATATTGGGGCTGACCTTCTAAAAAATATGTTGTTCTTTAGGATGATATGATTAGATTTTCTATTGTAGTCTTAAATTCGAAGAAATATTATTCAAGTTAACGAGGTTTGCAATGTAGTTGAATTCTTTTAAAACTTTGTCCGTAACTCTATAAGTTAACTACACAAAAAAAAAAAAAAAGAAAGTAGCTATTGTAATCAATGTGAAATTAACACATTTTAACCATCAACAATAATGATGGAGAGAGAACGCATATCATAATACTTACACCAATAGTTTCTTCTTTTTCTCTTTCTTTGTTCAATTTTTTTTATTATGATTATGAGCTTTATTTGAGATACTGTGTTAGGTGTTCAAATATGAATTACCTGAATTGGTGGACTGTAATTGGGTTGTGTTTGAGTGTTGAGTTGGTTTTGAGTTAAGTGTTCAATTCTTTTTAGGTTAGGTGTTTTTTTTGGCCAAAAGTTGAGAGGTACTCCGTAGTATTCCTCAAAAGATCCCTATAGGGAAAGGTTGGGAGTCCACAGATCGAACATTCCAACAGAAAGAGCGTATAAGTGCATAGATGCGCCACCCTACAAAATGAGAAGAAATCCCCTAAAGGAGGACAAACCCCCCAAAGGAGGGCATTATTAAAATAAATAACAAAATAAAAGAAGCACCACCGAGACATCCGACGCCACTCTTTCGCAACCACCTTGATAGACTCGTAACCACCACCTCTATTTCATCAAATAGGATCACATTGTTGGGAGGTGGTTGCCCAGCAAACCCGGCGTCAGGTCACAGATCTGAGAAGATGGAAACTAAGAATAGTGACGGACAACATCTTGCCTGCAACAACTGAAATCGAAGCCCGGAACATCGATGGAAAATGATCTAGCTGAAAAGTTCCCAATGGATGCTCGAACCTTAGTCGCGGTGCTTCGTCGTTTGTTGATATGTAAATATGAACACCTCAAGCGTAGGGCTAATACGTCGATAGAAACATAATAATTTGAAAGACCAGGTATCGTATCTAAGGACAAATTTAATTCTTTTGAAAGTTGTATTGCATAGTAGACTGTGTTTCAAGAATTGAAGGGATAAAATTTTACAATTGTCTTAAATGAATTCTCATATTTTGTGCCAACATTTAACAGGCGTATTAATCTATTAAAACGCTTTGAAAAAAATTGTATCAAGAAAATTGGGGCTGACTTTCTCAAAAATATGTTGTTCTTTAGGATGATATGATTATGTTAGGACCACAAGCCACGGTCTCTTTATGTTGGCAAATTTCAAGACAAAAACACATATTTATTTGTATCCCCATTTATCGAGTTATATTTTATTTATTTTATTTCTAGAGTGTCTGTTTAGGAAGTGGAAGGAAATCAAATCTTTATTTGTAATTGAGAGTGATTGAATGGAATGATCGCGTCTAAATCAAGTGGTCGGAGAGAGCTCAATTGGAATGGATTGACCGGGTATCAATTTGAGATCAATTGGTAAAACCTGCCTAAATGAGGCGGAAGTGGTGCACATGTTCGGCTAATACAAAAGGTAGTATTCTTTTGTATGCTATGGTAACAAAACAAAAGGAGCAGCAGGAAAAGAAAGAAAAAGGACGTGGTTCTAGTTCAGACAACATGAAGGGGTATTTTTACATTTGAGGCTTGGAGTTATTATTCAATCGTCACAGTCACAATGAAACTCCAAGAAGTATTCAGAACTTTATTTCTACAAACATAGACTTGTTCTTTGGTGGATTTCCAAAGGAGTGTGGAAGGCTTGTGGATTCAAGGCAGCGGCGGTCAAGCACTGGGTGTGGTAAACGTGGATTCGGCAAGTAGGTCTTAGGCTCGATTGTGAGGATTCAAATTGTAGGGTAAGATTACTTGTAACTACACAATGTTTATAGTGCTTGATTCCTTCCCGTGGTTTTTTTCCCGTTTAGGATTTTCCACGTATATCTTGGTGTTCTTACGTTTATTCCTTTCCGGTAATTGATTGGGTTGATATATTGATTGTGGGTTGATATTGAAAATAATTCAGAACATAGCAAATATTTATATACCTAGGCGATCTAGGATTTTTCAGATTAGATTTTCTATCGTAGTCTTAAACGATATTTAAACTATTTAAAACAAGCGGCTAGGTCTAGGGGGTCTTAAAACCCATAACTCAAGTTAATCAGCTTTTCTCTTTGAATTACTCAGTTTGAGATACGCATCAATGATTCTCAAACCGGAGGATTTAGCGTTAAAACCATTTTAAACTAGAAATGGAGTTTGAATACCGAGGGAGTTCTAGAATTCATTTAGCAAACACAAGGGATGACATAGCTCCAAGCATCATGTGTGGCAAGTAGCACGTTCTTGTCTACACATGATCAAAGAGGTTAACACCGCCAAGTTTTGATAGACAAAAATGAACTAACTTGATTTTCAAACTAACATGAAGATATATTGAGAGAAAAACATGATCAACCCAAGTCATGAAGTGTTATTCACCCCCGACCAAGCCTAATTAACTACTCACTCATGCTAGAAATGGAAAGAACAAAGCTAATTATGCAAAGCATATTTAACCAACGGAATCCAAAATAAACTAAAGATTAGTAAAGATCGAGAGCGTAGCTACAACTTTAATGAATGAGAAAATTACAAACTACAATTATCTAAGGGAGAAATTGCAAAAATTAACTAAGACGAATGAAGAACAATGCTAGAGTAAGCAACAAGTAACAAAATCTATTCTAGATCTCGAAAAACGTACTAGATATTTGTGAGGTATGAGGTATTTATACAAGCCCTCCTCTCTCTCGCAAAATATCTCAAAATGCACTAAAAAGCTGCCACATAGGCCTTTGGTATCGATACAAAGGGTTGTACCGAGCAGCTTTGATCTATTCCACTGGGCTGCCGTAGCTACTCGGTATCGATATAACACTTCTATTGTATCGATAACCAATGGCTATGACCCCACTAGATTCTGCTTGCAAATTGGTATAGATACAACCAAAATGGTGTATTGATACCACCATCATAATTGCTGATTCTTCAGCTTTTGGCCTCCGTCTTGGCATCCAACGGCCTCGGCCACCCGACGGCCCTTTGATTCTTCGTTTCTGGGCTTTGGCGGCTTCGTTCTTTGACACTTTGGGTCTTGGACACCTCCACGCTTGCTCCAAACTTCAAAACCATGCTTTATTCAATGGTTTACCTACAAAACAAAAGAAACTACCTTCTGTGCAATATCGCCAAAAAAGACATTTTATTCTAGATAAAAGCGGTAAACTAACGGACTTTAAGCACCAAGAACTAAGTTAAATTGGGTGCTTATCACATGGGATTGAGAGAGAAAACGATTCGACGGTAAAGGGAAGAGAACAAAAGGAGAGAGATCGGGGGGGTGGGGGGCAGATCGGAGGGGAAGGATCCATCCCCTCCCGCCGCCTGAGAAGGGGGGGAGGGGAAGGACTATTGGTGGCTAGGGTTTGGAGATTTTTAGAGAGAGAGCCTCGAAAGAAAGAGCAAGAGAGAGTTGTTGGCAAATGATTAGGTTAGGTGTTCAAGACTATTAGAATTTGGTGTTCATTGATATCTGAGTTGGATGTTCAAAGAAAGCTAAGCTCATACTCCCTCCGTCCCAAAATGATTGTCCGATCCGCAAAACGGAGCATTAAAAATAATGCAATTTTTTGAAGAAAAAATTCAAATTTTTTTTACAAATTAAAAATATTCATTGATATCTAGTAAGTTGTAAAAAAAAAATTAATTTTTTCTTGCAAAAATTGTATTATTTTCAACACTCCGTTTTGCGGACTGGACAAGCATTTTGGGACGGAGGGAGTAATTTTTACATGTATTCTAAAAAAAAAAAAAGTTTGTTTCAGTGTTCAATTGACCATTCAATAGTTGACCATTCAATGCTCTACATAATGCTCTACATAGAGCCGCCAATGATTTTCGACACAAATAAGGTTTCTTTTCATCCATCATGAATTTCGACTTTCTCTGTGGACCAAAAAAAAGTATTTTTACTATAAAAAAAAATTCAAAATTGTCATGATTGTATCTTTCACGTGTAAGCGTGTGAAATGACTGTGGAAGAAATAGCCCGATGCGCGCACAAGTTCCTATATTGCATTACCAATGCTCTACATAGAGCCGCCAGTGATTTTCAGAACAAATAAGGTTTCTTTTTGTCCATCATGAATTTCGACGAACTTTCTCTGTGGACCAAAGAAAAGTTTTTTTCCTAAAAAATTCAAAATTCAAAATTGTCATGATTGTGTCTTTTTTATGGTGCATTAAACTACCCGTGGACAAAATTAGAATCATTGATCTTTAATACAGAATTGAATCAAAACAACTTAAGTAGGGAGAATCCTTACATGTGCAGCCTCATTGGCATCCTTTGTGTCATCAACATCATCGTCGTCGTCAGCATCGGCATCCCAGGAAAAAATTTTACCACAAAATAAGGACTCAACTGAAACAAACAAATTAAAAAAGATACTAAGGTGATAAGTCCATAAGCTTACATCAGAATCTGCAGGGTTATCCTCATGATTCCTGAAAAAATCAAATCCAAATGTTAACAAAAGACAGAAAATGCAGAAGTAATATTCACCCAGTACCTATGTGAACATTGAACACAATTACGATAACAATTATGAGGATTAAAACTATGGGAGAAGAGGAAAAGTGAGGAGAAGTTGCATGATAAGAGTTTAAACTTTAGAAATTTAAATAGTGGAAGAAGAGAAAAAGTGGGGAGAATGAGGAAGTGGGGAGAGTGTGGACGTGGGTGGTTGGTTTTTTTGTTTATGTTTTGTTTTCGGATTTTTCCATTCATAATTGTCCTCTAAGTATTTGAACGTGGACGACGGGACGTGGGGTTTTTTCCGTTTAACCAATGGGTGGGACAGAACGTGGGGTTATTTTTGTTATTGTTTTTAATTGTTTTGCCTTTGGGTGGGACACGTGTAGAGTGGTGGCTTTTTTACTGTTTAAAAAAAATAGAAAATTCAGGAAATAAGGAATGGGGTTTGGAGGTTATTGAGGACATGAGGATTAAAATTATGGGAGAAGAGGAAAAGTGAGGGGAAGTTGCATGATAAGAGTTTAAACTTTAAAATTTTAAATAGTGGAAGAAGAGAAAGAGTAGGGAGAATGAGGAAGTGGGGAGAGTGTGGACGTACGTGGTTGGTTTTATTGTTTATGTTTTCGGGTTTTTCCTTTCATAATTGTCCTCTGAGTATTTGAAGTATTTGAACGTGGACGTGGGGTTTTTTCGTTTAACCAATGAGTGGGACAGGACGTGGGGTTATTTTTGTTATTGTTTTTAATTGTTTTTCCTTTGGGTGGGACACGTGTAGAGTGGTGGCTTTTTTACTATTTAAAAAAAATAGAAAATTCAAGAAATAAGGAATGGAGTTTGGAGGTTATTGAGGGCAAAATACATTTCTATAGGATTGATAATTAATACCTGTCAATGGCATTTTCAGTATTAATAAATATTCTCAGTATGTCCTTGACGGGTATTAATTATCAAAACACGTCATTGGCCGTCATTTTCCCAGCAATTCCACAACCATGTTGTGATCACCGTTTCTAAATCATTCAAACTTTGAAGATCGAAGAGCTTTAAAAGATAGGATCCGGCCACCAGCTCTTGGAATAAGTCTGGCAACCACTCCCATAAGGAGTGGACAATATGGATCCAAACAACTTGAAAATGATAGTAATAGCTTTTCGGGTCCAATTCTTATTTTTTGTTTATTCAAATTTTTGTCGCATTTGTCAGTTTTGTATCAAGTTATTGTGGATTCTTGATTCTTCTCGACGAGAGTAATCGAAAAAGTAATTTTTTTCAAGAAAATTGAGTAAAAGTCGGAGTTTTTACTTTTAAATTCGTCTCGTCGAGACGAATCAAAAAATTACAAAAGTTTGACGCAAAACTAATAAACACAATTTTGTTAGATTAAAGACAACTTCCCAAAAAAAAGAAAAAACAGCACAAAAGGCTAAGGAGACAAATCTGTCATGCATGACTTCAATTTCTCAAAGCAAATTAACCAACTCACATAGGCTCCGTTCTTCTTAAATTTTTGTTAATTTGCTATTGTTGTTTGTTTTTTTTTAATTTTTATTTAATTCAGGTTAGATTTTTTGGATTCATTATTCCCCTCAACAAGAAGAGTATAAAAAGTAAATTATTAGCAGAAGAAAAAAATATATATACACTAAAACAAGGAAAAAATACCAAACAATTGACATTTTTTTCTTTAGCATCATTTTATATAATTATAAAAAAACAACTTTGTCATACATTTTTATATTTTTCTAATAACTCTCGTCGAGTTGAACGATTAATCTAAAAAATTACAACGAAAAGCTAACCAAAAAATTATGAAAATTGAAAAATGCCAAAATAAATACCAAACTAAAAATTTAGGGGCAACGGACATGTATTTCTATGTGCGTGTTATGTGTTCACACCTTTTTTTTAAAAACAAAATGGAGAAGATTATACTAAAAACAGCCGAACGACACTCATATAACAAAGTTCATTACAAAATTTTGGACAAGGCCAAACTAACAATCTAAATATAAAACAAGAACACACAAAGCAGATGTCTTTCTCACTAACCCAGACATTAAGCCTAACGCAAACAGCGGCATTCACAATCTGTCATAGATACATACCTCGAATTAACAGTCTCAAAAAAGATTAAGTGCTAGCTAAAGATAAAAACTCAAACAATCAAATGGATTCCAACCAAGTATGATAGCACTAATGAACTTCCAAAAGTTATAGATTACACACTGAAGGGTAGTGGTCCCCTTCAATAAAATGAAATCAAGCCTCCGTAGTGAAATATGGACCAATATTTGTGAAGATAATAAGGGGTTTAAACTGGAGTAACTTAAATACTCGGTATTGATGGTGAATTTCTCGTGGTTAATGAATTTTTCTTTTAGCTTTTAGGGAATTTTTTTGAAAACTAAGTGTTGAAAAAATATGTATATAAACATGATTCAAAAGTTGAAAATTTTCAGAAATGGCCCCAAAAAAAAAAAAAAGAAGACAATCCGCTGAAGGCAAATAGGCTTTAAAAAAAATGAAAACAAACAAAAAAAGTACGTGTCTCTTGGCAGAATGCATGTAGCCTCATTATAAACAAGTAATAGCAATTTCATGAATTTTGGTAATTAACTTCAAAAGAAAGAAGAATAAAAAAGAGACTGATTTGGGAAGTTGACATAAACACCCATAAGACACAAACAAAATGGGAACGGATATTCACCAAATGGGAACTGATATAATACTAAATGGGAAAAATTTCCAGTCCCGGGTGGATACACGTAGGGCTACAAACGAGCCGAACCGATTCGAGCTTTACCGTGCTCAAGCTTGTTTATTAAGTTTTTAACGAATCCGAACTCACACTACAAGAAAAATTAAAATTGGTGACGAAAAAGTGGCGACGGAATTTAATTTCGTCACTAAATGAGTATATTTGGCGACGAAAAGATAAATTCGTCAATATTTTGATAACTTCTGTGACGAAATAATTTCGTCACCAATTATACCTGTTTAGCGACGAAAAAAATATTTTCGTCACCAAAGGTACCCATTTGGTGACGAAATACATTTTTTGTTGCCGAAAGCTTAAAAAAGGTGACGAAATTATTTTTCGTCGCCAAAGATAATCATTTGGTGACAAAAAATATATTTCGTCGCCAAATGAGAGCAATTTAGTTACGAAATATTTATTTCGTCACCAAATGCTTAACTTTGGTGACGAAATTATTTTTCGTCACCATTTTAACACTTTCAGCGACGAAAAATATATTTCGTCGTCAAATGGGCACCTTTCGTGACGAAATTTATGAATTGCGCTTTGTCACTAAATGTATTTCGGACGTAACTCTTTACTAAAAACTCCGATTGAGATAATTCAAATTGGGTTTGAACAATAACTCAATTGCCTACAACTTTCATGTTTATCAAATTTGCTAATTTTAATATTTAAAGGTTCCAAATTACATTCGAAATATATTTTCATGTTAAACATATGTGTTATATATTAGATATTTCAAATGTTTACTGAAAAGTGTGTGTGATGCAGTTGGTTGGAACTTGCACGAAAAACTCAGTGGACCCGGGTTCGAAACCCAGCAGGAGCAAGAAAGAATGATTTTTTTTCCCATATGAAAACATTTTTTGCAACGAAAAATTTCGTCACCGATGTGTCACATTGGTGACGAATTTTTTCGTCGCTAAAAGGAATAATTGATGACAAAAAATTTCGTCATCAAAAAGCACAATAAGCGAGAAAAAAAATTTCGTCACCAATTATTCACCTTTTGGTGACAAAATATTTCGTCATCAAAAAGCACTATAGGTGACGAAAAATAGATTTCGTCACTAGGTAGGAATCCTCGACAACCTTTAGTCGACAAATCTTTTTTCGTCACCTATATTATTTGTGACGAAAAACATACAATTTGTGACGATTTTCATTCGTCACCCAATTGAATTTTTCTTGTAGTGTCAGTGAAAACTTAACGAGTCAATTGAGCCGAGCGGGCCTTGGCTTGACTCAAACTCGAGCTTGTTCACGAGCCTTAACAGGCCAACGAAAATGTATGTATGTCCTCACATAGGCCTAGTCAACTAAAAATATTTTGATTGTAAAGGTATATATCTTTCATTTTCTTATACTCTACAAGAAAATAATCTCAATTTTAGAATATTAATAACATGTAATATGTTTTTGTAAGGATTCTACATCAGGGTATCAAAATTCTAATGTTAATTGTAGTAATTAACATAAAAAGTCTACTAAGTCTTGGTTTGCGAGCCAACTCGCCCCGAGCTTCTACAGACTTGTGTTTAGCTTGATAACGAAACAAGCCTAGAATTTGAGCTTGAGCTTGTTTATTTATGTCTCAAGTCAAGTTCGAACGAGCTTTTATCGAGCCGAATCTCTAGCGGCTCTGTTCGTTTGCAGCCCCAGTACCACGTGGTGTCCGCTCGACACATCAGCGCCGTCTATTACGTTTTTGGACAGCTCGGATTTGGAGGGGAAAAAAAAGGTGAGAGAACGTGTTAGGGTGATAGGAGAGAGAGGGTTTCAATCCGAGTCATCTTAAAATGTATTAGACGGCACAAATGTACCGAACGAGTACCAAATGGAATGTACCCACCCGTCTCCGAATACATCACCCCCAGTCTTAAAGCAAAGTCCTCTCACAGTTTCACAATCACACCTACTAGCGGGGTCCATCCGTCTCAATTTCCCACTATCTGTCTTATTTTTTATTACTGAAGGAATATTCAACATTGTGGAAACTAATAGTGGACCATTAAGGTCCAGTGGAGAAACTAAAACTAACAAAAGAATGACACACAAGACTTCCTATTACAGACAGTCCCATAACAAATCTTCCCTCACCATCCCCTTTCTCTTCAAATCCAAAGCTACTCTGTAAACAACAAAAAGAAAAGAAAAATGGCAGAGGGTGCTGTGTACGAACTTCTATCCAACTTCGCATTCTATCTCCAAGAAGAGTTGAACTTGTTGAGCGGAGTACGGGAAGACATCGAATACATAAGAGCCGAATTCGAGCGCATGACACATTTCCTCAGAGTTGCTGATGCTATAGAAGATAGAGACCCGATACTCAGAGTATGGGTGAAGCAAGTTCGAGAAGCTGCATATGACACTGCAGATGCTCTTGACATGTACATTCTTCGCCTCAGACATCATCATAGCTCTGGATTCTGCAAGTTTGTTCATAACGTTTCTTTCTTTATTATGACTTTAAAAGCTCGACACCAAATTGCTTCTGAAGTAAAAGGAATCAAGTCTAGAATCATCAGTATTTCTGAGGGACGTCAGCGATATAGTGACATATACGGCAAAATAGAGCAAGGCTCAAGCTCTACTCATTCAAATATCTCATGGTACGATTGTCGTGGCGATGCCCTTCTACTCCAAGAAGCTGACCTTGTGGGCATTGACAAGCCCAAATCACACTTGATTCAGTGGCTAGCGGATGAGGATCCTCGACTCAAGGTGCTTTCTGTAGTAGGAATGGGCGGATTGGGTAAAACCACCCTTACAAAAAAAGTCTACGATGACGCAACAGTGAGGAGGCACTTCCAGAACCATGCTTGGATCACCGTTTCTGAATCATTCAAGGTCGAAGAGCTTTTACAAGACATAATTCGAGTGCTCTTTGAAGAAGTTAGGCAACCACTCCCACGAGGAGTGGACAATATGGATGCAAATAGCTTGAAAGGCATAATTAATGCTTTTTTGCATCAAAAGAGGTATGTGCTTGTTTTCGATGATGTATGGAGTATTTATGCATGGCAAGTTTTAAGAATCGTACTTCCTGAATGCAAATGCGGTAGTCGAGTAATTCTGACAACAAGAAATGTAGATTTAGCATCTTTTGCTAGCGAAGAATATCACGGCATGGTGTATAATCTCGAGCCCTTGTCTCCCAAAGAGTCATGGGCCTTGTTTTGCTCAAAGACATTCAAGGAGAGTTTTTGTCCTTCATATTTGGAACATCTTTCAAGAGACATCTTGGGAAAATGCGAGGGGTTACCGCTTGCAATAGTGGCAATTAGTGGTCTGTTATCAACAAAAGAGAAGAGTGTGGGTGAGTGGGAGAGAATTTACCGTGGCCTTGGTGCGGAACTAGAAGGAAATGACAAACTCATGAGCATGACTAAGATACTGTTCCTCAGTTACTTTGATTTGCCTTACTATCTTAAGTTATGTTTCTTGTACTTGAGTATTTTTCCAGAAGATTGTCTCATTGATCACTGGAGATTAATTCGGTTGTGGGCTGCAGAAGGATTCATAGAAGTGAAAGAAGGAATGACAATAGAAGAAGTTGCTGAGGGCTACATCAATGAGCTAATGAACAGAAGTTTAGTTCAAGTGACAAAGGTCAGGGAAGATGGAAGGTTCAAAGCTTATCGGATCCACGACCTTTGGCGTGAAATGATAATTGCGAAGTCGAGAGAGCAAAACATTGTCACAATAGCGAGTGCAAGAGGCAGAGCGTGGCCTGAGAAATTGCGACGCCTCTCAGTCCACCATAATTTGGAAGACATTCAACAAAGCATTTGTTTCACACGCCTTCGTTCTTTGCTCGTGTTTAGCGCAACAGATTCATTGACCATGTTGTCAAAGGTTGCATCCTTAGGCAAGGGTGTAAGGCTACTCACGGTGTTAGACTTGAGAGGAGCACAATTGGAAACTTTCCCTTGTGAAATTGTGAAACTCCTTAATCTTACTTATCTAAGTTTGAGGGCAACAAATGTAAAAATGATCCCGAAATCGATTGGAAAACTCAAGAAGCTAGAAACATTGGATTTGAAACAAACGAATGTCACTGAGTTGCCTAATGAGATCTTGAAGCTCCAACATCTTCGCCATCTCTTGTTGTATCGCTGCAATGTCGACGCCCGTTGTTATCTTCCTTTTGACGCTCGAATTGGCTTCACAGCCCCGGCGGGAATAGGAAGTTTGTTGTACTTGCAGAAACTATGTGGTGTTCAAGCAAACCAAGGGAGTAATAGTGGCAGTGTGCTAAGAGAAGTGGGGAAGCTAATGCAATTGAGGAGATTGGTCATTTTAAGCCTACAGAAAAAAGATGGGACAGTGCTATGTTCATCCCTTGAGAAGCTAAACAACCTTCGCTCATTGGAAGTTTGTGCAATAGAAGAAGACGAGATCATTGAATTAGATTCTTTGTTTTGCACGCCTCAACTTCTTCAAGCACTCTATCTAAGAGGACGTTTGGAGAAGATACCGCACTGGATACCATCTCTTCACAACCTAAAAAAATTATTCTTAGGGTGGAGTAAGCTAAAAGATGTTGATCCACTTCAATCCCTTCAACATTTGCCCAACTTGCTTTACCTTCAACTTAGTGCTGCATATGAAGGAAATGGATTACTTTTCAAGGCTGCTGGGTTTCAAAAGCTTAAACAATTGTGGTTGGTTAACGTAGTAGGATTGAAATGGGTGAGAGTGGAGTCAAGCTCGATGCCTCTTCTTGAAGAGCTAGTTCTCCAAGACTGTAAATTGATGATGGAGTTGCCCTCAGGTGTTGAACATTTAGCCAATCTTAAATGTCTTCACTTGAGTGATATGTCTGAAACATTAATTTCGAGGTTGAATAGAGAATTACAAGGTGGGGAGTATTGGAAAATTGCACACGTCCCTAAGGTTTTCATCGGGGAGGACTCCACATCTGGTTATTGGATCGGTCGTTATCTATAGGGCGTGTTTGATTACCATTATATGTATGAGAGGATTGGTAATAAGGTAGGATTAGGATTGTGATTGGTAATGAGAAATGATTAGTAACTTAGTGTGTTTGTTTTGCACTAGATTAGAAGATAGGATTTTCATCTAACATGTTTGTTTTTCATGGGATAAGATTGGATTGAAAGTATCTATTTCCATATTTACCCTTATGAAAATTAATCACATCATGGGAATTTTCAGAGTTTTAACAATAATCTATGAGTTGCTTACCCATAAATTTTTTTTTACAGAGTTTACTCAATTCCTATCACTGTTATCATATACTCAGACAACTCAAAAAAAAAAAAAAAAAAAAACTCGAAATTATCAAAAAAATTAACTCAAGCCCACCTGAGAAATCACAAACCCCTAAATCACACAATTTCAAGAATTCTTTTTGGGTTTTTGAATCAACGACAAGAAATCACTATTTCCACCGATTAAATGAAGAAGTCTCTGGTCATAAATTCGTAGTTCTCATACCAGCAAAATTACCCGCATAGAAACCCAATTCTTGGTTCGAAAAATTCAAATCCAGTTGAGAGGCGTTGAAGTGGGTGTTATCAATTATTAAAGAGGAAGAAGAGGAGGAGGAGAGAGAGTGCCGTCCAGGTCAAAGAAGGAATGCCCCATCCATCTTCTCTCTTCTTTTTTCTCCCTCAGCGACGACTGGACTGCCAAAAAAGAGAGGGTATCTGTGTCTTTCCACTCCCGACACCTCCCCATGGTATGGGTAATCCCATTGAATTGGGGGATTCGTAATCCCCTTGGACAAAATTCTGTCAACAAAAACCAAACCAAACAACAAACAAAAAGGCCCCACGACCTTTCTAGTTTTATCCCCCCCTCCAGGAGGTTTGTCAAACACACCTACGGCAATGTGTGGTGAAAATAAAAATTATGGAACACGACGTGTGACAGTGCTTCAGGAGCATGATTATTCAAGTGTAGAGAGTGTGTTACTCAAACACTATTAGGCAGAGCCCACAACTTTTGTGAGAGAGAACAAATGCCTTGGGACTAAATTTTCTAAGGAGATGGAGAATGAGTTGACAATTATCGGAAGGGATTGCAAACCCAAACGATAGTCTTAAACGATTCAAATGTTAAACCTAACCTTTGCATATCATTGTTACGCGGTTGGGATGGATTCCAAACCCTAGACCTTTCCTCCATCGTTTTCAAACCTTTTAACTAATTGCTCTAGTTTAATTAGCTTACTCTAAGCAATCCAAATCAATCAATCTTTTCCCTTCCGAATTAATCTGAAAGTTAATCGAATTTTTAGTAACTTAGCCAATCTATCCCTGTGGATCGACACTCGGTCTTAACCACTATTCTACGGAGTAGTAGTTAACTCCAAGGTTTTATAAATATATTTTTGACACGGTACGACGCGGTCAAATTAATTTTGGCGCTGGTTGCATAAGTTCGATTCGTTTTTAGTTAGTTTATTGCTTTTTACTTTAATTTTGTTTGTTAGTTTTGGTACTCTTAGTTACAGGTTACAACGCGACAAAACGAGCGAAAATTACTGAGGAGCGGTGGAAAAGTGATATAAAGCGATTTTGTTGATCCACTGTGAGTTTTGTTCTTTTTTTTGGGCAACTTAGTGTCTGTGTTTGGAGTACCCCATTTTTTTAATCGAGGGATATTGAACTTGCATGCTTGGTCGTCGATCACAAGAACCTGAACTTGCACCGCCTTAGAAAAGAGACGTAGGTGTAACAGAAAGACTAACTTAGTCACAATGGCAGATGATGCTGATGGAGCACTTGTGGTACCTGCACTGCTGGCTCTGGGCTAAGGCCCAAGAGGCGTGGGCCTTAAGCCTCCAAAAATGTCAAAAAAATAGGGCCCCACTTATTTTTATGACCTAGCATATATGTGTTGTTTTAGGGCCAAATTTTAAACCCAGTAAGACATTTTATACTTAAGGCCCAATGGCCCGGGAAAATGGGACACAGAACGCAGGAAAAAAACAAAAGAAAAAAAAATAAAAAGAAGGAATAAAAGGTCACGGATCGGCAAAAATTCCTTGGGCCCTTCAAAATTATTCAGTGTGGTGGGTGCATGGATGCATTTTTTTTTTCTCTTTAAACACTACTACTCCAGTACTTCCCATTACAAACAAATACTACTCCTATATCGGAATTAAAATTATTCAATGTGATCAACTTTTTATTTGATTTTCGTTTACAATTGTCTCACTTTCGAAGATCATTTTAGGCCTTCAAAATCTCAGAGCCGGCTCTGGATACCTGACCCCTTCCCTCTCAACTCATTCTTCGCCCCCACGGCTTACACTACACCATTATGTATACGCTGCAATCGCGGCTAATCAATATGAGATTAAGCCCAGTACACTCCAAACACTCCCCATTCTTTCAATTAGTGCCGTCCGGGTCAAAGAAGGAATGCCCCATCCATCTTCTCTTTTCTTTTTTCTCCCTCGGCGACGACTGGACTGCCAAAAAGAGAGGGTATCTGTGTCGTTCCACTCCCAACAACTCCCCCGGTATGGGTAATTCCATTGAATTGGGGGATTCCCCTTGGACTAAATCCTGTCAACAAAAACCAAACCAAACAACAAACAAAAAGGCCCCACCACCTTCTAGTTCTATCCCCCTCCAAGAGGTTTGTCAACACACCTATATATAGTAGAACTGGAGGGGATGTACGTGCCCTTTATTAATGTACGTGCTCTTTATTCCTCTGTTTTTTTTTTTGGCGTTTGTGAGGGCTTGGAAAATTTGTTTGTGTAATCATGTTATGAATTAATTCAAATAACATAACACAAATATAACCAAAAAAAAAAAAAAACGAACAAAACACATAAATCAAAAAAGACAAGAAAGTAAGAAAAATGGTTAATGAAGTGCGATTAAGACTAGTTTTTACGTCACTCGAGGCCATCATCACTTCCAAGTTCTAAGTACCATAACACCCCAATTCATCTTCATAACAAATTCAGCCCCTTCTCGCTCCCATCACTTCACCTTGCACCACAAAATTACTGTTCTCGTAGCTTAACAAAAAGGGGAGAGATTATTCACTTTCCCATGGTATTGCTCCTGCCTCCAGCAGAAGTGAGTGGAGTGATTTTTCAGTGCTAAAAGCACCAAGTAGCGGTGCTCTAAGGCCCTTTTCCATATATAACAAAGAGATGGTGTAGATTGCAACACAAAGCATGTGGCTCCTACAGCAATGTGAGGTGAAAATAAAAATTCTGGAACATGACTTGTGACAATGCTCCAGGAGCATATGATTATTCAAGTGTAGAGAGTGTGTTACTCAAACACTATTAGGCAGAGGCCACAACTTTTGTGAGAGAGAACAAATGCCTTGGGACTAAATTTTCTAAGGAGATGGAGAATGAGAAATGACCTCAATTTCCCAAAGCAAATCAACCCACGCACAAGTCAAAACTAGAGGTATTTCTTTGCGCGTGTAGTGTGTTCACACACCTTTTTGTTTTTTTAATTTTAAATCATATGTGTGTTCACACACCTTAATTAAAGGGCGGTTCCCTTCAGTAAAAGGAAAATCATGTCTGTGCAGTGAAATCAAGTCTTTGGAAAAATCATTCTCCCTATGGAACCATCCTTGATGCTACTCTCTAGTTTTGGAGAAACCATGGGCCAGTCTATAAGCTTAGGCCTTGTTTTTTCCTAAATTATTAGTAGTCTGGTATTTTCTATGATAAATAGATGATGTGAGAAGCTCAGTAAGCAGAATGTCTGACGGAAATAAACAATCAACGGCAAGTAAAACTTCTGAGTCTTTTTTTTTTTTAAGAAAAATAGTAAAAAAGAGATTTTACTAAACAATTGTAATGCTTGCAAATAGTTGCAATGATTAAACGGAGCAAGAGAAAGCATCACAACGAGGGAATAACATCCCAACAAAGTTAGCAAAATGTCAACCAACCAACCCAAACACAACAAGAAGCACACTAGTATCATCAATATTCAATACTATAATACTATTCCTGACAAAGTAGCGGCTGTGGTGGCTGTTCGAGGGCAGCAGCAGGGGCGAGTTCCCCAGGTCTCGGTGGCGGATACGGTGACGATCTGCTGTGGTGAGGCATCTTTGACACTCTGGGGCAGCAACAGGGGCTGGTTCACTGGTTTCCCAGCAGGTTCTGGTGGTGATCCATGGGTGTTTTGGTGGTTCTTTGGATGACGGGTGCTGATTGTCTGATTTGGGCTTTTAGGCCTTTTTTATGTGCGGTATTTGTATCAATCTGAGTTTGTTAGACTCGCTCAGGGTGTTTGGGCTCCGGCCTTTTTAAGCGGGCTTTGGCCCAATTGAATGTCTTCAATTGGTTTCTTGCCAATCATAGGTTTAGGTTTCGAATTAGACAAATGATTGTTCTTTAAACATGATGTTATTTTCCTACTCCGATTATTCTTGCAAGATTAATGAAATTTTTTTGCTATTAAAAAAAAATCATCATGATCATCTTCTTGTTCAACTTCCTCTATCCATCATAGGGAGAAAAGTTGCCGTTCAAGGAAAATGAGGAATTAGAGGCTTTTGAATAAGAACAAAATCAAAACATTATGGTGCATAAATTAATCATTAACGTGAACGAAGCTGGAGACTCCTTCAGCATCCTTATAGTTGGTGTGTCCACGAAAACAATAAATTTGCCCAAATGGGCCTTGTACATGCATGTATATCTACCAATGAAAGAATCGTCCAACTACCCTTCTTCTCATTATCAGAAAATCATTTATGAGCCCATTGGACCTGAACCACTTTAAAAAATCCAACAAGTCAAGGGTGTTTTCAGTAACTAATAAGTTGTGAATCACAATATTTTGATTTTGTTAATTTGTGACAAAATTTATGTGAAATTTTCCGTCTCAACGAAAAGGATCGAAAAGTAAAAAAAATTATAATTTTTACAAAAATATTTTTGAAAATATCGAAGGAAAAGCTCAAAAGTTAGTGGAAGCACTCCCTCAGTCTTTTGGGTCTTTTTCGTCGTATTATATAAATTTTCTTTCAAATTTAGTTTATTTTTTTTATTTTTCCATTCTTGTCATCGAGATGAAAAATATGATGTAAAATAATTGTCCCTAATCCAGTAAAAATTGAGAGAGAATAACTAAAAAGACTGCATAAAATATGCAGAAAGTTTTTGTAGTGGGCCGGAGTATTAATTAACTATAACCTTGTGGGCCTGTTAAGTCCATAACCCCTTGAACCCACTTACTCAGAGACAAAGATAAGAAATAGGAAAAATGACGGCCAACGACGTGTTTTGATAAATAATATCTGCCAAGGACATTTTCAGCATTAACAAATATTCTAAGCTTGTCCTTGGCGGATATTAATTATCAAAATGTCCTTGGCGGATATTAATTATCAAAACACGTCCTGCGCCTTCATTTTCCCTAAGAAATATAGAGATCCCATACCCATTTGGGAAACAACCTGGTCAAATACCTGATCCGGGTCGCACCAGAGATTGCAGTAAATTCCAGGTGCACCAGTACGAAACGGAGGCTCGGCCACGTGGCACCATTCTGATTCAAATGCGTGGCATGGACAAATAGAATACGACGAACTTGCTGCATATATAGTACATGCATGTACGTACGGTCCAGCCACGTGATGTCGCTATGTGAAGCCAAGTGGAGCGGTCCCGTCTGAGAAGGGGATACTTTCAACGGTTGTCGGTACGGGCTGAACTCCAATCTAGCTCTATGTTCAGGCGGGGTAGGTGGTTGGTGATGTCACCCGGCAAGGGGAGAGCATGCTCTCCCTCCCAACTGGGCCCTCAAGGCAGGCATTCTCCTATATATATTTACCATGATAAACCTTAACAGGTATGCTTTCTTCTCCGACTAAATTCTATTTTCCTCTTCTCAAGTGAGAACTGACTTACTCATCGGAGTGACATTAACCGTGTGTTTCCTGTGCAAGTAAAGAGAGAAGGGGGCTAAACTTGGTATCAGAGCCATGTCTTCCATTCTAGCTTAAACCCTCTTCTGGGAACTTCTTTTCCAAAACTACTTCAAATCTTTTCTAAAAGAAAAAACTTGAAGCGTATGCTCTGTGGTTGCCTTCACAGGATCCTCCACATCAGAAACTTCATCAACTATTTTGGTTAAAAGAATTTTGTATCAGTGGGTTAAAGTACCTTGAGACTTTTGGCTATTGAGCAGTGTGTCTCGGTTTATCTATCCTAGTATACAAAATTTTATTAATCAAAGTTGGTTGAAAATTTATACGTTGAAAAAAGGAAAAAAGGTTTGTTGTACTGAGGGAAAGGAGAACCCAGAATTCAACTCTTAAAGATGAATCACCTGTTTACAACCCACTCCTCTGCTTCGTCATCCTTAGTCCCTTCATGTTCCTCTACCAGTAGAAATTCCTCATCTTCTTCTTCTAATCTTGAATATTTGTATGAGTTTGAATACCTACCTGATGATAGTAAGGTCCCTCTTACTGATCTCCCGTTCCTAAACCCTTATAATGCTTTTGTCAGACCTCAAACTTCTGTAAAAAAGACCGTCACCCAGCTTTTCTCCACAAAACGCCCAACCTCCGTAAAAGAGTATGTTCAAGCCTCTAAATTTGATCAGTGCTTCATAGCAGCAACTGAAGCTGAACAACTTTTACCTTTGGAAATCCCAGTTGATTTGCCTCGTCTTTGGCAACAACAAGGATTTACTCATCTTCACTTTGGAGCAATCCGACTTTCTGTCACTTTCCATGGTAGAAAAGGTTTGCCTGTTACGTCCAGACTTGCTCTGGTCGATACCAGGTTTCTACAGTATCAGCACGCATGCATCGCTACGGTCCAAACCACTCTAAATGCCGGAACTGTAATTTTTACCTTCTACCCCAATTTCAACATGCCATTAGCAGATCCTCATCTGCTATCCGCCTTGAAGGTCCAAGTCCAAATTGGTGGTGCCTCCCAAATCTCCTCCACATATGCCGCAACCCTTCATTACCAAATGGCCTACCGTCTCCAAAACCATGCCTTTGACATGTCCTTACCATCCTCCACAGATGAAGCCCTTTTCCTCACCATAAACGCACCTCACCAAGCTTCTTGTGTCCATGTACCCCGACAAATTTCCCGACCTGAGCTTCTCAAGCTTCTCCCAGAATCTTGGGTTACAGCTTATGAGAAAAACCAAAACAAGCCCATACCTGTCCAAACATCCAACCCAACTTTCATCACCAAACCTGATGGTACCGTGGAAATTACTTTTCCAAAAGAAACCTCTGCCTCATCTTCAACCCATCCTGTTATTTTTCCTTCGAGAATTAACATGTTTGTAGATGGTTCTAGACCTGGCCCTCCAATTAAATATTTTGAACCCAGTGGCCTTCCAGTCTTCTATTTCAAAAATCCAGAAACAGGTCATTGTTATTTTGATACCTGTAACTGTGATGATTGTCTAGAAGATAGTCTCCTAGAAGATGACGAGGATTTTGAAGAACCATGTCCCATATGTCCTTCTTCATCTCCCACTCCTTGTAAATCTCCACCTCTTCCTCAACCTCCATCTGATGAAGGTTCGTCGAGTCAACCGAGTGGATGTTTCATGTTCACCTCATCCCCTTCCTGGACAGAAGCAGATTTTCCTCCTTTGGAATTTCATAATTCCCAAGAAAGAACAATCCATCGGCATAAAATTCTAGACTCTACTACCATTCTCCCTGATGGTAGTACCAAAACAGTGTCAGCAGCAGAAGCAGCAATAAATTGGCAGTCAGCAAATTCTCTGGCCCAGAACAAAATTCTTCAGAGAATTGCTAACTCCCAGCAAAATTTGGAGAATACAGTTCATAAGAAGTTATCAACCCTGGAACTTCTTATCAGAGATTTGCAGCAGAAAATTCAGAATGTTCACCAGGAACTTCTCCAGATGGCCTATGCCAACCAAGCATTTTCAGCAGCCTTTTACCACAAGGATGCTGAAATGAAGCATCTCAAGAACCAGCTTCATTCTCTCCAAGCTCAGCAGAATTTTCAACAAAAAAGCCCATTTGATATGTTCACATCTTCTTCTCAACAAAGTTTGTTTGGGTATCCTCAAATGTCTCAACCCTTACCTATAAATCCTACTTCAGTATTTGGTGAGTCCAATATCTTTGGAAGCTCATCAGCTTTTCTTCCTCCACCAAAAAGACCATCTCCACCAAAACTTCCTTTCCTAAAACCCCAGATAAAACCTGTCCAGCCTTCAACAACTCCGACTCCACCAATTTCATCTCCACCATCTACATCGACATCTGCTCCAACTACCTCCACTCCCTCCAAACCATCTGACCCAAATTCCAAATCACCTCAGCTAATGGTTCAACCAACATCTAACCCTGCTAAAAATCCAATCTCCACTCTCCTACATACCTTAGCCACTATACCTGAACCAACCATCGAGTTTGATTCAGATACTGAATCTACAGACTCTATGCCCATTCCTCCTGTTTTCATGATGAACCCTGAAAACCAAGAAGAACATGTTGAAGATCCCATCATTGAAGAAGGTCCTGAGTTTGATACACCCCCTGAAAATTCCAACCTTTGATTCCTTCTCACATTCCAATATGCATACCCAAGGTTTCTCTTTTGACACCATTCCCCCATCAAAATGGTTGGATAAACTTTATGAGATTCATGCTTGGTGCACAGATGCTATGCTCTCTCCTAATGCTACACTCAGTGATGTTATTACTAAGTGTACAGCAAAATTTCTTGGCCGTCTTCGTCAATGGTTTTTAGCTCTCGGTGAATACCGACAGCTACAACTTAAACAGCTGCCAACACTTGATCAATTCATTTCAGTCCTGCAAACTGAGTTTCTTGGAGACCACAACAACACAAAGGAATTCGTTCGAGAAGAATATCTCAGCATGAAATGCTGTTCATTCAAAAGAAAAGATCTTGAGACTCACTATGATCGCATGTCTCAGAGATTTTATCTTCTCAACGGAATGGATGATGTCAATCTCAAGCAAGCTTTTCTCAATTCCCTTCCTGAACCATTGGGAAATGAAACAACAAGGCTCCTCCAGACAAAAGGATTGACGTTGAACTCAATCTCTCTTGGTGGTATTTACCAACACTCTTTGATTGCCTTGGAAAAACTGTGCAATCATCAGAAATTCCTCAGAACTCTTGAAGAACAGGGAAAACTTCTTGGCAAAGCTTGTGACCGATCTGACTTATCCATAAAGTGCAAAGACAAGAAGTGCACTTGCCGTCCTTCACATCAGAAGTCTAAACACTTTCAGAAATGGAAGTTTCAATCTCCTGGCAAGTTTTCAAAGTTTCCAAAATCTGGCAAGTTCCCACGCCGGAGAAAATGGAAATTTTTCAAGAAGAAAAAGTTCAGAGGGCAGCAAAAGTCTGATCGCTGCTACATATGCGGAAGGAAAGGGCACTATGCGAAACAGTGTCCCAACAAAGCAGCTAGAGACAAGATGATGAACTCTTTGACTCTCATTAATGATGATCTCGAAAATGCTGATGTCGAGTCCCTATTTTCCATCGAAGATGAAGCAACAGATGATGCCGTCCTGGCATTCACTTTTGATGATTCCTCTTCAGAATCAGATGATCTCTCTGATGAGTCTGATTCCTTCCCCTATGAAATCCAAACATTCGGTTTTCCAAATATCATGCTAGCTCAACCTTTGGCCAAGGTCCAGATCTTACTTGGAAAATATGAAAAACCTATACCAGTTATCGCTTTCTTTGATACTGGTGCAGCAGCCTCCATCCTCAACCCAGCAATTCTTCCCAGGTCCTACTGGCAGTCATGTTTTCGACCCTTTACAGCAGCCAATGGAGAAACTTTTGTCATCTCTCTCATTAGTAAGCCTATTATCATTCAACTCTTCCCTGGATACACCATAAAACACCAAGTCTATGGTTCTGATCTCCCAGGAAAAGATTTATTGTTAGGCTTTGATATTCTCCAAAATCTCAGCAAAGTTTCCTGGCTCAAAAAAGGTTTGAAATACAAAAACTATTTGTTACCCTGGACCACCCAACCAAATCTCTTTTCCATAGAAACTTTCTCCACCATTAAAGAAGCAATAATCCAAACTTCCTGTGCTGAATCCCATTCCCAGTTCCTCACCAAATGCTCTAACCCACTTTGGAAAAATCCAGAGTTCTTCATTTCTCTTCCCTTTAAGAAAAATGAAGACATTAATCCCACCAAAGCAACCCATCATGGAATGAACCCAGAACACTACCAGCTTGCTCTTCAAGAACTCCAGCAACTTCAATCAGAAGGTTTGATTGAGCCCACAACCTCTCAGTGGGCATGTGAAGCATTTTATGTCAACAAAAGAACAGAGCAGATAAGAGGAAAGCTTCGCCTGGTTATCAACTACCAGCCTCTTAATCATTTTTTGCAGGATAATAAGTTCCCTCTTCCTCGAAGAAGTGTTCTTTTTGCAAACCTGCCTAAAGCTCAGATTTTCTCAAAATTTGATTTAAAAGCAGGTTTCTGGCAACTTGGCATTCATCCCGATGATCGTCCCAAAACTGGATTCTGCATTCCAGATCACCACTTTCAGTGGACAGTCATGCCTTTTGGTCTCAAGACAGCTCCATCATTATTTCAAAAGGCCATGATTCGGGTATTTGCTCCTATATTATCCACAGCTCTTGTCTACATTGATGATATCTTACTCTTCTCCCCAGATATTGAATCCCATGCTGTCTTACTACAAATTTTCCATTCCCTTGTCCAAACCCATGGCATTATGCTCTCAGAAAAAAAGATGCTTTTGGCCCAACCAGAAATTGATTTTTTAGGGATGCATATCTCTAAAGGTCAATACACTCTCCAGCCTCATATAGCCTCCCAGCTTGACCACTTTTCAAATGAAAACCTCACAGTCAAACAAGTTCAGCAATTTCTAGGAATTGTTAACTATATGGCTGATTTCATCCCTAACCTTGCTCAATACCGTACCCCTCTCTCAGCTTTACTAAAGAAAATTCCTCCTCCCTGGTCAACCCACTGCACTAAAGCCGTCAAAGACCTCAAAACCTTAGCCAAAACCCTTCCACCATTAACCATACCTTCAGATGGGAAGAGAGTACTTCAGACAGATGCCTCTGATCTGTATTGGGGAGCAATTCTTTTGGAAGAAGATACAGAACAAAAGCGCAGAATTTGTGGTTACAAGAGTGGTGCTTTCTCTCCAGCAGAACTTCATTACCACTCCACTTACAAAGAAATTCTGGCAATCAAGAAGAGTATTGAAAAGTTTGAGTTTCATCTAATCGGTCATCATTTCCTCATTGAGACTGATATGATGAGCTTTCCCAACATGCTCAAGTTCAAACAGAAACACCTTCCAAAGGCACAGTTACTCAGATGGGCAAATTGGTTTTCCAATTGGAGTTTTGATGCTGTTCACATAAAAGGAAAAACAAATGTCCTCCCTGATTTTTTATCAAGGCTCAAAAAAGAAATCAACCAGTTTTCCAAACCAAAACCACATCCCTTTGTTCCTGGTTGTTTTCCCATGATTTCCTGTTTCCATCAGATCAATTTTCCTATCCACCTTCAGTGTCATCTTTTAGAGTTAACCCTCCTTTCTAGATGTGTTCAAATGTGTCAAAACCTTCAACATCTCTGTATTTTCAAGTATGGTCTTGATGAGTGTCCCATAAAAGGTCTACCTTTTCATCCCGTCTATCCTTTCCTTACCCCGTTTGAGATCTCTTACCATAATGTCTTTCATTTTAAGAAAGAAGCGTATCTCCTCTTATGGTATTTAGTTGATGTCTATACTATTAGCGTCTGTTTCAATAAGTCAGCTGTCTTGGTATACTTGGCACATGCAGCGTTCAGTCAGGTCCATCCTCCTGAAGATTACTTCCTGAAATTTCTCCTGCTCTTTGGAAGCATATCGTTCTGGCAACAGAAATTCAGAAGCACCCCCTGCAATCCAGATGAAGATCTTCAGTTTGCATTCTGGACAACTCGCAACAACAGGAGTTACCCTAATCCAGATGGTTCTATCACATGGCGAAAGGAATATCACACAATATTTCTTTCAACATATCCAGTGACTCAAGGATTGTGGATCAACAGTGGAAACTATCTTGTCATGACCCAAACAATGTGTTCTCTTAATGGATTGGCACTAACAGAGGTCCCCTCATCTCTCCTCCATTATGAGTCTGCAAATTGGAAATTCAATGATACTTATCCAGAAGAATGGCGCCAAAATATCCGCTATCTTTTAGATCAGTATCACCTCACAGACAGGACCGAAGACTTTTCTGGAAATAGTGAATCAGAGTAACACCAATATTTTCAAGCTAGCTGTCCCTTTGAGTACAATAAAGTTTCAGCCTTTTTCAGCAAGGGTGAAATTATTAGTGCTTACTATGCAGTGATGTAACTATTACCTTTTGTATTTACATTTACATGTCAATGGTGTAATAGTGTAATAATAGTTTGTCTCTGACATTATTGTCCGTAAGTCTTTAAAGCTATAGTTGTAGGCTATAGGCTAGGCTAAATAGTTTAATGCAATTATATTGTTGTACTGTATAATGTCGTATGCAGTGATGTAAGCAGATGCCTTGGCTGCCTATATATAGCTGAGCTTCTCCCCGTTGTAACTCAAGTTAGTCACATGATAGTGCAAGTTAATAATATTCTCTCTCTTTTGTGATCCTATCCTACTTCGTGTTTGTACCCACTTTGTGTCTGAAAACTTAGCTTCCAACATCAAAGTAAAGCAATCCATATTATTGTGAGAGAGGTTTAGTTGAGTAGAGTGAACACCACCGATCCACCACACAGTTTCAAAATTAATTAAGAATAACAGCTGAGATTTTTCTTTCACGATAGTTTAAAAATAGTATTATACTAAGTCAGCATTGAATTTCTTCGAAATTTTTCTGCCACAAAATCTTATAGCGAACGAGACGGAGGAAAGATACTTATTCATGGAGCATCCGTGAATAAATCATTTGCGGAGATGCCAAATCACAGTCGTTCATTTCGGCAATTCACAATCCAGATTTTAATGAAACTTTTCTGGGAAAGTTAAACTCTTTCTAACTCTTCCTCGAAAAAGTTTGTTTAAAATCTAAACTGTCCAATACACTTTGAACACGAGCAATTGAGACTCCGTAAAATCTTCTTCATGAAAAGCTCCGCAAATAACATTTTCTCCGATAAGGAAATGAATTCCACACACTGTTTGTTCAGTTGGGAGGAAGGCTGAATTGAAGTCCTTGGCCCCATGTCATTTATGTTACTATCTCCCTCTCTTTTCCCCCAAATATCTAGTAAATGGATCTTCTCTGGTCTAAAGGTTTGAATTGGACGAGACGATTCATATACGAATCGTCCATTTCTGCAATAACTGGTTGATTTTTTCATGGAAGAGTTTTTAAACAAATTCAAACCATTAATTATATCAATGCACGGTCCTAATCTAGACTGTCTTGTCCAGTCCAAAACATTTGAACCGGAAAGGATCCGAACTCCAATATCTACCTCTTTCTCACTCATCTGTCCGCTTGCCTTTCTCCTTCTTGTTTCCTTCACCCACGAGCAAAAATCACCTCCCAGCTCCTTAGTCCTCATATAGTGATCAACCCTTTTCGTTAAATAATTGGATATCCCTGCACCAGATTGCGGTCCTCGACTAATTTCGGGGCTCGAAAGTTAACGACCAAACAAAATTTTTAGCGACTCCAAAATTTGAAATATTTGGCCTCCGTGAAATTTCAACATGTCACCTCACAAGTCTAGGGAGAGTTTTCTTTTACGTTTGCGTTTGCTGTGCTGGCACTGACCAGGGAAATGGTCCGTGTATGAAGGTACTAGGGGAATGACCTACCATTTTAGGGGCTTTTCGTAACAGTTTTTTTAGTTATTTTTCTTATTTCATACTTAGATTTGAGTATAACTTTTACACATCACATTGTTAGGTTCGGGAAGAGGAATCAGCTGTCTTTTTGGGTCTTTTCTATGGTCTTGTACGAAGGTTTTCCAACTTTAGCTGATATTTTTATACTTTTTAAACTACTCTCGTCCAGAAAAAAGATATGATGTAACCTTTAAACTCAAATTTGATAAAGATTAAGAGAAAAAAAATTTTAAAAGGCAGATGAAAAAGCCACAAATTAAAAAGGTAGACCAAAGGGTATTACTCTAAAAGTGTTATACGATCGATGTAAAATGTTTTCTTGTAAAATAATTTTGGAGCAAATAATTTTCATGTAAAATAATTTTCAGTGTTTGGTTCACAAATGAATATACTATAATGAAATTCCGTTAGACCAAAAAAAAAGGAATATACTATAACAAAACATAACGGAAGAAATATGGTAAGAAAGAATAAGGGAGGAAGGGAAAGATAAAAATGAATTACTGGAAAATTTGAGAGGAAAATATTTTCATCCATGTAAGGTAAAACGTTTTACTTTAAAAAATATTTTACACTATTTTTTTCAACCAAACCATGGAAAATGAGTAAAATATTTTACTGAAAAACATTTTACATTGAAACAAACGGAGCCCTAATGTGTGGGGTTCAAAGTCGGACCTTGACTTGAGAAAGACTCTATTCTACATTTTTCGACGCATATAATCCTTTTTGGGTTAGTTTAATCAGTTATTACTCCCACAATTATGATCTAAAAAGTTGGCAATTTTGTCGATAAACCCTTGTTGCTTAGCGATTGAACTCTACTTGATATTTAATCTAAATCTTCGAAATACTTTTTTCCATTATTCCTGTCTATATTCTTTCTTGATTTTTATTGAATTAAAGTTCTACTATTGGATTATATTGAATTTTTTTTCGAAAATCATTGCTAGAAATATTATGTTTAGGTTGAATGTCATGGATCCGACTGGTCTATGTACAAGATCATCTGGACACAAAAAATTACCGACCCTATGAGGTACCCATATATAGTAATTAGTTTTTATGTGGCTAATTGGCCCATATATTTAGACACCGGGAGGAGCTCGGCATTGTAGTACCGAGATGAGCTGGGAACAAGATCCCTTATGGTTACTCTAGTTATGTTTGCTTTGAGCTATATAATATTCTTCTGTCATAATGTACATTTTGCTATTCTGATTAACAAGGCGCTCCACCTAGGCTTTATTTCTGGATCTGTTCCTAAGTATATGAATAGACATCCAATGAAAATATCTATTGACATAATTGATGGTTTGATGAGTTTTAAAAAATAAAAGATTCGAGTTATCCAATAAGAGTTCCAAATTTCAATTCGTTTGAATGGGTGGAAAGATTTTATTTTTCTAATCATTTAATTCTAAAGGGTCATAATTAAATTTTAACTCTAGGACTCTCGCTGATTAGTCCTAAGAAAGTCGTACAATCAAATATCTTAGAGCTAACCAACGAGAGTCCTAAAGTCAAAATTTAATTATGACCCTTTAGAATTAAATGATTAGAAAAATAAAATCTTCCTACCCATTCAAACGGATTAAAATTTGGAACACTTAATTTTTCAACCTACAGTTTATATATTAAAAAATTAAGTACTCTAATTTTAATCCGTTTAAACCGGTATGAAGATCATATTCCTCTAATCATTTAATCCTAAAGGGTCATAATTAATTTTTGGCTTTAGGGCTCTCGTTGGTTAGCCTTAAGATATTTGGTTGCACGGCTTTCTTAGGGCTAACCAACGAGAGTTCTAGAGTCAAAATTTAATTATGATCCTTTAGAATTAAATGATCAGAAAAATAAAATCTTCCCACCCATTCAAACTGATTGAAATTTGGAACAATTATTTTTTTTTGCTCAAGTTTCCCCCAAATCACGCTTTGCACTTTTTTTCTTTTTTCTATCCCTTGCAACTTAGAAAAACAAGTATTTATTTTAATTATAATAATGAAACTAAAAAATTTTGTCATAAAACACTGCATAAGGGCAAAAAAGTCATTTAACAGCTTTTTACATCAATCCCCCTTCTTTATACCCCCAATTACTCATTCATCCAAACCATATACTCCTATTTTATCCTTCATTTCTAATACCTCATCCAATCCAAGTACTATTTACTACTCCCTTCATAAACATCACATCAATGTGGGACATCCCTTATTAACTAATACCCCCTATTATCCAATCCTCCTTCTTAAATAATACCTCCAAACTTAATCCCGCATCTAAACGAGCCCTATAGGCCCTATACTTGTTAGAGCATCCGCATCATACTCTTTAGATTTTGGACCAAATTACATCTTAAAAATCCACTTTATTACTTTAGCTAGTCATTTTTACAATGTTCACTGCATCAGACTCTTTACTTTCACTATCTTCTTAATTAAATATTTGTATTTAGCAAAAAAATGATCAGAAAAATAACATCTTCGCACCAGTTCAAATGAATTGAAAAATAGATGACTTACTTTTTTATCCATATTTTTTAATATATTAATCATATTTTTTATATATTAAAAAATATGTTTAAAAATTAAGTGGTCCAATTTTCAATCTATTTGAATCTGTGTAAAGATCTTTTTTTTTTTTTATCATTTTATCATAAAAGGCCATAATAAATTTTTTGGCTCTAAGGCTTTTCAATGAACACCCTAAAAGAGCCTTAACTCATATGAGAACCCTACCGATATCGGATTGGGCTAATTTTTTAAAACCTATAAAAAAATATTTTAAGACTAACTTGCAGTTTGAATCATCTTTACTTTTTAAACCCCCCCCCCCTCAAACCCGGATTATCCCCCGGCCCCCCTCCCCCCTTAAAACACCTTCACTTTTTAAATTTTGTTTTTATTTAATTAATTTTATCTTATTTATTTAATTTCTACAAATACACCGGGTCAAAAATCTTGTTTTTTGATCATTTTATTTTAAATGGCCATAATGAATTTTTTGCTCTAAGACCTTTTAACAAACACCCTAAAACTCATTATTTAGTTTTAAGACTCTCTTAGGGTGTTCATTGAAAGGCTTTGGAGGCAAAAATTTATTACGACCATTTAGGATGAAATGATCAGAAAAATAATATCTTTACACCGATTCAAACAGATTGAAAATTGAAACATTTATTTTTTGTAACTATATTTTTATTAGACTTGAACCTAGAATTAGACTTCAACCATAGAGCAAATATATGGGGGGGTGGGGCCGGCCATATGGGGTGGGGAGAGAGGTTCTCATTTTTCTATAAATAGAACCCTTTGTGAAGCCATTCAATTCACACATTGAATCTCTCCAACTTTTCTCTCTAGAAACCTTGTGTTTGTTCTTTGTTCTTACTTTGTTCTTGGTATTATTGAGTTTCTTCTTAAGTTCTTCAAGAAACTCAACTCAAGACCGCCACCAAACCACCACCCGACCAGCCTCTCTATCCAAAAAATTTATTAGTTTAGTCAATATTTATTTTCGAGAGAAAAAGAAAGTCTTTTCTTTTCTCTTTCGAAGCTACCGTAAGAAGTCACTTCGTTCGATAGCCACATTCACCTTCCATAAGCTACCGTAACCTTCTGTTATATTTTATTTTTGTGTTTAAAAATGCATATTAAGTTAAAGTACTAAAAATAGCTAGTAAACTTATTCTACTAAAATTATTGGTCTAAAGCATAAGTTGTTTCTACTCCAAAGGTGTCCGTCCATGTGACACTATGTTTTATGATCGTTTTTACAACTGTGGAGTAACCTGAGGCTAACACACTAGAAAGTTTGTCAACAAGTCTGGCTTCGTACCGACTAAGGAAGGAATGGTGATTCTAACTGGACTCGTTCGACCATCCGACCTGGGACTTTTCTGGTTATTTCTATGTCAAACATAATCCACAAAATTTAGAATAATGATTTTCGGTGAAAATTTAGCATGGTTACTTACGCTTTCCTCACAGACTGTGTATTTGTCAAATTTTTTAGGAACGCCGCAGCGGAAAATTCGGGACGGAACAATGGATGCCTACAACTTTTCAATTTCAGATAGTTGGTCACCTGAGAATGATGTTCATAGTAAGGAGAGCGTCTCCCACAATAGTCGCGATCATACACTAGAATTTACCACCGACCAGGTTAGTTTTTACTGTTATTGTTTTGCATATTCGTTATTTATGTTAAGACTGGTTAATGTTGTATTTATACATATTCATTTTTTTTATATAGATTTTTGAAAGTAGAGAAGATATGTTAGCTTGGGCGCGGAGCGTTGGTCTAAAATATAGTATTGTGGTGGTTATTTTAAATTTTGCTAAGTTAAAAGGCGACAAATTGCCGAAGTGCATTCTTGGTTGTGAAAGAAGAGGAAAGTACGAACCGCCACGGTATCTGGTTGAAGGACAATCTTTGCAAAGAAACACTGGGACTAGAAAATGCGATTGTCCATTTCAACTTCAAGGTATTGCTTCGTTCTCCAAAATAATGTGGAATAATACCCCAAGCGTAGGGTTTAACACGTCAGTTGAAGCATAATAAACCGAAAATCCGGGATCGTACCCAAGGGAATAATTATATGGCTTGATCGGATTTGTAGATGCAAGTAAGGGCTTTCGGCTTTTAGACAGCCAACTTTGTTTTACTTTAAACGGTGGAAATAAAAGGGCTAAATTAAAAACGAATTAACTAGAGAAAAGATAGGCTAGGTCTAGAAATTATTAACACTCAAGACTCAAGCTAAATCACACTCTTCACCCAATTACACAATTTAAGATACTTGATAAAAGTTCTCAAATCGGAAGATAAAATGATTTGAGAACCAAGCTAGCTCTAGAATTCATTTGGCAAATACCTCGAGCGACAGAGCTCTAAGCATCATGTGTGGTGGGTAGGCGATGCTCCCACCTACACATGATCAAAGAGGTTAACACCTCGGTAATTTGACAAAAAAACCCGAACCCCACATCAATTTTCAAATCAAAGATCAAAGCTTTATTGGGTGCAAAATGCAATTTTCGCCCGAGCCATGAGATGCTAATCACCCCATGACCTAACCTTGGAAAACTACTCACCCATATCTAGTGAGATAGGAGCAAGTGAAAATCTACTTAACATAATTGAAATAACAAGACTAGAAGAAAATTAGAGATTAAGATAGATCGGGAGAAAAGAAACAACTTTAATTAAAGCAACAATATCAAAAACTAACAACTAAAGGCAGAAATTAAAGTATTTAAAATTGAAAAAATGAAGAACACTCAAGAACAATTTGAATTGCAATGAAATCTAATCTAGATCTAGAAAAATGTACTACTTGAATCTATCTACTTGTTTTTTTACAAAAATGACATAAGCTTTTATATCTTGAAGATCCGCGCCTGGAATATTCCCAAGATGCTCAGAAAATTCGCTCTTAAGTCCCTCGGCATCGATGGCAACGGCCTTAGAGTGCTCTACTATGGGGCTCGACATCGATGTAACACAATACATCCCATCGATGCCGAGGTGGTTAAAGGACTGGACCACTAAGGGGCTCGGCATCGATGGACCTTCTCCCTTGACATCGATGCCGAGCTCAATAGCTCGATGTTTGGCCGTCATCTTCTGCCTTGGCTGCCTGCCTCTTGCTCGGGCAAATCAGCTTCTGCTCGGGCAATGACATGCCTTACGCCTCGAAAACTCCCCTGTTTGGCGATTCACCTACAAAACAGAACTAAAACACTCTACAAGCAAACAACGTTATCAATAACTAATTGGTAATTAAATTAAACTAAAACTAGACATTAGCGCATCCTACATTACATTCTCGGGTGCTTATCAGGTATACCACAACATCCATACGGTATCAGGTGGGGTTTAGAGGTTATTAATGGTGTCCATAACCATGAAATAGCAAAACATATTGAGGGCCACAAGTACCCGTCAAGGCTAAAACCAATAGAGAAACAATTTGTGGTTGACATGGCCAACAGCACCACGCCTCGTGAGATTCTTAATATTTTGAAGCAAAAAGACCCGTCAAACACTACTTGAATCAAGAGCGTTTATAACACCATTTTTGCAAACAAAGCAGCCAAACTGAACGGTCTAACTCCTATTCAGTATGTCATACGTCAATTACTTAAGAAAGATTACCTCCATCAATTTCTTACAAATCCAGTTACTAACGAAATCACAGATATTATTTGGGTTCATCCTATGGGTCTAGAGCTATCTGTCAACTTTCCGTCCGTACTGATTATTGACGCCACATACAAGACCAATGAGTATCGAAAACCACTATTGGAGGTTGTGGGTATCACATCCACATGACGAACTTACTCGCTTATGTTCGCTTATCTTAGTATTGGAAGCGCTTCATCACGTTATGGAACTCGTTTATCAATTCATCTACACCTTCGTCTTTCGAACAGAAGTGGCAAGCCATGTGCGATGATTTTCGTCAGTTCCCGTATGTCATAACTTACCTGTGGCAAACATGGTTAAGGCCGTATAAAGAGCGATTTGTTTCAGCATGGACAGATACATGTATGCACCTCGAAAGCAATTCAAGTCAAAGGTATAATCGCTTTTTGACTTTACTATTAAAATTTTGTGCATTTCTCTACTACACTAAGGAATACTTTTTGATACTTTCCTATGTAAACACAATACATTATTCTATTACAGGGCAGAGTCTGCACATGTGAGGCTAAAGCTATATTTGGGGATATCATGTCATCGCTACAAACTTCTTTTGATAAAATAGAAAAGATGTTGAAAAATCAGTTCGGGAAAATTAAGAAGTCTTTCGAAAAATCATTGAACATTCCACGCCACAAACAATTACGTGACGACATTTTTGATCAGGTAAGGTGTTGCATTTCATTAGAGGCAATGGAGTTCATACATGATCAGCTAGAAACCGCTTTAGAAGTATCCCCCTGCATTGTTGGCTATTGCAACTGTACGATCAAAATCACACACGGATTGTCATGCATGCATGATCTTGCATATTATCGTTCTATTTCCACTCCAATTCCGCTATGGAGTATCCACGCTCATTGGACTAGGTTGTCTATGCACGCAACCGAGTTTAATGAGGAGGGAACACGACCTGACAGGACATCTCAGATCGTTGAGATATTAGATGAGATAGATCCACCTATGCGAGAGCATATCATAGACAGGATTATCGATATGGCAGATCCATCTCGTAGCACAGTTCGACCTCCATCGTACAACATAGAATATAGAGGTCGACCTACAGGTAGAGATGAGCAAAGTACACGTCGCATACCTTCTTTCTCAGAAGCATCCACTTCAGGATCAAGGACTGCAACATCGCGAGTGAGAGGGAGAGGGAGACGTGGAAGGGGTTCGGGGGTTCGCAACACTCAATTTATAGTTCCACCCATCCCTGATCGCTACATTCAGCGATTACCTCAAGCTTATCAGCGTTATATTTCCCACACTGTTGACGTGCTTGGTGATGGTCATTGTGGATTCAGGGCGATAGCTGCACTAATCGGGTATAGTGAAAATGATTGGAGTCGAGTACGAGAGGCGCTTATTGAAGAGATTCGACAAAATTATTATCTATACAGTGTGATTTATCCAGTACATGATTGGGCAAATCATCTACTAATTTTACTAAATTGGTTCGAGCCTACGGCACCAAAGGATCATTGGATGGAGGCTATGACTTTGGGAGTTGTCATCGCAACAAGGTACAACCTTGTACTGCATACATTTGATGAGGATGTTTACGGTTGTTTTACTCATTTGCCATTGAGGTCCCCTCCAATTCCAGTCGAATACCGTCGGGAAATTGCTATTGCCCGTGTTAACAACAATCACTTCGTGCAAGTTTTCTTAGAACCTCATTATCCTGTACCACCCATCCCAACATGATGGGAGGAGAATGCATCAAATGAAGCTAAAGGATGGGCAGCCAGTTATGGAACATGTTTGCAATTGTGGTACGAAGTAATGGGTATAAGCACGCCGGGAGCAGCATTTGGAGGAGATATTGATTAGAATTTGTGTTTTTATGTATTTTCATGTTTTGACAATATGTACTCAATTATAATAAAATGAAATTTTATTTCAATTTATTATTGTTCATTTCAAGTTATTTTTATTATTCATTGTTAAGACTAATTAATTAACTAATTAAAATAATATAAATTTATTAAGTATAAAGTTAATTTTAATTGAAAATAGAATTTGAGTTAACCAAAAAAAGAAGAAGAAGGGAGGTAAATGGGAAAAGAAACAAATAAAGAAAATAGAAAAGATTATTAAAAAAATAAAATAAAAAGATTCAAAGTGGAAGGAAAGAAAAGGAAATAAAGAGAAAAAAAACGAAGAAAAAAAAATCTAACAGAAAAGAAACAAAAGGAAATAAAGAGGAAAAAAAAAGGAAAAAAAAATCTAAATTGGGGGGGGGGAACCAGCCCTCATATTAAACGTTGGATGAACAGTACACATCTTACTGTTGCTGAAGGGGTTCATTGTTAAAACTAATATTTTATTTAGAAACGAGTGAACAGTGCCACGCTTCTCTTAAAGAGACACTATAGCAAACGTTAAATTGACCCAGCCAATGACGAGGCTGATAAACATGTATTTTTTGGGTAATGGCTCGTTAAAGTAACGTAAAGAACCAAGTAAAGAGCCTAGTACAGATGCTCTTACTCGCATTTTAGATTTTTCGTTATAGATATTTTTATTTTTTGCATAAAACACATAATATAAGATGTAAATTAAACATGTTTTGAGAACATGTAAGATTATCCTATCACCATCCCACTTTGATATCCGAAGATTGTGTGGTACTCTTTTTGTCCCAAAAAGTTGGTTCATCTTTCTTTATTTTTGTTCAATTTGACAAAAATTGAGTTATTTCATTTTCTACCCTTCAAATTAAAAAGCAAAAGTGGAGGGGAAAAAATGAAAGGACTCCAAAATGAATTTGAGTTTAAAAAGTAATCTTTGTTTTCAAAATAAGAGCTCTTTAATTAATTTGGAAATCCATTTATTTTCAAGCAGACCAATTTTTGGGACGGAAGGAACACCTCTAGAGTTGTAAATGAACCAAACTGTTCACGGGCGGTCTGAATCTCAATTCGTCATGGACTTGGCTCCTTAGCAAACGAGTCGAAGTGCCAAGTAACTTCAAACTTGGCTTGTTTACAAAAAGTTTACCTCGTTTAAATGTATCAATCGAACTCAAACAATTCGGTAATGAAGGAGCCAAGCTCAGCTAGTTTCGAACACGCTCGAACATTCAAAACTCGGCTTGTTTGTAGCCCTAAAATTTGTATGCGATTGTGATAAAGTAAAGAAATCCACCCGATTTGGTTACTGTTTATGATTTCAACGGTCCAGATATCCCCAGATCGTCCTCACATACTCCTTGTACTACCTAATTCGTACCTAACAAAGCAACATCAGAAAAAAAGCTAGAGAGAGAGAGAGAGAGAGAAGAGAGAGAAATTGAAATTGAAAACCTCTCCTCCCTTTTTCTCCCTCTACCCCGGATCGTAACCCACCCGAGTCGCCGCCGCGAGATGGAGGGAGTGGGGGCCCGGCTCGGCCGCTCGTCGACCCGGTACGGCCCGACGTCCACCGTATTCAACGGCCCCGTGAGGAAGTGGAAGAAGAAATGGGTGTCGCCGCCGTCGTCCAACAATAACAATAATGCGTCCTCGAATCACCACCACTCTCATCAATCTAGTACTAATAACAATAGTAACGGCTCTTCTCACCTCCTCCTTTACAAGTGGACCCCAATTTCCCAAAGCCAAAACGGCAACAGCAATGGCGACAAGAGCTCCCCCCAACACGCCGCCGCCGTAGAGGAGCCGCCCAGGCGTAAATTCAAGTATATTCCGGTATTTATCTTTCACTAGATGTCTCAATTTCATTGTGGTTTTTTCCATCTTAAATTTATTTCGTCTTCATATATCCAAAATTTATATATGTCCTGTCTATATGTATGCATACATGTGTTAAAGAATGTGGGCGTGTTTTTGGTTTTAGAGGATTGTGTGTATAGGTGTGGTGTTGTTATTGGGGGAAGAATAGCGGTGGTTGGCCGATCTGATGTTTAACAGTGGTTTAGGGTTTTTTCCCCTCTTAAACTGAAAACAGAAAGTCTGCGTACACAACTTTGAAACCGCGACTTCGGACAGAGCGGTGTGCGGAACAATTCGATACATGTGGACCCATGTGCATCCTAACGGTAGCTGTGTCTGGATATGTGTTTTAGAGTTCTGTGCGTAGCGTGTTGGATTTTTATTTTTTTGTGACGAGGATATCTGAAGCATGCTAATCCCTTGATGGGAAGCTTCGTACAGTGCCCTATTTTTATTTTTCTAAGAGTCAGAGTGGGATAATGTTTTTGACAAATTGAGCTGGTAAATGTGACAGTTAAGGGGATGATAATATTTACTTGAAGAACATAGTGGCTTTGGAGTCCTTAAATTGATCATATTGGGTCAATTTTGTAAAATTCTGTTAAGAGTAATGGAAATTTTCTAAACTGCAGAAGATAAGAGCAAAAAAACAAAAACAAAAAGTAAGGTTGCAGTAGTTTTGTCTCCCTGTGAATCTACTGGTGGTGATATCAGGGATTCTGATGGTGCTGATGATTGGAACTTCAATTGGTAAGGAACTTAGGTTTTAGGCTAATTATTTTTCTTGTCACCAAGTTGCAAATTTCAACATTGAGCCACCTGAATTGTCATGGATGTGGGGGTCTAAGGAGGGTTATGCAACTTGTTTGTGTCAAGTTTCTATCACGTCTGAGGTAAGTCTGGAGCAGGACTGCAGAAGCGGACGGATCATATTTGGAGTTTTTCTTACATTTTCACACAAAAATGAGGTTTATTTTGGTCCATGTTGCTACAATTGTTGGTTTGGTGGTGCTTTTGCTGCGTTTTACCTCGTTGATGGTACGCATACTAGTATTCATAGTCCTCAAGTGTAAGTGGTGCTAAAACCATTCATAGCCGTGTCACCACTTCAAATCTGGTGATTCATTGACATGGAACGGCGAGCATCTTGATGTAGTCTAGATCATAATATAAACCAACGCAATAGAGGTATAGCCCATCCATTGCGTAGAAGTATGGAAAATTCCAATGAAGAATGCAAATGGTGGAAGAAATTTTACACCTACTCGAAAAGGATCTCTTGATCTTGTTTCAGTATAAAGCCGATTAGAAACAATTAAACAGCTGATCTAGTTTCTAGACTAATATAAAACTGGTGAAACAACCGATTTTGAGTTCCCTTGGTTCGAAACAACTGATAGTTTGTTTTTACAGCTAAAGTTGTCTTGGATTGTTCATTGTTGCTTCTACATGGGTTGGTGTTGTATATTGCAACCATGTAGGATTTCTATTCTATTGCAAATTGAGAGTGGTGGAAAATGTGGTGCAAGTGATTGATGGGAACAATATTTTGCACCAAACAATTAGAAGCACTTCTTGAGGTCATAAGCTTGTACTCCGTCCGTCCCCATTTGTTGGTCTCAGTTACCACTTTTGATGTCCTAGAAAGATTGTCCTACTTCGAAACCTTTTTTTTTTTTTTTTGAACCGCTAATTCAAAACTAAATGAGCAATATTCAATGAATTTGCTCTTTACCCATCCCTTTTGAAATTAATAGTACTAACAAAGTAACAAAAGGTAATGATTAGAGGATAAAACAGGAAAAAGAAGTGATAAGACATGCAATGATTGTTTTCCCTTATTAATTTGGAGTCCTCAAAAGGAACCAATTGGGACTGAGGGAGTATGTATTTTCCCTTTATTATATTTCTATTCATGCTGAAAACCTTTGCTCTGTGGTTGAGAAACTAGATTATTTGTGATTTTGTAGAGGCTATAGTAGTGGAGTGGGTCATAGGAGCTGATATTTTGAGGAAATTGTAATTAATAGCTGTGAATAGATTGTCTTTGCCGGTATACATGAGTGTGATATGATACTAGTAGATCAATAATTGATAGCGGTACACAAGTTTGAGATAAGTCTTACAGTTATTTAACTGGTTGTACCTGGTGCAGAAGTCTTAAAGTTATTTTAGCATACTACTAGCTTGGGAATGGGGTTGGAGTATAACCTTGTAGACCTTTTTTTGTCCTTTATATTCCATCCACTAGTTGTTCACGAAATTTCTTCTGTAATTAAGTTCCTTCAACCTCCACCCACCCACGCCTCTATTTTTTTTTGTTTTTTTGGCTTCTGACTCACTTTTCAACAATGGTTGGAGTAGTCGTGGCGATCGATAGTGCCTGCGCCATGAAGGAGATCCTTCGAGTAGTTAGAAACAGCTTTCTGAATCTGAATATGATACCTTTGGTGGCTTTTCACTAAGTACTTTCATTGAGATAAAATGTTTGGCATGACCCTTCAAGAAATATTATCTGTTGCTTTTTAATCTTAATGGAGCATGTCAGGCCATCCACAGTGGTATAAGCAAAAATGATAACCAAAAGTTGACACATCAGCTTTTGATTATTCATTTAAGAGGTTGTTAAGCTTAACAATATTGAGGTTCACAATGGTCACTTCTAGTCCATAACCAAAATAAGGGGTCTACTACAATTTCACGCTCTCTCTCTCTCTCGCCCCCTCTGTTTACCTCCATTTACTTCCCTCTATTTAAGTTTTTTTTTTGGCAAAAATATATCGATTCCATACCTTAATTTTGGGGAAAAAATTGGTGACTTCCTTCTATCTAGCCTATTATAAAAAAAAAAATTTGGGGGGGAAAATAGAAACGGGAAAGAAGAGTGAAATACCTTAATCCGATGACTATGGGTTGAATTGTAGATGATCGAGAGATATGAGCTTCACTTTTGGAAAGAAAGAAAGAGAAATAGTTTGTGAGTGAAGTGAAGAAGATATAGAATAGGTGAAGAAGAGAAAAAGAAAATACCAGTTGAAACATGCGTATATACAAATTTTGAAACTAGTTAACTTATGTGGAGTGAGGTTCACAAATTTTGATTATTGAAAAAAATTGCTAGTTTGGGTTATCCAAAACCCAAAATTTGATTATTTTTAAAGATGTTGCTAAGTTTGATTATATCATTGTGAGCCATCTTTTATACCAATATTGTTAACTTTAAAAACAATTGGCTTTTGATTATACCACCGTGGATCGCCTCGTGGTCGTCAACTAGTCAAAGGTCTTTAATTACCCAATCTAGAAGGAAAGCCAAGGTATTAAGGAAAGAGGAGGAGAGGGCACATCTTGCAGGTTTTACTAGGAAAAAGACCAAGGCTTCAGTCACTTTCGGGAAAAATGCCCCCTTATTTAGGATTTTAGTCGTGTATATAAGACATCTTTGTGCATTTTTAATGCTGTTGGGGCCACCAGAAGCAGTATTTAAATGTCTACTTGTCTGAAGCACCAGAAAAAGAAAAGGTTGGGTTGTTGTAACATCATTGTCATTTTTAATGGTGGAAACTTTGTTCATGTTAGGTTAACATGTTGCTTGTGTGTCTAGTCCTCGAAAGTAATCCATTTTCTGTGAAGTTATCAATACCCAGGATAAAACGAATTACGACCTAGTGCCGAGCAGAGATTGTGATTCATATACACTATACTCTCACTGAACTTTAAGATAACACATCTAATGACATGGTTTAGAAGCTGTCGCTACATCATTTGATGATTTTTTGTTATGATTTGGTATCAGATTGCTGTGCTAGAAGAACAAAGAAATGAGGCTGAAGATGAAGCTAAAGCAAGTGATAAACCCGACATTAACAATGGTGTGGACGACAAACCTGACATTAATGATGTGCCTATGGAAGAATCTCAGGTGACTTGTGTTCTCATTGTTGCTTCCTTGCCTGTTGTTCTTCATTTGAGTTCGTAGTGAGAGCCTCCTCGATTCATAGAGTGAAAATCTAATACGTTCACCAACTTTGATAAGAGGACCTCAGGACACTCTTGTAGCTAAATAGAAAATGTTGGTCTGTTTACCTTGGAACAAAAAGTTGAACTTATTCTTGTAGTTGTGTGATGTTTGATACTTTTTTTTTCTCCATTCCCTTTTTTGTTTTTGCCTGAACAAGGACGGATTTTTTCCTCTTCCTTCGTGTTGCATGATTGTTTTCTTTTCTTTTCTTTTTCTACGCTTGAATGCCACAAGGCTAATTAATGTGGTAACTTTGTGATGCATGTTCTTCATTTCAGCCACCGGATGATACTCCATTGGCAAGGCAAGATCTGAATGTAAGCACTTTGGACCTAAGTCTAGGCTTGAAGGCCAGTGATGGTGACGCAGATTCTGATGAATAAGAAGATTAACAGTAAAGACACACTTCAATAGTAGCGCAGGGACATAATGGGATGAGTTTTTTAACATAATTTTGACTCAAAAGAGAACATCATTAGAAGTGGGCTATTGGTCTGTACCTGTAATACAAATGCGGGTTCTTCCTTCTGTTTTCTGTAACGTCTTCTTAGAGAAGGTGAATATTGAAGAGGATTATGTTTGTAAACTTCATTCTTCATTTGATGCTCCCTTTGTTGAGCCGATTGCGATTTGTATCGGATTCTTGTATTGAGAGAGAGAGACATTTATTTAATACTGTACCAATTGGATGGAGCAATGTTGGACTCGGATTTTTCTTGGCTTCTTAATACATTTTTTTCCCCTGTTAGTAGAACATTTTCTGCGGCTATCTAGTTGTGTGCTTACCATATCCAAGTATGCTGGTGTGAACCATGAAATTAATGCTCTCGTCTATAGATGAAAAGTATGTTCCCTTTTGGCATTTTGTTCCCGCATCTTCTTCTTACACCAAACGTCATTGCAAATCACCACCGTAACCGGTGGTATATTCAGGATCAGTGATGCACCCACGCGCTCTCTGTATCCGCGAGTGGGTGCATATTTAATAGGAGTGACAGGTACTTATTCAGAATATGGAGACTGCTAGAGGTACCGACCAAATGGCTACCGATGAGGTACTGACGGTCCTACAGGTCGCATTACGGGTCCCACAAGGATAATCCGATCCGTGAAATCTGAATGAAAAAATAAAAGATTGAATCGAGCACCTACACATATTAAATTGAGTTGATTTTTCAAGAGCTCGCTCGTTTTTTTTTTTAAAATTATTGAACGGTTCGGATCATCCGTGCGGGACCCATAGTGGGCTCCGCAGGGCCATCAGTACTCTATCGGTAACCATTTAGTCGGTACTCTATCATTTCGCTTCAGAATATAGCCCTGATTCAATTAGGGTTCTTTGATGCTGCTATAGACTGCAAGGAAGAATGTTTCACTTGTTTACTTCACATCATGGAAACATGAGGGATCTTTCTTTTTTTTTTGGCTAAGCTTGATACAAGAGGAAGGGAAAAAGAGAAAAACATGTGGGATCGAAGTGAGGCAAAGCGCAGTCTTAGAGACCATAAATACTTTCGAGCCAATCTTTAGGCACAAATAGCATACAAAGAGTAAGTGGAACAATCACAAATTCGAACACAACAATAAAAACCCAATAAGCACAGGGTAAGCACTAAAACATACAACCAAGAACTTGATTTTTGGAGAGGCAACGCCACAAAATGGCCATATAACCAAAACACTATTCGAGTCCTTGAGAGTTTTTTCGTCATCATTCCTTGGCAACAACAGCTTCTCCCTCGGAATAGTAATCATGCCTGAAATTATTGACAAGGGAAATATTGGCACATTGTTGATACTGCCGATCGCCATAACGAAGATGTCGAAAATCTCCACAAGAAATTCAACAAGCTATAAATCCCCAAAACAACCTTTAGTGTTTTGATTGAACTTGGGATTGTACTTACCATGAAGCTGGAAATGGGGTACCCTATTGTTCACTATGGGGGAAAAGAAATGCCCCATACTTACTTTGGTACTATTGGATAGCTTGATGCATTGTTGGCCTGTTGGGCCCATTTTCTGACAACTTAAGCTTTTCTCATTGACTTTATAAGGTTTTGGTTTCAAGTATCTCTATCTGCAATTGTTCCTCACTTGCATTCTGCTCCTTCTCTACCTATGTCTGTTGGATAGCTTTATATACATTGTTCACCCATTTCCAAAACGGTTTAATGCTTTTGGGCCAATTGGTCACTTATCATCACCTTTCAATTTCCTTTGGTTTTATCTTTAAACTGAAAGTGCAGTTTTGATTGTCTAGCAAGATTAAAACTAGCCATTAATCAGGAAAGCAAATGTCCCTTTACTACCAAGTTAGTTGAATGGGTGTCTAATCATTACCAAAATTCAACAACTGACAAAGTCACACGAATTTCAAGCCAACTTACTGAATTTTCCTTGAAAGTTGGTAGATGCCTGTTGCAGCCATTGCAACGTTTACACTGAAAAGATTCCAATTTTTCTGCAGCCAAAATGATATAAACTCGAAGAATTAGCATTATCCACAAACTTATATGAAGGCAGAAAGATCAAATGCGGTTATATTTATCCACTTTTCTTGGCCATCCGCCATGATCTAAACAGCCGACGGTTTTACAAGTAGAAGATCTTCATCTTCTTCATTTTTAAATATGGAGAACAAAAGTCAGAAGAAAGTGTTAAATGCACTCAATTCTCACGTGTAAGTATTCACGATTATCTAGGATATTTTTGTCCATAACTTCTAAACCAAAGATGGATAAAATAGAAGAACCAAAGGAGGGGTTTCAGAAAGCTATTTAGAGAGGGAGGGCAGCAAAATTGGCAAATTAACCAGTTTTAGGTAAGTCCTGGACATTTCAAGTTTTAGCAAATAAGAAGGCAAATTAGATAAGGATAAGCTGATTTTAGATTTTAGATTTGTCGACAAAATTATTTTGTGCTTGAATAGAGGAAACCATTTGAGCAATGCAATGGCTATACAGTAGTCTTTAAGAAGATAATAGAGATAACAAATCATAGTTCTCCCACTAAATCAGAAATTGTGTTTCCTTAAGTTGAAAGACCACGAAAAACATGATCACCATAAACAGAGTAATTCAGGCCATGTTTTAAGAATGAAAAACTGGAGGGATTTTCTTCTGTAAAGAAAAACAAATGATAGAGTAGCCATATAAACAAATTCCACATCTTCATTGTTTCCTATCTTTTCCTTTACTTTTCTCTTTGCCTCCATAAATCTCTCCTTTCACCTCAATCCTTGATCCAAGCAAAGCATAAATATCTAAACAGCAAGGATGGAACTACAAGACTCATAGATATCATATCAAAAAAATCTCAACTCTAGTGCTTGAGCACTTGTTAATGACCAAACTTACCGGATTGATCACCATGCTGTATCGTGACCAGATGAGTCCAGTAGCCGTGACGGCTGTACAACATATCACAAAGAGTAGAAAAACAAAGTAAACTTTATTTCTAAAGGAGGAAGAAAGACGCCCGAACTGGTAAAATATTTATGAAACACAAATGCCCTTATATGTATATATGCAACTGGAATATAAGTGTTGGCCTTGTGTGCTTGAATCAAAGGTTAAAAATTTGAATTTGAAATAATCACCAAACATTTCGTACCAACTTGCTGAGGATAAGAAACTTTTTCTGGTGGTTTGGAGGAGTCGGCAAGGTTGGCAATGCTGATGCCCCACTTAAAAGTCGGTGCCCAAAAGTGAACTGCAACAGCACAACGGTTATAAGTGCATAGTGAATAACTGCCAACACAGAATATAGATATTGAGTATCGAGCATTGACAGTGACAGTGACACCAAGAGAACACAGTAAAGAAACAGAAGAAAAGCAGCAGAAGCAACAACAACAATAGAACCCATGTAGTCCCCAATCATTGGGGGTATGAGTGGGGAGGATTGGAGACAGACCTAACCTTTGGCAATATGCACAAAGTGGCTGCTCTCAATTGACCTCAATTCGAAGAAAAGCACGACAGTTTAAGCTGTTGCCCAGTTGACCTCAATTCAAAGCAAGGCACTTACGAAAGCCATGTACAAAAGACTTTCCAGGGTATTCTGAAATAGATGAATGGCATTTAACTACGTTTGAGGCCCCTGTCTATTTCTATACAAAACATCTTATCTCACGCAGTCAATTAATGCAGTACAGCATGGGTGTTTATTGCAGCTTAAGTAACGTAAAAGCTGATTATCCAAATTCCAAAAGCAAAAGCCTAGAAGCATCTGCTAAACAGCTTGATATACATTGATGGGCCAATTTTCTAACAACTTAAGCTTTTGAGACTACTGATAACTTAACATGGTTTTGGTATCAGAGCCTAAGTTGCAAGAGGTCTTGGGCTCAAATCTCTTTGTTTGAATTTGTTCCCTGTTTGCATTTTGCTTCCCCCTTTTGTATTCTCCTTCGTTTGATCTATGAAAATTGAATTTCCACGTGCTAGACAAGGTTGCACATGAGGGAGGGTGTTGGATAGCTTGATATACATTGTTAGGCCCATTTCTAATAGCTTAATCTTTTGGGACTACTGGTAACTTAACAGCATCAAAATTTAGATTTCCAAAACTACGTCTTTTCGGCTTTTCCAGTTGTTTTTTGCCGCGTTAGCAAAATGTAGAAGTCGGGCCAAACGGGTTTGCACACTTTCCGAGACAAGCCACAACAAACACCCCAGAACCACTAACTAACTCGAGAAACCATCACCTAACCATTTGGGTCAACTACAAAAACCCATCACCTAACTTTACTTCTATCACATATAGATAAATCTTTTGCACTATTCTCATCGATCCAATTACCCTTCTATTCATCCTATACACAATTTGTCTAACTAATACTCCCTCTACCTTCAATGTCCCCCTATGTTTTGAAGCAGTTGATTCTAGCCATGAATCCCCAATTCTCCAATAACAACCATGTCTAGACCACTCCACTAAAAAAATACCCCTGAATGCAATCTGCACCGCTGCTTGGAAAATGACGGAAAACAAAAACAAAAGAGGGGGAAAAAACTCTTTTTCTTATAACTCAAGCGCCCAGGCCAGCTTTCGCGCGGCTCAACTATTCCTCAAGAACCAATTCCACCGTCTACTTGCAAGGTCCAATTAAAGTCAGAGCAAAGGTATGGATGGACCGGCTCCAAAGGAGTTAATAGCACCTTCGAACATGAGACCTTGGAGGAAGGAAAAAAAAAACACACTCTTTGATTGGGTTAGAATGGACAATCATTCACAAACCCTCAATTCAATCGCTAAGAATATCAAGAACTGATTAGGGTCCACGAGCATATGCAAATAAATCAAGTACATGAGATCCAATTGCGTAAACCCTTTCTTATTTTTTTACGCTTTTAACACGTATGAGAAAATATTATCGAAGGAATCAACAATTGCAGAAATGATTTTCACGGGTGCAATGATTGGGGCGAAAAAACTCACTGGTTTTAGGGCCTGCTGGGTGATTCCACAGGGCTTGAAGCTTCGATGTGGCCATGAAATCCCTCAGATCTCTCTCTCTCTCTCTCTCTCTCTCTCGTTGGACTTTGAAGAGTCGAACTGTCGAAGACGTTTACACGTGTTCGATTTGGTCTTTTGTAGGAGTTTATTCTGTTTTGGTTGCTGGAGACGAGTTAGGTGAAGGACTCCAATATTGCACGCACATAAAAATACGAAAAAATATTTATAAATTTTAAAATAATATTTTATGAAATTTTGTAAAAAATAAGTTCCAACAGATATTAATAGATAGTTTTTTGAATTTATAGGGACGAAATTGTAAAACTAAACAGTTTCGTCTTTATGAATTTCGAAAAACATATCTACTGCTATTCGTTGGAATTAATTTTTTACAGAATTTCATAAAATATTATTTTAAAATTTATGAATATTTTTTTGTATTTTTTTAAACAGATGGTCACCGCTTGTGTGGTGTAACTTTCTGGCAGTGAAATAACCAATCCTAACGCCACGTCAGATATCTTTGAAAGTAGAAATCCACTTGTCCAGTCATCTGGATGGATACACAGTGAAAATATCAATTACTTAACCACAAACACTTTAAATACACTCACATTTTTATAGATCCCAAGAACACTGGAGATGCATTGTACGTGGATTCCAATATGAATGTGAATAGATTTGTTATTTGTATAAGTATTTGTGATTATAGAATAATTGGCGAAAATATTGGTGATGAATCTGATGATTGCGTGTAGAGGTTGGTCAAGAGTGCAGTTGATATTTAAAATCAAATCACTGCAAATGCAGTGTCAAAATTTGGAAGAAAAAAATAATTTTTTGGTACCAAATTTGGGACGCGGGGGCTCTGCTGCCCAGGGGTGGGCAGCAGCCCCTGCCCACACTCACACACGGCACCGTTTCGTTAAAGAAAAAAAAAAACTCTTCCGCTTGCAATCCTAAGGAGCAGAAACGTGATTATGAAAGCCTTAGAGTTAAAATTTAATTATGTCTCTTTAGAATAATATGATCAGAATAATAAGATCTTCACGTCAATTCAAACGGATTGAAAATTAGAGTACTTAATTTTTTAATCATATTTTTTAATATATAAACGGTCTAAAAAATTAAGTGTGCCACTTTTTAATTCGTTTGAACAAGTACGAATATCTTATTATTCTAATCATATTATTTTAAAGAGATATAATTAACTTTTGTCTATAGGACTCTCATAATCAAGTTTCTGCTCTTTATTTAGGATCCTGTAGATCAGAAACTTGATTATGAGAGTTCTATAGACAAAAGTTAATTATATCTCTTTAAAATAATATGATTAGAATAATAAGATATTCGTACTTGTTCGAACGAATTAAAAAGTGGCACACTTAATTTTTTAGACCGTTTATATATTAAAAAATATAATTAAAAAATTAAGTGCTCTAATTTTCAATCCGTTTGAATTGACGTGAAGATCTTATTATTCTGATCATATTATTCTAAAGAGACATAATTAAATTTTAACTCTAAGGCTTTCATAATCACGTTTCTGCTCCTTAGGATTGCAAGCGGAAGAGTTTTTTTTTTTCTTTAACGAAACGAGTGTGTGTGAGTGTGGGCAGCGGCTGCTGCCCACCCCTGAGCAGCAGAGCCCCCGCGTCCCAAATTTGGCATACATGCGCGTTTGCGAGGAATTTTATTTTTCTTTTTTGCAAATTTTCAAATTATAGTTTTTCAAAATCAGTGTGGAGTCTTTGCCAAAAATCATCGATAACGATTACTCAGATTCTACAGATTCTGAAAAGCTAAAAAATGGATGAAATTCTCAATTTTAAAGCTGAGTTTGGATAGCTTTTGAGATTCTACCATGCGAATTCAAAAAAAGTAATGAAATTCTCATAATTTTGCAACGGTAACAAACAGATTTATCACCTTCTATAGTTCTACTAAAATTCGGAATCTAAAATCTAGATCAGAATGTGAAACTAAAATATAAAATTTGTATTCATATATAGCTCTCGCAAACATGCCATACATCTCGTCTATTCATTTTTTGGCTTTTTCAAGAAGCTACCCTATGCATTATGGGTGTCCCTTTAGAATACACTTGCCTTGTTCTGAGGCCGGATTGGATTATGATTCTTTTTTCTGAGTTTTCTCCTCTCAAAAATTTCTTAAAACTGAAAACCAAATAAGATGATACTTTTTTAAAAAGTAATGAAGAGTCAGAATCCATCCATTGTTGAGTGCTAACAAGCATGTTTCGACCAAATCCTCAGTTAATGTCTGATTTTGCATAATGTTTTATACATCTGGGTTTACAATTAATAATATAAAATGATTAGCTTTTATTGTTAAATGAGTCTGTGATACGTCCTTTTTTTATCGATGATCTAAGGTACACAAACTACTAGCTTACATCCACCTTGACTACTTCTTGTAGATCAATTTCGAACGTTGACACCGTTAAAATAGGGTAAAGGTTTGAATGGATTGACCACGCGTGAGTTCATGGTACTTATGAAATGGAATTTTTTAATCTCATGGTACTTATGAAATGGAATTTTTTAATCTCAACAGAGTCAAGTGACCCCACTTTAGTCTTCTTTCTAGTCCGCTCTTGTGACCAATAATTGGAAAACCCAAAATGCCAACAGGAGTTCAAAAAAAAAAAAAAAAATCCCTTAACATTCAACACACCAATTCAAAGAGTATGGGCAAGTATGTCTTTTTATTCTGGACCCAAAATGAGGAGACAAATCTCCTCTAGGGTTCATTGTGATTTTCCAGTAATATCATCATAGTTTGGGGGTCATTTTGTAAAGCTCGAAGCTTTCTCATGCAGGGAGTAGACTGTAGAAGACGACAAGAGCATAAAAACGACACGGTACAATCTCCCACAGCACCCATACGGCGCCGTTTTATGATGTTTAAAGAAGTAACCGAAAAGGAACAAACAAACTAATGCCCACCGTCTGTAATTGAAACAGAAGCTTTTAGCATTAAGTATTAATGAGATGATTTAAACACTTTTAGCATAGCTAGAGCTGATTTTTTAAGTTCTTTATAATGACAAAAAATATTCTTGATTTGGCAAACATGCACCCTTGAAAAATATCTATTTCAACATTTTGAAATTGAGAATAAGTTATTCAAAAAACGCTCAATCTCGACCGTCCAAAAGTGTTTTACACGATCCGAATTAAAAACATTCTATTGCCGCTAATAGATTATCTTAGTGGCAATAGATTGTTTTTAATTCGGATCGTGTAAAACACTTTTGGGGACGGCCGAGATTGAGCTCCGTAATAACTTATTCACGATTTCTCTGTGAATAAGTTAATCTCTTGATCTGAAAATTATTTACAAGGTGATCAATATTAATTGGTTAATACAAATTAACTCATATGATGATACATCTCTTCTGATTTTCGAATATATCCCAATACAATACACACACAGTCACACTTATGTATTCAGTCCAAAAAATTGGTAACATGCGTTTAGAGGAGGTCATATCTCCTTTTCATGTCCCATATATCTTTAATAATATGTGTCCATAGATGCAAAATAAATACACAAACAAAAAGAACAAGAAACTATGTATATACTGTCAGAGCATCTCCATCAGCCTCGCTCTCCTATCTGCATTGGGACAAAATGTCAAGCCGAAGCGTCCAAATCTAGTTTTAGTACGTAGTCCGCCATTTCCCCTATCGTTACAGTAACTCGCCACGCCCAACGAGTCACTGTAGCACTCAGCACAGCTCCATTCCCCCTCTCTCTCTCACCTCCGATAACCAGAGCAACGAATCTGGTAGCTTTGACCTCCGATAACCAGAGTTCACCGCGGGCAACGAATCTGGTGGCTATGACCTCCAATAACAAGAGTTACCAGGGGCGACGAATCTTACAAGTGGCTATGACCTCCGATAACCAGAGTTCACCGGGGCGACGAATCTGGTGCCTTTGGAGAGAGAGAGAGAGTTTCACCGAAAATGAAACTTTGGTTATTGGAGATCGAGGGTACGTAAGATCCGACGACGGTGAAGCTCCGGTGAAACTATGTTAAAGAGGGATTAGGAAAAGTTTATAGTACTAGAGTTTTGGGCCTGATTGGGGGAATGAATCAATAAACGTTACCGTGAAGTTAAACTGATTAACTCTAGTTAGCATTCAAATCTACCCATTTTATCTTATGAGAGGATCATACCATATATACAAGCGCAAAAAAGGAAAGAAAATTAAGAGATTAATACACAAAAGAAAAAAGGCATTTCTAGAGAAGTAGACAAAACCTTCCTCCTCCATATTTTCCCTTTTATAATTTGGTCATTCATGTTCGTTTGGAGATAGATTTCTGATCTCAGCTACATATTTTTCATTCGACCTCGTAAAAAAGAGCGTACCCAGTTCACGAAGCTCCGCACATGTAAAGTCTGAAGAAGGATTGATGTACACGAAAACGTCATTTCGAATTCATGATCTATGTGTATGTTCTCAAATTCATCAACTCCAAACAGTGCTCCAAAATCTCTCCCCAACAAAGCTCACAAACTTCCTCACTGACCCCTTCTCAGCCTCTTCCTCTCCCTCAGCACAATCTTCTCCCCCACAGACACTAATAATATTCTCTTCCACCGATTCCGACTCGCCCAACTCATCCTTATAGTTCAAACCCGCCACAGAGTCAGTCCCTTTCAAAGACTCACCCAACCTCTTCGAACCCCTCTTCCTTCTCTCTCTCCTACTCTTCTCTCTCTTGCTCTGGCCCCCCAGCTGCTCCTCTTCGAAAGCATCGATGATCTCGTGGATCGTCTGGCGACTCGGGGACGAGTCCCACCTGACCCAGTAACTCGTGTAACACCTGAAACAGTTGCAGGTGAAGGAAGGCGGGTGGTCCCCACTGCTAGTGGAAGTGGTGAGTAGTTTCTTGTGGGTGTTAGTTTTCTGGTGGCCGGAGAAGCTGCCTGTGGAGGAGCAGGAAATGAGGTAGGCCAAGACTTCTCTGTCTTCCAGCGAGAGCGCCGCCGTGAGAGTTAAGATGGTGGCTGGTAGGAAGGCGAGGTGGTCGGAGATGAGCGGTGGGGAGGGGTGGACTGTGCCTTTTCGGCGGCAGAGATTCTTCATGCTTGGTTAGAGAGAGAGAAAGAGAGAGGGGTTTGGAGCTTGAAGGGTTGCTTAGGTTTTATGCTAAGAGAGAGAGCCCTGTTGAAATTGTTGACGTCATAATATATTCTTCTAACCTTAAACACTTGCAAGACTAGTTTGGGAGCCTAATTATTTTTCCATTTTGTATTTTAGATCATGAGTTATTGGTTTTGATTGTGGCCAAAATAAATTATGAATCCGATAGAATGTTTGGAAGATATATGCAAAATAAATTTTGTAACAAATTAGTATTTGAATGAATAATGTTTAAAATAGATTATAAATTTGGAAAGATATATCGAAATGAGAATGAAAAATCCCATCCATTACTGATTTTCAAATTGTGTTTCTATAGTATAGTTTTGAAATGCATTATTAGAATTCGGCTCCTAAACGGCAAAAAAAGCCTCGAAATGCAGAATGAGAAACCACAATTTGGCTCCCCCTCTTCGAACCCATCTAAATCTATTCTTTACAAGTCATCCAAACAATTTTACAGATTGACTATAATTTATTCTGACCATAATTCAAAACTCAAAAGCAAAATCTAAAACGTCTAGTTAATATAAAAAAATAAAAAAATAGAGAAGCTCTCAAACACCCCACTAATGTTTGACAGCCAATTCCATCGTTCAAAGCTCAAACGCAAAATCTAAAACGTCTAGTTAATACAAATAAATAAAAAAGAGAGAAGCTCCCAAACACCCCACTAATGTTTGACGGGCAATTCCGTCATTGGGTAAGTGTCGCCATTAGCAAGTTCGGCGAAAAGTCTGGCTTTGATAAAAGCAAAGCAAAGGTGGCCAAAAGAAAGAAAAAGACCCCCAGGTTCCGATATTGACTCGAGTCCAAAGCTCCTTTCGGTGTTCCCCAAAGCTATTTTAATTCCTTTCCCCAAATATTTTAGCTAAACCTTGATTGGACCATGCTACCCTTATTGCTTAACTAGGTGAATTTCTCTGTTATTACTACCAAAATGCGTCAACACACGAATCCTTTTGTTAATTTGGTGGTTCATAAATTAGAGTTGTTGTCTAGTTCTTTGCTTCTTAGTGTTGGTAAGAGCAAGCTTAATCACCCCATAGTCATGTGTCTTGATATTGCATTAGATGCCAGTTTAGACCTTGGTAAGTCTTTCTTCGAAAACTCAACAGATGCTGCATCCTTATTAAAGTGATGAAAATATTTTTGAGTAAAATCTAAGTTCACTCATTGCCATTTCTTGATGCCAAAATAGCAATGCCTTCTTTGATGCCAAAAATGGAATTCTCTCCGTCCTTTTTTAAATGTCTTGCTTCGTAACTCTAACTTATTAAGAAAACATCATCATTACACTTTTCACAACAATTTTTACCTCTACTTTTCCTATTTACCCTTTATGGAGACATCATCATTATACTTTTACTCACTAACTTTTCAAAATAGAATCTACTTTTAGGGACAAAATAAAAAATGTACCAACTTTTACCTACTAACTTTATAAAATAGATATTTATTAAGAGACAGCTCAAAATGGAATACTGGACTTTAAAAAGGGGACGAAGGGAGTAATAGAAAGATAGTGTTGTCATTTCTCTCACTTCTCATCCAAGACAGTAACTTCTATTAGAAAATGAAAATGACACGAGTTTAATTTAACGATTTATAAGATTGTGACAAAATGACTCCGAATCAACGCAAATAGCATTGCTATTTCTTGATATATTTTTTTGACAGTTTAGCAAGCCAAAAAATGATTCTAATAATGCTCTTGTGGGAAGACTATTTTGCAAAGAATCAACGACATGATGCTAAAAATTAATACTCCAAGCTGGTGCAGCTTAATTTAGCATCAATGTGCATATGTGTGATCCGGAGTCAGAGGTTGATCTTCCTTCGAGACTCATGAGGGGATAAAGATACAAATTTTTCTTGTGAAAAACTGTTGGGAGAAATTTTCTTTCATACTTGCGAAGGCGAAGCCCCCTTTTTTGAAATGAATCTGTTTTAATGTTATTTCTTACGGTACAATTATTTCTTCCTTTGTGTGGTCGAAAGTAAAGCCAAAAACTGGTGCTTATATTAATTAATTTAAAGAAAACGTCACGTAGGAGACAATTGAACTCCAATTTTGAATCCTCCAGGTCAAAAATGGAAGAAAAAAAGAAATGCCGATCTCATTTAACTGATAATGATGGATTAGGTAAAGGGTCATTGAAAAACGGGGACACAAAAGTTCGAGGTTTAGATTCATGTAATTGAGGGGGTTCGAGGAAATTTTAGTCAAGAAAAGGAATAGAATATAATGTACTATCTTGCTTTTCATTGGTTTTTTCTCCCTTGTCTTTTCCTTGTTGTCCCTTTTCCTTGTTACTACTATATTTGACTCCAACAATTGCATGATAACACAACTGAGTAGGGCCGCTGAACGAATCAAGTTACACGAGTTCGAGTTCACGTTCGTTTGCTAATAGTTCATTTGAGATTGGTTTGTTAAATAAACAAAGTCCAAGCTCGAACATTTTCTTAAAGCTCGTTAGCGTTGCAAGCCAAGCTCGAACAATTTGCTACTTGACTCGTTCGAATTATGAGGCATAAAAGAAAAATCAAGCTACCCGAGTTCTGTTGGTGTTTGGCTTGATTGAATCTCATTTTGAGATTGATTTGATTCATAAACAAACTAAGCTCAAACATATTTTGAAGCTCGTTAAGTTCTCTAACTAAACTCGATCCACTGCTTGCTCGGCTCGCTTGGCTCGTTTATCTGCAAACAAGGGTATCTTGGGAATTCACAACATCCGCCTAATTAGTGTGCATCGATTATAAACAAAGCTAAACAGAGGGGACAAGAGGCTCAATTCTCCATAATAGTGTGCTCAATAATGCATACGGCATAGTATTTGCTGCCAAATTTAAAATCGAAATAATTAGCTGTGACTAATTAAAATGGAATACCCCGCACCCTTGTGAGTTTAATTTTTAACTAATAACAGCACATGCATCCATATATAATTATAAAAAAAACCCTTGCTAATTTCAAGAAAATATCATTACGTTGGATGACGCCTTATAAAATACTGTAATATACTACCAGGTGGGGTTCGTGTCACTAGGATAAACCTCTCCGAAAAAAATACGAGTGACAGATGTGTATCTAACTTTATACTATTGAATAGGAAAAAAAGGTGTCTAGCTACTATTTACTCCATATTGCTTTGTTTTTACGCCTATATCTATTTTATTTAGATCTCAATATCTAAACCTCATATTAATGTGTTGTAAAAATGGTTGTGGTAGCGGATTAAAAAAAAAATGGTTGTGGTAAGATGTGGCTCTTAGAGCATCTCCAGCCTTGACCCATTTTAAGACTCAAATTTAAAAATAGAGCAAAAATCACAAAAATCTCTCTCCAATCTTTGACCCAAACCCTTCCCCATTTTGGGTTTTACCCATTTTTTTGCCCAAATCTGAGACAACTTTTGCCTTGACTCATTTCTCCAACGACTAGTTAGAGAGAGAGAAAGAGGGAGATGTATAAAATTTGAGTTTGATGGTTGGAGATGTGTCTACCCAAAATGGGTTTTTACCCAAAATTTGACTCAAATTTGAGGAAAAATATGGGTGAAGGCTAGAGATGCTCTTAGCATATCTAATGGAGGTTGGGGTTCGAGTCTATGGAGAGATATCGAACCCCCTTGGTTGTTAAAACACTAATTTTCTTCTAACCTCTCATTGACGGTATACTCCCTCCGTCTCCTTTTTTTAATCCATCGTTCCATTCCAACCGAAAGTAAGTTGATTATATTTTTCAATTGGTAACACTTTTTATATATAATATAGATTTTGTTTGATAGCTCTCGACCAGTGCTACTATTGAGTAAAGTTTTCAATATCACTGCCGATCAAAAAAAAAGTTTTTGAAATCACTTAAAACCTCATAGATTACAAGATATAATCAATTGAAAAATGACACAGACTCTAAAAGGGACTAAAAAAAAATTGGAACAGAGGGAGTACAATATTGAAAAAAAAAAATGATTGTGGTATATGCCTAGAAAGCACTAAAGTAATTTACCCTAGCGAAAGTCAGTATCTTGGGTTGACTTTGCCAACCATTCTTGGGGCTGACTATTTGCGTGAATAATAAATCAACAGTCAGGTGCCAGTTACAGTTTCAGATCAAGATAAGACAGTGTTTGGGTTTTTAATTTGTTGCATCTTAAACCCGAAAAGTGATGGCATCTGCAGCACCATTTTTGTCGGATTTGACCAGGTTCTTGTGTGTTAACTAACCAAAGTCATGACCAGGCTTTCATTGGTCACCCGGCGATCAAATTTTGTCTTCCATGTTAGTCAATCTATCGGAAGAGTAACGCGTTTTCAAAAGATAAACAAGAAAAAAACTACTAACAAAGTCATAAGCCATAAGGCAGATTCACTTCGAATTGCTAGTGTTCATGATTACAGACCATTGAACTGGTCAAGTAAAAGCATTTGGCTGAAGTAATCAATCCATAATGCCAGAAGAATGAATATATGATCGCGTCACAGAGATAGACCAATATGCATAATTTACCAATCTTACGCAAAGATAAATGTTATTCACATTCAACATTAAGACACGGATTGAGTCGTGAGAATCAGTCTTACCTTCATAAACAAGTTTACGTTGAGACAGATTGAATCACAAGAATCGGTCTTTCCTTCGTAACGGTATCGGTTATTACGAGCATCTATTGTTTTTATTAGCAAATGGCAATTTTTTTTTTTTTGGTACGGAAGAATAGCCCTACAACCAAGCCACTAAATGAAAAATTTGAGACAGATTGAATGTTAGAGGTTCTGATCTTACGCAAAGATAAATGTTATTCACATTCAACATTAAGACACGGATTGAGTCATGAGAATCAGTCTTACCTTCATAAACAAGTTTACGTTGAGACAGATTGAATCACAAGAACCAGTCTTTCCTTCGTAACGCTATCGATTATTACGAGCATCTATTGTTTTTATTAGCACATGGCAAGTTTTTTTTTTTTTTTTTTGGTATGGAAGAATAGCCCTACCACCAAGCCACTAAATGGACCCGACTACCCAACCCACAACCTCTAGAGAATTGTGAGTGTATATAGTTGACAACGAAGTACTCAATATTTTTAACATGGATGAACACCAAAGTTTAGAGATCAACTCTCTGTTTTTTTCGTAGCAAGAAATCAGGATGAATGGTTGCGATAGGGAGCCAAAGTATACGGTGCAGCCCCAGAACCGAAGTTTGCGATTGGTGGAATGGATGCCAGATTATCACGAAAAAATAAAATATCGAGATAAATGGAAAAGAAAAAAAAAATCATTTCATTGCATGAATACAATGTCAAACAACATTATGAAGTCGTACTTACATTGAAACCTACTAAACCTACTATAGTAAAGCGAAGATAGTACGTGTCACCTTCAATTAAGTTTCTAGTAAAAACTAAAGGCGGTTACAATCACCAGATCAGTGCCATACCTCAGACCTTCAGAATGAAGTTATACAAACATCATTGAATCAAATAAATACAAGTAACGAATCTACATGATGCAGAAACCGACTAAAGACACGGCTTGTAGCTTGATTCTGTGATCGGTTTCTGTGTCCCTGGACTTGATGATATAGAGTTGTGACATCTATGAAATATTTACATCTGAAAAGACAGAATATAATATTGGAACTCTTGATAGAGAGTTAGGTATGTACAGGTATAGATGAGCTAGTGGATACGCAGCCTTTCAGACGTTCAAGAATGGCGTTACGACTGACCAACCCTGAATGGGAAGAAAGTGGGAGGCCCTCCTTCACACACGCATCGTACTTCTCCAAAGTCGACACAATGTTGGTGAAATCCGGTCGCTTAGATGGGTTTGCTGCCCAGCAACGTTTGATGAGGTGCGCAAGTGCAGGTTGACAGCTAGGAGGCAGCGGTGGTCGTTCGTTCTGCCAATGTTATAAATAAAACGCCACTAAGCATCGAGAATTCCTCCAATTTCTGGGACTCACAAAGAGCAATGATGACTTGTCGAAGTAGACAAGATGCGGAATGAATTATCAGTAAGGAAACAAGGCGTATATCATGAAAAATATCAGATTCACACTCAAGTTTGTATTTGAACCCGATGAATTTGAGTTAAAGGTGAAGGATTCTCCCGTCCTCCTTGTAATACAAAGAGTGCAAAGACTGTGGGACTTGGTAGTCCCATACAGGTAATTCCAGAAAGCCACATAAAAAGGTAGTGCAACTTACCTGGTAATTTTGATCCTCCAACCAATAAAATGTAAAACATATGGTAGTTAAACATGTTATTCTGTATCTGATGGTATCAATTGATAGCGAAAGTATGGATGCTCTACTTTTTCAACCAAACAGTCTAACATAGAGACAAAACATGTAAAGGATCAACAATCAGTTGTAAAGAATCAAACGAAACTGCCACACAGCTCTGGTACACATTAAACATACTCTCAACAGCATAATTCGTACATGTCTCAACAAAATCATTCCACTGGTGAATTACTGGCATTGAGATAAAAATGAAATATTCCTACCTGTGGTAGCTTGAAATTGAACTATCAGGTCATAAATCTTTTCATTACGTGGACAAGAATTTTCTATGCACTTGGTTCAAGAGGGTGCTGATTATCAAAATCATCCAAACAAATGAATGTCAATTTTTGGGTGTCCTTAAATATATTGTTCTAGAGAGTATAAAGGAAAGTAAATGGAAGGGCATTTTTGCGACACAAATTATCATTGATGCAGCTGACAGAAAGTAATGTCAAAATTTTGCAGACGTAAAAACCGATCATAGCTATACCTTGTATTTCTCTTTGGAGAGAGGACGCCATGGCAGACGACCCGTACCCAAGGGAAGACTAGACTAATAGAATTTGATGTTAGACCAACAAGGTCTTTAAGATCATAAAATGGTCATTGCTTATTCTCTTCAAAACAACTCAACTATGCTATTAAAACTCAAGTAAATGATTTGACTCAAGACAAATCTACTGTTGGTGTTTCGCAGATCAAACCCATGATCCTTATTGAGGGAACTAATAAATTCCAAGTTACAACAAATGTTGGAAGAGATTATATAAAGACAGACAGAAGAATTGCAGCATAGCAATATTTTAGGGAAGCAAGTAAAAGAAAATATTTTAGCACGGAAGAATTGCAGCAAGTATGTAAATACAAAGTGCTAACCTTCTCAGCCACAGCAAAGGCAGCCTGCACAGGGGTCATTCCCTGAAATGGAAGCAAAGCTGTGGTGAGCTCCCACAGCACGATCCCGAAACTGTACACATCAACTTTCCGAGTGTATGCTTTCTCCTTGATCATCTCAGGGGCCATCCACCGGTAAGTCCCTTTGTTCCCTTTCAATTCTTGGCATTGTGTTTCTAGACACGAAGTACCAAAATCCGCAACCTTAACCCTCATCTCGTCATTTAAAAGCAAGTTATTTGACTTAAGGTCTCTGTGGATCACCCCTTGCGAATGAAGATACTCCATTCCATGAGATATATCGAGGGCCAACCTCAAAATTGTTTCGGTTGAAAGTGAGTATGGCTCTTTCTTGTTGAGGTACATCCTTAGATTTCCTTGTGACATGTATTCAGTGATGATGCAATACACAGGAGGCTTTTTGCAAGCTGCAATGAACTGTAGATAAAGGAAAGGTCACTAGTAACTATGCAATAGCATGATGGAAGCTTGTTCTTTTTTGAACTGAAAGTAATGTACACAAATGCAGAAGATGGTATGTGCAAGATTATGTTTATATCCCAAATCTTCCTACGGTATGAAAACGAAACACAACAACAGCCCCAACCTTTGGCAATATATGCACAAAGTGACTACTCTTAGAATACCACTGAAACAGTGGCTCCCTTATACCTTCAAGAACCGAGGAGCTAAATGAACGTTTTGCTGCGGAACCGTGCCCCCAAATCAAAGCCGAAAGGCATCAGAGAGGGATCGAGGCTCATTTCAGATCGGCTTGCGATATAAACAAAAAAAAACTTGGTAGCACAATAAAGCTGGTGGATTTGTTTAGCTCAGAAAAATATGCTTATATATTCTAAGATGAAAAGGGATACTACCTACTCAAGATCACCATGATCAGGACTGTTATTATGATCAATTAAAGAGAGAACCAAAGGACGCTTAATCACGCCAAAAGCTCATAAGTCACATATGCTTGATCACATTTTAAAGATCGCGTTTCATTAGCTAACTCAAATAACCTACGACTCGGGTTCAAACCTGTAATGCCTTATGAGTATGAAAAGCGATAAATTACATAGCAAATGCTAAATGAAGGATATTGCCCTATATTTGAAGCAGTTAAACTTGTCCCACATGAGCAGGTGAGTGTCTAAGTCACGCAAGTTTAACTAATACTAATATGGAGACCCCTCGACCTATTGCCAATTGGTTTTAAGGGGGATGCCACCAGAAAATCTAACAGAGGCAAATGACAACAACTTTAAAAGACCCTAATTTGTTTAACTGCTTATTACCAAATACATGATTAAACACAAGTACCGTAAAATACCAAAGCAAAGCAAACCAACCCACACATAACTTCCATTCACCAAAATTGAATCAAATAAACCAAGTCTAACCTGCACTATGTTGGGATGATAGAGACGTGAAAGCAAGGCAACTTCAGACTTGAACTGCTGTTCAAGCAAAACCCTGGTGTCCTCCTTGTGAGTAGGAATCCTCACCATTTTCACTGCCACTGCCCTCTGCTTGTAAATCCCCCTGTAAATCCGGCTGTGGGCCCCAGAAGCAAACTTATTCCCAATAAACAGCTGGGAAAGGTCCGCAGTCCATTCCTCTTTATCTTCCTTTGATGATGATGAAGCCTCCCAAGTCTCAACATTATCAGAATCCAAAATCATTGACCATGATTCCAAACTGTCAAATCTCTTCTTTTCCATCTTTTCCAACTCAGAATTCATTTGGGTTTTCCAAAAAGGGGTTGGCAATTGCTTTTCCTTCGACTTTTTCAGTCGAAATGGCTTGAAACAAGAGCTAGCCATTGAAAAGCCCCTCGAACGACCTTAGGGTTTGGCCCAATGGTAGCACTCCTTTGGAGCGTGAGGTTTAGGGTTCAACTCCTATGGATAGGAGATTGGCTCTCTTAGTAATCTACCATATACTAACATCCTATCCCCTCGAACTACAAGATTGTCAAAAACATGGCTTCAAAAACACAATCAAAAGGGGTTTTCCTTCTGAATGTGTGAATTGATTTCAAGAAGTGCATGAACTGATTATGAAACATGGGTCCCAATGGAAAGAGCAAAAGGGAAATGGGTTTTCATTTATTGATCAAATCAACGACAAAGAAAGAACCATCCCTCAAAATCTAGGGAGAAAGTGAAAACCAAATGAAAGGCTCCCTATTTGAGAAGATTTCCAATTTTTTTTTTTCAAATCAGAAACATGGGTCTCAAAGATAACCATAAAAGGGAGATGGGTTATCATTTATTCATCAAAACAACGAAGAAACTGAAAAAGAACCCATCACAAGTTGGAGGGAAGAAAAAAACTACAGAAGAAAACAGGGAACACAAAATGGTATGTTTTTCCATATCAATGAAATCGTACAAGAATTCGTGAGGATTTTATAGTGAGAGTTAAATTGAGAGAGAATTCGAATGAAATGAAGTGTAAATTCAACAACATGCAGATTTTCAAGAAAGATGAGGGCAGTTCTGCTCACGGCTTTTTCTGATACCATCAAGAAGAGTAGTTTCTCCGTCCCCTTTGGCAGTTGAAAGCTCAAAGCGGGCGTTTTTCAGGGATGACCCGTGAGTGAGAGAGAGAGAGAGAGAGAGAGAGAGAGAGAGAGGGGTTTTTCTGCGGAATCCAACTCCTGCTTCATTTTGCATCATTCAGCGGAAAAGTGCAGGGTCAAAAGGGTTCCAGATTAAGCGTTTTTTTGCACACTTGGGATTTTGGTTATGTGGCTGTACATACGTTTACCGCGGGGCTTAATTGATTTGGGAATGGATGGATGAGAAGTGAAGTGAACCAAAAAGGAAAAAAAAAAGTGAAAGTGAAGTGAAGTGATGGTTAGCTTAGCTTAAATAATCGGGATAGTTGACAAAATGGACATTTATGGCGAACCAGGCGAGGTTTTGACCCGACAAGGGTAGTTATTGAGTGACTTGGTGGTGAATTGGTGACTCGTCTTCCCTCGGCATATCTTATGGAGAGGCAAACGTTGCTTGTTTTGTTGGAAAAAATTCGGCAATAACCGAAATTCCAGAGAGCAATCTCATTGATAACATCATGATTACATTAACGAATCAAGTCACAAATGCATAACAGTAGACAAATCGTAAGTACGAGATACAAACAAAATTTTCGGATCAAGAACCGAGTCCTGTGTGATACCACAGTCTCCTTAAGAAAGATTTGCCGCCTACCGTGGGTATTGTAGGATTCGTTGGCGTCTTCCTCCCAGAGTTGGCTCAGCTAAACTGCAAGCCGTCGAAACACCACCGTCGACTACCTTGGCGAACTGAACAACCGTCTGTCTCTCTCTCACAAGAACAATATTCAGAGTATATGGAGCAATACGAATCTCTGGTGTCTCTACCAAAACGTGATACACCAATATAAAGGAAGGAAACCTCCTATAATGAATTCGGCAATTGAATTTCATGTAACTCCCGCAATGAATTTGAGAATTCAAATCTACCATTAACCTCTCATAATGGGGAGGAGTAAACCAAGTTGTAACTCCTGGTCCTAGTACACATCCAGATTTGTTGAACCAAATAGAGGCCTATCGGTTGCCTTGAGAGACCCTCCGTATGCCTCGATTTTATTCATCCGATTTTTTGGGAAAATTTCCAACAATCCGCCCATGAATGAAATTGGCAGACATACTGACGCAGAGTACAAAATTGATCCAAAAGAGAGACAACGGATAATCCCTGCATAGGATAGATGGCTTTTGGCCTGGAACCTTCCCTTGTGATAGCCTATCGGGTTTACTGGCAGACCAATGTGCGGTCCCTCTTTGAACTGTTCCGCCGCCGATGTAAACCAAGACAATAGACGTCACACAGGACTTCTCCTTACGTAGTTCAGTTCTCACTGTTGGGTTCATTTTGGCCATGACACCCCCTTCCTGGTTCTGCGAGTATTTTCTTGAGAATTTCGCCGCAATTCTCAAAGAAGCGGCCCCACTTCATACTAACATAGGTGACCTTCCTATAAAGGGTATCCTGCTATACCCTGCCTAGAAATCCAGCGCATAAAAGTCATTAAAAGCAATGCTTAACCTCTTTCCATTTGCAGATATCACTGTTCTACACCATAGAAATGGGCAAGAGACCGAGTCTCCTCAATGATCGTTCTCGGCTACTCGCGAAAGATAGTCTCATTGAACCTAGATCTTGGGATCTCTAGTCAACTAGGTTGGCTACCCCCATGATAACTATGAGCGTAGTGGCTTTAGCCACATCCCTTTCGATGCTTGCTCAACTAGCTCTTGGTTTAACCCTTTGGTTAGCGAATCCACAATATTATCCTTTGACCTCACATAGTCAATAGCGACAATTCCACTTGAGAGTAGTTGCCTAATGGTATTATGTCTACGTCGAATATGTCTAGACTTACCATTATACATATTACTTTGTGCCCTACCAATTGCAGATTGACTGTCGCAATGGATACTAATTGCTGGCACAGGTTTCGGCCATCTTAGAATGTCCTCCAAAAGCTGACAGAGCCACTCTGCCTCCTCAGACGCTTTATCTAGAGCGATAGACTTTGATTTCATCGTTGAACGTGCTATACACGTCTGTTTGGAGGATTTCCAAGAAACAGCTACACCACCAAGTATAAAGACATATCCACTTGTGGATTTTGAGTCCTTCATAACTGATATCCAATTCACATCACAATACCCTTCCAGTACTGCTGGATATCTGGTGTAGTACAACCCCAGATCACGAGTATACCTTTAATAGTGCAGAACCCTGACTATTGCTTTCCAGTGATCACGGCCTGGATTACTCGTGTATCTGCTCAGTCTGTTGACTGAATAAGCTATATCGGGCCTTGTACAACTCATCAAATACATCAGGCTCCTAATTATCCGAGAATAATCTAATTGAGATACACCTGCCCCCCCATGATAACTATGAGCGTAGTGGCTTTAGCCACATCCCTTTCGATGCTTGCTCAACTAGCTCTTGGTTTAACCCTTTGGTTAGCGAATCCGCAATATTGTCCTTTGACCTCACATAGTCAATAGCGACAATTCCACTTGAGAGTAGTTGCCTAATGGTATTATGTCTACGTCGAATATGTCTAGACTTACCATTATACATATTACTCTGTGCCCTACCAATTGCAGATTGACTGTCGCAATGGATACTAATTGCTGGCACAGGTTTCGGCCATCTTAGAATGTCCTCCAAAAGCTGACAGAGCCACTCTGCCTCTTCAGACGCTTTATCTAGAGCGATAGACTTTGATTTCATCGTTGAACGTGCTATACACGTCTGTTTGGAGGATTTCCAAGAAACAGCTACACCACCAAGTATAAAGACATATCCACTTGTGGATTTTGAGTCCTTCATAACTGATATCCAATTCACATCACAATACCCTTCCAGTACTGCTGGATATCTGGTGTAGTACAACCCCAGATCACGAGTATACCTTTAATAGTGCAGAACCCTGACTATTGCTTTCCAGTGATCACGGCCTGGATTACTCGTGTATCTGCTCAGTCTGCTGACTGAATAAGCTATATGGGGCCTTGTACAACTCATCAAGTACATCAGGCTCCTAATTATCCGAGAATAATCTAATTGAGATACACCTGCCCCACCCCCCCCCCCCCCATTCTTGGATAAATGAAGATTTAAATCTACAGGGGTTCTTGCGACAAATGAATCTGACGTGTTGAACTTGTCAAGAATCTTGTCAACGTAGAGTGTCCGAGACAACGCAAGTCCGACAGATGTTCTGGTGATCTGACACCCAGAATGACATCTGCAAGGCCCATATCCTTTATGTCAAATTTTGAGTTTAACATATCCTTGGTAGACTGAATGACCCTTTCATTACTACCAACAATGAGCATGTCATCAACATAGAGACACAAAATGACGTAGCCTTCGTCTGTGTCCTTGACATAAACACACTTGTCACATTCGTTGATTTTGAACCCACTCAACAACATAGCATTGTCAAATTTCTCATGCCATTGTTTCGGTGCTTACTTTAGACCATGCAGAGATCTAACAAGCCTACATACTTTTCTTACTTAACATGGCGCAGAAAAACCCTTAGGTTGTTACATGTAGATTCCTTCATCTAAATCGCATTTAGGAAAACTACTTGACATCCATCTGACTCATACGTAGCTTATTGGCTTACTGCAAATGGAGTCAATTTCACTCTTAATAGTCTTCTTTCACAAAGGACCCTCAGGAGAGCTCGCTACTGTCTTGAATGTCCAAGGCTCACTTTCTAACATAAAAGTTAGGAAGTCTGGACCAAAGGATGTTGATGTTATAGCTAGGCTCAACATCAACTTCTTCCTCTTGATCTTGATTGCTTTCACCAGTAGTCTTTAAAGTTCGCTTAACCGAACTCGACTCCTTTATGGATTTGTTTGAAAATATGTGTTCAGAGAACAACACATTCCTAGATTCCATGGTCTTATTCTTGTGAATATCTAATACTCACATTAAGACATAATACAAGTTGCTATTGTGCACACACAATCAACAATCATTAGGCCTATTCTCACCTTCTTAGGTGTAGGTACAACCACCTTTTGCAAGACACCCCCACATTTGTAAGAATTTATAGGAAGGGATTGTCTCCCACAACTTTAGGGTTTTATCAACTTTCTTGCATGGTACCTCGTTAAGGCCCTCATATGTGGAGAGAAATGCTTCACTCCATCAACATAGCATCAATCATAGCCTCTTAGGCAAGATTTAGCCTTTTAACAACTCCATAGTGTTGAAGCAAATAAGGTGTAGTGATTTGGTGAACTACCATGCTAGACAAAAAGTTCCACCAAACGGTAAGTGTACCACATCGGTTCTATCCACCACCTTATTCTTCTAGTTCATTCTTTACAAGAATGAGATTTATCCAATATTTTGTCCATTGCTCTCGAGCAAGTATACACCTAGCAATATTTCATGCTAATATTGACAAAAGTAATAAAATACTTGTTGCCACTTCATGTTGGACATACATTTTAAATCACACACCTCAGTGTGGGTTAAGTTCAATGGTTCAATTCTTTTTTAAACTTATTGAAAAGAAGTCCTTGTCACTTGAACCTTTACAACGGCAACCGTTTACGCATCCTACTCATTTCTCAAACGAGAGGAACATGTTCCCATAAGAACCACTGCTGGCGCACCAGACAGTTGTGGTCAAACCACCTGGGACAATACCATCACAAGTACTATTCCCATTGTTAAAACCATTTGAGATCTCCAATTTTCCATAAAAACAAATGCCCAAATAAATCCAGTTAAAAATAACTCCAATACAAGGAAAACCAGTGGAGCCCCAACCACAAAAATAAAAAAATTGCTAATATTGATCCTTTCAAAATAGCAATCAATTTGTACTGATAAAGCTTTTTATGAAATTTGTTTGTTTCTAAAACTTTGATCTCTTTATAAAACAGTAAACTGATCAAAGCCAAGAAGTCAAAAAGTAGTAATCAAAGACATCCACTGCTTTTGAACGTTGTCAACGCAACAACTTCAATTTTTCCTTTAAAAAATACTAAATGGTTCTGACTCAAACTCAAGTTGGGAAACGATCGATTTTTTTTTTTTTTTTTTGTTTCAATACCAAACAGATCATATCCAATCTGATGTTTAAAAAATTTCCCAAGTCAGAAACTAATTTTATGTTCCCCACCGAGAACATGTTTTCCAAAACAATTGACCGCAAACAGTCCATGCCGAGCAGATCTTACGCAGGACCGAGGCTGAGTACCCTACTTTGATCTGAGGCCAAGTCGCGCATGACTGACTGAGGCCGTAGCCAAACATTTGCCCCAAACCCGATCAAGGTCCAATCGTGCATGATTGATCGAGGCCAAAGCCAAACTGTTTATCACAAAGTGTCCAGTCGAGCACGACTATCCGAGGCCATAGCCTAACAGTTACCAATATCCATGATCGAGTCGCACACACTAATCGAGGCTGAAAGCCAAACAATATATTTTAGAGCCAATGCCAAGAAATTGCTCCGCATAGCCAAAACATCATCAACCTGCGGTAGCAATCACCAAAAACAAAAACTTCCTCCAAGAAAAGTTAGTCCGAAAATGGCTTTGAATAATTTGTTCTCTAAGAGCATCTCCAGCCTTCACCTATATTTTTCCTCAAATTTGAGTCAAATTTTGGGTAAAAACCCATTTTGGGTAGACACATCTCCAACCATCAAACTCAAATTTTACACATTTCCGTCTTTCTCTCTCTATAACTAGCCGTTGGAGAAATGGGTCAAGGCAAAAATTGTCTCAGATTTGGACAAAAAAATGGGTAAAACCCAAAATGGGGAAGAGTTTGGGTCAAAGATTGGAGAGAGATTTTTGTGATTTTTATCTCATTTTTAAATTTGACTTTTAAAATGGATCAAGGCTAAAGATGCTCTAAGCAAGTAATCAGCAAAAACTACAACGGAATATGATAACTTCCCGCGAAAGCGCGTAAGCTGTATATCCACCCAACATATCACTGTTTACTACAATATATAAAACATATTGAGGGAATTTAACAAGAAGACCACCAAAAGAATTCCTCATTGAAGTATCAATTCATTTCTAGAAGTTGACAGGTTCTCAACCTAAGTAATATCTCATAGCAGTATCTAACGCACCATATCGATAGTCCTCCCCATGTGACGTGCTACACCAAAATATTATCAATGGGAATTTTCGGAATCCAAAACAAGAGATATTGAACTTGATGAGATATCACAAAGTTAAAACTAGGAAAACATATTTCCTCACTCGGTTTTGTCTAGTAATTTGAATCTAACACAGAATCAAATTTATTTATTTATTTTCCTTCCAAAATTTACTCAGACCAAAGCACTGTCCAAATAATATGGAAGAAGACAAACAGAATTTCCGGATCAAGAACCGAGTCTTGTGTAATACCACAGTCTCCTTAAGAAAGATTCGCCGCCTACAGTGGGTGTTGTAGGATGTGTTGGCGTCTTTCTCCCAAGGTTGGCTCGGCTAAACCGCAAGCCGTCGGAACACCACCGTCGACTACCTTGACGAACTGAACAACCGTCTATCTCTCTCACAAGAACAATATTCAGAGTATATTGAGCAATACAAATCTCTAGTGTCTCTACCAAAACGTGATACACCAATACAAAGGAAGGAAATCTCTTATAATGAATTCGGGAATTGAATTGCATGTAACTTCCGCAATGAATTTGAGATTTCAAATCTGCCATTAACCTCATAATGGGGAGGAGTAAACTAGGTTGTAACTCCTGGTCCTAGTACACATCCAGATTTGTTGAACCAAATAGAGGCCTATCGGTTGTCTCGAGAGACCCTCCGTATGTCTCAATTTTATTCATCCGATTTCCTAGAAAATTTCCAATAGGAATTCGCACCAACTGAACGGCCGACATTCTCCCTATAAACCAACCACCTATTTCATCACCCTATCTGACCAAATTCATTCTTGAATCTTCGGAGTTTGGCGTTGGTGCGTGCGATAGCAATGAAATGGCGATGGCTCGGGGGCATTAGTTGAGAGCTTGTGCATCTCTTATGTAAGAGTCTAGTGGTGTTGGCTATGTAACGCTCCGATTTTCGAACACGTTAACTAAATCCTTTTCAATAGATTTAATAATTCATAAAATTGATATATAAGAAATGAAATTTTATTAAACAGAGTTTAGCAGCGGAAACCTCAAATACCAAATTCAAACCTACTTAATTGTCTTACAAATCAACAAAATGAAATAGAGTTTGACAAATGTGATAACACTTATGAAAGTTTAAATAAAAATACGTCAAATTAACAGAGCTTCTAAGGGTATGGCCTCCAAGGCTCAACAAACTCCCCTTCCACAGTTGGGAGGTCTTCACTCTAGTACAGATCGTCTTGCACTTCGGTCTCTTAATTACCTGACATGAAATGCCATCCCAATGGCACTATAATGAGTTTTGAAACTCAGTAGATAATCTCAACCCTATTAATCCATTACCTTACAATTAGCAGATCAACAATATAATAATTCATACTCCTTCCATCCCATTTTTATTATCTATTTTTCATTTTTCGTGCCGTTCTTTTAACGCTTATATCTCTCAATCTATAATATTTTTCATAATTTTGAAAACTTTGTATTATAGATCTAATCGAGAACTATCAAACAAAATCCATATTGCATATTTTTTGAGATTTATAATGGAAGATGTTGAAAGAATGGCACGAAAAACGAAAATGGACAATAAAAATGGGACAAAGGGAGTAATACATAGAAGGTACAGATTAACAGCACATCATCCTTTTCTTTACTATCCATCGACTTACATGAAATCTAAGGATCCTCTCCAAAAGGTTATTTCCTCCCACATCCATCAACTTTGACTGTCTCTTGGAATAACTCTCCCTTTATTTGTCCTACACCACGGTTTTAAGCGAATACTACTAAATGATATACTCAGTTTGGATTCGCCTACAACAATAATAAAGGAACAGCTCACCATGACAACTCAGCATTAGGGGTCACACTATCTCATTGCCAGAATCCTTTACCGTCTCCCAACTCTACACACTAGGTACTTTACCCTACCCTTAATCTACACACTGGTACTATACCGTATTCAATGATCCTTTACTATTTTCCAAAATACTGTACCCGAAGTCCTTTACCATCCTTCATACACATACTGGGTACTGTACCGCATTTAGGATCCTTTACAGTATCCCAAATTCTGTACTCGGAGTCTTTTACCTTCCTCCACACACACACTGGGTACTGAACCGCATTTAGGATCTTTTACCGTATCCCAAATCCTGTACCCGGAGTCCTTTACCATCCTCCACACACATACTGGGTACTGTACCGCATTTAGGATCTTTTACCATAATCCAAATCCTGTACCCGAAATCTTTTACCGTCCTCCACACACTCTGAGTATTTTACCGTACTCAGGGTTCTTTACCATTCCCCAACTCAACTAAAGGTACTTTACCGTACCAAGGTCCTTTACCGGCACCTAACATCCTCAATCAACTTTACCATTTTATCATTTACTTAACCACGTCTATGTGTTCACTACTCGAAACCATCCCATGAATCCAAGGGCATTCTAGCACGAGCAACATGATATAATCAACAATAACTCAAACACGATACATTTCAATGAGATAGCAATATAACAATTCATATGTGCAAATAATTAAACACGTAAAGGATTGGATTGGCCGGGCCGATACCTTTCGAGTTTCTTATATTTTCTTAATAAACATCTCTGTTCTTTGTTCCAATTTTACGGTACATATGTTCTTTACTACTAAATAGGACTAACTTATATATAAGTTACCTTACTTTATAGTTATGCTAGAACATATTTGTTTTTATTCATTTCACTAAAAATACGAATATACTGTACACTAGCACTCCTTTTATTAATTCCATTCCTGAAACTTAATACTTCACAAAATAATGTATTCTAGAGAAAGCTTTTTGTTTAATCATGTACACATATGCATTATATATATATAGCTACTGACTATTACATATTAAGTTTAGCACTTAGACTACTCTAGCATTTTCTCTAACTTCTAAGTTCAGATTTTAAAAATCTGTTATCAATATAAGTTTTCAACCTCTCCTAGTGTCCTTTCCAAAGTTATCACTTAGAATAAATTCTAGGTTAATGTTTGTTTAAGCTTACTATTACTATTACTATTAATCTTATTCTGTATTCTTTTCCTATGATAAGGTTTGACTGTGATTGACTTATTCACAAACATTTCATATCATACATATCAATCAAGAATACAATATTCATACATCTATATATCATACTGAACAACAAATGTAATAAGTCAACCACCAAGTTTAGGATCAGATTTGAGAACTATGGTAAACACAGGGGGAAAACTGCAATTTAAGAGCATTATGCTTAAAATCAAAACGTGCATGTACAGTGGTGCACTTCTTATTTCCAGAAGATAGAGTATTCTCGATTTCCATGATTTCCGATGCATACGTGCAATTTCTCCCATTATCACTTGCTTAAATCTACATATAGGAATTATTTTATACTTAGGAGAAAGAAGGGAAGCAATTATAATCCAGACAAAGCGATTTGGTGGAGTCCAGTGGGTTTTCGTTTGGCGGCGAAAGATCGATATTCTTGCAGCAATTTTGGACTGGAATTACTTGACCGAACCTCTACCGTTTTGGACGATTCTTGTGTCTAACGCGAAGATCTTGAAACGCTATACAACTTTCGTGAAGAAGTCTAAGCCCAAAAACCGATCTAAGTAGGAGAAAAATGAAAGTTTAAAAGGGTCATTGAATCTGCCTATAAATCAAAATCCGAAAATTTTACCGAACTTTGAATGGCGATAACTCTATCAATTCTCAACCGTTTTGGGCAATTCTTAGGTTGAAATTGAAGCTCTCGATGCCCTCCACAACATTTGTGAAGAAACTCCGGCCAAAAAACGACATCAACTAGGAAGAAATAGGCCATGAATAGAGATAAGTGATATGGATGAAAACAAAATGGTGTGATCTCTCTTTTCTTTTTCTTCTCTTCTTCTTTTCAGATTTCTTCTCTCTCTCTCTCTCTCTCTCTCTCTCTCTCTCTCTCAGCCGAATAAAATGGGAATGGGAAAGATGAGTTTGATTTTGGAGTGGATGTGGAGTAATATGGAGGGAAGTAGTGGAGAAAGGTGGGAGGGGGAGATGATATGGGTGAAGGTGATGGAATGTGAGAGGGAAGTGAGAGAGATAAAATCGGGAGAGAGGATGGGAGCATAATCCCATAAATTGTGGGATGGGTATATTATAAATATATATAGACACACACATATAGTTACAAGCTAATTAATAAACTAATTTTAAACACCAAAAATTAATCTAGGTTCTAGTTTAATCTAGTTACATTTTTAAATAATTAATCGATTACTATAGACTATTTGATTAAAAATAATTTCTTTATTCGAAAAAATAGGGCAAAAATCTGGGTCATTACAACCTATCCCCTTAAAACAATTTTGTCTCCGAAATTAGATCATGTCTCTTGTATTGAACAATCGTTAATCGTTATCGCAATGATTGCTTTCGGGCTTGCTCCTTTTTTGCTGAGGTTGGCTGAGTGCTCAGACTAAGCGAATAGTTTTGCCTTCTATGTTCTTCTCTCTACGATGAAATCTATATTAGTGGCTTTGAAAATTGTGTCGTTGTTTAGCATAACATCTTTGCGATTCATGGTTGTAGTTTTAATCGATGAGCCACCTCTCCTCCTCTTTGCAAAATTTTGGACTATCCAATGTATGACGACGACATCTTCCAAATGAATGATATCAAGTCACAGCTTAATCTTTAAAAAAAAAATTATTATTTCGCGTCAAAGTCAATAATATGGTCCTTTTGTCAATGTAGTTCATTGGTTGAGTCCGAGCGGTTAGAAGTTGTTGTCGTATCACCTTCGCTTTCTCGGTCTTCTCTTGAAAGTTGGGTCTTTAACTCTCAGAAGGTGAATCCTCCCACATACAGAAACAAGAAGATTTGATGAACTAAAATAAAATTCAAATGGTTTGGAGGTTGAAATACCAAATGGAAAGGGTGACATATCATTCTCTAAGAGTCTGAGTACAAATAGTTTGGATTTGAGTAGCAAGGAGTGGCTACTATCAAGTTAATAAAGACTAATCAATGATGAAGATTCATGTAACTACAAAATGATGATTCAAGATCAAACACGCGAACAAAATGAACAAAACTTGTACTAACGGTCCTACAATTGAGTAGACTGTTGATATAACCAAGATGAGATTTGATCTATTAAAAAGAATTTGCAATAGGAGAATCCTTAGAAATTCACAACTAACAAAAGAGAAGTGTCATGAGACTCAGAGTGAAAATTTCAACGAGTTTAAGCTCTTGGGTTGTACTTGAATGACAAAAAAAAATGCTTCAAAAGGAATCTCATAAGAAAAGAATCAAGAAAGGTTGAAAACATCAAATGGTGATAATATAGTCAATTGACAAAGGAAGAGGATTAGATGAATGTACGGTCGTCAATCTCCTCGTCTATCCCCCTTAAAAGAATAGAACCTCAATGCAAGATAACGCTCACTGTCATCTCGGATGTTCATGACTTCGAGCAGTTCTTTGATCTTCTAATCTATGATGGTGCCGGGTCGTCTCAATTTGCGTAGAATATAGGTGGTCGGTGACTGCAGATCTCCGACATCATCATGCTTTATTCGACGGTCTACAATTTTAAAAAGCCTACAGTACTTGAGGTTTCGGTATCAAAATAGTCAACAGTGACGACAACTACTAGCAGCTGTTAATCTCGCAGATTCTTGATATCGCGTTAGGATGCACGTTAATATTGACATCGACGTTAGCATTATTGTAAAGGTGGCAGCGCTGCGATCAACGTTGGCATCTTGGTCATTGGTTTCAGCACTAATTTTTGTGGTGATGGGTTTCTAACTATTTGGTTCCCCAAAGGCATCGTGTGCAAGGATTTTGAAATCGCAATGGTAAAGTTTTGGTTCAGGTGCAATGACAAATAATGATTTTAAAAAGATGATAATATATTACAATTAGTCAAATCCTATTGGCACGGATATACAATAAGCACGTAACAAGTAAAGCCTAAATGTTAGTCAACATATAGAGCCTATATTTTCTCACGATACGTTCTCACAATGGACCTATCCTATCCGACCTATTTTCAGTCACGATCGACCGAGGGAAAGAAAAAAAAAATTTGTCAGGTACACTATTTACTAAGTAGCCTCCTCCAACTGCATATTCTCTTTCACAGGGGGCTTGTCTCTTCGTCTCAGTCTTTGAACTTTTTGTCTAAGTTGATTGGCTAAGCAAATATAATATGGACGGTTCTTCTATCGCTTTCTTCGGATTGGAATTAACTTTAATTTCATACTTACTCATAGTCTAAATTGCAACAGCTAATAAAATATTTATACGCTATACTTAGGTACGATGCCGCGTAGCTAGAAAAGTAATAAATAAGATAAACACATAACTATCCAGCTTTACGCTCTTGGAAATTGATCTACCCAATCTACCCAAGACCGAGAGTTTGAACCTAAAACTCTGATACCATGTTGTAACGCCCCGATTTTTGAACACGTTAGTTAAATCCTTTTCAACTGATTTAATAATTCATAAAACTGATATATAAGAAATGAAATTTTATTAAACAGAGTTTAGCAGCGGAAACCTCAAATACCAAATTCAAACCTACTTAATTGTCTTACAGACCAACAAAATGAAATAGAGTTTGACAAATGTGATAACACTTATTAAAATTTAAATAAAAGTACGTCAAATTTACAGAGTTTCTAAGGGTATGGCCTCCAAGGCTCAACAAACTCCCTTTCCTCAATTGGGAGGTCTGCACTCTAGTATGGATCATCTTGCAGCGGATTTTGCTCTTCGGTCTCTTAATTACCAAGCATGAAACACCAACTCAACGGCATTATAATGAGTTTTGAAACTTAGTAGATAATCTCAACTCTATTAACTCCTTACCTTACAATTAGCAAATCAACAATATAATAATTCATAATACACTGCACATCATCCTTTTCTTTACTATCTATCGACTTACATGAAATCTAAGGATCCTCTCCACAAGGACCTTTCCTCCCACATCCACCAACTTTGACTGTCCCATGAAATAACTCTCCCTTTATTCGTCCTGCACCAGGGTTCTAAGCGAACACTACTAAGTGATATACTCAGTTTGGATTCGCTTAAAACCATAATAAAGGAACAGCTCACCATGACAACCCAGCATTAGGGGTCATACTATCTCATTGCCAGAATCTTTTTCCATCTCCCAACTCGACACACTAGGTACTTTACCATACCCTTAATTTACACATTGGGTCCTGTAACACCCTTTATATTTGAGGTGTTTTAATGTTACATTTAATAACTTAAAGGGGCAAAGTGCATTTTTTTTAAGTGTTGTGCATGTGTGCCGTGTGTTATGGGGGGGGGGGGGGGGGGGGGGGGGGTCTCTAAATAAATAAATAAAACCCAATAACGCTAGATGTGTTTCAGCGTAAGGAGAGAGAGAGAGAGAGAGAGAGAGAGAGAGAGGAGGAGGAGGAGGAGGAGGAGGAGGAGGAAAGGGAATTCGTGGTTGTACTTCACGAATTTATTCAAGGTACCTAGAAATCTTCTAAATTCTTGAAATAAATCTTAAATGTTCATCTGTGAGTCTATTGCATTGTGTTAAATTTTCAAAAAATAACTCGAAGTGTTTTGGCCTACAAAATTTGTGGACCGAACTGGTGTCTGATTCGCGTCTGTGCTGGCAGCACAGACACATGTTGGAAAAACGAGCATAACTTCTTGCTCGGGTGTCTATTTTGCAAACCGTTTCTTGATTCAAAAACTAGACTCGTATATCTTTCTGAATATGGATGGGTTGTGCCGTGAATCTTTCTAGATTATAGCAGTTTTTCAATTAAAGTTCAGGTTTTGGGGAGTTCTGGGATTCTGAACAGCTTTTGGCTTGTGTTCTTCATGAAATTCCTCAAGTTTAAGCATGTTGGGTGGACATGAGTTCTTATGAGTCTTAAGTATTGTTAATAAGTATTGTTAAGTTGGTGATGTTTTGGCTTCAGAATCATTGATAGATGTTGAGTATGCGTTTTTTAGTGAATTATTAGGTACGGATTGTCCTGCTGAAATCGTAATTTCGTGTTTCTTGTTGTGTAATTTCAATTGAGCATATCTTAGTCATTCGGAGTCCAATTTGGGCAAATTTTATATCTAGATTGATGTACTAGAAGTCTTCTTGCTAGTGGTGGTGGTCTTGTAGTATTCATTTGAACCTATAGAGAAGTATGGCCAAAATACGATAGACTGTTTAGCTGAATTTTGGTATTTCCAACACAGAATTGCTGGAAATTGCTGAAAGTGCTAGAAACACATGCTACATGCTGAAACTGTTTTTGGAACATGCTGGAACTGTTTGGAACATTGATAATAAGAGTTGGACACCGTATTTGACTAAATTAGATGTTGTATTGTTGATCTGAGGCAGGATATTCGCTAATACATTTGCTAAGCCTTTCAAGTGTTTATATACTAAAATGTTTAGCTTGTGAATAGGTGACGAGTCGGTGAATCAAGGAGCACCGAAACCATAAGTTGTACTTTTTTTTGGAGTACGAAGTGAGTGTTTGATTCATAGATGTTGTTCTCTATTGAATTGAACTTGAATGTTGGCTTAGTGCCCGGTGATTGGCTTTATGCCAAAAGGCTTTTATGCCTTAAGTTATTGGCTGTGTGCCCGGTGATTGGCTTTATGCCAAAAGGCTTTTATGCCTTAAGTTATTGGCTTATTGGCTTTATGCCAAAAGGCTTTTATGCCTTAAGTTATTGGCTGTGTGCCCAGTGATTGGCTTTATGCCAAAAGGCTTTTATGCCTTAAATTATTGGTTGTGTGCCTAGTATTGCTTTTAATTGCTTGGTTTACTGTTTGACATGTTGAGATTATCTTTTAGCTGTACCTTTAATATTGAATTGCATCCATGTCTCATAAACACTCTTAGATTCCATTTTGGAATCCAGTTTTGCAGGCATTGTAGATATCCACTGCTGATCGTCGTGTGGTAGTACCCTCGCTTAGGGTAGCATGTCAGGAAGGCTGGACTAGTTTTGGCGAAATATTGTAGATAGGGATGTAGTTGCAGCTTATGTTTATATTTAGTTTGTTGTATAGTTTTATGCTTTCTTGAAACTTTCGCTGTGTTTGTAAGAACGATATGTTTTGCGTTATCAATAAAATGACTGTTGATTAATTTAGTTGCTAGAATTGAGTTATAGGAATGGGTTGGTGGTTGATGTTGCACCCTCACATAGGTTTGGGCTCATTTGAGTGCTGGCATGGGGTGGGATGTGACAAGTATTGTACCATATTCAAGGATTCTTTACCATTTTCCAAAATACTATACCCGAAATCCTTTACCGTCCTTCACACACACACTGGGTACAGTACCGCAATGAGGATCCTTTATCGTATCCCAAATCCTGTACCCGGAGTTCTTTACCATCCTCCACTGGGTACTGTACCGCATTTAGGATCTTTTACTGTATCCCAAATCTGTACCCGGAGTGCTTTACCATCCTCCACACACACACTGGGTACTGTACCGCATTTAGGATCTTTTACCATATCCCAAATCCTGTACCCGGAATCATTTACCGTCTTCCACACACTCTGAGTACTTAAACATGTTTGGGGTTCTTTATCGTTCCCCAACTCAACTAAAAGTACTTTACCCTACCAAGGTCCTTTACCGACACTCAACAGCCTCAATCAACTTTACCATTTTATCCTTTACTTAACCATGTCTATGTGTTCACTACTGAAACCATCCCATGAATCCAAGTGCATTCTAGCACAAACAACATGATATAATCAACAATAACTCAAACACAATACATTTCAATAAGATAACAATATAACAATTCATATGTGCAAATAATTAAACACGTAAAGGATTGGATTGATCGGGCCGATGACTTTCAAGTTACTTATATTTTCTTAATAAACATCTTTGTTCTTTGTTCCAATTCTACAGTACATATGTTCTTTACTACTAAATAGGACTAACTTATATATAATTTACCTTACTTTATAGTTATGCTAGAACATATTTGTTTTTAATCATTTCACTAAAATACTAATATACTGTACACTAGTACTCCTTTTATTAATTCCATTCCTGAAACTTAATACTTCACAATAATAATGTATTCTAGAGAAAGCTTTTTGTTTAATCATGTACACTTATGCATTTTTTATTATATATAGCTACTGACTATTACATATTAAGTTTAGCACTTAGACTACTCTAACATTTTCTCTAACTTCTAAGTTTAGATTTAAAAAATCTGTTATCAAAATAAGTTTTCAACCTCTTCCAGTTTCCTTTCCAAAGTTATCACTTAGAATAAATTCTAGGTTAATGTTTGTTTAAGCTTACTATTACTATTAATCTTATTATGTATTCTTTTCCTATGATAAGGTTTGATTGTGAGTGACTTATTCACAAACATTTCATATCATACATATCAATTGAGAATACAATAGTCATGCATCTATATATCCTACTGAGCAACAAATGTAATAAGTCAACCACCAAGTTTAGGATCAGATTTGAGAACTATAGTAAACACAGGGGGCAAACTGCAATTTAAGAACATTATGCTTAAAATCAAAACGTGTATGCACAGTGATGCATTTCTTATACTACCTTTAATCCGGACAAAGCGATTCGGTGGTGTCCGGTGAGTTTTCGTTTGGCGGCGAAATATCGATATTCTAGCAGTAATTTTGAACTGAAATAACTTAACCAAACCTCTGCCATTTTGGACAATTCTTGTGTCTAATGCGAAGATCTTGAAACACTCTACAACTTTCTTGAAGAAGTCTAAGCCCAAAATCCACTCTAAGTACGAGAAAAATGGAAATTTAGAAAAGTCGCTGAATCTGCCTGTAAATCAAAATCCGAAAATTTTACCGAACTTTGAATGGCAATAACTCTGTCAATTCTCGACCGTTTTGGGTGATTCTTGGGTTCAAATTGAAGATCTCGACGCCCTCTACAACATTTGTGAACAAACTCAGGCCTAAAAATGACATCAACTAGGAAGAAATAGGCCGTGAATAGAGATAAGTGATATGGATGAAAAACAAAATGGTGTGATCTCTCTTTTCTTTTTCTTCTCTTCTTCTTCTTCTTCTTCTTCTTCTTCTTCTCTCTCTCTCTCTCTCTCTCTCTCTCTCTCTCTCTCTCTCTCTCTCTCAGCAGAATAAAATGGGAATGGGAAAGATGGGTTTGGTTTTTGAGTGGATGTGGAGTAATATAGGGGGAGTAGTGGAGAAAGGTGGGAGAGTGGGATGATATAGACGAAGGTGATGGAACGTGGGAGAGAAGTGAGAGAGATAGAATCCGGAGAGATAAGGGAGAGGGGGTGGGAGCATAATCCCATAAACTTTGGGATGGGTATATTATAAATATATATAGACACACACATATAGTTACAAGCTAATTAATAATGTATATGCTAAACTAATTTTAAACACCAAAAATTAATCTAGGTTTTAGTTTAATCTAGTTACACTTTTAAATAATTAATCGATTACTATAGACTATTTAATTAAAAATAATTTCTTTATTCGAAAAAAAATAGGGCAAAAATCCAGGTCGATACAGGCAGTAACGCAATGGCAAGTTGGGATTTCAACCGTGGTCATGAAGGTTATGGTGGTGAGAGGACAATGGTTGGGAGAGAGAGAGGGGAGTGAGAACACATTGGTGTATCTTGCCTTCTCAGCGTCCAAAAATGTCACGTGCAATTTTCGTTAGCAAATGGACGGAAATTGACACCTGATGCCCAATTTCATAACAGCTGGATAGTTCTTTTTTTTTTTGCCAAAACCGATAAAAGAGGTAATTCATTAAGCACAAAAACCATACAGGGAAACTTCATCCCTCAACAAGGGAGCAAGAGACCTAACAAGAGGGGATTCAGTCTAGTGACTATACCCAACTCCAACACACACCACCGCTCCAAACAGACGGAGCAAAGCCAAGAACATCCAAGAAACACCCACACAGGGGTGAGAAAAGTCCCACATACGGGGAGATATCCCACATAGGGGATTAACAGAGAAAACCTACCATACGCAGAAGATTAGCGCCCAAAGCCGCAAATCTAAACCGTACCATCAGGGACGAGTCACCGAGGAACGGCGAATAAGATGGAGAAGGTCCGGCGGTTGAGGAACCAAGGATGCTTCCAATCGGAGGTCGACGGACAGAAGCCGGACGAATCCGGACATAACACAAACAAAATGAAGAAAGAAACAGCCCTCTCGCACCCATCAGATCTCCCACTTTGGCAACTCAAACCTGACCAAGGTGCACCAACGCCGTTTGAAAGAAGATGTCCGGCGGCATAGGAACAGGGGGAACCGAGGCAGCAGGAGCGTGAGATATTGGAGGAGAGGGCGGAAAGAGATGAAGAGAGGTGGAGTACAACAGCTGGATAGTTCAGGTGTTTTTTTTTTTTGAAATTTTTCCGTTATTGCACAATCCAACCTCATCCAGGAGTCCAAACTATACCGAGCAGAACTGCATTGGACCACAATCGTCCCATCCCATTGACTCCAAGCCCATAATCAAGAGAAAGTATGAGATATGATATCTTTGTGTGTGATCTATGTGCAAGTGTAATAATATGACAAATTAAGGCTTCGTCTGTTTGGGTATAAAATGTTTTCCGATAAAATGTTTTACCTATTTTCCGGTGTTTGGTTGTGTAAAAAATTAGGAAAATATTTTACATGTAAAATATTTTTCACCAATTGGATGAAAATGACTTACCCTTAAATCTTCCGTAAGTTATTTTTCGAAATGAATCCACTACATTCTACTGCAATTCTCACTGCTCAGTTTCTTTAATCGTCAATCCTGACTCATTTCCAATTCTAATATTCTCAGATCTCTCTACCGTTTAACACCCTTCCCTCTCTCCTCTCTCTACACTATTTTGTTGATTTCTGAAAATATTTTCAAGCGTCAAACAATCAACGAAAAATAAAAGTTTGAAGTTTATTTTCTGTGGGGGCTTCGGTCATGGCCTCGGTAATCTAACCGGACCACCATTAACCGAGGCCTCATATCGGCACGGGCCAGTGTATATCCTTCTATTTACTTGCTCGGTATCAAGTCTCCTGTTGACATTTCGGTTAATTACCGAAGTGTGCATTCCGTTAAGGCCTCTTGGCAGAATTTAGCATAGCAAGAGAGGACCAAGAGCGACACGTGGCGGAAAGGATCATCTAGGCCAGGTCTGGCCATGTGCTTCGTAACCGTTTTATCCAATCCATCATCTGTGATGTCATCTGAGGCGGTTACCCGAGCGTATCCTTCACGCGCTAGCTTGGAGGCCAAGCAAATCTAGGTCTATAAATACAAAAGGATTCTAACCTAAAGAGGTATGTCATCTTTCCCTAACCCTAGATCTATATCCACCTCTGAGATCTAACTTGATCGTCAGAGGGTCACTGGGCTATTCAAGCCCTAGTTACTTGTTGCAGGTTCAGAGACAGGTGAACGGAGCAACAGAAGAGGAATACTAACTCAGGTCAAGGTCCCTCCAAATCGAACCCCTACATTTTTTGAAAAAACATTTTACAATGTAAAATACTTTACATCAAAACAAACGGAGCCTAACAATGACTTTTAAATATATACCATCCAAAAATATGATGGCTTTTAATGAAATGACAAGTTAAAAATAAATTTATTTCGTAAGAGAACGAACCTAGGGATTCAAAACATACGACTACTCCGGCTATTTATTTTTCTCACGAAGAAAGTAAAACATGATCTCTCTGTTTTATCTGGAATTTTATGAGAGGTTAATGAGTGTTTTTTGAACAATGCTCCACATCATTCATGCCCCTTTGAAAGGACAAGGGGCCAGAATCATGCTAAGCCAAGAGTGAGTAAATTGGTACTTTTCATACAACTTCCCTTCTAAAATATCAGCCCATTACGAAAACATGCATAATTTTCTACATACTTATTAAAATTTCTTTGAACCAAATTAAGGATCTCAATTATTATTTGTATTGGAGCAATTTTTTTAAAATTATGCTGGAAAATACTTTATTTTTATTCAAAAATCACATGTGTTTTCATGGTAGACTAACATTGTGAAGTGGAGGGAATACTTTACTTTTAGGGCTCGTATAATTCGTGTTATCAGTTGAAGGAGATTGATACTAATAAGGGTATATGAGATTAGAATCTGCAATGAGGAGAGGAATTAGCAGCGACGTTGGTAGCTAATTAATTTGCTCTAAACTAAGGGTAATTAAGGATAGATAATAACGGATTGGAAATTCTGTAGTGCAAGGCCTTTCAAGGCACCATGTAGGGCGCACACGAACCATCGATCTTGACAATGAATGGTTGAGATATGATTTTTAATTATGACCGGTTGAATCATTTATTACCGGTCATAATTAATTTTTGATCTGGACCGTTGATTGATGAAATCAACGGCTGTGCGCTACACTACAACCCCTGTAGGGCACTCCGCCCTACAGAATCCCCAGGTCCAAATAATAACATGTTTTTTTCTCTGATCCGAGGACGCTGTCAAGGGTTCCCTGCCAAGTGCTCTGCCAAGTGGGCAAAAGGGCGCCGTTTTGACCATGCAAAGGGGGACTTGGGGGGCTAATTGCTGGCTTTTAGTCCTTGTTTGGTTGGCCTTCTATACTAAAACACATGTTATTTATTTTTTATTTCTATGGCGCCCATTACGGGTCCTACAAAGATGATTCAAACCACTAGTTATACTTAAAATGTAACAACCCTGATTTTTGGTCAGTAAAAATTTCGTTAAATATTTGAATTTTATTTGAATTACTTATTTTCTCTTAAGTGGCTATATGATTTCTTGTTAATTTTCGTCGTAGTTAGATTTTGGTCATTGGTTAAACTCTCGACTAGAAACCCTACTTGACCAATTTAGTTAGTTTCTAACCAACTAGTTGGAGGAACCGAGCAACCAACTCACCTAGTTACTAGATGAACCTTTTGAACCCCCTTGAACCTATTTGCCTTTATCCATAGGTCCATAATGTTAGGGTAACTTTTGTCCATTGGTTAATAACTTTTTCATTATTATATTTTGTTTAAAGTATATGTAGTCTTTAAAGAAATCTTATTTTAAGTATAAAAGTACTTGTACTTCTATTATCCTTTGGTTATTAACCGCAAGGGAAACTATTATCCATTAGGTAATAGCTCCAATCTTCCTACCAAGTACATTGGTTTATTAAACTAGTCTTTTTCTTAAATCCCATGTGATGAAGTACATATTATTTTATTATGTAAGTACTTAGTAGTCTTTAAGACCTAAAATTCTTAAAGTACTCTTTTATTGTTTTATATTGGGGTTTTGTACCCAATTGGATTAGTTTAATGGGGAGTTGAACTACCTAGAGTACATTAGTACCCATGTATATATTATATAAGTACTTGGATGATTTAAATATTGCCTTAGTACACATATGCCAATTTATTAGTTTATGGAGAAAATCTTAATCTTTAAAGACTACTTTGATCTTTTATACAAAAGTACCTATATTTTAATTGTATTCTTGCATTGTAGTACTTATATATGTGTGTGTGTGTGTGTGTGTGTGTGTATATATATATATATATATATATATATATATATATATATATAGTGTACTAGCAAGAGAGAGAGAGAGGCCGTGGGAGAGAGAGAGAAAGAGAGGGCCGGTTGGAGAGGGAGAGAGAGAGAGAGTGATGTGTGATGTGTTGTGAAGTTGTACAAGCTACCTAAATAGGCTTAAGTCTATTTTGCCTAATGCCAACCCATTCTAGTCTCTTCCTAGCTTCCAAAGTACACCCTAGCCTTGCCTAGCTAGGTTTTAATTACCTAGACTCACCTAGAAAGGCTAAAGATCTTATTTGATTTCATAGCCTTATACCTAAGATTTGGCTTAAGATTGGAGAGAAGGCTATGACTTGATTGAAAGGTTTGATTTGACAACTTAATGGAGCAAATCCATGGAGGATTTGGAGAGAGAGAGGGCCAGCCATGAGAGGGGAGGGAGAGCCCAAGATTTTGGCTATAAATAGCACCCCATGTTTCTCATTCAACTCACACCTTCACCTTGTCTCTCTAGAAAAATCTTGTTCTTTCTTTGTTCTTGCTTAGTTCTTCCTTGTTCTTGAGTTTTTCTTGTGTTCTTCAAGAAACTCATTCAAAGCCGCCACTAAACCACCATCCGACCACCCTTCGATCCATAAAGTAGAGTAGTGTTAGTCAAGAAGAAATTTCGAGAGAAACCATTCTCTTTCGAAGCTCCCGAAGGCATACCGTAGGAAGTTACCCCGTCCGACCGCCGATTACCGTTCATAAGCCGTTACTACCGCCTAGAAAAACGGTAAGGAAATCCTTACTTACTTTCTATTTACTTACTTATTCAAGTATAACGTATGTTGTTTTGATCTCCAAGAAAGAACGGTTTTCGAAAAGTTAAAACTTTACTATTTGGATCGAAGTATTCGTATTTTTGATATTTCAAGGAGTTTGAGTTGCATATGTGAATTGATTGTGTTACTTGTGGTATATTATAGAATTGCATGATCTTGTTAGAATGTTTCATGCTTACTTTTGTCCTACCGCGGAGTCTTTGCATGTAAACGAGACACAAGAACCGAGAAAGTAGAAACATGGCACCTAGGGTGTGATTAATGAAAGGAAATGTTTTCCGAGGATGGAAATATTTTAAAACTACATTATGACCGGTTTTGGTTGCATAATGTGAGTTGTGTGTGTGAGTGTGCCAATGGGAACCCGGCGCGGCAGAACCATTGTAAGGATACTCGGGAGACCGGCGCGGCGGAACCGAGGTTGGGTGTGTGGCTTGGTTATCCGCGGTACGCAGCCAATGCAATTGTGTGCCAATGGGAACCCGGCGCGGCGGAACCATTGTGAGGATACTCGGGAGACCGGCGCGGCGAAATCGAGGTTGGGTGTGTTAAACAAATGATTTTGGGAAATGTTGATTTGTATATGAAAATGGAGACACGGTCTACGATGAGTTGCATAGGAGAAACTCGGAGAATCTTGGACACCAACGATAGTTATATAGCGATTGCGGATGTGTTATTGATATTGTCTTTTGTAACTGTGTATACACGTATCATGTGGAAATCGATGTTTTATTATAACATGTTGTTTGTAAGTTATGGGTTAGCGGGTATGGGATTGTTCTGCTGAGCTTTTGTAGCTTATGGTGTTACCTTTAGTGACCCTGACATATTGTATCGATGGTGACGCTAGTATAATATGTCAGACCTTGTAGATGTTCAAGACGAATAGTTCACCGTGGAAGCTTTTGGAGCAGAGGAGCTTGCCAGAATGGAGGAGCAAGCGGAACAGTAGTTAGGAACCCTAGCTATCTCCCTTGTTGAGTAAATGTACCATTTACTTATGATGTATTTATGATGTAATAATGAGCCAGATTCGCTTTATTATGTAATAAATGCCTCATTAACGTACCCAAAATTCGGGGCGTTACATAAAATAATTTTTTTTATGGGTTTGTGAACTAAAATAGCTCAATCCGATATCAGTAAAATTAAGCTGCTTCAAAATTCGAAGGCTCTCCTACACCTATAACAATCTAACCCCCACGTGAGCAATGTCATCAAATAGGGCATCTAAGTAATTTCAATTTTCAAGGATCTTGAATTCGTCGAGGTGCGTGCAAACTGGTCTAGACATCTGGTTATTAAAAAAATCCGATTCTCTTTTTTCTTCTAATCTCCATATATAAGCGATTGAAAATTGACACAAATAAAGAAAATGGACAACCAAAATTGGACGGAGGGGCTCCAGAAAGAAAGCTGAAGAGTCATGGTTGGCTTTTAAATTTGCAAGAGATTAATCACACCATATTAAATTCCAAATATTGATGATTGGTTTATTCAGCGAAAGCTGGGTCTCTCTGGTGGTTAGCTGGTTAGTACGTATAAGTTTGATGATGCTCTATATTTCCAGAATTCGAGACTCAGAACATGTTACATATATCCAAAATTGTCTCGTTCGGTTCTTCCGCTGTCGTTCCAGAGAGGGAGTGTAAGCGCAGTGTGATTCCATTAGGTCAGTTGAGTACGGTGCTTTTGTGATTGAATTGAAGCCGTTGTACCCTGAGAGATAAACGTCGACAGAAACCTCCAGAACCCCCAATGAGGCACAAATTTGTCTTAAGGACACTGTGTGATACACAGGCCTCGATTTGCGATTAACTTTCGAAATTCAATTACTGTCTATTATTTTCCAATTACAGATTCTATCATGTTTTTCAGCATCTATCTTGCTATGTACTGATGTGATCCAAATGAATTCACTTTCTGTTTTCCTCCATTTTTCCCTACACTCATTGCCTTAATATTTTCGTTTGTTGATCATGACTTTATTTGTGTATATTTTGCGCAAGAAAACTTGACGGGTTGCTAAGAAGTTTGATTTGGATAAACAACTATCGGTTGTAATCTCAAACTATCGGATTCATGGGGAGCAATTTTTCCTAACTTGTGCATGGGTATAACCCAAGCACGAAATTAATTCTGTTCACCAACTGCATCGTTTTCTACTTTCACAAGGACCTATTTACATATTTCGGTTGGAGACGACGATCAAAGAAAAGGTTCGAGATTCAGCAGCTTTGGAATTTCAACAAGTGAAGGACGAGCCTCGTTTTTTCAATCAAATGAGTAGAGAAAGATTATTATATTACTCTTGGAGCACCGTCACGTGATGCTGTGCAATTCTTCCTTACCACATATTGGATTAGACCAAATAGTCGTCTTACCCTAAAATTCTTTACGTACCACTCACGTGAGTGTGGGTGTGTGTGGTACTAGAATTGTTGGACGCCTAAACCCGAACAGCTGAACCCGTTGCCAATACAACACGAGAAGGGGAAAAAAATAAAAAATTCGGTTGCCGGGACTTGAACCCGGGTCTCTCGGGTGGGAGCCAAGTATCCAAACCAACTAGACTACAACGGATTTGCAGACGGGGACTCTCTTTTATATTTTTGAAGGTGTAGCATATAGTGTTATGAAATATGAAATCCAAATTCTGGAACTTTCAGCTAGGGGTGGCAAATTGGACCTAAACCCATTAATCAACCAAGATCCATCCATTAGAAAATAGACCCAACCCAACTCATTTATTAATTGGGTTAGAATGGGTCTGACCCATCTAACCCATTTATTAAGTTAGAATGAATCTGACCCATCTAACCCATTTATTAATTGAGTCTTAATTGGGTCAACTTAAATGACCCAATAAATCATGAACATGACCCAGCTAATTTGAACCATTCTCGGTCAATTAGTCGATCTCCTATTAATGTGCGCTGACTTTCCTCGTCATCTGCTCCACTCTCTCTTTACTTCCCAATTCTCTCTCTCTCTCTCTCTCTCTCTCTCTCTCTCTCTCTCTCTCTCTCTCAGTACAGAACAAATCATTACTTGCTCTTCTGGTTTTCCAATTCTCTCTCTCTCTCTACTTTCCAGTTCTCTCTCTCTCTGGTTTTCTACAAATTGTTTTCCGTTTTTGGGCTCACTCGCTCTCTCTCTCTCTCAGTACAGAACAAATCATTACTTGCTCTTCTGGTTTTCCAATTCTCTCTCTCTCTCTACTTTCCAGTTCTCTCTCTCTCTGGTTTTCTACAAATTGTTTTCGTTTTTGGGTTATTTCATGGGTAATCGAAAGAAATTTATACAATCAAAGAAGTTTCCAAATTTTATACGAGTCCCAAATTTTTCTCTGTACCTGCACCTTGAAATATGTTTAGAGAGAGAAAATTATCTTATAAATGGAAAGCTGGTTTGTTCGTGGCTTATTTTTTTGTCCTTAATCAATTTTTTTCGCATTTATTTATTTTTAGTTAATTTTTTTTTGTAGATTATTGCTTCGTCATGACAGGAGGAATCTAAAAAGTAAAAAATTGGAAAAATATTTTTTCGTCAATTTTTTCGTCTTTATTCAAAAAAATATGAATTTCGATCATAATTTTTAACTTTTTAGATTTCTCTCGTAATGACAAAGCAATAATCCTAAAGAAATTGACAAAATAACAAATGCGAAAAATATTTGAAAAAAGACAAAAATAAGACAATTGGATACGCTGTGATTCGGTAATTAAGAGCGACCAATATGGTAATTAAGTGTACAAGGGTAATTTGGTCATTTTTTAGTAGAGGGATAGTACGGTAATTTTAATGTACATGGTATTTTAGTCCTTTAAATTTATGGGGGTAACATGGTTATTTTAGTGTACATATGTATTTTTAGTATATAGTATGTAATTGGGCTAATGGGCGGGTCGGGTTTGCTTTTAAATAAATGGGTTGGGTTGAGTATGGGTAATTAGACTCATAATTAATGGATCTAAATAAGTCAATGACCCATTAAAGACCCAACCCACTTGTAACTTACCTATTTTGGCCCAAACCCGCCTATTTGTCATCCCTACTTTCAGCTTGCCGTCAAATATTTGTCTTTGACTTAACTCTAGTTTCCAAAAACAAAGCCTGGTTTTTTTTTCCTTACTCTTATTCAATTTTTTTTTGGCATTTGTTGATTTCACATCAAACTTTTGGGGAATATTAGTTCATCTCAACGGAAGGAATCGAAAAACTAAAAAATTTATGACTTTTGCCCTCTCTTTTTTTTTTTTGAAAATATCTAACCTTTTTTTTTTTTAGCCAAAACGATAATATCAAGAAGAAACTTTATCCCTAAACAAGAGATTAAGAAACTAAATAGGAGGGTACTAGTTTAAAAACTACACCAAATCCCAACTTAACCTATCGCTCCAGGTAGACGGAATACTGTAGAAAACAACCAAAAACACCCACACATGGGTGATAGAAGCCCCACAAATAGGAAAAAATCCCACACATGGGACACCAAAGAAAGAAATAAGAAAAAAAGAAGAGAAAAATCGGTAACAGAACCAGGCGGAGTCCGCCATACCGAAGCAGACTTCATCCACCCACCTAGATCTCCCACTCCAACGGGAAGAAGACGCCTCCGGCGATCACGATCTGCAAAACACTACATCCAAAAGCTGTCAAACTGCACGGCAGAGGAGGGGCGGCGGATGATGGTTTGGAGAGGAGAGGAGAGGAGGAGGTTGGGGGTGAAGGGGGAAAGAGAGAAAACCTCCGAGATCTAGAATCAGGAGATGGAAAAATCCCACTAGGGGGAGAAATCCCTCCCCTCTCGTCACCCATTGGAGCATAAGACCCTGGGGGGAGGGGAGGGGAGGGGAGGGAGAGAGATGGATGGCGGCGGCTTCTTTAGGGTTGAAGATAGGATTCATAAAAGTGCTAAAAGTTGGGGAAGACGGTGGAGGTAAAGGGAATTTGAAGGAGAGAAGTTTAGTTGGGTTGAAGATAGGATTCATAATCAAATTTTGTACTTTTTTTTTTCCCTTTCCAAAGCTGATATACACCAGTTGGGTTAGAAGAGTTAGTAGGTTAGTTCATAGAGAGTTTCAGATGCTATCGATAGTGTTGAACCCCAAACACCCACGATGGGGCTCGAACTCTGATGTCCTGCAAGGGAGGATCAAGAAATACCATTGGGCTACAAGCCCTTTCACAATCAAATTTTGTACTTCATTCAGTACTTCCAGTTAGGTTAAGAAAGGACATTGGGAGGGTCTTGTTCACATTTTTCTTCTGCTGTTGCAAAACGATGGGTGGCTGCAAATATCATCAGTTTTGTCTGTCACTGGCAATAATGAGTTAAAAGTAGCAGATCCCAAAAGTTATACTCTCAGTTGCTCCCTTCTTTTCTCCTCCATTATTGGATATCTGCGAAGTTCTGTGAGACGCAAGTGGCCTTTTTGCTCTCTTCCATTGTTACCCAAGAAGTTCTAAATACTGCTACACTGGGGAGAGCAGAGCAGAGAGAGAGAGTGAAAATGTCGACAAACAGAAAGAGGAGCTCTTCTGAAGAAGAAGTAAAAACAGTGGTAGAAGAAGAAGAGGAGCAACACTTTTATTCAGATCAGCTCCACAACCTATTACCGGGCGAAATCCTCCGGCTGATCCTCTCCGAAATCTCCAACCCCAAAGCTCTAACGATTTTACTCTATGCCTTTTATTTAATCAGAATAATCAGCCCGAATCAGAATGTCCATCTTCAACGTTGCTCCAGATTACCCGTCAATAGTATTGACACTAGTAATCTGGACTCCATAGGAAATGAGGCATCACTCCAAGACATATAAGCACAGGCCACAGAGTAACAACCAAGACTTCAAAATAGAAAAAATCTACAAACACAACTTTAAAACACTGCGTCCGGAATCGTTCAATGCATGTGAACCCATGTGCATTGAACGACCCAGGACTCAGTTTTGTCCGGTTAGCATTGCTCTAAGTAGACCATAGCTTTGCTAGAACATTGTAAACCCCACGCTTCAGATTTGAAACAACGACACCGAATTCAAGGTTCGACGGCTGTCAGACCTCAAATTAGTTGGGAAGAAATCAAGTTAAACAGAAAGGACCAAAAAACACACTCTTGGGGATGAGAGTGAGATTTATATTTCGTGGAAAATGGAACTCAATCTCACGAAAGAATACCCAAACAAGTGAGGTTTTAGTTATGGTCTGTGAAATGTACCAATCTCATTGCGGAACCCAGATAGTTGAGGAGGGATTTGCTCAAAAGTAATACAGGCTCTCATTCTGAAAACCTTCAGTCAAACCACACCATTGTCAAATTCCGCAATGAATTATACAACATCGTACTCCCAAAGAACATATGAGTTCATCTAAATCGAATAAAGGGTACTCCATTAACGGGTTATCTAGTTAAGTTACACCATATGACCTAAATTGATGCAAATTGTAAGTAAAAGAAACAGTATCGTCACAAAGAAAAGAAACTTCTGATTAAGACCTGCAATAACGAAGCCTATAACATTATGTGTGCACACTCGATCGAGGTCGCATCATCTTGTAATATCGTAGCTCTGCAATAAAAAAATAAAAATAAAGCAAATAATCAGGTTAAAGAAATGAAAGCAAAACCACCGTAACAAATATATTTTTCCTTTACTTCTCTTTCTTTTTGAAGGAGCAGTTACTATGCCATATCTTTAATTTTGGAGGAAAACAATCTTGAACATAACAAAAGACAGATAAGGAAGAAATTTAGGATCTTAACAAGGCAAGAACTCATACCTTCACCCTTCTGAATAGTGCCTTCGCAGTAGGATCATTCTCGAAATGATCACGTACGGGCTGCAGAGAAAAATGAACTTATTATCCAGATAAATGAAAGAGAAAAAGTTCTTTCCGGTTGATCCGGACAACGGGGGCTGTCCGGACAGCCCTGTGTGGGCCCCCTTCGCGTGTTTTTTTGGGAAATCCGAACAGTGCATCTTGTTCATGGTCGTCCATCTTTTCGTGTAAAAACTCAACTTTTGACATATCTATCAATGTTCGGACAAGCTGATTTTTTGCGTAGATACATTATTTTGCGAGCCCTATAAGATGCACGGTTTGGATTTTCCAAAAAAAATGCGCAAAGGGGGCCCACACGGGTGCTGTCCGGAGAAGCCCCTTGTCCGGATCAACCGGACAGAACTTATTCTCTAAATGAAATTGGCAAAAGGCAGGCTCCATGGCCTAGATGGCCAGTATATTCAAATATGAACGCTTAATCAAAACCTATAGCAACAGTTAGGCTCTATTCCTCCAGACCAATCTAAGACCAACCACTGATCAATTTGACAAACAAGAACCACAATCAGCAGAGTTATCCAAAAAAGAACCACAATCAGCTGAGTCACCATGCATGATTAATGCAGTCCAAAAATATGAACTTAGGGCCCGTTTGTTCGGCAAAAATGCTACTGAAAGGCATAGGACTCGTAATTCCTTCGGACTAATTGGGATAGGATTAATAATAAATACTACACCCGTTCAGTTTTTGGTATTGAATATCGCACATTTTCTGGAAAGCCGTAAAACTTTTCACCAAACACCGGATAAGAGATCCTTAGATATATTGTCCAATCTTATGCTCATATCCGTCAAGCAAAAGAACTCTTATATCTAATGCAAGATTAATGCTGCTTATAGATGAGATTATGCGCTAATCCAATTTCTAGAGGACTACTTCCAACTATGGAACGATACGCAACAGTATAACGTTTTTTTTTATAAGTCGCAACATATAACAATACAACACAGGATGAAAAAAAGAGTGGAAAAAAAGGAAAAGAATCAAGCACAAACATTAAACAGCACACCAAAAAGGATTGGAAACATGATACTTCTATTTCTTTTAAGTTCAAGCTGGTGCATAGCTAGTAATGGACCAATGGTCTGCAGCACCAATATTTAAGAACTGGGAGTATACCTACACTAGAAACTTAGAAAGAAACCATCAACATCATGTAAACAGGAAAGTGCAGATTAAAGAAGAAGTACAAGACCTGCAATATCTTATTTATTGATTTTGATAGAGCAGGTTTTAGATCAGCAGGATGCAAGTTCCCACTTTCATAGTCCGCAACTAATTCTTCAAAACTCTTGAAGGTCCTGAATTCCAAACACAAACGCGCAAGAAGACAAGCTCATCAACGAATAAGAATTAGCGATTCCAAAGGAAATAGAATCGGAAGCACCAGACATATACATCAATCTAGAAATTTAGAAGAGCTGCAGCCTGCATGGCTTATGAAAGGTAAATCTGAGAAAGCACTACAGTGGGCTCAATTTTCAACATTCAGGCTCATGGCTACTACTAGAGGAGGAGGAGAAAACTCACTTTTCACCACCATTGTCAGCACTACGTTCAACTTTGAATTCATCAAACCATGGGAGGATAATGTATTTAATGTACTCCAAACAGGGGTTCCCTTGAACTACCATTGGAGGGCAGTACGCCTTCTTTATTTTCCGATTAACTTCTGCCTGCGGCAATAACATACTTTTATTAATTGAGCGAACACCAAAAACTAAGAAGTACGTCAAATTCTGAATGAGGCTTTAACGAACAGGGCACTTTGAAGCAGAATTTACTATATTACTAATTAGGCACAACAAAAACTGACTCCTTAAATTGTTTTGTTGTAGCACAAAACAATACCTCCTTGTCCTCCATAAAAATGGCAGAGTCTGTAACGCTTTTTGACATCTTCTCTTGCCCTTGCAGCAAACCAGGAAGCATGTCTGCATAAAACAGTAATCAAGAGAAGCTACCATATCACAATAAACAAATTAATATACACAAATGTGATGTCTGGATAATCAGAAAAGGGCCATACGGTGAGACAATATGATAGGCTTGTTTTTTCTCTTAATGTCATCACAGTACTCTCTAGCAAAAACATTCACTTTCCGCTGGTCCATGCCCATTTGACAGATATCAGCCTGTTCAGATTGAAAACATTGTTTACTGTCCCATTATATCATTAGGCACAATCAAAACGCAGATCAAAGCTACCTCTCCAAAGTAATCAATCAAACATGATCACCAATATGTACAGGTTAAACCGATAAAAAATATGCATGTATGGGCTAACCAACAGGTTACACAACCAATCACAACGATAGCTAGCAAAGAAATGGATAGAAAAGAAATGTATTTGATAGCATTGATAATCGGACTTTTTCTTAACAACAAAGAGGATGGGGCAATAATGCCACGATTTCAAGAAACGAAACCTCATCAAGGCAGATCTAGTTTTTATCCATTTGCAGGTTTCAAAACGTTAACAATTACCATCCGTGGTTTTTATTCCAATTTTTCTAATAATGTTGTTAGACACTTAAGTTGTTTCATGATTGTTGAAGATATAAATAATAAAGTTGCCCCTCTCTCTAACAGCTTAAGCTTTTAAATGAGTTGGTGGTTAACAATCTAATATGGTATCAAAGCAAGCAATGGATCCTGTGTTCAAACCTCACCGCCTACCTAATGTTAAAATATTTACACATGTTTAGCCCTCTTATGGAGGAGAGCCTGGCTACACGTGAGGGGGTGTGTTGAAGATATAAATAATAAAGTTGCCCCTCTCTAACAGCTTAAGCTTTTGGATGAGTTGGTGGTTAACAATCTAACAATGATTACTCTGTCACACACTCATGCAACCGCCACGGTATGCAGCATGATGGTTTTCCTCCATAGTCAGCAGAACTTAAATCAAACTTGACTTAGTAAGCTCACATAATTAATCAAATGATAGTATCAATTCATGACAACTTTAAACAGTGAAACATGACATAAGTCTTCGAGTCAGCACTCAGCAAGACCAATATAGATACACCCATGATTAGTAAGAAATAAAGGCACCTTAAGGAAAAAAATATCAGCACATTGCATGCATGGGTAGAGAATCTGGCCTCCCGTCAACTCATCCTGCTCACTGCGACCCATAATCTGGAGACACTTGCAAAGAGGATCTCAAGCTTAATGTACTAGACTAGATCGATAGTTACAAGGAAGTAATTCCTATAATAAATCTGGTACCTCATTATCCTATTAAGCTTGTTCCTTCTTGCGATATCCATTACAAGAGGCCAGTATTCATGTCCCCGAGAGTTAATTTCTTCCGAAGACCATAAAAATTCCACTTGATCTCCGTGGAGATTCAAACCCACAGCTTTCCAGATCTCAATCATGTACTTTCCAACAGTTTGAATTTTCTTCAAGTCACCCCCCATTTTGTTGTTCAACCGTGCAAACCAATCTGCAATCCATATTTTTACTTTGCAACCAGCAGAAGTCATCCTGTTCACACTAATTATCTTCATAACCCCCTGCTCACCAACAAAACAAAATGCATCCATCATATTTAAGAAGCAGCAAATCTACATGTACAAATTCTCCCAAACTTATTATCAAAGTTTTGAAAGCGACAGAGACAAAATATTCAACTTTCAACATATCCAGGGTTTGTGATCCCGTAATTTTTGAGTGTCACAAAAATAAAATAAAAAAAGTAATAAAAGATTAAGAGTGCGGGATATGCGTTAATTTGTATAAGATTCAACAAACTATTGGCCATACCTATAACTAGAAAAGTATACGATCCAGAATATTAACATCTGCATTTAGTCCACTGCATCTTCTCAAGTAATTACACACTATTAAAATAAAATAAAAAATGCGGAAAAAAATATCTATGCTCATCCTAAATACTAGTCAAGCATATCACTTTAAAGAAACCAGGGGATTACGATCCTCTAAAGTACACGAATATCATGGAGAGTTCCATTACACACACAAGTTGTGTCCCCCCTCTAATGACAAACAATATAATGGTCTAGGTGAATCGTAATTGGAAACTTTTTTATCTCAAAAATTCCCATCATCACACCAGTCAACGTGACATTATCTAAACCACTGTTTTTCCTATCATTTGAGACGGGAACACCCGGGTGTGAAAAAGACCTCTCCCAAACGTTCATACAATAATAGCTGAATTATGAAATGGTTAGCTACACAAGGCCCATACAGCAAGAACTGAACTTTAAAACTTGCAGCATAACTGGTAAATCAAAATTCCTCAAACAGCATTGAGGACAACTACAAAATGGTTAGCTACACAAGGACCATACAGCAAGAAATGAACTTTAAAAATTGCAGCATAACTGGTAAAATCAAAATTCTTCAAATAGGTAACAACATTGAGAACAATTACAAAACGGTTAACTGCACAAGGACAATGCAGCAAGAACTGAACTTTAAAAATTCCAGCATAACAGGCAAAATCAAAATTCTTCAAATAGGTAACAGCATAGAGGGCAACTATGAAACGGATAGCTACACAAGGACCATACAGCAAAAAAATGAACGTAAAAAACTGCAGCATAATTGGTACAATCAAAATTCTTCAAATGGGTAAACAACAAAAGGACAATTGACTACGTTGTCAATCGCAAACCTGGGCAATATGCATTCTACCGGAGGGTTCGAACCCATCGTAGCAAACGGGTTCGGGCTTCTTCGACAGCAGGTTTAGCAACTCATCCTCTTGGATGCACTCTTCCCCAACACTCCGCACAATCCTGAACTTCTCCTCCACACTCATCCCCCTGTTAAGACAAATTTACCAATCCAACACGTACAATTATACGCACCCGTAAACACATACACAAGTACACACAGACATGAACATGAACATGTATAAGAAGGTGTTTTAGGAGCTTGCTGGGATGTGGAATCGGAGGAAGGGGCTTGATCTGGAGAGGAGATAGAGAGCGTTTCCATGTTATCCGTCGGAGACTCCATGCAAGGCGTGTGCTCGAATTAGAAGTGAAATTTTGTTCGCCCTTCTTAAAATCTTCCTTAAAAGTAAGAGGGTGTGGGTGAACTACCCTCTTTCTCGTTGGTTAAAATTAAAATGCCGTGAATCCCATCACAAAGTTAATACACTTCACTTTGTGGTGAATTAGGGTTTGATGGAAGAAGCCTCTGTGTTAGAACTGGAGGCTCGAATTAGGGTTTGGGCCGGAGAAGGCTGCGCATGTGTGAGGTTTATTTTTAGGGAAAATTACGGCCCGTCATGCGTTTTGATAATTAATATCCGTTAAGGACAAATTAAAAATATTTATTAATGCTAAAAATATTCTTAGGGGTATTAAATATCAAAACACGTCATTGACCGCATTTTTCTGTATTTTTATTTATTTCTATTGCTTTATACCATCCGTATAAATATTTGTTTTATGTAAATGAATTTTGCACTCGAATGTTTTATTTTTGTTCAAAAGCGTGAAGAGAAAAATATGCTTTCTTTCGCTTAAAAGTTTCTACCATTTTTACACTATTGTCATTTGCTTTCTAAATTAAACTCTAAGAATCTGTTTGATGAGAAAATAAAAATAAAAAAATACAATGAAAGTGACAATGATAAAAGTGAAATATCGAGAATTGCTTTTAACTTCTAAGCCATTTTATCTTTTCCATTAGTATCTCCTAGATCGCAAAAATAAATTAGACCATCAAAATGAATTGTATCATCCAATGAATTCCGAATCAAGGCACAATGGATATATATTTTGGGACTGTCTAATCTCATTAGTGAAAGAAAAAATAATTCGCATTTCTTAAAGTAGCGCTCCGAAAAAATTCTTGTCGCTGCATATTGGTGTGGAATCCATGTCAAATATACCAACGTTACAAATTGCAACATCATGCTTCGGCCTTCATTCCATGACCTATGAAATAAAAAATTTAAATTCAAAGAACATACCCGTTGGTGATGAAGATGCCATCATCTTAAGGGAAAATGACTGCCCATGACGTGTTTTGATAATTAATACCCACTAAGGACAAGCTAAAAATATTTGTTAATGCTAAAAATATCCTTAGCGGGTATTAATTATCAAAACATATCTTTAGCCGTCATTTTTCCTCATCTTAAGTGTTAATGTAAAACTGTCAAAAAAAAAAGTGTTAATGTAAAAATTTAAATTCAAAAGACAACTAGTAGTCTGGACCAGGCCCGATCCAAATCCATGACAGCACATGGGGTTTGGCCATAGGAACTCTTATAATCAATTGGGCCTTAGCTTAGCTGTAGTAGGAAAGATCGTCACTCCCGCAATGTGGGGATATTAATCACATGAGTTTCCAGAATATTTTCTTAAAAAATAAGTACTTATTTCACATTTTCAAACTCAAAAATAATGTAAATGAAAAATAATTTTTCAATTTTTTTGCACCGTATAAAAGATCTCGATGAGATCTATCAAATAAGATCCATATTGATAGAAAAATTATTTTCGTAAACACATTATTTTTTAGCTCGAAATTGCCTTCTTAAAAAATAAGTATTTAGTAGCTTGAAACGTGTTTCAAAGACGTTTTTTCGTACGCGTTCTCGCTCACATGCCCGCACCAGAATTATGTGACTCAGGGGAACCATATGTGTGCAATGCAGCTAGCCCATGTGAGATATCCATGTGGAGTACTCTTTGTTTTTCCTTGGACCACTAATAGAGGCAATGCCCGAATAATTTCTCGTCATTACGAAGTCTATGCATCACCATTATAAGCACTCAAAAGTGTTACACACGAGGAATTTTTGATAAGCACTTGTCTTTGTTAGATGATTCAGATCCCCCAACATAAATACTTCACATTCATACTGGTAATTCAGATTAATGGTCCTTGGAAAATGTCTTCTTCCATATTATCTGTTGACATCTCTCTACCACGGAATATTTTTCTTTGGGGCCAAATTAAGTGAAGCTTATTTTCATCTTTTCTGCGCTCTAGTTAGTTTTACTGTAAAACTTTTACGTTACGGTTTTTTCACTTTCTAATTTGTGTTGAGAAATCCGAACGTAAATGATATTACGCCGATCCCTATACGGTAGCTGTTGTGCACAAAAGCCGTTGCTGTGCATCAAGATGTTGTCCATCTCAAGTCTGGTCGAGTAGGTATGCCACTGGGAAAAACCAAGTTGATTGTACAGTGACGGTCATATGTTTGATATATAATTATCTCATAAATTTTTCAATTCTTTAAGAGAAATATGATTGGCTTGTCTGGCTACTGTTATCGATCAACTTAGACAATTTCATCTAAATACAGGATCTCGATAGATATGCAAGACTTGAGATGGGCCCCATTTTGTAGAATTTCAACAGGTCTACCTATACAATTTTTTTTACAACTCGATATTTGACCCAACAGACCAACTAATTTGGGGGGTTTGCTCTCACCCTCCACTATCGGGGTCCTGAGGAAAGGTGGAGGGAAACTCTACAAGAACTGGCCCAATACAAAAATTGATAGCACGCAAGTAGGAGTCGAATTCAGACAAAGTAATAATAGTACGATGGTGAGAATCCAATTCGGGATCAAAAATTTCTTGAAGCTCGTGATTACCAAGTAACTACCACCAGTGTACCAATTATGGTTTACTCATGGAGTTGGGATTTTTGAACTTGAACTAGAGTTTCGCTAGGATAGTGACTAGATGGGAAAATGAAGCAAAACGAGGCTTTCTCCCAGCGGCTTGGGAGGTGGGCCTCAGTACTCAGGTAAAGGTTTCTGGTTCGAGTAGATAGAGTTGCGATCACCGATCGGCTTGCGTTGTAATCCAAATAGTAACCACTAACGCTACATATGGACAGAATTACCACTAGTAACCAATAACGCTACATATGGACAGGGAAAAAAAAAAAAAGGAGATGAATATTGATTCCAATTTCCAAGCCATGCCTAATTGCCTATCATATATTTTTCCCAACTTCCACAACCTTCCTATTGAATTGGAGACATCGTTTTCGTCACTATTTCCCATACTCTGAAAACGTTTTGGTCCCTAATTGTGTGGACTTCACTTCCCATAGAGTGCAGGAAGATATTAATCACCAGTTGAAATCAATTCAGCAACCCTTTGCTAGCTAGCTCCTACCAACTTAACTACCTACTACTGCCAGTTTACCTACTACTTTATCGTATGAAGGGAGAACCCTAGTGTATCCACCAGCTAGTCATTTTTTCTTTACGTAGGCTAGCTTTTCAGCCGTGGGTGCATGGTGGTTTTAGGGCGGCGATGAAGGAGGCGACTAGGGCGGGTTTGGCGACGGTGGGGTGGTGGGGGTTTTTTGGCCGTTTAGGCCATGGGTTTTGGGCAGCGAATATGGAGGCGACGAGGTGATTTTGCGCAGTGTTTAGTGAGGAGACGAGGTGGGTTTCGGGCAGCGATTAGGGAAGAGACGCAGTGGGTTTTGCACGGCATTGAGGAGGCGGGTTTGGCCTGTTTTGGGCTTTGGGAGGTGGTTTTGAGCATAGGTTTTTTGGGCACGATTTTGGGCCGAGGGAGGTTGGTTTCGGGCAGCTTTTTGGGGCATGAGCAATTGAGCAGCGGAGAGGTGATAGGGTATGTCTGGTGAGGTCGTCAGAAGAAGAAGGTGGCTCTTTGGCCACTACCGGTTTCTTTGGTTCGTCAGCAAAGGTATTCAACGTCATCGCACAAAGCTTGGAATTTCCTTTTTTTGTTGGCATCTTGTCAACAATTTTTTTTCCCGGATCTAACGTCTTGCATCATGCTGTAGGTGTTTTTTCCTTTTTGCTTTCCACTCGTTAACAAATGGACGGCAATTGACACCGGGTGCCCAATTTCATAACGGATGGATAGTTCAGGTGTTAAAATGAAATATCTAAGAGTTTAGATATTTATGACACATTGGGGTATTAAGTTATTTTTTTTGAAATTTTTCCGTTATTGCACAATCCAACCTCATCCGGAAGTCCATACTATACCCAGCAGAACTGCTTTGGACCACAATCGTCCCATCCCATTGACTTCAAGCCCATAATCAAGAGAAAGTATGAGAAAGTATGAGATAGTATGCTCTTATTACTCTCACAACCGTATCTTTGTGTGTGATCTATGTGCCAATGTAATAGTATGACAAATTAACAATGACTTTTAAATATAGGGAAAATGACGGTTCAAAACGTGTTTTGATAATTAATACCCGCCTTAGATATGCTGAAAACATTTGTTAATGCTGAAAATGTCATTGGCGGGTATTAACTATCAAAACACGTCATTGACCGTCATTTTCCCTTAAATATATGCCATCTAAAAAATGATAGACTTTTATTGAAATGGCAAGTTGCAAATAATTTTATTTCATTAGAGAACGAACCTAGGGGTTCAAAACATGCTAATACTCTGGCTATTTATTTTTCTCGCGAAGAAAGTAAAACATGTCCTCTCTGTTTTGCCAAAGACGTTAATGAGCGTTTTTTGAGCAACACTCCACATCATTCATTATGCGACACGTGTCACCTCGGCTCTTAAAATCTGACACAAAAGCTACGGATTCTATAGTTCCTACCAATCAGGACACACTTGCAAGGCCATATGGCCTTACTCCTCCGGGGAATGCTAGGTATAAAGAAAATTTACCCCGAAAGTACTTCGAAAACAGCAATCAATGGTTGAGAATCACTTTGATGATTGTATCGCACACATCAAAGTGAATCTCAACCATTAGTTGATCTTTTCGGGGTAGTTTCGGGGTAAATTTTTTTTGTCCATAGCATTTCTGTACTCCTCCGGACTGTGCTAGGGACAAAGAAAATGGACAAAGAAAAGGCCCTTAAAGTGTACATAAACGGCTCAGATTCACACCCTTAAAGTGTACATAAACGGCTCAGATTCATTCCGTGTGAATCTGAGTTGTTCATGTACTCTTTAAGGGTCTTTTTTTTACTTATTTTCTTTGCACTTAACATTTCTCTACTCCTCCAGGGTATTTCATAATGTCTCCTTTGAAAAGGGGCCAGAATCATGCTAAGCAAGAGTGAGTATATTGGTATATTTTTCATACGCACCTTACTTTCTAAAATATCAGCCCATTACGAAAACATGCATAATTTTCTATATGCTTATTAAAATTTCTTTGAACCAAATCTAGGATCTCAATTATTATTAATTTGTATTAATTGGTGCAAATTTTTTAAAATTATGCATGAAAATACTTTATTTTTATTCAAAAATCACATGTCTTTTCATGGTAGACTAACATTGTGAAGGAGAGGGAATAATTCGTGTTAATATCAGTTGAAGGAGATTGGTACTAATAAGGGTATGTGAGATTAATTAGAATCTACAATGAGGAGGAATGAGAAGTGAAGTTGGTAGCTAATTTGCTCTAAAGTAAAGGTAAGGATAGATAATAACATGTTTTTTTACTCCGATCTCAAGCGCCCTGCCAAGATTGGGGAAGCTGCCAAGCGCTCTGCCAAGTGGGCGGAAGGGAGCCGTTTTGACCATGCAAAGGCGGACTTCGGGGCTACCTGCTGGCTTTTAGTCCTTGTTTGGTACACATGTTTTTTATTTTTATTTTTTGGGCCCATTACGAGTTCTACAAAGATGATTCAAATCTTGAGTTCTTCTCAAAATATATTTTTTATAAGTTTCTAAACTAAACTAACTAGCTCAATCCGACATCGGTAAGGCTGTTTTAGAATTCGAAGGACATCCTACACCTAAGAAATCAAAGATTCTCTTGTTCCTATATAATTTTCATGTATGTGAATACAAATCTATCTTTGTTTTTGTTTTTCTCCGCAACCAATCTTATCATTTACGCTCAATATCTTCTGAAACCTTTCTAGGACGAATCTCTTAACAATCTAACCCCAACGAGAGGAAAGCCATCAAACAGGGCATCTAAGTAATTTCAATTTTCAGGGATCCTGAATTAGTCGAGGTGCGCTCGAGCTGGTCTAGACATCCGGTTATTAAAAAAAATTCGATTCTCTTTTTTTATTCTGATCTCCATACCCTAATTAGAAGAGTGACAAGAGATTTTTTTTCCATTTTTGTGACTTGTGAGTTAAGTTTTGTTTCACCAAAACATAGATACAAGATCAACCAAGCAATACGGAGAGGACCACCCCTCCTAGTAATACAAAAGCAACTCCATGAACACCCCCAGTTGTTCATCACCATTGTCCGGAACGTTGCTCCCTCCGAAGATCGCACGATTCAGAGGCATTTGCTTCTGTATTTCGAGATCATCGAAAAAACCGACTTGAGAGGGAAGGCGCTACGCGAAATGATCTTGATTTGTCAAAACTTGTTGAACAATCTGAATCACCCAAATGAGTACGTCAGGGGCATCACGCTCCGGTTTCTTTGTAGGTTGGAAGAAACCGAAGTTATCGAGCCCTTGATCCCCGCGGTTTTGTTGAATTTAGAGCATGGCCACCCCTTTGTTCGGAGGAATGCAGTTCTTGCAGTGATGTCAATTTACAAGCTTCCCCGAGAGAAACGGTTACTGGATAATGCCCCCGATTTGATTGAGAAGTTCATCGCAACGGAAAAAGATCCGTCGGCCAAACGGAATGCGTTCCTGTCGAACAGTTCCTCATGCTCTCCAATTCTGCCCAAGAAAGGACAGTCGATTTCCTATTCAACCACATTGACAGAATCAACGATTGGGGCGAACAACTTCCGATGGTGTCGTTGGAGTTGATCCGTGAGGTTTGCAGAGCGAACAAGGGTGAGAAGGGGAAGTACACAGAGATCATCATATCATTGCTCAGTGCCCCATCAGCTGCTGTAGTTTACGAATGTGCCGGGACCCTTGTTTCGCTCTCCTCGGCTCCTACTGCAATCAGAGCTGCTGCGAGTACTTACTGCCAGCTCCTGCTCTCACAAAGCGACAACGTTGTTAAGCTTATTGTGCTTGACCGGCTGAATGAGCTTAAATCTTCACATAGGGAAATTATGGTTGAGATGATAATGGTTGTTCCAAGGGCACTTTCAAGCCCAAATCTTGACATCTGTAGGAAAAGTATTGACATTGCTCTGGAGTTGATAACTCCAAGGAATTTCGATGAAGTTGTTTCTTCTGCTCAAGAAGGAAGTCATGAAGAGTCGGGGTAGAGAGCTTTAGAAAAATGGGGAGTATAGGAAATGCTTGTTCGAACCATTCATTCCTGTGCAATCAAATTTCCAGAGGTGGCGAGCACTGTTGCGATGGATTTCCTGGGAGACAGCAATGTTGCTTCGGCTATTGAAGTGGTTGTCTTTGTGCGGGAGATAATTGAAACTAACCCGAAATTGAGAACATCTATTGTAACTAGGATTTTGGACACTTTCTATCAAATCCGGGCTGCACGTGGGTGTTCTTGTGCTCTTTGGATCATTGGCGAGTACTGTCTTTCTCTTGCTGATGTTGAGAGTGGAATTGCAACCATTAAGCAGTGCCTCGGGGAGCTCCCCTTTTACACCCCTACAGAGGAAGGGGAGAGTCAAGATACTTCAAGTACTTAACCAGCAGGCAAACTCCATGACAGTATCGTCTAGAAGGCCTGCAATTCTTGCGGATGGGACGTATGCTACCTAGAGTGCTGCCTCGGAAACTGCCATGTCACCTCCAATGCTTGCACAAGGATCATTGGCATCTGTTGGAAACTTGAGACCATTGATTGTTGCCGGTGATTTTTCCCATTGGTGCAGTTGTGGCATGTACACTGGCAAAACTTGTTATGAGATTGGAAGAGGTTCAGCCTTCTAAAGTTGAAGTGACCAAAGCCAGTACCCATGCCTTGTTGATTATGACCTCTATGCTACAGCTGATTTCTTCCACACCCAATTGACAATGATTCTTATGATAGGATTGTCCTATGCATCAGGTTGCTTTGCAATACCGGTGATGATGTAGGGAAGATATGGTTGCAATCTTGCCGACTGAGTTTTGGAAAAATGCTTGCTGATAAGCAGTTCCGTGGACCGTGAAGCAGAGGGGATTAAAGCAAAGGCTCAGATAACTCATGCCCTGCTAGCCTGATGACCTTATTGACTTCTACCACTTGAAGAGCAGGAAGGGTATGAGCCAGCTTGAGTTGGAAGACGAGGTGCACGATGACTTAAAGCGTGGTACTGAAGAGTTCATGAAAGATGGTGATGATGCAAATAAACTTAATCGCATTCTTCAACTCACAGGATTCAGTGATCCTGTTCATGGCGAAGCATATGTGACAGTTCATCATTTCGACATTGTCCTCTCATCAACTGCACCAAGGAGACCCTCCAAAGTCTGTTCTTGGAGTTGGCAACCATGGGCGACCTCAAACTTGTGGAACGTACGCAAAACTACACACTAGCACCATATTGTTACCAGTCTTCTGTTTACATTTTTGCTTTCGGACAAAAGGGATTGGGATGCTACTTACCTACTATAGTATGTATCACCAAAAGATGTCTTACTTTTGTTCTTCAAATTGCAATTTTTTGCCCTTCAAACCAAAAGAAAAAGCCAAAGCAACACACAACACCTGCAAAACTGCAGAAAACAGGAAAAACAAAACCAAAGCAACAAGGAGCCAACACCTGCCACAGACTAGCATATCAACCAAATTTCTGAACTAATTTGGTTCTTACCTCCATTATTGGAGATGTCCTAACGACAACAGCACCTAGCTACCATTCCTTTTAATCCAATGTTTATGTAAATGACTAGCTCGATGATCCCGACTGAATAGTTGGATCAAATAGTTGGACCTAGGGCGAGCCCATTTATGTTCGCAGCCGTAAATCCAAAAGTGCGTATCAATGGTTGTGACACGTCAGGCTATCAATATCTGAGACTTTACAAGATTTCAGCAATACGATTCTACTAATACGTAACAATGAGATAATGGCATGCTCTACGCTAGACTATCTCTATATATGTGATCCATTTATCAAATTAAGGCGAAAAAAACTCCAACCCGCCTTCTTTGTACATTAGATTTGAAAATTATGGGGGATCGAGAATCACATACACTGACAACAAATTTTAACGTGTTTTGACCGGAATGCGTACTCTATGAAGTGTAATACAAGAATTCATAAATTAACACCGGTCATTATAGAGTTTACACAACCTAGCCAAAACTATCTCTCCCACTCTTGACTCTGGTTTGTTTCTCCTCTCTCACACCTCTCTAATCACTCTATGTACATGCGTATATACATGGAGGAACAAGAGGAGAACAAGCCAAAGGCCATTAAAGGACCTCCGGAGGACGGTGATAGGTGCCGAAAAGCACCCATTCAATCCGTCTAATTTACGCTTTGTCTGTCCGTTTACATTATTACTTGATATATTTATTTTAGCATATTGTGGTGTTTGTAGGTATTGGAGACCGATGGGTGCAAAAACGCGTAAATTGAAAAGGATAGCAATTATTCGGCACAAAGCAATAGGATTGGGCCTCACAAATTTTGGACTGCTGCTGTACATGTGGTTTCACAATTGAAATTGGTAGCAAACATTACAATTTAAAACATGTCTTGGTGGGGCCCAAGCTCTAATGGTTTTTCATCCAAAAGGGAGACTTTTCCTTCCTATCAAGAGGATATTCTGTCAAGAAAAAAGAAGGAAAAAAAGGAAGGAGTTTGATTAGGAAAAGAAGCCCACGAGGAAAGAAATATTTTCCGGCAAAATCTCGGCAGCACTTATGTATAAAGGGGGACTCGAACAATAACAGAGGGGAGTGGTGGAACGAGAGTTCTCGGCTGTGGCAGTCCGTGGGACGGCAGCTTTCAGTCTGTGTTCGAAGAAACAGTGTTGCGAACGAAGGACTCTGGCTCCCATGGCCAGCTAATTCCATTATCTAGGGAGGAGATGAAGTACCGCAGCATGTAACTTGTAAATGTATATGTTTAGGTTTTAATATTCGAATCGATTGTTTAACTTGAACTCGTTTCAGTTTTATGGAATGATTTTAATACTTTCAATTTGTTTCGTATTTATTAAATACTCGCGGTTTTCAAATACGGAATTAAACAATGGTATTTTTTGATTGAGGTTGGAGTTCTGAGATAGATTATACTTGTAAGACGGATCGCGTCGTTAGGTGGCCAGACTAGGTTAGTGAGACAGTCCGTGCTATAAGATAATCTATGCCTTTTCTTGAAATCGGAAGGGATTGCAAGCCTAACGATAGTCTTAAATGATTCGAATGTTAAACCTAACCTTTGCATATCGTTGTTACGCGGTCGGGATGGATTCCAAACCCTAGACCTTTTCTCCATCGTTTTCAAACCTTTTAATTAATTGCTCTAGTTTAATTAGCTTACTCTAAGCAATCCAAATTAATCAATCTTTTCCCTTCCGAATTAATCTGAAAGTTAATTGAATTTTTAGTAACTTAGCCAATCTGTCCCTGTGAATCGACACTCGATCTTGACCACTATTCTACGGAGTAGTAGTTAACTCCAAGATTTTATAAATATATTTTTGACACGGTACGACACGGTCAGACGGCAGTGCTGAATCATCAAATATTGACGCAAAATTAGAAAAAGTTTAGAAGAAAAAAAAAAAGATTTGTCACTCAGTTTTAGACAAATGGGCTCTAAGAGCATCCACACCGGTGTTGTCATTTCACCCTTTTCCATTTTCATTTTTGCCAATGAATAGTGTCGTTTTGCCTTAAAAATGTCAAGAGTGCCACATCCATGTCCGTCATTTTGTCGTTCTCATTTTTCTCCCTCCCTCCCAATCTAAAATGGCAAACTTCTTCCTATGTTTTCTCAAATTCTTTTGAGTTTGCAGGTATAGGGTGGTAATTGTCATTTCTTTTGGCATTTTTTACAAATGGCAACAAATTTTGTCAAAAATAACAACCGGTGTGGTTGCTGTAACTAATTAGAGTATTCTCACTATCCGTGAAATTACCACCCAAAAAAATTGTTCACTATCTTGCAACCTATCTACAGTCCCTAACTGTGGAAAATGATAATTTAATTTGTTTATTCAATTTTTTTTAACAGATTTCGTTATTCAATTCCCTCATTTATTTTCTCTCCTACCAATGTGGGCAAAAGGCTTTTCGCTCTCAATTATTTTTGTTGATGGGTGTCCCCATCAAACTTTAAAGTTCCAGAATGACTTTATCTTCTTTTAACGGCGATGAATGAGTAATTTTGTTACCCCCAAAAATAGAAAAGCATTCACAAGTCTTTTAACCAAAAAGTGCTTTTCTCATTTTGAAGGTCCTAAAGGTAAGAATTACGTACTTTTTCGTTCGGCTAAATAAGTCAATTGATTTATTTTTTTATTTTTATTTAAATTTTTTTCGTATTTATTAATTTTTCGTCAATTTTTTAGAGATTATTGTATCGTCACGACGAAAGAAATCTAAAAAGTAAAAATTTATAATTGAAATCCAATTTTTTTTAATAAAAATGAGAAAATTGATTTATTGACTTATTTTTATCCTTATTCAAAAAAATTAAGTTTCGATCATAATTTTTTATTTTTTAAATTTTTTTCGTCATGACCATGTAATAATTTTAAAAAAAATGAAAAAAAACTAATAAATACAAAAAAAATAAATCAATTGACTTATTTAGCCGAAAAAGTAAAAAAGAAACAAAAAGCTCGCGAGGGAAAAAGGACAAAAGGTTGGGGGAACATAAACAATCGAGGGAAGTCAGAAAAGACAAAAGTAGCCTTAAAAGCTCACGAGGTTTAAATTACGGGTGGCTTTGGAGGGCCACTCTGGCATTAAAAGTCCAATTAGCTTCTGTCTTTTTCATTTCACATAGGAAACTGACAACTCTAAACAATGTGAATTACGAGTAATTTAGGCTCCGTTCCAAAAATTTTTTTAAAAAATAAACAGTTTATTTTATATTTTTAAATTTAAAAATAATATAAATGAAAAATAATTTTTTAATTTTTTTCGCACCGTATTAAAGATCTTGATGAGATCTATTAAACAAGATCCATATTGGTAGGAAATTTATTTGCGTAAACACATTATTTTTGAGCTTGAAATTGTCTTCTTAAAAAATAAGTACTTATTTTACGTTCCGAAACGGGGCCTCATTCCCACCGTCACGTGGTTCCTAACGCCTCATAATTTTTCGGGAATTATACTCTCTAGTCTCTTTGGCCTAATATGTTTGTTCGGTTTGTAAAATAAAAACTCAAGAATAATATAATTTCTTCAAGAAAAAATTTGAACTTTTTTCATAAATTCAAGTAAGTCATTGACTCATTGATATCTATTTAATTATTGCTTTTTAATTTTTCTGAAAATTTGTATAACTTTTAGGTTCTCGTTTGCGGATTCGGATAAATATTTTGGGACGGATGGAGTAGCCAAAATGTTGATTGGTTCCATCCATCTCAAGTAATTAATAGTAATTCTTTTCTTTTGAAAAAGATCATAACTTTGAACAAACAGGACCCGAGATTAATAGTGAAGAAATGTATAGATCTCCCGATTATACAATTTATTGGATTAAGAGTGATCAGATCAATAATACTAAATTCTCAACAATGTTACATTTCTCACATTTTATGAGATTATGGGTACATTTTTGCTAAACAAAATGCAATACAAGCTAATGACAACAGTCAAGTTATTTTCCGTAAATAGTATTTTAATTGATGTATGTAAAAATAATAATTTGCTCAAAAATTTGTAAAAATATGAGTTTTAGTCCGTTTAATTTTGCGTAAAAGCACGAAAAAACTGAAGTATTTTTTATTAGGTCGTGAATGTTTGAAAACAGTGAAGAGAACTTTCCACTTACAAAAGTAAACAAATTAATATCTTTGAATAATGGTAGAATTGACCATTTCATTAGTCCGCTTTCAACTACTACATCTGAAGTATTAATCAAATATGTTTCTATAAAGTGGATAAGGTAAAAGATTAGGGGCTGTTTCGGAGCTCGATTGTGTGGATTGTGATGATCTATTTTTCAACCTTTTCCGTTTGGGAGCTCCACTGTGAGAATGAATTCTCTCGTAATACATTATGAAAGCTACACTTTAGGGCCGAGCACAATCTGACAATCAGTTCTGAATGAGCTTTTCCATCTCATTGTGGATTATCTTTCCAAATTCATAATCTATTTTGAGCATTATCCTCTCAAATACTATTCTGTTAAAAAATCTATTCTGCACATATCCCTTCAAACACTCCATCATATCCATAATTTATTATGTCCACAATCCAAAACCAATAATCCACAATCCAAAAAAAATGGAAAAAATAATTAGACTCCTAAACGGGTCCTAAATGGCAAACTAGTAGACTTGTGTTTAGCTTCCCACAGACAACAGTAGTCTCCAGAACAAAACAACACAGCACACTGTAGCCATTAACGGACAAAAACACAGCCGTCGTTATCATGTGAACCACATCTCAGATCATCCTTTCCCCACTTCCAGGAGAGCTTCTAAATACAAGCACCTCTATTCTTTCTACACCCACCGACTACCTTCTTTTTTCTTTTTTTTCCGTTCTTTGCCAGGGGAAAAAAAAAAAGGTCGGCAACCAGTGAAGCTGACCCCGTGATCGAAATCGAAATGGTAACCCACCCGTCATAAAATGTCCGAATTTGACCCATACCTGACTCGACCGGCCGTCACCAAAACCCCCCACCAAAATACAAATGGACATGAGGCAGTCACAATCCAATCGTCTGGTGCTAAATCGACTCAAACCCAGAACTGGTGAGATGGTTTCCACCGACTGCCTCGGCTACTTGAGCTACCTCCCCGGTGGTCCACCCACCGACTGCCTCGGCTACTTGAACTAACTCCCTGGTGGTCCACCCACCGACGACTACAAAAGTAGTGTCATGTTTCTGCAAGAGTCACACTCACTGAGAGCATCTCTATTAATAGGGCGGATCAATTGTCCTTGTCAAAACTTGACAAAAGCCAAGAGCAAAAAATATATTACTACTTCTAGTTCCATTGGCCTTGGTAAGCATGTTCTCAAATTTTGGCCATATACTCATTTTCTTTAGTGAAATTCAAAACGTGAAGTGCTTGTTATTGCTTCACAATGCTTCAATCTCTATTGGAAGATCGAGGATAGAGTAAATTGTGCCAAAATGACACTGAATTCAATAGGCGACGAGGGGTGATCCGAGCACTAGGCCATTAAGACTAGTGCCTACGGTCTCAAATTTTGAAGGAAAAAAAAAAAAAAACCAATGTATAGTAGATTTAATTGACATTAGTACTTACAATTTTCAAGGTCTCACACTCAAATTTAGTCTGAGGCCTCAAATGAGATTGGGTCGCCCTTAGTGCAACACTAATTAGAAAAATTAAAAACTCACATTTTAACAAACTAGATTGTTGTCAAGGTCTCAAAGTCAATTTTACCCCACATTTTGAACCCTCCCCTCTCCCGTTTACCTTGGTATAAGGCTGCAAATAATTCGAGCAGTTCGCAAGCTCGAGTTATATATCGGCTCTTTTAGTAAAACGAGTTGTCAAAAACTCGGCTCGATTAAAAATACTCGTTTAGTAAATTTCTAAGTTCGGCTTGTTAAGGTTCGAGCCGAGCTCAAGCTCAAATTTTTTATTTGTTTGTTGAACAAGCCGAGCTCGACAAAGCTCAGCTCTTTTACGGCTTTACCTGGTACTCAACCTCTTCCCCATTTATCACCTCGCCCGCCGAACCCATTCCTCCATCCAACTTTTATTCGTGAGTCCGTGACCATGCCCATTTACCTCCTTACTTTGTTAATTGTCTATGGCCCCCACTTCGATTCCTTCGTCCCAATTTTCATTTCAAAGTCCTAGTATTCTTTCCTTTTTGGGGGGTTAAAGGGGATTAAATATCATAACTAGAAATAGAGTACAATAGTCTAGGGTACACAACACCTTGAGCATCTGCCCTTAATTGAATGGAATCAACATTAGGCATAAACTGTAAATGATGAAAACCAACGTCCATTTGGAAGCCGAAATTCGCTAAGCGATCCACGCGTGTGTTTCCTTCGCGATAGCTATACATTGCCTCCGTCACTTCCAATTGCTGCAAGAGGTACCTGCAATCATTCATTAGTGACCACCACCACCACCATCCTTTTTTAGAAGATATAGTGATCGGGGCTGCAAATGAACCGAGGCGTACAAGATATATATATATATAGTCCCCTTCTCCTAAGGACCACCTCATTTTAATAAAATAAGGACCTCCCTTTCCCGATCAAATTTTGATGATCCGAGTCGCTCAATGTGTTCAGAACGTGATTTTAAGGGTACCCGCGAGAAATCAGCAAAATAAAAAACCGGGAAGGGCTTCATCCGAGCAGTTTTTGTTATGTTTTTATCAAACGGTTCAAATAAAAACTGCTCAAATCAAGCCCTTCCCGGTCATTTTTTTTGCCGATTTTTCGTAGATATCCTTAAAATCACGTTCTGAACACATTAAGCGGCTCGGATCATCGAAATTCGATCGGAAAATGGGAGAAATGGGAAGGTCCTTATTTTAACTAAAATAAGGACCTTCTCATTTGAAAATAACTGTATATATATATATATATATATATATATATATACACACACACGTATATGTATGTATGAGCTAATTTATTTACATTTTAAAAATATTATGTGCAACTTTAGACCTGTACACGATCATAAATATACGATTTCTATGTCTTGTGTAGGGGTTCGACTTAACGGGACCTTGGCCTGGGTTAGGTTTCTCCTTCCGTAGGTTCGTTCTCCTGCTTCTGGACCTGCAACAAGTCACTAGGGCTGAAGTAGCCCAATGACCCTCCGACGATCAAATCAGACCTCAGGGGAAAATATAGATCTAGGATTAGGGAATAATGACATACCTCTTTAGGTTAGAGTCCCTTTGTATTTATAGATCTTGGTTTGCTTGGCCTCCAAGCTAGCGCGTGGAGGTCACGCTCGGGTAACCGCCTCGGGTGACATCATAGATAACGCACCGGATAAGGCGGTTACGGAGCACATGGCCAGGTCAGCCCTTCGCGAGGATTCTTCTCGATGATGTGTCTCATTAGGCGCATGAGGCTTGCTCAGGAGCCCTCGGTACTGTGTTTCGGGGGTCGGTATGGAGCCCTCGGTGGTATGTCTCTGGGGTTGGTACGGAGCCCTCGGGTGCCGTCGGTAATATGTCTTCGGGCTCGGTATAGAGCCCTCGGTAATATGCTTCTGGAGTCGGTACAGAGCCCTCGGTGGTATGTCTCCGGAGTTGGTACGGAGCCCTCGGGTGCCGTCGATAATATGTCTCCGAGGTCGGTACAGAGCCCTCGGTAATATGCTTCCGAGGTCGGTACGGAGCTCCATTTATTTGGGCCACTACATCTTGGCTCGTAAACGAACTCGAACTCGACTCAAGTCTACACCAGTTCAACAACTTCGACTTGTTGAAGTTTCATTGGGTTCGAACTCGAACTCTTGTTCTTTAAGAAATTAACACCCAAACTAAAACATGTAAAACTCGGTCCGATTGAGCCGTTTGTAGCCCTTCATACAAATGGTATTAAGACAAAGTAAGAAAGTTCACATAAAAAAGAGAGAGAAAAGTTATGTGTAACATGAGTGAAGAGAAACAAATGGGAGGAAGAGGGATGAGAACAAAACTCTAAATTGCTTCGTTATGTAAAGTTGGTTTCTTACGAAATTACCAATCCATAGAGAATTCGAGGATCCTTTAATTCCAATTTAATGGTCAAGATTACCCTTGTAACTCAAGCCCTAAAACTCACATGGTATTCTACGATCACCCAATTACTCCCAAAATATTTTCTAATTATCATATTCCAGGCACCAATTTACCAAATTTTTAGTAAAATTTCATATCGTAACTTTAATAACAGTTGCAAGTTCAAAGAACTATCAGATTCACAAGGTTAATCAAAGAACTCTTTTTACATTTCTTCTAGAATATTTTTTTTATAAAAATTATCTTACGTTCAATTACTTACTCTTACAATTTCTTTCTAATTTCCATAACTGAATCTTAATTTCAACCCGAGAAAAAAAATATTGATTTCAACTTTCTTATATACAAGAACAACTACATCAATGAGCACATGACACAGGGCGAATCACACATGGAAATACACTAGTATCAGTAAAAAAAAAAAAACATCTCATGAGCTACATAATAAAATAATATCAGCGAAAAAAACCATACTGAAAGAAAAAAAATTATTAATATAATATTAGTAAAAAAATCCTCATGAGCTATATAAAAAATGTTTTTCAGAGGCAAGTTTAATGGAGAGAGAAGACGCTTATGTAATTGAGAAATATTTGGGAAGTAATTGGGTGCCCGTAGAATACCATATGAGTTTTGAGGCTTGAGTTACTCAGGTAATCTTGACTATTGTATTAGAATTAGAGGATCTCCGATTCCCTGTGGATTGGAGACAAATTGATGTCTTTAGAAATATACTACTCCTTGGTTCCTTACGAAATTAACTGCGATTTTTTGAATTGAAAAATAATATATACTCCCTCCGTCCCATAATGTTTGGCATTTTCAGGAATGCGTGCCATTTTTAAATTGCATATATCTTTCAATCCATAATGTTTTAGGCAATTTTTTGAACTTTGTATAATAGAACAAATTAAACTCTATCAAACAAGATCCATATGGTTTATAAAAAAATATTATGGATTAAAAGATATTGTTAATTTTTTCATAAGGCTGGAATAGTGAAAGTGCCAAACATTATGGGACGGAGGGAGTATCTACTAACATAATTTTTTTAGGGCGCTTCTATTCGCAATCCTTTATTTTCTCTCATAACCCACTACATTTCGGTAAATGGTTGTTGAAAATCATACATAACATTTCGGTAAATAGCTGTTGAAAACAATATTATATTTCGGTAACTACATGTCGAAAATATGTTCAACTTTCGGTAAACAACTGCCGTACATACATTTTTGGTAAATAGCTGTTGAAAAAAATATTGTATTTCGGTAATTTGATGCTGAAAATATATCTCAATTTCGGTAACTAACTGTCGAGTATAATTGTAAATTTTTAATAGGCTATGGGAGAAAATAAAAGGCTGCGAATAGCAGCGCACTTTTTTTATCTATATTGTACAAATATTATTTCGGTTAGTATATTATTTTAGAATTACTAGGGTAATCCTGACCATTAAATTGAAATTGGAAGATTCTCCAATTCCCTCCGGATTGGAGAGGAGTCGCAAACCAATTTGTCATACCTCAATCACACTCCTCTCTCACATACATGTGGGTTTCTAGCGTTTATCAAAAAAGATACTCGCACAACGATTGTGCAACCAACCAAACACAACCAATCTCTAGCCGTCCATTATTGTAATAAATGATCAGGATATACTGAAACTTTTCCATATAAGAGTTTTTTTAAAATCTAGGCCGTCCAAATACATCTGGACGGTCAGAATTTGTTACACAACACACATAACCGTTGTGTGTGTAGCATCTTCGAGCATTTATTGTAAAATTCTCACACATGTATATAAAAGAGGTGTAGTTGGGATGTGACACATTGATGTGTCTCTAATATTTCACATTTCTAAAAGGTTGGTGGGTTGATAAAATTAGTAAAATACTCAAAAGAAAAAAAAAAGAAAAGGGAAGAATAAGAAGGTGGGAGCGAAAAGAAACAACTGGAGTGTGTTTAGCTCCCCCACCTGCCATCATCACCACTCACCATTACCCCCTACGAAAAAATTTTCAGTGCTCTCTCTCTCTCTCTCTTCAAAGCATCTCATCCTAACCCAACTCCCCTTCTGCTCTCTCTCTCTCTCTCTCTCTCTTCAGTCTCCACAATGGGGTCTCGAATCCCATCCCACCAACTCAGCAACGGCCTCTACGTCTCCGGCCGCCCCAACCACCACCACCTCAAACACCCCCTCCCCACCTTGCCGCCGCGCTCCGCCGTCCCCTACACCGGCAGCGACGCCAAGAACTCCGGTGAACTCGCCAAAATGTTCGACATATCCTCCTCCACCCTCGACCACCAAAACCCACCTCCCTTAAAACTCTCTCGCTCCTCCACGTCATCCTCCTCCCAGCCCAACAGCGGCTCCTTCCGGTCCGGCCCACACTCCGGCCCAAAGAAAACCTCCGGGCCCATCATGACCCAGCTCCAGCCCACCGGCCTGATCACCTCCGGCCGACTCGGCTCCTCAGCTAGCAGCCGGTCCGAGCCGGCGGCCGGGTCGGGCAAGAAGCCGGTTTACGGGCCGGCGGTGACAAACCTAAACGGGGAAGTGAGGTTGGGGTTCAAGGTGTCGAAGGCGGTAATGTGGGTGGTTTTTGTTGCGGCGGTGATGGTGGTTGTGGTGGGGGCGTTTTTGATGGTGGCGGTGGAGAGGAAGGAGGAGGTGGCGGTCGCCGCGGGAGGGGTTTTGGCGGTGGTGGTGGCGGTGGGGGTGTGGAATTGTGCGTGGAAGGAGAAGGGGTTGGTGGGGTTCTTGAGGAGGTATCCTGATGATGAGCTTAGAGGTGCTGTTGATGGGCAGTATGTGAAGGTTACTGGGGTAATTTCCTTGTCTTTGTGTGCACAAACATATGGGTACTTGCTAGGAGTATTCTTTTTTTCTTATACCTATTCAGCTTCTTTCTTTTGCAAATAAAAGTAATTACTTAATTGGCTTGTTATAATATCGAGGGAAATGATTTTCACACTTCACAATATGTCTTCTCATGCTTAAAATTATGAGTAATGTCTGACTATTTCATTTTGAGTACCATGTGAGGTGACACCATTGCATTGGTATCCAAAATGTGTTACACTGGTACTCAAATACTGTCACCAAAGCTAGTGTAAAATTATACACATCACAATTTCCAATGCACATTATAAGGCAAATTTTGGAGTACATTTATAAAAGAGTGGAGTGCAAAAATCATATCGCTTATAATAAACATGATAAATAGTTGATAATGTAAGAGCTCTCTCCAAAAGACATCTCAAATTTTAGCATCGAAAATGTACTTTGCTATGTTACATTATCTATTGAGGTACAAGTATTTGTTGTGTACATTCTCCAAACTTCAATATTTTGAGTGTTGTTTTGTGTTTTGTTATCTTTGGGTGCAATCCAAAAAATACTTAAAAACTTTTTGCGGTGCAATTTGGTATTTGGAGGTTGCTTCTTAAAGTCAAATTTGGAGGAGAGAGAAATTGATTTGAGATTTGAATTATTTACTTGAGTAACAAAATACTTAACTCTACCTTCAAATGTGTTAAATTTGGTGTTCTTCAAATTTGATGTTTGAAACTTCTATCGGATGCTAATATGTCTGGCTGAGCTTGTTATCGTTGTGCTGATAATATTTTGAAGATAATGATGAATGAGCTATTGATAATTTTGTGCTTACAGTTACTTAGTGGTCCTAACAGCTTACCTTAATTGCGCTTTTATTGTGAGGAAGTCAATTAGCAAATGTTAGTTTAGTGCTAAGTCGCCTCCCGCCCTTGAGAAATGTTAGATCAATCATTTTATCTTTGATTCGTTGTAACAACCAAAGGGCCAAACTAGGTTAGTAAGTGCGGAATCTTATCCTTTATGGTGCCATTCTAACATTTCTGATTCAGTCGCCATAACCTTGTCATTTATATTTAAGTTTTGGAACTGGATCATTTATGGTATTAAAATCTTTCGGGTAATCGTTGAGCTTCATACATTATAGATAAACACTATGATGTACTCTCACAATTTCTATTTAGTATTTACTACTATTTTCTTATTGTTAGCAAGGCGCCATTGTATGTCACAAGCACTATCCCCCTCTTTTATCGCAATATCCCCTCGTTTGAGGCTTACGCCTGGCCTCATGAGAGGTCAACCACCGCCTTGCGCTTTTGCATGTAAAAACTTTGTTCTCACTAGATCTCAGTTTGGTATCTTGTTCTGGTGGACCTGAAGTTGCTTACGATAATGGGGAGATTTTCAATGCTTACTGCTTTTGACTATGCTAGAATCAAAAATTACATTTCTCTTTTGGCACGTTAAGAGAATAGAAAAAAGAATTAGCTTTGGCATCAAAATGTTTAAACTGGCTTCACCTTTGTGGAAGTGATGAAATTATCTGACTTATTGTACAATCTGAATGGAAGTGATGGAGTATTCTAAACACTTATGGGTGCTAAACATCTACATGAAAAGAAAGAGAGACAAAAGCAGTATCGGAAAACCAGGGTTGATAGTTGGTCAAGTTTCCTTGTACATCTTTTAGATTGTTCGTTTATGTTTTTTCTTCATTTTTTTTTCAACTTGTACAAGGCTTAATTATAGTCAATTTTATCTTTTCTATGCAGGTTGTTACTTGTGGAAGTATTCCTCTTGAATCGTCCTTCCAAAAGGTACCCAGATGCGTATATGTTTCCACAAAATTGTACGAGTATAGAGGGTGGAGAGGAAAATCTGCAAAACCTAAACACCGTTTCTTCTCATGGGGTTGTAGACATGTAGAGGTTAGTTTCTGTCACTACTCAGGAATGTGGTTGTGATATCTAAAGATTTCTCGCATTGTTTCATAGCCTAAAGTCATCGAGATTCTACTGTTGTTGAGGAGAAGTGAATTGATTTAATTAGACTATGTTGGATCTCCCTTTTGTAAAGGAAAATGGCGAAAAAGTACATCCTTCGTAGGGACATTGCTTGGGGTGCGAAGTATGAAAATGCATCCACTTGGTACTAACAATGCCAAAGCCGCGGTTGATAATGTTGGTAAGGTCCATATTTTCTAGGGCAACATAAGCCTTGGTGGAGTCTTTAGAGCTGGCCACATCGTGCCAAAAATGCCATAAGGGTAGATTAATTTTTTGCCAGCCCCTTCCCACCCCACCCTCAACATAATAATAGCACTCTGTGGTGTCATTTTCATTGAGAAGTATCCAATGCTCTTGACTATGCATGTATGGCGTTTCTCTCTTTAATTTTGCCCATGTTGTATGGCTAGAGCATTTATTTTCCGTTCATAACTATGAGAGCCTTTTTGTCACTTGCGGGCAGAAATATGTGGCTGATTTTTACGTATCAGACTTCCAATCTGGATTTAGAGCTCAAGTAAAAACAGGCTATGGAGCTAGGGTTGCACCGTTTGTCAAACCATCAACAACAGTTGATATTACAAAGGAAAATCGAGAGTTGTCTCCGAGCTTTCTACGATGGCTTACTGACCGCAGCCTGTCAAGTGATGACCGTATAATGCGCCTCGAAGAAGGGTAAGCCCGTAACTCCTTGTTTAAGTTATTATTGCGTCTATTTAGATTTTTTCCTTGTTTAAGTGTTACTATATTGTATATACCCCACTTTCTATGTGCTCTTCTTTTGATCTGATTTCAACTGATCACGTCTTGAAAGTTAGGTATATCAAGGAAGGAAGCACAGTGACTGTAATGGGGGTTGTCAGACGCCACGATAATGTTCTCATGATCGTTCCGCCAGCAGAGCCTGTTTCAACAGGCTGTCAGTGGGCCCGCTGTCTCCTCCCGACATATATCGAAGGGCTTATTTTGACATGTGACGAAAGTCAAACTGCCGATGTGATTCCCGTGTGAATATTATGCTCTTAATGTAACCCTTCTTTTGCAACCGGCCATGAGTAAGTGTTGAAAGGTTGACAAAGATGGAACATTGAGCCACACCCAACCAATCTGTTCATACCTTTTGAAGTCTTAAATGTCTGTAAATGGCCTTGAAGGCGCAGAAAAGCACATTTTAAGGATCTTCTAGTTGGGGAGTTATACGCTTTGTGGTTCTAATGGAGATCAAGATGGAACATTGAGCCACACCCAACCAATCTGTTCATACCTTTTGAAGTCTTAAATGTCTGTAAATGGCCTTGAAGGCCAGAAAAGCACATTTTAGGGATTGTCTAGTTGGGGAGATATATACGCTTTGAAAATGCCGTATTGAGATAATTCTGTTGTATGTAGCTCATTTTTTGTACGTATTGGAAATTTGTTCTTTGTTTTCTACATGTATATACAGTTTATGCATGCTTTCTCCTGAATGTACTCTTTCTTCGTATGTACGCGATTCTAGCCTAAGTGACCAATATTTGTGTTTCCAAATACATGCGTCTCTATTTGATTATTCAGGATCCAGTCCTTAGATGTGCATAGATATTACAGCTCACCCTTATCGGGTAAAATATTTCCGACTTTCTGTCACAAACAAGATATCCGAAAAGCTGTTAGTTCTGGTAGTGTTTCCTTAGGCTTACACTTTAGGTTGTATACATGCACCAGTTTTCTGTCACCAACAAGCCTCTTCACACTGGGAGGTTTAAGAACTAAACTCAGACTGATGCCGGTTTTAAGGCTGCACATGCATGTAAAGAGCACTTAACATCACCATGAGTTCATAAGAGGGAAATTACATTATAGTACAGAAAAACAGAAACGAAAGTCTAGAAGGAGCTCCACTGGCAATGACTAAGGTTTCTCCAGTTATGTAAGACGCATCGTCTGAAGCCAGAAATGTAGCAGCTGCAGCCATGTCTTCTGTTGTTCCAAGCCTGTTCAGTATTATCTTCTCTTCAATGGCCATCCTCTAAAAAGGGTGTCAAATTCAGTACTTCTTTTCCAAGATTGAGATAGCTATAGAAATATTTCGAGGCTAAAATATACTTACGGCTTCATCATTAGTTGTGAGGAAATCAGCGAAGCAAGTGGGGACAGAACCGGGAGCAACACAGTTTACGCGTGTACCAGGAGCCATTTCAGCTGCAAGGACCTGAAATAAAGAGTAAGATGAAAACAAAAATGAAAGTGGAAGAAGTCTTTATTTGTTGTGACAAGATTCTTCAAGTACCTTGAGACCAAGAAGAGCAGTTTTGGTAACCCCATACATGGCCAGGGGCTGGTAGCCAGCAACAGAAGAAATAAAAATAACTGATGAACCCTTCTGCAAGTTAGGAGTTGCATCCTGTAACAAAAGCAGATCCAAACTTCAGAAAGAATATTAATTGAGAAAGTAATGAAGAAAAGCAGATCATCGAATATGCGGTCAAACTAGGATCTGTTCGGAATTGTTTCGTCTTCTTTGCATTTTTTTTCCAATTTTGGTTTCCATGTTATTTGGAAACACAAAACAATCAAGAGTTTGAAAATACGCCTTGTTTTTGATAAATTTTCATTTTTTTTGTGCAGTATTCAACATCATTTTGGTATCTTCTGGAAAAGGTTTCCAAACCGGTGCATTTTTTATACCTCCGCATCCAGCCCACTGGACCAACTTATCCGGGGGCATAATTGAAGTCGATACAAAGCCCCGTACAGACTTTTCCGAAGCAGTTCACTGAACAACTTCTCTATAGCCCAACATACAAAATTCTGGGACAAAGTACATAACATGGCATGCGCAACTCTTACAGGCGTGAAAGAGAGTGCATTTGTCGATGAAACAATACTTGTAGAAGAAGTATAGCAGCTTTAACGTTAATTTCCCATAGCTTGTCGAGGAGAGCTTCTTTGGTTTCCAATATGGCATCAACAGACGGATTGACAGCAGCATTTGAGACAATCACGTCTATTTTTCCATATTTCTGCAGCCAAGCCAGTAAGTTCCATTTCAGAGGACTCCACATACCAAAAGTTCATCGATTCGAAACAGTAAAAAGGCAACAGAACAAAGAACCTAAAAGAGAACACACAAGCTATTTGATTCTGACAATCAAGAAAAATGCAAAGTCGACTCTCCGAGACATACCTTAGCTTAGCACACATACAACACTACTATAAAACTAAAAACCACTTGAAAATGGTTTTGGATCCTCCACGTAACTAGTTGAGATAAAGGACAACAACCGATGAATCGCATAAAGTCCATCCAAAGATGAGGTGCACATTGATCTGGATGAAGTGAGGAAGTTTTAAAAGCATAAGCAGCTTAGGAAAGAACTTAGGCACACAAATGCACATCATCAGATAAAGTTCACAACATGCTAAAAGAACAGCTGCCCATTTTCCCCTCTATTTAGCAGTTCAGATGTCAACAAAGACACTTAGACCCTGTTCATTTTCGGTTTTAAGGGAGGTTTTTAAGAGTAATGAGTTGAGAGAGAGAGAGAGAGAAAAAAAAAATTTATCAGGACCGTGCGCGAGGTTTTGAGTACCAAAAACGAACAAGCTAGCTAACCTGGACAGTTGTTTCTATGAGATTCTTCCTTTGTTGAGCATTGGACACGTGACAAACCACTCCCAAAACTTCAATTCCTCTTGCTCTAAGCTTCTCCACTGCCTCATCTACATTATTCTGCAAAATAATCGAACCAACAAAAATGAAATAAACTAAGATTTGACCATAAATAGAGAAACAAAACGCATAAACTCCAATTGTTACCAGAAAAAAAATGAAAGCCATATGTCGTAATTTGAGGGACACTACGGCTGCGAACTTAGCGAAAGGGTATTGATGGTTCCAAAATTTCAAATTGAGAGTGCAAATCCCTATAATTTTGCACTTATCATATAAATTACTGCTACAAAGACAGGCAATGTTCACTCTGTTGGCTCTTTCGTGTCCCACTGAGCCTACCGTGCTAATTCGAAGCATTGACATGTTGAGCTTGCTGAGAAGATCATTCGTGCAAAATTAAACCTATACCAAGTTGGGTTGTACTCACTTTTATAATTTGACAGACTCAATTTTCTACTCAAATTTTAGAACTCTATTTTGTTGCCCTCACAATTTACAACTTCGCCATTATCACAAAATTAACTCAAGCTTCTTTTTTGGGGGTTCTACGGTAAGGGGTGTTCGGTAGTTTACATGCACCTCAACTAATCATCTTCCGGTTGGGACCAGGGAATTCACAAAAATTACTTTCTTGCAGCCCGACCTTAAGAATCAAACCCGTCAATTGTGCGGGAGCAAACCCTCAAACTTGTACTTATTTAAATTCCTACCACATGTAAGTTTTATCAAATTCTTAATGAAATTCTAGAATCTGTGTAAAAAAGCAAGATACGAACACCTGTCGACGAGATGAGACAACGACGGAGGCGCCTTCCGAGCCGAGCCGCTCGGCGAAGCTGAAGCCGATGCCCTGAGTCGAAGCCGTAACAATCGCCACCTTCCCTTGAAATCTCTTGCCAAATTTCTCCATTGCTTTTCGTAGTAGCTCTCCAGTATCGCCTTTGTCCGTCGCTCGCGTTTCGCCTGGTTGGCAGTGGGATTAGTACCCAGTTCAGTAGATGTACTGGGATTCAAGGCAACACCAGAGTCCATGTCCCCAAAAATATTAACAATGGAAGTCTAACGGACTTGCTAATAAAGAAACCGCAATTCAGGTAAGCTGTTAACGGCATAATGCAAATGTAAGACCAATAAATTATTAGGTTGTCAACTAGTAGTAGTTATTGTCAGTTTTTTTCTGTTGGTAAGTCATGAGAGCAAAGCTACTAACGCAACTTCAAAACACAACTGTGTCCGGAACCGTTCGATGCACATATTAGTTTTTTTCTGTTGGTAAGGCAGTATTGTGGGAGCAAAGCTACCAACACAACTTTAAAACACCACTCCGGACACAATTGCATCCGGAACCGTTCGATGCACATAAGTACACATGCATCGAATAGTTCTGGACATAATTAGTGTTCGAAGTTGTTGTTAGAGGGAGAAAGAGTAGGTACAGTTGTGTTGATTTGGACCAATTAAATGATTTAATAAGTTAAGATTACTTTGATGGTAATGCTATTGAATAGAGGTGCACATAGTCCGGATCGATTAGGTTTTGTACAAATCCAATGACCGAAGCGTTACTCACGGTTCTAGGAAATTGAAAACTGTGTCCGGACCAAAAGTCGAACCGAACCAATTAGGTAAAATATTTCTTGCTTTCTGTCACAAACAAGAAGATTCGACCAGCTGTTAGTTCTGGTAGTGTATATCCTCCCACTTTTGGTGGCATAGAAAAACAGACCCCGATCAAACACAACATATTACCCAGTTTTGATCACAAATAAGCCTTTTCACACTGGGAGGTGTAAGAACTAACTTGGCGAATTGATCGATGCCTGTTTTATGGCTGAGTTTACCGATGCCGGTTTTAAGGCTTCACATACATGTAAAGAGCACTCAACATCACCATGAGTTCATAAGAGGAAAATTAAAAAATACAGCACAATATAAAAACTGGGGCAAAGTAAAAAACAGAAACTAAAGTCTAGAAGGAGCTCCGCCGCCAACAACCAAGGTTTCTCCAGTTATGTAAGAAGCATCATCTGAAGCAAGAAATGCAGTAGCAGCAGCCATGTCTTCGGTTGTTCCAAGCCTGTTCAGTAGTGTCTTCTCTTCAATGCCCTTCCTCTAGAAAGCAGAAAAGTAAAGAATCAAATTCAGAATGTTTTTTTCAGGATTGAGATAGCTAAAAATATTTTGAGGCTAAAATGCACTTACAATCTCATCATTACTCGTGAGGAAATCAGCAAAGCGAGTGGGGACAAAACCGGGAGCAACGCAGTTTACGCGCGTATCAGGAGCCATTTCAGCCGCAAGGGCCTGAAAGAACGTTAAGAGCAAGATGAAAACGAAAACGAAAGAAGTCTTATTTGTTGTGACAAGATTCTTCAAATACCTTGGTTAGACCAAGAAGAGCAGTTTTAGTCACACCATACATGGCCAAGGAAGCAGGGGGTTGGTAGGCAGTAATAGAGGAAATAAAAATCACCGATGAACCCTTCTGCAAGTGAGGAGTTGCATCCTGTAACAAAAGAACATCCAAACTTCAGAAGGAACGTCAATTCAGAGAGTTATAAAGAAACTTATGGTAGGATTCCAAACATAACCTATCTTTACTCTCTCGTTCTCTCTCCACCGTCTCTCCTCATCCAGGGTCTCAGAGAGTATCTTGAGGCGGCAACAGGGAGGGGGAGGAGAGCAGATCTGAGAACTCGCACCCTCATCCAGTGAGGTTCTTCTCTTCTCCTTGTGTGAGAAGCTCTTCCCCTCGTGGTTTTTTTTGTTCTTTTTACCCTCCAATCAGTTTCTTCTCTTTTCTTGTTCCTCTTCCATGGCTTCTGTTGAAAAATGTATGCATTATAATTTGTGAAAATTTATATGCATCTCTATTAATTATTTTGATGATTAATTCAATGATATTTTTATTCGGCAAATACAAAATTATCGAAAAGTCGATTCCCGAATTAAATATTTTCGTGACCTTGAAATATAGCATAAAGTCTCTTGGATTCATGATTTATCTTTACAAAGACTTTATTGAGCTCAATACATGCTTTAACGGATTTATTTAGATGAAATTGTGAGCCACAGGTTTACGAACCGGCTGACAAGCCGGCTGTCTGAACAGAAAGCTGTGACAACCGGAAACCATCGGACGACCACCCGGATGACCACTCTATCAAACGGCTAGTTTCCAACGGCTAGTTTCAAACGGCTAGTTTCTAACGGCTAGTTTCCAACGGCTAGTTTCAAACGGCTAGTTTCTAACGGCTAGTTTCCAACGGCTAGTTTCAAACGGCTAGTTTCCAACGGCTAGTTTCAAACGGCTAGTTTCCAACGGCTAGGAAGCATATGGATGGCTATATAAGGCATCAAGAACTCATTAATGAGTACATACACAAGCTACAACATTCCATATTATTGCAAGAGCAAATTCTCAAAAGATCAAAGCCAAAAATTCTCATTGTTCTTCCACTTTCATATTATTCTTGAGAGAAAATTTGTACAAGTCGTGAGCGATAATTTTCATACCTTCTTCACATACTTGTATTTCCTAAGTGAGTGTTTGAGTCAAACACTTGAAAGCTTAGAAGACCAAATTCGGGTTGGAATTTGGGTGTTATTGTTTTTGAGAAGTTTTCGGAGAAAATTCTTGCGGTTGTGCTAGCTCCTCGGGAAAGCTAGAGGCATTCGGTTCTTGTAAGCACCCGCAAGACTTACAAGTTGTAATCTTTTAAAGATTAGTCTAACCTTCAAGTAATTGCTTGAGGAGAAGTGGAGTAGGGCCGGACCGTGGACAAATCCGGACCGAACCACTATAAACGGGTTCTATCTCTCTATCTCTCTATTTTGATTGCATACTTATTGTTTGCATATATTGTTAGAGATAAATTTTTATTGGTAATTATTACTAGCAATCCTATTCACCCCCCCTCTAGGTTGCATAATTTGGGTAACAATTGGTATCAGAGCCTCGGCTCTTGTTTGTAGATTTAACCATCTAAGAGTTAAGATCCATGGCAACCACTAGTAATGTTTCTTGTATCGAAGGTCAATCGTCCAATAGACCTCCCTTGTTCACCGGAGAAAATTACTCTCATTGGAAAAATAGAATGATGATCTTTATTCAATCCACGGATTATGATCTATGGAAAATTATCAAAAATGGTCCCATTATTCCTACTAAGAAAGTTGGAGAAGAGACTATGCCTAAACCAGATTATGAGTGGAGTCATTTGGAAAAGGCTTCAATAGAAAAGAACTATAGAGCTATGAACCTTCTTTTTTGTGCTATTACTCCCAATGAATATGATTGTGTTTCCGCATGTGAATCGGCTAAAGAAATATGGGATAAGTTAGAAATGTCACATGAAGGAGATAGTCAAGTTAAGGAGTCCAAAATTGATATTCTTGTGCATAGCTATGAGCTCTTCAAAATGAAACCGGATGAATCTATATCTCAAATGTTTGCTAGATTTGCTAGTATTACTAACGGTTTAAAAGCTCTTGGAAAGATTTACAGTCAATCCGAAATGACAAGGAAGGTGCTCCGTTCCATGCCAACCAATTGGGACACTACCACCTCCATCATCCTACAATCCAAAGATTTCTCAACATACACGATGGACAAGCTCATGGGATCTCTCATGACGGAGGAAATGCATCACAACCTCAAGGGTGAAAAAGAGAAGAAAGTTAAGGATCTTGCCTTCAAAAGTACAACAAGCAAATCAAAAAGCAAGGAGGATTCAAGCAACGAAAGTGAGGATGATGAAATGGCGCTCATCACAAAAACGTTCAAGAAACTCCTCAAAAATAGAGCATCTCACAAAGGCAGAGGATTTTCAAGAAAAGATGGAGGCAAAGAAGAAAATAGTAAAAAGGATCCAATCATTTGCTACGAGTGCAAGAAGCCCGGCCACATCAAAAGTGAATGTCCATATGCAAAAAAATATTCAAAGAAGGACAAAAAGAGAGCTATGATGGCCGCATGGGACAATAGTGACGATAGTAGCTCCGATGAGGACGATGAGCAACAAGAGGTCGCTAACTTGTGTTTCATGGCCATCGAAGAAAACGAGGTAGATCTCGACTCATCCTATTCCTTTGATGAATTATTTATTGCCTATAAAGAGTTGAAAGTAGAATTTGAAAAGGTTGTTTCTAAAAACAAATTTCTTAAAAAGGTTGCTAAAGATCTTTCACTAGAAATAGATAATTTAATTGAAGAGAAAGATATTTTGGAGGAAGAAAATGAAAGTTTAAGAACCTCTTTGGAAAAAGAAAAAGAGTATTTGAAGGATACTTCCAAAAACGAATCTTTAGAAAAACAAATTGATGATTTAACTAATTCTCTTTCAAAACTCACTAATGGAAAAGAAAGTTTAGACATTCTTCTTGGAAAACAAATGGTTTCTTTTCACAAGGCCGGAATTGGTTATAATCCCACTCAACACAAAAATCTTTTTGAAAAAGATGTTCCTCCTTCTAGCCATTCTAAATTGACATGTCATTATTGTGGTAAAATTGGTCATATTTCTCCTACATGTCCTATGAAAGGATACTCATCTTCTAATGCAAAAAAGGTTTGGGTTCCTAAGAACCGTATCAATGCTAACCTTCAAGGACCCAAGATGATTTGGGTACCAAAAGTCAAGAATTGATGTGCTATTGTAGGTATGCTTCAAAAGTTCTCTCAAGGAAGGAAGTTGGTACCTTGATAGTGGATGTTCAAGACACATGACCGGTGACAAAAGGGCTTTCAATTCTCTTTCGCCTAAAGATGGTGGACATGTCACATTTGGAGACAACAACAAAGGCAAAATCATAGGAATCGGTGATATAGGTAATTCTCCTATTATTGAAGATGTTTTACTTGTTAGTGGTTTAAAACACAATCTTCTTAGCATAAGTCAATTATGTGATAGAGGAAATCGTGTTATCTTTGAAAAATCCAAATGTATCATTGAAAATGTCAAAAGCAACAAGACACTCTTCGTTGGACAAAGACTTGAAAATGTATATGTTTTTAATCTCAATGATTTAAGTAATTGTGATATAAAATGTTTTTCCGCTTTGAGTGAAAATAGTTGGCTTTGGCATAGGCGCCTAGGACATGCAAGTATGGATGCTATTTCAAAACTCTCTAGAAAAAATTTGGTAAAAGGTCTTCCTAAAATCAAATTTGAAAAAGATAGACTTTGTGGTCCTTGCCAACAAGGAAAACAAACCAAGGTTTCTTTTAAGTCCAAAAATGTTGTTTCAACTACTAGACCTTTGCAATTACTTCATATGGATTTGTTTGGACCAACTCGCTCTCCAAGTCTTTGTGGAAACTATTATTGTCTTGTTGTTGTTGATGATTTCTCTAGATATACATGGGTGATGTTCCTAGCTCATAAGAATGAGGCTTATCCTAATTTTACTAAACTTTGTAGAAGAGTTCAAAATGAAAAAGGCTTTGTTATTTCTAACATTCGTACGGATCATGGAAAAGAACTTGACAATTCTTTATATGAAAAGTTTTGTGATGAACATGGTATTGGTCATAACTTTTCCGTACCTCGTACTCCTCAACAAAATGGAGTAGTAGAGAGAAAAAATCGTACTCTGGAAGAAATGGCCCGCACTATGCTTTGTGAAAACTCTTTGCCAAAATATTTTTGGGCGGAAGCCGTTAATACCTCATGCTATATTTTGAATCGAGTTTTAATTAGGCCTATCCTCAAGAAAACTCCTTATGAGCTTTGGAATGGTAGAATACCCAACATTAATTACTTTCATGCCTTCGGTTGTAAATGTTATGTATTAAACAATGGAAAAGATAACTTGGGTAAATTTGATTCAAAATCGGATGAAGGCATCTTTATTGGTTACTCTCTTACTAGCAAAGCATATAGAATTTATAATAAGCGCACTAATCTTGTTGAAGAATCTATTCACGTTTCCTTTGATGAATCTAATCCTTGTGCTACTAAGGATGTTGTTGATAATGATGACTTAGAAATTACACATGAGATTCATGACTTGAAAATTCAAGAAAAAGTTGATGGTGATACTCAAGTAGAAAGCTCTCAAATCAAAGAAGATGAAGTTATTAATCAACCTCAAGATGCCATGGGAGACAACCAAGATCTTTCCAAGGATTGGAGATTCGTGCAAAACCATCCAAAGGACTTGATTCTTGGAGAAGTTTCGAAAGGGGTAACCACTCGCTCGTCTCATAGAAATTTTTGTGAAAATCAAGCTTTTGTTTCTCAAATTGAGCCTAAAAACTTTTCGGAAGCTCAAGATGATGAAAATTGGATTTTGGCCATGCAAGATGAGTTAAATCAATTTGAAAGGAATAAAGTTTGGGCATTAGTACCTAAGCCTCTTGATCACACTATTATAGGTACTAAATGGGTTTTTCGTAACAAGCTAGATGAATCCGGAAATATTGTTAGGAATAAAGCTAGACTTGTTGCTCAAGGTTATAATCAAGAAGAAGGTATTGATTTTGAAGAAACTTTTGCACCGGTAGCTAGATTAGAGGCTATTCGCATATTACTTGCCTTTGCATCTTTCAAAAATTTCAAGCTTTATCAAATGGATGTGAAAAGTGCATTTTTGAATGGGTTCATAAATGAGGAAGTTTATGTCAAACAACCTCCCGGCTTTGAAGATCATGTATACCCCGATCATGTTTTTAAACTCTCAAAAGCTTTATATGGTTTGAAGCAAGCACCACGTGCATGGTATGATAGACTTAGTTCATTCTTGCTTGACAATGGCTTTACTCGTGGAAAAATTGATACTACTCTTTTCATTAAAGCCAAAGGTAAAGATATGCTCATTATTCAAATATATGTTGATGATATTGTCTTTGGTGCCACTAATGATAATATGTGCAAAGAGTTTGCTAAGTGTATGCAAGGTGAATTTGAAATGAGTATGATGGGGGAGCTTAACTTCTTCCTCGGACTTCAAATCAAGCAAACTAATGAGGGGATCCTAATCAACCAAGCCAAGTATGCGAAAGAACTTATTAAGAAGTTTGGCATGGAAGGATCAAAGCCAACGAGCACACCAATGAGCACATCAACTAAGCTAGACAAAGATGAGAATGGTAAGGCCGTCAATGAAAAGATGTATCGAGGTATGATCGGCTCATTACTTTATCTCACTGCAAGTAGACCGGATATAATGTTTAGTGTTTGCATGTGTGCTAGATTTCAATCATGTCCTAAAGAATCGCATTTAAAAGCTATTAAACGTATCTTTAAATATGTTGGCGGTTCTCATGACTTAGGATTGTTTTATCCACGTGGAGTTGCATTTGATTTAATTGGTTATTCGGATGCGGATTTTGGAGGTTTCAAAGTTGATCGTAAAAGTACAAGTGGGACTTGCCAATTTCTAGGGCACTCTCTAGTGTCTTGGCATAGCAAGAAACAAAATTCCGTAGCTCTATCTACCGCCGAGGCGGAATATGTAGCGGCCGGAAGTTGTTGTGCCCAAATATTGTGGATCAAACAACAAATGGAGGATTTCAATTTGCAATATGATCATATTCCTATTAAATGTGATAATACCAGTGCAATTAGCTTAACCAAGAATCCGATTCAACATTCTCGAACAAAACATATTGAGATTAGACATCATTTTATAAGAGATCATGTTCAAAAAGGGGATATTGAACTTAACTTTATTAGTACCGACAAGCAATTGGCGGACATTTTCACAAAACCCCTTGGTGAAGAACAATTTTGTTTCATTCGACGAGAACTCGGCATGTCTAATCATTTATGAAAAAGTTTCGTGTTCTTGATGTCAAAAGTTTTTTTTTCGGATTCAATGTTGAGTTGATTGAATTCGTAAATATCATACTTGATGGAGAGTACAAATGATCTTGATAAAGAAATCACCCTTCAAACATTTTATCATATGTTTCATTTTCCTGTGTTTGGTATACAGAAAATCAGTTTTATGGTCTTTAATGCTACTCCTCTTAAACGTTTTCTGGACTTAACCTGCATTTGTCAGTCGGATGTCCAAGCGGATGTCCAACCGGACGACCGTGAGGTTGAGACTTATTCAAGCTTTTGCGTTGCTAACTCTGATTTATTAAGTCTGTTACACTTAGTTTGTATGAACTTCATGGCTTAGTGCTTAAATTGTCTCTTATATACTTCGCCGATATGAATTTCTAGTCTCTAAGCTTGCAGGGATAATCATTCTCGGTAATACCCCTCGCATTCTTTAAAAAGCTCTCTTTTAGGGGGAGCATGCATTAAGGGAACACAACAATAAACACCCGAACACAATTTTTCTTCCCCCATTCTTGTCCTGTTCGGCGCCGCATCCCCTATCCTATCTCTTTCGGCGCCGCATCTCTACCGCACTCCCTATCCTATTCTATCTCTTCACCTATTCTTATCTCTATTCGGCGCCGTATCTCTATCACATCCCCAAACACTTCTCTCATACTCTATAAATTCAACAACACAATCTCTATCTCTTCATCTATCTATCTTTCCTTCTCTCTCGGCCTAAATCTCTCATCAAGCAATGGCAAACATACCGCAAGGGTTACCGTTTGAGTTTTACGAAAGAGATGCCGAACGAGCAGAGTTCAGGTTGTTTATCCAAACCATTTGGATGCAACTCTTTATCTTCATTCTGCTGTGTGCGTTACTTACCATGAGAATACCACCATGGTTCGGATGGAATGTAAATGTGGATACTCTGTGGTATTGGATTGGCATTATAGCTGCCGTTGTAGCAGCCATTATTCGAGAATACGAAAATCAAGGACGCCAAGCTCTCAATGAACGAAGATAGAGTGCTACAGGGCAAGAGCGGCATGGTGCTGGAACCATGGCCCTATTGTTTTTCTCTTTTTAGTTTTTTTTTATGATGTCACAGGGGGAGAAAAAGCCAAGTTTTAATTGATCTATCTTGCCATTTTGGGCAAATTTAAAAAATTGCTTGCTATGATCTGATGATTATTGCTATTACTCGTTGATCATAGATAACTGCTTTGGTGCATGTATTAAGGGGGAGATTGGCATAACTCCTACTTGAATAAAAACTATCATTTTGTGTCATCATCAAAAAGGGGGAGATTGTTGAAAAATGTATGCATTATAATTTGTGAAAATTTATATGCATCTCTATTAATTATTTTGATGATTAATTCAATGATATTTTTATTCGGCAAATACAAAATTATCGAAAAGTCGATTCCCGAATTAAATATTTTCGTGACCTTGAAATATAGCATAAAGTCTCTTGGATTCATGATTTATCTTTACAAAGACTTTATTGAGCTCAATACATGCTTTAACGGATTTATTTAGATGAAATTGTGAGCCACAGGTTTACGAACCGGCTGACAAGCCGGCTGTCTGAACAGAAAGCTGTGACAACCGGAAACCATCGGACGACCACCCGGATGACCACTCTATCAAACGGCTAGTTTCCAACGGCTAGTTTCAAACGGCTAGTTTCTAACGGCTAGTTTCCAACGGCTAGTTTCAAACGGCTAGTTTCTAACGGCTAGTTTCCAACGGCTAGTTTCAAACGGCTAGTTTCCAACGGCTAGTTTCAAACGGCTAGTTTCCAACGGCTAGGAAGCATATGGATGGCTATATAAGGCATCAAGAACTCATTAATGAGTACATACACAAGCTACAACATTCCATATTATTGCAAGAGCAAATTCTCAAAAGATCAAAGCCAAAAATTCTCATTGTTCTTCCACTTTCATATTATTCTTGAGAGAAAATTTGTACAAGTCGTGAGCGATAATTTTCATACCTTCTTCACATACTTGTATTTCCTAAGTGAGTGTTTGAGTCAAACACTTGAAAGCTTAGAAGACCAAATTCGGGTTGGAATTTGGGTGTTATTGTTTTTGAGAAGTTTTCGGAGAAAATTCTTGCGGTTGTGCTAGCTCCTCGGGAAAGCTAGAGGCATTCGGTTCTTGTAAGCACCCGCAAGACTTACAAGTTGTAATCTTTTAAAGATTAGTCTAACCTTCAAGTAATTGCTTGAGGAGAAGTGGAGTAGGGCCGGACCGTGGACAAATCCGGACCGAACCACTATAAACGGGTTCTATCTCTCTATCTCTCTATTTTGATTGCATACTTATTGTTTGCATATATTGTTAGAGATAAATTTTTATTGGTAATTATTACTAGCAATCCTATTCACCCCCCCTCTAGGTTGCATAATTTGGGTAACAGCTTCCAACAAATGCATTTTTCCAGCCATGAAACCCACTATATTTCCTCCACCTTTCACCCAGCCTAAACCCATATACCACATACATCTCATCTTCTAGTAACTGACAGTACACCACAACCCTTCCATCTTTCCTAGTTTTGTCCCAGATCAACCCAACCCCAAACCAACCCTTCATCAAATCCCAAATCTTTTCCCTAGTCTTGTCCTTCTATCTTCCTCCTCATTTCAACCTTAAATCAACCTTTATCTTCCCCACCCCAACCTATCAAAAAAGGAAAAATAAAACTCTATATGTCCATAATATTGCTATTTGCTTCATATCTGCCATATTCATCAATGGTTTGAGGTTTCTATGGTGGTTAGACATCTTTGGAGATTCTATGGGCCTCAAAAAAAGGGGAGAGTTTCTTATTTCTGCCTTTTTTTTGTTTTGTTCCTCTTATCCCCTGTTAATAGGTTTTATGGGAGCTTTGTTTTCACTGTGCTTCAAGTCTACCCTCCCATCGTTGTCGCGACCCACGGCAGATTCATGAAATTCAAACCAAATTTGGCTTTGTGGCCTTTTATGGTGCTTTAAGGGTGTTGACTCGGTGATTCATTAATCTGGTTACTAGGTTACTTGCTCCCACTTAGTATTTATGGATTTTGGAGAATTTATTTTCTATTTTTATTTGCTATTCTTGGTTGTTTGCTTTGCTTTGGAGAGCTCGATCCTGTACGGGTATATGCTTAGTAGCAGGATCCTTCTAAAATGGGTGCACTCCCAAGACGGGAGCTCGAATCGGCGCTTGAAAGATGAGAGCTTGACGGGAGCTTGCTCCTTACTAAGATGAGAGTTTATCAGAATGTTAAGGCAATTATTATCTTACTTTTAAAGGAGTCATGCCATTATGGAAATAAAAATATTAAAATCAAATCAGTTGAGAAGTTTTGCAATTTGGAAATATCTAACTAAAAATAATTACCCTTTAAGAACGGGAAAATTCTCAATAAGTATCACTTTTCCTTCAATGGTTAAGTATTTTAAGATATTTTATATACGTATTTATAGGTAGTTTATATACGCTCCTTAGGTGCTCCCAACCTTAGAGGCTTTTAGGTGCCTCCGCTCCCCCACCCCGCTCCCGCTTCGTGCTACTGGTATATGCTCTACTTCAAGTTGAATCCTCCAGATAGTCGCATTCATGGGGATAGTAATGCTTTGCAACATTCATTCCATCAAGTAGACATATCGTCATTGCTTACTATCCCCATGAACGCGTTCATGGAGATAGTAATAGCTTCTGCTTATTCGACCATGATGGCTCTTTCGTTCCATCAAGTAGACATATCGTCATTGCTTGCCTAGAGCATGAGATTCAATTGACTTTACTATAGTTCAGTCGGGATTCGGCCCTAGCAGATTGTTGTTAAATGCTTAATTGTTTGAATTTTTCGAATTATAGTGATACCTTCCCCCTCCCCGTTTAGGGCGCTCCCATTGTACTCTGTATACAGTTCCAGCTGGATTTCAGCTCTTACAATGAAATGAAATTCCCATTTTCAAAAAAAAAAAAAAACTTCTGATGGGATATGTGGTCAAATTAATATCTGTTTGGGAATGTTTTCATCTTCTTCGTGTTTATTTTGCAACTTTGGTAAGGTTTTCTTGTTTTCAGAAACACAAAAAATTAAACGTTTTCACAATGTTTTCAATCAACTTTTGCCCAAACTCAAAAAAGTTATTTTGTTATTTTCTGAAAAAGGTTTTCAAAACAGTTCCTTTAGTAACTGTATCCAGCCTACTGGACCGACTTATCCAGGTGGTGGGGCCCAATAAAAATTGACACAAAGCCCCATGCGAACTTTTTCAAAACAGTTAGCCTAACAACTATTTCTATAGCCCAACATACAACGTATTGCTGGACAGAGAACGGATAAAATAGCCCATGTACAAGAAACCATCTAACTATCGCTGTACGGTATACCACACAAGTACCTAACATGTCATGTGCAACTCTTACGTCAATGAAACATACCTGTAGAAGAAGTATAGCAGCTTTAACGTTAATTTCCCATAGCTTGTCGAGAACAGCTTCTTTAGTTTCCAATATGGTATCAACAGACGGATTGACAGCAGCATTTGAGACAATCACGTCTATTTTTCCATATTTCTGCAACCAAGCCATTAAGTTCAATTTAACGGGACTCCACATACCAAAAGTCAAAAGATTCAAAACAGTAAAAGGCAACAGAATAAAGAACCTAAAAGAGAACACACAAGCTATTTGATTCTGACAATCAAAACCAATGCAATGTCAAACACATATGACATAACATAGCACACTATAAAACTACAAACTAAATTTTACGACTTAAAAATGGTTTTGGATCCTCTACAACAACTGATGAATCAACATAAAGTCCACACAAAGATGAGGTGCACACTGATCTGAATGAAGTGAGGAAGCTTTAAAAGCTTAAGCAGGTTAGGAAAGAACTTAGACACGCAAATGCACATAATCACATAAAGTTCATAACATGCTAAAAGAACACAACGCCCCATTTTCCCCTCTATTTCGCTGTTCAGATGTCAACAAAGACGCCTAGTTTGCTAACCTGAACTGTTGTTTCTATGAGATTCTTCCTTTGTTGAGCATTTGACACGTGACAAACCACTCCCAAAACTTCAATTCCTCTTGCTCTAAGCTTCTCCACTGCCTCATCTACATTATTCTGCAAAATAATCAAACCAGCAACAATGAAACCGTCTAAGATTTGACCATAAATAGCGAAACAACTCGCATAGACTCCAGTTGTTACCAAAAAAGAATGAAAGCTATATGGTGTGATTGAGGGACACTACAGCCGCGAACTTAGTGAAAGGGTATGGATGGTTCCAAATTTCAACTTTGAGCGCACAAATCCCTATAATTTTGCACTTATCTTACAAACTTCTGCTATAAAGAGTTAAAGACAGGTAATATTCAATTTGTTGGCCCATTCCTGTCCCACCATGATTTGTAGCATTCCCATGTTGAGCTTGCTGAGAAGATCATTCTTGCAAAATTAAAGCTGGTCAGCTATTAGTGACAACCATAGTTGTCAAAGGCGCGCAGAGGCGCAGCACGTTCAAAGGGGTACAACCAAGTCGCAAAAGGCGCGCGAATCTACGAAAGCGCGCGCCTCTTTCAATTTAATCACAACAATTGGATCAAACATTAGGTTACAACATTGGTCGTTTTTTCTCATTGTCTCAGACATAGCAAAAGAAGCAGAACAGCAGTAAACAGTCAAAGTCGACTGAACCCAGCAGCAAACAGCCGGAAGTTCGTTGATTTTTACAGTTTAGTTCTTCTCTATGCGAGAATCGGTGACTATTTGACACTTGGTGGATGTTTTTATGTATTTTTGGTTGATATGCTTTCTAAAAGTCATTGGCTTAGAGTTTATTTTTGAAATATAGGCATATGCTATTTTTCCTTATTTTTCCGCATACGTGCGCCTTGCTTCAAAAAAAAAGCGTGCGCCTCGCCTTGTGCCTCTTGCCTCAGGCACTACAAGACTTTGCGCCTTTTGCCTTTAACAACTATGGTGACAACACGACAAGATCACATTTTTTTGGACCCAACCGTCAACTTTACAGTAAAGGTCAAATTTTGAACTTTTGAGAAGCTTGTTCTTATTTCTAAATAGTATCAAATAAGACAGGAATTCTGAAACCCAGATAAATTCTCGTTCGCCGGAAAATTCAAGCTAAGATCATCAAGATATGACGGGGTGGATCAACAACCCGCAAAATTCACCCCATAATTCTAATTATAAACTTTCGAGAAACTTGGTTTAGATTACTACCAAATGAAAGCTTTATCGACTGGGCTTCTAGCTCAGTTTGTCGTGTACCAGTACTTAGGTGTTGAGAGGTTCTGGATTCGAGCGGATTGAACAACGTCGATCCCTTGTAGTAATCTAACTTAACTAACATACTAGCACCCTAAAAAAAATGCTTGATCAGTATTTTAATGAAATTTTAGAATTTGGGTAAAAAAGCAAGACACGAACACCTGTCGGCGGGAGGAGACGACAACGGAGGCGCCTTCCGAGCCAAGCCGCTCGGCGATGCTGAAGCCGATGCCCTGAGTCGAAGCCGTAACAATCGCCACCTTCCCCTGAAATCTCTTGCCGATTTTCTCCATTATCGCTGTTATGCTATAGCTCTTCCGTATTTGATTTTCCGGTCGTCGGTAGCGTTTTTCGACAGAAGCGGAGACGATCGAAGGTGGAAAGTGTAATTAGATGGTTTTCTCTGGTGGGGTAGCAGGCAAAAGTAGGCATACAACGGCTGTGTAAAACACAACCATCTAAAATCTAGACGGTCCAAATAAATCTGAACGATCAGAATTACGCACACAACTAACACAATGATTGTGCAAGTAGCATTTTTGGGCAGTAGGGGAGAGGAGGGGAGATGACGCGGCCAGACCGATTGGTACGCTTGATGAGAGAAATGTTTTCTTGGGTTTCATAGCCACAGCTGATTTACAGTAATGCTACACGCACAGCAAATGTGCACAGATTTTGTGCACAGATTTTTTGTGGGGCCCACTACGGATCCCACACAAATAATCCAAGCCGTTCATTAAATGTAAAACATTTTTTCAAGGGCCCCCGCAAAAAATCAGCTCAATCCGATACTCATAGATGCTTGATTCAATCATTTAACTTTTCATTCAAATCTCAGGATAATGAAAAGTTAAATGATTGAATCAAACACTTATAGATATTGGATTGAGTTGATTTTTTGCGGGCGCCCTTGAAAAAATGTTTTACATTTAATGAACGGCTCGGATTATTTCTGTGGGACCCGTAGTGGGCCCCACAAAAAATCTGTGCACAAAATCTGTGCACATTTGCTGTGCGTGTAGCATTACTGGCTGATTTAATGCCCAACAGAGTGGGCCCACATCCCCATCGGTTTCCGATCGGTGTTTAGGCTGTCGGTGGCCTTAACATTCTGGCCGTCGGTGGTGCGTGCCCTTCGGTTTCCGATCGGTGCTCTGGGCAACAGAGTGAGCCCCGCGTTCCCGTCGGTTTGATCGGTGTTTTGGCTGTCTGTGGCCTTAACATTTTGGCCGTCGGTGGCATTAGCATTTAACGGGTTAAGGCCACCGACGGCCAGAGAACCTATCGGAAACCGACGGGCACACACCACTGACAGCCAAAATGTTAAGGCCACCGACAGCCGGAGCACCGATCAGGAACCGACGGGCACACGGGGCCCACTCCAGGTTTCATACGAATGATTTGAGCCATTCAATAATTTTTAAAAAGAAACAAATGGGCCTGTAAAAATCAACTCAATCCGATAAAATGTGGCTGTCATTTTTAAATTTCGCCGAAGAGCCAAAATATGGCATTTAAATTTGACAGGTGAAGGATTTTGTCTTTCTTAAAGCCAGATTTTGGTTTATCGGGGCAAAAAAAAAAAAGAGGCAAATTTTGACTATGACATGGCTTTTGGTATAAAAATGGACTTGTTCTTACATTATCCAACTCGTTTGATAAATTTCTCCCAACCAACTTTGAAGGAAGTTCATTCTCCCCAACCTCAAGCGTCGGATCCGGAGAGATGGGTGCCACCAGATTTTGGTTCGATAAAGATGGCTATTCCTGCACCGGGTGCTACATCAGCCGAATTGGTTGAAGCGATGGGGTTTCGAGCTGCGATTTCTACGGCTATCTGTCATGGACAGAATAGATAATGTGCTGGAAGGGGATGCGAAGAATGCTGTTCAGATGATTCAAGGAAAGTTACAAGCCTGGATGTGATCATCGATTGTCTTAATCTAGCTAGTTTTCTTCACGCTTGTTCTTTTCAGTATATTTCTTGGACATGTAATAAGATGACTCATGTCGTAGCCAAGTATACCCTATCTATTGAGCACCCTATGACCTGGCTAAGAGATTTTCCGATATGAGCTAATAGGGAAGCTACTTTTGATGTTTCGTTTTTGCAGTAATAAATACTAGTGATGCCGATTGACAAAAGAAAGATGAGTAGGGCTGTTCTGACTCGTACTGATGAATCATTCAAATTCCTGTACTTCAAATTCATTCAAAGTATCATCAAGCATGATTATTTAAAACATAGAAGAGAAATTAAGAACTTTGATGCATTTTTTTCTTGTAAAAATATGCCAAAGAAAACATATGCCATATATTTTCTATTAGTCAAAGAATTCAGAGTAAAAAACAACCCAACACAGAAAGCCTAACGCCCGCGCTGTCTAAGGCCCGTAACAAACACAGAGCCAGAGGCTCAATGCCGAGGCATTTTTGAACAAGCAGGAATCTCGAAAAATTCAAATCCAACAGTCAAATTAAAGCAAAAGAAGAACAAAGGGAAAAACAATCACACTGTTGCTTTATCATATACATTCTCAAGTATTAAGCGAGTACTTCTCGAAGCACCAGCTTTAGATGGCAACATCCTTAGTCATAAGGATTCCTGAAATTCTTCAAGAGCTCTGGAATGTCATAACCAAGCATATCATCCACGGCTTGAATCATTTTAGGCTTCAGTTTCTCAAACTTATCAATGTTGTAAGCACTCAAAACCTCCCGGAAGTGTTCTATGTTTGGAAAATCGCCTGCTGGTAGATGGAACTCTCTCTGAACCTATTTGAACGAAATTCATGACGCAAGTATGAGTGAATATATGTATATGAGAGAGAGAGAGATAGAGAGAGAGAGAGAGAGATGGACCTTTGCAAACACGTCCTCAAGATTATCAATAAGCCGTTGTTGAGTCTTAGCTTTACCCATCACAGCTGGCATCTCCTTTTTAAGTTGGCTAATTATGTAGGCATGAATCTTAGCAGCCCTAGCACGTTTCACAAATTCGTTGATCTGCAAATCAAAATAGCCTGCCTAAATTCGATGATATAATACTATGAATCGACTCATTGGCATGCGCTCGCACACATTCACACAAATTAAAACAAACAGTAAATGAGCATACTCGACGATCACAAGCCTTTTTTGGAATGTCTATCAAGTCTGCAAGGAGGTCGTCTTGTTCTTTCTCAAAAAGCTCCCTCCCAATGGGACCAACAACTGCTTCATTAACTGGTTTGTCATTGAAAGAGCTGTAAAAGCCAAACAAGGTGTTAACAATAACAACTAACTTGAATGCATGTTGAGGCAAAAGACATAGCAAGAGAAGTAACTGTATGCTTCATGCTCAACACGTTAAGTAACTACCAGCACTCTCTAAGGTTCCAATCATAAGTAGAGGAATCCCCCAATGGCATAAAGGATGTATATAATAATTTGTTAATGAAGTTAGCAAACCTAAACAAAGTTTAGCTTGCAAGAGATGTATGTAAAGTAAAAAAAAAATCTCTGAGTTGCGGCTGAAAAAATACAGAGAAAGGCAGGAGAGAAAGAGGAAAAACGTAAATTTCATCTCAACCGTGTTCATAAGAAATTATCAACTACTGAACTACAATGTTGATACTTGGTCATATGTACATCCAACAAAGACCCACTCTCTAAGGTGGGGAAAAGCCACAGAAATTAAAAGCATTACTAAAATAATAAGCAGAAGCCCCGTCATTTACTTAAATTCTGTCCATGAATCGGAAATACAGAACATCATAGGCATTGTTAAAAACTTACCCAATGTATACCCGCACAACTTCTGGTGTGTTCAGAACTTTTCCAAGTGACCACATTAAGGCACCATATACTCTCATTAACTGTACATGGCAATGAAAAGTAGTTAAAGTGTAATATCTAAATGCTTCTCTTTGGGGGCAAAAATACAATGAGTAGATATCGTTTAATGATTAGCTGTAGATCTCACTTGTTGGGTATCAACTTGGTCTGCCTTGTTTAGGACAACACGTATCTTGTCATCATGACCCCGTACAGATGAAATCACCCGTTTAAATTCATCGCTGATATCAAGCTTATGAGGATCAAACAAAAGAAGAATAAGATCACATTTTGCTGCGAACCACGAGATAGCACCAGTAAAATCATAACTTCGTTGTGTTCGTTGCTTCTCTCCAGATAGGACTCCCGGAGTGTCCACAAAGGTAATATGTTCAAGCAACTGCAAGTTGAGAAATACTGGTTTTTCTTAAAGCCCAGTGGAAAGGAGAGCTGTTGTAAGAATAATGCAAAAGAAATAAACAGAACCTACGGGGTGTGGCATTTGGGAACACTCAAATTTTGACAAAAAAGCTCCTCCAAAAGTAGTAAGACCACTAAAGGGCATCTCTGCATGAACAGCAATAGTGTTCCCCGGGATGCTTCTTTCATCAGGTCCAGACTGCGCAAGGCAGCAAAATAAGCTGGTGAGCATTCCAATTAAATAATACGGACAGACTAAGAAAATAAAGCAGGGTTTTGGCAAAAGAAAGAAGAAAGAAATTGGAAGTATTTTGTTACCAACCGGTTGGTTTCAGATTCGTAAACCAACAAGATTGTTTCTCAAAACTAAGTTGTAAAAATGCATATCGGCTTTTCCTTACCATAACAACCACGAATCGATCAGTTGTAGGCTCAGGTCCAATGTGAGCTCCTGTGATAATGAACCAAAAAAGGATTTGTTAACTAACGGCCAATGCAATTACATAGTAATATCCATACAACTACGAAGATGTCGAAGACATTCTAACCTGGGTAGTTCAATTTCAACAAATGTTTTATGAATGTAGTTTTCCCTGTTGAGTACTGACCCAAAAGCATAACCATGGGTTTAGCATCAAAATCACTGTTTGTCTGCAAAAGCACAAATCACAATCCACAAAGATATGTAATCTTTCTTATGGCAATGCAACCAAAAGAATGGAATTGGGATTCAGCAAACAAAATCATGACAGGCTAAGAGGAACAAAGAAACACATTTGTTCGACTCACCAATAAAGGACATCCAAAATCATTGAAATGGTAAGCAACTTCCAATGGCTTTAGTTTTTCAATATACAGTCTCTTCAACCCATCAGTTATCGATGTAACTACACTAAGAGTTGCCTGTACAATAAGACAATTAGACGAATAGAACACATCAGACAAAATTATAAATAAATAAAACGATGTGATACATACACAATTATTAGATTCGAAGAAGGCAAATAAGCAAATTGGGTGAGCTAATACACGAAAAAAATTCACCTTCTTGTTTGATTTTGATGTAAATGAATTTGTTGACAACATTCGCTGTGGCATGGTACTTCCTACATTAACAACAAAATAAATAGTTAGTTGATGTCGAACTGAACCAGTGTCACTAATTCAATGAAAGAGATAAGGTCATACTAACCGTTTGGTTCATAAGTGCCATTCATTTTTGAACTATTCCTCTTCTGGTGCAGAAGGACAACCAACAGATTATTGGAACAAGAAGTTTTATTTTTTCAGTAACTGTGGAAGAAAGAAATATTAAACTACATACCACTAGCAAACCATCCAAACCTTCCATCAATGGAGGTTCTACAAGCTCCATGCCATCTGTGATAGAAGAAAATAGCACAAAACATTAGTTACAAAAGATGAGCAATATTCTAGAAGTGTTTAAAGCACATACGCTGAACTCAAGAAGTGCCCAAGAATCATTGAAATTATAAGTAATTTCCTGCTGAATGAGTAAGACATGAATCCTTAAAATCCATGAATCATGGTGTGAAGGGCACATAATGTGACATGATCCTGGTTATATATGCCATAACTTCTTTGGAATAGTATATAATCGCCATGTATCTCCTGAAAGATGATCAGAATTGCCTTACTCCAGAAGGATTTTGGGTTCATTAGTCCATAAAGTGGATTTGTAGAATTTCTTCTCAAGCATCAAATTTTCTACGAATAAAGTATTATACGTAACATTTTCTCCCATCTAAGGTTATATTAATTCAAGGGCCTAGAAAATGTTTTAATCAAGGTCTTAAACAGACGCATGTTCTACAAATCTTTCCGTAGTTGTTTTCCTCTTTAAAATCTTTCCGCATTTATTCTGAATTTTGTTGAGCTCTGTTGTGGACGGAGGGTGTGCAATGCTTAATATCTTCAAAGCTGATTGATAAAAAAAGAGTCATCTATTAGTACATGCTGGTATAGTGCTATGTACATCAAAAGGGAGGAAAATGAACACTCAAACTTCTTACCATTTGATTTTAAAAGATCTGGGGTTAGTTCATGTCCAGCTTGTGCGAGAGACACCAACTGTCATGGCACCGGTACAAAGAAAGTCAGTCTTACCAATTTTCTAACAAAAAATGCAACAAATAGAATGCTTAGTACAACCTGCATCGCAGTAGTGAACTCCATGAACCCTATAAATCCTTGTCGTTTAGAGTCAGCAATTGCCCAAACCTTCACAACAGAAACACATGAATAAGGACATAAAGCAAGTCTACAAACAAAAAAGTTAGCAGAATGGACGAAACAGAAAGGAAAAATCATATTTATTAGCAAGGAAAGGAAGCCCAAAGGTCCTTCACCATTAACATTTGCATAAGTTCTAACAAAAAAACATATTATTTAGCATCCCCTGTGAAAAATCTTTGCAAATATTTTCCATACAGCATCATAATTACAAGGAATTGGAAACTCCAAACCAACAACATTGGAACTACTACATTTCATAAACCCTACCATGTGCTAAGGGACACGTCATCCGAACACAACACTTTCAACTGAATGTAAATTAGCACCAGCAAAATGAATAAGAAAAAAGGACCTTCAGACCTAATCTACAGTAATTTTCTTCCACGAAAAGTTATCCCAATAGCGAAACTTCTAACTTACTTTCTTCATTCAAATTCCATTACCCTGGTCTGGCCCAATTGCTAACCTAGTGACCTGAACCTAGACTACTTTCACTTAAAGAGTTTTCAAGTTCGAAGCTCAAGGGCGGGCGAATAAATGGTTAATTTCCCTCTCACTCCCTCTTATGGTTCCTATCCTCGAACAAAACACCTTGATCGACAAAACAGGAATAACAATTCAAGGCCTAATTTATCAGTCCATACGTAAGCCAATTCACGAAATAAATCGAAGTCGCTCAAAATAACATGCGTGCGAATTTGTATCCACTTTATAAACAATGGAACCGGTAACGAAACCAACAGATTTACATCTAAGTAATAATCTGAACTCGGATTTGAGGCTCGTTAGAAAAGCAATCGAGATTTTCGTCACCTGCTTCAGTTCTGGTCGCGAGAGTTTCGACATCTCGAAGAACTTCGTGGCGTCGTTTCCAGTGAGACGGCCGTCGCCATCTGTGGATACACAAAAGCTACATCAAACTTTCGCAACAGATAATATACATATATGTGTATGTATAGATTGGAAGGGCTAGAGAAACGGGAAAGGAACCTGAATCGGCGAAGTCGAACCACTGCTGATAGATTTTCTGGTGCTCTTTGGGACATGGAATGATCGGACCTGATAAGATCTCCATCAATCGATCTCTACCGAAATCTAAACTCGAAACAGAAATTGATTAGGATTGAGATGGCGAGGGTTAGGGTCAGGTGATTTGGGGGGATTTTTTCAAATTTGAAAACTTTGGAGAGAGGGAGTTTTTCATTGGATAAGGTGTTCGGACAAATAAGCTAAAGTGGCTTATTTTTTGTCCTTATTCAAAAAAAATTCGTATCACTTTGCTTATTGTCATTTTTATGGGGATTATTGCATCCTCACGATAGAGGAATCTAAAAAGTAAAAAATTTTGACCGAAATCCAATTTTTTTAAATAAAGACGAAAGTAAATCAATAAGCCAATTTTTTCGTTTTTATTCAAAAAAAATTGGATTTCGGTCAAAATTTTTTACTTTTTAGATTCCTCTTGTCGTGAGAATGCAATAATCCCCAAAAAAATGATAATAAGCCAAGTGATACGAAAAAAATTTGAATAAAGACAAAAATAAAGCCACTGTGACTTATTTGTCCGAACGGGAGTCAAGCCTTTTAAAACCGTTCAAAAAAACGGAAGAGGGGGGAATAAACCGAGGGGAAACGGTGTCGTTGAATGAGGCGTGTTGTTTCTTCTTTTAAACTGACGGCACGTTGTTTTAACGGAGGCTTTTCATTCGGTGATTGGATGGACCCTTTTGAGTCACGAGCGCAAGTCATTATCACTAGCACCGCATGTGGTACCCAACACCATTATTTCACCACAAGTTATACTTCGGAAATGGTATTGTTGAATGAGGCGTGTTGTTTTTTCTTTGAACTGACAGCACGTTATTTAAATGGAGGCTTTTCATTCGGTTATTGGATGGATCCTCTCGAGTTTCGAGCATGAGTCATTATCACTAGCACCGCACATGATACCCAACAACATTTTTTAACCACTCGTTATACTATGTACTACTAGATTCTACAAAAAAAAATTGTAATAAAGAAAGGTATTAGGATACTACGTGGCGGTACCTCAAGATAACTCGATAATTTTTCCTCGAGCACATTAATTGTACCATCCAATTAAAACCGTTTGTGAGCCTTTTTTGGATTTGGGGGTGTTGTAATCCACCGTCCATTTCCACAATGGACGACTCGAATTTTTAATCCAAACAATGGTCAATTTAAATTTATATGCGCTAGGACGTGTCGAAAATAAACAGCTTGATGGGCCACACTATGCTACAAAGAGGTGCGCTATAGGACCCTCAAATCTGCCTTTTTTAACCCTACTTTGTTGATTTGAATCATTTTAGTTTTGAATGTTATGAAAACAAAACAAAACGAAAAAACAAACCAACTCAATTGCAATACTATACGGGAACTCATTTGAACCGGTAATTGTAAGATATTTGTTAGGAATGCCTTGTATTCTTTAGTCTCACATTGGTTAATTATCTTGTTCCCGTTTTTGTAGCCTATTATAAATAGGGCTTTTGGGGGACTTCTAGGAATTATCTTTTGGGCTTTCATATTGTGGCCTTTCTAGAGTTACGGATTATAGCCGGCTCTTTGTATCTCTTCTTCACGTTGGTTAGTGAATCCTCTCTCTCCTCGCCCGTGGACGTACCCATCTTGGGGAACCACGTATATCTTGTGTCTTTGTGATTTCTTGTTTAGTTTTCAATTTCTCGTTCTTAGCTTGCATTCATAGCGTTCGTTACAACAAACTGGTATCAAAGCCTTAGGTTGCAAAAACTAGGGTTTCGTTTCCGATTGTGGCTATGGCGGCTAAATTTGAGATTGCGAAGTTTGATGGGCAGAGCAGCAGTTTCAGTCTTTGGAGAGTAAAGATGAAGGCTCTGCTAACCCAACAAGGATTGCACAAGGTTTTGTTAGGCAAGACTAGTTCTGGAATCAAAGAGGAAGATTGGGATGATACGGATGCCAAAGCTCTGAGTTCTATTCAGTTGAGTCTGGCAGATGACGTTCTTCGCGAGGTGGAAGAAGAAACTTCAGCAGCAGGAATTTGGCTGAAGTTGGAAGGCATATATATGACGAAGTCGCTCACCAACAGGTTATATCTCAAACAACGTCTTTATACGTTTCGTATGCGAGAAGGTATACCTGTTAAAGATCATTTAGACGAGTTCAACCGTATTATTATGGATCTGAAAAATATTGATAGTAAAATTGAGGATGAGGACCAAGCCCTAATTTTGCTATGTTCTTTACCACTTTCGTATGAGCACTTTGTTACAACCCTATTGTATGGCAAAGACACGATATCCATGGAGGATGTTAAGGCCAGCCTATATTCGAAAGAATTGAGGAAAAAAGTGTCAGGTGAGGGTGATGCACATGCGGAGGGTTTGTTTGTTAGGGGAAGAACAACAGAAAGGGTGGAGTCGAGTAATAGGGGAAGATCCAGATCATCAGGTAAGAAGAAGGGAAAGTGCAATTATTGCAAGAAACCCGGGCACTGGAAAAGTGACTGTTTAAAACTCAAGGAGAAGGAAAAAGAAGACCAGAAAGGGGGTAAAGTAATTGCTGGAATTGCTGAAAGTTCAGATGAGTCAGATAATGTGTTATCAGTTACAGAGGGCGATTCTCGCTCTAATACCGAGTGGGTTCTAGATTCTGGATGTTCATACCATATGTGTCCGCATAGAAAGTGGTTTTCTACTTATGAGGCGGTCAATGGTGGTACAGTTTTGATGGGCAACAACATGGCCTGTAAGACTGTTGGTTCAGGAACGATTCAGCTTAGGATGCATGATGGTATTGTTAGGACTTTATCTGAGGTTCGACATGTTCCGGATTTGAAGAAAAATCTTATATCCCTGGGTGCTCTTGATTCTCATGGTTGCAAATTCCTCGGTGAAGGTGGAGTTTTGAAAGTCTCAAGGGGTGCATTAGTACTGATGAAGGGTCAAAAGCGTGGTAACCTTTATACACTCCAGGGCAGTACAGTTTTAGGTGCTGCAGCAACGGTTGCTTCATCCAAGGTTTCAGATTCAGACTTGACTCGTTTGTGGCATATGCGCCTTGGGCATATGAGCGAGAGGGGGATGACAGTTTTGAGCAAACAGGGTTTGCTATGTGGCCAGAAAATTGAGAAACTGGATTTCTATGAGCATTGTGTCTACGGCAAGCAGTGCAGGGTAAAATTCAGTACAGCTGTTCATCGCACCAAAGGCACGGTGGATTATTTTCACTCGGATCTTTGGGGTCCCGCAGAGGTAACTTCTAAAGGTGGTTTTCGATATTTTATGAGTATTATCGATGATTTCTCTCGTAAAGTTTGGGTGTATATGTTGAAACATAAGAGTGACGCCTTTAATACATTCAAACAGTTTAAAACTTTGATTGAGAATCAGACTGGTAAGAAAAATAAAACGTTTGAGAACTGATAATGGTATGGAGTTTTGTCTTGGCGAGTTTGATAGATTTTGCAGTGATGAGGGCATTGTGAGGCATCACACAGTGAGAAAAACCCCTCAGCAAAATGGTGTGGCTGAACGAATGAACAGGACTCTTTTGGAGAAGGCACGTTATATGTTGTCCAATTCCGGATTGGGCAAAGAATTTTGGGCTGAAGCCGTTTCCACAACATGCTATTTGGTGAACAGGTCTCCGTCGACTGCTATTGAGTGTAAGACTCCGTTTGAGGTATGGTCAGGTCATCCGGCTGATTATTCTGTGTTGCGTGTTTTTGGGTGTCCAGCTTACGCTTATGTGAATGAAGGTAAACTGGAGCCACGGGCCAAGAAGTGTATTTTCTTGGGTTATGCAGCAGGTGTCAAAGGGTACAGGTTATGATGCTCTGATGATTTGAAGTTTTTGATCAGTAGGGATGTGACTTTTGATGAAAATTATCTGATTAAGGGGTCTAAGCAGGTTGATGATACAGTTCAGGAACATAGTGTTCCAAAGCAGGTGGAGTTTTTGGGTGAAGCTTCCGACTCAGGGAAGAAGCACATTGAGAAGCCAATTGAAGAGGAGTTCAAGAGTTCAGACACAGAGGTTGATGCATTAGTTGAGCAACCACGCGCTATTGCTAAAGATAGGCCAAGGAGGGAGATTCGGCCTCTGAAAGGTATTCGGCTTATTCTGAGATGGTGGCCTATGCTTTATCAGTTGCTGAGACAGTTGAGTATGAAGAGCCTTCCAGCAATACGGAAGCTATTTCGAGCACTGAGTCTGCACAGTGGTTTGTTGCTATGAATGAGGAGATTGAGTCTCTTCAGAAGAATCAGACATGGGAGTTAGTAGAACCGCTGAAAGGGAAGAGGATTGTTGGATGCAAGTGGATCTTCAAGCGCAAACCAGGTATTCCAGGGGTAGAAGACGCTCGGTTTAAAGCTCGGCTAGTGGCGAAAGGATACAGCCAGAAGGAAGGTGTTGACTACAATGAGGTATTTTCACCAGTTGTAAAACATAGTTCCATTCGCACTTTACTTGCTATTGTTGCATGTTATGATCTTGAGTTAGAGCAACTTGATGTCAAAACTGCGTTTTTGCATGGCGAGCTTGAGGAACAGATTTATATGCGTCAGCCTGAGGGATTTGTTGTTTCTGGTAAGGAGGATCACGTTTGTTTACTTCGTAAGTCTTTGTATGGCCTCAAACAATCCCCTAGGCAGTGGTATAAGCGGTTTGATACTTTTATGATAAGCCAGTCATATTCTAGGAGTGAGTATGACAGTTGTGTGTATTTTCGAAAACTTCCAGATGGTTCATTTGTTTATCTACTGTTGTATGTTGATGATATGCTTATTGCTGCCAAGAGTGTATCAGAAATCAACAGGTTGAAACAACAGTTAGGTGGTGAATTTGAGATGAAAGATTTGGGTGCAGCAAAACGTATTTTGGGTATGGAGATTTGCAGAGATCGAGTAGCTGGCAAACTATTTTTGAATCAGAAGTCTTATGTTCTTAAAGTGCTTGAGCGCTTTGCCATGCAGAACTCGAAGCCAGTCAGTACCCCTTTGGCAGCACACTTTCGACTTTCAGCTGAGTTGTCACCACAGTCGGAGGATGAGGAGAAGTATATGTCTCAGGTTCCATATTCGTGCGCAGTTGGGAGCCTTATGTACGCCATGGTATGTACTCGTCCTGATATTTCACATGCAGTTAGTGTCGTTAGTCGTTATATGGGGCGTCCAGGAAAGGCACATTGGGAGGCTGTGAAATGGATACTACGGTATTTGTGCGGAACTGCAGGTGTTGGTCTATTGTTTGGGATTGTCAATTCTGGTGATCATGCTGTTGGTTATGTTGATTCGGATTTTGCCGGTGACCACGATAAGAGGAGGTCTCTGACAGGTTATGTCTTTACTCTGTCCGAAAGTGCCATTAGTTGGAAAGCTACTTTACAGGCTACAGTTGCGCTGTCTACAACAGAAGCGGAGTATATGGCCATTGCTGAAGCTGTGAAGGAGGCATTGTGGATGAGAGGTTTGCTTTGTGAGCTTGGTCTTGCACAGGGTGTGAGTTCAGTATTTTGTGATTCGCAGAGTGCTATACATTTGACTAAAAATCTGATGTATCATGAGAGGACTAAGCATATCGATGTCAGGTATCACTTCGTTCGGGATATCATCTCACAGAAGCAAGTTGAGGTGAAGAAAGTGGGTACGGCAGATAACCCAGCAGATATGTTGACTAAACCGGTTCCGGTTGCCAAGTTCAAGCATTGCTTGGGCTTGCTTGGTATTTGCAGTTGATCGCCCCTCGGGGGCATTTGGCGAGTGAGAGGTTAGAAGGGGATAGCTATATTTGGTGATTTGGTTCAGTGGAATTCAAGTCAAGGTGGAGAATTGTTAGGAATGCCTTGTATTCTTTAGTCCCACGTTGGTTAATTATCTTGTTCCCGTTTTTGTAGCCTATTATAAATAGGGCTTTTGGGGGACTTCTAGGAATTATCTTTTGGGCTTTCATATTGTGGCCTTTCTAGAGTTACGGATTATAGCCGGCTCTTTGTATCTCTTCTTCACGTTGGTTAGTGAATCCTCTCTCTCCTCGCCCGTGGACGTACCCATCTTGGGGAACCACGTATATCTTGTGTCTTTGTGATTTCTTGTTTAGTTTTCAATTTCTCGTTCTTAGCTTGCATTCATAGCGTTCGTTACAACAAACTGGTATCAAAGCCTTAGGTTGCATTTGTTGGGAGTTCGTCTGATGCATCGACCCGCCACTGCATGCTCAAGGCCCAATTTGTATGGAAGTAACAGCAAAGAGTCCACCTTATTACTTGGGCCCAATATACACTGAATGACCCATATCCACTTAAAAGGCTAAGCCTTGTAAGTGGTGAGCCATCCAATTGTATATTAAGGTCCAACTCTTTTTTGGTTTATCCGATGTGGGACTCAACGTTCACATATGTTCTAACAAATCTCCCCCTCATGTGTGAACCGAACATTGGGCCTTAACCTCTCTCTGCATCTAAGCTCCCCCTTGATTCTGGTCTAATACTCTCAACCCTATCTCCCGAACTGGGCTTATTCTGCACCACTCAATCGATTCAGAGTCTTCTCAATTGAGAGCCAACGTGCCTAGTCACTGGCACAATGCTCCCCGACGAGAACTCCATTGAGAGCCAACGTGCTCATTAATTCAATAGCACCATGCTCCCCGACGAGTCAACTCCATCGACAATGAGCCATCCAATACAGCACTCCAACATCGAGCCACCTTGCTTCATCAGGAGTCACCTTTTGGACTTTATACCGCTCCACGAGTGTCTTTTTGTGCAAACCCATTCAATGGTGCACTGAGAGTCTTCCCATAGATCGTCAACCATCGGCTCTGATACCATTTGTTGGGAGTTCGTCTGATGCATCGACCCGCCACTGCGTGCTCAAGGCCCAATTTGTATGGAAGTAACAGCAAAGAGTCCACCTTATTACTTGGGCCCAATATACACTGAATGACCCATATCCACTTAAAAGGCTAAGCCTTGTAAGTGGTGAGCCATCCAATTGTATATTAAGGTCCAACTCTTTTTTGGTTTATCCGATGTGGGACTCAACGTTCACATATGTTCTAACAATATTTGTGTTCCAAAATATGATAACCGAAACTTGATCAATGTAATTTTTGACGTGATTGATGTTGTCAATGATTTGTTAAGAGTAAAAAAGTTCCTCAAAAGGAAAAATGAGCTGGTTTGTTTTTTCGTTTCGTTTCGTTTTCTTGTACTATCTTTATAATTGTTTAGTATCGATATAAGTTTATGTTTCGAAATATTATACTGGGACCCAAAACAAAATTGGGTGTCAAAATAAGTGTAAGCGGAACCGCCCCGTATATGTTTCCTTGAAAAAAATTCCTCAGAAGGAGAACAATCAATACAAACGGGCTTTTAGCTCCACAGTCCAAAAGGAACACGTGTTCTGTATTAGTGGAGAAGCTCAAATAGAGTATACTCTGTAAGTCAGTACCCGTCAGCGATTTCAACTGTCCAATCTTGTTTTCGACGGCCTAGATTTATTCCTTCTCTCCTCTCACCCGACCACATTCTCTCCTCTTTTTCTCTTTCTAAATTCCGAATAGACCAAAATACGTTTAAACAGCTGCAATCGCCGACCGAGTAGCACGTCTGTGGTACCCGTCCCGCAATCATAATATAGGGTCCATAAAATTTCATTGAAAAAGTAGAAGTGACAGTTATTCTCACATAGCAAAAAACATTTGAAATTTAAATTTCGAACGGGTGTTAAGGGCAAAAAAACAGACAGCCTACCCAATGGATGTCCCATTTGTTAGTCCTTGTTTTTTTCCCAACCCCAACTAGTAGTAGTATTTTTCGATCCAAGCCATTCATTTGAGTGACCGGATGACCGGATAGGTAGTGTCTCAAAACGCGAAGATAGTAGTGTAACTCGTTTGAGTGAACAAAGCAAAGGAGGGTTTTGGGGGCGTCACGCTGTCGGTAATTGCGCACTGTGTTGAGTCTTTCGAGAAGAGGTGGAGATGGGAGGAACTCAGTTAGAACGAACGGAGTGTTGTATGTGAAGAATGTGTACAAAATGTTTGCGTAATTATTAAAGGACGCATTTTTCTTTTTTTGTGTGGCATTCCATTGCGTCAAAACACAACATTTTGAGCAAGTTTGTTTGGCCGTTCCACTTCTAAAAAAAAACTTTTAGAAAATGAAGGTAATTTTAATGTCAAAAATCATGTGTTTACGTAACTAATTTTCCTACCAATCTTGTTTGATAGATCTTATTGAGATCTTTTAAACGATGCAAAAAAAAAATTAAAAAATATTTTTCATTTTCGTTATATTTGAGTTTGAAAATACCTTTTTTTGAAAAAAAAGATTTTGAGAAAAAGCGTAATGGGGCCTAGAAGGGTAGATAAGTTTCGGTTACTCTTGCATTAAAGGCAAATTGTCAGGAAAAGATAGCAATTAACTAAACTCGTGAATAACATTTTAGTATTTTACCTAGAGCAGCTTCAAAGAGGTAGCAGTACCAAAATCAAATTATATTTGAAGAGACATTAGCAAAATTTTGGTGCGACTCTCTCTCTCTCTCTCTCTCTCTCTCTCTCTCTAAGTTTTGAAGAGAAACAATTGACACTTCAAATTGTAAACTCACAGACTGCAGTACATGATTGATAAATTAATTTTTTTACAAAATAGATACCTAAAAATCAAAGAATTAATTAATAAATATTAGTAAAAATTTGAGAGAGTCTCTCTGAGTGACCTTCATGCAAATGACTTGTAACAACCCTGATTTTTGGTAAATAAAAATTTCGTTAAATATTTAAATTTTATTTTAATTACTTGGATTTGCTACTAAAAATTTCTTTTTAATTTTTATAATCCGTCATAATTAGATTTGAGACTTATAAAATTATATCTTTCACGCCGAGCAATCCAGTCATTTTCTAAAAACAAGTATGCTTATAAAAGCACTTGTATATTTTCCTAACGAGTTAGATAAAATCTTTAAATTATATTTCTTGGCTAGAAATCCTACTTGGCGAGTAAGGTTAGTTTCCAACCGACTTGTTGGACAAACCAAACTACCATTTCTCCTAGTTACACTTCCCGAACCCTAATTGGACATTTTTGACCGTCTTGGAGCCTTTTGAACCCCCGAACCCTAATTGAACCCTTAGACTTTTAGGGGTAATCATTATACCCTATGATAAGTCATTTCAAACCCTAATTATGACCAATATTCCTTTGCCCCTTGGACCATAATTGTTAGGGAAATTTTTATCCCTTGGATATTAGACCTTTGACTTGCCAATAAGCATGACAAGACAAGTCATATTGCTTCTAAAAGAAGCAAGACTAGCCATGCATGCATGCACACCTATGTCCTAGCCTTAAGCCTAACTATCTTAGGTTTTACTTTCCTAGATGAATATATACATGTACTTATATACCTATATATGTCTATACATAGAACAAGAGAGAGAGAGAGAGAGAGAGAGAGAGAGAGGGCCGGATGGAGAGAGAGAGAGAAAGGCCGAATGGGAGGGGGAGGTGGAGTGTGTGATTGTGTTTTGGACACTTACACAAGCAACCTTAATAGCCCTAAGCCTATTTACTACATGCCAATCCATTCTAGTCTTCCAAAGTGCAAAGCTAGCCCATGATTATATTCTTTCTTGCAAGCAACCTCCCCATAGACTTGACAAGTCAAAAACCCTTCATGATGGCCTAAGATTTGGCCTAAATTAGAAAAGACAAGTCATGGAAGACATGGCATGATTGAAAGGCATGAAATGACAACTCAATGGAGCAAAATCCATGGGAAAAGGGAGAGGGAGGGGGGCCGGCCATATGGAGGGAGAAGGAGCTCAAGTGTTGGCTATAAATAGCACCCCATGCCTTCCATTCAACTCACACCTTCACTCATTTGCCATTTCCATTTTCCAGACAGCTTACTGCCCTTCACAAATCTTTATTTTTCTCGTGCTTAAAATAGTTTTTAGAACCAACTCCCTTCGGAAAAGTTGTAGAGCACTTCGAAACCTTCAAGTTAGACCCAAGAACCACCCCAATCGGTGAAGAAATGACAAAGATATTGGCATCCGAAGTTCAGTAAAAATCTCGAATTTCCATTTCCAGACAGCATACTGTCTCCTCCTTTATCACCATTTTTCTCCTACCTAAAGTAGTTTCTAGGATCAACTTCCTTCATGAAAGTTGTAGAGCACTTCGAGAGCTTCAATCTCGACCCAAGAACGATCATATTCGGTCAAATATTGACCGAGTTACTGCCATCCAAAGTTTGGTCCAGATTTGCGAGTTTCACCGCCCGTAGAAAACTTCCAACTAGCTTATTCGGCCCCGACTAGTTTCGGATTAAGGTAGATAAATCTCTACTCATTCTCTCTAGTATAACTTTAGTTATTTTTGTTTATGATAAGACAAGTTAAAGTATTAGGAATAATTAGCAAGCTCGTTTTACAAAATCTTGAAATAACATTACGATCATGTAGATTTTCTCTACTCACTTCCCTAAGTATAAGTAGAATGCTCTTATCCTCTATCTTTAAGTATTTTGCATGATGCTTATATGTTGAGAAATACATGAAAAACTTGAAGGGTGTTTTTCCTAAAAAGATGAAAAGGAAAGGGAGTATGTTAAACAAAACGACTTTATTTTTCGAAAAAATATATGTTGTTTTGAACTTCTCAAAAAGTAAGAAAGAACGGTTTTTCAAAAGTGGAGACTTTATTGTTTGGTTAGAAGTATTCGTATTTTGATCTTTAAGATGGTTTTGAGCATGAGTAACAATATAGAATTGGATGATCTTGTTAGATTACAATGAATGGTTTATGATTGCGTATGTAAAAAGTCCTACCGCGGAGTCTATGCATAAAAACGAGACACGAAAATCGAGAAAATAGAAACATGACACCTAGGGTGTGGTTAACAAGAAAAATGTATTCCGAGGATGAAAATATTTTGAAACTACATAATGACCGGTTTTGGGTGGCATTATGTGAGTTGTGTGCGTGTGCAAAAGTAAGATTTGTGAAAAACCCAATGAGAACCCGGAGCGGCGGAATCATTGTGGGCATACTCGGGAACCCGGAGCGGCGGAACCAAGAGTTTAGATTTCGAAAACCTCAAATGGGAACCCGGAGCGGCGGAACCATTGTGAGGATACTCGGGAACCTGGAGCGGCGGAACCGAGGGTTTTGAATTGTGTGCGTTCCCATGGGAACCCGGAGCGGCGGAACCATGGTGAGGTATGGCTTGGTTATCCGCGGTACGGAGCCAATGCAATCGTGTGCCAATGGGAACCCGGTGCGGCGGAACCATTGTGAGGATACTCGGGAACCCGGAACGGCGGAACCGAGGTTGGGTGTGTTAAACAAATAATTTTTGAAAGATGGATTGGTATGTGAAAATGTTGACACGGTCTACGATGAGTCGCGTAGGAGAAACTCAGAAAATCTGGGACACCAATGATAGTTATATAGCGATTGCGGATGTGTTATTGATATTGTCTTTTGTAGCTGTGTATACACGTATCATGTGGAAATCGATATTTTATTATGACCTGTTGTTTGTAAGTTATGGGTTAGTGGGTATGGGATTGTTCTATTGAGTGTTGTAGCTCACGGTGTTACCTTTTGGTGACCCTGACATATTATATCGGTGGCGACGCTGGTATAATATGTCAGACCTTGTAGATTATCAAGATAAACAGTACACCTTGGAGGCTTTTGAAGCTGAGGAGCTGGCTAGGATGGAGGAGCAGGTGGAGCTGTAGTTAGGGACCCTAGTTTCCCTCCCTTGTGTAATAAAAGTTCTCTTGTGAGAGTTATGATGTAATAAAGAGCCAGACTCTATTTAGATTTTCAATGAAATTGCCTTCTTTAACGTACCCAAAATTAGGGGCGTTACATGACTCTTCAGAGCCGGCTCTGAGCTAAGGCTTGTGTTGGGCCACTTTAGGCCTCTAATTTTTTTTGAATTTCAGGGGCCCTTTCTATTTTTTTACCCCTTATAATAGTCCAACAAAAATGCCTCATTTTTAATTTTTGCTAATTAAAAGTCTGGGCTGGCTCTGCCATCACTTAATGCTGTCATTAAATTAGTTTGCTAATTATGCACTTAATATGAACTGAAATGAATGGCATTACGCTACCAACCTCTTCAGTAAACACAACCAACTCTGATCATACTAATTTTCTCATTTATTCACACTTGATACTATGTGCTCACACTGGTTACAAAAACCACCTCCAACACTTGCTTCAAGCACTATAAATAGAAGAGGAACCCTAGCATTTCACCTTCAAGAACCATTTCTTGAGTCTTTGTTTAGAAACAAATTTAAAAAAACTAGTCCTATTTTGTTGTTCTGAAAATAAAATAAAAAATGGAGCAGAAGATGACGGGTAGCTCAATGTGGGTTCTAGGGTTAGTAGTTTTGGCACTGATTGCAAGCCCCGTGAATGCAATCTCGTGCGAAGACGCGGCAACGCAGTTGCTTCCGTGTCTGTCGTACTTGGTAGGTGACGGCAACGCAACTGTGCCTGTGCCGTGTTGTGAAGGGGCCCAAGCCTTGAACCGAATGATCAGTTCAAAAGATGATAGACAAACTCTTTGCGAGTGTTTTAAACAGGCTGCTCCCCAAATTGGAGTGAAGGTTGATAGAGCTCAACAACTTGTCAAAACTTGCCAAATTAGCGTTGGCTTACCCGTTGACTATAACGTTGATTGCTCCAAGTATGTAACATTTCGCCGCCCTATCTTATTATCGTCATCCAATCTTATCTAGTCATTTCAAAAATAGAGCTTTTCGTTTAATAGGTAAACCTCTATCACAAGGACATGAGACTTACGTCGTCAAGTGTTTCATGGGCCCTAACGTTTGTATTTCTCTCACAAATATGTGAGAGACATACACTCTTCTTTTGTGGCGTCTAGTGATCGTGGGAGAAACCATCACATGATGTACATGTCACACAAAATACCGTATCTCAATTTTAATATCGTCAAGTTTTAATGCACATCAAATCATAAAAATACGATTGTGTATCATCAATCTAAACTAATTGAGGGCATTTGATCGAACAGAGGATGTGGACTTTGGCACAGTAAGAACCAGTACCCTTAAGTTATGGACACAGCTTCTCCACAGTCCCCAATGGGACTGCAACGCGCAGTTCGTTACACTCCGATCTCTATATCTGAGCCGTCCATTTTGTAAGACTCGTCAAATGAAGTGTTCAAATAGAAAGTCAAGTTGATTGGACGCCTGTAGTACAAAACAAGTTTAGACTAGTCTATTTTTCTATGTAAATGTGTTTTGTCGAGGTGGTTAGATTCGTTCGTCCAATCAACTTGAATTTTTGCATAAATATGTTATAGTTGGCGAGCTCTACAAAATGAAATGACTCAAATAATCGAGTATAGAAGCGACCGCAGAGAAGCTGTATCCTGATTAGTTATCTATGATTTGCACGAGTCTACCATTGTAGTAATTTTGTTTAATTTCTGCTAAAGATTTGTGCTTCCTTTTTTTGATTAAAATGCAGAGTTTGATGGATGGCTCTATGGAAGTTAACGAGCAACGATGGCAACACAAAGGGATGGCAACAGTTGATTAGCGAGCAAGAACAGAGATTACATGCTTAATTGCTTTCGTTTAGTCCAACTTTCTCTACATGAATTTGGACAATTATCATATCAATGAATTAAAGTTGTGTTTTAATGTTTCCTCGTATCGCCGCTGCCCATTTTTCATTTTCACACCCCATTTTTTTTATGTTTATGCACACGCTATTTTTTTTATTTTTTTTTGTCTTTTAGTGAAAAAAATACATACACTTTCAATAATAATAAAAAACAAAAAAAGAGAGGGCGAACATGAAATTCACTCCCCTTATTTCATGGTACATTTATTTGATCAACCCCGCCGTTAAGTTAGAGCATTTCCAACTAAAGATATCAAATGTGACATGACATATCAAGTGAAAGAATTGGAATGCGAAGCAGCAACTCCAATCAAAATGTTAAATGCTTATGTGTTATTTGACATCTCCTCTCTAATGTCAAATTTGCCATTGATGTCAAAATATATCTTTCATTACTTTACTCTCCAAAACTTTCTAAAATAATAAATTTGACATAATGGCTGGAGTGAGTATCTTGAATGTGTCAAAATCAACATGTCAAATTGCCAGCCTTCAAAGAAAATTTGACATGCTCCAATTTGAAGCCAAGGTTGGAGATGCTATTATTAATTTGGGCAAATTTTTATAGTCGTCCCTCTAGTTTTACGGCTATCTCAATTTCGTCCCCGAAGTTTGTTTTATATTCCAAATTGGTAAAATCGTTAACACCGTTAATGAAACTAACAAAAAAATATGATTAAAAAATTAAGTGCTTCAATTTTCAATCCGGTTGAACCCATGCGAAGATCTTATTTTTTGATCATTTTATCCTAGATAGTTGTAATGAATTTTTGGCTCTAAGGCCTTTCAACGAGCACCTGAAAACTCCTTATTTAGTTTCAAGGCTCTCTTAGAATGCTCATCGAAAGGCCTCTAATTTTTCTGATCATTTTATCTTGAATGGTCATAATGGATTTTTGACTCTAAGACCTTTTAATAAGCACCCTAAAAGAGTCAAACTAAATCAAGAGTTTTCGGGTGCTCGTTGAAAGGTCTTAGAGCCAAAAATTCATTTACGACCATCTAGGATAAAATGATCAAAAAAATAAGATTTTCGTACCGGTTCAACTGGATTGAATATTGGAGCACTTAATTTTTTAATCATATTTTTCCATTAGTTTCATTAACGATGTTAACGATTTTACCAATTTGGAATGTAAAACAAACTACAGTTTCGAAATTGAGACAATTGAAACTAGAGGGACGAAATTGAAACAATTAAAACTAGAGGGACGACTACGAAAATTTGCCCTATAAATTTTGATGGGAGATTTCAAAACTGAAACAGATCTACTAGGGTAAAGTTTCGCTAAGCACTTTGTCCTTATTCAATTTTTTTTTCACGTTTGTTAGTTTTGCGCCAAGTTTTTGTGGATTATTATTTCATCTTGACGAGACGAATCGAAAAGCAATCGTAGAGCGAGAATTTTGGCCTAAGGGGGCCAACATGAGAGAAGTATTTTTATGCAAAAATGTACTCAATATATGGTGTAGCGTTATAGTACATTAATATATCAAATATAATATCTTTTGAATTATTGTTGACAATTTCAATGCACATGTGTGATTATTTTTTACTATGAAAGAATTTGAGAAAATTTTCTCAGACAATGAAAAATAACCTTAATTCTTGGCTAGAAAAATTATTCATAATTTTAGAGATTGCTCTACTAATTATATAAATAATGATCATATTAGTAAAATATTTTAAATATCGAGAGGGGCCAGGCCGGGCTCCTATATACCTCCGCCAGTGTCGTCGGGAACGTAAATTTTTTTGCTTTTACCCAACAATTATGGAAAAATCCACTTTTAAGCACAAAGAAAAAGAGAGAACTATTTTGACTTTTTTAAGCAGAAAAGTGGTTATTTTCTAAAAATTTTAGATAGAAATAAAAAAATCTTACTTTTCTAATTCTCCTCGTCAAGACGAATTAATAATCCACAAAAATTTATTACAAAACTAACGAATGCATTTTTTTATATAAAAAAAAGGACAAATCCTTCAAAAAGTCCTTTTAAGCAGTGGAACACCACCTAGGTAAGTTGGTTTATGTGTCAGCACGATTTTAGTTTGGTTTACGGTTTCCTCGGCTTCCTTTTCAATTCGTTTATTATTTGACTTTCAGAAAGTATAATTTGTGCACAGATTATGCACAGATTTTATTGTGGGGCCCACCACGGGTCCCACACGAATTATCCGAGCCATTCATTAAATGTAAAATAGTTTTTCAAGGGTCCCCGTAAAAAATAATCTCAATCCAATACCTATAAGTGATCGATCCAATCATATAACTTTTTATTATCCAAAAATCTGAATGAAAAGTTAGATGATTGGATGAAGCAATTATAGATATTGGATTGAGCTTATTTTTTACGGGGACCATTGAAAAAGTATTTTACATTTAATGAACGGCTTGGATGATTTTTGCGGGACCTTTGGTGGGCCCCACAATAAAATCTGTGCACAATCTGTACACAGACTGTTGTATGCTACACATAGCAAAAGTGCACAGATTTTGTGAACATATTTTTTGTGGGTCCCACTACGGGTCTCAAAAAAATAATCCAAGCCGTTCATTAAATGTAAAACATTTTTTCAAGGGCCTGCACAAAAAATCAGCTCAATCCGATACTCATAGGTGCTCGATTTAATCATTTAACTTTTCATTCGAATTTCAGGATAATGAAAAGTTAGATGATTGAATCGAGCACTTATAGGTGTTGGATTAAGCTTATTTTTTGCGGAGCCCCTTAAAAAAATGTTTTACATTTAATGAACGGCTTGGATTATTTGTATGAGATCCGTAGTGGGCCCCATAAAAAATCTGTGCACAAAATTTGTGCACTTTTGCTGTGTGTGTAACATTTCTGTATGCAAACATTGCCATCTAGGGTTTAACATCTCTCTCTCTCTCTCTCTCTCTCTCTCTCTATGTGCAACATTTTCCTAACGACCATCTCCTTCAATCCGTATTCTATTCAAATCCAGCTTCTGAGTCTTCTCAATTCAATCGCGGAACATCAAAATATGCGCAAAAGGTGTGAACTTTCCGTGTGTAAGTAGCTTCTCTCAATCTGCACAAAAGGTGTGAACTTTCCATATCTAAGTAGCGTCTCTCTCTCTCTCTCTCTCTCTCTCTCTCTCTCTCTCTCTCTCTCTCTCAATTCATTTCCTCATCAGATAGCTTTGTAAAAACCTAACTTTATCTGGGTATAGTCGAGATTTCTATTTATTTGGTCATCTTATCTAGAATCAAGCTGAAATTTTTGTTAGTGGGTGTGAGGGAATTTTATGGGGAAATCTGGAAGTAGGAAAAAGAAGGGTGGTGTAAGCCAAAACCAAGATTCAGTAGCTAGCAATCCAACCCCTAAAGCCAATGGTGTTGTGGATTTGGACCCCTCAGTTTTGTTGAAAAGAGCCCATGAGCTGAAAGAAGAAGGGAACCTAAGGTTTCAGAACAAAGACTACGTGGGTGCTCTTGAACAATACGAAAATGCCCTAAAACTCACCCCCAAAACCCACCAGGACCGAGCCGTGTTTCATAGCAACAGGGCTGCCTGTTTAATGCAGATGAAGCCCATAGACTATGACAGTGTGATTGCCGAGTGTTCTATGGCACTTCAGGTCCAGCCCGGGTTCGTCCGGGCACTCTTAAGGAGGGCTAAGGCTTTTGAAATGACTGGAAACTACGAAATGGCGATGCAAGATGTTCAGAGACTATTGGGTGTTGAACCAACTCACAGGGATGCTCTTGAGATTTCCCAGCGGTTAAGGATGGCGCTTGGGCCTCGCCAGGTGGCCCAACAGGACCTTCAGAGCCGCCCTTCCCCGGCGGCTCTTGGGGCTTCCGCGGTTCGTGGGGCTCCCATTTCTGGTCTTGGGCCTTGTTTACCGGCAAAGCCAGTGCCAAAGAAGCTGGCAGCTTCCCCTGTGGGATCAGTTGTATCGCCTAATAATAAGCCGGATAAGCCCCAATCAATTCCACTGGGTGACAATCGTTCGGAGGGTAAAACCCAATTCCCAAAGCTTGTTTTGAAACCTTCAAATGGTTCTACCAAATCCAATGCTGCTAAGGGTGACCAAAAGGAGCTGAAATCTTCATCTGTACCATTCGAGACTGCCATTAGATGGAGGCCGTTGAAGCTTGTTTATGACCATGACATTAGACTTGCCCAAATGCCTGTTAATTGCAATTTTAGAGTGTTGAGGGAGATTGTAACCAGTCGCTTTCCATCTTCAAAATCAGTTTTGATTAAATATAAAGATAGGGATGGTGATTTGGTGACTATAACCTGTATGGGTGAGCTCAGATTGGCAGAGTCATGCGTTGACAGCCTAATTGCGAAAGAACCCGATACTGATAAGACTGACTCAATAGGGATGTTGAGATTGCATATTGTTGAGGTGAGTCCTGAGCAGGAGCCGCCTATATTGGAAGAGGAGGAGGAAAAGCCTCTTGAGAGTGAGGGGATCAAAGGAGATGAGAGTGGCTCTCAATCTTCTCTGGGTGATTCTATTGTGGAAACTGTGGACACGGAAATTGGTAAGCCAGAGAAGGAAGCTCCAAAGGAAAAACCCTCAGAAGACCCTGAGTCCAAGGAAGTGGAGATGGACGACTGGTTATTTGAATTTGCTCAGTTGTTTCGGACCCATGTGGGTATTGACCCAGATGCACATATTGACCTGCACGAGCTAGGGATGGAGTTGTGTTCTGAAGCCCTTGAAGAGACGGTAACCAGTGAAGAGGCTCAAACCCTTTTTGATAAGGCCGCCTTAAAGTTCCAAGAGGTTGCCGCGTTGGCTTTCTTCAATTGGGGAAATGTTCATATGTGTGCTGCAAGGAAACGGATTCCCATAGATGATTCTGCGGCAAAAGAGCTGGTGGCAACACAGATTCAAGAAGCTTATGACTGGGTGAAGGAAAAATATTCTCTGGCCAAAGAGAAGTATGAGGAGGCACTCGTGATTAAACCAGACTTCTATGAGGGGTTACTTGCATTGGGTCAACAGCAATTTGAGATGGCAAAGCTTCATTGGTCCTATGTACTAGCTAAGAAAGAGGATCTCTCGAAATGGGATTATAAGGAAACAATTGAACTTTTTGACAGTGCGGAGGAGAAAATGAAATCTGCTACTGAGATGTGGGAGAAAATGGAGGAGCAGAGAGCTCGCGAGCCAAAAGAACCAAGTGCGATCAAGAGGGAGGAATTGTTAAGGAGGAAAAAGATACAAGGAAGCGGGAATGAAGCTGAGTCCTCTGGAAATGATGGTCAAGTGGAGATTTCAGCTGATGAAGCGGCGGAACAGGCAGCGGTGATGAGATCACAGATACATCTGTTCTGGGGTAACATGCTTTTTGAGCGTTCTCAAGTTGAGTGTAAACTAGGGTTGAATGGTTGGGAAAAGAATTTGGATGATGCTGTTGAAAGATTTAAGCTTGCTGGTGCTTCTGAGGCTGACATTTCAATGGTTTTGAAAAATCATTGCTCCAAAGGTGATAACGTTGATGGAGGTGAGAAGAAGGTTGTGACCCTAAGCATTGATATGGCCAATAAAGCGGATGATGAAGCCAAGTCAAGTCAAGTATCGATCGACTGAGTGAACACCTTCAATTGTTTACATTTTCAGTTTCTCCTATTAACGAGTTTGGATTGGAGAGTGGAGCTGGCTATTCTTCTCAGCAGATGGTCGTCTTGTGGGAGTTTCTGTTTCCTCTTTTGAATAATTTGGAAATTAGGTGCCAACACCAAAGAGCTGTGTACTCTTCCAGAAGGTTAGAAGCTCAATTTTTTGATGACTGCCAGGATCAAAGTACTTTTGGTTTCCTGATGAGATTGCAATGATTAATTTAAATGCGTATGATGTGTTTTTTTTTTTTTTTTTTTGGGTCTCTGGTCTAAATGACATTTGGCTTATGCATTCTTGACTCTTGTTAAACTCGGTCTCGGTCTCGGAGTCATACCATTAGTTGGTGTCTAATTTATTCTCAACTTCTCGTTTATCTGCACTGATTCTCTGATTACAAATTGTGGTCGAATTTAGTTCTCATATAGTCATATGCTGAGCATGTCTCAATGGTACTGATCTAAGGTTTATTCGGAGTTATAGCGGTCGGGAGTTTCTTTTATATCTATTTCTGTATGTTCCTTGTTTGTCGAAGTTTCATGGGAATTAGAATCTTTACATTTAGAGAGAATAATCTTTCATCAGTTTAGTTTTTTCATTCTCGCATCTGAACTGGTATTTTCTTGCATGAATCCAAAGCTGAAATGAAAATTGGATTTACCTACTTTCAAGTGGACTGTGTTATGGTGGCCGAAGTAGTGGTGCTTTTCCAAACAAGAGTCCTGTTTATGCAGTGTCCATTTCGACAATTTGTTGGGAAAAAGCTTTGAAGATGACCTGATGTGGAGAAAGTTAGGAAATTTGTTATTCCTCTTCTATTGTACTTTTAGGAGCTCCAGTAGCAAATTATGAAAGAAAGCCAAGCTCAAGATTTTTGGCGGGCCATCAGGCATCAAGTACTAACCTTTTATTACAAGGTGACTCGGGAAGCTTTGCGATGCGGTTGTAATACTAGGTTGAGATGGAATGGAAGGTAATTGTTGTTATACTAGGTTGAGATGGAATGGAAGGTAATTGTTGTTTGGAGTTTGATTTGTATGAATAATCTTCTTCGTCTTCTTCATTGTAAACCTCAACCCATTGATGTTTCACCACAGTGATGCGTTAATAGGCTTTTGTGGCTGGTTTATTGCTTGATGATGTTCGAGAACTTAGATGTACAGGAGGTTTAACTACTTGGACCTGTGTCACTTCACCATCCTACCAGAATCATGAGGTAACAACTCCTATATTGTACTCCCTCCATCTCCATTCTTTTGTCCATTTTGGGAGTCCGTGTCATTTTTCAATTGATTATATCTTCCAATCTATAATATTTTAGTAAGTGATTTTGAAAACATCGTTTAAAAGAGCTCATTGAGATTTATCAAATAAGATTTATATTGTATATAAACGATATTACCAATTAAAAGTTATTATTAGTTTTTTATTCGGTTAGAATTGGACGAGGGACAATAAAATGTTGGGACGGAGGGAGTATCTGATTTTGATGGTTCTATATCAGTGAGAGCATCAAATACCCGATTTTTAGCTTCTTTTTAGAAGAGAGAAAAACATGATGCACCTGAATGGCAAAAAGCCGATCAAAAAATAACCAACTAGTGCGTTTTTCTGGTTGGAAATGCAGACATGATATGTCAACGGTTGTTTAATGCAGCCATGTTAATCTTGGAATTGTTCAAGTCCTAGATGTGCAAATTACTATGGTAGTGTTTATTTGTAAATCAGCATGTAAATTTCAATATAGGTGCTGTTCGAACATGGGTTCGTTATAAGGCTTGTTTTACATTTTCCGGGTGGAATTTGTGCCTCTTTATAGAGTATTCTACAATCTGCACCCGCTCGGTAGGATCCTGCTCGGCAGCATCCCGGATCCATGTGTTTTCAGACCTTATTGGTGGTAATTAACTTCCGTTGCACCAATGGTTTTCCGAAAATGTTCCATCACCCTTCTTTTCTTTTTCTCCCTTCATTTTTCTGCTATCATTGGGTTATAAAGGTGAAATCCTTTGGCCACAAACATCTCTCCAGCTTTGGATAGTTTCAGAAAGTCTAAGAGTACCGACGAAACCCCACCGAAATCGTATCGACGGCCGCGCATATACACAAAAAAAGATGTTTGGATCTAGCACCCTATACACATCGGATGCCGTTGATTCCCGCGCCAGCCCCATTGGTTTTTTTTTATAGAATTTTTGGATAGCTCGGATAGGCCATCCGGTGGCCGGAGACGGCCCTGTGCGGCTGTCGGTACGATTTCGGTGGGCGTTTCATCGGTACTTTTAGCAGGACTCGGATAGTTTATACAATATATGTTGCAAGTCTTGGCAGAAAATTGAACTTCAAAATAGTAACTCCATGGGTACATAATTTGTGGGTACCACAAATCTACGGCTATAACGTGTAGGCCTACATGACCACATCGAGTCACAGACAAATTATTGGAGACGTTCATTTTTTTTTTTTAAGTAATGAAGGAATAACCCTACAGCCAAGCTACTAAATAGATTTGACTGCGCAACCCAAAGGAGTAATTCATTTTGTTATTGCATCAAACCACTTATTTATATAGTTCAACTCGACGATAATGGGTTCGATGATGTCGTTAACCCAATTCAATCTTTTCAAGAAAATTGATATTCGTGCTCCACTTTTTATTGATAGCGTTTCACTTTGCTCATAAAGTTACTAGTAACTTTACGTTAAAATTGGAACACTATCAGTAAAAAGTGAAGTGCAAAAATTAATTTCCTTTTCGAAAAAGGAAATACTCCATAGAACAATGGTTTGGTGGATATATATATATAACACAAGTACAATACAAAACTATATAGTACATATTACACTGCTGCTTTTTTTCTGAGAATAATAAAATTACAAAGCACAGTAGTATAGCATTTCCAACTATTATGCATTTCCATGTGTACACATATAACTGAGAAAGGCAACTGTGAAGAGGGCAAAAGTGGAATTTGCGAAGCTAATTTTTCTTTTTCTTTTTCCATTTTCCCCTTCCCCACGGCTAGAATAGTCCCACTAGATCAGATTGCACTGGAGCAAACTCAGCAACATGGCTCTTTCCCTGCAATGAGTCAAGTGATGAACTCACCGTGTTAGAACACCGTAATTCTTGAGAGAGAGAGAGAGAGAGAGAGAGAAATTGGCACTTCCTTTACCTGGGGGAACTCGACGAATCATGAACTTCGTCGGATCGCTTTCTCTTCCGACCCAAACTCGCACGCGGAGCGCACGACGCCGCGACCTGCAACTGCGTCCGCACCACCACCCGAGTCAAATCCGCCTCCAACTCGGCACGCCGCTTCTCCGCCGCCAGCCGCGACGCCTCCCTCGCCTTGGCCATCTCCAGCTCGTCTCGCTCCGCTCTCATCGCGAACTCGGACACGACTCGGAAACTCGCCGCCAGGTCGTCCAGCCCGCTCGACTCGCCGTCCGAGTCGGAGCTCTCCGAGTCCGAACTCGACCGGCTTGCGGAGTCTCCGTCGGCGTCTGGAGCGTCGGAAGGGCGCGCGCCGGAAAGGAATCCGGCGTCAAAGGCGTATTTAAGAGACTGGCGGTTAGTCTGTGAGCGGTGGTTGGGTTGAGGTCGATCGATCGGGTCTGCCATGTGGGTGGAATCGTTCGATCGGAAGCGCTCCATTTTTTTTTGTAAAGAGGAAAGCTTTCGATGTGCTAAAGCTCCTTTTTTTCCACAACTGTAGGCTGTGGTTGTATTCCGGTCCCACAACGGAAAACGAACGTAGGAGTATTAAAGGCTCTGTTTGGAACCCATAGGAAAGAAAATATAGGAAAAGAAAAGAAAAAAGAAGGAAAATGAGAGAAAAATAGAAGGGAAAATTTATTATTCATTGAACTTAAAACTTTTATTTTCTTCTCTTTATCTCTCCCAACCAAACAATGGATTGGAAAATTTTTTAATTTTTTTTTTCTTTCCATAAATTCCAAACAGAGCAGGTTTTGTTTGGAACTTAGGAAAGTGAGAGAAAGAAAGAGAAAATTAAAAAAAAATTCTCTCCCAATATTTGGTTTGGAGAGAAAGGGGAGAGAAAATAGAAAATTTTGAAAACATGAATAGTAGAATTTCCCTCTCATTTTTCTTCTCAATTCTCTCATTTTCCTTTTTTCTTTCTCTCCATTTCCTCAAGTTTCAAATAAAGCCGAAGAGTGCAATCTTGTAAAAAAAAAACTTTTTTACTTTGTGTGTTTTGTTTGTCTTTTTATTAGATTCACGTCATGTTTGTTGGATTAATTCTTTATCTCAACGAGAGTAGTTTAAAAAGTAAAAAATTATGATCAAAAGAAAAAAAATCACTAAAAACGAAAAAATAGCAAACATTATCTTTTTTGTCTAAAGTGTCGTCTTATATGAATTTATTCAACATCCGTCCACATTTTTACATTTTTCTGATTTCTCTCTACAAAAAATTGCCAAAAGTAAAAGTCAATGAAAGTCAAATAAATTTGTTTTTCGGCACAGATAATTTAATCATCTCACCGAAAGTCAAAATTTAAGACTCCAAATGAAATCTATTTTAAACTCAGAGCAGGCACAAGTCACAACACGGCCCAGATCAAATTGAGGACACATTTGTTTTTTTTTTTTTGATCCGCAATTGAGGACACATTTGATACCCATCTTCACAGCATAACCTTACTAAATTCTCACTTGGCTTTTCTTCTTTAGTGATGGATTTGGTGCCGAAGTCTTCAACTCTTGCAAATAACATGATAGATTTCATGGGGAAAGCTCAGACACTATTGTTTGGGGTCTCAAAATCCCTGGTCTCTCTCTCCACTCATTACTTTTAAAAACCTCCCTCAATACCCAAACCGAACAGGAGTTTGTTTAGTAAAGGTTTTGAGAAAGGTTTATCGAACAATAAATGGAGAGAGATGGACAAAGACGTGGAAGCAATAAGTGACGTGAAACTTATTGACAACTGTGCCGAGAGAGAGGTTCTGGAAACCTCAAGTGAACAAAGCCAATTGACACGTTACATAGACTCGCATTTGTCTTTGTTCATTTGGGGTTTACAGAACCACCCCTGCTCTCACAACACCGTTTGCAATACATATTTTTTTCCCACTTATTGCTCTCATCTCTTTATCCATCTCTCTCCACTCATTAATCAAAAACTTACCTCAAAAGTCAAAACCTTGATGTCTACCGAAATTACCCTATAAATTCCTTTGGGCATGTATCAAAATATTGAATTACGGTAATAAGTACAATAAAGCATCCCCCTCAGTAATATTATAGACATCCACCCAGCATTATGAACTACCGTAGCATGCTACAACTCAAACTGCACGAGCCATCTTGTTCCGGTCCGAAATAGATCAGCGTTTCCACATTTTTTTCTTCTGATCCCTAATCTTTGCAGAATAGGACACAAAATTGCGAAGGAAACTTCAGCATCTCTGGATATTCTAATATGAAATGTCAGCTGTCTCGTGATCTGGAGTTTTAAACATGAAACCCGACTCTTCACTGGAATGCCTTTTCACCACACTTGCCCTTTGCATTAACCGCACCAGTGCTTGCACAACTTCAGACATGGGAGGCCGAAACTCGGGCTCAGGCTGCATATAAGATGAAAATTGTAAAGCTGACACGACTTTAATTGGTTGAGTATCGAAGGGGAAATGCAGTATGGTACAGAAGGTCCTAAGTTCATAATGCTGCAAACGATGTGAAGCTAACAAAAAAACTTGCTGCATCCTCACTCTTTTCTCTTTTGAAGTTAATGCAAACATAAAAGGAAGTACATGTCCGTAAGATGAGTATGGTGCATCCACCCAGTGGAATGAAATCGTTACCAACTTTTCTTGTTCCACCAAAAAGAAACATTTCACCCAACCTCGTTTTTGTTTTCAGTTCCCATTGATTTTCAGGGAAACGGGTGAATCATTGTGTATATCCATTTTGTTTCGTGCTATTCTTCCCAAGGATAACATTCAGTTTGCACGAATAATGATTAACATCTACAAAAAATATTACCTGAACACAGAGGGCAAGGATGTCGGCAAAACGTGACAAAGACTTTGCAGGATACATTCCATTTAGAGCAGGATCGACCATCTTTGCTAAGGCATCTATATCATGAAGTTGAGGAGTTGCCCATCTCACAAGCGATTGTTCTGCTCTCACCCTTGAACTGAACAACATAAGAAAGCAAGATCACAAAACAGCTTAAGTATTCCGTGAATGTAATCAGAACTTTAGTCATCTGGGATAGGTTTTACCTATCCAGTGGCTTCCGACCAGTCAACAACTCCAACATCACCACCCCAAAACTATACACATCACTTTTAACCGTGTATATTCCAGACAAGGCAAATTCAGGAGCACTATAACCAAACGAAATCATTTCGGTTGAGGAAACCTGTTGAGCATTATAGGAACATAGTGTCAAATAAAAGTAACAAGAGGCGTAAAAAACTGTTAGCCTGATGTTGAACCCCATCATCCACAAAGTGGAAGGTGCATGGTTATGACTTTCCCAGCAAAGAGAATATGATCTTCCTCTCCTCAAGCTTGCTTGGCAAACTCCTAAATCCACATGATTGGTTAAGAGCTATGACTCTGATTGGTGACTAGAGACTACAACTTCACCAAGGGATCAAGCTATAATCTTTGCAATATCTGGTGTTTTCACGACACTAGAGATCTATAATATCTTGCTTTGGCATGGTTATTATTCAAGTGAAAAAAGACATCTTTATCCCATACCCAGACAATTTTTTTCTAGGATCTTCACAAGTGCTTGTCTGTTCAAAGATTTCTTGGCCACAAAGGAAATTGTTTCTGCATTAGCAAGGTTAGGAATTGCCAGCACACCGATTTTACCTGTCGCTCTGTATTTGGCGTTAAAGCTGCTAAACCACAGTCTGATAAGTGAGGATTAAGCTCTTCGTCGAGTAAAATGTTTGCCGACTTGAAGTTTCTATGTACAACAGAAGGAAGGCAAACTTCATGCAAGTACCTAGACAAAGAGACCCAATCAGAAAGAAAAAACATTCCAGATAGAGAGAGACACTTCAAAATCCATAAATACATCTATACTTTCATAGATTTCATGGATTGATATGTACGTACTCTAAAGCTCTAGCAGTGCCAAGTGCTACTCTAACACGTGCATTCCATGTTAGCTGTTTACTCCTTTCGTCAGCAAAATGTAACATATCATGCAAGTTCCCATTTCCAACATAATCATGAACGAGAAGACGTTGGCCATGCTCTCCACAAAAACCAACCAGTGCAATAATGTTGGGGTGCCTCAGACGTGACATATTTGAAACAGCTTCGAGAAAATTATCTTCTTCTTGTAGTGAGAGTGCTGCATAGTCAATCTTCTTAATGGCCGCTATCTAGAACAACAATGAATAATATTAATCAGTACATAAAATGATTTTTCATTATCTCAATTGAACTAAAAACCAAGCACCGTGAAACACAAGAAAAGCAAAGAACTCTAATCATTCAGCTGATGCAGTACATTTGCTTGGTGAATAGTGGCATTGTGAAGAGCAAGACATCTAAATCGAAATGGATAAGGTCTTTATTTATTTCTTGCCAGAAACGGTGAATTACTAGATGAATAGGGAGAATAACAGAGCGATTCATGACATCACTTAAACGTCGTTCAAAAGATGGTTGCATCAGCATTGAGGTGTCAGATTACAGCATTACAAACAATACGAGTGTATGAGGGAAAAAGTAGATCTGCTAATCAAGTCATCATAAAACAAGCAACTAAATCCATTGGCAGACATATCCAAGGATTCAGACCAAGTCCTTAGAAAATATGCATCAAGCAACAAGAACAAAAGCAAACCTCACTTGAAAAGTTGAAGAAACTGGAGGCACAACAAATGTATTTGAGCCCAAGTTTCAAACTTCGAAGTATTGAATAGACAGTGTTAGATTGATGACCACCAAGTCATTTGAAAGCTTAAACAAGGGTGTTTGCATCATTTGAGATACAAGGTAGCTGGCTCTACTTTCATGCCAGAAATCTTGGAAGAAACAGAAGGGCAAGCCCGACTCGAGCTTTCGGACGATGAGCCAGGCCCGGTCCGAGCCAGCGAGGTCGCCGCGGGAGGCGCTGAGGTCGGCGACGCGGGTTGTGAGGGAAAGGGCGAGGGAGTGGAGAGTCTGGAGTTGAGTGTAGGAGAGAGAGTGGGATGGCTGTGGGGTGGTGAGGAGAGAGAGAGTGGACGAGGAGGTGGAGAGGTGGGGGTCGTGGCGGGACATTTTTAGAGGGTTTTCAGAGTTGAGATTTGTGTTGTTTGGAGCGGTTGGGAATGGGAGAAGCTTCAGGCTTTTCAAAGATTTAAGAAAAAAAATTGCTGTTTTTTTTTTTTAATCATGAAAAAAAATGCTGGTTAAAAAAACATTCTTTACTCCTAAACAGGCAATTCAATTGGTATGTGTTGGTGGGATCTGGGGTGCTGTAACCCTGTGTAGTGCGCATGTAGGGCAACACATAACCGTTGATCTCATCAATCAACAGTCCAAATCAAAAATCAATTATGATCGGTAATAAATTATTCTTACCGGTCATAATTAAAAATCATATCTCAACCATTCATTGTCAAGATTGATGGCTCGTGTGCGCCCTACAAGGTGCCTTGCAGGGCCTTGCACTACAGAATTTCCCAATCCATATTGGTGATAACTTCATGGCTAAGGGAAAAAAGTGTCTAACACAAGAAAAATAGACAGTACAGAGGTAATGACTGAACTTCTGAAATGCAATTATAAAGTTCCTAGAGGCTAGAAGAAAGGATGACGCAACAAAAATTGTTTGGTTCCAAAATTGTCACTTGAAAACCACAATGGATCCTTAACTTTGATTCCTCACTATTGCTCAAGACCAAACTCAGAACCTAATAGTAACCTATGTGTTGCCATATTGTCGCTGCAAGGACAATGGCAAAATTCATTGCCCACTAAGCTAGCTAAGATATGGAAGTGGTTCACCATTTTATAAATGCTAGTGAGCCCATATTAGTTGAAGCAACCACAAACCATACTTTTCCAAAAAACAGAAAACAATATAGCAAGGAAGAAACAAAAACTTTCCGGGCGCATATTAAAGCACAGCAATTCACCTTTCCATTAGGAAATTCTCCTCTATAAACACGACCAAGGGAACCTTCACCAATAAGATTTTCTTGACTGAAGCTGTTTGTTGCTGTTTGGAGAGAAGCAACTGTATATGATGTAGCAGTTATAGGAGACTTCACTCTCTTTAAAGATCCATTTTTCCCTTGCATCGGATCAGCAATCAATTTTTCCGAAGGTCTCAAGTCTGCCACAGTAGCTGTGGATTTCATTCTCAGCTCTCGCATCTCTGTATTCACTACAAAGTAGGGTAGAATGTATGAAAGAAAGGTCAGAATGTTAACGGAATAGCGTTCAGCTTCATCCTACATATGAACACATTTCATAGACAACATGAAAGAGAATATGCTATGCAACATAGCACAAATTGAGTTAAAAAAACTTGGGATCGAATTCATTGCACCAATATAAAGGGATCGTGGCCTCGTGGGAGGCTGAAAAATCTCAAAAGAAGAAGAAATAATGCAATCCACATTACTTGACACAAATGCTAAATCAATATGTTAGTTTGAACACCTTTCACATCTCATTAAATCTTAGGACATCCAATATCTCTGAACCTAAATCAGATACACCATTTTTGTGGATGCACCAAACAAACAGCTTCTTCAATCATGACTTCTTTTTTGGTCAAGTCATAACAGATCTGAACAATAACAAAAGATCATAATCACCTCATATTCAACCCAATTTCAAGTCATTCCATCTCTATTGATATTGCCTGGTTTTAGCCAATAGGGGTGGTCCATGCCGGAGCCCACCTTTTTGGCCTGCTTAGGCTCGGTCTGAACCTTGGGTGGAATGGGTGAGCCAACCTTGAATTTGAGATGAGCCTGAACTAAACCTTGTGAAGCACTTGTAAACCCCGACCATTTTATAACTAATAACCAAGTCTTTGTTGGTTTGTCCATAACAGTATTACGTGGGATTGGCTATACAGATCCATGTCCTCCAATTTGTTTATTGGTATTTGGAATCATATTAACAATTAACGGCATTTTTCCACCAAAATTCTAGATCAGATACAGAAGCGAGGAGTTTATGAAATGTAAAACTGATGTTGGAGATATAAAGCTTTTTCTTCTCTTCTTTCTTCTTTTTCATGGAAAATGACATACCTTTCTCTGTACTAACAGGGAGGCTTCCTGCAGAAGTTTTTGCAGCTGCAGGTTCCTTCTTTTTTCCCTTTCGGAGGCAAAACACAAAAACAAGCATAGCAAAGAGAACCACCCCCAAAGAACCTAGACTTATGCCTATAATAGGCCCAACAGTCAATCCATTGTTTTGGTTTCCATCATCTGGAGTGGATGGCGGTGTATTAGCACCTGGAGGAGAATGGCTGCCATTGTTATGTGATTTACCAGGAGGTGGCGGAGCATATGGCGGTGGAGGAGGAGCAGGACCATTATCAAATGAATTTCCACTATATCTGTTCATTTGAAAAAAGTCAAGATCAGAGGTATTGCAGAAGTTCTAATATCTAAGACATGACACGAAAAAGGCAGGCTTCACTTACATAAAATTAGGGATAGAACTAAGAACATTTGGTATCCACCCAGTGAATTGGTTGTTTGCAACATTTCTGTGGACAATTTAAGGAGCAAGATTCAAAGGTTGGTTACAGAAAGTCAAATCAAACCCCCAAAGTTGGCAATAAACTTACAAATCTGTCAAAGGCAAACCAGCCAGAACATTAAGAGAACCTGATAATTGGTTATTCTGCACATGGCTGTTAAAAATACAGAAACCATCACAAATAAGATAACACAGGGAGAGGGCATGGAAAGAGAAAAGAGAAAAAAAGAGCAACACTGTATTACACTCACAGAGTCGAAAGGTTGAGCAATGAGCTAAACGAACCGGGAAGGTTTCCGTCAAAGTTGTTGAAGGAGAGATCCCTATATTGCAAGCATTTCAATGCAGAATATAGACCAATAAGAATACGCTAAGAAGATATTCATTGGTAGAACATAGACGAAATTGCAGCTGTTCTTTACAAGGTACCCACAAATGAGAAGGAGTTGTAAGATAAACTTGACAAAGCCATATTCAATCAAACACACACCAAAAAAATAAAACCTTGACTAAATAGTAAGTACTATGAACATTTATCTTACTAAGTTTAATTTGAGTTATTCTTGCATGGTAACTGCACCAAGTCGATATGTACACTTCCAGGGGTTCTCTTAGGTTAATTCGACCATTGAACTTGTTAACTATGAGATATTAAATCACAAGTACACTTTCAGGGGTTCTCTCGGATTAATTCGACCATCAAACATGTTGACTGTGAAATACTTAAGAACCGTAACTTTCATGTAGTTCTACCAATAATGGTGCTAAATTATCCAATCATATAGAATTGCCATGGTCATTTATAGGGGGATATCTTACAAGGTTGCAAGCCTGCTAAGATTAGCAAATATATCTCCAATTGCCTGGGTGAGAGCATTCCGGCTAACGTTCCTGAAATTGAGAAATTTTGAGGGTTAGGCATTAAGAAAGACTCCCGGAATGTAACTAAACCGGGTGACCTAATATGAAAATTAAAACCGGAACTATACCATAGATGAGCCACTTACAAATAATTCAGAGAAACCATGGTAGTAATAGAATAAGGTAGGTTCCCACCTAAGTTGTTGTTTGCAAGATTTCTGCATTGTGTAAAAGATGACCATTAGTGTATTAAGCATGTAAAGATTTTTTAATAGTTAAACACTGCGTAAACCAATAAACAATCTGTCATTACAAGGTCGTAAGGTTTGGCGGCAACTGATAGGGAATTGAGTCGTGAATATTGTTGTTGCTCATATCTCTGCAACAGATAAATACAGAAATGACTAGAGATTCCAATTGGCTAAAAAGCAAATCCAATAGAGCAAACCAAGAGTTCCCTCACAATGTTCTTAAAGATGTCAGGTCCGAAAGCAAGTATCCCATTGTTCCACTCAGGCCCAACCCAGAAATCTGACTGTTACAGCAGCACCATATTTTATTAACCAAAATCAATGCCACAAGTAAAACCAAAATACTACTATTTACAACAGCATCTCAGGAACAAATATACAAACACACAGATGCATATTTTTAAGCCTCAAAGGGCCCGTGCGATAGGCCAGACCAGACATGAAATTTAGATGAAAATACTCTGGGAGTGTTTTTTCGGAGTTTGAAAGAAAAAATTACTGAGGTATTACACATTATTGGACAACCAAACCTACAAAAGATAAGATACACCACTATTGTTAATCCCCTCACTATGGGTCTAGTGTGATTACTCATCCTATGTAAACATTCCCTCGCTATTAAGTACTACTATTAATTTGTTCAATCAAACACTTTCTTAGATCATATGTACTCACATTGAAACAACAGCAGAACCTTGGCAAGTAACCCCTTTCCATGACTGTCCACAAGGATCTCCACCACTCGCTTGCCAATTAGTTAGCTGTGAAGGATTGTTCAGTGAACCGTACATAACCTGAAGACCTTGAACTGCAACCCAAACAACCCCACATTCAGAAACTCTATTTCTTTACAGAGGCAAACTACATTCAAAAACTCAATCCAGCATATCAAACAAAATTGTGTATGCATTCTCAATCCTTATATGTCTACATACAAAGTGTTTGTTGCAACCGAATTTCTGGTAAAAACTTGATTATATGAAAAGCATAAACCAAAAAGCATCAAAATGGGGCTACTCAAAAATCATCTTTTTAACTGTTTTCTCCCATAAGCCAAATGCAAAAGGTGTCGCAAACACATATATGCATATGGATAGAATTAGTCGAGGTGCGCAGCCCGAACATCTGTGTTGCCAAAACATAGGCATATGGATAGGTTTAGTCGAGAGGAGCGCATAAGCTGGCCCAAACATCCGAGTTATAAAAAGAACATAGGCAAACAGATAGGATTAGACAAGATACGAGTAAGCTGATCCAAACATTTGAGTTATCCAAAAAACCATAGGCAAATAGATAGGATTAGTCAAGGTGCGCGTAAGTTGGCCCGGATATATGAGTTATCAGAAAAACATAGGCATATAGATAGGATTAGTTGAAGTATGTGTAAGCTAGTCCGAACATATGAGTTATCAGAAAAAACATAGGCATATAAATAGGATTACATAGGCATATAAATAGGATTAGTCGAGATGTGCGTAAGCTAGCCCAGACAAATGCGCGTTATAGACAAACATACACATATAGATAGGATTAGTTGAGGTGCGTGTAAATTGACCGGAAAGCCAAGTTATAAAAAACAGAAACATTCGCACAAAATCAAGATCCACACAAACGGTCAATAATACTTCAAATTTAACTTGCATTGACTCTCGTTACCTTCAAAATTCCAAAATAAGTAACAAAATACTCTCTCATCAAAACTCACAAATCACAACACATTACCAAATCACTCGATCAACAAATCAAAACGACAACACCCGACAAAAATGAAGAGGAGAAAGTACGAGAAAGTACCGTCAGACGGGTCAGTGGTCCCTTCAACGCATGGAAACAAGATCGTCGCGGCGATTAACGCAACGAACGCGACGGAAAACCGAGAGATCAGCGCAGAGTTGCTACTCTTCTCCATATCATTTGCTTCTTCTTTTTCAAAAAATTTCTCTACGGTTTCAGAGTAGGAGTGTGAGTGCTGACCTAGAAAAGGACAGAGATTGAAATAATCGAAGTGAAAAGGAGAGTTGGTGTAATGAGGTTAGTAGCGCCATTGTTGAAGTCGTAGAAGTAGTTGATGTTGACGTTAATAGAGGGACGAGAGAGATTCCAAGCTTGGAGTAAAGACGAGAGAGAGAGAGGAGGGGTAAATTATTCGATAGTCCAGGAGTACTGTCACTTGATACTCCAGACCACTTTATATATAATTTTATATTTTTGTGAGGTTCATATATTTAATAGTATGAGTTCCGTTCTAAAACATTTTCTTAAAAAAATAAATATTTATTTCATATTGCATACTTTTAAATTTTAATAAGCTTATTATTTTTGACTTAATTTTTTTTTTAAATAAGTATTTATTTGACGTCCTGAAACACACCCGATCCATATATTTAATACTCCGTAATAAACTATAAAAAAATGTATAATTGTAAAATAGTTCGAAACATTACGTGATGGCTTAAGAGGGAAAAAAATAGTGCCCACAGGTTGCTACTTTCTTCTGTTTGTGTCGGCGAGTTTTGTGTCGGCGAGCAAAGGAAAATAGTAAAGCTCGAAAGGCTACTCCAGTTAGTTGATGGATTTGTTCCTCGTATGATTGATCACGTTCAATTTTTAAGGTTCGGTCGAAAGAAAGTAATTTCTTGTGAATTCACTAGTAACGATATAAATGGTCTGCCTTCGATTGGCTTGGAGAAAAAATTTGTTTAGGTGCGCATGATCTAGCTCGGATACCCTGACCCAAAAAAAAAAAATAGTGTAGGTGGGGTCACCTAATGTACATTAGAAAAGCAGGGTTGTAGGCAAGCAACGAATGAGACCCCCACTTTTTCAGGTCTCTTTCTCCCTCTGGAAGGAAAACAAGAAGAAGGGTGCTTCTAAATGCACACCAAAAGGTAGAAGCCAAATTTAATTAATGATTAAATTGATAATTTTAGATATCTTTGTATAGTACTAGAATGATCTTTCTGATATTTCATATATTCTCTCTCTTTAATCAGAGTGTCAGATTTAACACTCTACTTTTTTTTTTTTTCCATCTATTAATTTATCAGTTATAGTTACAACAACAGATTCTAAAATTTTGCTGGATTTTAGTAATAGTGTTGGTGTTGGACTCTGTTGTCAAATTTGACAAGTGCTTCCTCACGCAAAATGATAAGAAAGAACTAGCGTTTCATTTAACCATTTGATTAGATACCAAAGAATGTTATTTATAGTCGGTGAGACTGTCAACTTAAATCTAAAGTCTTCGGATGGAGTTGTCCTTAACCTTTTGATTGGATACCAAAGAATGTTATTTTGATTAGTTTTTAATCCCTTTCTTTAAGGTAATAGCTTAATATTTTTTAATTCTAAAAAAAATCTAAGTAGTCATTGTCTCTCCATCACCACCTTCGCGACTCGCCCCAAAGCCACTGCCCCACTCGTTACGACCATTCCAATCCTTCGCCCACCCCTTTTTGTCCACCCCACTTACCCTTTATCATATTCACCGCCATAAAATCTTGGGAGTTACCATCTTTACCCGTCATCTCTAGACTCCTCTTTAAATCATAATCATTATAAAAATAATGAGAGATTTAATATAGATCTCTTTTCAACAAACCATCGCAGAAACAATTGTCATTGTTCTATCTCATCCTCCCAAATTTATTCGGGGGGAGGGGGGGTAGAGTTAGGGTTTTCGATGTTAAGACATGTGGCCAATTGGGGTCTTAGTGAAATCAGAGGAAATGTACTTCCACAATATCAAAAAGGGGAGTGATTTTTGCACCCCCAAAATTGTTAGCCGCACTGTCAAGAATATTTTTGCATTTCCCTTGGCAATGCGGCATTTTCTCACTCCTCTTGGCAATGTGGTTAATAATTTGGAGAATGCGAAAATCACTCTCTTACCAAAAACTTTAATTCAGATTAGTGGATTGAGAAAATTGGGTGTGTGTACCGAAACTTCTTTGACGTGAATTTAGCAACTCCCAAACGGCAGGGGTCATTATCCAGGGGGAGTGTTCGAAACTACCCTCGGGAAACGGGACTAATTGCAATGGCGGTCGAGGGCCACCGACTGAAAAGCCTGGGACTGGGTCAAGAGGGCCTTTTCGGCAAAGCAGATACATACAAATGATTTGGGAAACTTTACGAAAAATGATTCTCAAGTGTCCTTTTATGTGAATTGGAAGGGCCACCCTCTCCGGCTTTTTTACTCCTAATCTAACTTTACGTGATCTTTTTATTCTTTGCATCATTGTTTGCAAGAACCTTGTGTTGACGTGAGATTAGAGATGTTCCATCTTTTTCCCCTCCCTGAAGACCAAGTTTTTTTGTTTTTTTTTATAGAATAATACTAAAGGCCGAGCTCTTTTTCAGTTGACAATTTCATGCTAAAACACATATTTTGCATGTACCCTCGTTTATCGATTTTTAATTTCTTCTTATTATTATTTTAAGGTGTCTATTAAAGATGTAGAATGGAATCAATGTCGTCATATTAAGTGGATGAGAGTTTTATGTTATTAAAATGCATCGTAAGCTTATAACCAAGAATGCAGTATACAGGAAGTGCTCGAGCAACCTGTTAGAGCATGTACATCAAACTAGCAAAAACAACTTTTGTAGCTATTTTACTGAAGTAAGATACAAAACAAGGATGCAGCAGCCTCTGTATACAGTGAGGCATTATCCCTTTGTGCACTGTAGCTCACTTCAATTACCGAGCAACTGTTCACAAGGAATTTATTAAAATATTGTTTATTTTTCTCTCTCCTCCCTTTCGGTCTCTCATTTTCTCTCGTTCTTAAATTGTTCCTTCTCTCTCTCATTACCATAAATATTTTTTAGATGGTTTATATATTAAAAATATTATGTTTAAAAAATTAAATGCTCCAATTTTTAATCATGTTGAACCATTGTGAATATTTTATTTTTTTATCATTTTATTCTGAAGGGTCGTAACTAAGTTTTGTCTCTTGGGTTTTCATTGGGAATCCTGTTGAGCAGATACTTGATTATGAAAATTCTATAGACAAAATTAAATTATGACTCTTTAGAATAATATGATTAAAATAATAAAATCTTCGTAATGGTTCAAAATTGATTGAAAATTGAAGCACTTAATTTTTTAAGTTGTTTATATATTAAAAAATATAGTGAAAAAATTAATGTTCCAATTTTAAATCCATTTGAACTAATGTGAAGATTTTATTTTTTTAATCATCTTATCCTAAAGTATCATAATTAATTTTTGTCTCTAGGGCTCTCATTGAGGACCCTGTAGAGCAGATACTTGATTATAAAAGTCCTAGAGATAAATTAAATTATGAACCTTTAGAATAATATAATTACAATAACAAAATTTTTGCACCGGTTCAAACATATTAAAAACTGGAGTACGTACTTAATTTTTAATTATATTTTTTAATATATAAACAATTTAAAAATATATACTGTTGGGTAATTTTGCTTGGTACACACGCAGGAAGGAACTCCCATGCCTCTCCATTGATTTACACGCCTCTCCCCCACTGAATTTAATATTTTATAGGATAGAGAAGATGATAGAGAGTGTTAGTGCAAGCCCAAACAAAAAGTTAAACATGTAAAATTGATATAAAGGTCCAAATTGAGTAGGTATTTTAGCTAACCTTGGTGTACATGCTCTTAGAGCAAATTTATCAATTGTTAGGTAAAAATGTTAGTAAATAGTGTATTTTTTTTATTTTACCTACTCACATCTCTCTCAACACTACATCAATACTATCTATTTAACATATTCTCTATTAAAATATTATTACTTTTATTTTCTTTTTCCTTTCTAGGGAGAGAGAAGGGGGGAAGAGAGAGAGAACAATTAATAAAATAATATACACATGGTGAATAGTGCTTAGATATATTTATCTAAGCACTGTTTATAGATGAGTTTTATCTAAGCCTTTACCTAATCTGATGTAATGCTCATTTGGAGGTTTTGCTCAGGTAAAATAGCTTTTTACCTGAACTGATAAAGTCGCTAGCCTCTTTTCCTGCAGACCTTTACTGGACACAAAAGTACAAATGCAACTCGGGCAATTTACATCAACTTATATAAATAATGAACTGTTAGGGTTTGAACATAATTCTTGAAGGGGGTTCCTAGGTTTAATTCTTGGAGCACGAACGAGATCTATGGATCATTGTGCAACAAATACAACTCCAAGAAGTTCCTACAACTTAGATTCAACTATTTTAGTCATTTTTGGTGGATTTCTAAAAGTATACTGGAAGGATCAATTCAAAACTTCAACGATCAAATACTTGGTGTGGTGTATTAGATTTTTTTGAAGGTTCCAACCTAAAATCAATTGGCAATAGGTGGAGTAGCCTCTAAAATATATTAACCAAGCTTGGGTGGCTTAGATGAGCGATGTGGGACAAGTCTAACACTCCCCCTTACGTGCAACCCGGATGCACATGGAGGTGACAGACCAGGAGCTGACTAACTGACTCGGGCGACATAGATGACAGAGACTTTCCCACGAGAGGTAAGGCCACCCAAGACCTAGCTCTGATACCATGTTAAATTTCTTGGAGGGTTCAACCTAAAACCAATTGACAATAGGTGGAGTAGCCTCTAGAATATATTAACCAAGCTTGGGATGACTTAGATGAGCGATGTGAGACAAGTCTAACACTCCCCCTCACGTGCAGCCTGGATGCACATGGAGGTGACAGACCAGGAGCTGACAGAGATGACAGAGACTTTCCCACGAGAGGTGAGGCCACCCAAGACTCTGATACCATATTAGATTTCTTAGAGGATTTCAATCTAAAACCAATTGGGGTTTTAGGTTTGAACCCTCTAAGAAATCTAATATGGTGAAAGAGGAGTCGGCAAATCGGTCTCAAGTCAATTGGTGAGAAGTTGCTATTGAGTACGAGAGGTCTTCTTCTTCTTCTTCTTCTTCTTCTTCTTCTTCTGTTTTTTTTTAATTTGATCGGCATAAGAAAGGTTATTTTGTAATCACGTACAGTAATATTTATTATCAGTGTTTGAATATTCATTCCCATAGATTTTATCTATTTACGATTGTTTACATCGTTGTACAATGTTCCTTGTTTGGTTGTTTTTCATTCGATTGGTGGATTGATTATTGAAAGAGACCAAAACAAAATAAATTTTTATACCTAGGCAATCTAGGATTTTTTCACACACAACTGGCAATCTGGGATAAATATGCTCCTCTCCATACCTAATTCCTTCATACTTCTATATTTTGGACATATCCTAAGTTTATAATTAAGATCTAAAACGTTCATCTCATATAACACGCATAGAATAACCAGGCTGCAAAAATTCCAGTTTGATGAGATATTGGTAGACAAGTTTTTTTCTTTGTCCAACGATAGGATATATATTAAGGCCTGTTTCAGAACTTAAAATAAGTATTTATTTTTTAAAAATACAATTTCAAGCTCAAAAATAATATGTTTACGCAAATAATTTTTTTAGCAATATGAATCTTGTTTGATAAATTTTATTGAAATCTTTTATACGGTGTAAAAAAAATCAAAAAATTATTTTTCATTTATATTTTTTTTTGAATTTAAAAATGTAAAATAAATTTTTTTTTTAAAAAATATGTTCTGAAACGGGGCCTAGTAGAGTTAGATTACTATAGCATGTCAACATTGTTCCATCAATTATGAATATGAAAACCTCACACAGTGACACCTGAGTGCCCCCACTCGGCACTCATTGTGCAACAACTCATGGTCTGTTGGTAGACATGTTAAACATGCAAGTTACATTTCGTAACGTAAAATGAATGACAAATTAATTTGGAATTCATTTAATTTTACAGAACAAAAATGCAACCGGTTCACGTGTCAACCCCAAGGGGTTTGGCCAAGTCGTTATGAGAAAGTAATAAGTGCTCCACCATAAGATCACAGGTTCAGTTTCCACGGAGACCAAACATTTTAAGCCTTGGGGCCATTGGGAATTATGTCCGGTCGTTACATTCAGAACTCCGAAATTAGTCGAAATACGCGCAAACTAACCTGAACATTTAATTATAAAAATAAAAGAAATAAAAAAACTTATTTACGCGCCTATCGATATCTAATTAAATTGATCTTTTTGCAAATATTTAATTTTTTCCTGTTTCCCGAGAATCGAGATAAACATTTCATATCATGATCGTGTAGCCCATGATGATAGCCCAGATAATACTCCGCATACGATAGAGTATAGGTCTATTCAGACCTGGTCAGGAACTTGCATGAGAGTGAGGGGTTACCTCGACAAACTTTTTTCTCGTACTTGACAACGACAAGAGTATGGAATACTCGAACAATACAAATGAAATACTCCAACACCAAGGTTGTGTTTTTGTAAATTTATGATATGTTTGGATGAATTTTTCAGAATTTTTTTTTATGAGAGTAATGATTGAAAGTAGAGTTGATGAGTGGAAAGAGATAGGGAGAGAAATGAAAATAATGATTATAGATGAGAGTGAGTGGAGACTAATGATTGAAAGTAAGAGTAATAAGTATTTTTTGAGTTGAATTTTTTTTTTTGCAAAAAGGAAAGCAAACAAGACATAAATCTAAAACTTATTTTGGTAAATTTTTTTTTATTTTTCATAAGTTTTTGTTTCAATTTTGGTTGTAATTTTTGGAGTTAATCGTTCGTCTTGACAAGACGAATCAGAAATGTATAAAAATACGAACTGATATTAAAAAAATTTAAATAAAATGACATTTCAGACAAATAAGATACGGAGTAGCTGTTTGATAATTTTTTCATCCTTAATGAATTTTTTTTTGCTTAAGGTAAAAAATTGTACTTTTTAGACTCCTCTTGTCGAGACGGATGAATAATCCAAAACGAATAGCACAAATCTGATAAAAATTCAGAAAAGACAACAAAACACATAAAATGAAAAAATAATTAAGTTTAGAAGAACGCGGCCTAAAAATAGACACATCAGTAGCATCTATCTATCTATGTGGGTAGTGATAATGCCAAAATTGTTTCAAGAAATAAATTATTTACATTGCCGGTGTAAACATTTGTTTCCTCTAAATCAATTGTATTGCGCCAACATCGCCATGTTTTATTAATTGGGACTACTATTTTGATATGTGTCGCAATGCAATTGATTTGGAGGAAACAAATGTTTACACCAGCAGTGTAAAGAATTTATTCTCAACTGTTTTGTTAGTGCCAAAACTCCAATGCATAAAAGTCTTGTACGTACATTGCACGTGGTACAAACATTTTGTACATTAGAGTTTTAGCACCAACAAAAACAAAATTGACATTATTATTTTCCATTATATAAAAGAAGAGAATCAGTTTGTTGTCTCTCAATTTTGAAACCTTGTCACATAAGTGATTGTCATCGCGTGTGCCCCAAATGCTAATAATTGTTAATGTGGGTAGAGTCGGTAGACACAAGTTTTTTCACAAGATTAACACAAGTTTCATGTTTCGAAAGCTTCCATCCATGATTACCAACTGGGGTTAGCTCAGTTAGCCAGGACTCTTGCATCTTATTAGAAGGTCACGAGTTTGAGTCTCTCCACCTACATGTGGGTGTTCTTCCCTTAGAGGGCTTTTCTTTTTTTCTTTGTTTCTACCCTATAATGGGCTTATTTCTTGAATTGGTTGAGTTGTTGGGCTTGGTTGTCTCGTAGACTCTCATAATTGATGTAGTATCCCGAGTTTGTACTCTGTACTTTCATATTTGATATAAAATAATCTATTCTATCGATTGAAAAAAAATAAAATAAAGAGCTTCTATCCATGATTAATTTACTTGCTGTTTCAGTCAGGGTGCCTAGGAGCATCGTCAATGCACAATAGCTAAAACAAAAAAAGTACGCCAACATGCAACATCTATTTCTATCTATAAATGGATCGTATCTTTTGGTATGGACTTAAAATTGAGGTCGGCTCACGACTTTAATTTCAAAATTACAAACAAATAAATTTCAAATGCGTGTTGAGAGTTGGGGATAGATAAGTCAATTAACATTCCGTTAACCAAACATCACCGTCTATAACTGCGCATTTCATGCCATTTTTGCTGTTATTCAATCACATTTAGTGGTGTTTTTTTCCCTCATGGTGTGCCCCACTTCCTGGAATAGCAGAAGGAAATATTTTCCTTTAATTTTTCTCTTGCAAATGTGACTCCAATGTTAAATGTAAGTCCGACTAGATTAAAAAAAAAAAACTATTGCCAAGCAAATTGCTATCTATCGCCAAACACAGTGCATTTGGATAAAGCGATTAAATTATTTCCACCGGCGGTGAAAAATTCCACTTTTCTACCACCATCTTTTTTGGTCTTGCCGTGTGTTTATTGTTGATTTAAACCATTCATCTTGTAGACCCCACATAATATTGTATCCATACAAAAAATAAACTTGATCGGACATTAATAGAAGTATCAAAAATTGAATTTTGTTTTGTAAAGTAGATAGTTTATTGTTATTATTATTGACAGAAATCAGATAATCTATTTTATAAACCAAAATTTGAATTTTTATATATCTATCGACTTCCGATCAAGCTGATTGACTTCCGATCAAGCTGATTTTTTGCATGACAATACTATATTGCGGGTCTTAAAATATGAACTGTTCAGATCACAATAATAGACATTCGATGAGACCCATAATAGGCGGTTGTGGAAAAATGGGATTTTACACCGGTGGTGGATAGAATTTATTCTCATAAATAAAAAGAAATACTCGAATCCTTTTACTAAATCCGATAATACCAAAATCTCTACTACTCACCATGTCCCGTTTAGAGAAATAAATACTTATTTTTTAAATAAGTACTTTTTTGTTAAATTAAACGACCTGTCTCGTAAAACGAAAAATATATGCTTAAAAAATAAGAATCTTAGCGGAACGGAATTTTTTAGTATTGCCCCAAACAGTTGAAAATCCATTAGTCATGTACATACTCAAAACATTTTATTAAGCATATGTTGTTGCATAGTACTTTCTTTAATTTTTTTTTTCAGTTGACTAATAATTTTAAATTCATTTAGAAGGAATATCGTTGCAAAAAAGTCCATGCATGAATAGGATATGAATCTAAATTTGTGGCATAAGATTGGTGACAAGCTTTGTCGGGGGCTAAAGCCTGGAAAATAAATGTTTTTAAAGGAAATGGGGTCCATTAATTTCGTGGTTGCAGTTCTTATGTCCCATCATTATAATTTATCATCAGTTTAAATTATTGGGCACCTACCCATGCTTTTCCACTGTTTTTATAATTGAGAATAAATTCTTTATACAGTTTGTATAAATATTTATTTTTTAAAAATTAATTAAATTGCGCCACGTCATTATGTTTTATTGATTGAGACAACTGTTTTGTAACTTAGCGCGACGTAATTGATTTGCAAGAAATAAATGTTTACACAAGCGGTGTAAAGAATTTATTCTTTTTATAATTTACTATTCCACCTCCTTCTTCTTTTTCCAGCAGTGCTACTTTTACGACACAAATTTTACCACACATTTATACCGTACGGGTGTGGGGTCCACAAAATACAGAAAAAATATTCATAAATTTTAAAATAATCTTTTATGAGGCCCCATAAAAAATTAGCTTCAACGAATATCGATAAATGCGCCCCTACGACTTCAGAAAAAATACTTAGGCTTCGTTCGAAAAACCTTCTTAAAAAATAAGCGGCTTATTTCATATTTTTGCATCTTATAAAAGATCTCATCGAGGTATTTCAAACAAGATCCATAATGCATATTTTTAGATTTCAATAAACCCATAATTTTTGAGCTTGAAATTGCCTTCTTAAAAAATAAGGGCTTAAAACCCGTTCCGGAACGGGATCTTATTGATATTCGTTGAAGCTGATTTTTTACAGGCCCCCCATAAAAAAGTTATTTTAAAATTTATGAATATTTTCTTTGTATTTTGTGGAATCCGGAGGGGACCCCACATGCGTGTGGTATAAATGTGCGGTAAAAGTGTGCTGTAAGGGTAGACTTTTTAAATTTTTTTTTTCTTCAAATCATAACTTTTGAATCGTGTCAAATTGTCAATAAATATACGCTTTATGAAGTTTTAACAAACTACTTATTCTCCTATACATAATTTTAGTTGGGAAATGATTTTGTCACTCCCTTTTTTGTTAACGCCACTACCCTGCCAAAAATACACTTATAGGGGAGTGGCATTAACAAAAAGGGGAGTGGCAAAATCAGCAGTCTTTTAGTTAAATTATTAGAATTTAATTATTTAAGAAGAAACTATCAGTATATGTTAAAAAGTAAAAAAAATTAAAAATTGCCTTTTATTTTACAAAATAAAAGTTGTCACTCGACTTCAAAAAAGAGAGACAAAAAGGGAGATCGGTCAACTTTTTTTCCTCAAAATGAATCTCTTTTATGGATCATCCAAAATATAATGGTGTACTAAAATTACGGGACAGGCAGAGTATTTTTTGAATAATATTTATTTTAGACCCAATTGAAACATAACTTCATAAGAAAACAATAAAACTTTCGTAAATTGTTTTTTTTTTCAATGTCATTTCTGAGTTATTTAAAATTTCTAAAGTATAAACGATGAGTGAAAAGTAAAATGTCTTTTTAATTGTGTGTGCCGAATGCAGCCATAAAAGTTATTTTTCTTTAATCCATAACAAAATCATGATAACTTTTCTGCCAATGATTTTGTAAGTCAATGGAAGTACTGTTTTTCGAAAAAAAAAAGCTACTGCCACCGACGGTAGCTATACCGGTTCTGCACCGACAGTCATGTGGGACCCACTCTGGGTCTGGATCGAAATTTGAATGAAAAATAGAAAGATTAGATCGAACATCTACATGTATCAGATTAAGCTGATTTTCCACAACCTACTCGGGTTTTTTTTTTTAAATTATTGAACGACTCGAATTTTCCGTACGAGACCCAGAGTGAGTCCCACGTGACCGTCAATGCAGAATCGGTAAGGCCACTGTCGGTGGCTGTGGACTCCTGTGTTTTTTTCGTGGATGAAAATTGAAGTACTGTTCAGTACTGGCACAGATTCAACATTCACATGATATGAAGGGAGAAAACTTTGTTTCTTGTTTTAATTTTGCATGTGCAAAACGTACGTAAAACCAAATTCGAGACGATTAATTTCCTCTTTACTTTTTCCATCCCTACATATTCATGTTGTAACTGTTCCATTTAATTTGACCCATAGACTTGCACACCTCAATGTTCGAGTCGAATCAAGATGGCGATATTATTAAACATAATAACATGAAGGCAAAAGCTAATGTGAGCCCGTAGGGCGTTCAATTGTGAGGTTCAAGCGCTTTTGTGAGTGTCACATGAGCAGTAGCACTAGTTCAATAACATGTTTGTTTATATAACAAAACTAAACTGAGTCCTAAGTCTCAATCAGTTAATTCGATTACATGAATCCAGTCAAATTAATGAGGACGAAATCCTTAATATCGTTGTTAGATAAAAAAAAGATGCTTCGACTTTAAGAGGAATTAAACGACATAGGTTACTTCATGGAGATGGAGACGGTGGCGGAGCCACATGCAGTGGGACCAATGGGGGCACGTTCCCCCTTTGCAATTTTAGCCATAATTATAAAGGTCATGACAATTTGTATTTAGAAATTACACACATTTTTCCTCCTATAACACTTGCATCCTTAGTATTTTTGTCAAGTTTCTAAACAAAATCACCTTTTATGTGGGTTTTTTTCACCATAAAGACATGTTATCTATGTGTATATATATTGTAACAAATTTTATATTTTAAGTTAATTTCTTTCATATTATGATTGTTTACTATAAGTAAAAGATAAAATTCTAAGACCATGTTTAGTGGAGCATGCCCCCACCGAACTAAATTTCTGGCTATACCACTGCATGGACTTGGAGGGACTCAAATGATACGGAGTAATTTAATTTCTTTTGAACTTAATTAATTTTCTCATGATCTCAATATATATAGAAATGATTTTCATAAAAGAGGAAAGCAAAGAATATATCCCAGTTTGTCATTTTCTTGTATTCTAAGTAAGAAATCTAGCTATATATATATACACACACGTATCAGGATCCAAGAACATGATTCTCCATTATTCTGATGAACACATGCATGTGGCCTGGCTATATAGCTGTTAAGATGCTTGCTGGTGGTGGATTACAAGAACAAAATGGCAGATATATATATAGGGCCACCGGCCACCCAATCATATATATCACACGAACCATGGATAATTTCCCAACTGCTCCAATACAGATAACATTCACAAAAATTTAGTTCCTCATCTACTATTTGTTATATTTAATTGATAAAAAAAATCTAGTATTTATTGCTATATATTTTTAGCAACTCTAGTAGTGAGTGTTTACGAAGTTGCCTCCTAACCCAGTTGGTAGAGTCAGGGACGGATTCAGAAATTTGCATTAGTGGGGGATCACACAAATTAGTAAACTTAACACATACATTTATAATTAGCAGAAACTAGAAAGGAATGTGTTTGCACAAAAAGATGTGAAAATTTAGCACTCAAGGAAATTGATCAGACAAATATCCTCATAATGGAAGTTTAGAGTAATTTTATTAGAACACTATCACAAATTATCAGATATAATTGAAATATTCAAAAAAATTAAATATAATTTTACAAAATCGAATAGAGGCCGTGCTCCTGCGGGCCCCCACTTGTATGTTGTCCCTGGGTAGGGCAGGTAATGATTAATGAGCACTTCATTTTGTGAGTATTCAAACCGGCTTGCACCCTTTCATTTTCCCTAGGATAGTATAAATTAGGATTTTCTTTAAAAAAAAAAAAAGAAGAAAGAAAGAAAGTAGTCAGTGTTTACTAAAAGTTTTATGAAGATATATTAAAATATTAATTCTGAAAAATAGTTATTAGTGTTTCTCAAAATTCCTATCAATTAAATTGAGATTCTAGGAATCTGAAATCATTAAAAAAAAAAAAAGGGATGAAAAAACCAAAATTGTTTTACTTTTCCATATTTCTTCTGGGACAGGTCGGGGTACATAAATTTTTTTAAAAATTTATTCTGAAAAAGGAATGAAAAAACCAAAATTATTCCAAGCTTGATGCTGATATTTCCTTATGTGCTAAGTTTTACGCAAGACATAGATTCAAAGTATTCAACCACTTGAGCCAATGAGCATCACGTCGATGGATTTTATGGGAGGTTATAGTCACATATTGTAATACTCCCTCCGTCCGGATTTAATTGTCCCTACTTTTATTCTAACCGGCTAAAAAATGAGTTATATCTTTCAATACTTAATGAATTTCATATCAAATATGAATATTATTTGATAGATTTCGATTAGTTCTATAATACAATATTTTTGAAATCACATAAAATATTATTAATTGAAAGATATAATCGATTGAAAAATGACACGAATTCCAAAAAAGGGCTATTAAATCCGGACGGAGGGAGTACTTTAAAATGTCTCGTGCTTTCGTTCTAAATTCTCGCACTGTATTCACGCTCTCAATCCTCGCTCTAGCGAATTTTAGAATGATGAGATGTGTTTCAAGACGCTTTCACGTTTGCGCTCCCCGTTTCATGTACGCGAGACTCCGATTGTACCTCCATCGTGTATGGGTCTGGTCTGGTTCAAAAAAAGAGAGCCCATTATCAAATTACGTACTGAAATGGTTCTAATAGCCCATTAACCAGCCCGGCTATGCAATTGTAGCGGACTCGTCCCGAATAAGTTGGGCCAAGAACCTTTAAGGTACAATCGAGTCCGACCTTCAAAGAGAGCCCAAGAGCCCAACTGCTTGTAATAACACTTCAAAGAGAGCCTAAAAACTACTCCTCTGTCCCAAAAAAATGTCGATTTGATCTTCCTGCTGATTTTAATTCTTTATATCTTCGTATAGATCTTTAAAAATATGTAATAAGCAATATGAATCTTGTTTGATAATTTACGATTAATTTTATTATATAAAGTTTTCAAACTCATAAAAAATATTATATATTAAAAAATATAAGTAATAAAAAATAACACGAATATCAAAAATTGTCATCTTTTTTGGGACGGATAAGTACTAAGAAAAAGAGTGTTAAATTTGATGGTTTGTGTTTCCGATTGATGACTTCATCTGTGCTATCTGCCATTGCCAACACATAGCATCGGTTTGTTTTTGCAGTCCGTGTCTTAGAGCCCTGTTAGTTTGGTGTGCTTTTTGTAGCAGCTCGTGTCTTAAATTTAAAAGTTTAGGTTATCCCTATTTATTGTGATGAAACCTTTACCTTCGGGCGTTGATTGAAATAAATTGCCTGTTGATAAAATAAAATAAAAAAAGAATAATTTTCCTCTCACTTGTGTTTCCCCCATTTTTTTGGTGGTCAAAAATCAAACAATAATAAAATTAAAAGTCCCTCTGCTAAAATTTCTCTCCTGTTTTAATGGCCGGCCAACCTCTCTCTTTTCCTTTCAGAGATGTTCCCGCGAGAAAGGACGGATGAACAGACCCGGAATTGAGAGGTCAACAAATTCCATTTTTAATGCTCGGTATGAACAAGAAAGCCCTGGCCATTTTGATGAGAACTAAAATGAGACCTCTCTCCCCTGCATCCGTAAGTACTCTCTCTCTCTCTCTCTCTCTCCAATGTAATTCAAAATTTCGTCGATTTCGAGGGCGCGATGAATTCCGAGGCTGAAATCACGTAGAAATTAGAATTCAGATTTTCCGATTACTGAATTGTTTCGATCACGCTTGGATAATCAACAAAGTGATAGTAGGATTTGAAGAATATGATTGTTTTTCAGTAATTCTAAGCTTTGAAGCTAGATGCTTTGCGTAGAACTACCAAACAAGGCCCTTCAATACATACATACTAGATGCCCGGGAACAAACGATGCTTGTGCAAATCGGGCTATGCAAAAGACGGAAAGAGGAAAATCATGAATTTGATTAATCTGTATTCTGTAATGAAGTCTTGGAGGTAAAAGCGGAAAGGATGGGGGGAAAAATTTTGGGTTGGCAGTATTTTTTCCCTTCCTTTTTGGCTGTATCTTTAGGTAGTTAAAGGGGCAGTTTGGGAAAAAAAGTGTGAGCCAGATTCAAATTGACGTTCACACCATAAAAGGGGTGTTCCCTTGATAATAGGGTATGTGCATGTTAACTAAGTAAAGAGAATTTAGCAGAAGAAAAAGGGGTTGGTGAGAAATCTTCACACACCCCAGCACCGTGAGTAAATTTATTAGATTTTGTTGTGATTGTTAAAATCGTTTGCGGTGAAGTTGTGGTGTTTTGATACATAAAACTTTATCGTGGTTTTCTGTTATGAGGCATTGCGGTAGGAGAACTTGTGGCTTGTCATGATGTTTTGTTGTGTTAGTTTTGAACCATCCGGTGTAGTAATGAAATAATAGGCGCCTTTCTAGCCGTGTGCATTGCAGTTTTTTGTTATTAGAATTGATAGTAAGTTTCTGAATTTATTAAGTTTCAAATTTTTTGAGCAGAGCAAAATTAGCCATATGCAGCTTTCTCCTGGGGGAGGCAACAAATTATCTACTCAGAATGCCAATGCCCCGACCAACACTGAGAGGTCTTTCTCTCTCTTAAACATGCACTCTCTCCATATAAACACTTTGCGCATGTTTGGATTCAGATTATTTTTTTGGATTGATAGAATAGATGGGATCACTGATGGGGTGTCCTTGAGATTAGTTGTACTATGTTTGGTTTGGGCGAGATAAATGATAGTATAAGAATAGAAGAGGAGAATCATTTTTGACCATTGGATGAAGAAGAAAATAATTCAAAAGGTTTGGACTAACTAATTCCACCCCCAGGTGGTATTGGATTGATAGTCCCTTAAGTGAGGTATTAAGTGGGCAAATAGTCCCCCTTCTAGTCCAGTCTTATCTTTAGTTCCATGCAACAAACGGGGGACTAGTGGTCCTCATGTTTCTTGTACCATGGATGCGGAGTTGCAATCCCGTCATCAAACATGCCCTTCGTTTTATGGTTTAGAATTTGTGTTTAATTCCAAAAATTGCTTTACAGAGAATTTGAGGTTGTGAGAGAGTCAATGAACTCAGCCATAACAATGAACAAGACAGAAGTTCTAGATGCCTTGCTAAATGACTTTTCGGAGGTAAATTGGTGGTATTCTAATCTTGTGTTAGATTCTAATACTGAGTTAATAACAATATAGTATTTACTAATGTAGGGTTATTTTAGCCTTTTGGGAGAAAACCGCCGGAAATTGCTCCTTACTCTTGCTAGAGAACATGATCTTAACAGGACACAGGTTCATGAGTTGATTAAGCAATATCTTGGGCTTGAGATACCCCATGGTGAGTTTTTCTGTTGATATTTGATACCATATACACGTTGCAAGGGATTTGCTCTGAACCTTTCTTACTTTTGGTGACAAAGCTGAACCTACTAACCACGAAGAGGAAAGCCGTCTTGCTGCTTTCTACAGAGTAGAGCGGAATTTGAGACTAGCTCTAAAGCCAATGTATGAAGTTTTATTTGAACGGCTTAACACGCACCCTGGAGGGTTGAAGTTCTTGTCGATTATTCGAGCCGATATTGTATCTATTCTCGAGTAAGGTTACGTTCTATAGTATGTAATTTTATTTTAGTTGCTCTTACAGTTAAAATTCTGAGAAAGGTCATGATAAACCACCGTCCCACGGTTTGTAGTTAAGGTGCATTGCCAAGATGTTTTTCAACACATATTTTACATATTGTTATCCACTTATATATATTTATTCATTCTGGTCGTACATTTTAATAGACTTTGAAGTTTGAACGCATATACGAAGGTTATCCACCAGGACCTCCATGGTTCCACCCATGGGCCAGTGGTGGGTGTTTTCGTTCTGATATGGTGAACATTGAACATGGAAGGGAACTCGGACTTTTCATGAAGGGATTTATTTTAAACATGCAGGGAGGAGAGTATTGCATCTTTGCGAGCACTAGATTCCTACTTAAAAGAGAAGCTCATTACATGGCTCAGTCCTGCTGCCCTAGAGCTTCACCAAATCACATGGGATGATCCTGCTTCTTTGTTGGAGAAAATAGTGGCATATGAGGTAAGTTTGTGATTCTGTTTGATCAGTGTTTTACTTACAACCATATTTCATGATTTATGCGCATGTAATTTTCAAAGAGTGGTTTTGTGCATAGGCAGTTCACCCAATCAGCAATCTTATAGATCTTAAACGAAGGCTGGGAGTTGGTCGCCGATGTTTTGGATATCTACATCCAGCAATACCTGGTTAGTATTTCTTTCTCAATTGCTGAAAAGTGAAAAGTATGGTAGTTAATTTTGCTATTGGTGCTGGCCGTCCATTCTACCTAAGTCTTGGCTGTGATCAAATGGGGCATTAATTTCTTAGCCCCCCATTCTGGTCACTTCAGTTTGTCTTAACATATATCTAAGAGATCGACCATCTGCATTCACAACTTTATTTTGAATCCAGGATTTGTTCTATTATGATGTCTATAATTATAGGTAATAATACTTGAATAGTTGAATCACAGAAAAAAAAAGGGGTAATACTTGGTTAACCAGATTCAACAATATCTGATCATCACATCTGAGTGGGGTGTTGGTTATTGCAGAGATAACCACCACAAAGGCCACAAATTTATACTTTTTGTGAGAATGTAAACTGTTAAGCTACTTCACTTTGCATGAGCATGAAAAGATCGTGTTCTGATTCTGAAAACATTAGGTGAAGCCAGTGTTAGGGCCCCATATGTGAAACAATAGTTCTCATAGCTGGAAAATTGTGTATAGGATGCACATTATTCAGTTTACACAGATTTGAAAGTTTTGGTAGTTGGTAGCCTAATTGCTTTGGTAATACAAGCATTTAGCTTCACGAGGTTGAAGTACCTTTCTGAACATACGTGCCAATTGTTCATCTTCCTGAATAAAAACTTTTAACTAGTTCAGTAAGTATGTTGTCTGACTAATGATTTTACTTCAGGTGAACCACTAATCTTTATTGAAGTTGCACTTATGAAGAATGTGGCTCAGACAATTCAGGTTAGCCCTTCACCATCACAGGATGAGTTGAATCTAGTGATTTATATGCTAATAGATACTCCTGTCGATGTCAGGAAGTTTTGTGGGATGATCCCCCAATACCTGAATGTGAGGCAACTTGTGCATTATTTTACTCCATATCATCAACTCAGGTAAAGTTGGCCTTTTTGGATAGTGAAAAGCAAACGACAAGCTCTCTTTGTTGATACCAATTTGGTTTAATGTGCCTCATTTGCACATGTACGGAATTCACAGCCTGGCTTGAAAGGTATCAACCTTGGAAAGTTTCTTATTAAACGTGTGATTGATCTGGTAAAAAAAGACATGCCAAAAATATCTGTAAGTATATCGTTAGTTGTTTAAGGCCATCTATTTTGGAGTAGCTATGAACTTAAATTGTCTGACAGTTTTTTGTAATTTGTCACTTCAGACATTTGCAACACTCAGCCCTATCCCAGGTTACATGCAATGGCTCCTATCTAAGTTGGCCTCAGCAGAAAGATCTGGTTCCACCTTCAGAGAGAACATACTTGAACCAGAAGAGGAAAGATCACTTTTGGATGTGCTTCAGTAAGCTTCATTATTATGAATCTTTGCCATGTTGCTTAGAGGGGTATCAGCTCCAGTCTAGAAGATTTTTTTGTTCAGAATTGTTGTCTTGGCATCTTTTGAAATAGATTTAAAATGAAATTTCTAGTCAGCCCTATTCTGCCTTCCAAGTACATCAATTTTCAAAGGAGTTGAAAAGCTTTGTTGCTTGAGTGGTCATAATGTACTATTGACAACCTTTTGCTTCCATGTATTGGATATCCTTGACCTGGTAAATAAATTACTCATTCTGGATCTCTACGTTAGTTATTGGGAATTCTAGATAGCGATTGCTTTGGAGATGTTAACAAGAATAGAGTTTCAGAAAACAATTGTTGCTGATGAAGGATATACTGCTTCGCAACCAAACTTCAAGTTTCTTCTGTATTTTGTTTTTTCATTTTCATATCCTCTAGTTTCTACGACATACTTTTATGAACTACTGCAAGTTTTTTTACAATTTTTTGAGCTCATAAATCAGCCGTTGTTCATTGTTAAATATTTCATCATATAAGTGTAAGCTTCTTAACTTATTTAGTTGCAGGGAGTCTGCTGATGGGAAAAATGCTTTTTCATTTTCATATCCTCTAGTTTCTACGACAAACTTTTATGAACTACTGCAAGTGTAAGCTTCCTAACCTATTTAGTTGCAGGGAGTCTGCTGATGGGAAAAATGCTATGGAAATAATGTGGAACTTGTTGACATCAACCAACCACGAGTGGACTAAATCAGAGAGACTGATATCAGTATTGGAAGCCCCTCTGATGCGATTGTGTGCCAGGTATGCTACACATATGCTTCAGTTGAGCTAATTTGTGAGGAAGACCGTGGGATGGTCAGGTTGGATAATAAAAGCTTACAACAGTATTACGCTATTTCAATCAAGAGATTCTCAGCTGTAAAACCGTATGATTTTCATTGAGGCATATATGGTTCAATCGAGCTAACTTGTGATGAAGACCATGGGTTGGTCCTTAGTAGCACAAAGCAGGGGTGGGGGAGCGGAGGCACCTAGAAGCTCCCAAGGTTGGGAGTGCCTAAGGAGCGTATATATATTACATATAAATACGTATATAAAGTATCTTTAAATACTTAACCATTGAAGGAAAAGAGATTACTTATGAGAATTTTCACGATCTTAAAAGATAATTATAGGAAGTTAGATATTTTCAATTTTTATTTCCACAATGGCATAACTCCCATAAAAGTAAGAGAATTGATGCCTTAACCACCTGATAAGCTCCCATCTTGGGAGCGCTGATTCAAGCTCCCGTCTTGGGAGTGCCCATTTTAGAAGGATCTTGCTACTAAGGGTCCCATAAAAGTAAGAGAATTGATGCCTTAACCACCTGATAAGCTCCCATCTTGGGAGCGCTGATTCAAGCTCCCGTCTTGGGAGTGCCCATTTTAGAAGGATCTTGCTACTAAGGGTTGGTCAGGTTGGATTATAAAAGCTTACAACTGTACTACACTACTTTAATCAAGAGATTCTCAACTGTAAAACCGTATGATTTTCATTTGTTCAAGTGAAGATTTAGGGATTTAAATAGGCAGAGTCCATCCACACTTTTGGGTTGATTGGCCATTGTAGCAAGGAAGAAGTTAATATGAAAACTGAAAGATGCGGAGACCTTTTCACACAGATTAGTTCTAAGAAGTTTCATGACTCTACTTTTGTAAATTAATCTTGGTTCTGTGGTGACAGGTATCTTCTGAAAGAAAAGAAGAGAGGAAGAGCTCTAGATTCTGTTGCTAATTTTCACTTACAGAATGGAGCGGTATGTTGAGCCCCACAATCTGAAACAATTATTGCCTCTTGTCTTTCCAGTGCCATTGTTTTAGTTGATGTTCGGTGTACCTAATCATAGTTGTGTGATTACCTATTTAAGGATTGGTCTCTAAGTTTCTTTAGCATGGAAGAGGAGGTGGCTATTCTTTGAGTTGTCACTCTTAACAATGACTGTTTTTAATATTGAGGAACTACCTGTCAGTAATTTAGGTTGAAGGGTTGGACAGATTTTTTTTTTGACCAGTGGAAGTTAGTATTGTTAGAATAGTTAGATTAGCACCTTATAGGAGTTGAACTCCTGACCTCCTTACTCCTAGCACCTAAGTGAACTTGGTGCTACATAGGGTATCAGTGAACATGGTGATCAACAATTGATGTATTGGTCATCTAAAATTTCAAGTAAGTTGGCATGACAATTGTTGATCACCATCTGCATTTCTTGAGGTGAAAGAAATGAAGATTCTTTGGCCGTTCTATGGAGTGGAAAGAAAGATAAAATCACGTCACGTGTCACTATGTTGGCCTCAACACTGCAATTTACTAGAAACATTGAAGCTTGTTGGTTTCCTTCCGGAATTTTTCATTGATTTTTTTTCCACCATCTGTTAATTATCCAGCAGCAGTAAATTCATCCGAGTTTCTCTTAATTTTCTTTAAGGGCTTCCTTTGTGATCTAAAGGGTAAGCACTATGTTAGGTTTGAGTATAAATCATGAAAGAGCTCACTAATGGATAATAACCTGAAATTTTCTTTTGGTTGAATAGATGGTTGGAAGGCTTAATTGGATGGCAGATCAATCAGAGAAAGGGCTGCTTCAAAGTGGAGGAATTATGGTAAATTATGTCTATAGGTATATTTACTCTCCAGAGTAAGTTTTTCCGTGCATAGTGTTTCACCATTTTAGTAGGGGGGAAGATCATGTAGTCACATGGAAAATTGACCTCATGTAGTGCTCATGATGTTGATTACAGCAGAGGCCCCGATTATTAGCCTACCTGAAACAGCTTTGTCTATGATCAATAATTGAATTGAAAGGTGTAGTATATGAGTAATGAACTTCACTAGACCAATCCTTGCAAGTCTCTTTTGTTTTCTCCACTTTTTGGCAATGGTGGTGTCACCACCCCTTCTGTGAGACTTTTCCCCAGAGGCCTGTGACACACATAGACCAGCTTAACCAGGGAATGGCCCATGAAGTTGTGGGAGTCAAACGGTGACCCTAACTTCACGGGGTGATCCTTGGACACTTGTACTTTGAGAATTTTCTGATATAATAATAGCACTTGAGGAAGTAAAAGTAATTTTTATTGTTCTGTGCTTGTTATGATTTGTCAGCTATATAATCTACTTGGAAGATTTTAGAGGATGGAAAGTTTCTTTGCAACTTCCTTATCATGGACAACATGAAATATAATGATGCGTAATTGCAGGTTGGAGAATATTGAAGAGAATGCTCAGTCATATTTTAGCACAGGGCACATCCAATCTTCTTGCGATGTAAGTCGCTTTGTTGAGGTAATCTTCTGCTTATTTGGAAAAGAAAAAACAGTTTATCTGCATGTTGGCCTTCATTGGAAATCTGAAACTTCCGGTCTGTGTTTTTTATGTGTGAACCAATTTATCTTTATGTGTTGTCCCTAACTTTGCTATGGTCTGCAGATGGGAAGGAGTATGATGTAACAAGGGATCATAATTTAGGCAGTAGCAGGAGATTGATACTCTATCTCATTGTTCAGGTAACATCTCTATTGGTCAAGAATTCAAAACTTATTTCTATGAATTTTAATCTCACATTCGCAACTGCACAAGAGAATGGTGTAGACGGCAGATGGACAGTTCAGTACACTTGGTGTAATTTTCTACGATATAGCCAATCAGAAAAAAGTTGTGCTTAGAATGTGTGGGTATGATCGAGTATCTGACCGTAGTCCGGGATACCAACAATGTACTGAAGGCCCAGGATGCCGAAGGCAGAGGAGAAGAGAGCCCAAGGCAGATCCGAGAGAGAGAGAGAGAGAGTGGCAGTAGGGCGACCAAGAGCAATAGTGTAGTGTGTTGGACAAAGGCAAGGGTCCTTTACGTCAGAAAAAGAAGTTGCTTTCTTTTACTTGTCAGAAGAAGAAGTTGCTTTCTTTATGAATGTGACTCTCATTTGGATAATGCGATTGAGTACGTTACTAGGTTATATGCCAATTCCTTGAGGAGTTACTTTTAGTTGGCAAAAAATTTAGTACTCTGTATATCCTATATTTCCAGAGTTTGCACTCTCTTCGTTTATAGAGAAGAAGCATTCATTGCTTTAGGGAAACAATAGGCTAATCTGTGTGACTTGTCCCCAAGCAGTTAGAAATTCCAACTTTTATCTGCTATTTTCAACCTTTATCCATTAACTGGCTCTAAGTGGGACAAACCTTGTTGACTTGTGTTTTATACTTCCTTTACAAAGGAAGGGCTTGCCTAATAGCAGAGATCGGCAATTACTTGCATGTGAAAAGAGAGGTCTGTAAACATGGCTAACTATTTTTTTTTCCGGTAAATGTACTCTATCATATATACCCCAAACAAGACACATCAAGGTCCAGTTCAGGACTCAAAACAAAAACAAACTCAGCCAACTCCTAAAGACATAAGACCAGGAGTCAGGAGAACAGAAAAATAATTCTTTACAATCAGTCACCTATCAACAAAAGAAAAGGCAGAATTAAACTACTACAGAAGAAGACCTCAAACGTGGGAAAGAAACTCCCCGAGCCCTGCACAATACCCTGTTCTCCTGCGTAGATTTGATATTTTGCCAAGCCATCATGACATCTCTAAGTATGTTTGTACACTAGGTTCGTACATTTTCTAAATTTAATATAATCAGATTAAATGCTTTATTAAACTAGAGACTTAGATTTATCACATTTACTTAATTACCAAGAATGCAATAAAGTTATTTGCCCTGTACCATATAACACATTGATATCTGCTGTAAAACGTACTGTGCAACCTTTAGATGGGTGGCACATCTATTGGGAAAGAAGTGTTAATTGTTAGTCGTAGTTAGTTTGGGTTGAACACATGAACTTAAGCCTTATGCATGGGAGTACAAGGTGCCTACCATTGGGCTACCACTCCACTTGCAGCACACATCTTTAGTTAGTTAATACGAACATGCATATGTAGGTTTTCTTGCAATAAATAGCCTAATAGATGACTAGATTCCGCATACATGGCTGATAAGTTGAGAAGCCAGAATATGGATTAACCAAAATATTTACTTTTATATATGAGAGAGAGGATATGGACACCATGTAATCATTTGCTATTTATGTGTTCCTGGAATATCCATTGTCGGTTCCATACATATGTAACTGACAATACATTCCAGACTCATATAGTACAGAGACAGAAATAGACAACATTTCACTTTAGCTTTCCTCGTGACTGGTTTCCAAAACGTAATCTCTCATAAGTCTCGTGTTAGATTCATCAACCATCTGCAAAAACCGGGTGAAGCGTGATTTGAAATGATGAAAGATAGGAATAAGTAATGATGAAAAGACTTGCACAAAATGTGATTAAAATAAAAAAAAGACTTGCGCAAAACGGCAGTAGTGATTCCTGACCTTAGACGCTAACCGCTTTAAGTTGTCCCACTCAAAATCCTTCTTGCAATATGCAGATCTAACCTGGTTGGCATGGAATTATTATTTACCCTAAAGAGTAGTAAGTTTAGAAATCGGTGATCCGATAAAGTATGTGGTTGATTATTAGGAAACTACTTACCTCTAATATACGCAAAGCTGCAACCCGACATATCCGGAGACAAGAAATGAAAATTCGCAAGAGTCAGTGATTTTAATATTGAAAGTTTACGATACAACCCACCAAATAAATAGTAGAGACTTTCCATTCCCAAAGAATGCCATACAAAACACTCAAAAAAATTAAAGATAGAGAAACTATGTATACTGAGAACTATCATTAGGATTGTACTTCTGCAGCGTTAAGTAAATACTAGTAAATGAAAAGTAAATATGTCATAGAAACGGATAATGCAAGAAAATGATAAAATCCTATAATCACAGGTGGAAACCAAGCATGTTATACACCCACTTGATTAACTCATTCAAAAATAAAATGAATTTTATGGAGAATTAATCACTGTTTCATTGCTTTCTGTAGTAGCTGTTTCTAGTTTGGATTGCTTAGCATAGATATGTTTAGCATACCTTATGAAAACTGTTTAGCATACCTAAAATTTTATGCCGTGGAGATTCTCTCATCAAATCTGCACAAAACTTGTCTCCATTATTCAATGCGTGCCTACTCAAAAATTCCATCAACTCTTTATATGCCTCAGGATTATAGCTCTGCTCTGTCAAGTAACCATTTACCGATCAAATGATCAAAATATTCATATGTTTATACCCACACAAATCTTAATTTGTAGATAACTGCGTTTACATAATACTACTAAATCAATAGTAGAAGGAGAAATGAAACAAGTCGGAGGAACCTCTAGCTGTGCAGTGACAATCTTAACTGCAATATATGTGAAGAAATTATGGAGGTTGTTGGCTGCCTTGGCTTCAGGTGATGCTTCTCCAAACCCTGCAATGTGTGTGCGCGCGCATTAGTTAGTCGGACAACTTGCATGTTATAACCTCTTTAGTTCTGTTATCAAGCCAAATCCATTGGGTGGTTAATCATATGCTTCCAGAATAATCGGAGAATATCTAGGGGATCCAACAAGATCCATTTGTTCTTTTCTCTCATTGATAGTCAGAACGCCGTCTGGGTAGCTGGGCTCGAATCCTATTAAAAGATCCACTAGAGAAAGGAAGTTGTTTAAGAAACAACAAGATCTTTCTCATGTCCCTTCCGGGCATCGTAGCATAAAGTAGTTAAGCTATTCAACATAAATATAATGTTTATGTTTGCTTAACGTTGTTGATATTTGTATTAGCTGAATGCTCATGTATATATAATTGGTTTATGTGTGCAGACAGAAAAGGGGGATTGATTACCCACCGGGTACAAACATCTTTTGACAGTTGAAACGAACCGGTTGAGAAGTCCTCTCCTTCCATGGCCTAAAAGGAGAAGCTCCGGTCCGTGTACGGGATTTTGGTGGGAAGAAGGAGAGCTGAGAGAGTGGGAGAATTGTGGAGGATTCCATGGGTCACAGTTCTGCAACTGTTATCTCTAGTTTATGGCAGATGATGAAGATGCGTGTGTACTATCTAATTGGGACAAAAAAGAGTGAATCTCTCTAGTCTTTTAGCAAAAATATCTTCTGGGTTGTGTAGCAAAAATATCTTCCGTGGGGGGATTTTTCATAAATGTATGAAATTTCGCCCACCACTATAAATAAGTACTATATTCAAGTGCATTTTTTAGCATCACAATATCCTAGTACTAGATTTTAGCATGGCACGCTTTCTGGGCATTTTTCTGACATTTGCAAGCTTCAACATATGCAAAAATACTTTCGAAATAGATTTGGACACACTTGAGTCGATCCGGATGTGTTTGTATTTTTGATCGGTAAAAATTAATTATTATTGGTCAAAAATAAAAATAAATCCGGACCATTGATTGCTGAGATGGATGGTCTGGACGAAAATTCTCACACGATCCTCATAGAGGATCCAGATCCCAGTATAACTAGGTCCCCAGACTATATTCGTGGAAGCTACGTGTATTCGGATGGCTCTAAACACGTTTGTGCATGGATTTTTATCTATCACTATTTTGCTTATATTGTTTGCATAAAAGATAATGCTGGAGATGTTAAATCCTTGGATTTGTGATGGTATTTTTTTTTGGTGTGTCATATGGTACACATCAGCGGGGTTATCGGCAGAGGCGGAGCCGTGAATTTCACTACACAGAGGCGACCATGTATGCGAGACCAAAAAAAAAAAACGTGCATAACTACGTGAATACATTAAAACTCAAAAATGTAAAAAATAGCAACATGACTACTCCATACTTAATTATGCTTTTCATAAATTATACTCCCAAAAGAATTTAAATAAAATATTCTACCAATTCTGCATAAAAACACTAAAATATAACAATTAAACTGACAAAATACAAAATATTATGAAAAACTACAATTTCGTAATACAATGAATGTTAATAGGTAAGAGTTGCATCACTATAGTTTGAGTACATTTTAACTAGGTTAGCTCTTACTCAACTATCAATCGACAATCAATTGCAAATTTAAAAATGAATGTAATACTTTTTTTATTTTTAATCATCAACATTGTGACACATCAATTATAGGATAAAGAGTGTATCCATAGCTTACATTTACTTTTGTGATTAATTATTTTATATGTTTAAATTTTTAATCATATTATGTTGTGTCCGTGCTTTTTTCATGCTCGTGCTGTGCATGTGTCGTGGCGTGGCACTCTTAAACGTGTCGTGCCAATGCGGGATGCCTGTTGTGGCGACGACCTTTGCACCATACCTTCAAGATATAAAATCAAACAACATTAAAAAAGATATTTTTTGCTGTCGTAGGGCTGTAGGAGTTCCACTCAAGCTGCATCGCCGGTGTTTCGGCAACACACCACCACTTTCGTTCCGCCGTCGCCGCTCTCTATTGCCATCGCCACTCTGTCGCCGTTCCACCGCCACGTCGCCTCACCACACCCATCCGGGGTCTCTCTCTCTCAACTTGGTCGATCGCTAAAGCAAAATGAAGGGTTAGTGTTAGATAGAATCATTAGTTTGTATGTAATCAGTAATTAGTTTTCAATTGTTATTAGTTTAGTGCTTAAATTAATCATTAGTTAAGTCTGTTGGGGATTTGAACTATAAAAGAGATGTACGTCTTTTGTTGTCATTCTGTTGAGAAAATAGAATTATCTGTCACACTCTCTCTATCTCTCTCTCCCTTCTTGATAAAATTAGGGTTTTTCTAATGGTATCAAGAGTCTCACTTTTCTCTATCTAATTTTTTTTTTGTTACAGAGCGGCTCAAGCGACCTCTTACGGCTAAGGAAACGAAGGGTAAAAAAGAGGCCCTAAAGAAAACATTTGCTTCGTTCCAGAGGAGACGCAAGCCGGCAGCTGAAAAACAACAAGAGGCAAAAGAAGAGAAAAAGAAAGGCATTCGTTGGAAACGCGGCTCCCCTACGTGGGAGAATGAGAAGTAAGACCTGGAACAAAAGGTGGAGAGGGCAAAGGGCGCATTGGTAGCAATAGACACAAAAATATCAGAAATCAAAAAAAAAGATTGCGGACGAAGATTTTTGAGTGTGAATAGGTTTAATCAAAAGGTATTTGCACAAATGGAAGAAAGATGGTCTTTGGTTTCCCTCGAAGCGGCGGGTTTTTTTCCCTTCTTCATAGTTTTTTTTAGGTATTTAAAGGGGTAATTATTATAACTCTAGGATACTTTAATGCATGAAATATATATATGATTATTGGAAGTAGGGACGGAACCAGGAATTTCACTACACAGGAGCGACCATGTATGTAAGACACAAAAAAAAGAAACATGCATAACAACGTGAATATATTAAAACTAAAAAATGTAAAAAATAGCAACATGACTACTCCATACTTAATTATGCTTTTCATAAATTATGCTCCCAAAAGAATTTAAATAAAATATGCTACCAATTCTGCATAAAAACACTAAAATAAAACAATTAAACTAAAAAATACAAAATATTATGGAAAATTGCAATTTCGTAATACAATGAATGTAAATAGGTAAGAGTTGCATCACTATAGTTTGAGTACATTTTAACTAAGTTAACTCCTACTCAACTATCAATCGACAATCAATTACAAATTTAAAAATGAATGTAATACTTTTTTATTTTAAATCATCAACATTGTGACACATCAATTATAAGATAAAGAGTGTACCCGTAGCTTACATCTACTTTTGTGATTAATTATTTTATATGTTTAAATTTTTAATCATGTTGTGTTGTGTCCGTGCTTTTTTTGTGCTCGTGCTGTGCATGCGTCGTGGCATGGCACTCTTAAACATGTCGTGCCACTGCGGGATGCCTGCTGCGGTGACGACCTTTGCACCATACCTTCAAGATATAAAATCAAACAACATTAAAAAAGATATTTTTTGCTGTCGTAGGACTGTAGGAGTTCCACTAAAGCTGCATCGCCCGTGTTCCGGCAACACACCACCACTTCCGTTCCGCCGTCGCCGCTCTCTATTGCTGCCGCCACTCCATCGCCGTTCCACCGCCACTTCGCCTCACCACACCCATCCGGTCTTTCTCTCTCTCTCTCTCTCTCAACTTGATCGATCTCTAAAGCAAAATGAAGGGTTAGTGTTAGATAGAATCATTACTTTGTATGTAATCAGTAATTAGTTTTTTGTTGTTATTAGTTTAGTGCTTAAATTAATCATTAGTTAAGTCGGTTGGGGATCTGAACTATAAAAGAGATGTACGTCTTTTGTTGTCATTCAGTTGAGAAAATAGAATTATTTGTCACACTCTCTCTCCCTTCTTGATAAAATTAGGGTTTTCCTAATGGTATCAAGAGTCTCACTTTTCTCTATCTAATTTTTTTTGTTACAGAGCGGCTCAAGCGACCTATTACGGCTGAGGAAAAGAAGAGTATAAAAAAGAGGCCCTAAGGAAAACATTTGCTTCGTTCCAGAGGAGACGCAAACCGGCAGCTGAAAACAACAAGAGGCAAAAGAAAAAAAGAAAGGCATTCATTGGAAACGCGGCTCCCCTATGCGGGAGAACGAGAAGTAAGACCGGGTACAAAAGGTGGAGAGGGCAAAAGGCACATTGGTAGCAATAGACATAAAAATATCAGAAATAAAAAAAAGAGATTGCGGACGAAGATTTTTGAATGTGAATGGGTTTAAATCAAAAGGTATTTGCACAAATGGAAGAAAGGTGATCTTTGGTTTCCCTTGAAGCGGCGGGTTTTTTCCCCCCTTTTTGACAGTTGTTTTTAGGTATTTAAAGGGGTAATTATTATAACTCTAGGATACTTTAATGCATGAAATATATATGATTATTAGAAGCAGAGACGGAGCCAGGAAATTCACTACACAGGGGCGGCCATGTATGCGAGACACAAAAAAAAAGAAACATGCATAACAACGTGAATATATTAAAACTCAAAAATGTAAAATAGCAACATGACTACTCCATACATAATTATGCTTTTAATAAATTATGCTCCCAAAAGAATTTAAATATAATATGCAACCAATTCTGCATAAAAACACTAAAATAAAACAATTAAACTGAAAAATACAAAATATTATGAAAAATTGCAATTTCGTAATACAATGAATGTAAATAGGTAAGAGTTGCATCTCTATAGTTTGAGTACATTTTAACTAAGTTAACTCCTACTCAACTATCAATCAACAATCAATTACAAATTTAAAAATGAATGTAATACTTTTTTATTTGTAATCATCAACATTGTGACACATCAATTATAGGATAAAGAGTGTACCCGTAACTTCCATCTACTTTTGTGATTAATTATTTTATATGTTTAAATTTTTAATCATGTTGTGTCGAGTCCGTGCTTTTTTTGTGCTCGTGTTTTGTATGTGTCGTGGCGTGGCACTCTTAAACGTGCCGTGCCTATGCAGGATGCATGCTGCAGCGACGACCTTTGCACCATACCTTCAAGATATAAAATCAAACAACATTAAAAAAGATATTTTTTGCTGTCGTAGGACTGTAGGAGTTCCACTCAAGCTGCATCGCTGATGTTCCAGCAACACACCACCACTTCCGTTCCGCCGTCGCCGCTCTCCATTGCTGCCGCCACTCCGTCGCCGTTCCACCGCCACTTCGCCTCACCACACCCATCCGGTCTCTCTCTCTCTCTCTTCTCTCTCTCTACTTAGTCGATCGCTAAAGCAAAATGAAGGGTTAGTGTTAGACATAATCATTAGTTTGTATGTAATCAGTAATTAGTTTTATGTTGTAATTAGGGCCCGTTCGGACAAATAAGTCACAGTGGCTTATTTTTTGTCCTTATTCAAATTTTTTTCATATCACTTGGCTTATTGTCATTTTTTTGGGAATTATTGCATCCTCACGATAAGAGGGATCTAAAAAGTAAAAATTTTTGACCGAAATCTAATTTTTTTTGAATAAAGACGAAAAAATTGGCTTATTGATTTTTTTTTGTCTTTATTCAAAAAAAATTGGATTTCGGTCAAAAAATTTTACTTTTTAGATTCCTCTTGACGTGAGGATGCAATAATCCCAAAAAATGACAATAAGCCAAGTGATACGAAAAAAATTTGAATAAGGACAAAAAATAAACCAAAGTGACTTATTTGTCCGAACACCCCCTTAGTTTAGTGCTTAAATTGATCATTTGTTAAGTCAGTTGGGGATTTGAACTATAAAAGAAATGAACGTCTTTTGCTGTCATTCAGTTGAGAAAACAGAATTATCTGTCACACTCTCTATCTCTCTCTTCATAATAAAATTAGGGTTTTCCTCATGGTATCAAGAGTCTCATTTTTCTTTATCTAATTTTTTTTTGTTACAGAGCGGCGTAAACAACCTCTTACGGCTGAGGAAAAAAAGGGTAAAAAAGAGGTCCTAAAAACCACATTGGCTTCGTTGGAGAGGAGACGCAAGCCGGCAGCTGAAAAACTACAATAGTCAAACGAAGAGAAAAAGAAAGGCATTCGTTGGAAACGCGGCTCCCCTGCGTGGGAGAACGAGAAGCAAGACCGGGCACAAAAGGTGGAGAGGGCAAAAGTCGCATTGGCAGCAATCGACAAAAAAATACTCCTATCAGAAATCAAAAAAAAGATTGCGGACGAAGATTTTTGAATGTGAGTGGATTTAAATAAAAAGGTATTTTCACAAATGGAAGAAAGGTGGTCTTTGGTTTCCCTTGAAGCTGCAGGTTTTTTTTTCCCATCTTGGCAGTTTTTTTAGGTATTTAAAGATGTAATTATTATAACTTTAGGATACTTTAATGCATGAAATATATATGATTATTGAAAAAAGATGTAATTATTATAACTTTAGGATACTTTAATGCATGAAATATATATGATTATTGAAAGCAGGGACGGAGCCAGAAATTTCACAAACACAGGGGTGACCATGTTTGTGAGACACAAAAAAAAAATACGTGCATAACAACGTGATTACATTAAAACTCAAAAATGTAAAAAATAGCAACATGACTCCATACTTAATTATGCTTTTCATAAATTTTGCTCCCAAAAGAATTTAAATAAAATATGCGACCAATTCTGCATAAAAATACTAAAATAAAACAATAAAATGAAAAAAAATACAAAATATTATAAAAAATTGTAATTTCATAATACAATGAATGTAAATAGGTAAGAGTTGCATCACTATAGTTTGAGTACATTTTAACTAAATTAGCTTCTACTCAATTATCAATCGACAATCAATTGCAAATTTAAAATGAATGTAATACTTTTTTATTTGTAATCATCAACATTGTGACACATTAATTATAGGATAAAGAGTGTACTCGTAGCTTACATTTACTTTTGTGATTAATTATTTTATATGTTTAAAATTTTAATCATATTGTGTTGAGCCTGTGCTTTTTTCGTGCTCATGTTGTGCACGTGTTGTGGCGTAACACTCTTAAACGTATCGTGCCCATGCGGGATGCCTGCTGTGACGACGACCTTTGCACTATACCTTCAAGATAGAAAATCAAACAACATTAAAAAAGATAAAACGATAAAGATATAAAAGAAATTGATTATACATTGCCTATGTAAGGAGCTACTCCCTGAGATGTTCTATCAGCATGTTTCCCCCCTCCCAAACAATGGAACACAAAAATCCAAAGTGATAAAGCTAAGATTATTGCTAACAACAAAATAATGATTATTATCAACGGTGCCATCATGGAAGTTGATATATATTGCAAAAGTATTAACGACTTACCTCAGCTTATCTAGTAAAACGATGCATCTTCAATTGCATTCCGCTCTTTCATATCATTAAAAATATCGATGATAGAATCGGTAAACATTTTTGCATTATCCCTCTCCATGTAAGTGATTTAGAAACTTGCTAAAGTTCATCCCCCATCGTGTTGTGGAGTCTATTATTCACTCATTTCATAGTCACAATTTAGATTTCACCAAGATTACTTAGAATTCTCAAAATCTCTTCTCATTTTTTCTTATTTTCTCGAAACTGTATTCAAAGTTTTGACGATTTGGGATTCTTGTGCTAAAAAAGAGGGAAAGAGATCTGGTGTACCATGGAGATTTTTTAGGCAGAGAGAAGAAAACGTATGAAACCCTCTTAACGATTAAGAATTTTTGTGGGTAAAAACTGATAGTTAAATATTTGAGTACTCACTATGTTAACCCTCACTATGTTTTTTTTATTTAACCCGTAACGTTTACAAAATTAACGTTGGTATCCTTGCATTTTAAAGGTTACTAACTACTTACTACCATTTGATTCTTTTCCCCCAAAATACTTGTAGCAATTCGTATTTTTTTTTAGCATTAATAATAATATTATTAGAATTATTTTCTTAATACTAGTAAGTGTGTGTGTGTGTGTATATATATATATATATATACACACACACACACACACACTTATATGCATACATTTATACTACATGCATGCACGTAGCATGCATACACACCCTTCTAACTCTCGTACCTCCCTCTTGCAGCCTCTCCTCCTCCCCAGTTCCCCCCCTCTCTAGCCATATTCACTCATTTCATAGTTACAATTTAGATTTCACCAAGATTACTTAGAATTCTCAAAATCTCTTCTCATTTTTTCTTGTTTTCTCGAAACTGTATTCAAAGTTTTGACGATTTGGGATTCTTGTGCTAAGAAAGAGGGAAAGAGATCTGGTGTGCCATGGAGATTTTTTAGGCAGAGAGAAGAAAACGTATGAAACCCTCTTAACGATTAGGAATTTTTGTGGGTAAAAACTGATAGTTAAATATTTGAGTACTCACTATGTTAACCCTCACTATGTTTTTTTTATTTAACCCGTAGCGTTTACAAAATTAACGTTGGTATCCTTGCATTTTAAAGGTTACTAACTACTTACTACCATTTGATTCTTTTCCCCCAAAATACTTGTAGCAATTCGTATTTTTTTTTAGCATTAATAATAATATTATTAGAATTATTTTCTTAATACTAGTAAGTGTGTGTGTGTGTGTATATATATATATATATATATATATATATATATTTACTTATATGCATACATTTATACTACATGCATGCACGTAGCATGCATACACACCCTTCTAACTCTCGTACCTCCCTCTTGCAGCCTCTCATCCTCCCCAGTTCCCCCTCTCTCCAGCCATAATTCCCTCTCTTCCTTTCCCACCAAGAAGAACCAAATTCGCCCCCCAGCCCAAATCGAAAATTCCTTCATCACCAAGAAAAAAATTTGGATTGATTCATTTCTATCCTCCTCATATTCTCTCCTTGACCTTAAACTCAATCCTATCTTGTCAATTTCTAATCTCAAATTAAAACTTAAATGCCATTAGTACCATCTTATCACCTTTTTCAAAATTCTCCTCTAATTAAATACCCTACCACTTCGACCCACGAGCACACCGCTACACCCACCACACTCCACTGAGTAAGAACCAAGAGAAAAATGTGGTCAATTGAAACTCCAATCCATAGAGTTTTAGAGAGAGAAAGTTAGAGTGAGAAAAGTGGGTTTATATCCTAGACCCAACCGAAATCCAAATCAACACTTTCAATCACTTCCCTCCACTCCTAGCATCACCAAACAACCATCAATTCAACCCCATGGTCCCCCATTGGCCAAACCCGAAGTCATCTTCCTCAATTTCCAAAGTTTTGATTTCAATCCAATTCGATCAAATCAAGGTATTATAATCCTATCCAACCTCTTCTCTAAGTATATTAAGTGTTTTTAAGCCTAACTATGGTTCCCCCGTAGTTCCATGCGTCAAAACTGAAGCAAACAAACAAACAAACAAAAAAACAGTTTCAACCTCGCGGTCGCAAGGTCTAGAGAAAAAGTTACGGTTGAAGTTCCCACCGCAAGGTTGACTGGGTCAAACCTTGCGGCCGCAAACTCAATTTTTTTTTTAAATATTGTTTTGAAATTGATTTTTCAACCCCCGGACCATGTTTTGACACCCAAACTATTTTTTCTAGATTTCTTGCACCTCAAAGATGATATCTTATTAATATCAAAAAAAAATTAATTTAATTATCTATTTATTATTTATTTTACAAAATTTTCAGTCGGCATAACTTTGCGACCTTATAAACTATGTTATTATTGCCCGAATAATTTTTTTAGACTCTTTATACTCCTAAGGTAAAACCTTGTTAACCTCAACATATTTTATTTATTAGATTATTTATTTTCTAATTATTTTACCTTCAGTAATTTTTGACAACATCTTTATTTAAATAAATCCCACGACCCTCCGGACCCAATTTTTGATACCCGAGACCCTACTAAGGTCATGATAATTATTCTTATATTTTTTTACCTATTTAATGTACTTAATTAGTTATTAATCAATCTAATTTCATTAAATAACTAAAGCCAGCCTGGATTTTTTTATATACTTTTATTACATAAAAGTTACTTGCATTATTATTAACTTATGGGCCATACAAGATTAAGAGCAACGACCCATTCATAAAAAGTTACGGGATTGTCACGTTCATTATTTATTTCAATTATCATTTTGATTACTTGTTTATTATTTCAACTCTTGACTGATATGCTAGGGTGGACCCTAGACGACGCTAGGTAATGGATGAATTGAAAAGTTTTATGATATTAAAGATTATTTGCAGGCGGGTTTGAGATGAGAATTGAGATGGGTGCTAACGGAGGCCCAGTCTCCAAATTGGCGGGAAGTCCAGTGTTGATTTGAAACTGGCGGGAGTCCAGTGGTAATTGTGAAGTGTTGATTAAGATAGGCGAACTCTAGTTATGATTCGAGCATGATAAGTTTGCCTTTTGTTTGTAATGAGAGGGATACACGCTGGGTATATAACTTAGGTGCAATCCGCGACAGTGAAAGGAAGTGATCTCATGGGACAGGGCATTGACTAGTGGTTGGGGAGGAAAGATCTCGCGGATGAGATCTTAGATCACACTTAGGCTAACGAATAGTAATAAACTGGTTTATGTGTAAAATATCTGTTTTACTTCTTCATATCAATATTATCTATTTACTTCTTCATATCAATATTATCTATTTACTTGCTAGTTGTAAAGTAAGATGGGTAGTTGGGTTGGTTTATTCTACTGGGTGAACTCTATCACTTAGGTACAGATTGCCTGGCATCCGTGCCAGATTTTGCAAAAAATAAAAAAGAGACGCAGAACCCTGAAGGCGAGTAGTATTATCCAAAGGAGAATCCGGAGATGGGAGTCGAGTCAGAGTCTGCTTGGGACCTGTATCAAGCCTAGGAGTTGGCTCTGTGTTTTGTCTATTTTACTGCTTGGGACCTGTATCAAGCCTAGGAGTTGGCTCTGTGTTTTGTCTATTTTATAACCACAAAGACTATTGAGTATTTCCACATTAGTTTGTAATAAATAAATCCTTATGTTGAATTATCTGTTTTGGATTATGAACTTTAATAAAGTAAATTTTTCAGAAATCAATATTTAAATGCATCTGATTTTTATTCCGAAAATCGGGGCATTACAACTTGGTATCAGAGTCTTAGGTTCAAACCCTCGGCCTTGGGTAGATTGGGTAGATCACATCAGACTAAGTAAATAACCAAAAGGTTTAAAATGATATTATTTGAAATATACCCAAAACTAACGATAAATATATTTTTCCTCGTTTTTGTAGATGGACCCCATGTTTGCAAACCAACTAGCCTATGAATGGAACCGATTACAGGACTTCTTGAAGAACACACTAGGATTTGACTTCTCTTTCCGAGACCCTTACGTACCAGCTGAGTTTCTAATTATGTATGCTGAATATCAGCAGTGGATTGCTAATTCGCCGGACCAGAGGGAGGCATACACCGCTCAATATCTGAAACCCTTGAGGATGGCTATTCTCAAAAGGGAAATCCGTGACATTCTAGAGTATATACCCGGTTTCGATATCAGGAGTGATCCTTATTACCCACATTATAGGGATATGGACAGTCAGTCGTTGATTCCTACCCTAGATGGAAACTGCAACCCTCCCACTACACAGGAAGAAGATGATGTAGCCCAGCTAGCTGAAGAAGTTGAACAACTATAAGCATTCACGACAGCCACCCCCGACTTTCCCATGGGAGTGGCTACTTAGTAGGGATGTTTCCTACCTCTACCAGATGAGACAGGCTCACCAGAGGATCACAGCTCTCACTGACACCATCGCTTGCTCCACCATTGAAAATCACAAAATACGAGACATGTTGGTCTACATCCTCAGAGTAGAAGTGGGAACACGAGAGGATGACAAAGAACCCCCCGAGGAAGAAGAAGATTTTGAAGAACCCTTTGAGGAAGAAGAAGATCTAGAATAATCTCTCTTTCCAGGATCAGACCACGATCACCATTTGGGCGACTGGGAACCAGAACAAGAAGAATCGATATTACTAGAGGAAGATCAGGTGCAGAACCAAGATGAAGAAATGGGCAATGCTGAGCCGAAATTGGAAGATGAAGCAGGAAATGGCAATGGTGGTAATGAGGACGATGGATTCTTGATAGACCCAAAGATGGATGATTATGGTTGGCTTTTACCCATAAATGCACCAAGAGATATGGATGCCGAGCTAAAGTGGCGGTTGACAAGCCAACGGCTCAAAATGCAAGAACCTCGCCTTTCTCCGGCCCCCATAGTAATGGAAGAGTTAGAAAATGAGTGTGAAGTCATAGACGCCGACCCATCACATCGTCCTAAGATGGCTCGACCCGCTGGAATTCCGCGGATAGGACACCATTCAGACTATGACCCGAACAATTTGGTTTATATATAGCTGGAACCACTGTACCCTTGCCCATTTAAGATCCTGGCGCAATCAGCTTACCTAGGGCCATCACAAATTTGGGCCCCGTGCTATAATGGATACTACCTCATTGACGTACCCCGAGGATTCCAAGAACATTACACCGACTGCATCCATTACTCACGTGTCATAAGGTCCCGTCTCGAACAAGATCATCGTGTCATTGTAGATGATGTTGCCTTCACTGATCACGTCACCTATTTAGAGATACCCGTTTGTCGAGAGCCCTATTGTCACGCCCCAAATCCGAGAGCATGACCGGCCGTGTACCATGAAGTTTTCATGGGACACAAAGCCTAATTAAAAATATTTTTAGCAACTTTAAACAAATAAAGTAAAAACTGGATATTTTATTAAAGCAAAATGCGCAAACCCAAAACCAGTATTTTTCCATAACAAGATGGCCACAATATCCGATATTCTCTAACTCCAAATTCTACGATGAACTGCCAATAAATAAAAGTGCAGAAGCTAATAAATAAAAGTGCGGAAGCTTTTTGATCATAGAAAAGAAATAAAAATGCAGACGTCCTAGAGGTCCAAATAGAAGGTCCTGACAAAGCCACAAAGTCCATTATAACGCTCCATGAACTAACCTGAAAAAAATGTGGAATAAATCCGTCAGTTGACAGGCTCAGTGAGTAGTTAAACATGCTAAGGGTGATAATACAAAGTAGCATATTTTTGAACGAACGATAATGAGGGTTCCAAGAAGTGGTTTCAAATTAATAAGGGAGATAGATGGTTCAACGAATACTAACAGCAAACCAAATACTGAACAAAATGATCAACAGCTCAACAAAGAGTATCCACCAGTTGAATAACAGATTAATGAATAATATGAATAATTCTCGAATCACCAAAATAATTACACCAAACAATGAGTCCAATAATATCCAAAAGATGAACAACGATAAACGGGAGTCTAAACCAAAATGGGAACCATATCTTCCAATTACCAAGTATGAAATACCAAATGCCAAATATTTTCTCAGGGCTTCGCCCGTTGGATCCAACACCGTACTTAGAGTCACCACAAGATGGCGCCTGGGACCTTTTCTCTAAGTCGATTCGGAATAGGGTCACAGGGTATTTCACAAGTCTTTTCCTTATCCGTTGAGCACTAGAGTCACAAGGTATTTCACGAGTCTTTTCCTTAGCAGCCAAAGTCACCACGATATCTCACGGGTCTTTTCCTTGGACTTTAATAATTACAAATATAGTCCATGGTCCCAAACACAAATAGAACAACGGCGAGCCGGAGGCACCTGCACCAGGATTATTCTCCGTGCCATTGTAGAGTCACAATAATATTATGGAGTCAACGAATAGATGACAATAAAAGTAAGGACAATTGATCAATCACAAATATTCTCAATTAACCTTGTATGCCAAAGAGTACGAAATTGTCAATAATTATGAGAGCAACGAATAAGAATAATCATCATCGGATCACAACGAATAACGAATTGTCAAGAATAGATTGGCTTAAGAGGATTCCAAAAAAGGGGATCACACGCTTAACCACTCACCTCGATCGAACGGTAGATCGCCAAAATGCAATGCCCGAGTGCTCTACTAGGCTGAATAAAAAGAATTGCATGTACTGAAATCAATTTAAGACATGACAGCTATGAACAGACTTATGCGCTAATCTCAACCCAAGAATTTGATTACCTGATTTTATTAAAATAACCCCAAACTCCATTCACATGCACACCACGACACAACCGTACTCACCAATACCCACGGCTACACAAAGCCACCACACACACACACAACTCTCTCTCTCTCTCTCTCTCTCTCTCTCTCTCTCGTACAAATAAGAACCCAACCAATCCTACATATGCAAGAATTCCATTAACTGTTTTGATCTATAAAGGAAAAGAACAAAAAGGTTGAAGAACCTACCTCACAAAACCAATAAGAGGAGTCGTATGCAACCGTGCCCAATGTCTCCCACCGCCGCTGCTCTCTCTCGTTATCCTCACTCTCACAGCCCTTTCTAAGAAAAAATAATACTCCTTAACCCTAGTCCTTCAATATTATAAAAGCATAAGGGGATCTCTCCTTAATAATTAAATACACTCTCACTAACTAGCCTGGCCCGAGTTTAAAAGTTAAATCCAACCCAAGTAAAACTAATCGGCCCCAAAATATAACATGCACACATATATACACACAAAAAAAAAAGTTATTCGAGATTAGAAGAATTTTCAAAATAAATGCAGCTTATAATAATCAATATCTTTTTTTTATTAGAAATAAGTTTGAAAAAGAAAACTGAAAGAATTAATTATTTGAGTCAAAAGTATTTCTTTTTTTTTTATTTAAAGGAAAAGGCAGGGTGTCACACCTATCACCACCCAAACACCAACGGGGGGCAACAGGAACCATTATGGCGAGTGACTTGGCTCTGTTACGGGCTCACAGAGGACACATCGAGTCACAGGATCTACTTGAGGAGCACTACCCGGTTCTCTTCTACTGATCGACTTCTTTGGCATCTACTAGTCGTTTTATACACAACACATTTTTTTTAGGAAAGACAAATTGTGGTAGTGGGAATTATTTTGAGTTTTATTAGTAGCTTCAGATTTTGACATTATTAATGGATGATGTGCTTGATTCGTTTATACTAATGAAGAAAAAGTTCCCTTTGATATTCTGCTTTCATATAAATATATATGCATACATATATGTTCTTATAATAAATGAATAAAACCCCCCTTACTAAATTATAAAACAACGATATTTAGATGGTGGAAACAAGAGATAGAAACAACAACCAGAATGACGAACAAAGCAGTGGACAAGATGGGGGCTCTCAACCTAATGGCCCAATCAAAACTGCTGACCTTGTTTAACTCATGCAAGCATTCATTGCCGCTGCCACCGCAAATGGCCAGCAATAACAGACAGCCCCACACACACCTAGAGGACCCATGACTAGGAGCCATGTGCTGAACGAGTTCTGCAAACGCCGCCCACCCTACTTTCAAAGAGAACCGGATCCCATAGCTGCAGAAGCATGGTTAGAAGAAGTCAAGAAGATTCTCAAAACACTAGACATTCGTGAATCCGGCAATCGAATTGCGCTAGCTACCTATCAGATGCCAGGGGAAGCTCAACATTGGTGGAAACTGATGGAAAGCATGCACGATGTGGAAACCATGACTTGGGAAAAGTTCGAGGAAATCTTCCTTGATAAGTACTTTTCAACACCGGTCAAACAAGCAAAGGCCTAAGAGTTCATGAGTCTCAATGACTGTAGCTCAGTACGCCGCAAGATTTGAGGGACTGTCTCGTTATGCCTTGACAATCGTGCCTACTGATGACGATAAGGCAAGAAAATTTGAGTGGGGACTCATTGAGACATGCCAAGCAGTGGTGGCATAGACACTTTCCACCTACTCACAAGTGGTGCAATGCCCACTAAAGATGGAGAGGGAAAATTTGGATTTCAAAACAAGACATGAGCAGAAGAAAACAATACCTGGAGTTGGAGGACCGATATGCACAAACCATAGCAACAAGAATACCCCAACCTCCCAACCCTACAACCAGAACTACCCTCTCCTTCAACCACCACAATTTAACCAAGCTTGGAGGAACCCCAATCCAGGGTTTAACCGAAACCCTAACCCTAATCCAAACCAGATCTAAGCACCGCATTGAGGCCCAAACCCTAATCCTGGACCAAACCGCAACCTCCTTCCCCAAAATCAAAACCCAAGCCGTCGCTGTTATTACTGTCATAAGGAAGGACATATTCAGATCAATTGTCCCAGGCTGACCGGAGCTGGAAACCAGGGAGGACAGCTTCAAAATCAAGTTAAGGCTGCGAGATTTGAGAATCATAATCAGGCTAGGCTGGCTTGGTTTGGTAACCAATCCGGAGGACAGAACTAGCCTCGTGGTGGTTGGAACCAACCGCCAACTCGCCCATTTCAGAACAAAGGACCAAATGGGCCAATCCAGCCCAATGTAGGAAATGTGTTTGCACTACAATGAACAGAATAGGAGATGGACCCTGCAGTAATCCAAGGTACCCTCTTTCTTTATACCATATGCGTGCAAGCGTTATTTGATTCTGCAGCTTCGCACTCATTCATATCTACTGCATGTGTAACCGCACTTGGACTAGAAACTGAACCCCTAAGGACAACTATGCATGTGACATCACCATTAGGGGGTAAGATTTCAGTAGTACTGATCTGTAAAGGGTGCGAACTGGAAGTATCGAATTTACGATTAACGTGCGACTTACGAGTAATCGACATGACGAACTTTGACGTCATACTCGAGATGGACTGGTTGACTGGGCACCGAGCTATCATAGACTGCCATCGAAGATGGTGACAGTTTATTCACCAGATGAAACGTGTTTCAAGTTTAAGGGGGATAAACAAGACCCTTTTGCACCCAACGCGCACAAAACGAAATGGCATTAAAAGCTTTCTGGATGGTTAACAAGCCTCATGTTAGAAGAAACAGACCGAATGGAGTTGTGCCTTCCTCACATTGTCTGTGAATACGAGGATGTGTTTCCTGAGGAATTGCTAGGATTACCGCTACCAAGGGAAATGGATTTCACCATCGAGTTATAACCCGGTACGGCCCCAATTTCTATGACCCCGTGTTGGATGGCTCCGACAGAGTTACGAAAGTTGAAAATGTAGCTGCAGGAACTTTTAGAAAAGGGCTTTATCCGACTTAGTACCTCACCATGGGGAGCCCTTACCCTATTTGTCAAGAAGAAAAAGAGAACGCTCCAACTTTGTATCGACTACCGCCAACTCAATAAAGCCACAATTAAAAACCGATACCCTCTACTGAGAATAGACAACTTGTTCGACCAATTGAGAGGGTCGACTTGTTTATCGAAGATTGATCTAAGATCCGGATACCACCAATTGCGAATAAGAGATTGTGACATATCTAAGATGGCATTCTGTACACGTTACGGACACTATGAGTTCATAGTCATGCCGTTCGGACTAACCAATGCCCCTACCGTTTTCATGTGTCTGGTTTTCACGCCATACTTGGACAAGTTTGTGGTAGTGTTTATTGATGACATTCTAGTATACTCTCCAACGGAAAAAGAACACGAAGACCACTTGAGAATTGTCCTGCAAGTACTTCGAGACAATCATTGATATGCAAAGGCCAGCAAGTGCGAATTCTGGATAAAAGAAGTTAAATTCCTAGGACACATGGTGTCAGAGAAAGGAATATCGGTCGATGACATCAAAGTAGAAGCGGTCATGGACTAGAAAAGACCCTCAATGGTGTTTGAGATAAGAAGTTTCTTGGGATTAGCTGGCTACTTCAGAAGGTTCATTCAAGATTTCTCTATCTTGGGTAAACCATTGACGCGACTGACTCAAAAGGGGTTTAAGTTCGAGTGAAACGAAGCATGTGAGAAATTGTTTCAAGAACTTAAGAAAAGATTAACCAGCGCCCCTATATTAATCATTCCCGAACGAGACGTGGGGTACACAGTGTACTACGACGCATCCAAAGATGAATTGGGAGCTGTACTCATGCAAAATGGAAAGGTCATTACTTACGGATCCCGACAATTAAGACCGCATGAAAGGAACTATCCAACTCATGATTTGGAACTGGCAGCAGTAGTGTTCGCCCTAAAGTCTTGGCGGCATTACCTATATGGAGAACAGTTCGAGGTATTCACTGACCACAAAAGTTTGAAATACTTGTTTACCCAAAAGGAGCTAAACATGAGGCAAAGGAGATGGATGAAATACTTGGAGGATTACAACTTCACGATGTCCTATCATCCGAGAAAGGCAAACGTGGTCGCTGATGCGCTAAGTCGCAAGAATCGAGGACAAATGGCCAGTTTAGCTATAAGAGAATGGAGGATGATGGAAGACATCAGTGGATTCAAGCTCCAACCAACCGCAGAAGGCACCGACGCTTGTCTCGTCGCCTTGGTCGCAACCCCGGCCTTACACCGAGAAATTCTTCTGGCACAAACCTTTGACCAAGAATGTGATTTCATCTGATCTCAACTGTCAACTGGAAAAGTAGCAGCCGAGTGGGCAATCCACGCTAATAAGAGCCTTCGCTTCCAGGAAAGGATTTTTGTACCAGACATCGATACCCTCTGAGAAGCAGTGCTTAAGGAATTTTACCATTCCAATTTCGCTGTCCACCCAGGGAGCACCAAGATATACCAAGATCTCCGCCGACAATACTGGTGGGGTGAAATCAAGAAGGACGTAGTTGAATGCATTTCGACATGCCTCACCTGCCAACAAATAAAAGCGGAACATCAGAAGCTCGGTGAGACCCTACAACCATTGCTTGTACCAAGATGGAAGTGGGAACACATCACCATAAATTTTGTGACAAGACTGGCTAGGACTCTACAATCGAACACCGCCATTTGGGTGATAGTCGATTGTTTGACTAAATCCGCCCACTTTTTACCAATGCGGATGACGGATTCCATGGACACTCTCAGTCGACTCTACATTCGAGAAATTGTGCAGTTACACGGTGTACCCCTTATGCATTGTATGTGATCAAGATTCACGATTCACGTCGACCTTTTGGGATAACCTGCAGAAAGCATTGGGAACCGATCTTCGTCTCAGCACCGCATTTCACCCACAAACGGACGGACAATCCGAAAGGATGATTCAAATCTTAGAAGACATGCTCCGTGCTTGTGTTCTAGACTTTAAGGGAAGTTGGGAATGACATCTGCCTCTAGTCGAGTTTGCCTACAATAACAGCTATCAATCCAGCATAGAGATGGCACCATACGAAGCCTTGTATGGGCGACCCTGTTGATTGCCGGTTTGTTGGACGGAATTGGGAGAAGCAAGCCTACTAGGACTAGAGTTAGTGCAAGAAACAACAGAAAAGATCAAAATCATTCGCCAACGGCTTCTAGCCGCACAGAACTGACAAAAGAGCTACGCTGACAAAAGGACCAGACCACTGACCTTTCAGACTGGAGAACATGTGCTCATTCGAGCATATGTTGTGTTCCTGGTAAGTACTGCCATTAAAAGAAAAGGACAATCGAGTCAAAACTTGTTTTCGCAGAAAAACAATACGAGCGTGATTGTATAGCTGTGAATAACCAATAGAAAACATAATATTTTTCATAGAAGATTTATTATCTACGTAACATTGACAATCACGACATGATTTCAAAATCAACTTCTGTTGTAAAAACATGCAAAATTAACAAGCCTCTCGAGTTAACAAAGGAAGTTTAAGCCCCTTCAACATCGCGGGGAACACATTAGGCATGTGGCTTACAAGTATCACATGTTAGCAACAAAGCTCAATATGAGAATGAACAAAAGTATATGGAGAATTGGTAAGGCAGGTTCAATTATCTCCTAGAGTAGAGCCCGTTGATCACTTTCGCATACGAAGATAAAATGTACGGTTATGTGCAACATATCCTAGACCCAACCATATCACGCAACCAAGAAACCATAGGCACGTATAATAGGAAAGTAAGAAGACTCACTCTCAATGCAAATCTCGACAACAAAGGGCACGACTTAATCCAAGAGGTGTAGTATACGAGAACCTCTTTGTGTGGCATTCGTAATTCAATTTCCAATTGCTTGAGACAAGGTAGTTTGGGAAATGTCCAGGGGAATGTCCTGTATTGCTTAACAAACTGACCAAAAGTAACAGCACACAACAGTTAAAATCATGGTTAGTAACTCAGGGAATTAGCATAAGCTAAGAGATCAGTTAAGTGCAGTGCAGAGGACATACTAACCTCCTCTGGCAATATTAACTTAAGACTGCCTAGTTGACGGACATGGATCAAGTGTGGTGTAGGCTTGAGAACTACTGATGCACAATAAGCTCCGTCGGTGCAGAGCTCCGAGAGGACCGGAACGTTCTCAAGAATCACCTTTTTTGTAGAAGTCCCTAATTTGTATGCCAATGCCAATGGCCCTTTGTATGTCATTGACACGTGAGTTGTAGCCGAAATTTCCAAGCGTTTCAACAACGTGCATTGGGAGATCTCCAACCATTTCAATTTCAGTGATGGACCAGCGACTCTCAGATTCCTGATACTGCTTGACCGTGTCACCTGCAACAGTTCAAGGAAAGGGCAGTTGCCCAAGAAATGCTCAATAACGTCACCGGCGACATTAACAAACTCCAAGCGGAGGGTTACGAGGAAACGAAATCCAGCCGAGCGGACGGTCCTTTTCACATGGCCGTTCGATTGCTGTTCTTGTTCCGTGTCGGAGCCCAAGAACTTTTCCAGCCTGGGGAAATCGTAATACGAACCCGTCATGAGTGGCGAGCTCAAGTTCAATTCAAACCTCTTCACTCCCTTTTCAAATGCAAAATCCACCCAGTTGTTGATAGCGCGAGAATGAGAGCCGTCCACCCCAAAACTGATTTTGATTTCCTCTACAGATTCGCCCCGGTGTGACTCCAAGACTTTGCTCACGAGACTTACGTACTTATCACGGTCGAGTCTAGCATGATATAATTCGGTTTCCCTAGCCAGAGCAGGAAATTGCTTTCTTCTTGTGATCGCCCAAGCATCAAAGTTGAGCCTAGTGACAAATGTCCACGAATATCTCTAGTTGCACGAGAGGACACTAGTTCTCTTCCTGCTTCCCTGAGTGTCAAGAGAGACAGAATGAGGACGAGGATGTCCGCCGGCAATCGACTAATCCGATCCTCTCCAAGATTTTTGATCTTTTCACCCGCGGGCTTGCTAAAAAAAGAAGAAGAAAAGAACACAAATGTGATGGAAACGTATATTATTTTGGGAATACATTACCCAATAATTAATGCATTATGGAACCCAAAAATCCACAATCCAAAATTGGACAATGAGCCCTTCACCTCTAAATTTTGTGGCACGTCCTAAATATTTAAGTTACCTTGTTTTGCCTAATTAAGCAAGAGCTGCAAGAGGCAGGACCCTTGAGTACTTTTGCCACTTGATAGGGATGATATAGTTGCCCACGCCTCGCCTTCGTGGCTTTTCCAGAAGCAGCACGACGAGAGGAAGTTCTCTGGTCCATCCCAGCACGACGAGAGGACTGCGCGCTTATATAGTGAAACAAATGAACAGAGGAATTATTAAGGTTGAGTGGAAATTGTAAGGAAACAGAATGATCAGGAAGGCGAAAGCCCGCGCGACACTAAAAGGAAGAGGAGAAAAACTACTACTACATATTTTGATGATAGAGATCCCAAAAACAAACAACGCACAATTAAGGAAATGCAGTACGAATCACATGCAGTAGGAAACAAAACGAATATATATCCAAGAGCAAAACAAAAACTAACTATCACGGCGATACTGATGGAGTTTTCGGTTGAGAAAAGCAACCGAGGTTTCGAAATCCACGCCCATAAAGATTTACCAATCAATCCTGCGCAATGGTCAATCCTGCGCAATGGTTTTTCCTTTGATTTCTACGCAATGATTTAGAGACCAATCTTAACTACCGTGGATAATGTATCATTAAACCTTTTTTTATTTGTACCGAAGATATGTTTATCCTCTGCTAGCTCCAAAAGTTTAAGCCAAAATCATCTAACTGTCACGGTAGATATTCCGTACTTAAATATCAGTAACTTTGATAAGCCAAGCAGTTCTTCTCCAGCCGTGGCCTCCGTCGCTCTCAGCAAAACCCTATTACCCTTTTTACATGCAACCAAGCAACACAAAAGGAAAAGAGGACTTCTTTCCTAAGTCCAACTCTTGGCCAATAAAATTAAAATATAATGCTATACTTCATTCCTTTGGGCCCACTATTCGCCAATAGAAATAGAAAGGAGGGTAATATTCACCCTTTTTAAGGAGGATGAGATAAACTCAACTCTAATTCTAGTCAATACCAATCACAAATTCTAAGGCCACCTACACAGCAGGGGAACATTGTTAGCCTAGGAGTGCTACATGCACTACGTAATGTTTTTTGAAAGACAAAATTTTTATTAATCTTTGAAATTGTTACAAAGATTAAAGGACAAGGACTTCACGTTACACTACATAATTACACTATATTTTATGTGCGGCCCACTTTGGATTCCACAAAAATCCAGAAAAATACCCATAAATTTTAAAATATTATTTTATGGAACCCTACAAAAAATCAGCTCCAAAAGATATCGGTAAGTATTATTTCTGGATTCGTAGGGTAGAAATTGCGCAGTTGAGTAGTTTTACCCCTATGAATTCAAAAGTACTACTTTCTGATTTCCGTTGGAGCTGATTTTTTTATAATGTCTCATAAAATAATATTTTAAAATTTATGGACATTTTTTTGAATATTTGTGGGTCCCAAAGTAGACTCCAAATAAGATATAGTGTAACTATATGTGATGTAAAAAGGTAGTGTACCTACCTATTCTGATTTGATCATGCCTCCCAATGCTAAGTAGTAACAACGCACAATAAGGAAAAGCATCACCGGTCTCTCTCCGTGGTTTGTAGCGTTGAGGTGCTTGTGAAACACCCAAAGAACAAGTCGAAACCACTCCAGAGAGAGAGAGAGAGAGAGAGAGAGAGAGACTAAAGGGAACCCTACGGAAGATAACAATCGAGTCCGAGTTGGATTAGAGGTGTGGAATGGATCATGCGGTGTCGGCCCGACCCATTTAGTTTTGTGCCGAACGTGCTTCGTGCCGTGTCTAGCCCGACCCATTTATTAGTCATGCCATTACGGCCCCCTTTTTTTTTTTTTTGATTGGCAAAATATGAATTTTATTAATCATTGAAACAAGTTATAACAATTAAACGGAGCCAAACATAGGTGGGTTCACAACGAGAAAAAACCGGGCCATTATAAATATCTTCTGGATTTTTCACAACTGTATGGAATTTCGCTCACCACTACAAACGAGTACTCCTATATTCAAGTGCATTTTTTGGCATGACAATATCCTACTAGATTTTAGCATAGCAAGTTTCTCGGGCAGTTATCTGAATTGCTAGCTTCAACATATTCAAAAATACTTTTGAAATAGGTTTAGAGTCTTTGGACACACTTGAGTCTAGAGCTCTCTAGGGTATAAAGGTCCCCAGACTATATTGGTGGGATCTACGTGTATTCGGATGGCTCTAAACACGTTTGTGTTTGAATTTGTGTTCCGGTCACTATTGTTTGGATATACTATAAGATAATGTTGGAGATGCTAACTCCCTTGGATTTGTGATGGTATTTGCGTAGGGAAAGTTTTACAAATCTACTATTCTAATACAGAAAGGAATAACTCCAATTGGCATGAAGAAAATTTTGAAAGCTGTGTCAAAAAAAGTGATTTCCAATATTACTCCAATAAAGGTCAAAGTTTCCAACTGCTCCCACTATAATAGTATGAAGTAACTGTTAGTGTAAGGTACGCAAAACTTAAGAAGTTGACTAGTGAGGTTACAAGTATGCTATGTATTCAATGAAGCTCAACCACCCAATTCTCAACTTGCACGCCTTATGTATTCACACATGCACATACGGAGTGTGTGCCCAGCCTTGAGTTAAATATAGCAAAACAGAAACTAAGGCTCCGTTTATTTGGGCGTAAAATGTTTTACCTATTTTTTGGTGTTTGGTTATGTAAAAAATGCGAAAAATATTTAACATGTAAAACATTTTTCATTAATTGGATGAAAATAATTTACCCGTCCTTTTACTTGATATATATATATCCAATGTCCAGACATTTTAGCAATGTCCATTGAACATTGTCAAATTTCTACTAATTAATCAGAGTGGAGATCTAGTTCACAAATCATAAAAAATGTCCCTGTTTAAATGTCTGTCAATTTAAAATTGGACATTACTGGATTGCTAGCCATCAACTAATCAAAGACGAATTAATCCTAACAAATCGATGATAAAAAAAAAAAAAAAACACTCCAATTGGCCGTTAACCCGCGCCATGCAATAATCCTTTATGCATATGTCAAGCATCATTCCCAGACCCCTGTATTGTCCAACAAGATCATTTTATTTATATTAAAACGAAAAGACTATAGCTACAATAATCAAAGAAAATACAACAAAACAAAATAAACAAAAGCCGTTTGAAATTAGCACTGAGGTCGGACCCATCAAACACACTCGTGAAAGAGGGTGGAGTGACCAGATCTGCACCTAACTGAAGCTCGTTTCCGCTGCAGGCTAATGGATCACCACCGGATCCCCTGTATTGTGTCCATCAATCAAAGCTGGCAGTAGTTTGAAAATAAAAACAGGGTCATTTTTGTTCCTGAATTGATATTTGTTTCCCCAGTTTTCTTTAAAGATGTAGTAGTAGTAGTAAATAAGGATGGGAAAATGACGGCCCATGACGTGTTTTGATAATTAATACCCGCCAATGACATTTTCATCATTAACAAATGTTCTCAGCATGTTCTTGGCGAATATTAATTATCAAAACACCCTCTTGGCCATCATTTTCCCAATAAGGATTGGTGCGGAAAAGAAAAGAGATTATGGGCCTATGGATTGTTAGTTGCTGATTGCCTAGAGCAAGGACATAAATAAATGTTGATTTAGCTAGTGGAATGTGACAACAATGGCTGGAATAGTTCTGTATCTAGGTATGATTTTTTTTTTCTTGAAATTATATTTCACTGAAATAAGTTCTTGGAGGACTGCAACCTAGGATTGATTATAAACTTTGAATTAGCTAGTGGAATGATAGCAATGGTAGGAATAATTTTACTAATTTGAGTATCTTGGTATATATGGTTGTGTTTTGAAATTTTCCTTTACTGGACTAAAAATATTTGATCACGACAAGAAAATCTGTACTGGACGAAGATTATTTTAAGTGCTTCAATATTCTCATACCATCGGTCATCGCATCTAATAATTTTTTACATAATCTTCGCGTTGTAGCTTCATATTTTTGCATCTTTAATCTCCTTCATTATCGCTCTCGGTCGCTTCTGTCATTGATTTCTTTATGGTGATCATCAAATTAATTAAAGTTTGTAGGTCTAGAATTACTAAACAAAATGTAATAATCTACCACAAGATTAATAGTGTACGTGAGCTCCAAACCTTTTAACTAATTATATGCTTAAAAAAATGTGGTGAGATCTAGAGTTAGATTACAAATTCGTTGGTACGGATTCCACACTGTCTGCCTCATTTAATGATGCAAATTAGATTTTGAAAAAACTAGTAGTTTATTAGTATTTTATTTTATTTTTATTATTTTGTTAAGATCTTTATAAATTTGGGATTACTAATATTATTTAATTTTCTAATTTAGGTTGAGTCAGCTTCCTATTTAATGTTTTCTTGTTCTACAAGAATTAGGTTTGCCACTATTAAAAAAAAAATTGATGTAAAAGCCATAGGGCAAGGTGGTTGTTTTTTTATTGATTAATGAAAATTGAGAGATTTCTCATAATTGCTTGTTCGTGATTGTCCTTATTCTGTGTTTCTTCTTTTTCAACACGCTTCTCTGCATCATTTAATAAGCAAAAAAGCATAATTATTCTTTTCACCCCGTTTAAGAGAAACTATCAACTCCCTCTTTCATATATTATTATAAAAATAAATAGATATATTATAATAAAGTCGATGTTCTTAGACTCGAATCTAGATCCCTCTTAAATTATTTCCATCTTGTCTCCACTCCCCAAGTGGAGATACCAATCCCACCACATAAATTATTTCCATCTTTTATCTCTTCAAATAGTATAAATGGGCCAATATCTTTCCTTTCCTTTAACATTAGAAAATGAGTGGATTGTGTTTCCCACAAATCGCATCCAACGTAAGCAATAGATCTTGATTCTTGATACTTTGTAGTACTTTGGTACTTAAATTAAACCATTTATAATGGTCTGTTTTCCTCCATTTTGAAATGTATAATCACATACATATATTATTGGCCATATATATCGAAAGATCCAAAAAGAGAGAGTTAGTGACAGACACGTCAAACGTGACAGCACATGAGGATCGGTATAAAAGATATTTGACATTATAAATTTCAAGTGCATGTGACATATTATGTGCATATGACAGGTGTTGAGATCGTAAGCAAGGAATCAAATGGAACGTAATTTATTACATATTTTTTAGGTTCTTCATAAAAAAAATAAAAAGTCGTCCGCAGCAAACACTCCTATGCGTATAAAGCAGTAGGTTTATTTTCCAAAATTTTCATTTCTCTCTTCAAAATAAATTTGAACTTTTTTTTATCAGATTGTTTTGAAAACTTTCTTTAGTATATAGCTACACCCTATACAAAAATAAAACACTCTATAAAGTTCTCAGAATTTGCGATAATTACGAACACAAATACATTAGATCGGCATTTGGGGGAAACTAAGGGTATGTTTGGTTCGATGGAATGGAATTGACAATAGAATAGAATTGAGGTTGGAATGAAATTGGAGGAAATGAGATTAGAATATCCTTTCCATTCCCAAGTTTGGTTGTGCTTAGGAATAGTCATTTTTATCCGCAATGGAATGGTGTGGCAATAGTAGTTTTTGGAGTGAAAATAGTGATTTTTGGACTGACAATAGCAATTTTGGTGTGGCAATATTGAATCTTGGAATGGTACTAATAATTTTGGTGTGACAAAGAAATGGAATGACAATTCCTTAGTTTTTTTAATTGAATGACAATTCCTTTATTAATGTGAATAGTGATTCAATTGGGAATGATCATTCCATCATTTAATGGTGAACCAAATATGGGAATAAGTATTTCATGGAATGACCATTCCATTCCAAGGTTGATTCCATCGAACCAAACATACCCATAATAATTGAAAAGCGTAAAAGTTTCAGCAAATGGTTGGCTGGCTGCCTGGCATAGTGCTTCAATACACTACAAGAGTGTATGACGTCTTAGTGTGCTCAATCGTAATTTTGTTATCGTGATATAAATGATTCAGTTTGTAGAATACACTAAGCAGATCATCCGGACAAAAATTTAAAAAAATTAATACGATATCTTTAGTCCTTTGGCCAGACAACATTAGTTAAGCAAAAATTGATAGTTAATAAAATTTTAAGTATATATTGTGAGGCAAATCTATCTCGATCACGTAGATATCAATATTCGATTAACTTGATTTTAATTATGCATCTAGTGTTTAGCAACTTCTACAAACTATACCGTTTAAATCACGATGAAAAAGTTTCGGTTGAGCGTACTAGCCCGCCCTACACCCCTACAGTGCATCGACGCCCTACACCCTGCAATTATTGCCATTTTTTTTTCATGGAATTATCACCATTTTTTTTGTTACAAATTTTCGCCATATTCAATTATGTAGATTGTTGACTAATATAATAGTAATGCGTTGTGAAAAAAATTGTTTGGTTGAACTAATCTTTCCAATGAATAGAAAATTTGGGATTGCATTAATCCGTTGTTCAAGCTTGGTTTAAAAACTTAACAAATTTTCAAAAGAAATTACTCTTTCAATGTTTAGAAAGTAAGAAATTTGAGAGACCCAATTGTTTAATTTTCAAATACTTTGTCTTTTTAAAAAAAAATTACCCCTCAGAAAATACAAAGTCTCACGAGAAATTATTTTAAACTAATTACCGAATTAAACTAGTACTAAAAAAGAGATGTTTTATCTTTCTTTACTAGTATTACTCCATATATTTGTCTCAAAGAAATTGTTGACTAGTTTGGGATCCCGAGAATTTTTATCAAAGAAATACTTCCGGCACAAATTGTTGACTAGTTTGGGGTCCAATTTAATTTCAATAACTTTTGAGAAATGATTTTCATACTCCCCATTTTACGATCCACTCTTTTTTTTCTTTATTCACATGAATTTACAATATTATATTTGGATGTGTAGAAAAGAATATTTGAAAAAAAAGGCAACATAGTAAATTCATGTGGATAAAGATAAAAAAAAAATTATGAATTGTAAAAAGGGAGCGTGAGAATCACTTCTAGACTTTTTTTACACCTTTTTATGAAGGATAGTGATTTTCACACTCCTTTTTTTTTATATCCATACCCTATTTTTTGTTTTTTAGGCCTGAAATATGTTTATGTATGCGTTTGTGGTGGTCTGAAAAAGATCCCGTTCCGCTAAGTTTTTTATTTTTTAAGTACTTATTTTTGTTTTACGAGAAATGTCATTCTCTCACAACACATCACTTTTGATTCAAAAAATAAATACGTACTTATTTTAGTTGGTAGAACACAATTTTTTGGGGGATAAATTAAAATTTTATAGAATCAAAAGATATACAATCTCAAAGGGGTATACCCCCGAAATCATCAAAGACATATCCTAACGACACAAAAATCCTACAGCTATTTGACTTTATACAGACCCATCAGCTATACATTCACATTCGAAAATTCAAGAAAAAAGAAAATGCGATTAGGCAAAGCGCCACATAGCACAAATAGCACTATTGATTGTAACATCTCTACCCTTTTGCACACCCTTTGATGATGGAAAATGAAAATTGAAGGCAATAAGGACAATAACGTGTCCAACTCAGACACGGGCTGTCCCAGTGCGGTGGTTGTTACACACGCAACGGACGCTACGCTCACGCGGGTCGCAACATCCCTCTGTGCGCGCCAAGTAATCACCCCACCCGCTCCACCTAATCGTGAAACTCTCCCCTTTCTTCTTGGAAACGGAATAACACATGTCCTCCCAAATTTATAATCACACACTCATCATATGAACATTGAACGCTGCATCAAAGGGCGGAGTCAAGAATTTTAATCTGTTCTGGGCTAACCTAAAATTTAATAAACTAATATATTTTGTAAGTATGTGTATACACACACACACACACACACACACACACCATGGATCCAGTGAGAAATTCCTTACCAGTCTACCGTGCAGACCTCTCCTTTTCCGATCGAATTGCGACGATCCGAGCCGCTCAATATGTTCAGAACGTGATTTTAAGGGTACCCGCGAGGAATCAGCAAAAAAAATGATCGGGAAGGGCTTGATCCGAGCAGTTTTTTGCTGAACTCTTCAATAAAAAACTGCTCGGATCAAGCCCTTCCCGATCATTTTTTTTGCTGATTTCTCGCGGGTACCCTTAAAATCACGTTCTGATCACTTTGAGCGGCTTGGATCGTCCCAATTCGATCGGAAAATGGGAGTTCCGCACGGTAAGCCCGTGCGGGATCCCTTAAAGGAACCGGACTATATATATATATATATATATATAGTTCCCTTCTCCTAAGGACCACCTTAACTTAATAAAATAAGGACCTTCCTTTCCCGATAGAATTTCGATGATTCAAGCCGCTCAATGTATTCAGAACGTAATTTTAAGGATACCCACAAGAAATCAGCAAAAAAAAATGACCAGAAAGGCTTCATCCGAGCAGTTTTTGTTTGTTTTTTATTAAACGGTTCAAATAAAAACTGCTCGTATGAAGCCCTTCCCGGTGATTTTTTTTGCTGATTCCTCACGAGTACTCTTAAAATCACATTCTGAACACATTGAGCGGCTCGGATCATCGAAATTCGAACTGAAAATGGGAGGAATGACTGTGTATGTATATAGACAACTATTTAGACACCTAAAAAAACATCCCAAATCTCAATCACAAAGTTTCGGATCAAATTTTTATAATCCGAACCGTTTAATGTGTGCAAAATATGATTTTAAGGGTGCCCGCGAGAAATTAGAAAAAAAAAAGACCAGAAAGTGCTTATTTTAAGCAATTTTTAATTGAACCATTCATTAAATCTAAGCTAAAAACTGCTCAGATCAAGCCTTTGTCGGTCTTTTTTTTTGCTGATTTCTTGCGAGTACCCTTAAAATCACGTTCTGATCACATTGAGCGGCTCGGATCATCAAAAATTGATCGTGAACTATGAGGTGTTTTTTTAGGTGTTTAAATAGTTGTCCATTGAATCGTCCCATATATATATATATATATATATATATATATATATATATATATATATATATATATATATGTAGACACTCCAATCTGGGCTTCCAGATTAGTTTACTTACGATTTTTGATTTCCCGATGATAAAATGGATCAAGAACACCCTGGGAATGATAGCGTGTTTGAGTTTTGAGTGTTTGCAAAACTCTTGAACCTAACCTAGCCTAAGCCACTTCAAAAAACCAAAAACTCTACTGACGTGCGCCAGGGTGCAACCATCCCGCGCCGGAGCGCACCATCACATGACAGACTGACTCCATCGCGCGACGGTCCAACCTACCACCAACCTTTCTGAAGGTGGACAGTTGGCTACCAATGCAACCTCAGCTAGGCCTCGTGGACTGGCTGAACTCCTCTATTTCCAACCAGATTCACCCCCATCTCCTCCTATAAATACCCTCCATTTGTTCTCTTTCAAAGGGTTAACAAAAATTGGCATTCAAAGATTTACACCTTAAGTGCCATAAAGAGCACAGCTTGTTCTTCTTCAACTCAAACACCTCACACAACCTCAATCTCAATTCAAAGCTCAAACATCTTTCAAAACTCAAGAACCGAAGGTATAGCTTACCTTTGTTCTGCTCTCTGTTCTGATCCCTGAGGGGGGCTGGCAGGGCCAAGACTGGTAATCAATACCAGTTCTGATCCTAAAGCTGGCAAGGTTTCAAAAACCGTCATGGTAGGAACCAGCGCGCGATGGTCCCACTCTCTCGCGCGACACTCCGGTGCTGCATGCGATGGACCGCGTGGGGATTGGTGTCCTACTGTTTTGCATTTATGTATATATAGATCATTCTGCAAGTATGATAATAATCAGTTTACCGTTTTCCTTAGTATAAACTGCTAGTCTTAGTTCAATATGAGTTTCTGCTGTTATGGAGTACCCCTGGGACCATTCTGGACCTGTTCCAGAACCCAAAAATGTGTAAACCAAGCACTGGTCTGGTTGCGCTAGGGCGCACCATCGCGCGCCAGACTGGCTCCATCGTGCGACAGAGCGCCAGGGCGCACCATCGCGACAGATTGGCTCGATCGCGCGACAGAGCGCCAGGGCGCATCGTCGCGCGCTCAAATGGATCCGTCGCGCGATAGTCTGCCTCTGACCAGTGAGTGGCCTTGCACGGGTAACTTGGATTTAGGCTGTTATTCTGTCCCCACACTGTTTATGGGGGTGCTTTATTCATTTGTAGGGCTTTTTAGCCTTTAACATTGCTTAGAACTGTATACTATGCTGCCTATAAACGGCGTGGTTTGTCCTGGACGTGCACTGGTCCTTCCAGAGCCCAGATGGTTTGAGAATAAGAGCTGTGGGTTTGAGCTCATCGGCGCGCGCGTGTCTTGGAGGTGTGTGCGCAGGAGTAAACAGCATGCAGTGACTCGTTCAGTGCATGCTGGTTTCTTCTTACGCACGTCACTCCAAAACAGGGGCCTCCCTGTTTGTTTAAACTCCCACAGCAGTCTCTTCTCATCCTATACTAACTGCTTATCCATGCTATCACTCACATCCTGCAAACATGTTACAGTTTTAATCCCCGATTAACTGTTCCCCGCCCTAATTGGCTAAAGAATTGATTAATAAAAAAGAATCGCAAACAAACAACGTTTTCGCAAATGCCTAAGTAGAGATCGATCTCCGGATTGGGCGAGAGGGGTGTCATAAAACCCTTCCCCTTTCGTAACCTGGCTCCCGAACCCAGATATGGTTATGACGGACTGGTTCCTTAACTTTTTCAAATCAAACAGCGCGACAAGTGCTTCGAAATACGGTTCCTTGGGTGTCGGACCTTCAAACCCAAGTGGCGACTCTGTATTTTGCGAGCGCTTGTCGTCCAGCATAAGCGCTCCCTCGAACCGGCATTTTTAGAAGGGGAACAGAATCCTTTTCTGAAAGGGCACGCTGCCCACAGTATATATATATATATATATATATGAAACAAAAAAGAGCTTTATAATTAATAATGTCCAGCAAATTTGTACTAAAAATATGTAAATATTTAAAAATAAACAAAAGAGAGTCAAAAAACGTTTGCGTTATTTTAGAGAGTGGAAATCATTTATCATCGAATTTGAGTCAACACATCTTCAACAAGTTCTTTTTCAATGAAGATAATCATACAAGATGAGTTGGACTACAAAAATATAATACGGTGGTCTAAAATTTTCTCTATAGTTTTTTTTTTTTTTAAACCTCACCTAGGCTATAGCCCACCTTTAAATCCATGTACTTCCTTCCTTGGCTTGGTACAAGGTCACCTGTACCCATTTATTTTATCTGTCTTTATCTTAGTACAATTTTACTCGTGGACTCGCACACAAAATTTTTACAGACCCAAGTCTTTTGTGCAATCTTACGGGTAAAATTGTAGAAGAGCAAAAGTACATGGACATTTTGTGATACATGTGGTTTGATCTTCTGGATTTTTCACAACTGTATAGAATTTCGCCCACCACTATAAATAAGTACTCCTATATTCAAGGGCATTTTTTAGCATGACAATATCCTACTAGATTTTAGCATGGCAAGTTTTTCGGGCAGTTTTCTGAATTGCTAGCTTCAACATATTCAAAAATACTTTTGAAATAGGTTTAGAGTCTTTGGACACACTTGAGTCTAGAGCTGTCCAGTGTATAAAGGTCCCCACACTATATTCGATTAACTTGATTTTAATTATGCATCTAGTGTTTAGCAACTTCTACAAACTATAAACCGTTTAAATCATGATGAAAAAATTTCGGTTGAGCGTACTAGCCCGCCCTACACCCCTGCAGTGCATCGACGTCCTACACCCCGCAATTATCGCTTTTTTTTTTCCACGGAATTATCGCCATTTTCAATTATGTAGATTGTTGACTAATATAATAATAATGTGTTGTGAAAAAAATTGTTTGGTTGAACTAATCTTTCCGATGAATAGAAAATTTGACTAGTTCACAAGTTAAATTGGGTTGTTCGTAGGGGTGACAAAAGGGTGGAGTAAACAGTTGTTCAAGTTTGGTTTGAAAATTTAACAACTTTTCAAATTAACTTTTGAGAAATGATTTTCACACTCCCCATTTTATGATCCATTTTTTTTTTCTTTATTCATATGAATTTACAATATTGCCTTTGGATGTGTAAAATATAGTATTGAAAAAAAGACAACATAGTAAATTCATGTGAATAAAAATGAAAAAAAGTTTAGGGATTTGTTTCCCACAAAAATGTGTAAAAACCGAATTAGCTTGTGTGTTGCGGGCATGCCAAGACAGGTCTGCTGTCCGAGTTGTTTTCAAGGCCTGGAGGCCTCAAAATCTGACTTCTTTCGAGTGATTGTGCTTGGCCCAAAGGGTAAGGCCTCGTGATGGGTCATTGGTTGCCTTTGCGGGCTAAGGACTTAGAATTTTCTTATCGTCGACTAGAACAATGGAAAGAAAAGGAAAGCGTAGCTAAACTTGAATTAAACGAACTCCATTAACGGTTTAATGAGGCTTGGGTACAGGGAAAGTGATGAAAACTTAGACTATTTTTAGAGTGAATACAAGTAATGCTTGGAAGGAATGAAAATGAACGTGCATAAGCTGTGAGCTTTGAGGTCGTGGACCATTGCCAAGGCCTTCAATTTTGGTATTTATAAGCAATGCTTCCAGGCCTTGAGCTGCTTTAGCTGCTTCCACAGGCCTTCATGCATGGCTGCCATGTGGCCTTCTATCAGAGGCTTAGGCTTGAGCAGCTTCGAAATGCTCTAAGGAGGGGTTGTTCTTTGACCAAAACGTGCTCTTCACTCCAAGAAAATGGCCAAAGCCTGAAAAATCCTCATTTTCTGCATAAAACTTTGTAAAAGAGCAAAAGGAATTTCAGCATCTAGGCCTTTGAGTTGCTTCAACACTCAAGCTACTGCTTGATTGGACATCCTCTGGGCCCACCACTGTTGAAAACCAATACTTCTCCAGGCCTTCCTACCATTTTATTGGTCCTCTATCTCTTGTGGGCCCTTAAATCCTCTAATCTTGATTCCTTATGAAAGAAGAATCGAGAAACAAAAGATTAACCAAATCTGAGTGAGCTGCTTGTGTGCAGCTTGCGTAGGTCTGCATGAGTCATTCACTAATAGCTCCAAGAGCTGCATGTACGCCACCTGTCCCTGGCCTTGCATCATGCTGAAGAATGGGGTCCCACCAGTTCAGACCTTGAGCTGCTTGTACGCAACTTACCTAGATCTGCCAAGCAAGAACATTCTAGGCCTTTGAGCTGCTTGTGAGCAGCTTGAGGCCTTTGAGCTGCTTGTGAGCATGGATGTTTATAAAAAAGGGATATTTGGGTCCACCAAGGCCAAAAACGCAGGCCTGGTTGAGTTGCTTGTGAGCAGCTTATGTGATGTTAGATAGAAGCCTGTGAGCTGCTTGGGATGTCTCCATGCATGGTTGCCACGTGTCCCAAGCCTTGCTTCATGCTAAAGGATAGTAAAGACTCAGACCTTCAGCTGCTTGTAAGCAGCTTACCTAGATCTGCCCAGCAAGAACATTCTAGGCCTTTGAGCTGCTTGTGAGCAGCTTGAGACCTTTTCCCTGCCAACTGAAGGCCATAGGTGACGTTTTCTTTAAGAAGTAGGCCCATCTATTACTTGGGCCTGAACTTGAGGAGCATCATATGCCTCTTCTCTTTGTAAGCCATGCGAGCTTGGAAAGAAAACTTGGGCTTTAACTGATTTAGATCCACTTAGAAGGCCTTATTATTTCTAAGAACTGGCCTAGGCCTGAATAAAACACTCAGATCTAGTGGGTCAACTCAAGTCTTCAGCCAATCTTGAGCTTGGGCTTGTGATAACGAAATCTTAGGCATAATTTGGCCTAAGCCTTTGAAAACTCAACTCGATCAGTGGCATTCAAATCTGCCCGATTTCGTGGATGACCGATCATGAGGCTTTTTAGCGCCTGAGACCTTCATTCAAGGCCTTCTTCTAACCACAAATTGATTTTTTGAATTTTGGCCAAAAATGGGTGTAAACAGGATTGTAAAAAGGGAGTGTGAAAATCACTTCTAGACTTTTTTTATACCCTTTTATGAAAGATAGTGATTTTCACATTCCCTTTTTTGATATCCACATCCTCTTTTTTTTTTTAGGCATGAAATATATTTATGTATGTGTTTGTGGTGGTCTAATAAGACCCCGTTTCACTAATTTTTTTATTTTTTAAGTATTTATTTTTGCTTTACGAGAAATCTTATTCTCTCATAATACATCACTTTTGATTCAAAAAATAAGTACGTATTTATTTTATTCACACTTTTTTGTGGGGTAAATTAAAATTTTATAAAACAAAAAGATATACCATGTCAAAGGGGCATACCTCCGAAATCAACAAAGGTACATATCTTAACGACACAAAAATCTTGCGGCTATTTGACTTTATACAGTCCCATCAGCTATACATTCACATTCGAAAATTCAAGAAAAAAGAAAAACTCAACCATCAAAAAATGCGATTAGGCAAAGCGCCACATAGCACAAATCTCTGCCCTTTTTTCACACCCTTCGATGATGGAAAATGAAAATTGAGGGACACGTGACAATAAAGATAACACATGTCCAACTCAGACATGGGCTGTCCCAGCGCGGTGGTTTACACACGCAACGGACGCTACGCTCACGCGGGTCGCAACATCCCTCTGTTGCGCGCCAATTAAATAACCCCACCCGCTCCACCTAATCGTGAAACTCCCCCTTTTCTTGAAAACGGAATAACACATATCCTCCCAAATTTATAATTACAATGAACATTGAACGCTGTACCAAAGGCTCGGAACCAAGAATTTAATCTGTTTTGGGTTAATTTAAAATTTAATAAACTAATATATTTTGTAAGTATATATATGAAACAAAAAAGAGTTTTATAAATTATATCCAATAAATTTGTATAAAAATAAATAAATGTTTAAAAATAAACAAAATAAAAATAAAAAAACGTATGCGTTTTTTTAGAGAGTAGAAATCATTTATTATCGAATCTGAGTCATAAAAGATGAGTTGGACTACAAAAATATAATATGGTGGTTTAAAATTTTATATATAGTAGTTTTTTTTTTTTAAAACCTCACCTGGGCTATAGCCCACCTTTAAATCTATGTACTTCGTTCCGTGGCTTCGTACAAGGTCACTTGTAACCATTTATTTTATCTGTCTTTATCTTAGTACAATTTTACTCGTGCACTCGCACACAAAATTTTTACGGACCTAAATCTTTTGTGCAATCTTATGGGTAAAATTGTAGGAGAGCAAAAGTACATAGACATTTTGTGATACATGCGGTTTGATCTTGTGTACTTTACTCTTGAGTACATAAACCTTAAATAAAATGTAAGTAGAAAAAGATTTAAATTTTTGACTTTTTAATATCGGAAGGCCAGGGTAGTTGGGTACTAGTTCTAATAGCTTCTTTTATATTGTAGTTCTTTTTTTTTTTTTGCCTTTTTCTCATCTCTTTGTATCAATGACTTGATGGTTGATCGATGAGAGTTACGTCTCGTGTTCTGGTGAGAGTAGTTAACTTCGTCTTTGGACGAATATTTTATCTACAGATCGGATTCTTTTAGATGATGTTTGCTTCACAATGATATCAATGTTAGTAATGCTCCAACTCTACAGGATGTCTTTATTGAGACAAATCGAGGTGGCTTGTCATATTTGTAGCTTTGGAAGATCATTGGTGAGTTCATATTTAGTTGTAGTCCATCTAATCGTTTGGGTATTTATTGTCTTTTGTCTTTGGTTAGCACTTTATCTTTTTTGAGACTGTTAATTCTAGATACGAATTTTTGACAGAATGTGCGTCAGGTGTAAGTTTGGGTTGGGGTACATAATAGACATCGATTGCCTCATGTTTTTCTCGTTTGCATTGTTTAGATGATTAGTTTGGCTTTATCCAAGATATTTTGTAATGAACTTTGTTATGTAAGTGCCACTCTCGACTTTTATTAATATAATAATTTTCACATCTCACTTTTTCAAAAAAAGAAATAGAGAAATGAGGGATGAAACATATGTAATCACTGTCTAGCTAGAACATTTACTTACTTTGACACTTTGAGAGTTCAATGCTCGTACGTCCAAAATTGTCATTAATTTTTCTTTGTTTGATCAGAATTTCTGTACATTATAAGATGACTTGAGAAACCATTATTCATGCAAAAAATTAAATTCAGCCAACATCATCATCTTAAAAGCACATCAAATCAATGTTATGCATACAGTTTAGGCAATTAATTCCACCATGTATTATTGACATCTCATCAATTGATAATTTACTAAAAGGGAAATTATAATGTCACTTCCCAAATTGATAATGACTCACTCCCAAAAGGGAGTGCCGTTATCAATTTGGGGAGTGGCATTATCAATACGTATATGGAATTGATTTTGCCATTCCCCTGTGGAGTGTCATTATAAATTTGGAGAGTGGCATTATCAATGCCCTACTAAAAAAAGCATCATGTTCTTTTTCATTTAGACTATGTAGTGTTCCAATCCGTATCACTCTAAAAATGTTAGACATGTTTCGCATGTATAACACAACCTAACCTTTAATAGTAAAACATGCCCTAAAAGAACCCTTCAAATGACAAGATTATTGTAGTCGTAACAAACATTGTCCAACCTTTCGGGATATAGCTTACTTTTTTCTTTCAGATCTAAATTAGACTATTCTTTGAACCGAAAAAGGAAAAATGCTAAAAAAGAGCCCAGTATGCTTTTGTTTTTTTTTTAAAATTTATTGAAAAATGTAAAAAGTGTATAAAAAATGCATTCAAATTTGTGTTTTTTTTGTCATATGTTCAGCTAATAGAAGCTTAGCAGAACCCTAAAACATAAAAAACAGGTGGACGTGACGACCACGCTCTGGAAAAAGAGAGTGGCCTACCCCCTCAACAAAAAAAATTTAGCCGTTGAAATTACCCTCGGGGGCCCTTGCCGACAGGCGAAGCTTTACTAGTCATGAAGTCCATAACAGTCCGATTCCGTCTGTCTCATTAATCTCTTCTTTTTCTATTTTTAATAATTTCCCAGACCATAAACGTCTTTCTCCTAACTATAATAATGCCAAAGAACAGTACGGCTTTCTTTACCACTTGAAAAGCCTTCGACTCTCTCCATCTCTCTCTCCACCCAAACAAGGGAAAGAAACGGATATATCGGATAACAATCGTCGTTTTCCCTTTCCCAGGACGAGCGCTGCTTCGCAATTTTGCCGTCCGGTGAAACGAAATAAATTGAAGAGAAAAAAACGACGACAGCAGTGTAGCGTGAGTATCAGTTTACCTGACGGAGGAGTTCGTGAATGTTCTTGCTTCTGCTGGGAGTTCTATGAAGTGATTCCGAAAGGCATTCTCAGATCTGCAACTGTCATCAGTTTTCTCGCTCTCAAGTTTGGGATTTTTTCCTTCTTGTTTTGGTGGTCTGGCATTATCGCGATTGAACAGTGAGTACGGATTTCTCCCTTAAATGTAATCCTTTGACGTTTTTTTTTTCCTACTTCCAGAGTAATCGGAAAAAGAGTACATAAACTGTATTTTGGAGTGCGTGGTTATGTGTGTGTGTGTGTGTGAGAGAGAGAGAGAGAGAGAGAGAGAGAGAGAGAGAGAGAGAGAGAGAGAGAGAGAGAGAGAGAGAGAGAGAGAGAGAGAGAGAGAGATAATTGAGTGTTGTTGTCCTTATTGGATTAAGTTGTCCTGCAATTAACTGCAGATCCGTGCGAAATTGCTGATTGTAGTAGGATTTTGTTGTGGTTCTTGAGGGGGTTGGTGGACATGGAAACTTGTTTGCTTTGTGGTATTTATTGTGTGGTTGGCAATAATATAGGAATTATGATAATATCGGACAGGAAATAACACAAAATAGGATGAATTTGTAAAATGTAGTAGAGTATTTTGTTAGATTCTGTTTTAATTTCAATTTTCAGAAATAAATTCTCTAAATTTTACGGAATCTAGTTGACCTATTCTATGTGGGGCTTTGGAACATTGATAGACGTTGGATAGCTACTAAATTACAGAATAAAAAAGGAAACATTGAAACTACTCTTAAAAAATGAAACATTGAAATTACTCTAGATATGTTTTCTGGGGCTTTGGAATCTTTTTTCATGGACTCAGATTCAGTTGAGAAGCAGGGATTTATTGAATCAAATATGATATGCCTGAGTATTGGATGTTGATACATGACCGTCGACGTGACCACTCGTAGACAGAAATTGCAAGAATAGTTTAGACGAATCTACGGGCAGGAATTCCAAGTCTGCATTGAGTAACTTCAGTGTTGTATTCCGGGGCTCACTGTTTCATCTTTGACGCGATGTATAATAAGTTTTCTACATGATACTGACTTTTGTTATTTTTGGCAGGCAGATTGGAATAATCTTTTAGAAGGGCCTGATGGCTACGCTTCAAGATATAGGGCTTGCAGCAGCAATCAATATTCTGAGCGCAATTATTTTCCTTGTGTTATTTGCCATATTACGGCTTCAACCTATGAATGATAGGGTGTACTTTCCGAAGTGGTACCTCAAGGGTTTAAGAGGCAGTCCTTCACGCTCGGGAGCATTTGTAGGACAGTTTGTCAATTTGGACTTCAGATCATATTTGAGGTTCCTGAATTGGATGCCCGAGGCACTGAAAATGCCAGAACTTGAGCTTATTGACCATGCAGGATTGGATTCTACTGTTTATTTACGGATTTACTTGCTAGGGTATGCTACTTTGATTCACAAAATCACTTTACTGGGAGTACTATTCGCAAATGCCAAGTAGCTTGTATGCTGAGTCACATGTCATGAAAATGTAGTGAATGTTTTCATTATTTTGTAGTCTCCAAGAGAATGGAGCAAAGAAGGAAACCTTTGAAATCTTTTGGAAACATGCTTATTCAAAAATGATTTTATGATCTGAAGAAACTAATTTTGTCTTCTTTGTGTACTCTGGAAACAAGTGAGAAAATAATGTGTTCAGTATATCAGAAGTAGAGAATATTTTAATCGCTGAAGAAACCATGAAAAGGAAACAAAAAGTGTAACAAATTTCTGTAAATGACTTCATAAAAGGTTTTTGGTTGTAAAGGCTAGAGACTACACCTTTTTGCTTACTCTTCAAATTTGAAACGAAAGTTGAATTTTTCAAGTGGGGGAAGGCTTTGAATTTCTTATGGCCTGAATTCAGCAGAAACGAAATTGCAATTTCTTCATGAAATTAAACTGTACAAAGGAGTGTCTGCGTGAAATGTAAAATGGAGAAAAAGTTACAATCATAGCGTTATGTTTTTCCGGTCCTTCAATTTATAGCCAAAGTTGTAAAACAAGAGAAATCTGTTCCCCCACAAATCTACATGAGTGGTTAGTGTAATCTTAGTGGTCTCATACAATAATTTATACAAAATAAGCCAAGAAGATTCTAAGATTACTATTGTTTGTCCCAGTGCAGACTTGTAATAAGGGTTAGGTCCAGTCTCACTAGTCTTTCTAGAACTTTGCTCGTTCAAGTTCATGCAACTATAGTTGGAACTCTTGCAGGAAAGTTCATCTTTAGGAAAAATTTCCGTCCAATTTAACTTCAGTTCCGGCGCATTTGCAGTAATATAATTTTGAGAACAACTTAGGCCTTGTTGCTAGATGTCCATTTTCTTCCTAGCTTTGAAGTTTTTGTGCCTTATTTAGTGAGGTTGGACAAGAAGATGGACTATGTGACATTACGAAATCATTTCAATTAAATGCTCCTCTGACATTTTTAAAGACATTGGCTTGTGCTAATTTCTGCCCACTGATTTATGCAGGCTCAAAATTTTTGTTCCTATAACATTGCTTGCATGGGTTATCCTGGTACCAGTTAACTGGACAAATAACATGTTAGACGGAGACAACGTAATTTTCAGCAGCATTGATAAGCTTTCTGTATCAAACATTCCTCTCAAATCGCACAGGTGAGAACTCTATTCCTGGCTAGTCATACTACATAGTGTTAGATTATTGTATTCAGAACTGGGTCAAAAAATGATCGAGGTACTACTTGTTCAGATAATTATTATTTTCTTTAGTAGTCATGTATAATTCGTAGCCCAATGGCAAGTCTTGCTGGTTTGTACTTTATTTTCCATTAAGGCAGTCAATTAATTCAAAAGTTTGATCTGTTAGAGATTGGCCCTGCTGAGATTAGATATATTTCTTCATGCCAAGGTTTATTTGGTATGCCATACAGTTTCCACTTTCACTCCATTATCAGGAGTGGCTGCTGCTTTCTGTCCCACCATATGCATCCTTTCGTTTTTGCATCATAACTACACCTATGAGATTTGCAAGTTCATTTTCTGTGGTATACTCCAGTGGTATCAGTTTTGCACATGAATGCTTATTATTCGGGGGTAATCATCGTACGAGTAGGAGAATAAGCTGTTTAAGATATATAGTATGCGGTAATCTCGGTGTTATATTAGGCATCGGTGTATACCTTCCTACATTTAATAGTGGAACTACTATGGTGCAATGAATGATGTTTGCCATTTTGGGATTGCAGATTTTGGGCTCATATAATAATGGCTTATATCTTCACTTTTTGGACTTGCTATGTGTTACGAAAAGAGTATGAAACAGTTGCGTCAATGAGGTTGCATTTTCTTGCCTCTGAAAGACGCCGTCCTGATCAATTCACGGTAAGATGCAGCCTGTCTCATCAGATCCGATTTAATGGATTATACTTTTTTCTTTTGTAATCCTATTCCATATTCTTCATCCTAATTCAGATTTACCTTAACCATCTGTAATGTGACGAACTTATCTAAATTTTGGTATCCGCTTGATTTGGGAATTTTAGAACAGGTGGAACTTGCATATATCTTGTGATGTTGTTGTTGACGATGGACTATAGTACAATGTTATGATAGCAACTTTTTTCTTTTTCGGTCTTTTTGTTTGCACTTTGCTTCCAGTAACCTCTAGAAGGGATTCAAGGAGTAATTCTTATGGCACATCATTTTCTTTTCAACATTTACTTTCCTTTTCCGAGAACTTTTCTCATTGGCTTATCAACCTCTTGGTTATTCTTTGGATAAAATTGTACTATATATAGTAAATTTGACGATACAAGAAATCTGGCGTTCTGGTTTTGGTGTACATGAGAGGTTACTTTAGGTAAAATTAGTGTTCTTTCAAAGCTAGCCTGTGGCAGTTGTGAAGTTTTGATCTCCTGTCACTTATTATACAACTTAATCTGGGGCCTTCACAAACAAACAATTGTTTCTGTTAAAAGTTTCTCAGTGTTAGTTTTGCACTTGGAAAATTTTGTGACTTGGAGTTTGCAGTTACAAGTGTTCCAGATGATGTTTGTTGTTGCTTACATGTCTACCAAGTCCCCACTCTTTCAGGAGAACTCCTCAATGGGCATTCTACTAACTTTGGTTGACTATATTAATTGTTTACAGGTCCTTGTTAGGAATGTACCTCCAGATCCTGATGAATCAGTTAGCGAGCTTGTGGAACACTTTTTCCTTGTCAACCATCCAGATAACTATCTTATTCATCAGGTTGACTTGTGCTGCTACTCCTTGAATACATATCCCCGTGAGCATTACATGCCTTCACATACTTACAGATCTAGTGTTTTACCAAGTGATTGAAAAGAAAATAAAGGAATAGACTATCTGATTTTCGCATGCTGTTAGCAATAAAATTGCTAGTATTTACGTAGGAAACATTAGGCTTACATGGAGTTATGATTTATACATCACCTCAAAATAAACCTTCAGGAATAGTTATTTGTTTAGTCCCTATTGGAACATTAAGTGTAGATCACGAACAAAGAAAGTAGTGCAACTAATCTGAAGAGTCAGGGTGTTGAATCGTGGTGTCGGGATACTAAAAGATATCTGTGCTACAGCCTTGAGCCTTATATAGGGCGATATCGGACAGTATCGGAAGATACGCTGGTAAATAATGGTAATGGATGTCCAAAAGCCCTTTATGTAATGGCCAATAACATAAGGTGAAGAGTAAAACTGAAGTGTATAGATAGGCGGTGTGGTGCGAGCAAAGGGTACAACGCCCCCAGGAATTTTCTTTCTTTCCTTTATCTATTTTCTTACTGGTGATTTTTTTGTTGACATACATAATCCTATTCAAGGAGTTAGCTAAGACATTGTTTTTGCTGGAAAACTTCTTGCATGAGGTTATTCTTAAAATGGTGTTTTAAGATATCAATTCAGGCATCTATGAAGGAGATTTTTTTTTGATTAGAGGAGTTAAATGTACTCATTACAGTTAGGGTCCTTTTGATTTCTAAGGCCGTTGATTGCCTGCAATATGTCAAATCAAACACCATACAGATTTGTTCTCATTTAGAATATCTTATGCAGGTCGTTTACAATGCAAACAAACTTGCGAAACTGGTGAAGGAAAAGAAGAGTAAGCAAAACTGGCTTGACTATTATGAGCTGAAATATTCTAGAAATCAATCAAAACGGCCTGTCAAGAAGGTACATCTGTGTAATGTGATGTCCCCAATAAATTCTATTTCTCGTGTATTATATTCTATGCTGCTATTTAGTTATTCTTTTGGTGCAATGCTGTTTCTCAGGAGTGCTGACGCTTTTCATTGCATATTTATTTTTTAATTGGCAGACTGGTTTCCTTGGCCTCTGTGGTGAGAAGGTGGATGCAATTGATTTTGAGACATCTGAAATCAAGAGATTGTCAAAAGAAGTAATTTCTCATTGTTGTAGTTCTCTCTCCTACCTTATAATGTTCGTTTCCTCTTTAAGAATTAGCATGCCTTGTTATTTCTATAATCTACAAGTTTCAGTACATCCTCTTTTACGTATATAATTGATCTCGGAATTGCATAAGGTGTTAATTTAGTTATATACACACACGCGCACACATACACACTTGCGTAAGCTACGTAGATTTGGTGAACCTGGCTAGCTTTGCCTTGCTAGCTTTGCTAGTTTATATATATACATATATACAGTCCGGATCTGGTCAGGAGGTCCGGATTTTGTGTTAGGTCCGACCACGATCTCAGCCGTTGGATTGTGTTTTCAATGGTCCGGATGCACGGATAGTTTGTTCACGCGAACAAACTATCCATGCATCCGGACCATTGAAAACACAATTCGATGGCTGTGGGAGAAGTCTGAACCTAAGCTCCGGTCCGGACGTCCTGACCAGATCCGGACTATATATCTATATATATATATATATATATATATATATCTATATATATATATATATATATATATATATATATATATGCGGACAGAGATAAGGAGAGAGATGAAATCAAAATCGAACATCGAACCCTAACCCTAATCAAAATCGAACCCTAACCATAGAGAGAGGGAGAGAGAACTTGGTGGTGGTCGGTTGATCTCGTTCGTTGATCTCCAGTTGTTCGAAATCGAGAGAGAGAGACCTTGATCGATGTATCTCCTTCGTCTTTCTGACTTCGGTCGTTCGATCATTCGTCTATCGCTCATCTCTCTTTGTGGAACGCGCGCTCTCTCTCTCTCTCTTTGGAACGCATAATGAAATGGGAAGGGGTATGACCCGTGTGGGGGATTTTACTTGGAACCCTGACCTGGTCCTCTTTTTACCCATTCAATACCCGCGAGATCTCCCTTCTTTTGTGAGCCGTTGGATTAGATCCAATGGCTTAGACGCGAAGTACGGATGTAAGCTTTGGTCAGGACGTCCGGATATGATCAAAACTGTGTCTATTATATATATATATATATATATATATATATATATATATATATATATATATATATATATGTGTGTGTGTGTGTGTGTGTGTGTGTGTAGAGTCCCCCCCTTCTTATAAGAACTACCTTATTTTAATAAAATGCGGACCTCCCTTTTTCGATCGAATTTCGATGATCCTAGCCGCTCAATGTGTTCAGAACGTGATTTTAAGGATACTCGCTAGGAATCAGCCAAAAAAAAAACCGGGAAGGGCTTCATCCGAGCAGTTTTTGTTTGTTTTTTATCGAATGGTTCAAATAAAAACTGCTCAAATCAAGCCCTTCACGGTCATTTTTTTTGCCGATTTCTCGTGGGTACCCTTAAAATCACGTTCTGAACACATTGAGCGGCTCGGATCATTGAAATCCGATCGGGAAAGGTGAGAAATGGGGAGGTCCGCATATAAGGTCCTCATTTTAAGATCCATATAAGGTCCTCATTTTAATATCCTTACTTGAAGATTTCTGTGTGTGTGTGTGTATATATATGTATGTGTATATATATATATGTATGTATGTATGTGTATATACACACACACACTCCGGATCAAGTCAGGACTCCCTGATATAGTCTTAGGTCCAGACTTTTGATCTCAGCCGTTGGATTGTGTTTTCAATGGTTCGGATCTGCAGAAGGTTTATGTCCGGTCATAATTAACTTTTCCCTGGAAGAGTTTCATTAAAATCTGGACCATTGAAAACACAAGATATTGGTGTAAATTATTTAGGAAACGCAAATGATTGCAACCGCAACAAAAGTGTGAGCACGAAGTCTGTTGGACTATTTAGTGATGATTGTTAACTCCCTTTCATTTTTCTAAAAAAAGGACTATACAATACACCTTTCTAGAACTATTTTGGGGTACTTATTGTTATTAGAAGAACCATGATCAACAATATTGTGTTGCCAGTCTCACTAGCTTGTTATGCTCCATCTTGATTTTCTCGTTGACCTCAGACTGGTTGTACATGAAGCATGGTCAGTAATTGCTCCTACATCTTACGAATTTTGTTGGCCACACGAATTCAGTTACATTGAGAATCTAAGACAGACATACACCCACATGTTCGACAATGATAATGTTGTGTGCTTGGTGATCTTGTTGTCATAAGAAAAATGAGATTGCGGAAATAAACTCTTGATAATTTTCTTTGTAGCCTACCTCACATTTCTTATATGCTGATGAACTTTTAACTGAAACAGTTACTTCTTATATTGTCAACTTCTAAGTTAACAGAGAATTTGTATGTATGCTTCATTGAGTAGAAGTCCCAGTTATTGCCTTTCCTTTTGCCTTTTCTTTTGCATGCTATGTGCTCTTTATTGTTATGTTGAAATTGGATCATTGCTCAAACTATCTTAATCATGTTTCTTGGATACCTCATATTCAGATAACTGAAGAGCGAGAACGGGTTATAATGGATCCGAAATCTATCATGCCAACTGCATTTGTCTCCTTCAAAAGTCGGTGGGGTGCTGCTGTTTGTGCACAAACCCAACAATCCCGAGATCCAACTGCATGGTTGACAGAGTGGGCCCCAGAGCCCCGTGATGTCTATTGGCAAAATCTGGCAATTCCTTATGTTCAACTGACAATCAAAAGGCTTATAATTGCTGTTGCCTTCTTTTTCCTCACATTCTTCTTTATGATCCCGATTGCATTTGTGCAATCCCTTGCAAACATCGAGGGTATTGAAAAAAAACTAAGCTTTCTGAAGGTCATTATTGAAGTGTGAGTTTGCTACGCTTCATATACTTAATGGTTCTATTACAGGTTATTTATTAATTGGTACTTGCGTAACTTGGATCAGACTGTTGAACAAAGGACATTGTTTAATATTGTGCATTTGACATTTTCTAAAGTACCCATGCATGAATTAATTAGGACATCTTTTCACTGACTTAGAATTTCATACATTGCTAAGTCCTCTGTTGCGTTGGCAAGTCAATTTTCCAATGACACGGTTCAAATAGTACCTTGCCTTTGGCCTGTCAAATTTAGTTGCGCGTAAGTAGTAACCATAGGTTTTATAAAATTTTTGGAAAGTGGTGCGAATTTCATTGATGAACTTGTGGTTGCTCATTACTGATTTCAACTGCTCCTTTATAGTAATACTCTGATCAACTATTGCAGACCTTTCATCAAATCACTCATCCAAGGTGTTCTGCCTGGACTTGCTTTGAAGCTTTTTCTCATGTTTCTGCCAGCGATATTGATGCTGATGTCTAAATTTGAAGGCTTTATAAGTATCTCATCTCTGGAGAGGAGGTCGGCATCTAGATTTTACATCTTCAGTTTCGTGAATGTGTTCCTTGGAAGTATAATAGCAGGAACTGCATTTGAGCAACTTAATTCATTTGCTAAGCAGTCGGCAAACCAGTAAGTTGGTCAAATTTCCTTTTACGTTTATTTACCCGAGTCTCCTTGTTCTTCCAGCAATACTTATTTATGCTTGTCTTGAAATTTCTCTTGCTTTTGATGCCCTGATATTAGAGTGGATAGTTGATATCAGTTTTTCTTCTTTATTACTGTCTGACATTATTACACAGCACTATCTTATTTTCAGAGAGCTTTATATTGGTCCGGCTGTTTGTTTTTTAGTGTTTGAGTGCACGAGTCTTTGTCTATGTTGGTGTGAATACTACTACACAAGATGCTCTGGTTGAACATTACCCTCCTTCCTATTGGTTGAAATGGTGTGGATCCCACCACAAAGTGATGTTATGCTTACCATGCAATACACTTTTTGGTAAGCATGACATCACTTTGTGGTGGGACCTACATCATTCTAACCAATAGAAAGGAGGGTAATGTTCACCCTCTTAAGTGGAGGGTTGAACAAAACTCAACTTTGGTTTGGGGCACCCTCATGCATGTCCTGTATTTCTGATAAATGGTGATTTTTGCAGAATCCCAAAAACCATTGGGGTAGCAATTCCAATGAAAGCAACTTTCTTCATAACCTATATAATGGTCGATGGATGGGCTGGTATTGCTGGGGAGATTTTAAGGTTGAAACCACTGATTTTCTATCACTTGAAGAATTTTTTCTTGGTGAAGACTGAAAAGGATAGGGAGGAAGCAATGGATCCAGGGAGTCTGGGTTTCAATACTGGCGAACCTCAAATACAACTCTATTTTCTACTGGGTCTTGTTTATGCCGTGGTGACACCGCTTCTACTTCCTTTCATATTGGTTTTCTTCGGCTTTGCGTATCTAGTATTCCGCCATCAGGTAAATTTTGTCAATCCAATTGATAGGAAAAGTGATGATAAATCGGGATGCAAAAACATCATGTGCCTATAGTTGTGTGGGAATGTGATAGAAACCCCACCAGACTAACGTAATAAGTAGAAATAAGATATCATTAGCTTTAACTGCTCAATCTTTGGGCATTTGGAAGTATTAAGAGATGTGGGAAACTCAGAATCATGCAACCGAGGGTTTGGGTCATAGTTGGTATTCAAGTGCTTGAAACTGTACATCATGATATTCATTCTGGTTGTCATGTCCTTGAAACCACTTTCCCCTTATCTATGAGAAAGTTAATTTTTAGAATTTTTCTCTAATTATGTAATCCAAGTAACTGCCATTGTCTTGCATGAATTTATGCTAGCATCAGCACAGGACATGTAGGCAGATTTTTATTTCCTTTTACAAACTGTTGAGAATGTTACTGGAAGATTTGATCTCCAGCCAGTTTATTAGGAAGCGTAGCCCTAAGGCATGAGCGGGAATGTCCCCTCGGGGCGATCTGTGTTTTCGGTTTCAGCCTACTATTCAATTCTTTGTAGCTATAAGGCTGTGTAATAACTATTAAGGGTTTCTCTATTATATAATGCAGATCATAAATGTCTACAACCAAGAGTATGAAAGTGGTGCAGCGTTTTGGCCTGATGTCCATGGACGCGTAATAACTGCATTGGTCATTTCACAAGTGCTGCTTATGGGATTGATAGGTACAAAAGAAGCTGCTCAGTCAACACCATTTCTGATTGCTCTCCCAATATTGACCATAGCGTTCCATAGGTTCTGCAAAGGCCGTTACGAGCCTGCATTTATCAGATATCCATTGCAGGTAAGGGGGAACTCACAAGTTTGCAAAACAGATGGGGTTTTACATGTTATCGTACTAATCATGAATCCCATACATTTAGATAAGCATGTAGGTAGAAGCAGAACCTTCTTGTGTCTGAATCCAATTATATTTAGTCTGTGTTTGGACCATGGAATTGGGGAGGGGAAAATGTAAAGAGGAAAAGATAAGAAGATAACCAAGTCAAGAAACTTTAATTATTTCTTAGCTTTCCGTAATCTTTTCCTTTACTTTGGTGAATCCTTCCAACAATCCATGATCTGATGCCTTAAGAGCAGAAAATATTATTTTCAATTGTATTGTTCTTAGTATTTTGGTTCATGGAGCCGCTTAATTTTTTTCTGCCACAAAATTGAATTGCCTTAAATAACAAATCAATCCCTACTAAGAGCATCCACAATGTAATAATCAAAACTAAAAGGTTGCTAAAGTTAGCAATGTTTGCTCAAAAAAGTGCTCACATTGTAATAACCAAACTTAGCAACCTCTTAGCAACTCATCAAATTTTGACCTTTGAATAACCAAACTTAACAACTTTTACTAATAACCAAAACTCAATAACCAAACCCAATAACCAAATTCAAAACTAAAAAATTAAAAAACATCTCACATTAGAATCGTCTCATCGAGACGAATAATTTGGTGTGGTCGGGTGCGCGATTGGAACTCGTTTGGAATTGGACATAGATGCATTGCGTATTGTGGGGATTTTTTTTATAGGGATACAAAAATAACCAATGTGGAGATCAAGTTTGTTAGGTTTGATTATGAACTAAATGGATAATCAAATGCTGACGTGGCACATTTTGGTTATCGATTTTGATTATTCCCATTGCGGATGCTCTAAATCCTATTTTATATATGGAACTAACTATAATTCTTCAGTTTCAACTGATTTAAGTTCTCCCAACTTTTGTTTAGTGTATTGACTCTAAGATACTGAACAAAAAGATCAGATTGACCTCAATTGTTATAAAATAAATAAAAAACACTGTAGAACATCAAATACTATGATCCGGAAAAGAAAAAAAAAACTGAAAAGAAAGAGAACAAGAGATCCTATTTCTTTAATGACTTAAAACTGATCTCATATTATTCTCACACAACTAAATAGCTATTGCTACTAACCTTCTTGATGGTTTTAGTCTAAAAAAAGTTTCTGTTATCGTTTCCTCATTCGTGGCGGTGAATTTCAGGAAGCGATGATGAAAGACACTTTAGAACATGCTAGGGAACCGAATCTCAATCTCAAAGGCTACCTCCAAAATGCTTACATCCATCCTGTTTTCAAAGCTTGCAATGAGGATGAAGATGAAGATGGAGATGGAGAATTCAACAAAAACTGGGGGGAGGAGAGCGTACTGGTCCCCACAAAGCGACAGTCGCGCAGAAACACTCCTGTGCCCAGCAAAGTTAGCGCTAACTCCTCACCACCGTATTCTCTACCTGACGTTGTTGAGGAACATATGCAGCCTTAAATCTTGGTCCACGAGAGTCAACGTGTCTGTACATTTCGTAGTTTGCATTGTTGAAAGCAGTGGAGAAGGGTCGCATTGTAACGTTAGCAGAAATAACTTGGTTTGGTGTGCGCGTGTATGTATTTACATATAAGTATAGAGATAGAGGAGAGAGAGTTGCGCAACCGCTGGTTTTGAAAGATGATTCTGGATATTTGTGGGAAAATACAGGATGAGCAGAGGCAGGCGCAGTAGGAGTGAGTGTGTGGATTTTCTTGTAAGTAATTTGTTCATTTACTAGTTTAATAAAAATATGGCCATATTTTGTTCTTGTTGAGAATGTTTGATGCTCAAGCTCCCCTTTTTGCCATAGGGTTGGCAGATTTTGGAAACAACAAAGCGTGGTATGTATATATTCGATCAAATAGTATTGCTACGTGATTAAATTTATACATTTTTTGATGTGTGATTCAAGCCATGTACCATAGTAGGAGTTACGTAATTTATTAGACCCTGTTCCATTAAGGTTCTTTCTTATTTTCTGCTTTACGACACAGATACATCATCTTTAATTCAAGAAATAAATATTTATTTGAAAAATAAGTCTTTATTTTAATTAGCGGAACACATGCTTAGTCCGGACATCTGATTGTGAAAAGAGAAAAAAAATGTAGTCGACAGGGACAGGTTAGGTTAACTACAGTAATGCTATACACACAGCATTTGTGCACAGATTTGTTGTGGGGCCCACTACGGGTCCCACAAAAAATAATCCGAGCCGTTCATTAAATGTAAAACATTTTTTCAAGGGCCTCCACAAAAAATCAGCTCAATCCGATACCTATAAGTGCTTGATTTAATCATCTAACTTTGCATTATCCTGAAATTCGAATGAAAAATTAAATGATTGAATCGAGCATTTGTAAGTATCGGATTGAGTTGATTTTTGGCGGAGGCCCTTGAAAAAATGTTTTACATTTAATGAACGGCTCGGATTATTTGTGTGGGACCCATAGTGGGCCCCACAAAAAATCTGTGCACAAAATCTGTGCACAAATGCTGTGTGTGTAGCATTACTGGGTTAACTACATCCTTTTTTGACACTCCAAAACTTGCCAACCAATCAACCTTTTTTTTGCCTTCATGTTTTCAAAAGTCAACTTGTGCTGTTTCTTGACTTGGCATCTCATTCCCTTGGAGAAAGAGTTCCTATATCTTCTGGTATCCTAATCTTTGGAATTAAATTTTTGATTGATTTACTTGGCAGACATATTACTCCTAGTTATATAATGGGCAAACTCAGTGCACGAAACTCTCGTCATTGTGGGGTTTGGGAAAGGATTGATATATGCAGCCTGACCTAATTCAATCAGTTTGGCTTCTTGTTGTCTTCTTAAAAAAACAAAAAATTTACTAGAAAGAGTAACATAGGTCAAAACAGGCCTATTCATCGATATATTTTATTTTCTGAAACGTTTTTTCAGGTTCTAACCACAATTTAATAGTTTTTTGATTTCTCTCGTCAAAATGTATGTAGTACTAGTAATCCCGTCACGGTCAACCTATGGACGACATCGCGAAGAGGTGAGTTGGGGCTTCCCAGGCTTCCTGGTTGGATTGGGCCAACTCATCCTTGACGCTCCACCTAACCTTGCACGACAGCTCTATCATATAGCATTCTCTTGTACCATCTAAAACTGAAGTTTGTCTCATTCCGAGGAATCGAGTTATTTTTCTTTATAATCGAAGGTTCGGATCAACCTGTGCACACCTCGACTTCCGAGGAAACGAGTTGTACTTTGAAGCTTTGATATTGATACAGTAGTGAATATAAACAAATAGAGAGTGGGGATCAATATGGTGGCTAGGGACAGTGGACAAGGGGGCCTGCTGTGCCTTCTATTCGAGCTCTAGAAAGTGATCCAAATTGTTTACTTTGTAGAGCTTGACACGTACATCAACCGCTAAAAAATCAAGTCAATCAACCCAGTAACCAAATCACATTTTTCTTCTGTAAAAAATGAAAAGCAAATAGAATTCAAAAAATACACACCAATAGCATTTGATCTAATCATTAGGCAACCAATGTTTGATACCTGTACTGATTGAATTCCCAGTTTATTGGGTAAATCATTTTTGTTATAGGGTGACACGTAATATTGCTGACTATGGGCTTACACGAGGATTGAGGGGAACCTTCTCACAGTCCCTCGTATAGTCGTTTCACACGTTTACGCGTGAAGTAAGGTGACCCCAAGAATTATTAGTAAGGAGAATCGAACCTGAGTCCTTAAAATGAACCAAACATCTAAGTCTCAGGCTAAAACTATTCAGCCAACCCCTTCGGATGTTGTTCTTTCAATCTTTTGTTAATAATTTTTTTTTATTTTTTGGCAATACAAGATCGAGCTCATGTTTTTAACCAACCAAGGATGGCCTCTGATGATTGGGAAAAAAAAAGAAAAGAAAAGGAACTCGGACGGGTCAAGGAATTAAACGTTACCAAATTAAATACTCCATTATTTTTCCACTAGTTGTCAGCACAAAATCACTATACAAAATTCTGTCCACACTACACGTGGCCATTCGGCCTTGGCTTTTCCCTCTGCCCCGCTGTCACCGGCCTTCAAAATTGCGCGTTTCAGTGACACCCGCCCTGAGGTTTTCCTAATGACAAATATGACATTCACCTTATGAGAAATGACAATAAATCCTCAAGTGACTTCAATATTTATTTTACCGACAAGTCAAACAACAGTTGTTTGACTAAATAAGTGATGGAATTAGCTAAAAGTGGCTTACGTTAACAAACTCACGCGTTTGATAAATGATAAAAAGTTCTCATTTCTCAATTTTCCAACTCAAAAGTAATAAAAAAAATTTCCTGACCAAAATGGTTCTTTTAATGAGTAATAAAAACTAAATGGCTATTAATAAAAATATCATCTATTTTGATCAAAACTATTCTTCCAATAGTAAAACAAAGTCATTTTATTCGGAATAAGTGAGAGTTAATGGTATTTTAGTACTTGCTATAATGAGAAATAATGAATTTGTCAATGTAAGCAACTTTTGGTTGGTTTCATCACGTGTATAGTCGAACTTGTGTTATTGAGGTATCAATGAAACAAAAATTGAAAGCATAGGAAATGGGTCCCGTTCCAGAACTTGATATACTCCAGTAAGTATTTATTTTTTAAGAAAGCAATTTCATGCCAAAAAATAATGGACTTATTGAAATCAAAAAATATTTAATATAGATTTTATTTGAAAGATCTTATGAGATCTTTCTGAACGATGAAAAAAAATCGAAAAAACATATTTCATTTATATTATTTTTGATTTTAAAAATACAAAAATAAATACTTTTAAGAAGGTGTTCTGGAACGGAATCTATTGCCATTTCTTATACGCGAAAGGAACATATGTCATCGTCTCATTACTTAAACAGTCATGCTACTTGCATATACACTTTTACACATATCTTGCACATACACTTTTATGGGGCCCATCTCAGGTCCCATCAATATGATCCGAACCGCTCATTATTTGTAAAATAATTTTTTAAAAGTTCATGTAAAAAATCAACTCGATAGGATATCGGTAAGGGTTTTTTCAAAAATCATAGGGTGAAACAGCCTGATTCGCACTGCGATTTCTGAAAAAGACCTTACCGATATCCTATCGAGTTGGCTTTTTACAGAAACTCTTAAAATATTTTTTTAAAAATAATAAGTGGTTCGGATCATATTGATGGGACCCGAAATGTATCCCATAAAAATATATGTGTAAGATATGTGTACAAATGTTCGTGTCCTTGGCATTTTTGTTACTCAAAACCACAGCGGTGTCATTGAAATCAGCACGACTAGGAAAATACTATACACGTTACACGTAGCCGTTCGACCATTGTCCCTCTGTCAGCTGCCTTCATAATTGCGCCTTCCACTCCCCCACACTCTCGAGTCGAGCTTTCCACACACAAAACCGAAAAACAAAACAAAAAAAGACGCGTGCGCACTATTAGTAAAAAGAACACGGGAATCCCAGCCGTCCCTCCATCCCTTTAATCAATTTCTTTTCTTCTTTCTCGAATCTCCTCCGTCCAAACGACCTGTAACTCAGAAAGCTTTCTAAAAAGGAGTTAGTATTTATTTGTAATTTTTTTTGACACATAAATTTTTGGGACCGAAGAAATCGGAAAAAATAAAAATAAATACACACTACTACTAAAAAGAAGCCAAAAAGCAAACAAAGTTTACAAAGCCGATCAAACATTTTTTTTTAAAAAAAAGTTCCGTTTTAACTTTCTTCTACTCCAAAACTCTCGCTCTTTTAATGCTCCTCCTCTCCGATCACCCGCCGCCTCCATGTAAACGCTCTCTCTCTCTCTCTCCTCCCCCCCCCCCCCCCCTCTCTCTCTCCATACATATACGTTTATACATAAACCTATATATCTCTGTGTTGTTGTATCTATTCCCCTAGTCCTGAACCGCAGGAGGCCACCACCGTCATCATGAAGAAAAAAACCTCCTCCTCGTCATCACTTCTCTCACCACTCTCCGCCCGCCACGTGTTCTGGTTCGGCTGGAAGCTCGTCATCGCCCTCTCCATCTCTCTCTGCCTCCTCGCCCTCCTCCGCCTCCAGTACTACTCCTCTCAAGAATCCGACGACGACGATCTCTCTCGCTCCTCCTCTTCTTCTTCCCGTTTTACCCCTCGCAGATCTCGGATTTACAACGTCCACTTCCAAGGCCCTCCCAAGGTCGCGTTCCTTTTCCTCGCCCGCCGCAACCTGCCCCTCGATTTCCTCTGGGGCACCTTTTTCGAGGTTTCGTCTCATCTTTTTTCTTAACAGCGAATTTTGATGCACCGAGAAACCTCTGTACCTCTAAGAGACAAAAAAAAATTCTCGCACGATCCAACGGTCCTGAGGTTTCTCGGTACAGAGAATCTCGTGTGATTTTTTATTGAGTAGGAATTTGTGTTGGAGGTTTTGGTGATGTTTTTGTTAGGGGTGTTTTTTTTTTTTTTGCAGAACGCTGACGTGGCGAATTTCTCGATACACGTGCACTCGGAGCCCGGATTTGTGTTCGATGAGTCGACGACGAGGTCTGCATTCTTCTATAATCGGCAATTAACTAATAGCATTAAGGTAATTTTTTTAAAGTTTCGATCTTGAATGTATTGTAATTGGGGAAGATTGGTTTTTTAAATAAAGAATTCGCCAATTGGGTGAGGTAGATTAGAAAATGCATATTGTTTGTATTCATTAATGCTTGTTTGCTTGCTTAGGGAATGAAAAGGAGAAGAAGGAATAGCAATTTCTCTTTTCATAATGTAGTTTTTGTTGCCATATGCATAATGAAGAGCTTTATTCAGTAAAATTAGTTGTGCTCGGTATAGCCAGCAATTAACTAATAGCATTTGGGTAATTTTTTAAAGTTTCGATCTTGAATGTATTGGAAGTGGGGAAGATTCGTTTTTGGGAAAAAAGAAGAGAAAGGATAGGGGAATGTTGATTAAAAAATGTGTGTTTTAGGTATTAAATTATGCTTGCTTAGTTGCTGAGGAAGACATATTAGAAGGAAAAGAAGGAATGGGAATTTTTTTATTTTCATAATGTAGGTTCTGTTGCATTATGTAAAATGATGAGCCTTCAGTGAATTTAAGTTCTGTTGCAGAGGACTTTCTAAAACTTTTTCTTAAAAAAAAAAAAAAAAAAAACACGTCATTTTCACATTTAAATAAAATAGATTTGCGGGTGTTCTCTAAAATAGGTTCATTTAAAAAAGAAATCCTAGAGAACGAGTTTCAAAAAATTTGTCACACACAAAAGTTTTGTGAGTTCTTAAAAATGAAGAGAGAAAACAAACGTAAAACATGCAAGGCTGCAAATCAAAGAAATACTTCATGAACTGAATTTTGATTCCCTTGTTTTGTTGACTATTTTACAGAAAATCGAGCCTTACCTGTCTGTTTTGTATGCATTTTATGTACTAAGAATTAAGCTGTTTTGCTAACAGACTTGACCTGGTTGGTTGTCTTGCAGGTGGGATGGGGAGAAGTGAGTATGATTCAAGCTGAGAGGTTATTACTAGGAGCGGCTCTTGCGGATCCAGCAAACCAGAGATTTGTTCTCTTGTCAGATAGGTTGGTATAACCATAACTTCTGGAAATTGTTAATTTGTCATAGGTATTTTGCTGTTAATACGACTTGACAGATATTTTTGCTCTTAGTGCTTTACATTGTTTAATCCAATGAATAACATTGAGAGTTGAATAACTCTGAGACTGGTGTTATTTAAACGTATAGGAGTGAATCCTTATCCTATGCTACATATGCTGTCTCATACTTATGAAGACTGAGGAAACCATAGATCAGCAGTTTTAGTTTGAGTGTACTTTTAGATGCATCATGCATGGCATTTGAACATAGTGGAGTGAATCCTATTTTACACGTGCTATCTCATTCCTATGACAACTTCGGAAACCATAGATCAGCAGTGTTAGGTGATGGTTATGATCTGAACGTTAATTTGGCAGTCCTTGGCGATGCGGAATCTCACTCCAGTAGCCAGATCAATACTTAAAGAGTAGAAGAGGTGAAAGTTAGCAACCAGTTTCAGACTAGATCACCTACCCAAAGTTAAGCGCAATAAGTGGAGTGAAGCGTGGAGCGGGATGATAAACATAACAACAATAACAGTACCCATGTACTCCCCGATCGATGGGGGCATGGGCGGGGGAAGGCTGAAGACAGACCTAACCTTTGCTAATATAGACCTAAGGGAACCTTCGGCAGAATCAAAGTGGTTGCTCTTAGGAAGTTTTACCATAGAAATTTTGGAGATGGATGATACACATATCAATACAAAATCAAAGCGAAAACTATTTCTTTTTTTTTAAATTTTATTTTATCGAATTTTGGATAATATCCCTTTAGCTTTTGTGAACTACTATGAAGGTAGGTAGCAATACTCTATTTCAATTTCAGAGTGGAACTCTAAGAAAATGGGAAGAAGTTCTCCCTCAATTCAGTTTCATGGCTTGCTCTAGGAAATCGTGTAAGCTGTGACACTGATTACACTTTGAAAACAATTCCATAATTCTGCATGTTAGGTACCAAATGCAGCGGCAAGTATGAATGTATGATGATATTGTTATGGTTTCAGCTGATATTGTTATGGTTTCAGCTGACAAAGTTGATTAGTAAACTTTTCCATATTTGATCTGTCATTAGTTTATCGGTTGTACTCCCTGGACCCTGGTCCTTTCCCTTTTGATTTCAACTTATGCCTTTGAGGTTTTCTTGTGAGTGGCTTACTTGATTGTTGCTGTCATATTGCGTAATTGTTCTCGTGGGTCTTTTTCGTTCGGTTAGCATTTCTAGCTATATTCCAATTATAAGAAGGGTAACTCACCCTTCTTTTTCCCCTTGTGTATGATTGTAGGCCATACGTTATACTTAAACAACCGTCCATCATGAGGTTTCTCACAGCTTTAATCTGAAATGTTTTATGATAGTTCCCCATTTGTATTGTGCAGCTGTGTTCCTTTGTACAACTTTAGCTACATATACAGTTATCTGATGGCTTCGCCAAGGAGTTTCGTTGACAGGTAGATAGACTACATACGATAACAATTTTGCAGTTGCTAATTTTTCTGTAGATTACACAGTAGTCTAGCAGTTTGACCTATTTATGTAGACTTTTTGTGTTTTAGCTTTCTTGATCTTGATAAAAAAGGCCGCTACACCCCTAAGATGTCAGCTGTAATACCGAAGATTAAGTGGCGAAAAGGGTCCCAGGTTATATGTCTTAGCCTTGATTTGAATTACATTTTATACCATAATAGAAATTGATTTAACATCCTAAACCTGAAGTCTATTGTGTACATTCAGTGGATTTCTTTAGTTCGCAGCCATGCGGAAGTTGTTGTAGATGATGAGGTTATCTTTCCTGTCTTCAAGAAGTTTTGCAAGGTACATGACTGGGGCATTTTGCTCCTCTCTCAACCATATTGTCATGCTCAGTCATCTAATAACCTTGTTCCTTTAATCATGATCGCTCTTATGTACTAGTTGTTAAGGGGCTATTATATACAAATGACGTACAACCCAGAAGTAGTATACAGACATTCTTCTATCAACAGAATTTACCCTGCTATTTCAAGGAGCACATTATGTGAATGTGACTCTTGCAACCTTTAAATACAAGTTTCTATTGCATTTTGAAAGTTTAACTGGAAGATGTGAATCATGTAAAAATCGACCTCCATTTGAACTCTGACCCCTTGATTGTAAAACTTACCTTTGATAACAAAAGATGAACTGCCGCCTTAACCTTACTGTGAGTCTTGATGAGTAGTTATAGTTCTGGTAATTTAGATATGTTGTACAGTAAGTTGATCAGTTATGTTTGACTTTGCAGCGACGTCCACCCGTAGATGTCAGCAAGGGAAAGCAGAATAGTGTAAGTGGTTTCTGTTTCCTGGGATCTAATTGTTAGCAGCTCTTTGGCTTAGCTATTTATTATTTTATCCTTGTTTTGAAGTTGATTCGTTCATCAATGATCAGTTAGTGATGTTATCTTTAATTAGTGTTGGGAATACATTGATTGAACTGTACAACCATTACTTGTTACTTCTAGCAATCAATTAGATATTCACGAAGAAGTAACAGGTGATGTTTTCTTCGCTTTGGAATGAGGCAATAACCAATCCAAACATCTAATTGTTATCCTGGGCAATTCCTGTCTTCTGCTTTTATTCTGAATTCTATACTTCTGATGAGTCACCCAGCATTTTTTTGTTTATATTTAGGTGCTTTGAACAGCCTTGAACACATGAACCTTCCTTTTGTCATAGCATTCTGATTACAGCTTATTTGCTAATATGCAGAAACTTCAGAAGCAGCACAACTGTATCCCAGATGAACACTATGTTCAGACCTTATTTGCAGTAAGAAATAGATTCATTTATCTGTCTTGTCTATGATTTATTGAGCTCCTTCATTGAACCGCCCCTTCCTCCTCCTTTGGAGTGTATAGAATGTATGATGATTGCTCAATTGGCCCTTAACCTAGTCGTTCGAAAAGATGATCTCATCGGACCTCACTGGGCTGGGCGAAAGGGAAAGAAGGGATGGGTGGTCCGGGAACAACAATGGGAGAGGGCTCGTAGCCCCCCCACCCCCTCTTCCCCATGCCTATTTGTTCTCCCAGCCCCGGAGAGATGCAGAGCTCGAGCAGTCACTGAACACCTTGTTCATTTGTAGCCCTGGTCTTCTTGGCAACCTTCATTAAATAACTAAAGTTTTTCTTTTCTGACTTTGATTGCTTATAGGATCAGTAGCTCCTTGGGAATCTTATTCGTGTTTTCTTCTTTTATCTTTTTCTAGATGAATGATCTTGATGGTGAACTTGAGAAAAGAATGGTGACGTACAGTTTATGGAATGAATCCGTGACGAATATGGAGAACAAAGGGTGGCACCCTATGACGTTTAACTATGCAAATGCAGGTCCTCAGCAAATCAAACGCATAAAGGTGATTGTTTCTTGCATTTCCGTTTCTTGTCAATTAAGAAATAAGAACAAGTTTAGGCGGAACTTTTTTGTTTCATGATCTAGTCCAATTTTCAAGCTATCATAATTTATTTTTGCTTCATTTTGAAATTCTCTTCTGCATATCCAGTAATTGATAAATGCTGGTCGGACCTACGTCTTTGTGAAAGGAAATGTATCAAGTGCTTTTTTTCTCATTATTGTTTTCACCTGTGCTTTCCTCTGCTTGTTGGATTAATGTAGAAGTGCATCCTGTCTGCATACTATGGGCCTATGGCTTGTGTGTTGTGTCACTTGCTAAAGTTAAAACCCATATTGCCTTTGATCATGCGCCATCCTTCTTTCTGTATTCAGAAAGCCCAAAACCTAACCATGTTTGAACCATTATAGTTCACACTTTTTCCTCCTCCAGTATTACATCACTGTCTTCTTCTTCTTCTTCTTCTTTTTATTTATTTATTACTAAAGCATCTTAACCACCACCGGAAATTTGTTTACACAATCGTCTTGTTATCTATATATTCGTTTTCTCCAAATGTAGTTTTTGTCACCATCTAGATTTTCATATTATTTGCTTGATTTAGCTATGGTGCAATTTCTATTTGAATTTTTCTTGCCTCTTGTCTTGCCCCTTATGACTACTTGTGTTTTATCTCACAGGACATCATTTCTGTATACTACGAGAATGAGCACCGCAGAGAGTGGTGCAGTAACAATTCTACCTGCGTACCCTGTTTTTTATTTGCAAGGAAGTTTTCTCGAGGCGCTGCCATGCATCTTTTGAGCGGAGGAGTTCTCGGCCCTTTCGATGCCTCTGCATTATTCGATACACAGCCGTGATTTTCCTCAATGCCTCTGACCACCTGTGTTTTTCACAGCATATCTAACCAACAACTTGTTATAGAAAGAGGAGTTCGTGAATAGGAATGCTCGGGAAAGTTTTGATACAACGCAATCCAAAAATTTGTAACTGCGGCTAATTAAAATAAGATGTAGTGGGGCAAATAGTTTTCGAGGAGGGAATGAGGGAAGTAATGGAGTATCATTTTTAGTCTGGTTACCTGATTTTTACAATAGTAGTATGTTGTTCCTATGAAGCATAGGATTTTCCTTTTTGTCTAATTGCATTTATGTACTCTTGTAGAGAAAGTATTGTCTTATCCATTCCGTGAAAGTAGTGTGTTGGTGGAAGTGTATTGTGAGAGAATGACATATGTCGTAAAGCGAAAAATAAATATTTAAAAAAGTAAGAGTCTTAGCAGAACGGGCCTAAGAGCATGAGTTGAAACTTGAAAGTGTAAGAGAACATTGTTTCATAATTTTTGGTGGAAAGATATGGTTAGAGCATGTACACGGTAGCTAAAACACCCAGTAAAAATGTGCAATTTCTATATTACCAACCCACTTTTTATTTACGCATTGCAACAATCCTCTCTATTACCCTCTCTAGTCTCTATCACTATTTAACAATTAAGTTTTTTCACATTGTATACATCAGTCTGGTGTTCGTGGGGTTTGAACTCTTGCATCCACCGAGCGAGGAGGGTGAGAATACCACTTGAGCTAGCGTGGCTTCTCACTATTTAACAATTATACAAAATACTATATATATATATATGGGGTCGGTTCTAGAGACAATACATTTGACAATACTTTTGACAATATATTTTTCGGAGCTTGTTTAAAACATGTTTAATTTGTTTAAAACATGTTTTCAAGTTTGACAAGAATCAACTAAATGAGCCGATTAAGCCCTTACTGATTTCCAAATGCGTTAATTTTTTACAGGACCCCTTAAAAACATGTTTTAAATACATTGAGCGGCTCCGATCATTTGTTTGAAGGTCCCATGCGGGGTTTCAAAAAATGTGTTGTCAAAAATGTTGTCAAAAGTATTGTCTCTAGAACTGGCCTCTATATATATACATATAGAGGAATTTTCAAGTGAGGGATCCCTTATTTTGTTAAAATGAGAGACTTTCATTTCCCGATCAAATTTTGAAAATCCGAACCGTTCAATGTGTGCAGAACGTAATTTTAAGGGTCCCCGTGAGAAATCAGCAAAAAAAATGACCGGGAAGAGCGTCATCCGAGCAGTTTTTTTTTGAACCGTTCAATGAAAACTGCTCGGATGAAGCCCTTCCCGGTCATTTTTTTTGCTGATTTCTAACGGGGACCCTTAAAATCACGTTCTGATCACTTTGAGCTGCTCGGATCATCAAAATTCAATCGGGAGGGGAGTCCCGCATTTTAATAAAATGAGGGATCCCTCACCGGAACCTAACTCTATATATATATATATATATATATATATATATAATCCGTCTCCCGTTAGGACCACCTCATTTTAATAAAATGCGAACCTCCCTTTCCCAATTAAATTTTGATGATCTGAGCCGCTCAATGTGTTCAAAACGTGATTTTAAGCGTACCCGCGAGAAATTAGAAAAAAAAAAAAGACCGGAAAGGGCTTCATCCGAACAGTTTTTGTTTGTTTTTTATTGAACGGTTCAAACAAAAACTGCTCGGATGAAGCCCTTCCCGGTCTTTTTTTTTTTTTTCTGATTTCTCACGGATACCTTTAAAATCACGTTCTAAACATATTGAGCGGCTCGGATCATCGAAATTCGATCGGAAAATGGGAGAAAATGAGGAGGTCCGCATTTTAACTATAAATAGAGGTATGAATATATACAATTTTATTTATATCATTACAGTAATTGAGGGCTTTGTTTTAAATTGGGGCTTCTGATTGGTTCCTCCTTATTTTCATTTGTAGTAATTTGAAGTGACAGAAAGACCGACTCTTTTCATTGGTTTCTCCTTATTTTCATTGGTTCATCCTTACACTAATGTCTCTTTTAACTTCCATACCAACCAGCGAGATGTGCAATTTTACCAAGAGAAAAAATTAGAAGAACACACAAAAAGCTCCGTTTGTACATATCTTGGCAGAAGCAATGTAGCACAGAGCTCATAGACATGAGATTGCCCAAATGCATCCTTTGATCTCACATATTTGCTTAGAAATTCACAAAAGTGTCAAGTTTGTTATTTAGGTAATGACTGTGAGAACTATTTTACGTGAAAGAATAGAACATCTGGCAATCTCCACAAGTCTAACTTCTAGCTGGCTTGCATATGCTCCTTGCAACTAGGGCAGTACCTGCATTGATATTTAACCCAACAAATGGCAATCCTATGATACTTGGAGTGGCCTAACAAATTATGCAGTACGAAAAGGTTCCAAGTATTCTACCATGTCATCCGATCCTAACAATTTCTTGCTGAGTGTTTTCTTTGCAAATCTTTTAAGGGAGGAGGAGGAGAGAGATAGAGAGAGATGAAATCACATCACCAAAGGCTGTAGCGATATGACAAACTGATGTATAATAGAAAAATACTTTTGACAATTGTCACATTCCCAGACGTGTGAGTCCGGCCCATTACACACACGACACAAAACATCTCTCAAGGATAACTCTCGCTCATACTTGAGACTCTTCACCCTTACCCTTAAACAAGGAGGTCCATCTCCTATTTATAGGTACTAATAGAGCATTTTAGATATTACAATGCAATTCTAGAACAAGGGTGAACCTAGAGAAGAGATAACATTCTAGGTGGAAAGATCTAAAAGTTTTCGGAGAAACCCAGAAAATTTCGCCATAGTCCATAAGGTTTCAGAAGATTCCAGAGGCATCTGGAGAGTCTATGGCGACTCTCTCAATAGGTTGGAGATCTCTTCTCTGATGTAGCACTTCAGCTAGGCCCATCATAACATTTTTGGAGGGAAAACTGATCATTGACTTGCCCCATGACTTGGACAATTTGATTGGCTAGGAATATATCTATGCGGGTTCCAAAGTCTGATTATTAGACTTACCAAAAAACTATTAGACTTACCCAAAAAAAAAAGAGCTGGTTATTAGATAAAGAGTAGTTTTCCTAATCTACTCCTGTTTACACCCAATTTTGACCATTTTTTTTTGGAAAGGGATCTATTAATGAATTAATGGTCCAAAATGTTATTTCGGGCCTTGATTTAATTTATAATGGGCCACAATTGGTCTATATTGAACTTGCAAGGGTTGAATCAATTTGGGACTTAATGGGCCGCATTAGTATTTGAAGCATGGCCTAATTAATTAAAGCCCGGACTAATTTTTCAGGCCTTGGCCCAATTAGTTAAGGTCCAAATTCATTTTTCAGGTCTAGACAAATTTTTAGATTTATTCGCTCCACAAGGAAAAATGTTAAAATAGATATAGTGGAGACTGGAGAGAGAAGTAAGAAAAAAAAATGCTTCAGGTCTGGACCCACCACCCAAGGATGAAAAGTCAACAAAGAGGGTATTCAACTAATTGCCTTTTTGAGAAGGACAAGTTGCTCAATCAGGCCTGCAGAAGCTGTCCAATTGGGCCTGCAGAAGCTACCCAATCAAGCCTGTCACCTTTTTGGTAGGCACGAGAAAAAGAAAAAAAAGGAAAAGTGATTTGTGGGCCCCACAAGTTCTTTTTTTATAAGATTTTTATATAAAATTTCTTAAAATTATCAAATGGCGCACAAAGGAAGACTCAAAGTCAACAAAAAATGACTGAAAGACCGGGTAAAAGTTTCGGCCTTTAGTTATGGTGGTCCCAAGATTTCTTTTTTTGGCAAGTTCATGTGCTACAAAAGAGGCCTTTAGGCCGGCAGTCGTTATTTTTAAACATGAAGCAAGGTCTGAGACTTATGGCATTCATGAAACTCATGCATGGAAGCAGTTCAAGGTCTGCATCTATTTTTCTTAACCATGAAGTAAGGCCTGAGACACATGGTATTCATGCAGCCCAAGTAGCTCAAGGCTGAAGTAGGATACTTGGCAACCATGTATAGAATCAACATAAGCAGTTCAAGCCTGGAACTTCTGTTTATATGTATCAGAATTGAAGGACTAGAAAAGGGTCCTGCACCAACTAAGCCCGGCGCTTAACCAGCTTAAATTATCTTTCAATTTACTTTCCAATAAAGTTTGTATCCATCTAGCCCAGTCTAAATTTGTAACGCCCCGATATTTTAAACGAATATCGGCAACATTAGTTATTATTTTTGAAAAAGATTTCTTTAGCCAACCAAATGTACACAAATGCTCCAACATAGGAATTTCTTTTTTTCAACCCAAATTGAAAATACTAAGCTTTTATTCAAAGGTAAACATTTGTCTGAAAAGCATTGAGCCGACTTCTCATGGAAGATATTGACTCGATAAAAAAAAAAAAAACTTATTTAACCTAAAAAAAAATCTGTCATTTTATTGAAATAACTTCAGAGCGACTCAAACATCAAATAAGTAAAAGTCCATCAGCAAGCCTTTAAATTACATTTTTTTTAATCTCACATTTCATAAACATTCATGTACCATAGTGTCCATCGCATTACGAACTCAGTATTTCGTTGAACATATTTTAAACACCCTGCTACCTTCAATATCAAGAGGTACTAGTAGACTATCCTCACAATTCTAGGTCCATCAGGCTACCCTCAATACCTGAGGTCCCACCAGGCTACTCCTGAGATCCTGCTTAGCCACCCTCACAATTTTAGGTCCATCAGGCTGCCCCCAAGGTCTTACTGGGCTACCCTCAATACCTGAGGTCCTGCTTGGCCACCCTCACAATTTTAGGTCCATCAGGCTGCCCTCAAGGTCTTGCTAGGCTACCCTCAATTCCTGAGGTCCGGTTAGGCTACCCCAAAGGTCTTGCTTGGTCGCCCTAGCTACATTGGGTCTTTCAAGCTGCCCCAAGGTCCTGCTAGCTAGGCTACTCTTGATTAACACAAGGTCCTGTCAGGCCACCCCTGAGGTCCTGCTAAGCCCACAATCTTTCATCTATTTTCCTTTTCCATTAACCATAACATTAACTGCATAATTTCTCTCATTGTAAACAACCCAATGCACTTAAATCCGATCGAGCACGTACAATGTTATTCATCAAGAAAAACTAACTCAGAGCATAATACATTTTTATGAGATAACAAGTAAATCAATTAATAATGTGCGAATAAATTGCATAATATTTTATGATTGGCCGATGCCTTTACGTTATTAAAATGTGTGAGTAATTATTTAAACACGTAAATTATCAATTTTGTAATCTTAGTAATATTTTTAACAACTCTAACCGTGACTTATTTTTATTGTTACACCAGCAATAATTTCACTTATGTATATATTTAGCTATATCCAATTTTACAAATGAATATGATCATAATATTTTTGTTAACCCTAATAATTAATTGAATGCCTACATTAAAATAATAATAGTAATGTACGATGATAGGCCGAAACATGAACGGTTAATAAACTAAGGACTAACTGTAATAAGTCATTAGTTCTTTTGGGTTGAAATCATATGTTAAATAACCTCAGGGGTGTAACTGTAATAAAAGTATCCTCTTTTTTTCAAAATCATAACCTTCATGTACAGTGGTTATCAGAAAAACAAGGGAGAAAGACCTCCGCAACTCCGAGATTGATTTCTTTCCCTTTGAAACGTTCGAAACCAATACGTAAATATTTATTATACTTAGGAGAGAGTAGGAGAAGCATTTTATCTACCTCGGATTCGGTTGGAAAGCGAGAAGTGGGTTCCGGACGGTTTTGGAAAAATTGGAGAAGACAACGGAGCACAGGACGCCGGGGCTGACTTCGGGTGATTGGAACTGGGCTTTGTGATGCCGAGGCACGGGTTAGGACAGGCGTAGGTCAAATTGATGTTCGGAGAATCGGAGTGCGGGACCGCAACCCACTTTGTTCTCTCTCTAGACTTTCACCATGGATGAATTTCCTTTCTCATTTCCTTATCTTCTACTGTTGGCAGTGGCGGTGTGATGAGGTGGTTTTTTTTTTGGGGGGGGGGGGAAAGGAGCAGTATATTAGATTTTTACCTCTAAGTACAGAAAAGTGACATTTAATTCCTATTAAGAAGAGATGGAATACTTAATTACCACGAGATCTACTTTTACGAAAAGACATTTACCATTAATGGAAGTGTCACCCTATGATTTTAGAGTATGTTAGGGTTTTGTGGTACCCTAGTGGATACCCTAATACCCTTGGGTACCCCAAAATCTTATGGTACGCTAGGATTTTAGGGTACCTTAAGGTTTTAGATTTTAGGATTCCTTAGGGTTTAAGGTACTCTAGAATTTAGGTTTAGACGTTTTCATAGAGCCTTAGGATTTAAGTTTAAGCACTTTCATAGGTGTTTCAGGGTGCACTTTCCTATTATAGGGTTTTAGTGATTTAGGCACTTTCATAAGGTACCCTAGGGGTTTAGGTATTTTTATATGGTACCCTAGGATTTAGACACTTTCATAGGGTGTCCTATGGGTTAGGCACTTTCAGTGTATAGGGTTTTAGTGTTTCGTTAATTAAAGGAGATCTAGTGGGAATTACTTTCTTTTTCTGGACATAGAGGTAAAATGCCCTATTTATAAGGGGAGGTGGAGAGAATAGTGGGGTGCAAGAAATGGGTTAGGAGATTGCTGCCTAAAATGGGAAAGGGGGATGGGTCAGCTTGGTGTGGGAAACAAGCAAAGAGAGAGAGACGGCAGATAGAGATGAGATATGGCTGGAAGCACATTTTGCTGGTGAGAAAATTATACAGTACATGTGGCACAAGGTATAAATACATATATACACATTTACACAATTAAAGGATTAATTTAATACAAAACAAATACTAATCACAATTACCAATAAGATACTAAAATATATTTTGAAATCACATGAATAGTTAGTAAAATATTTAGTTAATAAAATTTGGAACAATAATATATATATATATATATATATATATATATATATATATATATATATATATATATATATATCAGTCCCCTTCAGGTAAGGGCGCCCTTACCTTGTTAAGGTAAGGGCTTCCCTTTTTCTCCCTTTTCCCGATCGAAGTTCGATGATCTGAGCCGCTCAATGTGTTCAGAACGTGATTTTAAGGGTACCCACGAGAAATCAGCAAAAAAAAATATTAGGAAGGGCTTCATTCGAACAGTTTTTATTTGAACCGTTCGGTAAAAAATAAACAAAAACTGCTCGGATAAAGCCCTTCCCGGTCATTTTTTTTGCCGATTTCTTGCGAGTACCCTTAAAATCACGTTCTAAACACATTGAGCGACTCGGATCATCGAAATTCGATCGGAAAATGGAAGGTCCTTACCTTAACAAGGTAAGGGCGCCCTTACCTGATTGAATCTGTATATATATATATATATATATTTTTTTGAATTGTAATTTTTCTTTATTTGAAAAAAATAGGGCCAAAAATCTTGATCGTTACAATCTATCCCCCTTAAAACAATCATGTCTGATATCTTCCGAAGGCGCAAGGAAGCCATTGACATTCACGAGCAGTCGGGTCACTGCGGCCACATCTCTACCGTTGCTTTTCCCGATCTGGTATCGGATCGGGGTGGGTGCAGCCACCTGATAAGCACCTAAGATTGCTTGATCGTGGTGCTTAAGTCCGTTAGTTAGAAGTGTTTTTAGCTATTATTTGTCGTTTTTATTCAATATTGCTCGTAAGGTAGTTTGTTAAGTGTTTCAGGCAAAACGCCCTTAAAAGGCGTATTTTGAGTGCAAAGCCAACCCCCAAGTTAGTTCAAGAATCATCGCTCGGTGGAACTTGTGCCAAAGTGACCAAAGAACGAAGGCGAGAAGCGTCGGGCAAGCCAACGGTCGTCGGGTGTCAAGTCTGGAAGGCTGGCCTGAAGTTTTGGAGATAAGCTCTGCGTATCGATACGGATTATGGACCGTATCGATACGCGTTGGTTAAGTGGGCAGCCAGATTGTTCCGTATCGATACGGCCATAAACCGTATCGATACGGGAGCGTTACGGGAAATTGGTCTTCTCAACTTAGCGACGGGGTATCGATACTTTGGATAATCTGTATCGATACGGGGAGCTCTCGGCCAGATATTTTGTTACTTTTTGGGCTTTCCATTTATGGAATACTTGCCTTTAATAGTATGTTTTTAGATATTTGATGAGAGAGAAACCCATTGTGTATAAATAGGGGTCTCTTCTCTCTCTTTGGTAGCTAGCTCATTACACCTTTTGTTCTTAGACTCCATTAATGCTCTTGAAGCTTTTTAATAGTGTAATCTCTTAGAACTCAAGTAAGTAATTCTTGTTTGTTAATTTCTTGTTTATTAAAGTTGTTCGTACGGACTAGATCCTTTATAATATCAAGTTTATTTTCGTTTTTATCGGTTAAAAGTCATGTCTCGTTTTTACGCTTTCTTTTATGCTTTAGCTATATGTGAGTAGTCGATAGGCCAAGTCGCGGGCTACTCTTTCCCAAAGACTTAGGTTGTTATTTGGTTCTTAAACTTTCGGGCTTAAAATCATGGTTTTCGGAACTTCATTAACCTAGCCATTTTGGTCTAAGCGAGGGGTGTTAACTCCTTAGTATGTCGTTTAGTCAAGCGGTCTTGGCAAGTGGCATATTGAGGGCTCGTGGCCTCCTACGTGTTAGATACATTAGCAAAAATAGGTTGATTTAATTCCGGTTAATCACATCTTTCGATAAACATAGTCTTTTAAAGCTAAATCTTCCGGGCGTGAGCACGCGGTCGTGGCTCTTGCCTGAGTTAAATTGAGAACCGGTAACATCCTTTGTCAAGGGTTAGACGATCCCTAGACTTGCCTTCTTTAAGTTAATTAGGCGTTTTCCTAGTCTTTTGCCTTGGCAATTTTCACCGTAAAAGCAAAACCAAGTTGGCCGTCTTAAACGCCACAATCCACCATATAAAACCTACAATCCGATTAAGCTATATTCGAATTCTCTATGGGTACGATCCCGGACTTTTCGGTTATTATGCTACCGACGACCTAGCTCTACGCTTGGGGTTTTTCTCAACCTTATTTGAAGGCGAGGTTTGAAGGCTAAGCACCACCCACTCATAGGCCCTTGCTAGGGTGTGCATGTTTAAAGGACCAGTCATGACAAGGGTTTTGGTGTGGTAGGGAATTGACGAACGGTTTCCCTGATTAGCGCTAGTTCCTCTTCGTCGTTGTAGCGTAAAAAAGGGATTGTATCATCGTGGAGCTGCCTATCAATCTAGGCTTCGTGATGTCATTGTGCAATATGTTCTAGGTTGACCCCTTCCTCAATGATCGTGTTCATGTCCACCACCAGACCATCGATAATTCCATCTGAAGCCTCTCCTCTTTCCTTAGTGTTTCCCACTTTTCCGCCGGGTAGGCGTGAGCGGAAAATCCAATGGCGTGTGCGGTGTGAGCGCGGGCGTGCCAGGACTTGTCGGCGTCCAACGTACAGAAGGCGTGAGCGCCTCGATCTGACTTCGTATGTAGTGCGACTACGTGTGACCCAAAGGGTGAGGCCACAATGAGGTTCGTGGTTTGCCACAACGATAGTGAACTTAAAATTTTCCAACCGTGTGAGAAAAAGAAATAACAACGCAGAATAACTTTATTATGTCGTAATGCTTCGTTTGCTCCGATGTAATGGAATAACGCCCCAAGCGTAAAGCCTAAAACGTCTGTTGAAGCATAATAAACCGGAAATCCGGGATCGTACCCAAGGGAATAATTATATGGCTTGCTCGGATTTGTAGATAGAAGTACGGGCTTTCGGCTTTTAAACAGCCAACTTTGTTTTACTTTAACGGTGGAAATAAAAGGGCTAAATTAAAGCGAATTAACTAAGGAAAAGATAGGCTAGGTCTAGGAATTATTAACACCCAAGACCCGAGCTAAATCACACTCGTCACCCAATTACACAATTTAAGATACTCGGTTAAAGTTCTCAAATTGGAAAATAAAATGATTTGAGAACCAAGCTAGATCTAGAATTCATTTGGCAAATACCTCGTGCGAAAGAGCTCTAAGCATCATGTGTGGTGGGTAGGCGAAGCTCCCACCTACACATGATCAAAGAGGTTAACACCTCGGTGATTTGACAAATAAACCCGAACCCCACATCAATTTTCAAATCAAAGTTTAAAGCTTTATTGGGTGCAAAATGCAATTTTCGCCCGAGCCATGAGGTGCTAATCACCCCATGACCTAACCCTTAAAACTACTCACTCATATCTAGAGAGATAAAAGCAAGCAAAAAACTACTTAGCATAATTGAAAAGCAACACTAGAAGAAAATTAGAGATTAAGATAGATCGGGGGAAAATAAACAACTTTAATGAGAGCAACAATAACAAAAAGTAACAACTAAGGACAGAAAATTAAAAGATAAGTGCTGAAAAAAATGAAGAACAACAAGAACACTCAAGAACAATTTGAATCTAGATCTAGATCTAAAATTAGGTAAGCAAATCTAATTCTACACTTCTATCTACTCTTGTACAAAACAATGAAATAAGCTTTTATACTTTTAAGATCCGCGCCTGGAATATTTCCTAGATGCTCCGAAAATCCACCTCTAAGCCCCTCGGCATCGATGGCAACGGCCTTAGAGTGCTCTGCTATGGGGCTCGGCATCGATGTAAAGCATTTCCTTCCATCGATGCCGAGATGGATAAGAGACTGGACCACTAAGGGTCTCGGCATCGATGTAACAAATGGAATCCCATCGATGCCGAGCTCAATAGCTCAGAATTTTGCCTTGGCTGCCTTCCTCTTGCTCGGGCAATGACAGGTTCTGCTCGGGCAAGTTAGCTTCCACAGTATCTTATTTTCATTCTCTAAACTTAAGTAAAGATTGCATTTTAAACCTTTCTTTTACATTTTCTTTACTTTAATTTATTTAATGAAAATAAGGAAGTACCCCCCATTTGGAAACAATGGCATTACCAGAATTTTGAGATTTCAATCCAATCAAAATGTTGACCCCCAGCTTTTAGTGTAAAACAGAAAACAACACACTTTTCTATCGAATAAATGGCTCAAAACATGACCTTAATCTTTGAATAAAACCTTGCAATTTTGAAATTGCTCTTAGAAAAATTCAAGGATCAATTACCGCCATTTTTTATCTTGAAAATCGATATTTTTTCGAAAAATGATTTTTCCATACTTAGACAGATTTTCAGGGGCCGACAGGGTCTTCATTGGTTCCTCGGGTACTTGGACGCACTCGGGCCATGGATGATGTCAAAATATGCCTTATTCACATGATTTACCTGAAAGCACTAAAAACATACCTTATGAGTAAACGCAATCAAGAAGCAACTAATTAAGCGATGAAATTAACTAAAATTAGATACTAGCTGTAACAACCCGATATTTTTATTAATAATAATATCATATAATTAGTATTATGGATAATAAAGATTAATTATTCTTTAATAGGATATATTTATATCAAACATAATTATCCTATTCTAATTATCCTATCTTATTTCTTTTTATTTGCATGCATGCATATTACGAAAATTCCTTCCACCTCTCCCTCTCCTACTCAGACTCTACTCCCTCTCCCTGATCACATCTCCACTCCTTTTTCGTCCATCTCAAGCCTAGTATTAGAATCCTTTTTAAACTCAACTTTCATCAACTTTTATAAAAATTCCCTTATATATATCCTATAACCCCGACCCTAGGGCACACCACGCCATTCCCCATATTTCACCAGTCCACAGAGAGAGAGAAATTTGAGAATATCGAACTCCAATCAATGGAGTTCTAGAGAGAGAAAAAGAGAGAGAGAAAAGTGGGTTTCCTTTCCGAAGCCAATCAAAACCCTAATTGACCATTCCAATCTGTTTCTACCACTCCTAGCATCGCTAAACGTCAATCAATTCGAGCCCAAGGTCCCCCGATCGCCAAAACCGAAGTTCTCTTCTCCAAAGTTTCAAAATTCGTTTCAAAATCAATTCGGCCCGAACCAAGGTAGTATAATCCCTTCCAAACACTCCTCTAAGTATATTTATTGTTTTTATGCGTAACCCAATAGCCCAAATGGTCTCATGCATCGAAACCGTAGCACAAAAACCAAAAAAACGAATTCTGCATTGCACCTTGCGGCCGCAACCTGCGGGCCGCAAGAACCAGGCTCGAGTTTGCGGTTCGCTGCCCAGCCGCAAGGTTGACTCGGTCAAACCTTGCGGCAGTTCCTATTTCGTTTCGAATTGACTTTTCGACCCTCCGAACATCGTTTTCGACCCCCGAACTATTTTTCCTAGACTTTTCATACTTCAAAGATCATAACTTGTTAAGATCATATTTTTTTTTATTTAATTATCTATTTATTAAATTATTTATTCGTTATCTATTAAAGTTTACACACGAAAAATATTTGCGACCTTCCAAACAACGTTTTAACACCCAAACTAATTTTTCCTAGACTTCTTGCATCTCAAAGATAATATCTTGTTAAGATAATATTTTTTTTATTTAATTTACTATTTATTGTTATTTCTATAGCGTTTTCAATCAAAAATTCCTTACGGCCTTATAACCTTATTATAAATGCCCGAATAATTTTATTTAGACTCTCTATATTCTGAGGATGAAATCTTGTTAACAGTAGAATATTTTAAATTTGCAAATTATTTATTATCTATTTAATTCACTTTCGGCCACTTTATCTAAACGTCTTTATTTAAATTAATCCCGTGACCTTCCAAACCCAACTTTTAACACTCCACTGGTTGCATAGGACCTTTAGGACATTTATTAAAGTCATGATAAATATTTCAATATTTTTATCCAATTAATGTATTTAATTAGTTTTTAATTAATCTATTATCTTAGAATTAATTAATAAAAGCCTGAAAAATTTTCCTTTTAAATTCTTTTTAAAACTCTTACTTTATTGTTGACATTGTGACTATACAAGATTAAGGGCAACGGCCCGTTCATAATAAGTTGCGTGATTACGTTGTTTATTAATTGTTTTAATTATTATTGATTCGTTGTATATTGCATCGATTTGAGTGATAGATTGGACCCTAGAGACATGGGGTGGTATGCGAATAGAGTTCACATAGACGATACTAGATAATGGATGAATTGGAAAGTTTTATTTCTAAATTGCCTGCAGGCGTGATGTTGAGATTTGTGATGAGATTGAAACTGGCGGGTGTCCAATGATAAATTGATGGACTGGCGGGTGTCCAGTGATGAATTGATATACTGGCGGGTGTCCAGTGGTGATTGTGATGTGGTTTGTGAAGTGGTACATAAGATAAGCGAACCCTAGTCGTGATTCAGGCATGATAAGCTTTCCCCTTGTTGTAGTTATTGGGATGCATACTCGGTACATAACTTAGATGCATATGCGACAGCAAAGGGAAGTGATCTCATGGGACCGAGCATGGCTAGTGGTTGGGGAGGAAAGATCCCGCGGAGGAGATCTTAGATTACACGACAAGTTAATGGATAGTAATAAACTGATTATATGGAACAAACTCTGTGTTACTTTTTCGCACTATTATTATCCTGTTGCATGCTAACTGTAAAGTAAGAAGGGTAGTTGGGTTGGATTATACTTCGGGGTGAACTCGTTCACTCAGGTACGGATTGCCTGGCTTCCGTGCCAGATTTTGCAAATAATCAAGAAGAAACACCAAATCCCGAAGGTGAACAGTTTTATGCTGAAGAGAACCCAGAGGTGGGAGCTGAGCCAGAATATGCTTAGGATCCGTATCAAACTTAGAGGATGGCTCTGTGATTTTGTTTAGTTTATTACCACAAAGACTATTTTCAGTATTTCTACGATAATTTGTAATAGACGAAACTTTAGGGTGAATTATCCGGTTTGGATTTCGAATTTTAATTTAATAAATTTTTAGAAATTAATATTTAAACCTTCGATTTTATTTTCAAAAATCGGGGCGTTACACTAGCGCACCCTGCATTGCATTACCGGGTGCTTATCACGTAATAATAAAGTTGAGGATACAAGAGAGACGGAATAACTTTACTACTCCTATATCGTAATAATAAAGTTGGGGGTACAAAAGAGATAGAAAAAAGAGAGAGATGAGATAATTGCTTCGCTAGGAAGACTTTGGTTTTTTAAGCGCTGGGCTTGATTGGTGTGTGAATCCGTTTTCCTTCTTGAGTTCTTCTATTTACAGGCCACGGCTTTGCATGCAAGAGGAATTCCAGCTTCTCCTGGTGATGCCAAGTGTCCCATGTAACTTCGTCTACGCACATCATGGGCTAATGGGAGGTTATTAGAATTCCCCACATGTTTTTCCTTAATCGTGGGCAACTTAGAGGAAATAATAGAAAACAGTGGGCTTTCCCTCCACTTCCTATTTCCTGGCACTTGGTAGATCATGGGCAGTTGAGAAAACTTCCAAAGCAACATCAAGATGCCAAGCGTCCACATTATCCATTTCCTGGACGCGGGGGCTCTGCTGCCCAAGGGGCGCAGCAGCCCCTGCCCAGACCACTCAAACGTTGCCGTTTTGATTAAAAAAAAATCCAAACCATCAATTTGCAATCCTATGGAGCAGAAACGTAATTATGAGAGCCTTAGAGACAAAACTTGATTATGTCTCTTTAGAATAATATGATCAGAATAATAAAATCTTCACATCAATTCAAACGGATTAAAAATTAGAGTACTTAATTTTTTAACCATATTTTTTAATATATAAACGGTCTCAAAAAATTAAGTGCTCAAGTTTTCACTCCGTTTGAATCGGTGCAAAGATTTTGTTATTCTTATCATAGTATTCTAAAGGGTCCTAATTAATTTTTATTTATAGAACTCTCATAATCACATTTCTGCTCCATAGAGTCCTAAATAAAGAACATATACTTAATATGAGAGCCCTAGAGATAAAAATAAATTACGATCATTTAGAATAATATGATAAAAATAACAAGATCTTTGCACCGATTCAAACGGAGTGAAAACTTGAGCACTTAACTTAATTTTTTGAGACTGTTTATATATTAAAAAATATGGTTAAAAAATTAAGTACTCTAATTTTTAATCTGTTTGAATGGATGTGAAGATTTTATTATTCTGATCATATTATTCTAAAGAGACATAATCAAATTTTGTCTCTAAAGCTCTCATAATTACGTTTCTGCTCCATAAAATTGCAAGTCGATGATAAGAATTTTGTTTTTAGTCAAAACGGCAACGTTTGAGTGGTCTGGGCAGGGGCTGCTGCGCCCCTTGGGCAGCAGAGCCCCCGCGTCCCCATTTCCTATACTCAACTGCTTCCCACGAATTAATCTAGGTGTGCTCCATTTTCATAGGAATCTGACTTCCATGTGTTTTTGGCTTGATAATAATCCAAGTAGGAAAATTATTCGATGCATCTCGCTTCATTTGGACAAAAGTTAATTTGGCCTTGCTCTAAATCACAAAATTAATATGGCCCATTAATCCTTTAGCCCGAGCAACTCATAAAAAATGGCCCAATTTAATTAAGAGAAGTGCTAGCCGTACCGACCAATTTCAAACCGAAACCGTACCGACGGCCGCTCCGGGCTGTCTCCGGCCACCGGACGGCCGATCCGAGCCGTTCAAAAATTCAAAAAAAAAAAACCAAGGGGCCCCACGCGAGAATAAATGGCATCCGATGTGTGTAGGGTGGTTAGATCGAGTACCCTATTTTTCGCGTATATATATATACACGAGTATACACGAAAAATAGGGTACTCGATCTAACCATCCTACACACATCGGATGCCATTTATTCTCGAGTGGGGCCCCTCGGTTTTTTTTTTTAGAATTTTTGAACGGCTCGGATCGGCCGTCCGGTGGCCGGAGACAGCCCGGAGCGGCCATCGGTACGGTTTCGGTTTGAAATTGGTCGGTACGGCTAGGATTTCTGTTTAATTAAATGTTAATTAAATGGTCCTCCAGTACTAGTCCAAAATTTGGTGCCAAAAACGGGTGTAAACACTTAGCCTCAAGATACTTGCTCCTGATGCCATGGTACTCAGTAATGCTATGTGAAAATTCAGCATAGGAAGCCATGGATAAACCCTAAGATATGTGTGTATTCATTAACTAGAGAGAGACGCGTCTCTCTCTCAGGAAGCCATGGATAAACCCTAAGATATGTGTGTATTCATTAACCAGAGAGAGAGAGAGAGAGAGAGAGAGAGAGAGAGACGAGTGTGGATTTGTGGGAGAATTTCAGAAAGGCCAACCCTAGAAACTTTTTTGTATACCGGGTATACCAACCACTTGGTATCCCCCGTTCACAAAAAATGTGACACTTGGCAAACCATGCCAAGAAAAGAGAAAGGTTGAAATATGAGGACTTCAACTGTAATTTCTTCCTTCCCAAATGCGCTAAAACACTTCCTCCACTGTTTTTTCCCTCATAAATCCTGAAAACTTCAACAATTCCAAAAAATCTAAAATTTCCGTAATAAAATTTAACAGTAGTAAAATTTTCATTCAAAGCACAAAGATCAAACCAAAACTATAATAACCAAAGATTAAACAAAAACGACAACGCCAATATCACATCTTTTGCAAAATACCATATTCCCTCGATATCTTACTCATCTTGCTTGTTTCATTTCTGTAGTGCTACACCCATTACCACTGATTCTTCATAGTTGTGGCTAAAATAGTGGGCTCTAATAAGACAGCATGAGTTGTTTCTCAAAACATATTCAGACGTTAAGCCTTTATGTTGAGTGAATGAAGCATATTATTTAGGGAAGGACCTGAGCAGTTCTTTCGTTTGGCCGCCTCTTTAATCAGGAGTAATTGTTGAATAGACCCCAAAATTTGTAGAGAAACTTTTTGGTGTACCCGGTATACCACAAACTTGGTATCCCTCCTCACAAAAAATGTGACACTTGGCAAGCTGTAATTTACAAGGACTTCAAGTGTAATTATTCCTCTCCAATTCATATTGGGTTTTTTTCTGGCACAAGCGCCTCTTGGCACAAAAAAGCTAAACACCCCCGACCCCAAAAATTGGTTGTTTTTTTTTGTCCTTATTCAAATTTTTTTTCACATTTTTTAGTTTGTCGTTAATTTTTGAGGGATTATTGCATCGTCATGACGAGAGGAATCTTAAAAGTAAAAAATTATGATCGAAATCAAAAAAAAATTTGACGATGCAATAATCCCCCAAAAATTAACGACAAACTAACAAATGCGAAAAAAATTTGAATAAGGACAAAAAAATAAGCCACTTGGCTTATTTGTCCAAACAACGTGCTGCTGTCCCTGCTAATCTCTTTGCTATCTTCTCATCCATTTTTATATTTTTTTATATTTCCAGCTCCAAATAAAAAAAAGATCATTATTTTATGAATAAGTGACTACATGTTTCAAGGGTTTATTTTTTTAATTGTAATTTAAAGGTAAAGTATAAATTATGAGGATTTAGACCATTCCAAAAAATAAAAGGTCCGCAGTAAAATTTAACAATAGTAAAGTTTCCGTTGAAAGCACAAAGATTTAACAAAACTAGAATTGCCAAAAATTAAACAAAAACTACAATCACTATATCATTTTGTTTTGCCCTACGAATTCTAAGAAAGCCTTTACCAATATCCGTTGAAGTTGATTTTTTATAGGAACCCTCCAGAAAAATATTTTTAAAAAGATGAACGATTCAGATCATTTTGTGAAATCTCAATATAGACCCTACAAAAATATATGTGCAAAAACATATGTGCAAGTAGCACAGTTGTTTTAGCTTTTAGCATTTGTGCTGGAAAAAGAGATTGTTTTAGCGCCAATATGAATTGGAGAGGAATAATTACACTTGAAGTCCTTATAAATTACAGTTTGCCAAGTGTCACATTTTTTGTGAGGAGGGGATACCAAGTTTGTGGTATACCGGGTATACCAAAAAGTTTCTCAAATTTGTAAGGTTGGTCATAACATTATATTCTCTCTATGTACGTGCGCACGTGTGTGCTTGCTTGCTCTTTTGCTCAACCATTCTTTCTTGAGAGCATGAACATAATACTCTTGTTGGCGCAAATTGGGGAGTCCGAAGAATGCCTTCCGAGGGAAAAAGGGACATATATGCGTAGTTAAAGACCTATCCGACGATCAGGTTGAGCGAAAAATGGGCACACTTCGATATGGTGTCATCCAGACAGAGACACTCTGGAGCGTTATCGCTGACGACATAAATTAGTGATAAAAATTAGTCACAAACTATGCGGACAAACTAAGCGGTTATGGAGTATAAATTAGCGATAAAGATCCCACAGGCCCCAACTTTTTCTGTTCTTGTTGTTTATAGGCCTTATAATGCAACAACATGTTCTACTCTTTTGCTGCATAACATTGCAATCTTCACACTAGTATAATAGACAGTTTGAGCTTAATTAGGACACAGACTGGAGAGATTCGGTACATCACATTTCATACGAGAGAGAGAGAGAGAGAGAGAGAGAGAGAGAGAGAGAGAGAGGAAACAATTGTGTTCTGTCTTACACGCTATCAATCTAAAAGTAGACAAACACAAAAACAATTCTAAACGAGTTGCTGCTCACATCTCTGAGCATAAATCAACCGAGGCACAAATTCATTGCTAAAAATTCTCTCAATCGCTTAACCTTTGGTCAATGCAGTCGTCTTTGCTTTTAGATTCAAAAATATTCCCCTACAAAATTGGAGGAAGAGAACAAAAACAGCACATTCAAAACCCAATTTTCTTTAGTAAATGATGGCAATCAGACTCAATGGACGGCATATACATGAGAATATGGTACGCAGGAGCCACGGAACATATAGTAACAAAATTTGAGGTAAAAAAACGTACCAGCAACATGCTATAACGCTGTGAAAGATGACACGGAACTGCAGTGGTACATACTGGTGGTTTACCCATCCCACTACCGGCCAGAACTGAAAGTTCGTTAATCGGATATAATTCATTAATTACACAACCATCTCGTGATATCTATAACATTGGAAAGATGAAAAGAATGCAATACCGTCCACGATGCATACTGCACTGCTGGATAATCCTTTTTTATTTTAGCTTTCACATGGATCCAGGGCCTTGCTGTAGATCGAGTTATATTGCATAAGATCCTAATGCTTGAGATTTCATTTAAGTAACAAGAATTATTCATGTCTGTTATAATGCATGCAGCGTTTTACATCCATATGGAAACCAAAACAAATCCAAGGGTTGATAAAGAACTATCCAGTCATCTTGCAATCATTCAGCTGGCTTTCTGCCAAAATTGTGTGCACTAGACAACCACCAAAGTTTATCAGATCCAGGGTATTCTGGGGAAGTGATGAATTTGATCCCTCTGATATACTCATTTTGCAGATACAGCACTTAATACAAATTATTTACAAGTTTCGAATGTGAACTTACCCTCAACAACCAACCCATAGTAAACCATGAAAAGAAAGTTGTTCCAAGGAGAAGATGTCAACTGCTCCAGCGCCACCTGAAAATAATTTCACATGCATTTCAGCATCTCTCTCTCTCTCTCTCTCTCTCTCTCTCTCTCTCTCTCTCTCTCTCTCAGTGCGTGTGTCTTTGCATGCGTGCGCAACTTTTGCAAGCCTGCTATTACTGGCTGGCAATACTTTAACACCCAGTACGAAAATTAAGGCAAATTATTTGAGGTTACCATAAACTACTTTACTATTTCACATCATTATGCCACCCCGCAACAATAGCGAAAAGTGTTTATTTACATAAGAAGGAAAAGAAAAAAAAAACCTATATTGAATGGATGCCAAGAGACTAAATAAAAACTCATGATATCTTAGAGAGAGGCTAAAAGGCGATGGTTTTAAACCACACTACCACAGATTCAAAAGCCCACTCACTGTGCTGTCATAAACGAAGATCATAAGAATGCCGAGAGGTACCTTCTTAGCTACTGTTTTTGTATCCTTCTTCCCCTTGAAAAGTTTATCCAGCAATATATGAAGAAAATGTCCAAATGGTCCAAAATATGCAAATCCAAAAACCTGCAATAGCATTCATCAGTTTTAGCATGGATTGTTTGAAGAAAAACATGCATACCACTGGTTCATGTGAATCAACATATCTCAGCCACAATTACTCGAGATTACTAGATTAGCGTGATCATATTTTTAACTACATGCATAACATACAAACATTAGCGGCAACGCTGCACAAAGTAAGAATGATTTCATCGTTGTCATAGTTCTATATGTAGTCTCCTCCAATATGCTTCCACGTCACTGAGAAAGATACTTGAACCAATAGGGCGAAAAATGTTACGGGGACTCAATATCGTATTTACTGGAAAAAAGAGCAAAGTCCCAATATGCACATAGGCATATGGTACCGCTATATCCAATCAAGCAATAACCAGAGAAACCTAAATTCCACATCAAAATATCACCTTTGGTAACACGAACAAATCCATCACCATCAGGCCAAGGAGTCTCCTAAAATCTTTTGCCAAGCACACCCAATTAAACCACGTAAACTTTTAGAAAACATTTTGTAGAGATTTTAAGATAAAGTTTCACTTTTTTATCCACATGAATTTCGCATTAATGCATGTCTTTCCATACCTATTTTCGGCGAAAGAGGTTGTATTTCAACTTGTTATAATTGCATATGGTATGACTCTTGGAACTACAAGGTCTACAACACATTGTGAATTTTGATTACTTGGAAACATTTAACAACCCACAAGAATATCAACATCTACATTAAAGGTATGTACACTAGATTGGCAGTTGGCACATTAAGATAGAACTGAATTTATCAAAAAAGAAAAAAAGTTTTTCTTTCTTTTTTTACCACTTTAAGAAGAAGACGTCGCAGCTGAAGTTTCTGTATCCCGGAGAGCTTCTGAGCCACTATATCACTGATCGCTGACAACACTCCCGCCGTAATTGCCTAGCCCAAATAGGTAAAGTTCAATAAAGCAGAAGAATCAATAGTTATATTTCCGTTTGACCAAAAAAAAGAAAGAAGAATCAATAGTCATACAATATACTCCGAAAACAAAGAGAGTCAAGAGTAAACCCAATTCATCAAGCCCGTTTGTTAGCACTTATAAGCTTACGAGTTACTTATTGGCTTTAAAAAAATGACATAGTTTTGGTATCTGTTGTGAATCAATTGGCCTTTTCAGCTTATAATTTATATAACCCAAAAATGTGACTTTCTTGTACGATAGAAGTTCTAATTTTGTCTTAAGAGCATCTAAATAGTCAAATAGATACTGCGAGTATTCCTACATTCCAAATTCAGATGAAATGGACTTGAATTTAACATCTCTGTTTCAGAAGTTTTGAATTATATATGGACAAAACAACCAAATCTGTTTCGAATTAAAATACACAGAGAAAAAAGGATAATGGACACTCATCCAATTACAAACCATTTTACTGCTTATATATAAGTATATAACCAAACAAGTTGATAAAAAAATGCACTAAACAGACTCCGTTCTGCTAAGAGAAATAAGTACTTATTTTTTGAATTAAAGGTGATGATGTATGGTGAGAGAATGACTGTCTCATAAAGCGGAAAATAAGTTCTTAAAAAATAATAACCTTAGCGAAACGGAGCAACTTATTTTGAATCTTTCAAGGGTTTGGAACTTGTGGAAGAGAAGGGAAAGTAATTTAAGGAGAGTATGAGAACATATATGGAGGAAATTTTACTATGCCCAAGACTTGATTTTGCTATTTTCTCCTCACTTCCCTCCTAAAACAAACAATAGAAAGAGAATATCTTTTAAAATTTTCCCTTCTCTTCTTTTCTTGTCTACAAGTTCCACAGGATATCTCTGGATCTCCCTCAAGATTCATCTTGGACTGTGAGGAAGATCTTTGGTCTACGTAGGGATGGTCAAAGATTTATTCAGCATAGGATTGGGAATGGTGGAAACACTTTCCTATGGCTGGATAATTGAAATTCCCTTGGCCCTTTGTATCTTAAGTATGGGGTTAGGGTGGCATTCAATTTAGGGAGATTCCTAAATGCGAAAGTGAGCTCTATAGTTCATAATGGGAGATGGAGATGGCCTAGGAGCAGGAATGTTGTGGTTAAAGAAATCATGGAGAATACTGCTCCTCATCTGGTTCCTCAAGAAGATATAGAAGATTCAGTTATCTGGACTTTGTCTACTGCTGGTACCTATTCTACTAAGTCAGCTTGGGAAGCCCTACATTCCAAAGCACCTGATGTTGGTTGGTGACCCATGGTTTGGTATAAAAAACATGTCCCAAGGTGGTCCTTAATTTTATGGCTAGCTATTCTTGGGCGACTCTCTACCAAGGATAGGTTGCATAATTGGGGGATTATAAATGATAGTTACTGTGTGCTGTGCTGCGGCGGAGTGAAATCACATTCCCACTTGTTTTTCGATTGCCCTTTCTCTTCTTCTGTTTGGTTACAGGTCAGAATTTGTTGTGGCCTTCCAGCCCATGCTTGGGATCTTAATTTTGAAGTTCAGTGGAGTTCTTTATATGGCATTGATGGCAAGGGAGGTTCTATGAGGGTCACCCTGTTTAAACTATGTTTAGCAGCTTCTGTTTTGGGAGGAACGGAATGGTCGGATTTATCTTCAGGTGGGTCATGACTCTACTGGAGTTGAGAAGTTAATTCTGGATGAGGTTAAGAGTTGTGCTAGTTCCTGGATACACGAGCTCAAAACCCCTGACAATCTCAGAGTTTGCTGCGAGTGGAGAATTTCAGATTCAATTTTTTTGTAATTTTTTGTTTTCTTTGTTTTGGCTAGGCTGCTGCCTTTCTTGATGTATCCAGTTGGTTTTGGCTGTTTTCTTTCTCAAGGTTTTCCTTGAGGTTATGGGCTTGGTCCCTTTTATATTTTATAAAATTCTGCCTTTCTCCACAAAAAAAAAAAGAAGTTCCACAGGATAACATTACAATTGAGGCTAGACAGGGCCATTAAATCAAAAAAAAAACAGAGAGAGAGAGAGAGAGAGAGAGAGAGAGAGAGAGAGACCTTGGTTCTGAGGGGATGATGCTGAAGCTGAAACAAGTACTGTTGCAAACCCTTCTTTGCAATGGAACCCATCTCCCTCTCACACTGTATTTTCTTTTAGACTTCAGAGAGCTGAGAGAAGATCGTCAGATTTCTCTCTCTCTCTCTCTCCTCTCTCTCTCTCTCTGTACAAGGGTTTGGTGATAGGCGTGGGACTTCTCTGTGTGTGTTTTTGGTGGGACTTCTGCAGGACCGGACACTGCAATTAAATATCTGAAATGGAGCGATGGGTGCAATAAATACCTGAAATTGTAGAAATAGAGCGATGGGTCGGGTGTGGGTCTAATTTGGAACTTCCGTCCGCGTACAATTCACTGATGGTGTACAAATCGGCACGTGGAGTTTTTAAAAAGCCGGTAACGATGGGGGGACTCATGAAGAGGAAGGGGCTGCACCGGTCGACAACAGGATGAAAAGGGTAAGAGAATATGCGCGCTGGTGATAAGGGGTGTGTTTGATCTAAGTTTACTTTTGCAGTCAACAAGTTTGAGAAAATCTTATTTGCGGAGTAGCTGTAAATAAAATTTATGGGGCTTAATCTTGGCTGTCCAAAAGTGTTTTGGACGATCAGGATAGAAAACAATCTCTTAACGATATCTACTATCCGGATTGAAAACAATCTCTTAAAGGTATTAGCCTTTAACCTTTAAGAGATTGTTTTCAATTCGAATTATCCAAAACACTTTTGGACAGCTAAGATTATGCGGAGCCGTAAATAAGTTTTTCTCCAGCAATTTTATGCCTTTAGCCAACTTTTTTTCATTAAATTTTCTCCACCTAGTTTGGTGGAAACAACTTGTCCATATTAAACACCTTGTCTACTTTTTTTAATTTAGTGAAACCCCACCTTATTAATGAGAGATAGAGATGTGTTTATATTAATTACATCAAGAGCTGTGCTACGTGCACAGCAGCTGTGCACAGCGGCCTTTTTCTCTCGCCTCGGGTCGTACAAAGATGATCGGAGCCGCTCATTTTGTTCAAAATACGTCGTTTAAGGTCTTTGTAAAAAATGAGCTTCGTTAGAGGCGTTAACAAAACACCCAAAATCACTTCAGAATTTAGGCTAAAATTCTGAAGTGATTTTGGGTGTTTTATTAACGCCTTTAACGATATCGAACGAAGCTCATTTTTTACAGAGACCTTAAACGACGTATTTTGAACAAAATGAGCGGCTCCGATCATCTTTGTGCGACCCGAGGCAAGAGAAAAAGGTCGCTGTGCACGAATCATTTCTGTTACATCAAACCTAGATTCCATAATTTGTGGGTACAAAAACAAATGCTAGAATCATGAATAATTTTTGATCAGGTAAAACCACAAACACTTGCCACACACTGTTGCAAAAGGATTTTTTTTTTTTTTGGTCATAAACGAGAAGTGAAAGATAATGATATCTTGTCATGCACACATCGACATAAAATGGTAAAATTTTGGTCATTAAAATACTATGGCTAGTGCTAAAGGGTGTTCCTTGGGCATAGCACTACAAACTAGTGATTTTATTTATCTTTGAGATAAGAAGACCATTGTAACGACCCAACGCCAATTATCGTATATGATAGATGCTCACGAATTCTTGTATACCACTTAATTATTTTCTAACTTCCCAATGTGGGATAGTGGGTTCTCACAATCATTGGAGGCAATAGTTTGATGATCACATGAATCGGTGAAGACATTTCAGAAATTGGTGAACACTTTTGAATCGATGATCACATATTAAGTTTCACACTTTGACAGATTAAATGGGTTTAACAATTTAATTTGTTTATTTTTTTAGTTATGAAAAACACGAAAAATATTGCAAAAGCATCCCCTTTTTGATTTGCTACCATGCAGATTCATTCAAGTCAACAACTACTGATCATAGTCAAGTACTTAAAATCCAAATTAATTTTCCATCTGGTAGTTAACCTAATCTACGTGATTTTGCATGAACATAATTGATGAGAAATTAACCAAGCAAGCATGACAAAAAGATATGCACGAAAAATCCCAAAACCAGAAAAAGATCGCAGCAGGGAAGAAGGCATGAGGGATACAACGCCTCCTAGGATACAATGATGGAACAAAATACTACTACCTGTTTGTCCGGTCCACAAAACGAGAACGTAAAAATAATTCAAGTTTTGCCAAAAAAAATTAAATTTTTTTCAACATTTTACTAGATCTCGATGAGTTCTTTTAATTTATGAAAACGGATTGAATTTTTTTCTTAAAAGAAATGCATTATTTTTTAGTCATCGTTTTGCAGACCGGACAAGCATTTTGGGACAGAGGGATTATCTTTTCTTACAAAAAAAAAATCTATAGATAATCGGTTCTTGTTTTTAAGAATTCGGTTTCACACTTATTTACCATATATTATAGGACACAATGATTAGATAATGAGAGAAACTTATTTCCGGAGCAGCTGCATACAGTCTGTTTACAGAACCGTGCAATTTTAGCCGTCTGTTTCAGTAATCAAAGGTCCGGACCGTTTAAAACACTTTTGGACGATCGAAATTGAGCTCCATAAATATTTATTTTACAGCTGCTCTGTAAACAGGATTTTCTTTTAGATAAGAGAATTACATGGTATATGGAGAGCAATGTGCCAATAGCTCACGAGATAAATAAAAAATAAAAAATAGATCAGCCCTCGCTCAAAAGTCAAAAGTTTGAAATTCAAGTACGATCTAATAAAGGTTGGCGTGGCCTAATCGATCCGGTTCAATTTTCAGCACAAGTCAGCGTTTAAGATCATCGTTCCAGAAAATAAGAATAATAAGATATTGGTGGCCTTACAGTCTAGTTATTACATTTGTCTAAAGTGCTGGCACAAGCGTCTTGGTTTTAGATGACTTTTTTTTTTTATATATATTTTGTTTATTATTTGTTGTTTTTTCTATTTTCGGGTCGGTAGTGTCAACTTTTGTTGTACTGTATTTTTCTTATATATAATATATGGGATAATCTTGTTCGTAAAAAAAAAAAAAACTGCTGGCACAAATAATTTTTAAAATGCATCATGTACTCTTTCCTAAAATAAATGCGACCCAATAAGTCATCATAAATATCAGATTAAAGTAGTTTATATATGAATAGCCTCTATTGGACCCTAAAATAAAAGCATTTTGGATGATCATCTAAGGAGGACTCAAAATCTACCACGTGTACTGTATAATTCAATTAATGTAGAATAGTAGAGAAGAAAATTACAACAATATCATATTTCACTCGATCAAAGTAGCTAGATAAAGAGCCGGTCGGAATCTGAAGAAAATCCTAACCGTCCGTCTCACCAATAATGGGACCCGTGATGCTGCATGATTTGGACTCCTAATTAGCCTTGCCAATCACTATAATTAAATAGCAACCATCCATTAGGCATTCTCAAATCATTAAGCCCAATTAATACAAACCCACTTTTCCATATAATCCACTTTGTTACCAACGCCACTAAAAATGGAAGAAGAGAAGCACCACCAAGGCCTATTCCACCACCACCACCACAAGGAGGACAATAACAGCTCCCTTGATTATCTTGCGGTGGATAACAACCCCCTGATATGAGAAGGAACAGAAGGAGCACAAGCATGATGAGCACCTTGGTGAGCTTGGTGCCGCAGGAGCCGGAGCCTATGCCTTGGTAAATTAAAGTTTACATATATGTACTCAAAGTTTATATAATATCGATGTTACCAATTTATGGGGAGTACTGAGGATATGGTTGGAATTTCAAATTGTTAGGATCGAAACACACACACACGATTTACGAGTATAAAATAATAAAGAAATCGACACAACAATATACGTGATTTTCCAAAACTGGGTACGTTCACGGGAGCGAGAGAATAGTCTGTTGTTATTGATGATCACAATACATAGGGTTTTACAATAGAGAATATTTATATCTCATCTATTCTTGCCCTAATCCATATTATGGCTTGAATACAATTATAACACTGTACCATACCATACCTACACCCCCCCGCACTTCTCCCAAATTACGGAATGCCTAGGCCGAAGGCCCAGTCTACTTCGGAACTGTGATAGCCCAGTTGCATCGCTCCGTTTCGTTGCGCTTCGCTCCACTCCACTCCACTCGCAACTGGCCTTTATTGTAGAACTTCTCAGTACCTCTCATATATGAGCCACAAGTTCTAACACAATCCTAATCCCTTGATATGGTTGTATGGCGGACCCACCATAGGGCACGGGCCTTAAAAAAAATTTTTTTTTTTTTTTGCGGTTTTGTATATATGTAATTTATGTTGAATGCATATAAATAGTTACTTGCTGGTGCAGTGGTAAAGTGCTTTCTTTTTAACCAAGAGGTGTTGGATTCGAGACTTACCCCAGGTGTTGGATTCGAGACTTACCCCATGCACACCTGAAAGGTTTTTTTTGTCTTTTTCTTGCTAGTTTCCAGCTATGCAGTTTTGTGGAGAAGTGTGTGTTTTTTTTTGCCCTTTTTCCAAAAGGCAGTAGAAAATGTGTGTTTTTTTTTTCAAAAGGCAGTAGAAAATAGTAGTGCGTACCTTATTTTTTATACTATTCGTGGGTTCGAGTCTACCCCACATTGCATTTGTATACTTTTTGTTCCCAAAACTGTAATAATAGAGTTAGTAATAAAAAAAAATAGATGATGAACATGTAATAATGTTGTTTTAATGCATTTAGTCAAGGTGACCAAGTTTGCCCAAGTAGCTAATTATTAAAACACATATATACTTTAAAATTGTTAATTTATCATGAATACTAAAATTATTTTGGAGTAAATGTGATTAACTGTAACTCGTATATTACGGTTACAAAAAAAATTGGTGCCCCCGCTGTGTTAAATTTCTGGATCCGCCACTGGTCGTATGGCAGTAAATATTCCAAGACAGATATTGTATTCAAGAACATATATAGAATTTTCGTGTTATTTGGTATGTGACGTTTTAACTCTCCATCGGTCAGTAATGAGATTTTTTCGCTGAAAGAAATGGTTCTCATAAACCATATTGACCATGAAATTACACAACACCAGACCACAAGTATGGAGCTTCTTCCGAATGTCACGTCATTTTGTGTGAGATTTTCGTATAATGTCAACTCTCTTGTGGATGATATTAAATTTTCAAGAATTGTTTGGTTCTTTCACCAAACAATAGATCAAATATATTTTTTTAGTCAACAAAAAGGCATCTTCGATTGTTTCGTTTAAGAGTGAAAAGTTCGTACTGTCGTATAACACCACAATTTTATTTTGGTGTTCGTATACCATTAAGCATACATAACTATTTAGGCCCCATTTTGCTAACTAAAATAAGAGTACTTATTTTTTAATCAAAATCCTAGCCCTTTTTCTCCCTCGTTTTCAAAATCTTTGATTGTTTTTCTAGTTTAATCATAGTTTAGTTAAATCAAATCCAAACTTCTACTTTCTTTTTGAATTAAATTAGAAATCAATTGAAACTGCAGCAACTAAGCTTTTTACTCCCTACAGACGATCTCGGACTTAAATGCTAATCTACGGAAAAATTATTAATTCTTTGTTTTATAAATTAGTATATTTTTGGTTTGGAAACGACATATCAAAATCCTTTCACTATCTCTGGATCTACATATACTCCATATGTATGATGTTTTAAAACGAGACATATTCCTTAATCTCATATTTCCGTCCTTCGAATCACAAAAGTCTAAAACCTGCATGCATTTAGATGGACATAAATTAGCATTTTCAGTAATGAACAGGAAGAAAAATCACTTTGAGTGAGGGTAGTTTCATAAAATCGTCAAACCAAAGCTGAAGACGAAAGGTGGGAAGAAAGAAATGCCACTCACTCTTTATATACTGGAGGGTATAATTGGGTAAACATATATTGAGAAAATTCTTTATAGTTTTAAGGAGTCTCTATATACGACGTATCCGTTTAATTTTTCATTTAGAAGAATGCAAATGAAGCGTGGTTGAAGGGCAAGAATTGGCATTTAAAAGATTCAGATAATGTCTTTGAAGGAATAAATGCTTGGTTGGAGAGCAATTAACTCAACATTTTTAGTCAAGAGTCACTTTTTCAAATTGTCCGAAATTACCAAAAGAAAAGAACAAATAGAGGATTTGGAAAAGAAAATCAAGATATATAATCAAACAAGTATCTAGAGATTCTTCCCATCAGTTCTCAGATATTTTATTAATTCCTCTTTTAGTCTTCAAAACCATAGCAGTGTTTCTGGACTTAGGGGTTTTCTGATATCTCGTATTCAACACTTAAAATTGAAACAATTAAAGTAACAAGTGATTAAGTAAGTTTAGTGATTAAGTAGGTTTGATAACCACATTTTACATCATTTAACAGATTAAGTGCCACTTAAAATATAGTGTAAAAAGTTGATAAAAATTAAGTAGCTTTGAGTTATTTAATTCTGGCTGAATTTTTATATGCTTGCATTCAACCACCACCACCACCACCACCAATCCACCACCACTGTCGTCACTCAACCACCACTACACCACCACCACAACCGCCACCACTCCACCACCACAATTGCCATGCACCATCACTACTCCACTACCATGCTACCACCACCACAACCATCATTATTCCACTACTACGCTACCACCACCACAAACACCATTACTCCACCACCACCACTACTCCACTAGCTACCACCACGACGACGTTACCACTACCACAACCATTACCACCACCGCCGCCGCCACCATCACCACCACTACCACACCACCCCTACCACTACTACCATGCCGTCGCCGCCGTCACCACAACGCCACCATTGCACCACCATCATTCCACCGTCAATATCACACCACCATCTCTCCACTGCCACCATCCCACCACCACCCTCACCACTATCATTCCATCACCACCATCACCACAATCACCAAAATTAATAAAATTAATTCATTAGTTTTAATTTAGTACTTAGTATGTTTATCAAACAACTCTTCAGCTTAAAAAATTCAGCATTCAGCTTTCAGTACTTAACTTTTCAGCTTTCAGTTTCAGTTTTATCAAACAGTCCCAGACTTGGGGGCTGTTTGATAAAACTGAAAACTGAAAATGAAAGCTGAAAAATTAAGTACTGAAAACTGAATGCTGAAATTTTTAAGTCGAAAAGCTGTTTGATAAATATATTAAGTACTGAATTAAAAAAATGATGAATTAATTTTGTTCCAATTCTATCTTAATTTACTAACGGTCACAATATACTTTTGGTAATGGTGGTGGAGTGGTGGTGGGAGAGTGGTGGAGGTAGTAGGAGTGCTGGTAGTGGTGGTGGTGGAGTGGTGGTGGTGGTGGAGTGGCGGTAGTGGTGGTGGAGTGGCGGTGGTGGAGTGGTGGAGCTGCTGCTAGTGGTGGTGGTGGTAGTGGAGGAAGTGGTGGTGGTGGTGGTGGTGGTGGTGGTGTAGTGATGGTAGTGGTGGGGGAGTGGCGGTGGTGGTGATGGTGGTGGAGTGGTGGAGCGGTGGTGGTGGTGGTGTAGTGATGGTAGTGGTGGTGGTGGTGGTGGAGTGGTGGTGGTGGTGGAGTTGGTGGTGGTGATGTGGTGGTGGTGGTGGTAGTGGAGGGAGTGGTGGTGGTGGTGATGTGGTGGAGGAGGAGTGGTGGTAGTGGAGGTGGTGGTGGTGGTGGAGTGGTGGAGGTGGTGGTAGTGGTAGTGGTAGTGGTAGTGGTGGTGGAGTGGTGGAGGTATTGGTGGAAGTGGTTGTGGTGGTGGTATGACGGTTGAATGTAAGTACACAAAAATTCAGCCAGAATTAAGTAGCTCAAAGCTACTTAATTTTTTTCAACTTTTTAGCCTATATTTTAAGTGGTACTTAATTTGTTAAGTAATATGAAATGTGGTTATCAAACCCACCGAATCACTTATTACTTAATTTGATTCAGTATTAAGTGCTGAATTTAAGTTATCAAACAAGCCCTTACTGTTGTGACAAACAAATATCTACAGAGCGACGTCGGGCCGGGTCGGGTTCTAGTAAGTGACAGAACTCCACAAACGTTAATAACAACCAGAAATATTTTTAAAACTTCGTGGAGTAGTATTTCCATTCGACGGGAAAACTCAAAACTCAATAGCCATTCATAAAACTGGCGGCCCCGGTGAATCCCCCGCAAGATTCTTCATCTATACACATACACATATATTCCTATAATATTTATGTCTGCAGATATCCATCTCTTGTACGTAGTAGTTTGATAATTCTCTCTCTCTCTCTCTCTCTCTCTCAGTCCGAGTGTCTCAGCCGGCTCTGACCCAATTGATTTAATTACGCTCTCCAATCACTTAATTTCAGATTGATTCCTCTAGACTCCAGTGAGGTGAGTAATAATTTTTGGTTGTTTTGTACCGATTAAGATACGTATTCCTGGTGTTTGGGCTATGGTTTCTTGATCAATTGCCATGAATTACTTTTCAAATTTGTCAAATTCTGATGTATATTCCCAATTGGGTCTGGATCCTCTGGGGTAGCTGTCCCGGATAGTTTAATAATTTCTCGGAGACTCTGGTAGAGTTTTCTGTGGGACCACACCAGGGAGATAGCTCCAGCAACTATCTAGACGGGTACTGAAGAGAATCCATTTTCTTTCGAATTTGGAATTTGACCTCTCACGAAATCCAATTAAAGTAAAGTTAGTAAATACTGATTGTTGATTATTCGTACTGGTTTCGATAAGTGTTTGTGATCTCTTGCTTCTGATTTAGTGATTGCTGTGAAACACAGTTCAAATTTGCCAACTTGAACTCTCATGACAGTAATTAGTGTAGTCGTAAATCGTACTATGACTGAAAGCTTACAATTTTGTGCTTGTAATTATTGCTTTGGTTTATGGAGAAATTTCTACGCGTAAATTAGCGATGCTTTTGTGGGAAGAAAATTTTTAGGTCTCTGTACAGCCATTAGGTCCACCTGATCTCCGTTATGTTGTTTGTCCGAATGCATGAATTAGATTTAGAACTGCAGACCCCCGTTGGTGGATCATAATTGAAAATCTAGATGGAAAGTCTGTTTGTATAGAATCACTGTGTTGACAATATCAGCAACTTTAATTAAGAGTAAGAACAGTAAAACAATGATGTTATTCATGAATTCACCATTCTATGGCTTGGTCTGTCAACAGCACCAATTGGTAGGTCATGTTGATGTTCATGTTGGAGTTGTATTTGGAAATACTGACTGAGAAAGATGGAGGGAGAGGTCCATCAAATGAAAAAATGGTTTTGGGATTTTCCCATTGGCTTGGTCAAGGGAAGAAATTTGGCAATAGTTTGAACAGAATAACTGAGACACTGAAAGAAGAAAATTCAGAATTTAGCTTGTTAACATGGACATTTACTATAAACTAAGGTAAGAAGTAAATAAGATAATTGGGACATCATTTGCTTGAGCATCCATATCTAGAAAAGATGTCCTTAGTTACATGTTATCAACCACTCAGCACCAAAAAGATAGATTACAAATTCTGAAACTTCCTCACGTTACCTGAGTTAGAAAGATTATAACTACTAACTTGTTACTAAAAATTTCAGATACCCCACGGCTTTTGAAAGTACCATGCTTTTAGGTGGACCTCAGCATGGTAAAAAATGCAGTTTAGAAAACTTTGGTTTGGCATGAAAAATTTGTAGCGTTATTTACAGCTAGCAACGATTTGCTTGTTCCAATTTTGAAGGTAACAATATCATGGTTCAGCCATGCTGACGGCTCACACCACTGGAGCAATTAGCATTTTCCACACATATTTGGATGACAAAACACTGCTGGAGGCTAGTTCACACAAGGTTAAGTATGGCACTCCCCTGATTGGCTGCCTAATTTATCCCACACATGGAAGAGGTCCTCGTTTTACAGATTTGCAGTGTTCGGCTTTCTCTTCAAAAGGCTGTACGAGGCTTAATACCCATCACCTATTACACCAACCAGCTTCAAAGAAATGGATGGTAAGTATTGCAGACGCTTAAGTAATAATAACTGGTCTTTTTTACCAGTTTTTCCATTTCTTCAGTGTTTTGTGTAAATATTTGTAGTGTCGATTGCGTGAATCAATGTCACCAGATGACGAGTATCGCTCTTCACGCAATATAGCAATCAGCTTGTTCAGGCGATACAGGAACTTCGTGGAGCGTGGAGGAGGTGACAACTTACAAGTATACTCGGTAGCTTGTCTGATCTATTTCTGAGGCCACGTTGTTGTCTTCTTCAAGTAACATGTTTTAGTAATGAGTATTAGGAGTTCATCAATGCTGGGGTGAATGCGTATGCATTGGGGTGCACTGATGAAGGACTGAGGACAGAACTTAGAGATATGAAGGAATCGGGACTCGAAGTTGAAGCAATGCAAAGTTATGGGGGAGGCACCAGTCTGAAGTCCAAGATTTTCTCCAATGAGGTAAGTGGTTTCTATTTCGCTCAACTTGAACTCTATAAAATTGGACATGTAGCCCCATAGTTTCTGAAATCTGTAATGAGGATTGGGTTGATCAATTGGTTGAGTCTAGGGTCAAAAAATAAAATCAGTTGAGTCTGGAACCATTTTGGTGATAATCACGTTGGAGGGTTGTCTCAGGAATATGGACAATGAAGAAGGGCATGACACCAGCCCTGGTTGTAAACCAGTGTCCTTTCGGATGACTGATTCTATCACTCTTGAATCCTGATATCTAGCAAAAAACAGAAGGAAATCTAACCAAATTATTGAGCGTCTAGTGGTGTTTTTTTTTGCTGGGATGCTTTCAGACTTGGGGTTGTGAGAATCATGCCATAGATAATCTGTCTTGCATTGTTTTCCTTTCTTTTCTTCCACCAATTAAAGCAGGAGAGTTTTTTCGTTTGTTTGCCCCCAATGAGCAGAAAAGTAACCATAATTCTATTTGGTCCTTCCTACGAAGCACCGACACTCCTCCTAGAGGCTGGCGTGTCTTTGTGTCCGACACGGAGACACGCGGGGGACACAGAAAAGTATGCACGCGACATGCCACGTGGCGTGTCTAATGAATTTAATTAATTCTCTTAGGGGGACATAGTAGGGACACGGCAGGGGTTAAATATGCAAATTTTCAAATGTTTTGGGGGTAAATGTCTATTACTTCAAATATTTTGGGTTAGAAAGTATAATATGATGTATCTAGGATGCTTGTTATATACACCGAAGCTTCATGCTTATACATCTAACTATATTTCCATTGGTATTAAATAAATTTTGTTTTATTTATTTATTTTTGCCGTGTCCGAGTCCCCATTTTTTAAGAAATTCTGTGTCCGTAGCCGTGCTACATAGGGTCCTTCAATATGCTTGTTGGTTTAAGAATGGAAGCCACATTTCCTATTTCATTATGCAGATTGACGAGTGTATTTTCTGGTTGAGCATTATATTTATTACCATCCTGTGTACACCGCAACCAACCATTGTTCGGTGGTCATCAACTCCGCCAGTGACTGATGAAGTACTGCTGCAGTGGAAAGGCTTTTGTGCCATCATAGCAAATGCATATTACATGAGAGGGATGGCATGGTGAGTTGCTATTACTGTTTTTCATTTTCTTGTATTTCATTTGCTGCACTGTATAACCATCCAACTATAGTTTTATCTTCACAAAAATTTGATTTTTATTTCATATCATGTACGTTCTTATGGGACTCAATTATGTTTGTAAGCTTGTATCTTTGTTCTCTCTTAGATTCAGGTCATTTGACTAACGTTATCATGTCCAGGAGCAAACTCTGATTCTCTCTATAATCCTGTACCCTCCTTAAATGTCGTCTCCTCCTTGGTTTATATACGTTACGAAACAGCATTCGGGAAGATTGAAACTATAAGCGGTAACATTCTGTTTTCTTGTACTTGTGAAGGCTTCCAGTGAAGACTCTTCAACTAGAGCAAATGGCAGTGGTGGGATACGCAGAAGAGCCATCAGTTGTTGCCAGCCGAATGAGATTAGTGTTTAGCACATTGGAGGTTAGTTCTGTAAACATCACTAGAGAAGATCCACAACAAATTGAAGATCAATTTTTCTCTCACAAGAACCATTCTTGTCCTTTTGAATCAAGGTTACTCAGTTGTGTATCTGCTGATCTATTTGTTTATCTGTCAGGTCGTGAGTCCGCAGTGGCCAAGAGTGTAATGCACATGGCCATGGCCGGATGGTTGAGCTGGAACACACTACTAATAAATTCCTAGAAATCTCGTTTAATTTTCTGCTCCATTGGGTAAGTGTAATTATTGTATTTTTCAAGCAAGGTGAATTGTAAAATAAAATTTCGTAATACATCTGTCTGTAATGTTTATAATTGCATATCAATCAAAGGAAAATGAAGCTCTAGTTTGCCGTCCATAATTTTAGATGATAAGTTTATCCGTATGTACTTGTCGTTTTGGCTGTATTTGATGGGCAAGAAATTCTTCATCTTCATATGAGAATCTCTTTCTTTATCATACATAAATTCCTCAAAAATCCAAGATCCAAATAGTCTTGGAACACAAGTTATTACTACTGTTGTGTTTTATTATGGGTGGCGATAATGCCACGACAAAGTGCTTTTAAGTGACATTTATACCTCATTTGCTGCGTCCTCTCAGTGCCCATCACTTCTAAAAAATTGAGCAACCCAGTTGTTCCTCTCCTTTCCCTCCAACATTGCCACCAAAAGACTCATATTTCTCTCTTCCTCCGTTCTATCAAAAGAACTAGCCCCCATTGCCCCAACGTCCCAATCTCGGTCGGTCGTAACAAAGTTCCTTCACTCCAAACCCACATACAATTATACTTACATGCATACCACGCATAATTGCCAGAGTTAGTAAGAAGCAAATCGAAAACAAAACCCAGTTTGCAATTTTCCTTTTCTCCCTCTCGTACACTAGTCCACCGTATGGGTATCCATTACAAATGGCTGGGCATGGCCCTATAAAAAGAACAAAAAACGAGTTTGGGAGTGGGGGGTTGGTTTCAGCCACTCAGACAGAGTGAGGGGTTAGAGAGAACCGAAGAGTAGAAGAGGTGAGGATTTGGGCTCTCTCTCGGTTATGGTTCGATAGATTTAAGGTTGAGGTGTGTGTGAGTATGTCTTTATAGTTTTACTAGCCACATAATTAATTCCAAAGTGGCCACCCACAAGGCAAGCATTGATTAATGATGGACCGTTGATTGTGCATTTTAAATTCTGATGATTAGAAAAAGACCATGAACCGTTGATTATCCGAGCTTGGAGAATGACCATGAATTGCTGATGATTATACTTTGGACTGAAGCAATTCCAAAGTGGGTGATAGGGAGAGAAGTTTTCAGGATTTGGGGCGTTACAGAAAATTAGTGACAGGTATGGTGAGGTAGTTAATTCATAAATCAACGAAAGCTATCACTATCAGCACCGCCAAAAGGGTCCTGTAAAACCGGCTGCAACGGGACGGAGAGGTGGTCTCAAATTCATCATGCTCAATAATCGGGTGTAGAAGTAGCTTGGAAGCATTGAGATGAGAGTGGAAACAGAAGCAAATGAGAGGAATGGAAAAAAGCACAGCGGAACTGTAGGAAAAGGTGGGTTTTCAGTGAGAGAGAGAGTATGATAGTAAGCTAATGCTACGTACACAACTCTCGACTACAACTCCGGATAAAATTGCGTTTAGGGCAGTTGCATATGGGTTAAAAATGGCATTGTGGCATCATCCCCCTTTTATTATTTCTAAGATTCAGATATTTTCAAAGGCTTAACCTCATTCTGTGAGCAACAATTGGGAGGCAACTCAAATGCACAGACAACCACCATCAGAAAAAAGATACACAAAAAGTTCCATTAAAAAAAATGGATACACAGACAGAAAAGATAAATTAACACATTATACTGCTCTGGACAGCAAAAAAGAAAACTTAAATTAGTCAAGTCAAAATTGGAAGAGATCGGTACACGTGTATCCATCACAAATATGGAGAAGAGAGCAGGGAGACGTTGTCTTTAAGCGACTTCCGTGCACGCCAACAGACAGCGTTAGCTGTTTCTGATGTACCCATCTGTAAAATTAAAGCTGTTTAGTAACCCATTTCGACGAAGGATAGTGATGATGTCAAAACTATTTTTGTTAAAGTTGAAAATCCAGTGCATAAAAGACGTACTTTGTACAGGGTTCAAGACTTCTATGCACTAAAATTTTGGAACTAACAAAAACAGTTTTGCCATTATCGTTTTCCTTGGATGAAAATGTACATCTATGACAACCAGTCACAAAGAAATTAGAATAACCTTTAGAGGGAGTACAACAAGAGCACCACAACTCAAAGGGTACATGGCAGATACTATTTTGCATGCAAACACACACAACATGCTCACACAACTTCATTGAAATTTTTTCGAAATTGTCACATTATAATCAAAACCATATGCAAGCGATGAGCCGTTCTAACTTGTCATAGCTTCTGTTTCTGAAAGCACAAAGATCAAACATTTTTTTTTTTTGCAACTGAACACAGAAAACACAAATAGCAAATCACAACGGAACAAGTGAGGAAGACTGAACAATACCTTAATCTCCAAAGAGTAATAGCTTTGCCACAAGCTCACATCTTGGTCGTAAGTTGCAAGAGCAGATTCGTATAATTTTCTGGCTTCTACAAGACCATCTCTATCGCCTGCAGATGCAAGGTTCGATTCCAAATCAATGCAACTTTTATATATTGCACGACCTGGATGGGGTAAAGCAAGAAACCTGAAAATGAAACAGGATAAAGGGTTAAAACTTCAGAGCCATCTCAAGCATATCCTAAATCCAACATTTTCGCAAATCAGCGCAGAAAACACGTGTAACATATCCAAAACAAAGGCTTGGCTGTCTTGCTTTTGGGTAATGCGTATACTGATTGTCAACCGATCGAAGTTCAAATAATAACATAAAACACATGAATTGCGCTAAAACGTGGATGCTACTTTTCAGCAGTGAAATACGGATACGACATTGACAAGGTCCATTCAAACAAAGTTCAATAGCTCAAGATCTAGAGAAAAAACCTTTTATACATATCCCTTGCGCTCTTAATTCCACCCTTCTGAAGAACAACGTTTACAATAGCAGAAGAGAGGGAAAATCCATCATCACTGCCACCATCTTTAGCCAATGAAACCAGGGAAAGCTCCACCAACTTGTCACAATAATGTCTTTGATTTGAGAAGAACTTTAAAGCCTGCCGAAAAAATATTGAAGTCACTGGGCTTGACAAGCATTCTGCCATCCAGTCATTTTTCAATTTCTTTGTGCGTTTGCATGTGTGTGTGTGTGTTCGTGCGCGCGCGTGTGTGTGTTGGGGGGGGTGTTGGGTTTGTTAATACGTTTTAGTCAATAAACCAATTAAGAGAAAACTGATATAAGCATACAGCAAAGTATGGAGTAACTTTGTCATACCAAAATCCACAAGCTCTCAGCTTTTGAAACAGCGGTCCTCGTGAGAACTGGTTTTAGGAGTTTGTAGACAGATAGTATATCCGATTTACTTGGAAGGCCAGATTTGTTGGGGACACATCTCATTTCTATTGAGAACCTCAGTACCCACAAATCCACTGAATCTGCAAGTTTTCCACTGCAAAGCGTTTCTGCCAACTTCCTAGCTTCCTCCAATCTCCCAAGTTCTATATAAAAGGAAATATGTTGGCAAGCGAGATCTTCGGTAATGCAACCCATGCTCTCTGCCCTTTCATATACCATCAAAGCATGAGAAATAGGATCTACGGTAGAATCAGAAGCGCTGAAGAGCCCAGAAATTTGTACTTCTCCACTTTTATCAACAATAATGTCCCTCAAAAACCTTATATAGAGGGTAAACATCGTAGCTGAAGGCAGGACTTTTATAGCATCTTCATAAATCTACAGGGAAGAACATGCAAGGTGATCATCAGACGGTTATAAGCAGTTGACTAAAACAAAAATATTTGACACAAACTTAATTATCATAATCAAGCTTTCCAAATGATGGTCGAGTTCAACAGTGGAGCAAAAGTAAGAAAATTCTGTTCAAATGTTAGCAGCTAACAATAACAATGTCAAAGGAGCAAAATGGATAGGCCTCATATATAATAGGCCTAGAAACTGTGCCAGATATACTAGCAATACAAGAACATGTGACAATTGTATTTTTCATTGAGCTATTTATTACTGAACGCAATCCATATTCAATTTACCCTTCTTGATCTTCATATGAAACAACGCGGTTGCAGACGCTTTAAATGCAGGAAAAAAATATGCTCATGCAATGTCTAGCACTGCAAGAACCGTAATGGGCCAAAAGGTCAGAAAATGCAACAAATTAAGAGGAACAAACATGCTTATTACTTGATAACAATATCAACCGATTTGCTAAGATGCGCAAGATAAATAAGGTTGAAATAAACCAACAGGTTAACATGATATTATACCTGAATTGCTTTTTCTAACCAAGAGAGCTTGATTCCTTCACCCTTATCAACTGTCCTTTTGGAATTAAGCCTTGCAAGCCACTCCCAGTATTCTGGTTCTTTTGAAAAATCTCTGTTCATCTCATCCAGTATCTCTTTTCGCATCTCTTCTGAATGATCCAAGTTTGTTGCTTCCAATATCTCAATGAACCGTGTTCTAAGGTTGAAATTAGAAGGGAGAGCTTCAACTGCACCACTATAAACAGTTTGAAGAATACTCAAACCATGCTCCCGGAATAAATCTAATTTCTCGGATTCCCCATCTTGGACATCTGATGCCTCCTCGTTGTTCTCTCTTTTTTCCTCAAGCGTCATAAATAATTCTTTGTTTTCATCTCTCCATTGTTTCTCATCAGTATCGCGATGATCACGACTGAGTGTTCCACTGTCTTCTCCAAGAATAACCTTCCTCGCCTTTAGCTTATTGAGGTACGTGAGTTCCATACGTAGATACTCCACCCAGAGATCCTCTGAAGTTGGGCAAGCTCTCAAACCACTTTGCATAAGAGCACGGGCAGCTGCGGCATTTAAGTTTTGGTCAAACTCCCAAGCTGCAGCATATATCCAGATCCCTGGTACTTTTGGATGAAATCTAATCACGTCAGCAAGGACCTACAGAAAGTAAAAAGGATGACATATTTGAAAAAGTTGTGTTAAATCCGATATCATCCAGAAAGTGATGGTCTAGAGATAACAAACACAAAACAATCAGACCCAACGGACATAACTGATCCATTGCAATACCAAGATATTTGCAATGCTGATGCTCTAAATCTGAAGCAGACTACTAAGAAGTTATTGGAGCGATACTGCGATAGATTGCCCATAGTTTAGCACTGCATAACATTTTCTGTCATGAATTCTATTATCAAATTTTCTATGGCAGCAGCTACTTATTTGATAGATCGAAAGGAAGAATCTTTAGACAAAACCTCTAGAGATTCCACTTTGGTGGTCAAATATCAGAGACCGTTGTTAGCATACCGTCTGCTTTTTTTTCGTTTTCCCGGTTTTCTCTATGGTCTTTTCTTTCTTCTTTTTTTTATTAATCTCACGCACTTCCAGTGTCAGGGTAGTGAATACATAGTCTCATTGTCTTGTCTAGTTCCCTATGCTTTGAAGTTGTAGAGTTTTGGGTGCAAGTCAGGGGGTTTATACCTCTTATTTCGCTATGCTGTTTTGTCTCTCATAAAATTTCAACTTGCCAAAAAACTACACACTCAATCAAAGCTTTTCCTACTATTGCCTGCAACCGCCCATTAACAAATACCACTTTCCTTCTATTTCTTCACTGCCGATGTTTCAATTAATCCACAAAGCATACAAGTCTTAGTAATCATATAACTATAGGTTAAGCAAAAAAAATCATTTTAAGTGCCAAAATCAACATTGAACATATCAACATATTTAAGTAAGTCACCCCAGATATTGTTTTTGAGCCTTCTGTGTTCCGAATACCATTTCGCCCCGATCTATGAGATGTTAAATCACATGCATTAGCCAGTTCCAGTTAGGTATCCGTCTGTGTCCGATTCACGGCCGATACTTGACCATGTACCGTTACATATGATTTAGGTACTTTAAAATATTTTTTCCATAAAAAATGCAATTCACAACCGTTACAACCGATTCCCGTTGATACCGTATTGGTTGATACTCCTACACCGTTTTACTGCGACCATTACTGAGTTACCGTTAATTGGTCCTATACCGAAATTAAAACCTTGGTGTGCATATTGGTACATATACCATTTTCATACCTATACTATTGGCTCAGCTCAGTTTGCTAGCAAACCATAGAGCTCGAGATTGAGTTTGAAGCTCGTTTAGTTAAGTAAACGAATCGAGTTAGTTGTAATTCAGTTTGTTAATACAAGTTCAGCTCGTTTCTATCGGCCTGACTCGAGGCTCCTTTAGTAAATGCACCAAGCTCGAACACCTTGATACCTTTAGTAAATGCACCAAGCTTGAACACCTTGATACTAAACGAGTCAAGCTCAAGCTCGATTATTTGGACTCAAGCTCCAGTTAGGCTAATTTCCAACAAGCCGAGCTTAGTTAATTGTAACTCGGCTCGTTTATAAAAGTTTGGATTTTTTGTAGCGGCCCGACTCGAGGGCTCGTTTGGTAAATAAACCAAGTTCGAACAGCTTGATACTAGCCCTCTAATAATAATAAACACAACCACATACCTTCTTCATACGTCCATTCCTCCGCTCCCTACAATACTCCAGATACCTCAACCAAAGCTCCACGTCCCCCTTAAACCTATTCGTCGCCAGCCGATAAATCTCCACGATCCTCGCCACCCCGGCGAAGTCCGAAACCGACTTCTTCAGCTTCCTGTTTCCCTTCCTCCTCATCTCCCTCGCTGCCGCCTTGCGCCGCAGCAGCCGTAGCTCGTCGAGCCGCGTCTCGTAGTCGATGTAGGCGAGGTAGTCTTGTTTGAGAGGGCTGGGGCGCTTGAGCCTGTACTCGAACTTGCGGCGCTGCTTGACGATCTCAGAGATTTCGGCGCGGGAGAAGAGGCCGCGGCTCTCTAGGTCGTCGAGCTCCTGGACCATGCGCTCGAGGCGGTACTGGACTACGTCCGCCATTTTTTTTGGGTGGTGTGGGGGAGCGAGCGAGGCGTCTGGTTTGGAGGGAGAGAGAGAGAGAGAGAGAGAGGGGGGGAGAAGAGGGGTTAGGGTATTTGGTTGAATCGGGTTAGAAGTTTTTTTGGGCTTTATATTCGGGTTTAAATGTTGGGCCAGTGACTTTTGATCCAGGTCCATAGAAAAGGCCCCTTTCAAAGTGTCGGGCCAGTGACTTTGATCCAGGTCCATAGAAAAGGCCCCGTTCAAAATGTTGGGCCAGTGACTTTTGATCCAGGTCCATAGTGACAAAGCCCGTTTTCCCTTAACAATCCCACAGGATTTTTTTTTTTTTTTTGTCTTTTTTCAAAAAAAAAATCGCCTATGTTAGTTTTGCTTAGATTTTTTTTTTTTTTAGACTATTGGTTCAACTCAACAAGATGAATTGACAGTTAGCTAGGCTAAGAGTGCTAAATTTTGGATATTTTCAAAAAATATTGGGTAAAAATAATAATTTTTTACTTTTCTGATTCCTCTCGTCGAAATGAACTAATAATTTACAAAATTTTAACGCAAAACTAACCATATTCTGGAGACATGTTTTTCCTGTTAAAAGCCCATTTTCTAACGACTATATACTGCTAACAACATTCAACAGATTTACTAGCCACATTCTCACAACAGTTCCATTCGACACAAACAACAGCAAAACACAAAAGACTATTACTTCAGAAATAATAGAAATGCCTCATTTGCTCTCTTCGTCGTAACTAAAAACGATTCATTTTTATCATTGGATTATGGCACTAGAAATGGTTACAACAACAACAACAAAAATTCAAAAAGTAAATCCCAAATTTGAAAATCCAAGAGAAAAAAAAAAAGAATTTCGAAAACTAATGCTACTCAAGTAACTCGAGTTCGAGCTCTGAACTGAGATTTATTCCCGCGGAAAACCCTCTCTGACAGTCACCCTCTCGTGACTGAAAACTAGGCCAAGCGAAATCAAAAAGACCGAGTGTGGCGACCGGAGGCCCGGCCACAAAGAAGGGCATTCTTGGGGATAGGTAGTTCATCCCTCCATGAATTGGCAGGGGAGTAAACCCTGAGGTAGAACTGTTGGCCCAAGTATTGCCTTGCCCAGTTCTCTGACCTGATGTTCCACATCCCAACATTGTCCAAAGCCATGTAGATTGCTGTCCATGACCTGGGATACACCTGCACCAAACCAAACACATTCCAAATTCAGAAACAGAATTAGACCTCCCCATCCATCAATCTTGCTCATAAAAAAACTCAAAAATTTTCCAACTAAGCAATCAAAATACATTTTTTTAAATTTTGATAACTCAGTAAAGGGTATCAATCTCGCTGCGCATACGAGGGGGCCAAATTGAAGTAGAGGCAAAGTTTCTTATGAACTGGCTGAACAATATGACTTATAGCATGCGAGTAGCAGTCAAACCCCAGATCAAAAGCTTCCGGAGGCCTTGGTTGTCAGGTGACTATTACCGCACCTTTGGGGTTAGCATTCAAAATACTATGTTTAGCATTGCATTCGTTCATTTTGAACCCACACTCCGTTAGGATAAATGTAGTGTTGCTAGCTATACTGCGTTCTGGACACTCCATTTTGAATATGAAGATTCATAACACATACTTGAGTAGTGCAACGGGCAACCGAATCCCTTAGATTGTATTTTGATCTGCTTGCTGGAGTCCATTGTCCCCCATCCATCCTGCCAAATACCAAAATGAGTCCAATCCATAGAAAATTCAAGAGTATAGCGTAGGTTTTAAAAAAGTGGAAAGAAAGAAAAGAATGTCAAGTGATTGATATTTTGCGTACGATGAAAAACTAGCAACAAAATTCTGACCTAAAAATGCGTTCTATCATAGAACCGACACCATGAAAATTGCAACAAAACTACATTTTCCAGGAAAAAAATCCGTCCATTTCTAGTAAAAACAACTTGTTTAATGAGTATATATGTTGTTGGAAAAAAGGAGGATATATTTGAGGTAGAATTAACTTAGCACTTGGTTGAAATATTGACTACTAGAACTCTATCAAGAAAACTTACCCAACAACAAAGAAGGAATACCCATCAATATGCCAAGACTGCACAGAATCCTCCCAATTCTGGAACACAATCTCAACGAAAGCCCGGAAATCAGCAGCCATAACAGAGGTTGCAAGGTACCCATTCCCATAACTGGGATTATCAGGGATGCTTCCGAGATTGAAAACACCGCCGATCTTGAAATAGTCTGCGAGTTTCAAAGGAGTGTCGGCGGGAACGTATGAGACGCTGTTGACGGCGTACCTCTGCTTGCCGTTGATGTAAGGGGCAGAGTTTGCGAGGACGATTGTGCGCGATGTTTTGATCATTCCGTAGTGGTAGGATCCTTGGGGGTTCGGGCGGGGTCCACTCGCCGTGAGATTCCACCTGCATGAAGTAACCAAGTTTTCTGTATAAAAATTCTGTAACAATATCGTTTTAAATATCGTTTTACTGAGGTTTCTAGCTAGCTAGCTAGCCTTCCACTATTTGGTCCATGTTCTAGCCATATGGCTGACTAGTGGTTTGGGCAGAGTAGTAATCTGAACTAGTTTTCAAGGGATGCTCATTTTTTATGATGATGTATGTTTATTTGGCATAAAGGAGTCTGAAAATTGCTCATTCAAGCAAATTTTCTAGTATGTAAAGATAAAAAATAATAATTGAAATGCAAGAACGCTCCATTTGTTTTCACAAAATACATGTTCCGTAATAACATATCCGCAAACAGCACTTTTCCTTGAAAAAGATGGCTCTAGTAATAATTTGCAGCGATGGAGGCGGGGGCTACAAGAGTGGTGGATTGTGCTGAGTTGGTTAGGGTGTTGGTGTTAGGGCTGGCGGTGGTGGAGTTGGTCGCGATTGGTGTGATAGTGGTGGTGGTGCTGGCAGCAGCGATGGTGTGATGTTGGTAGTGGTGGGTTTCCTGTGATAGGTGGCCTTTTTCACTTATTCTTTTTGGTGGCCTTTGTAAGACTCCAGTCTATCAAGAGTTTGTTTCTTGTTTTAGAGCCGGTTCAAATGGGACAATTACGTCATGTGTCTTGAATGATCCACATCTCAGAGTCAGGCGTGATAAGATATTCATATCGATGAGAGCCTTCACAGCTCAGGCACAACAATATGACACTAGACCTTGCTCGAAGGCTAAGCTAAAAGTTCGTCATTCTATCCTCCCGTTGGAGGCTCGCTATTCCAAAAGCGAGAACATTATCTCTCTGTTTCCATATTTTGCAACCATGTAGCCCCGCAAAGGCACGGGAACATAAAGTACAGGATCCAGCTGTTCCAAAAATATTTTCCACCATTTTCAAAGAGAACCTTTTCCACCACAAAGCTTTCTCCATACCAAACACTAGAAAATAAGGAAAAACATTTTCTACCAAAGAAGCTGAGGTTGAAACATTGAATCACCTTATAGATCTAGCCTGACTGAGAGATGAACCAATATCAATGGTAGGTCCACCAGGAGGGGGCCCAGAAACCCTAGTAAATGAGTTCCTGTAATGTAGAATAGCCGTGGTTGTGAGTACGGGAGAGGTAAACCGCGAAGAAACGACGATGTAATAGTCCTTTGGAGGCTGATCAGCAATCACCAAGACAGAAAGGGATTGGCCCAGATGAACGTCCAGGGAAGAGTACGTGTTCTGCAGCGTATGTGATCCTTCCACCTCCACCAATTTCATTGCGTGTCCTTGGATTCTGAAGTTGATTGATGTAGAAGTGCCCACATTGGATATCCTGAACCTGTATGTCTTGCCTGCAAACAAATGGAAATGATATGAAAACAACTGCATTTTCGAGCTTTTTATCGTTTTATGTTTTTGAAAACATGGGGAAGGGGAAATGGAAATTGCGAAAACACCTTGGTCGACTGCGAATGTGTACCCATTCCACCCACGCCCGTTGATGAGAAGGCCATCGGGGAATGGAAGATTGTGACCACCATCCAGTATCCATTTTAATCCCTGGAACACTAAAGGGTTAGCAAACCCCATCCAAACAAGGAACACATAAAAAGTACACGAAAAGAACTTGAGCATATGGTTTAGATTCAAACATGCAAGTGTATCATGTGGGTTTAAGTGGTCTGGTGCAGGTCTAACAGTCACACCCTTGTCAATTTGGTTCTCATATTTAGCTTATGATTAGTTTCTATCGTACATTATATTGTTGGGACGCTCGTTCTTTCGAAGTCCTTTGAACCTTCTACTAGTTTGAGAATCTCCTCCTTTCTTCTTACATGTCCCGAAGAATAACTTGGGGTCAATTTTGTCATGTTTCCATGATCCCATTGAACTAGTTCCATTGTCTCAACAACTAGCTAATTAGACGTGAGCCCTTCTTCGAGCAGAGGTGAATATCTACACCTAAATCTGAATTCCCATGAATCATAATGATCGAGAAGGTGCTTGCCAAACACAACAAAAATGTACACAAAAGTGTTGTCCAGGTTCAAATATGGTGTACGGCTTGCACAGACCACATGTCCATAATGAATATTTGCTGCATATTTCATTTCCTGTACACCCTTTTTGCTTTGTTTCCTAACCCTTTAAAACCATTATTAGAGGCATAATTGGCCGACAAGACTAACTCAAAGCAGCCACCCTCATACATTCCTAGCAGGGAGGACAAATGGTCAATTTTCACTGCAGGATTGATTAATCCCTTCATAGTTTGTACAATTGAGCTCGTATTTAGTTGGTTAGCTCTCTCTATTCATGTTGCTTTGGTTAGATAATATGCGTACTCGTGTATTTATGTCAATGGACTCTCTCAAGTACCCATTTTGATGTAGTGAAAAAGAAGCATTAGTTGGAGCACTAACACGGTGACTTCTCTTGAACCAGTCTCCAGCGAGTACGGTATGGTCACCAGCGGGAGGAGGGAAAGGAACTGGAATTCGAGGGCGGCTATAGATTTTAATGCCGCCAAAACCTCCGGCTGCCTTTTGGAATGCAAGAGAGGGGAAATAGAAGAAGCTGCCAATTTGGTCCTTTGCTTGAAGAAGGTAAGTGAAATTCTTGCCCGGCAGGATTGGACAGTTTGTGCCGTAGACTCCGTCCTGCCACGACTTCCCCCTGTGTTGCAACCCATTCCTGGAGAACAACCGACCGGAACGTGAGAATCAAAATTCAGAAAACAAAACCACAATGACAAAGATGATAATACAAATTTTGGATCAATCATGCCATTACTAGTACAGTTCTGCTAGGAGGCAGGTTCTCTATATTGGAATTTTGGTGTACTCATAGTCGTTGCAATTTTAACTACAGGATCCTGTAAGAATCTTTAAACTAGATAATCATAGAATACAACTTGCGACTGAAATTGCACTGAACTGAACGGGGGTTAATCCCGTCAATTTGGCTACCAACCAGTTTGGTCCATTTGGTATATTTGGGCCATCTAAAAGTATTTTGGATGGCCCAGATTTAATGGGGTGTTTTACAAAAAAAAAAATTCAAAAACACCCTCTTTAAATTTGGGCCATCCAAAACACTTTTGGATGGCCCGGATGATTTTTGGACGGCCCACATGGACCAAACTGATAGGTACCAAATGGACGGGATCCGAGTCCGAACCAAACAAGGGTGCACCCCAATTTGAAATTCCTGTACAAACTGGCTATGCTATGGAAACAAAAGAACACCAAAAATACCACTCCAAATAGATATGTGAAGTTCACATACATGCATGTAGCACCACAAATGTGGCTCTATGGCTAAGCAGGATTAGCCGAGAGAGCACCAAATGAATGCCTAACAAGGAAAACTCTATGGATGCTCATAGGCGATCTCGTGAGGAAATGCCATGTCCCACGCATATTGTTGAGTAAACCAAAAATTCTATAGAAAATTAGTCTTAGGTCCATTATGTGAACTTCATAAGCCCATAAATCCACCTATTAATTTTGAAAGGTCTAAAGTCCATTTTAGAGCACTCTAGAGTAGGGTAGGGTACCCTAGGATTTAGACACTTTCATAAGATTTTAGGGTGCATTTTTTATTATAGGGTAGGGTATCATAGGGTTTAGACACTTTTATAGGGTTTTAGGGTGCACTTTTCTATTATAAAGTTTTAGTGGTTTAAGCACTTTCATAGGGTACTCTAGGGTTTAAGTTGTGTGAACTTGTGGGCTTATGAAATGTCCATAATGGACCTATCACTAAATCTCCCAAAATTCTACGCACGTAGACGAAGGTATGGAGATGAGGAACTGTTTAATGCGTGTGGATCTTATATGTTGGACTCATGGGTAATGGACGATTCCTCATATAATTGCAGTGGTTGTGTCTGTTGAAGGTTATTGTGTTCCCACTTTTTTTCGTATGTTTTATATATGGCTTGGCAAAGGACTTGAATGTAATATTTGTAGTGTGTTATTTAGGGTAAAAACCAAATTCTTAGGTGTTGTATGGCCTAAAAAGGGCGCTGTTATTCGCAGCCCTTTATTTTCTCCCATAGCCCACTACATTTCGGTAAATGGTTGTTGAAAATCATAAATAACATTTCGGTAAATAGCTGTTGAAAACAAAATTATATTTCGGTAACTACATGTCGAAAATATGTCCAACTTTCGGTAAACAACTGCCGAACACGCATTTTCGGTAAATAGCTGTTAAAAAAAATATTATATTTCGGTAATTGGATGCTGAAAATATATCTCAATTTCGGTAACTAACTGTCGAGTATAATTGAGAATTTTTAACGGGCTATGGGAGAAAATAAAGGACTGCGAATAGCAACGCCTCCTAAAAAATAAGCCAAGCTTAATGGCTTAAGAAGTCTTTTGGCCTAAAAATTAAGCCATGCTTTTTGGCTTTTTTGAACTCCAATAAGCCAAGTTCTTTGGCTTAAAAATCTTGTGTCCTTGTAGTGGGTCATTGACAACACATGCTCATGTTTCCCAATCGGTGTACCGACTTCAAGGCATGTGTAGTGACCAAAACACCCCTCCAACATTAACAAATTTCTTCTATAACTTCGAGTACGGAGGGAATGAAGTTGGACCAAAGGGTTTCGACTAATTATCCAGGAACACATCAGCAATCAGAACGACTAACAGACAAGTATGGGGCTTCCTATGGATATCTCTATCATGGAGAGGGCTAGGAAAACATGACATGGATGCACAATTATGGAAACACCAGGCAAGGCGATGCAGTACCGAGTAACCATGTTCCACATGCTCAACCACCTGTGGAGCAATACACAAACTTGATTCAAGCGCATGCATCCAACAAGGTCAGTCAAAGTTATGACAATTGTTATTAGTAATTATGGAAATGATGAACCAAGTAACAATGTGGCTACGATGATGATAACGATTACTTTTTGATCCCGGTTGATGAGTTGGTTTCTGATATCGAAGAGAAAGAAATGTTGGACGACTTGTGCACCATAGCATTGTTGCATGCTATACAAATCAAGTGTGGTAGGTCGAGGAGGCTACCATTCCACACGTCACCCTTGTTGGGGAAAACATATGTGGATGACCTAATGTATGGTCGGGAAGAGAGGTTTTAGCGTGAGCTTTGCATGCCGAAAGACACATTCAAAAAAATATATGATGAACTGAATACTATGGCTGGAGTCGTCAAAGGAGTGATGTCATTTCATACTTTGAAAGCTTTGTAATGTTCATGCACCTACAGGGGAAACACAAACTCGAAAACACGAGAGAGGTTTCAGCACTTAGGAGAGACTATGAACAGACACGTTTAAAAGATATTGATCGAATTGCATGAATAGAGGTTCACTACTGATAAACTAAAGCCAATGAGACGTCAGGATGATCCTCACGAGTACTTGGATAGGCATGAATCCTATAAGCCCTTCAAGGTGAGTGATGGTATTTTTTTTTGTGTTTCATTTAGTAATAGCGCGATTTTATTGTGTGTTGTTTATGTTATTAGCGTGTATCTAGAAGTCCATGCCATGAGTAATTGGTTTAAACTATTCGTATCGACGTAGGGGAATTGTATTGGGGCACTGGATGGGACCCATGTTATGGTTAGATGCAGGAAGAAAGATGACGAAAAGGTATTTTCGGACGGAAGAGTTATGCTACGCATAACATATCATTATATTGGCCATGTGCGATTTTGACCTTACTTTTGTGTTTGCATCAACTAGATGGGATGGGGTCTATCATGACTATAGCACATCCAAGCAAGTGATCAACAATCCTGATTATCGTTTCCCTTAACTAGAAGCAGGTAAAAATTTAGGTGCATTTCACGATGTTATTTGGAATTTGAATATGTAGTAGTTTAGGAATTGCATATGATTCCAATCTTTATACAATGGCTTACCAATTTCATGTGTATTTGAATGGCTAATGTAATTGTACGACTTCCACAAGGAAGTACTATGTAGTCGATGCTGGTTATCCCAACAACGGGTTTTCTTGCTCCGTACAAAGGGTTTAGGTACCACCAGGCTAATTTTAGACGTGGGCGGCGACAACCGAACGATGACAAAGAACACTTCAATAGGGCATACTCATGGATAAAAAGTATCATTGAACGTCCGTTTGGCGTCTGGAAAAGTAGGTTCAGGTTCTTGGCAAACATGCCTTGGTATTCTATGAACACACAGGTGAACCTTGTTTTGGAGTCGATGGCAATTCACAATTTCATCTGTAGAGACAAAAACCCTGATGACTTATTTAAGAGTGCATACAAGCCCAGTGAGTATGTGTTCGAGGACTTGCCAGATTTGGACCCTGAGTTGGAGGATAGATTGGACGAAAGGGATGATGAAGTAGACGGAGAGGAAGATTCATGCATAGATGACATCAGGAATGACATTAGGAGTGCACTGCATAAACAATGAACAAGGAGAACTACAATGGGGTAACCAAAATCGCGTGTATGTGATGCTTGATATTTGCGTAGCAGTAGACGTAGTTAGGTAGTTCTCATCACACATTATTTAAGAATTAATTATTAAACTTTTAATGATGTGTATTCCTCAGCCATATTGGGTTGTGTATAGCAAATGGTGGAGTTGGTGGTTGTAGAAGTAGTAGGAATTGTATTTACAAATGGGGGAGTTTGTGGTAGTAGCAGTAGTAAGGATTATATCTAGTAGAGTCGGTAACACATGTCACTAGATGTGTGTTGTTGCCTCATTGTGTGAATTTTAATTTGGAGGGTATCGCTTGTTAGAATACAAACTCGTTAAGGTGCATGTTTGCTTTTGCTTGACGGGTTTCATTTGGCATAGTTTGTTCATCATTGTTCATGGAATGTGTGTGAATGGGTTGAAGGAGTGCAATGTGTAGTGTTTGGGATGAGTTTTATGGTCATTTTGTGGAAAAGACAATATGATAATTTGGCTTGCTAAAGAAGGATGGAGTCCAAAAAGCCAATAAGCCAAAAAACTATTAAGCTAAACAGCTTGGCTTATTTAATATGGCTTGTATGCTACTTAAGCCATTAAGCTTTAATGATTTTTTTGGCTTACAGACTTCTTGGACTCCATCCTTCTTTAGCAAGTCAAATTACTAGTCCTCTTTACAAAATGACCATACAACTCATTCCAAACACTATGCATTGCACTCCTTCAATCCATCCACATACATGCCATGAAGGCTTCATCGACAGATGTTATTTGCCTATTTCCACGCCTAAAATCTGCCTGGTGATACTTGCAACCCTTGTAAGGTGTCATATAAACCTTCGCATTTGCGTACCAAACGCCCACCAAATAATACTTACTTGAATAATAATTAATACAATAAATTTTATTTCATTTCCATTTTAATAATCGTGAACTTATTTAACTGAAATAGAGCAGCCAATATCCAAGATCTTGCCACTAGAGGGATGTGGGAAGATGAAACGGTCGTCATTGACAACTTCTTTGAATATTGTGTAGTCGTGTTGGATACCCTCCCATCCCGCAGAGGCAAAGGTAAAGCACAAATTGAAGTCACACGCAGCCATGGTATTCATCGTATACACTCCTTTACAGCCAAAATAATAATGGTCTGGATGCCCGTTTAAAACCTCTTTCACGTAACCCAAACCTGTTAGTATTGAAGTGTGGTATGGTATCCTCTCTTGTTATGATGCTAAGTATTGCAACAGATTGTTGTTAAGTAGTACTTAAGATGCCACAAAAAGTTTTTTCGGAGTAATGCAATTTGTTGGTAACGAAGTACGGATAGGTTGCCCAGAAAGAGAATGCACTTTCTATGGAAGAGAGTTTGGCTATTTTCATATGCGTGTTGCGTGGGTGGATCACCCAAGAAATTAATGAAAGGTTTTAGCATTCTCGTTCAACTATGAACAAAAACGTGCACAAGTTTTTGAAATGTAAGGGGCGATTCTGCAAAGACGAGATTAGGCCTAGGTCGGATAGCTCTAGAGTACACCCTTATTTGCGAAGTATACACCATTACAAATATCTTACGGTTAGTCATTGTGCTTGACTTTAGATAATGTAGTGCACATATATCCACGACATGTTGTAGGTAATATTAACAACTTATCTATAATAATCCGTACGTAACCCTTTAACATATCTGATTGCAGGACTGCATTAGGGCTATCGACGGTACACATGTGCAATGCAACGCTAAGCCGGAGGAACAAGCCCCGTATTTCGGCCGTAAAGGAGCATATACAATGAATACCATGGCTGCGTGTGAGTTTAATTTGTGTTTCACCTTTGCCTCTACGGGATGGGAGGGTATCCAGCACGATTACGCATTATTCAAAGAAGTTGTCAATGAAGACCGTTTCAGCTTCCCGCATTCCCCCAGTGGTAAGATCTTGGATATTGGCTTATCTATTTCAATTAAATAAGATTTATTGTATTAATTATTATTCAGGTAAATATTATTTGGTGGAAGCTGGGTACGCAAATGCAAAGGGTTATATGGCACCTTACAAGGGTTGCAAGTATCATCAGGCAAATTTTAAGCGTGGAAATAGGCAAATAACATCTGTCGATGAAGCCTTCAATAAGGTGCACTCGTCACTTCTCAGTTGCATTGAAATGTTTTGGTGCATGGAAGAAGAAGTGGAGGATGTTGCGAAACTATCATAGGTATTCTGTGCGTACACAAGAGAAATTGGTTTGTGCCTCTATGGCTATCCACAATTTTTTCGGACGAAGATGTCCAGATAAGGAAATGTTCGACAAAGTTAACTGGGGGAACGACACATATGTTTCTGAAGATTTGGAGGACACGGATCCACATTAAGAAGTAAGGGAGGACACGGAAACCCAAGAGTGGGATCTGGACTCTGATGCTACCACGAATCAGTTTTTAGATGCATTGAGGAATGCTTTGTAAGGAGAATAATTGTCCCAACCACAATAAAGATGAGGACGGCGTCGACGTTGAGTAGTCATCAGATGTGGGCTATGCATGCTTCTTCTTTTTTTATCTAAAAATTCGGCTTTTAATCAACAGTTGAAGTAATGTTGCAATAGAAAATTCAAATAATCAAAAATATGGTAATTATGTGGTTCTATTAATATTTTAGCAATAAATTGTGGTAGTTATGTGGTCTGCGATTTTTATTTTATATTAATGGCCATATCTATGCATTACGATGTGTCGGCCACAAATAGTTCAAACCAATAAGATTGCATAAATGTGGATGACTCCAAAAAAAATAGAAGGGCAATATGATAATTGTGTATGTTGGGTAATTAAGTTTTTAGGCAAAATAAGTTTTAAAGAATGCATGGACTTAACTTATTTTTATTTAAAAATGGAAGGGCAATATTGTAATTGTGTATGTGTTAGGCAATTAAGTTTAAATTTAGAAGAATGGATTAACTTAACTTATTTCATTAAAGTTTCAAAAGAGGAGAAAAGTTCAAAAGAACGTGACCTAAATGGACTATTCGATATTTTTGGTATTTACACTTAGCTTGAAGGAGAGTTGATCCAGCCCCACCTCCCCACCCCCCCAACCTTTTAACTAAATTCTTTTTTATTTAATTTCTTAATTTTTTATCTTATTTATTTAATTTGTTTATTTATTTATTTAATTACTTATTTAATTTTAATTTTGTTAACTCAAATTATATTTTCAACTAAATTATGTTTTTACATTTAAATTTGACTTTATATTTAAGAATTTTTATTATTTTAATTAGTTAATTAATTTATCTTAACAATGAATAATATATAAATAAAAACTTCTAATCAATAACAATAAATTTAAACAAAATTTTATTTTATTATAAGTTAGTACATATAGACAATACATGCAAATATATAAAAACACAAATTCTAATCAATATTTTCGTCAAATTCTGTTCCATGCGCGCTTGGTGCTGTACTCATTACTTTGGACCACAAATGAATACGTATTGTATAACTATCAGCCCATCATCTAGCTTCGTTCGATGCATGGTGCGACCATTATAATGAAATGGGTGGTACAGGGTAATGAGGGTGTAAGAAAACTTGCACGAAGTGATTGTCAACACGAGCAATAGCTATTTCTCGACGCTCTCGGATTGGAAATGAAGAGGACCACAATGGCAAATGAGTAAAACAACCCGAAGCATTCACGTCAAATGTATGCAGTACAAGGTTGTGCCTTGATGTAATGAAAACTCCCAAAGTCATAGAGTCCATCCAATGTGTTATTGGTGCCATAAGCTGGAACCAATTCAGTGAGTATAGTAGATTGTCTACCCAATCCTGTAATGGATAAGTCATATCGTATAAATCCTTATTTTGTTGAATCTCTTCAATAAGCTCCTGTCGTACTCGATCCCAATCATATTCACTATACTCGATTTGCGCAGCTATTGCCCTGAATCCACAATGACTGTCAGCTCAGACGTCAACAGTGTGGGAAATATAACGCTGATAACCCTCAGGTAATTGTTGAATGTAGGTATTAGGGATGGGTGGAACTGGAGATTGAGCATGGGTCGGTTGAGTGTTGCGAACCCTCGACCCCCTTCCACATCTCCCTCTCCCTCTCACTTGTGATGTTGCAGTCGGTTGAGCGACCAGTACATTCGAAGTTGATATAGATGCAACCATAGATTCTGAAGTGGATGCTTCTGCAAAAGAAGGTATGCAACATCTACTTTGCTCATCTCTACCTGCAGGTCGACCTCTATGTTCCGTGTTGTATGACGGGGCTCGAACTGTGTTATGAGATGGATCCATCAAATCAATAAACATGTCTATCATAATGATCTCGGATACATGGATCCATCCCATGTAACATCTCAACAATCTAACATGTCCTGTCGGGTCGTGCTCCCTCATCATTAAACTCGTGTACGTGCATAGACAATCTAGTCCAATGAGCGTGGATACTCCATAGTAAAGTTGGAATGGAAAGGGAATGGTAATGTGCAAGATTGTACACGCATGACAATTCGTGTGTTATATTGATCATACAATTACAATAGCCTACTAGGTGGGGGATGCTTCTAAAGCACATTCTAGCTGAACATGGATCAATTCCATTGCCTCTAATGAAATACGACATATTACTTCATCAAAAATGTCATCACATAATTGTTTATGGCGTGGATTGTTGATACATCTTTCGAACGATTTCTGAATATCTCCGAACTAAATTTTCAACATCTTTTTTATTTTAGCAAAAGATATTTATAACGATGACATGGTATCCCTCAAATATTATTTTAGCCTTGCATGTGCAGACTCCGCCTTATAATAAAATAATGCACTATGTTTAAATAGAAAAGTTATAAAAAGTATTTCTAAGTGTAGTAGAATAATGCACAGAATTAAAATAGTAAAGTTATAAAATGACTATACTTTTGACTTGAATTGCTTTTGAGGTGCATACATATATTTGTCTATGCTGAAACAAATAGCTCTTTGTACGGCCTTAACAATGTATCACAAAGGTAATTTATGACACGTATGAATTGTCTAAACTTCTTGCACATGACATGCCACTTCTGTTGGTTAGACAACTATGTGGATGAATCAATAAGTGGGTGCCATGACACGAAAAAATGTTTTCACTTTGGACCAAGCATAGGGCTGCAATTCTTTATTACGCATTGGTTTATGTGCCAAATAAAAAGGATGTGACGTGCCATGGGAAAACATACTTCAATGGCATTAATAAGCGCCAAATCCCGATCTGAAACAAACACCAATGGCAACAATGTCCCCTTTCCAACCATCCAATTCTTTAAGGTACCCAAGGCCCATGTTAGTCGCTCTATTCTCTCATTACTAAGATATGCGAACATAAGCGAGTAAGTTCACCTTGTGAATGTGATACCAAAAACCTCCAATAGTGGTATCCGATACTCATTGGTCTTGTACGTGGCATCAATGATCAATACGGACGGAAAGTTAACAGATAGCTCTAGGCTTGTAGGATGAACCCAACGAATATCTGTGATTTCGTTGGTGTCTGGATTTGTAAAAAATTTATGGAGGTATCATTTCCTAATTAATTGATCTAAGACATACTGAGTAGAAGTTAGACCGCCCCATTTGGCTTCTTTGTTTGTGAAAATGGCATTGTAAATACTCTTGATTTCTTTAGTGTTTGACGGGTCTTTTTCCTTCAAAATTCTAAGAATTTCACGAGGCGCGGTGTTGTTGGCCATGTCAACGTCAAATTGTTTCTCCATTGGTTTGACGGGTACTCGTGGCCATCAATATGTTTTGCTGGTTCATGGTTATGAAAACCACAAGAAATTCTTAAACCCCACATGATACCGTCTGGAGGTATTGGTTTACCTCGCAACTCAAATGGGCAATCGCATTTTTTAGTCCCACTATTCATTTCCAAAAATTGCCCTTCAACCAGATACCGTGACGGTTTGTACTTTTCTCCTCTTTCACAAACAAGAATGCACTTCCGCAGCTTGGTGCCTTTTAAATTAGTATAATTTTTAATAACCACCACAATACCATTTTTCAGACCAACTCTCCGCATCCAAGCTAACCTATCTTCTCTACTTTCAAAAATCTATAAAAAAATAAAAAAATAACGAATATATATAAGTACAATATTAACCAGTCTTAATATATTTTCTCTACTTTCAAAATAAATAACGAATGTGCATAAGAACAAAGGTAATAACTAACCTGGTCAATGGTAAATTCAAGTGTATAATCGCGACCATTGTGGGAGATGCTCTCCCCACTAGAAACATCATTCTCAAATAACCAACTATCTAGAATTGAAAAGCTGTAGTCACCCATAATGATCTTCTATGAATTACGAAAATAAATATTGAGAAATATTAATTTTCTTGTATGTAGTATAAATAGTTACAATTGAACATAAAAAGGTAAGAAGAAAATCTGAATGAGTGGTTATAATTGAAGATAAGAAGAACATAAATTACATACAAAATATTAAATAAATAAGATAAAAGAATTAAGAAATTAAATAAAAAAAATTTAGTTAAATAAATAAAAGAGAAAAAGATATAATATTTAATTAAATTCATTTTTTATTTAATTTCTTAATTGTTTTATCTTATTTATTAATATTTTTTTATGTAATTTTTCTTCTTCTTATCTTCAATTATAACCACTCATTCAGATTTTCTTCTTACCTTTTTATCATCAATTGTAACTATTTATACTATTTATACAAGAACATCAATATTTCCTCAACATTTATTTTTGTAATTCATAGAAAAATATTATGGATGACTACAACTTTTCAATTTCAGATAGTTGGTCATTTGAGAATAATGTTACTAGTGGAGAGAACATCTTCCATAATGGTCGTGATTATACACTCAAATTTACCACTGACCAGGTTAGTTATTACCGTTGTTCTTATGTATATTCGTTATTTATTTTAAAAATAGAGAAAATATGTTAAGATTGGTTAATGTTTTACTTATACATATTCGTTATTTTATTTTATTTTTTATAAATTTTTGAAAATAGAGAAGATATGTTAGCTTGGATGCGGAGAGTTGGTCTGGAAAATGATATTGTGGTGGTTATTAAAAATTCTACTAATTTAAAAGGCACCAAGCTGCAGAAGTGCATTCTTGGTTGTGAAAGAGGAGGAAAGTACAAACCACCACGGTATTTGGTTGAAGGACAATCTTTGCAAAGGAATAATGGGACTAAAAAATGTGATTGCCTATTTGAGTTACGAGGTAAACCAATACCTCCAGACGGTGTCATGTGGGGTTTAAGGGTTTCCTATGGTTTCCATAACCATGAACTAGTAAAACATATTGATGGCCACGAGTACCCGTCAAGGCCAAAACCAATGGAGAAACAATTTGAGGTCAACATGGCCAACAACACTGCGCCTCGTGAAATTCTTAGTATTTTGAAGAAGAAAAAAAGACCCGTCAAACACTATGGGAATCAATAGCATTTATTACGTCATTTTCACAAACAAGGAAGCCAAATGGGGCGGTCTAACTTCTACTTAGTATGTCGTAGATCAATTAATTAGGAAATGATACCTCCATAAATTTCTTACAAATCCAGACACCAACGATATCACAGATATTCTTTGGGTTCATCCTACAAGCCTAGAGCTATCTGTCAACTTTCCTTCCGTGTTGATCATTGATGCCACGTACAAGACCAATGAGTATCAGATACCACTATTGGAGGTTGTGGGTATCACATCCACAAAGCAAACTTACTTGCTTATATTCGTATATCTTAGTAATGAGAGGGTATATATCTTAGTAATGAGAGGGTAGAGCGACTAACATGGGCTTTGGGTACTTTAAAGGACTAGATAGTTGGAAATGGGACATTGTTGCCATTGGTGTTTATTTTAGATCGGGATTTGACTCTTATTAATGCCATTGAAGCATGTTTTTCCATGGCACGTCACATCCTTTGTATTTGGCACATAAACCAATGAGTAATGAAGAACTGCAGCTCTATTCTTGGTCCAAAGTGGAGCGTTTTTTCATGTCATGGCACTCGCTTATTGATTTATCGACATAATCGTCTAACCAACAGAAGTGGCATGCCATGTGCGAAGAGTTTAGACAATTCCCGCGTGTCATAAATTACCTTTGGGATACATTGTTAAGGCCGTACAAAGAGCTATTTGTTTCAGCATGGATAGATACATGTATGCACCTTGGAAGCAATTCAAGTCAAAGGTATAGTCACTTTATAACTTTGCTGTTTCAATTATGTGCATTATTCTACTATATCAAGGAATACATTTTGTAACTTTTCTATTTAAACACAGTGCATTATTCTATTACATGGCGAAGTCTGCACATGCTAGGCTAAAATAATATTTGGGGGATATCATGTCATCGCTACAAACATCTTTTTCTAAAATAGAAAAAATGTTGAAAATTCAGTTCGGGGATATTCAGAAGTAGTTCAAGAGATCTATAAACATTCCACGCGACAAACAATTACGTGACAACATTTTTAATGAAGTAAGGTGTCGTATTTCATTAGAGGCAATGAAGTTGATCCATATTCAGCTAGAATGCGCTTCAGAAGCAGCCCCCCTAGTAGGCTATTGCAACTGTACGATCAAAATAACACACGGATTGCCATGCATGCACGATCTTGCACATTATCATTCACTTCCATTCCAATTCTGCTATGGAGTATATATGCTCATTGGACTAAGTTGTCCATGCACGCACATGGGTTTAATGACGAGGGAGCACGACCCGATAAGACATCTCAGATTGTTGAGATATTACATGAAATGGATCTATGTATGCGAGAGCATATGATATATAGTTTTATTGATATGACGGATCCATCTCATAGTACAATTCGAGCCCCATCCTATAACACGGAACATAGAGGTCGACTTGCAGGTAGAGATGAGCAAAGTAGACGTCGCATACGTTTTTTTTCAGAAGCGCCCACTTCAGAATCTAGGGTTGCATCTATATTAACTTCGAATGTACCGATCGCTCAACCGACTGTAACATCGCGAATGAGAGGGAGAGGGAGATGTGGGAGGGGGTCGGGGGTTCGCAAGACTCAATCGACCCATGCTCAATCTCCAGTTCCACCCATCCCTAATCCCAACATTCAGCAATTACCTGAGGTTTATCAGCGTTATATTTCCCACACTATTGACGTCCGAGCTTATGGTCATTATGGATTCAGGGAACCAGGGCGATAGTTGCACAAATCGAGTATAGTGAAGATGATTGGGATCGAGTATGACAGGAGCTTATTGAAGAGATTCAACAAAATAAGGATCTATACAATGCGATTAATCCATTACAGTGTTGGGCAGACGATCTACTACGCTCACTGAATTGGTTTTAGCCTACGCCACCAATGACACATTGGATGAACACTATAACTTTGGGAATTGTCATCGCATCAAGGTACAACCTTGTACTGCATACATTTGACGTGAATGTTTCGGGTTATTTTACTCACTTGCCATTGAGGTCCCCTCCAATTCTACTCCGAGTGGGCCGGAAAATAGCTATTGCCCGTGTTGACAATCACTTCGTGCAAGTTTTCTTACACCCTCATTACCCTGTACCACTAATCCTATTATGGTGGTGGCATCATGCATCGAATGAAGTTAGAGGATGGGCTGATAGTTATACAATATGTATTCATTTGTGGTCCGAAGTAATGAGTACAACACCAAGCACGCTAGGAGTAAAATTTGGAGGAAATATTGATTAGAATTTGTGGTTTTATATATTTTCATGTATTGTCTATAAGTACTCAATTATAATAAAATAATTTTTTTTTTAAATTATTATTATTGATTAGAAGTTTATTTATTTATTATTCATTGTTAAGACAAATTAATTAACTAATTAAAATAATATAAAGTTCTTAAATATAAACTCAAATTTAAATGTAAAAAACATAATTTAGTTGAAAATATAATTTGAGTTAACCAAATTAAAATTAAATAAGTAATTAAATAAATAAGGAAATGAATTAAATAAATAAGATCAAAGAATTAAAAAATTAAATTAAAAAAATTAGTTAAAAGGGTGGGAGTTAGGGGTATTTCAAACTTTCTGGCAAGAGAGGGGGGGACCTCATTTTGAAGACAAGTCATTTCTCCTGTCTAAATAGCATTCTTTGACTTCTTATTTCTTCAACGATACAAAATTCAACAACTAAACCAATCTCCATTTTTCACTTATTGCAGCAAAATTGCCACAATATAGTACAAAATAAACGCCCTTTTTATTCCCGGAAATATCAACTTCTTTTACACAGGGCATTATACAACTTGTCCAATAAAGATCCGTACGTTGAAGAGTAAGGTTTTGTTCTACTAAGATTTTTATTTTTTAAGTACTTATTTTTCGTTTTACGAAACAAGTCATTCTCTCATGATACATCACATTTAATTCAAAAAGTAAGTACTTATTTGAAAAATAATTAGCGGAACAGGGCTATTTGAATTATTTTTCAAATAAGTACTTAATTTTTGAATTAAAGGTGATGTATTGTGAGAGAATGATTTATTTCGTAAAGAGAAAAATAAATACTTAAAAATAAGAACTTTAGCGAAACGTGGGAAGTATTTATTTTAGTTAGTGAAATACACCCAAAATATAATAAGACGGAGGAACAAAATTTTCAGTCTAAATGTCGTTGCCATTGTTGTGCTGCAATTTCTCATTCTTTAGTAAGGTTACCTGAATGATATTATGTAGATATTCCATTTCGAAATCATTATCCTTTTTTAAAAAAATCGCGTTTATTAGTTTTACGTTTTTTGGATTATTGATTCGTCTCGATAAAAGAAATCGGAAAAGTAAAAAATATTTTAGTTTTATCCATATATTTTTTTTAAATGTCCAAGATAAAGTGTAAAAAGCCCCAAAAATATTTGGGTAAAAACATAATTTCTTACTTTTCCAATTCGTCTCGACGAGACGAACTGACAATCTACAAAAATTTGACACAAGACTAACAAAAGCAAACAAAATTTAAATAGAAACAAAACTCAAAAAGCCTAAAAAGCCAAGGAGAACAATACCTGAATATTGTATAACTTGTACACGTTTAAACTTTTGAAAATACTATAAACTTATATTTTTACATGCTTTATAATCATAGATATATATGTATTTATTGATGTACAAAATAAGATTTTTATTTTATTTGCAACTCTAGACTTGTATGAGAACATAAGTATCTGACATTTCTTACTCAATAAGACTCGTGAATAAGCCTAAGATCGACTCAAATCTAGACAAACTCAGCCCATAACATTTTCATTGAGCTCTAGCTTGAATTAAAATTCGCTAAAAATCTAATAAACGAACTTCGGCATTTTAATACTCAGCTCGATTCGACTCGTTTGCCACCCTACTTTCTAGTCTAGTAGACTAATAATAGGCCGCGATGCAATTATTTCGCATCTTTAATGGAGTAGTACATTTGGTAGCACCGCTATTTTGTTTGTATTTTCCTACACGCAATTATTTATGATTGTGGAGGTGGACCACGGCCTCAATCTGTCAAAGGCGTTTTAGACTCACAGAACACGAACCAGAAACACTGCCAGCTGCTCTGTCCCACAGCCTTAAGGGCGCGCAGTTTTTGAGAGCAGCCACCGTTCAACATATTACCGTTTGTCTTGTAGAGATTGCAATTGAATCGATAGGTATCCAAATCGTAACCGAAATTTTCTTTCGAACCATAATCGAAATTTTCTCCACGGGTACAGATATGGTTGAGGGTAAGAAATAACTGATTAGGTTCGGTTCACTTATGGTTTGTCTGTTACCCGAACGGAATCGTACCCGATCCTCAAATCAAGATTGCGTCTCAGCAATCAATTATCCGGATTTTAAAATTTGAATCATCCAAAATATTTTTAAACAGTGAAATTGAGAAAGTGGTGGGAAGAATGGTGAATGTTGAGCAGCGGGCGCCTAGACTTTTGGTTGTGAGAGAGGGAGAGATCCATTGGATCTGTAGGCATGCACGTGCACCATGAGATCACAGTTGTACTGTCCCAATTCTCAGTAGTCAAATCAGTATTCTGACGGTAATGTACCAAATCTCTTCCTACTTTACTGCAAAAGTTCACCAATTCCCATCTCTCCCTCTCACCACTGCTGGTGGTGCACTCCACTTGTAGTATGCTTGTAGCGTGCATCTCGGGCCATCCATCCACGCACTGACACGGGGTGCACTATTGCACCACTGGGTCCTTAAAGATGTGAGCTATATGGCCTGTATCGAACAAACCAATGCTCTCTTAAATACTAGTAGAAGCTAAAAAATGTGTGGTTTCATGCGTCTGCACCACCACATATTCACATGAGGCTTAGCACTAAGCATATGAACCCTACGTGAATGTATAGCGGTAGAAGCCTTTCCATCTCTACGTGTAAGTGTTCCAGGAACAATCAATCGTCGTGGAGAATTATTTTGCACTTTATCAAAACGCTATGCTGAGAATGAGATGATAGGATGGCTAGCTCCCCTCGTTACTACGCGCCCTGTCAAACAGGGAATGAGATCAATTTGGGTCATAACTAGCTACATTGTGCTGTAATGTTGTCTACTTAACACCAAAAGTACGACCAAGAGCTGGTGGGTAGGGCCATAAACAAACGTCACAAATCGTGCAGATCGTAAGCTCGGCTCAGCTCTATTCGTTTGGTAAACGAGCTAAGCTCGAGTCCGAGTTTTCAACTCGTTTAGTAGACGAGCCGAGTGGAGCTCAACTCGTTAAGGAAGGCTCAATTCGATTAAAGAGGCTCGTTTAGTAAATGACTGAGCTCGAGTCGTTAAAGCTCGACCAAACTCGGCTCGTTTACCGCCCTATTAATAATGGACCAATGGTGGGGGAGAGAGAACTAAAACACTCATCTTACACGGACGATTAATTCAACTTTCCCACTTGGATCAACACAGCTAATGTAACGATTGTGCATTAGCATAGCCAGCACAAATTTAACCCAAAAAATAATAATAATGATTGTAGATTCAGCTCCTATTAGTATGGAGTTGGAGGTAGGGTAGGGTATAAATTTATTGTTAGAAAAAGCACACTTTTCCCAATCTCTATTCCTATCTATGAATTCCCTGTCACCCACTAGGAACATCTTTGGAATTGGGGTAAGTGTGTATGGGTTCCACCCATCATACTCAATGAAAATGCATCATTGTTTGTTTATTAATTATGTGTTTCCTGGTGAAATGTCTTTCCAAAATCAATTAGGAGGACAAATTAAAAGTCCTACAAAAGTCAAAAAGTCATATAAAATGCCCTACAGCAGAAAGTAAACATTAGTAGTTTGGAGATAAGTGACATATAATACGCAGGAGCAGGTATATGAAAAAGTCTTCCAAAAATATTTTAAGCAGTTAAAATTTGAAAGAACGCGAGCGCAGAACAAAAGTTGTGAGCGGAAGCGGATGACTTTACAAAGGATTATGTGACTAAAGTTTGGAGTAGTTTCTAATGTCGGATGACCTTGATCTCCCAAGTGCCAAATTACCAAAATAACCTCAGAGTTGAGAAAATTAGTAATGTTTTCCGTAATTTGGTGCTGATAGGCCAAAAATACTGTCGTCGAAACAAATCTAGAATTCCTTAAAAACTTTAAAGTAGATGCAGTGTTATCCAATGAGCCCACACAAAACTAGCAACTAATTATAATTTGGCTCGTCACTTTTTAACAGAAAGAATAATAACCCAAGATTACCCTCACGGCCGTCAACGGAAACGCTCAAGAAGTGAACGAGAATAAAGAAGTAGAAGCCTTTGGTCCTTCAACTCATCTTCCAACGAGTTAATCTAAGTATTCTAACAATATTTTCATTCGCCGATAAAAAAGGAAAAATGAAGAAGAAGAAAAAACAGAACTGAAAAAGAAGAAGTAAACAAATCGAGCAGCTCATTGATGCTCGGTCGTTTAGTAAACGAACCGAGTGGAGCTTGGCTCGTTCGACAAAAGCTCAGCTCTCTAAGGGAGGCTCGGCTAGATTAAAGAGGTTTGTTTAGTAAATAACTAAGCTCGGCTCGTTAAGGGCGCGGCTCATTAAGGCTCGAACCGAGCTCGAGCTCATGTTTTTTGAATCATTTATTAAACGAACCGAGCTTGAGCTCAACAAAACTCGGCTCGGCTGTATTACAGCCCTACTTGTGATTATTATCTTAAGGAGTGGAGTAGTATTTACCAAGAGATGAGAAATGGCTCGTTCAAGTAGTTGTAGACACTGATAATGAGGTTGTCATTAGTGATGCAGTCGATTTGTGGCCCAGGAAACTGCCCATTTATCAAGATTCCCTGCACCAATTTTTTTACATTTTTCAATCACAATAAAGCTAGAACCCATATGAATGAGAAATATAGTAGTAATAGCTAATGTTCAGAATGTTTTTGCTCAATGTGAACATTTAATCTAACTCCAAGGGTTGCGAAAATCAAATATTCTCAAAAGAAAAAGAGGTGATTTTGTACAAAAGGAAAACAAGAGATAGAATGTTAATGAGGAGTACAAATTAATAGGGATTATGAAAATCATTTTAAAGGAAAACGAGAGAGAGAGAGAGAGACAGACAGAGAGAGAGAGAGAGAGAGAGAGAGAGAGAGAGCATACCTGTTGTTTAACACCCAGTGGGTAGATATCACCATAAGTGATTTTCCAAGTGTAGAATCTATAAGGACTATCACCATTAACCTCATTTTGAACAAGCAAAAACAGAGACACTGCGAAGAAAAAACAGAGTGCTCTGAGTCCTCTCATCTCTCTCTCTCTCTCTCTCTCTCCCTTGTCAAATTTCCAAGATTCTCTCTCTCTCTCTCTCACTGTGTATTCACATGCACGCATAAATATCTTTCGCTTTCAAGGACATGTATGCGAATTTTTTTGTTGTTTAATGGACAGAGATTCAGAGAAAGCTTGTGAGTTTGTCAGGGGGTGTAAAAGCACGGATAGGGTGATCCACACCGCTTAATATTAAGTGGTTTCGGCGTAAATAATTGCTGACTAGAATTATACACAATGTGAAAATTCAGAATTGCCCCTCATTACCAGGTGGCACTGCTCCTATGATATGCAGTGCAACAATGGCATCTTGCTCCTATGAAAATTCAGTAGTGGGTTCCGCATGACCGTCAGTACCCGTTGGTACAGTACCGGTTTATATCCATAGGTTTATTGCAAGAATATGTGCTGAATAATCGAACATGTGTTTAAAAATATTACTATTTTTTGCATTAATGAGGTCAATCTCAGTGTCATGTAATATGTGAAAACACACGTGGCTTAAGTGGATTTTTTTTTTTCTTCTTTTTGGTTAAAAGGCTCATAACTAATAAAGCCAAAGTGTTTAGAGTGTCAATTTTATTTCTTTCTCAAATGAATAATTTACAGAGATATTGTCCCCATATATATAGGGAGCAACAATCCTATTCTTGGCTATACAGATTTTATGGCTATAATCACGGATGACCTTTACAATTATAGTTATTTCTATAATCTCATTGATTTGTTGTTATCCCACTGATTTTGTCTCTTGATTTGTGATATCCCACTGATTTTGTCTCTTGATTGACAACTCACGCCAACATAGAGTACACAAGCCTATGGGCATCCGACCTTAATTGAAAGGAAATAACACAATGCTAGAATCAAGAATTCTTTTTGGAAGCCCAAATTTGCCAACTGATCCGCATTTGCATTTCCCTCCCGAAAGCTATGGGTCACCTCCACTATCTCCTGCCACTGCACGAGGAACTTGCAATCGCTCAACAAAGCACTAATTTGATGTGTCTTCGCAAGGTGAAGCAAGTAAATGGCTCCGTTTGACTTTCTCGGCTTCGAATGTGAAGACTATATCAGCTAATTGTAGCCCATCCCTTAATTGGACCCTCTATTTCTGCCGCTAGGATAGCGGCTGCCCCGATGTTGCGCTACTCCTGCCCCGATGTTGCGCAGTAGCCCGACACCAATTCCCACGGTGGTCACGAATTAGACCAGCGCACGCATGCCTTTGTTAGCATTACACCTTTGATGCCCCATCTGTGTTCGCTTGAAGCCATTGGGCTTGGACAGTTTTTCAGGCTGCGAGAAGCACTGATGGTGATCGCTTGGCATCTTGATTCCCATCTTTCGTCTCCCTCTCCTGCGCTAAATCTATGATGGTGTTGTGATGCTATTCCGATGGGAAGTAGGTTTTCCAAAGATAAAGCGGTTCTTGTTAATCCAGATATTCCATCACGAAATAGGAAAAACAGCCGCCTAAAGAATTGACAGAGTGAAACTAGAATATTCTCCTAACGGTCCGGTTTGATATGAATTACAAATTTATTTATTTTTTTAATCGGCAAAGGGAATTATATACACAAAGAAAAGAGGGGGCATTGATAAGGAATCGACACAAAAGTAAAACATTGCAAAATTACAACAAAAAAATAAAGCAGCAGCTAGAAACAGATGACCATATTTGCCAAGAAACTCGACAGTGAAGTAAGAGATGGGTGGCAGTATCTTCACTCAGATTGCCGAAAAGGCATAAACCATTGACATTATCCCGTTGAGGGATATCCTTCATCCCCAGCATCATACTAGGGTTTGATTGAACAGATTCCTGCAGAATGATCTCCCCTCCATTTCAAAAGATTCCTTTGATTAGATCTCAGAACACAACCTGCAAGAGTAGTAATAAGCTCTGCCAAAACCTCCTCTTCCCATACAAGTAGGATCCTTCAAAAGGGGAGAAAAATACAGAGACAAGCAGATGCCTGGAAACCTGGAGAAGAGAAAACAAGTACGAAGAGAAAAATATAGAGAGAAACTGAAGAAGAAGAAGAAGAAGAAAACCCAAAGTAAAGAAAAAACAGAGAGAGCTAATTCCATAACGTACATGAGAGGTGACTACCACGTAAAGCACGGGTACTCAAATGAAAAACAGCCAAGCGTACAGTGACCGCAATACAAAAGTCATCAGTAGCACTAGTTTTCAGAAACGGTACCCAGACCATACATGCTAAATCGAAAGTGCTATCAACTCAAAAAGATGTGAACAAACTATAGTACTAGCTAGACTGCCCACTCTTTCTTTGATAACATCTTGGAGTCTCTCCCATCTTCTCCACAGCTCCCAAAAAAACACTTCTTAGCGGTGTACCTGTAATAACCATGCAACGAGTACCACAGTCAAGAAATGCTAAAATTGCCCACTAGTTCTCAAATTAAATGTTAAATAGATACTGACTTTGTAGTAAGATGGGAAGAACTCTTCTTTTATTTTTTAGCTCACGCGTAATGATCAAGCAAATTGAAAGATGGATCATTCATAGAAATAAAACAGTGGAACTAAAGATCCTCTGAAAATATTTAACCCCAATGGCTTTATTTACGTTGCACATATAAGGAACGGACAAGTGTATCAATGAAGCAAGGAACCATCTCAGTGCGCAAGTACATAGAAAAAGAAAATCAGGCATCTGATGGCTCTGAAAATCCAGAAAAGAATGAATGATGTGAAGAACTAATAAATTTTCACCCCAAATACCAAACACGACTTCCAAAAGATCTGTCTATAAATGGGATAAAAATGTCAATCCTTGTATGGCCATAACTCCAAACCATGTGGATCAATCAGTTCATCTTGACCTCCGAATATGAAATCTTAATAAAGATCAGAAGAGAAACTCCAAGCACTACCAGAGTATGCTATTTGCCAGAAAGCTTTTAATATGCCTTGACACAATTGTTTAGGGCAAGTTTGGCCTAACATTCGGGTATCACGAGTACTTTTAATATGCCTGGACATAATGTTTCCTGGCCTTTGACCATGAAATCTAATGTAAGAATTATCTAAGCTGCTGAATGTATGTAATTTTAAGGATCCAACAAAATTGCCATGACTCAAAAAGTAAGAACCAAGAAAAAAATGTTGACCCCAGTTGAAAACACAAACACTTCAGTTTCTGACTTGCAAAAACTACAGATTGGCATCCTGCATGTTCTGTCTTCTAAAGTTTTCAGGTATTTCATGACTGACAATAGTCGAGTAAGTTTTTCTTAATTACATAGAGCTACCAAATGCATTGTCGCACTACAACCTAATCATCATAATCAAAACCAACTACAAAAGCAACAGTAACGCTCACCAGAACATAGATATGCATAAGAAATACAAGAAGATCAACAGGGAAGATCAGATAAACAAAGCTAAGTTTGAATGTAATCATCTAGCAAAGAAAATCAGTCCAATAGTGTCATCCACAGTCCATGACCAATTGCTTTTTTAACAGTAATTGCGATGAAGAGGAGGAGGAGGAGGAGGAGGATAGACTCATGCTGTCATGCATAGCTTTGCATCAAATCCTAGACTAACAGGGCCAAGTTCTAAAGGAGTTATTGAATAGATGGAGAATTTCCATTCTTTCAAACTTGAGAAAGTGGTGTTTCCAAAGTTTCGCATTGAATGTCAAATGGGAATATGAGAAGTGAAGAGAAACTGAATGGCTTTACTTAAATTACATATATATAATGAACAAACAAGTGCTTCAATGAAGCAAGGAACCCTCTCAATTTGTAACTACATATATTAAAAGAGTCAGGCAGCGATGGCTCTGAAAATGGAAGAATTTGCAGACTACATGTCCATAAACGAATGAAAGACTGTGTAAAGAACTAATAGCTTTTCACCCGTAGACAACTTTCTGCAAGCAAAGTCCATTAATAGAAACTTGTAATAATAATCTTGATAATGATGGCAGCTCTGTATTATTACTATCAGTATTTTATCTTTGTCTTCTATGCAATGAAGCAAGTTCCATTTATTTTATTTAGGCCCCTAGACTCTTTTTTGGATTACTACCTGAAGTCTTACAGGATATCAACTAACACTTGTACAGATCAAACTCAGATTGATTTTGAGTGACAATGTTCCTGGATGGCTTTTATTTTGACCAAGAAATCCAATAAGCTGAATGTTTGCGTTAAGAAGTACCTTGGATCCAACACAAGTGCAACGACCTGAAAGCCACAACCAAAAGAACGATGAACTCCAATTGAAAAACCACTCTCTTAAAATTTCTCATTTTAAAAAATCTACACACTGCATCCTCCATGTTCTGTCCATTAGAGTCTTAATTTATTTCATGATTGAAAATAGTCAAGGTTTGCTTGATTACATGTGACAGCTACCAAATCCATCGTCACACTAAAACACAATCAACATAATTGAAACCATTATGAAATTAACAGTAATAATGCTCCCCAGAACAAAGGTAATACATAAGAAATACAACGGGAAAATGAGAAATGGGATGAAGACTCACACAAGAAGATCAGATATATGAAGCCAAGTTCAACAATGTAATAATCTAGCAAACAAAAATCAGCCCATACACAGCTTTCCACTCAGATACCAAACTTGACTTCCAAAGGATCTACGTCTATGATTGCGTAAAAAATGCCCATCCCCTAGCAAGGCCATAACCCAATAGCATATGGACCAATCAGTTCAGCTTGACCTTAACGTATGAATCCAAGCTTAGGTGCAGAAGAGGGAACTCCAGGAAAGCGAGCATGCATAATGGTTAAGGCAAGTTTGGCTTAGCATCTCGGGTTGTGAGAGGATTTTTTTAGGGCAAGTTTGTCGGCTAGGAGTTTCTCATGTTGCCTCTCAATAAAGAGATTATCGTATTTTGTTTGTCTTAGTGTGACCCTATCGGTTGTGTGTCCCGCTTCAGTGTATCTTTCTACATCCTTCTAAAGGTAATGAACAACTTACATACAGAAAGAACGTAAATGTATATTCAAAAGATAAATCATGCCCTATACTCATGTAGAATAGAAGAAGATATTAGTTCCATGAGACAACATGAATCACAGAATGAATTTGCAAAATAACACATCAAAAAAAAAAAAAAAAACAATTCGCCTCGCAATAAGTTAAGCAAAACATTGAGAGAAAAACTTACAATCATTTCTTTGAAGCACGGGGTTTTGGCTTAAGCCAAGTCGGGAGAGTAAACATGGTCATTCGATCCGGCTGGAACACTTCTACTGGCCCGCATACACCGCTCTCCAAGTCTTGCACACCGTCGCAGACGTCCTCTCCTCCGTAAACATTATAACACTTGACCGGGAAATAGACGCAGTTACCTTTCAACGCAGGAAAATCTTGGGCGGAGACCGAACAAGAGCAATCATCCCCGACAAAGAAAACTTGGTCGTTCAAACGATGAACCCTCTCCCACTCTTTTTTGGTCTCATCAAGCTTGTACACCTTCACGTGAACTTCGCGAATCGACCCCGGATACTTGTCCACCAGGTAGAGCTGACCGTCGCCCGACTCCACGAGAGACTTGATCTGGCCGCCGCGAGGGGCTTGGCCATTGCCGGGAAATGGAGGCACGGCCTTCTTCGCCTTTAAGTCCGAATCGATCACCACGGCCCCTCCCTGGTAATCCACGGCGTAAAACCTTCCCCCGTGGTAAACGACGTCGTGGTACCTCGACTCGTCCGAAACGGGAGTCCACTTCTCGTCCCCGAGCTTGTAAAACCCTAGTTTTCCCTGACCGTGAATCGCCGCGACTGCGTAATCGTGGCCGCCGTCGCCGCCGCTCCACGGGGACGGGGACACCGCCACCCTCAGTATCAGCGTGGACTTGAACTTCTCCGCCAGCGTGGCGTCCACTGCTCCCACTACTCCTCTCGAGCTGCCGTCGGACTGTTCCATCAAGGCCTTGATCGTCCTCGTGGTCCAGTCATCCTTGTTCTTGTTCTTGTTCTTCTTCTTGTTGCTCTCCTCGTCGACGAAGCGGAGGGCGTAGGCGGCGCCGATGACGGAGACGCGGAGATCGAGCAGGTCGAGGGACTTGGGGAACCACCTCGGGAGGCTGTCGGTGGAGACCTTGGAGAGTGGGTTGAGGGCCTTCCACTTGCCTTTCTCGGCGTCCTTTTCCTCGACCCTGAGCAGCCACGGGAGGGAGGAGGGTTTGGAGGGAGGCTGGAGGAAGTGGACGGTGCTTTGGGAGAGGGAGAAGCAGCCGCGGAGGTCGTGGTTGGGGTTGGGAGTGACGGGGAAGGGGAGGTCGAGAGGGAAGTGGAGGGTCTCGCGCTGTTGCTTGAAGGCGGGGATGGCGGAGCGCCACGACTTGCAGACGGAGCGGAGGCGGAGGGTGTTGACGGGAGACGCTGCGGCGGCGGTGGTTTGGTTGAGGCGCCTGGCGATTTCGAACAGGATGTGTCTCGGGAGCCGAGACCACTCCGGCTGGTGCGGCGGCTGGTCCATTGCTGCTACTGCTTTCTCTTCTTCTTCCTCTAGTTTTTGATCGAAACCCTAACCGCTTGTAGAGAAATAGACCACGGTGAAGGACAGCGCAGGAGAGGAAGGTGAATAATGGATAAGATTGTGGACAGACAGACTCGATACAGTATGGTGAGGGTGACGTACTGTAAACAAATATCTAGACCTTATTACCCTTATCCAAAAAAATATCTAGACCTTAGTATTTTGTGTTTTTATATGTAGAAAAATAAGTATATTAATTTTTTGGCGACGAAACGCGAAGGCAAGCGGGGATAGCTCAGTTGGGAGAGCGTCAGACTGAAGATCTGAAGGTCGCGTGTTCGATCCACGCTCACCGCAATTTATTTCTTGCTTTTTGTTTTGTTTTGCTACTGCACTGCAAAACCAATCAATCCCTAATAGAATAGATCAGTAAACGAATCGAGCAGTTCAGCTCAGCTCGTTTAGTAAACGAGCCGAACTCGAGCTCGAGTTTTCGGCAAATTCGGCTCGATTAAAGGAGTTCGTTTAGTAAATGGCTATACTCGAGAGTTTGGCTCAAGCCGAGTTCGAGCTTGAATTTTTGGCTCGTTAAATAAACGAGCCGAGCTCGAGCTCGACAAAACTCGGCTTGGCTCATTTACAGCCCGATTAAATAGTGAGAGTACTACATTTCGTTCAATTTCATGTGCACCTCATGTACAAAAATACTAGTTCGCCTTGTTAGCTCTTTGAACAAGAGAACTCTCAAGTACCTAACTTCATAGAAATTGAATTCATATCGTTTTATGCATTACAGTTTTGGCACGCACAAAAACAATTTCAGCATTACCATATAATTAAGGTTAGTTTTCCAAAGTTATAAAAAAAACACTTGTATTTTTTTCTTTTCAAAAAGAACTATAACATTTTCCACAATTCAGGTTATGTGTCCCAATAAACAACAAAATTCTCGCCATAGTCCTTCCAATGATCTCCCAATTAAAAAAAGTCTCCGCTCTTCAGCGTTGGCCAACTGGAACAAACCCATCAAGCTATTCCGAATAAGCATCGGAATAGCTTGATAGTACATATTTTGAGGATAGAAAGAAGAAGACGACATATTTGCAACAAAAAGGGTAAAATTCACGACAATCTCCAAACACAAATCAGCAATGGTGTTCTCAACAAGGGTTTCCCATTTCCAAACGAGTTCTTTTGAACCGCATTTCCATAGAAGTTTGTCACTACAAAATTTGGACAATGCTCCACAAAAGCTTACTAAGCCTTAACATAATTCCAACCAGTTACCCATATATACAAAAAAAAAAAAAAAACTGCATTTCAAGCATGATTTCATGTCGAAAAACACAAAAAGAACAGTCAACCCATTAACGTTTGCTATTACTGGGTAGAAATTGTCAATAGCAACCCATAGTGATCGCTAGGCAAAACTGGGAGCACCAATTTCTTCACTTCATTCTTCACTTTCTTGTCCTTGCAATATGATAGACCCGGAATTGCCTCCATGCCAATCATATCTATGTCCCTCAGCTTGAAATCACGCAAATGGGAAACAAATCGATCCAATCGCTTTTGCAGAGTCCGGCCTCCAGAGATCATCTGGTTTGACTTGGTATCATACGTCCATCCATTTTCACCAGGCCTTAACTCGGCCCACGCATCAACCCATCCATCCAGTAAAGGAAATTGTCCGTCCAACTTGTCGTCCCAGTTCATGTCCCCACAAAAGATCACATTCGGGTTTTTCTTGAGAGAGTTTATGGCTTCCTTTGCTTGTTCTACGCGTTCCTTGCTGAACATTTGGTCCCATTTGGGAGGGGCCGGACATGGGCTTTCAAGATGGCTAGTGGCAACAACCAATGGTATGCCTTCCTGAACTTTAATTTCCGCAACGCAAAGTTCTCTTCCCATTACCGAATTTCCGAACGGGTTAGTGCTGTAGGATTTTACTGGCAGTTTGCTTAGCTGAGAGTTGTATTGGTGAGCATGTCAGGTCATAAAAAATCATTTACTAGAAAAACTCATCAAGAGGAATTGGAAAGACCATGGAGAGAGAGAGAGAGAGAGAGAGAGAGGATAATTTGATCAAGCAACTATGGAAGCAATTATAAAAATATGAATGTTAATGTTGCACTCATTAAACCAACATTGAAAATGACAGGGTAGTCCTATGGTACACACCCCTTATTAAGGGGTGTACCGTACGCATCATGATTTTAAACCCTTGGATTTCAAAGTAAATAATCCGGACCACCCATTTATTAAACCAATTAATAAAATAAAAAAATGGCTTAGCAGGTAACAGGTTGTTCTCTATTCATTGACTTTCTCTCCCTCTCCCTCATGTGTAAAATACTACAAATTATATAACATAACCACAATTGTTATGACAACACAAAAAATTGGCACTTTCTTACCACAATGTGTCGTACCAAAAGAAATCGATCAAAAGATACTAGATACAAGACCAAAATATATCGTTGCACAATCAATAATTATTATACCCAAACAAAATACATTTCTAAAATATCACAAATTAAATATTGTATAACTTAACATCCTAACAGTCCTGATCGATCATTTTAAAAATACACTCACTAACGACATTTAGATTGTACAGTCAATTTATATTTGGTATGAAACCTAGTCCTCTATTGTAGTTGAATGTAATGTAGTCATGCGACTGTGACACAATAATGACGATCAAATCCATTGAATTTTTTATGTTTGTTGATTAAGTCACCTGCGTAATTTTTTGTCTCAATCAAGTTTAGGAAACTCCATCATCGGCACGCAAATTGAATAATAGAATGATATTTTCCATCCAATTAAGTGTCTAGCTATAAGCCATCAACTTCATTCTTGATACGAATGACCTAATTAATATTATGTAAAAGATAGACGATTTTGATAAAATAAAATAAAAAATAAAATAAACACCTTACGTGGGGCTTAGATGGTGCATTATTATATTTTAATGTTGTATTGAAATTGAACGATGAAATTTGTTGAAGTATGAAACTTCAAGGACTAACTATGTGATTTATTCTGAAAAATAATAACATTCTTTTAAAAAAAAATAGGAACGAAGGGTTTAAGACTTGAACCCCAGATCTTTTAGATAAATGTCAAACTCCAACACATTATCACTATGGTACACAATTGAGAATTTGTAATTCTAAAGGCTATTGATTATATAATATTTTCTTGTATGTTAGGGCGTTATTTTCAGGCTAAAAATTTGAGAAGACAGAGGCCTCAAATGCCTCTGTTCTAGTGATGGGCCTGCACTTATAGATCATATATTATAGCTATGTCATTGGTGTAAATCAAAATGTCGATTATAATAATTTTTTTTGAAAGAAAATACAATGACAATAAATTTACAAAATTATTTAAATTTTACTTCCACGGCCTAGTTCCAAGGACCACCATTAAATTTGGATTGGTACGCATAAGGTGAAGGTTTGATACCGATCCATGTGTTAAATATATAGTGCCAATTGTTAAGCGCACCGCCCTAAATATTGATAAGATTGGGTATTAATATAATTAATTTCACCAATTACAAAAAGGAGAGTAATTTTCACACTCTATTTTTTGATATTCACACTTATTTTTTTGTACTCCATTTTAGTGTTGAAAGTGTATGCATTTGAAACAGTTGGATAATTATTTTTTTCGTGACCTCTCATTTTTCCACAAAGGAATTTTGATTTTTTGAATTAAATTTTGTAGAAAAAGAATTTGATTTAGACTAATATTTTGAGAGGAAATTGTAGTTGTATTTGAAAATTTGGGTATAGTACTTGCTTTTTGGTGAATTTCTTGGATGAAAATTTTGTGCAAAAACTTCATTTTTAGTTTAAATTATTGAGGTATTGTGTAGGGACAAATAAGAATTTGAAAAATTAGTATAGAGGGAATCGAAAATTAAGACAATATGGTGGAAATTTTAAAATTTGAAAAAATAATGTGGCGGGAATTGAAAATAATTAGTGGTATTGTATTTTGTCAATTATAACTATCGTTTACTAAACATTCTGATTGAATTTTTTTTATACGACACGTTGTGGGTATGAAAACGCCAATTTATGGTGTTATCATAACAAATTTGGTTATATTACTGAATTTGCGGTATGATATTTTGCTAATAATAACTATCGTTAACTGAGCATTTCAATTGAATTTTTTTATACGATATGTTGTGGGTATGAAAACGTTAATTTATGGTGGTGTTATAAAAAATTTGATTATATTACTGAATTTGAGGTATGATATTTTGTTGATTATAACTACCGTTAATTGAACATTCTGATTGAATTTTTTTATACGACACGTTGTGGATATGAAACGTCAATTTATGGTGTTGTCATAACAAATTTGGTTATATTACTAAATTTGTGGTATTTTAGACATGTGTTATTACGGAATATTTTAATTAATTTCCTTTGGTACGACACATTGTGGTAAGAAAACGTCAATTTATGGTATTGTCATAACAATTATGGTTTGTTATAAAATTTGTGGTATTTAAATATATTTCCTTTTGATATGACACGTTGTGTTAAGAAAATGACAATTTTAGGTGTTGTCATAATAATTGTGGTTATTTTCTAAAATTTGTGGCATTTTACAAATATTTTTGGCTTGGGTATAACAATTTTTGATTCTGGTACGACATATTTTGATTTTGTTACGGAATATCATATGAGTCAAAAAAATTTGGTACGATTCATTGTGGTAAGATAATGCCAATTTATGGTGTTGTTATAACATTTGTGGTAACATTATTAAATTTTTGATATTGTACGCATATATTTGGTTAGGGTACAAGTATTATGGATTTTAGTACGAATAATTATAGTTACATAATAACAATATTTTTTAATTATGGGTAACCTGCTAATGACTTGTTCAACAGGTAAATTTTAATGTACAAGTCGTAACTAGAATCATAAATATACATTAGAAAACCAAAAATTGGCATAATGAAAATCACAAATTATCATAATTTAAGCATACGATATACCCTGTGTACCATAGCTTCCTCCCAAAAAAAAAGGGTGAATGATCAGACTTGCAAAGTATTTGAGCATCAAGTTACAAATGACTTAAGGAATTAAACCATAATAAATGATATTGGACTCGAGCAACATTCTGAGAAGTTCAGATACCTCATAACGCATTCCAACATTTTCATACTTGATAAGCTAGATGAAATGAAGCGCAGGTATGGATACAGGGTACGGGAATATGACAAAAACCTAAAAATGTAGGGTAAGGGTTTGGGTATGAATGCCAAAAATTTTATATAATTTTCTATATTTTCAGCATGCTATAGAACATGGCCTTATATATCGACAGACGTCCCACCTCCACTCATTAAACTTGTACTTTCTAGACTAAACCTTTTTTCTCCTATGTGTGGGTACTTCAAATTAGTTCTTTGGCAAATAACATTAGGAGGAAAAAAACAGCTATTAACAATTAAGTATCCAGTACATTAAAAAAAACGTGAACAGGCGCACCGGAGCCATGCCCATACCGTACTCATGGCATACCGGCGCCGTACCCAGATACCAAAACGTACCCGACATGTTTTTGACGTACCGGGAAGTATTAGGGTACTAGAGCCGTACCCATACCCGGTACTCGTACAACATGTTTGGTGTACCCATGATTCATAGACTAGATAATACACTTGCATAAGGGCCAATGGATCCTAGTATGCCTTAGAAACATAAATAAGAATTGTAGCGTCAAATTTGTGTGTTCTTGTGTAAGGCTGTTTGGTGTTGAACCAAGTGTCCTGTTACGGGAAAGTTATACATATCTCACCTGCATGCAGAAGTATGATCGTGTAAATGCCATCTCATTTGCAACTGAGCAACGGTACGCTTTCCACCAACTCGATTGCTGGAAAATGTCGTAGATATTGGGTGTAACCTCCTGCAGAGCCACGTGGCCATAAGAACCATGAAAACTCATAAAAACATTAGAGATTGTTAAATGGTATGGAAATTAGAAAAACCTGGAAACATATCAGATCTGGGGAATGCATTTGAATAAGGTCACCCAGAGCTTTCATCCTCTTATGCATCTCCAAGTCTTCCCGAAACCAGACATTGTAACTCAAAATCTTCAATGTTTTGGAAGCACTTCGCAATGTATTGTCATCTGCACTTATCAATAAACTATCATGTCCTTCTCCACATTTAAATTTATCTTCAATGACAGGCAACTCATGAATCCAAAGATTTGGTAATCACAAATGCTCAAAATAGAAAAGACAATAGAGCATGACTATAGTAGTGAATATGATTTCCTGCAAGCAAACTCAATTCCCTAATATTCACCCTGATGTATTCATGCACAAATAACAAGAACTCATTATTAAGTAGTAATTTTAAGTCTGAAACAACTCTAAAGTCTAATTATATACCCTTGTCTGATGAAAACTGAGGGTGTACATCCAGAATCAGTCAAGATTCGAAGTGAGCTAACCCCCACTATCAGAAGCCTTAACTTTAGAAGTGAATTAACTCTTATCCACACAGACTTAACAATCTCAAAATGCTCGGTCAAGGAGAACATATTTACACCATAAATTGTCTTCCAGCATCTGCAAAGAGCATGCTTGAAGGCACCTACATTGTCAGCTACAGAATACTTCCATTTTGTTTTTCTTATTATACTTCTCCAACCCCTCGGATCAACAAGTACCACTAATACACTGCATATACTTAATCTGGAATAATGCACTATAAAACACCACTCTTGCCATATGCTAAATCTACTATGTTACTTTTTCGTTTGAACAAATTCGCTCCCAGAGCTGGACATGAGGTTGTTATCCAAGACGAAACTTATGGCTTGCAAAGTTGCAAAGAACTACAAACAGCGATAATGAACTATAAACAAACAGCAAAGCAATAAAGATTTGAAATTGTAACATTCAAGAATACAAGTAAAAAAGAACTATAAACACACAGCAAAGCAATACAAATTTGAAGTGGCTTTGTAAAATTAAAGAATACAAGTAAACAAGAGTCACAAAACCATGAAATACCACTCAAGAAGAAACAAAAAATGATACCAAATACAAAAAAAAAAAAAAAAAATTGCCTAGAACAGAAGACTTATCAATACCATCGTTGACAAAAACGTGAACTGAACAAACATAACAGAAAAGAAAATATAACCATTTAAGCCAACAAGATAAAACCGCAAAAAATCAAGGACAAAGCTGAGCTAGTATCCATCCAATTCAACTTGTCACAAGAATTATGGATGCAAAAGGTACAATGCATTGTTTTGTTGTGATCTAGGTGGCTCCAAATTTGGTACGGGGCATGCGTTGTATGATTCCAGGACCCCTTCCCCTTCTGCTTTTGCACATTTTCTTCTCATCTTAAATTTTATTTGGTGATTATTATTGTTTCTCATCCAGGCAATGAAGGATAATTAATCATTGTGATCTCCCACTGTCAATTTGGATGACTAATAAGGAGGGAAAGCATGTGGAATGGGGTTAAGAAGGAGAATTTTCTATTCCTCGGAAGTTTGATTGGCTAAAGTTGGCATTATACCTAGACGCAAGCAATCATTTGTGTTCCTCTCCGTTTCTCACCAAACCCACCATTCCTCACAGAACTCTCACCATTTTGTTGATAAACAAGACTAGCACAATAAGAGAGTTATCTTTCACACTCTTTTCTCCTAGTTTACAATCAGAACATGAGTTAAGAGTTCACTTTCTCTTCACTTCTTACCATCTCTCATTGAAAATCACTCACACCAAATGGGTTCTCATGATTCCAACAGTTACCAATACTGAAAACAAAACTAGTGAAACAAGAGAGTTATCCTTCACACTTTTCTCCTAGTTTAGAATCCAATACGAGTTATGAGTTCTTTTTCTCTTCAATTCCTATCATTTCTCACCACAAATCACTCACACAAATGGGTTTTTACGAGCCCAACAGTTAATCACAATAACCAAACAGTTTTTTTCCAAAACCCATCAAACCAAACATTCTATTCCCGAAAGCCCAAATCACGAAACACCATTTCTAAAAAACTAACCCAACAAGATCACTCCTTTATTCGCTGCCTTATCGCCGCGAAACTCCCCCGATTCAACACGAGCACCATCAATCTCAACCGCGGACTCCTCCCGATTCTTTCTCTTATTACAGGCCCGCAACGGCAAAAACACGGACCCAATTGACGAATCCAATTCGTCTTCATCGAGCTCGTGCAACGACAAGGCCGACGAGGCCCTGGCACCGCAGATTTCGCAGTTGGTGGTGCGATACGGGTTCAGAAAGGTGCAGGCTTTGCAAGCCCATTTGGGAGCAGATGAAGAAGAAGGAGAAGAAAAGGGCGAAAGGGATAGTGAAGGTGATGGTGATAGGCAAATGAGGCAGTTGGGTTTTTGTGATGGAGGGTTTGTGAAAGTGCATTTTGAACAGGTCCAGGTAGCCATTGATCTTGGGGGGAAATGGGGGAGGGTTTTCCTAGGGTTCAGAGTTTGGAGAGAGAGTAGGTGTTTGAGTTTTGTGCAACAATTCCACATTTTGAATCGTTTTTTGATTTTGCCGGTTATGGTCCACGATTTTGAGGATTTGTTAGAATAAATTACAGTTTGCCTCTGAGGGTTATATTAGTTATTTATTTGACCCTCAAATGGAAGTTTTTCCCATTTTTCGACTCTTTCTTCGGGAGTAGAAACAAAAACAGAACAAACAATAGAGAGAAAAACAAATAACGAACAATAAAAAGCTCACCAAAGGTGAAGCTGAAGGCAAGTGGAGTGGCATGTAAGTGGTGGGCACCATGTACTCCGTGCATTTGATAATGGTTCAAATATCACTAACTACAATTAACAATGCTGACTTTTGTTGAGGAAAAAAAAAGAGGCGAAGCTACCGACTAGAGTATTGAAAACCATCTATTCATGAAGGTGGCTTTAGGACTGGTAAACTAAGTCCCACTACTTCAAACAAAAAAAAATACTAGCATAAGATGGAGTGATGTGGATTTTTAGGGTTTTGTTCGATTTGCAAGTTAGAGCAAGGGATTGGATTGTAAATCAGAGATGATGGTATGCATGGTATATATTTTGATTAACAACACAAAAAATTACAGATGTTTTGAACTACGAATTTGACAAAGCATGAGGTAATCTATTTATTATGGGATATGCTATTAATAGTTGGTCCAATAATCTTAATAATTTTATCATGGTCACCAAATATGGTCACAATAGCATTTGATATTATGATTAACCAATAGTAAAGGAAGCCATAGGGAAGAGTGATGTTAGGCTTTATAACTATGACTTGTTTCTGCATTGATATCAAATATGTCAAGTTTAGCCCAGACTTCCGACTCTGAAATGCTAAATCACGAGTTCAATTGGTGGTTAAGTGTTCAATTACTCCCTCCCCTTTGATGTTATTGGAAACTTAAGTTAAATTATTTCCTGGTATATAAATATAAAATATAAAAGTACATCGAACCTCAAGGTTTATCCCGACGAAACTCTCGACATCCTCACACAAAAAAAAAAAAAAAAGGGTTTTGTTAATGTATGCCCCTAAGGCATATGTTAACATAATAACTCCCTCTTTTGGCTCACTTTTATAGGGAATGCAAGACTAAAAATAGTGTCATAAATTACGATCATTTGAAGAGATTAACTTTTACGTACTAGACCAAAAAACCCATGCTTTAACATTTACTCCTAAGAAACTCACCGATGCACCCATAGCCTATAAAATTCTCTTCCCTCCGAGATTTGTCATTCATTCCCACCTATTTCACTTTTCCGAATTCATATAGAAATATAAATAATTGAATAAAATTGCACCAATTGTAGAAAATCCCACTCTATTATACATATACTACTTAATTATTTTTATGTTGACATTTTATGTTATTTTTTTGTTGGATATTTTTAGTATATTTGAATTTTATGGATTCACTCTCTTCTTGTCTTTGTGAACTCTATGGTCATTTTGTTTGTGTTTTGAAGATGGATCTTGTTTTAATTGCACTTACTATTATTTACAATTTTTTTTTGCTGCCCTTGGTTGATTAAGATGGAGTGATTAAAAATGTTGACCACTGACTTCAGTAATAAATCAAACCAAACCGGTAATCGACAGTTTGGGTTATAGTTTAGAAAAAAAGAAAACTACCGATTTTGGTTGCGGTAATTGTGGTTTTTGTTTTACCTATGACTGAAGAGAATGGTTACCATCCATACTAGTAGAATATTTTTTCACATTCGTGCTCGGTCGGCCTAAAAAAAGATCCGCAATGACGGACAACATCAAAATGTAGATTAATAAAAAAAAATCAAAACATAGACTAATAAACCCATTAACTGATAGTACAATTAGAGGAAGAAAAATTTAGGAAATGTGAAAGGGCAAAAAGACGGAGGGAAAATGAAAACAAAGGGGAGAGGAAGTAAAAGGGTATATGAGTAAAAAATATCGAAAACATTTCGGTTCATCCAATGTGCCAACTAGTATTACTATTTTCTAGGTGAGTGGAGTTAGTTGAACTTATTTATTGAGCACTAACATATGCCTTAGGGGCATACATTAACAAAACCCATTAACTTACTAGTACAAAACTACCTAACTATTGCAAGCCTTTTGTTTTTGTGTTTTGTTTCTGATTTTTTTTTTTTAAGATAAAAAGAACCTACTCTAATCCAAATATAAGAAGGAAAAAAAAAAAAAAAAAAGGAACGAAAATGACTCTCACCCTCTATTGCCCCGTTAAGGAACTCGAACATGTACTTGGAAGAGGTTGGGGTCGGGATAATGGCTTCACTCGAACCTCTACTTGAAGAGGTTGGGATAATGGCCTTAGTTAACCCCAAGGACAATGGCGGAGGCTGATTTTGTGTCTAATAGAGGTTTGAATTACATGTATTTTTTAAAAGGCTACTTGAGTTTGATAGATCTAGTTAAGTCATTCGTTTACCAACTACTCTGCTAGTTGGCCTTGGAGCTTCCTCGCTTGTGACTGACTTTCATAGACTATATTTTATGAGTATATATTGTAACTTGCGATGTCCGAAGAAAAAATGATATTATGTATATGTGCACAGACACCGCTTAATATTATACACGCAACTTAAAAAATGATTCATAAATTCAAATTTTAGGAATTTTTATCCCACACATATAGAAATTTTAAAGAAAAATTTGCTCATGGGACTTGTAGGGGCCAATTTCATAAAAAGTTTCTTAATTAACATGAAAATTAGTATAACAGGCGAAAATATTTGGAGTGATGCAAAAACATGGGTCCCCCTTGCACCCCTGCCCGAGAGGTTGGCCTGATAGTTAAGGCTAGAACTTAAGGGTTTGCTCCCTCCTAAAGGTCTTATATTCAAAATCTCGTAGGTGCTATCAGTTTCTTTGGGGTTAGTCCTTGCAGAGTTTTGCTAAGGCTTTAATTGAGCTCCCCGCAAGTAGACGATGGCCGGAGTAATTAAAACCCATAATTAGTGACAGTGCACGCAACCGACCCACGCAGTTGAGTTTTTTAAAAAACGACCTTGGTTATTGCAAGTCATATATTTTACTCCGTATCTTTTCTGAGTAAAAGAGTGGAGAAGGGGTCGACCGGATATAGCAACCCTTCCAGGGGCATGATTATAGGGACTCTAGACTCACGGTGGGCCCCAAAAGGGACCAAAGAGCCATACCAACGACCACCCCACCGACGACTAGTGGACCACAACTGGGTTTCGCAGAAGAACCAAGTTCGAGAGAACGTCATTAGCACAACTCAAATCGGTGACCTCCTATCCATCCAAACCCTAAGGGGTGAGACATGAGCCCATAGGATACCACACCTGTTGGCTTTGCAAGTCATATATTGGGTAAGAGCATTATTGTGGAAAACCTCCGTCCTTTACCACACCCATTTGATGGGTCCTCCTACCCTTATAAAGGATCATTTACTTCACCCTACTTTCCTTTTTTCCTTCTTTTTTTTTGGTCAGCCGGAATAGAACTTTTCTTTTTTCCTGCTCTTTCTTTGGACACAAAGCAAACAGTGCATGCATCATTTAAAGAACCTTTGCTGTTTGGGTCCATTGTCCAATCCCCCCAATTGACCGTATAAAGCCAAAAAGAAATAAAAAAATTCACTTTTACTTCCTTCAACCTTTCATTTTTCTTTTAAAAAAGGGAAAAACTTTAATAAAGCAAGACTTCCAAATGACTCTCAATTTGGTCGTCTGTCACTTTATCAATGCATATAAAAATTCACCAATTTCCTCCTCAATGCTGCACAATATACCAACCAACCCTTTGCAGGAGTTAATCAAAGGTTAATTACAAAGCAATTAAAGAAAGCGGGCCCCCCCAACAAAAGACCAATCATTCTCCCAAAAAATGAAGCGACCACGGCACCCTTTGCCTCTGCCTACCATAATAAAAACATAATTTAACAGTGGACCACTTGAAGAGAGAGACAGAGGGGATAAATTACACTTTGCACCCAACACTTTACCCACCGTCCGCTTTCACCTTCCGCATCCAATCGTGACAGTCGTCCATACACATTTTAGATCAAGTATCATGGCCCTTAGGTCCACATCTCATTCGATAAAAGGCCACACGACTTCTTACGCGAGGCCTCATGCCACCTAACTGGGGAGATAAATCGGACAAAAGGGCCAGATTGACACTAGGTGGAAGTGTTGGGAGTTGGTTGACAAAATTAGGAGTGATGGGTGCACAGTGAGATTTCGGTAAAGCAAAATTTACCCATTAAAATAATTGCAGCTTGGTATACAGAACCTAGAAGATTAAATTTATTAGTGTACCTTGGGGAGGGGTTAACAAATGAATGAACAAAATAATAGAGACAGAGTGAAGCCCAGGAAAACGCATAAACCGTTGTCCAGTGCACTTGTTTGGGTGCTGGTGTATCTTAGTGAGTATGCTCCACTTGATACTGTTGAGTTCACTCTCTCGGTGGTATTATTGCTTACTTGCTTACTGCAATCACAAAGTAAATTTATCATCAGAAAACACTCAAAATAGTCGATTGAAGTAATTATTTCGTCATGTTTGAATCTTGGATTTGTGACGGTGAAGTGAAAGAGAAGGGGAAAGATCGGTAACTAAAATGCAATGGAACGTATCTGGTTGAAAACCTTTCCATTAAAACATGAGAAAAAAGGAAAACCGAGGAGTATTTTTGTTTGTAATAGAATTGGAGTTACTTTGATTAGCATTGAAAAACAGAAGATTCGAACTGATTTAATACCATTGCCAAAAACATGGGAGAAATGAGAAGGTCAAGAAACAAACATATGGACAGTACCAAAAAGCACAGAATTTGGCTCACCTGCCAGGATATATACAACTCCCGTGACCTGCAAATAGTGCCCCCCACAAAAACCATGGTCAGACCATAATACATTCTAAGGTACACCAAAAAAAAATGCAGAATTCGTGGAACCCATTTGGCTAGGCTACATGTCTTTGCCATCAGCCCCAATGGTTAGTCCGATTGGTTGGTAGGTTTACTCCCTACACAATTGACAAGGGTTCTATTCTTGGGGTTAGGCCGCAAGAAAAAATTTCTTGTGAATCCTCTAGTCCTGGCGTGGATGGCTTGCCTTTGACCAAACCAAGGAGGGATTAATCGAGATGAGCGTGGGCTGGCCCAGACACCTATGACCGTTGAACCAAAAAAAATTCTTTGCCATCAACAATGTACTCTTTTTCGCTTTTTTTGTGCTTGACTAATGTAGATGTTGCCTTCCATGTACAGTGCGAGGACGAAAACGACATGGTAGGGGACAATCTCAATTTTTGGAAAAATGAATTCAATGGGGCATTTTGTTTCTCTTTTTCCCAAGAAAATGGACTCTAGTTTCACATTTTCTGCAAAATAGAGGTTGAAGACTCACTATCACCAGCTGGAAATCTTGCCGCAATGACATTTTTCATCCAATGTGCTATGGTCTCAAGTGGGCACCACAAACAACTCATGAATTGTGCTGCAGCTGAGCTACTCTTTAAAAAACTTATTTGGAGAATTGTTTTGTGAAATGGTTTCCAAAATTACGAAATTCTTATGGAAACACCCCAAAGATGTTTTCAGATCTGCAAAAACTTTCTTCACACAAAGATGAAAAGATATGCAATCAAGGAGTGTTTTCAAACCTCTTGATACTGTTATTTTTGGAAACATGGGATGAAAACGAAGACCACAAAAACAATACGAAATGCACTAAAAAGGAATCCTGATACTGAGCCACAGGCAAACGCCAAAGGGGTTGAACAATCACTGCTCCTCTTGTCCTCAAGCCCCTCAAAGCAATCCATTTAGTTCTCTCCAATCAAAATCGTTTAGATTCATGCAAAGTGAGAGTAAATAGTCCTGTCGCATCTCCTGTCCTTGCTCAAATGCGGAGTCAAATCCAAATTTAAGCAAAAATGACTGGAAACCAGCCTATGCTCATTTTGAATTGAAATTTACTCATTCTTTACCATTCTAGCAATCCCGGTTTGCAGATATAGAGAACCATAGCAAAGGATGCTTTTGCTCAAAATTTAAGATAAATCCAAGTAAATATTGAAGTCTTGGAATTGAGCCACTTACTTGGGTCAGTGGTGGTGATTGTGGCCACACCCTTGAAATCGCAAGACCCTTCAGCCCTCTCTTCCTTCTGGTAGTAGTTATTAAAAGCATAAGAAGCGTGATTCTTCACGTTATTAGGTTGATAACAAGTCTCCCCTGGTTGAATCTCACTACAATTTGCTCTCCCTGGTCCACAAGCCCAATCCAATGCCGCCTGCAATGTCCTTGAATCTACATCATCCTCCGCCACACAATACGTCTGGTTCGTCGTGTCATTCGCCAAAAATGTCCCAGTACCAGAAACATGTAACAAGTAAACCGGCGTAGAATTTCCATAAAACAGCCCCCAGTTAGCCTCTGACACGGGCGGGGACCTCAAGTCCTCATTAAACAACTCGTATATGTACACACTGGATGTGAGCTCAGGGTGTAAAGGGGTTCCACTTCTGTCAAACACATGTTTAATCAAATTCGAATTGTATGTATCGGCATTGTCAGTCGTGGCATATGGTTCTTTTGAATCACCCTTTGAAGGCCACCCGGTTTCAGTAACAAGCACTACAATATCGGTAAAGTTCAGGTTCTTCATAGAGAAATACACGGCGTCAATCATCGCATCAAACACGCTTGTATAATGAAGCAAAGTATTTGGGTCCACCATTTCCTTTGAAGGTGCCAATGGCTTGAACAACGAATTATCCAAAGGAACAACGCCTTTGTTCTGCATAAAAACATAGTAAGGGTACAGATTCATCATGAGAGGAGATTGTGTTCGTGACAAGAATTGAAGTAATGGTGAGAGGACTGGGGTGAGGGACTGATTGAAAAAAGCTTGTGAAGGAGGAAATGGGTCAAGCACTAAAGAGGCAGCGTGAGGGGTTGAAATCTTGATTCGGGTATGCAACCTGGCGGTGACTAGGGCACTATAGAGGGACTCTATGGCAGGCATTAGGACAGGGGAAGAGGAGGGGATGGTAGTTAACACCTCATCGCCGACTGCCACAGCTGTGATTACGGTTTGTGGGTAGTAGGCAGCGACATTGCGACGGATCCAAGCGGCAGCAGTGGCATTGGAGGAGCCAATGCCGAGGAGCTGGTTGTTTGGAACGCTGACGATAACCCTAATCTTTGTTCTAGCCAAGGCCCTGAGTATATCGCTGTTGGCGTCGTAGAGCCGGACATGGGTGATTTTCTGCAGTTGTAAAAAAGCGACCAAATCGGTAGGAGAGAGGAAATTCGACACATCCGTGCCTAGGTTTACACCCACATAGGGTTCATCCCTCTTCCGTTGCTGCTTAATCTCTGCAAATTCTACACATCAAACCCATAAAAGTTTAGCACTTCATACACCACTTTATAAGCACATCTCTAAATTTTAGGCAATTATCTGAAATTGGTTTGGGGTTATTTTCCTGGTATGAACCCTATCGTGAAATCGGAACCATAACTCTCCTCATGCACATTATGCACCAAAAGATTATGAATGTGTGTCTATCTAGTGACTTTCTGAAATGGGTTCGTGGTCGTTTACCTATTTTCACCCCGCATAGGGTTCATTTCTCTCATGTTGCTGCCTAATCTACCCAAATGTTGCAATGCAACTCACACCCACAACAATATGGCAAGTTTTTTGTTTTTTACTACTAACTCAGGTTTCCAGTCTAATCTATGCGCACCTCGGCTAATTCTTAGGAACCAATTCCACCGTCCTCTAGTAAACGCAATTAAAGCAGACACAAGTTCCGGACTGACTCCACAAGAATTGACAGCACCTAAGAGGTTTTTGAACTCAGACCTAGTTCATATGCATATACATATTTGTAGATTCTTCTGAACTGGGATTGTGGTTGTTTACCTGGTGCCAACCAAATTATGAAATCAGACCCATAGTACTTGAGCACTTCTGATACCCAATTTCTATAAAGATACGAATTTGTGAAGAGTGGGTTCGTGGTTGTATATATCTAAATTTTGAAATTAGGCCCACAGCAATTTAGCACTTGATACACCCAACTTGTTTACACAAAGGCTAGTAAAGCAATTGTAAAGCAATTTTGCGACTTTCTGGGAAGTGGGTTTTGTGGCTTTTTTACCTGGTAGGAGAGTGGAGTCTGCAGCGAGGAGGAGCAGGAGGAGGGAGAAAATGGCGGTGAGCTTAGAATTCGCCATTAAAGAGAAGCTTGAGCTCTTCTTCTCTCATCTTCCGCTTATGTTTCAGCCAATCCGTGCATTTTATGTGTGGTAAATTCTTGCTAACTTCAAAGTGTTTTCACAAAGTTTTCTTCTTTGTGAAGGGAAAACAAAGAAACAAGACATTTGAAGAAAGAATCGAAGAAAGTGCGAGGAGAGCGTCGCTACAAATCTTTTCGTGCAGTACCCGAAAAGATGTGTACGTACTACCAATAAATTACTCAGTAGCACTAACACCCCCGGGCTAATAGAAGTTAACGTTATGAACCCCTCATTGTATTGACTTTCCACCGATACCAAATCTCTAATGGCGTTATCAAATTTATGGGTTAAAATGTTACTCCATCTGTCTTAATTTGTTTGTTCAATTTTGATATACGTGTCATCTTAGAGTTGAATATATCTTAAAATTTAAGTATAATGTTTTATAAGATTTTAAAAAATTTATCTAATAGAAGTAATTGAGATTTATCAAATATGAAAAAACATTACAAATTGAAAAATATGAACAAACAAATTGGGATTAAGGGAGTATCTTATAAGAAAAGTAAGAATGTTGCAATGGTGTCATTAAAATTCATGTTAGTGTAAGTCGAAATGCATCTGTACATACAGAAAAAAAAGTGTTTTTCCCAGTCTTCCCTCCCCTCTTCTTCCACTCCATCTCTTCCTAGCGAAAATATAGGGGCCTATCCTCAGCTTGGAGTTTCTTGGCTACTAGTAAGGCACTAAAGTATGTTTTTTGGGATCCTATCTCGAGAGTCCATTAAAGCAAAAAAAAAAAAAACATTTATTGCACAATTCAACATTTGAGACCTACCCTATGGGCTTTGAAAGCATATTCAGGATGTTCTTGAGAACTCCTTTGAACTCTCCGATGTTTGAAAATGCCACGGGTTAGGACCTCAAATTTCACTCCATCTTTTCCTAGCGAAAAGATAGGGGCCTATCCTCAGCTTGGAGTTTCTTGGCTACTAATAAGGCACTAAAGTGTGTTCGTTGGGATCCTATCTCGAGAGTCCATTAAAACAAAAAAAAAAAAAACAAAACATTAATTGCACAATTCAACATTTGAGACCTACCCTATGGGCTTTGAAAGCATATTCAGGATGTTCTTGAGAACTCCTTTGAACTCTCCGATGTTTGAAAATGTCACCGGTTAGGACCTCAAATTTCAAATTCTTAGCCCCTAATTTATCTTCACTATGAAATGAATGATTTTTTTTTTCCTTAGAGTGAGAAGGAGGCTTCATGCAGAGAGGAGGGGGGGGGGGATCTAATCATGGAGCAAATTGTTTGGTCTCACACTCGAAGTTTTCTTCGTTCATACAAGGTCAAATTTGTAGGTCCTTGTTGCGTTTTTTTGATAGTTGAGGGGGGTTATGATGAAGCTTTAAGATCAGTACGGGTCTCAGAGAGACCAAGTGATAGTTTATGGTCTATGGTATGATTAGTCCTACATCCAACCTTGTGTAGTGTTTGAACTTTGAAATTGAATTCAAAACCGACGTCCAACTGGAAATTTGGAACTACCTTTTCCAAGTTACTATAATAGCCTCATGAACCGACAGCCAAAAAATTAAGGACCACTTGCACATTCTTCTTTGCCATTACGTTAGGTTCGAAAAAGATCGAAAGTAAGTAGTACATCAAAAAAGGACTTTTTAGTAATTTTTAGCTGGTCTAGGCTAAATCAGTGGAGGTGATGGTTCTGAATTCCAGCTGGCATTCTCAACTAAGTTTTGCTTATGTGCAATTATTGTCGGAAATTGATTTCTACACTCTTTTTTTTATCACGTACGTTTTTTTTTGGTTTTATTTGGTATAAATTTACTCTATTGCCCCTTAATATGTGAAAAGTGAACTTATGAAAAGGTGAAAAGGTGAATTCACATGAATAAGAACAAAAAAAGAAATATATGTGGTAAAAATAGGAATGTAGCAGTCAATTTCCTTATTATTCACTTCAATAAAAATGCCAAAGTGTTTCTAACAATAATATTTTTTTTGTCAATATTGTATAAATCAGTAGGGTTAGTGTGGGTGTTAGAGTTAGTATAGGAGGTTCAGAGATCATCCATAGCCATGAACCTCAAAGCCCCGCCCCCCGTGGGACTCAAACCCTGGTCACCACTAGGGAAGGGAGATGACAATAATTTTGTTCACTTTCCTTTAAAGAGGGTAAATATTATTTTTCCTGTGATTGGTGAAATTGTGTAAGGTCTACGGACGTGTTTTTATAATAATGAATAATGAGTTAGTTTGTGATAGGATCCGCACAATTTTCACCAAACACGGAAAGCGTAATGTTCATCCACTTTGAAAGTGGGTGAACAAAATTATTTTCAATATTTTTTTTGGGGGACAACGGGAATGGATTCTCGTGTTTCTGCTACTCTGAGCAAGTGCGTGACTCAAAGTTGGAAACTTGCTCAAGAAAATGTCCTTTTTATTATAACACCGACAGCCAAAAGGTATACCAAAATGGGTTATTCCCTTCCATGCCACAAGTCATTTTCCGTTCTCACAAAAAAAAAAAACCCATAGTGGTTGAGTAGCGGCTGTTCAAAAAAAAAATTTGAGTAGTGAGTTTTTAATTTTTGTTTTGTTTTGTGATTAAACGAATGTGCAGATTAACTTATCAGCACCGGCAATAGACTAAAGCTTGAGATGCAGCACTTTTAGGCCCCCAAAATATGCAAAATGTAGGCGGTCATTTCCATTTTGACACCCACTATAGAAGTCTAAAGAAATTTTATACATAATGAGAATATGAGATACACGCGATGAATTTTTATTTATGCGAACAAGTTAAGTTGTATAAGCGATGAATGTTGAAGATATATTGTGCCTCGCTAAAAGATACTTTGAAACAACTTTTGATAACATTCATGGTGTGGACATAGTTAGTGCTTTTGCTTAAAAGATCACGAGAAGAGTGATATTTAACTAATGCGTTTAAAGTCTTGTAATTCTCTCTTCTTCTTCTTCTTTTTTCTAAATTAGTGATATTTAAGTGATGTTTTTATACTATCTCGCATCGTTGGATTATTGTTTGGAATTTTTTCTCGTTGGAATGCTTGTATTGGATTTGGACAGCCAATATACACTTTATGTGTTATACGTTAAAATTCATGAAGGGTCTTCTCTTTTATTTTCACTTTAGATCTTTGAAAAGTCAAGACTGATCTAAATTTACGTAAACCTGAAATTACGACCAGGCATCTAGCTAGGGTTGCAAAATAACCTAGCTGTTAGCTAGCAGCTCAAGACTCGGGTTGTAAGGGCTCGGCTTTGCCTAGTTCATTAAGTAAACAAGCTGAGCTCGAATAATATTTTTCACTTGTTTAGTAAATGAGCCAAGTTCGTGCTAGCCGTAGCTCAGCGTGTAGATAAGTTCGGTTCATTTAGGACTTGGATCAAGCTCAAGCTCTCAATACTAATCAAGCTCGAGGACAAATGTTTGGGATCGACTCGAGCTTGAACCAAGCTGGAGCTCACTGCTTTGTTTGGTTTGTGTTTTGAAATTTTTTTTGAAAAATAGTAGGGGTAATAAGTTGAGAGAGATAGAGAGAGAAATGTTAGAAGTAGGGAGAATCTATGGAGAATTTTTTGAAAAATTCTTTTTGAAAAGGGAAGAGAACAAGGCTAATTATCTCAACTAAGCCGAGCTCGAATACTTAAAAGATCAGCTCGTTTACACTCTTACCTCTAGGGAAACAAGCCCTTTGGTTGTTGTTTCATACCTATTCGGCCAAATTTTCTTGCGATTAGTTTTTAAGTTTGTTTTGAAAAAAAAGTTATGCTAAAATTTAAATTGTTTTCCAGTTATATTAATCTCAAATGGTCTTTAACCAAGCCGATCACAATTCATACTCAAATAGTCCGTTAATTTTACATAATGGTAGGGTTCAGGCTGAGTAGCAACTTGTTCAAACTTTAGTTTGAAAATATAACAAGTCTAAGAGATGTGTGCAAACTTGGTTTGTTAACAACCTATCTTAGAGCAAATTTTTAACATGTCCAACAAATTTAAATGTTTGATAAAAAAAAAGAAAAAGAAAAAGAAAAGTTGAATGTACGACATAGAGTAGGTATGAAGGTGAGACATGGAGTTCCACTTTGTTCACCTTATTAACTCATAAGTTGTTCAATAGTATGGAGCCTGATAAGTACTGTATTATTTGATCACATTGAGTTAAGAAGGAGTAGGGGTAATCCTAGATGTGATTTTTTCAAGACACTTTTGGTACTTTCAGGGACTTCTAAATCCAAGCTAAGTAACCTATATGATGGCAAAAGACAACTTTTATATATGAAGCTCTCACAATTATCAATCATTGCGATTTAACAGCCCTAGTTGGGCGAGCCACGTAAAAATTGAGTTTCTTAGTCAATTGCTCCTTTTTTTAATCTTAGTGCATTCGTGTTTTCATAAGTTCTTACTGGAGCTTTGCATATTCCTAACACATGAGTGAGTGGAGAGAGAGAGATGAGAGTAAAAATTTTTAAAAAAATTATTGAAGACCGTGCGTGAAAAAAGAAGAAGATTGGCTCTAGCAACCCAAACCAAACGTTAAGATCTGGGATCCAAAAAAAAGTTCCCTCGAAAGCCAGAGCCAGAGACATAGAAATGGACAGATTGGGTACTATAATCTGCAGGGAATCACGAGGTCACAGTGCAACAATTCTATAACAAAGTGGGGTCACCACTCCACAAAATCGGAGGACAAATTCTGCCATGTCCGGTTAGACATTTAGAGGGGACTTGCCATGAAGTTGTAGCTAAGCTAGCAATGTCCTTTTTTTTCTTTTTTCTTTTTAGCTAAGCAATGTCTTTTTTTGTTACTATTATTCTAAAAAAAAAAGGACATTGCTTAGCTACAACTTGGGTTTCTATTAGAATGAGTGCAAGAAGGTAACAAATTAATGTAGAACTTTAAATGTGATTATGCAAATAGTAGCTAGGGAGGGCTGAGAGGTTAGTTTTTTTGTCACAATTTTATTACATGACCTTTCGTCGTCGTTTTTTTTTAAAACTGGATGTCTGATCCACTTGTGCATGCTTGGATTAATTCTGAGCCCCTAAAGTTAACACCGCATTAAAGTCTCACATAATTCTCACAGAGAAATCCTCATAGAAGATCAGGATCCAAATAATAAGGGAGAAAATAGGAAAAATGTGTCACCCTATGTAGAATAAACTAGGCTTCTGGCATCAAGAGATAAACTTTCAAGATGGAAGTGAGAGACATCACCAACTCTTCGGAAGTCTCCAGATGTTTCTAGAATATTCCGGATTGCTCTAGTCTTCTGAAATCTTTCCCGAAATACTCTGAACTCTACTAGAACCTTTCCGGATTGCATTGGTCTTCTGGACTCTTCCGAAATACTCTGAATTCTACAAGAACTTTTCAGACTCCATAGAAAATATTCTAGACCATGCTAGAACCCTCCGAAATCCTTTGAAAAGTTATGGACTATCACAGTATCTTTCAGGTTTCTCTCGAAACTTCTAGAGATTTAGTCATAGAGTTGTCATTGTTTAGAAATTATGTTTCTTCTTATAAATAGAAAAGGGGTATCATTGTAAAAGTGAGAGACTCATGTTTGAGTGAGGTCTAAGTGTGAGGTGATAATGTGAGAGTGGAGATGCAAACTCTAGTGTGAGAGTGAAATATCCAAATGTGATGTGTTCTAAAACATGTCTTGTGTATGTAGGTTGAGCAACCCAGTGGTAAGCCCTTTTAAAGGTGTGTCCTGCCAACTCACAAGTCAAAAGACTCAAAACCAACGTCCGATTATCGTAACGGAATTCAAGGACAAGCAAGTTATTGTTTATCTCTCTCTCTCTCTCTCTCTCTCTCTCTCTCTCTCTGTTTTCCGAAATGGTGTTTAGGGTTTCTTCCTCTGATTTTTATTTTGTACCAAATTCGGTTATCTCTCTCTCTCTCTCTCTGATTTTGTATCAAATTCTTTCGTCAATTTTGTTAGGGTTTTGCAAAATACAGATGGCTCCCTAGGTAGATATTACCTACTGTATGACCCAATATGACCGGGTTAGACTTGATTCTGGGTAGATATTACCAACTGTGTGGCCCAATATGACCGGGTTAGACTTGATTTGCTGGAGATGAAAGACAAATTAGATGTGGTTAACAACCAAATCGTGGTGACTGTTTGACACACGAGACAACAAAAAATTCACATTAAAGTTTTGTTCTATCAACTAGCGGTGTGCCCGTGCAATACACGGGAGTGCAATACACGGGAGCGAAAAAAATAACAATGTGATTTTTTTTATCCCGTGCAAATGTGCACACCATTATATGTTATTTTTGATCTGCTCAATCTTGAAGTTCTTGAGGTGTTGGATGAGTTCGGCCGCTGTTGCTTGGTACTTTATCATTCTTGGTCCCGAGCTTCGTAGTCCCCAAGAACCTGTTTGACTATAAGTTGGGAATCGCAGAGCATGGCAAGATCTTTGACCTTCATTGCAATCGCGGAACGTAGGCTGGCCAAAAGGGCCTCGTATTTGGCTTCATTGTTTGTGGCGGGGAAATTGATGGTAATAGCGCTTTCGTGAAGAGTTCCGCAAAGGGAGACCAAGACGACCACAACCCCAGCCCCCGCTCCATTGTTGTTAGAGGCACCATCGACGTGGAGGCACCATATGTCTCTTTGGAACAAGGTGCCAAGTTTGTTGGACTGCTCTTGTAGTTCGGCTACAGGTTGGGACGGTGCTGGATTGTTAAGGTTGCTCATATCGTCCGGAGTCAGCTCGGCTATGAAGTCAACGACAATCTGCCCCTTGATTGCCTTCCTCGGTTCGAAGCGAATGTCGAAATTCGCGAGTTCGATGGCCCATTTGGAAACATTGTTAGAGAGATCGGCTTTCCGGAAAAGGCTCTTGAGAGATGCTCTGTCAGGACGGTGATAGTGTGGGACTAGAAGTATGGCAAAAGTTTTCGTGCAGCTGAGACAAGTGCAAATGCTAATTTCTCAAGAAGGAGGTAGCGTGTTTGCGTGGGTAGGAGTGTTTTGCTGGTGAAATTGATCGGAATGTCTTTAGCACCTTCTCGCTGAACCAATGCTGAACTTACGGTGTGAGATGAGACAACGAGGTATAAGTAGAGATTCTCAAATTCCTTCGACTTGACCAGCAGTGGAGCCGAGCTGAGGTAGCTTTTGAGTTCAGCTAACGCTATGTCGCATTCTGCAGTCCACTCAAAATTGCGTCGGCTTTTATCTTTTAAGGCGTGGAAAAATGCATGGCACTTATCTGACGACTTGTTGATAAATCGGTTTAGAGCTACCGCCATGCCTGTCAGCCTTTGGACTTCCCGGATTGTTCGTGGTGGTCGTAGGTTTGCTATGGCCATGATCTGATTGGGGTCGGCCTCAATTCCGCACCTGGTGACCAAGTGTCCGAGAAATTTTCCCATGCTCACGCCAAATGCGCACTTTTCTACATTTAGATGGAGCTTGTGGAACTTCAAAATTTCAAAGACGTCGGCCAACTCCCGAAGATGATTGTACTGCTTCTGGCTTTTAACGACGAGATCGTCTATGTATGCTTCGACTGTATGGCCGATCTGGGCATGGAGCATTTTGAAGATGGCCCGGGTGAATGTGGCATCAGAGTTCTTGAGCCCGAAAGGCATGACTCGGTAGCAGTAGATGCCATACGGAGTTATAAACGCCGTCTTTTCCATGTCATTTGGATCCATTGCGATCTGGTGGTAGCAGGGTAGGGGTCTAGAAAGCTTAGCCGAGCATGGCCGGCCGTGGCGTCCACCAGTTGGTCGATTTTTGGTAATGGGAACCAATCCGTTGGGCAGGTGTTGTTTAGATTGGTACAGGGCTGAAAAAAATACCAATGTAACTTTTTTTTCTTCCCGTGCATTAAACGGGCACAAACGCTAATAATAATACGAGAACTAAGAGGATTGGCAAACTTTTTGGCATATGTCGCTTGCTTTTTGGCATGAAGTTTCGAAAATGCTTCTTGAATCATAGTTTTGTGGGTTGTGCTTTTATTTGCGAGTGCAAAGCAGCCAGATTTTGTAGCGTTTTTGGACCCAATATGGGAACCAGAACTAGGGATGGCAATCGGGGCGTTCGGGGCGGATATGGGGAATTCCGTACCCGATCCCCGAAACCGAACCTCTACCCGTATCCGCCCCGTTACCCGAACGGGGAGAGCAAGAAGAAACTATAACCGAACCATTCGGGGTTCGGGTAATCCCCGAACCAATTGGGTACCCGAACCAAATGACAACTGCTATGGGCAGATCTGAAAATTTCGTCCGATTTCAAGTTCTTGGAGTGGGTTCTGATCGATGAGAGAAGAAAGAAGGAGTAACAAAGAGAGAGAGAGAGAGAAGTACGTACTGTTCGTATGTTTGAATGTCGCCGGAGCGGCCGATCTCCGAAGCCTTCGATCTGTGTATTTGACCGAATATTTTGCTTGACGACATTGGAGAAGGTGGGTGGGGGTGTCTCATGTATGTGTGATTAAGAGAGAGAGAGAGAGAGAGAGAGAGAGGAGACGACGACGAGCGGCGGTGAGGCTGCGGAGGGTCGTCTGCAACGCAGTAAGAGAGGAGGGCGTGGGTTTGACTGTTTGGTAGGAATCTGTAGCTGTCAATTGTAAGCCTAATTATAAATAAAGAAAAGGGTTATCACACTCCAGGCCCTTAAACCTTAACACATGCAACAATTTGGTCCCTAAATTTTTAGACATATGCATTTCGACCACTGGACTCCTATACATATATATTTCGGTTCGATTCGGTTCGGGGATCTGCTAAACCATACCCAAACCGATACCCGTTCGGGTATCCAAGGCCTCAACCATACCCATACCCACGGGGAATTTTTCGGTTATGGTTCGGGGAATATTTTCGGTTACGGTTCGGGTACCCATCGGTTCGGTTCACTTTGCCATCCCTAACCAGAACCACCACTAAAAAGGTGAACAAACCCAATAGTCCCATTCCGCTTTAACTTTTAGTACATTTTGTTCTTATTCAATTTTTTTTCACGTTTGTTAGTTTTGTGTCAAATTTTTATAAATTATTATTTCGTTTCAACGAAACGAATCAGAAAAGAAAAAAAAATTACTTTTACCCAAATATTTTGAGAAATAAGCACTTATTAGCAAAAAAAAAATCAAAAAAGTTGCCTTCTTTTTCTTCATAAAAAGTGGTTATTTTCCAAAAAACTTTAGGCAAAAGTAATTTTTTTTTTTTACTTTTCCAATTTTTCTCATCAAGACGAATCAATAATTCATAAAAGTTTGGTGCAAAACTAACAAATACAAAAAAATTCAAATAATGACAAGAAGTACTAAGACTCTGTTCCGGAAACCTTCTTAAAAAAATAAGTACTTATTTTGCCACTTCTCATTAAAAAATAAGAAGGGTCATTCCACAAAACTCAAATAAAAAGTTTCTTTCACATTTTCAAACTCAAAAATAATGTAAATGAAAAAAAAAATTCAATTTTTTTTGCACCGTATTAAAGATCTCAATGAGATCTATCAAACAAGATCCATAGCGGTAAAAAAATTATTTGCGTAAACACATGATTTTTGAGCTTGAAGTTGCCTTATACAAAAAATAAGACTGTTGCTATGATAATGGGCGCCAGCGGAAGGAAATCGTACCGGCGGCCGCGCCGGGCCGTCTCCGGCCACCGGATGGCCGATCCAAGCCGTCCAAAAATTCTAAAAAAAAAAAACAAGGGGGCGTGCGCGTGAATCAACGTCATCCGAGGTGTGTAGGGTGCTTGATCCGAGCACCTCTTTTCCGTGTATATATGATCAAGCACCCTACACGGAAAAGGGGTGCTCGGATCAAGCACCCTACACACCTCAGATGTCATTGATTCCCGCGAAAGCCCCCTCGGTTTTTTTTTATAGAATTTTTGGACGGCTCGGATCGGCCGTCCGGTGGCCGGAGACGGCCCGGTGCGGCCGTCGGTATGATTTCCCTCCCAGGCGCCCATTGGTACCTATGTAAATTCTGAAAAAATAAGTACCACTTTCTTATTTTTTTGGAACAACCCTTATTATTGGACAAAAAATAAGTTCTTATTTGTTTTCTAGAACGGGCTCTAATTTTGCAAATAAGTACTTATTTTTGAATTAAATGTGATGTATTGTGATAAAATGACCTATTTCGTAAAATGAGTAATAAATATTTAGAAATTAAGAACTTAGCGGAACAGGGCCTAATTATCAGTGGGCTTTTTTACTAAATTTTTATAGTTATGCTTTTAGTTTCCAATCTTGTTTCCTTTCCTTTTTTTTTTTTTTTTTCATTTTTTAATTTCTCCAACTATTCAAAATTGGAAAACCACAAGTCCAAGGATACAGATCATCTTTTTATTATTTTCTTTAACCAGGTTGGATTTTGATAATATCACATAAAATGCCTTTTTAAAAAAATAAAATAAAATGCCTATTTGATTGGACCACTCACCACCAGCTAAAGATGTATCATGCATGCAATAGGGACCAGACGCAGGTACAAAGGAAATGTGTCAACGTCTCAATAGAAACTAAATCACTTTAATTTAGTTTTTGTTCTGAGAAAATTCAAAATTCATACTAAATTCAAAGCTTATTAGTATTCTATCCTCGGCTCAACCTAAGGCTTCGTTCAGTTGTCAAGAAAGTACAGAAAAGGATGGGAAAATCAACTTTCCCATAACTTTTGTAGTGTTTAGTTGCCAGGAAAGTAGTGGGAAACATGTTCTTAAGTTTTCCAGCAAGATTTACTTTCTTGCAAAAGTGATCTGGCCAAAAGCATAGGATTTTGCGGCAAAATTTTCTCCATTGTGGGGCTAAAATAATTGGCGGGTAAGAAAAAAAGCAAATGACGCCAATACCAAAAAAAATACGAATTAAATTTTTAGAAAGACACTTTAAGATTTATGTGAGTAACAATAATTTTGACTACTGTGGTACTTTCTGAGATAATTGTTGTGGAAAAAATTAGTAATTGATTTTTTTTGGAAGTATTTATTTATCTTGTCATTAGTCTTCAGTTTTGTTTTGTACTTACTAATCATCAGTTTTTTTTTTTTTGCCACAACGATAACAGATAGTATTATAAAAACCAATAACGAAAGTTAAGCGGAAGACCCGTCCCAACAAACAGGATCGAGTAACCACAACGGCGAGAATGCAGTCCAAAGACAAGACCCCGAACCATTCACACCTTTTTCAGCCAACACATGAGCAACCTTGTTACTAACCCTACGTACAAAAGAGTAACTAATCAAGCATAGTTGTTTAAAATTTATTTATTTAGTTATCATCTATTTATTTTTTAAGCTTCATGTTAAGGTTTTGCATTAGATAAAATACCTTTTTTGGTATGTGTTAGCTCTCAAAGTTACTTTTAGCCATGAAAAACAAAAAAATTTCTCATAAGTGTCTTTTCCTAACAAATGAACCACTAAACTTGAGTTTTCTTGCAAAAAAATTTTGTCAAATGAACACTCACAGGAAAATAGATTTCTTTTTCCTTTACTTCACTTTACTTGACTTTTTCTGAGAATAACTTTCCCGTACAACATTCCTGACAACTGAACGGAGCCTTAGGATGACTTTGGGTGGTTGTGGAGCGGGTTTATCTCATCCAGTCCCGGCTAGGCCATTCCAAAATGTGTAATTTTTCCCGGTTTTAATTAGCTCCGATCTCTAATAGGAAATCGTTTTGGTCCTCCAATCCCCATACCGATTCCCGCCACATACCCAAATCTGCATCGTCGTTATTAATTTTTAAAGAAGTACTACTATATTTAGTACTCCTAATTGGAGTATTGATTAGGCAAGTTAATCAAATCCCTTGATATTTTCCTCAAAATTAAAGTGACATCCAGAGGAAGTCAATGGTCACTGCCTAGTGATGACTTTTGAAATTGAACGAGACATCACAGCCTGACAAGGACTCGGAAGTGGAACCAAAGCAGCCCAAGTGTTAAGTCCAAATGCAACACAACAAAAGAGCTTTTAGAAAAGTTGCTAAACAATAGCCACAAATTGCACCGAACAATCCTAGGAGCTGCATGCACCCACGTTTCATTATTATTATTTTTTCGTTTTTCACTTGTTGGTCGCGGGCCAACATCCTGTCCGCGCAGGTCGAGCGGTGGCGATACGCAGAAAATAAAGCTGCGCGTTTACCACTACCTGCGGGTTTTGATAAGATGGTAAGTACTTGATCCTAACACTACTATTTAAATAATCGATACAAAGTTCAGAAATCATAAATCCTAGCACATTCTTAACTTATTATCAAACAAAATAAATTTGAGAATTCACAAACACATGCAACCTGCAAAGCGTTTTCTTGTCGGTAATTTTAACTTACTACGTCCTTATGTTTGGGCTGAGTTATACTCTGAATTTTTATTTTTATCCAGGACTCTATTGGTGGACAATAGAATTAGTCCCGAATCAGACGGTCCACCGGCCTGGCCGAATACAGTTCTAAAGAAAACTTCAATTTAATCCTTCAACTGGAGGAGTATGATTTTCTTTGTCACCAGTTGTTTACGGGGAGGGATGGAAAAAAATTGGAAGTTCACTAAAACTCTACTCGTATTTTTTATTTTTTTTATCCGCTACTAAAATTTTGCATTTGAGCAAGAAAACAAGAAACGGTATGAGTGCGAAAAAATAAAAGGTGAAATTACATAGAGATCCCCTCATTTATATCTATTTTTTCACAGACACCCCCCTAATGTCTAAAATCGCCCAAACATATCCTATCATCTACTTAAAATGAAAAAATCGCGAGCTCTTTTAACGGAATGATGAAAATAATAATTCTACCCCTTAAAAATCATCCATAATGACCCCCTCATCTATGATAATTAACCAATTCGAAACCTATGCTTCCAAATCCCTCATCCCAATTCTGATGTTTCATTTTTGACCCTCAAACGTGACTCAAACCTCTACGCCTCAAACCCAACCAAAACTTGGACTACAAAAGATGTGGAAGCCGCTGATAGTTGCTAGAGCTATGAAGCTTCGGTGGATTCAAGATTGAGATTTTGAGGGCTTCACAAATAGCTCCCCCCCCCGCACTCGCTCTCTTATATATATAGCTAAAGGTTGAACCCAATTTCTCTCTCTCTCAAAACTCCAATGTTCTTCATGATTAGAAGCAGTTAACCCAGGTTTCGCCAATTGAAAGCGCCCATGGACAAATTGAAGATGAAGAGATGTATTTGTGGTTTGCTGGATAACGAAGAGAGAGAGAGAGAGAGAGAGAGAGAGAGAGAGAGAGAGAGAGAGAGAGAGAGAGAGAGAGAGAGAGAGAGAGAGAGAGAGAGAGAGAGAGAGAGAGAGGGGATGGGGATGAGAAGAAGAGGGGGTAGAGGGTTATGTTTGTGTCTAACCAACAAAGAGTATTTTCGTCCAAAGGATACCATAAGCCCTTGATATCCGACATTATTTCACGGATATTTAACAGAAGGGATCCACTTGGATAATGTTTATAGATGGGGTCAGTGTGGGCAATTTAAACGTTAGGGGTGTCATGGGAATAGGGATAGAGTTATGATTTTACCCTAGTAGCGGCAAAATGTATATTAGTATATAATTAAAAAGATGAACTACAATTTGAAAAGTCATTGAATTTAGGAAAAATTAAAATTACATAATAAAAAGTTATAATAAATGATGTTTGTCATATGCACGTAAAGTACCAAAAAAAACTAATTTTAATTTAATCTATATATACTAAAGTGAGACATCTTGAATTGTGCCTGACACTTTTTCATGTCGTTAAAAATATCGATGATAGAATCGGCGTCAAAACTTTTAGTTATATTCTTCTCAATGTACATGATCAAGGAAGTTACTAGAAAATCATCTTCCATCCTAATTAAAGTTTTCCCCCCTAAATTTAGACCTTATCTTTTATAATACTTCACTTTGACCCATTAAATTTAGTTATAAATACTTTTTTGGGTCACATTTTGCGGAAAAAAATATGAGTAAAAACTAGTATATAGTAAAAAATAATGACAAAAATCTAGCCGTGCCAGGTTTATATAAGTTGGAAATAATATTTTTTTTACATATAATAATTATATTTTCTAAATATTTTTGTCCGTCATCAGTCATCACTAGACCCCTGGCTTCATCTTTGGGAAATAGGTATAGATAAGGGGTCTCCATGTAATTTCAATTTTACCCCCACCGTTGGCCATTTGTCACTTGCCTTCACTATATACTCCCTCCGTCCCAAAATGATTGTTCGGTCCGCAAAACGGAGTGATAAAAATAATGCAATTTTTTCAAGAAAAAATTCAAACTTTTTTCACAAATTAAAAATACTCATTGATATCTAGTAAGTTGTTAAAAAACTTTTGATTTTTTCTAGCAAAAATTGTATTGTTTTTAACATCTCATTTTGCGGACCGGACAAACATTTTGGAACGGAGGGAGTATATTCTTCTGCATACTCTCTGTAAGAACAGCGTTTTGTGATCATTTCACAGCTTTCTGTCCCTCCTTGTCCCTGGTAAGCTCTCATCACTTTCACATCCGTTCTCTCTGTACGAGTAGGGTTTGCTCTCTCTCTCTCTCTCTCTCTCTCTCTCTCTCTCTGTACGTTTAGATTGTGATTTTTGATCGGTACGAGGTAACATTCGAAATTGCAGATCAATTAAGTGGACAAAGTTTAGTATAATTATCTATTGCGTACCTAATCTTGCATAAATGCTAGGTTTGTGCTCGTTATAATCGATTGATAGAAAGAAACTTTTTCTCTCTGTCATTCTGATGTCCTAAATATCTACTTGACCGAAAGCTTTCGACATAATTACGTATTCGTGTTGTTCGATTACAGTAGTGTGATCCAATTTTGAAGACCTTATACGCTGTATTTGGCACCATGTACTTCACGGCTTCGAACTGGAATCGGTGGCCATTTTTGGTTCAAAGATTTAGCTGAGATAAAAAAAGAAAGAAAGCTATGGCTTGAATTTTTTTATGCAAACCGTAGCTGGAAGCCTGGAACATCGTGTTTGACTTTTCTGTACTGTGAAATTCTGCGGATCAGTTCATCTCATGTCATGGTTATACTTGCACATTCAGGAACATACATGTATCTTATGTCGAAATTTTGATAAATGTTTCTTGAAAAAAACCAGAATCTCGAATATGAGTACAAGAAAACAGTGTGATACTAAGTTACAGTCTTACAGATCTTGTCGTCAGTGCTTATTGTAAGAGAACGCAAAGAAGTGCTGATTTGCTTTAAGATGCGCAAGATCCTTACAAGTGTATTTTGCAATTTGGATAATATCTTAGAATAGTGGAGTTCATATATTTGGCTTCTGAACCTTTCAATTAGCTTCATCCTTTTTGTAGGTGCTATCTTGAACATGCATGGATATATGCTTCCGAATTATAGTTTTACTTTCTTGTGTTCGTTGGAGATGGTATTTTATGTATAGTTGCTTTTAAGGGTCTGTAGTCCATCTGTTATAACAATTCTTGTCACTTTGTTGCTTTGAACTGGTGGCCAAGTGCTGCCTCTCTAGCCAAAGATTGTTTCCAGTAAGGAGCAAACTGTATCCTTTTAAGTAACATGGATGAGATAATATTTGGGGTGCTTTATCTTTGTACTCTTATGTGTGAATATGACCGTACTATCCATTTGATAAGTACATCTGGATTTGTGGTTGGGACAATAACACACAGTTTTCATATTAGATATTTATTTCCCAGGTTTTGGTTGTGATATATTTTTAAATGCTGAGAGCAATTTGTTATTGGAAGCAGAAAATTGCATTTAGTGGATATGGCTGAGGCTGCACCGGCTGTTCCCAGTGATGAATTGTTCGAATGGCCAAAGAAGGATAAGCGCCGGTTCTTACATGCTGTGTATCGTGTTGGTGACCTTCAGCGCACCATCAAGTATGCGATATCTTCTTTAGATTTGCTAACTTCAAATGAATTATACAGGAAAGCTTTGCGCCTGTTTAATTTTCAAATCAAATTTGAATTTGTGGAATATCAGGTTTTACACAGAATGTTTCGGAATGAAACTTTTGAGGCAGAGAGACATTCCGGAGGAGAAATATTCAAATGCCTTTCTTGGATTTGGGCCAGAAGAATCAAGTTTTGTGGTGGAATTAACATACAGTATGATAATACTCCATGCTTGAACTCTCAATTAATTTATAATTTTATGATCTTGCGTTGGAGTTATGAAGTTATCTGCACAATATTAGATTTGCAGTATTCTTTTGTTTTCTCCGTAGTCTGTGCTGGTAAACTACAGTCAATTTACCAGAATAATTGTCATTGCCATAGTGTTTTGACTGTCCCAAACCCAGTATGGCTGCTTACCTTTGTTAATAAGTGCATACCATTTTTATTGCTGGGTCTAGCCTGGTTGATAAGCTTCTAGGAGTGATTGTCATACCCAAATCATTTGTAATGTCCAAAATATAGCACTGCTTCGCATGTTTATCAATTCATTCTAAGTTTTTGCTGAGAAGCCTTTAAGATTTGTGTACTCTTGCATTACTTCCACACGAGAGGAGGATTCATATGGGGGATAAAATTGTTTTGAAATCATAAGCAAAGGAAGCTAGTCACAAAACGCTTGTAGCGCATGATGAAAATTTGCTGGCACCTTCTCTGGCCAAGGTGTCTGCATTACCTTTGAAAGCTCCTCCTCACGTTGTTGGGGTGTGTGATTTTAATACATTGCTCTCCTCTTATTTTATGAATTTCTGATACTTATTGGCAGACTATGGAGTGGATAAATATGACATTGGAACTGGCTTTGGGCATTTTGCCATTGCAACCACAGATGTAAGTACCACAATACTATTTAATTTTTTCAGCACATTATTGGAGTTGGGGTAAACTGGTATCCTCATCTCACATTCAGGTTTACAAAATGGTTGAAGATATAAGGGCAAAGGGTGGCAATATCACTCGGGAGCCTGGTCCAGTTAAGGGTGGAAAGACTGTCATTGCTTTTGTGAAAGATCCTGATGGCTACACTTTTGAGCTAATCCAGAGGCCTCCTACTCCTGAACCCCTTTGCCAAGTAATGCTTCGTGTGGGTGATCTTGAACGCTCCATCAAGTTTTATGAAAAGGTAAATTTCTAATCCAGTAATGGAACCTCAGAGAACTTTCTGATACTTGGTTTCAAATTGCACTGCATTTTTTTTCTTCTTTTGCCTCACTTCAAGGATATTGCCCTTAATAACCTATGGGGCAATGTAATAATAGATACAACTATTCCCAGTAGCAAAGAGATGAAAGCAAAGGAAATCCCTGCTGCGATTAGGCTGATAAACGAATGTGTATAAGCTAGTCTTTATTGTTGAAAATGTTGCTGAATTCAGGTTCAGTTCTTCTAGACCATTATGTTTGTAGGGACATTGAAGTAAACTAGATTAGCAACATCCATATATTAAGTACACATTTATCCTACAGGAGCATTGAAATATATTTTTTCTGTCCTGAACTCTTGATTTAGTTCATTATACAGTCTGAATGTCGTTTAAAATGTTACTGAACTCCGATAATTTTTTTTTAAAAACCGATAAAAAAAATGTTCCTAAACTCAGGTTTAGTTCTTCTAGACCATTAGGTTTGTAGGGACATTGAAGTCAACTAGCATAGCAACAGTCAGATATTAAGTACATGTCTTGTCCTCTAGGAGCATGTCAGAAATGTATTTTTGTTTCGTCCTGATTTAGTTCATGGTACAATCTCGATGTCGATTACGTAATGTTTTTTGTTTCCACGTGTGTCAGGCCTTGGGGATGAAACTACTGAAGAAGACTGATAGACCAGAACAGAAGGTGAACATTGTTTCCATGTTTTTCCATTAACTTAATGTCTCCTGGTGATGATCACCAAATGACAAGTCATGTTGCTTGTATTTGACAGTACACCATAGCCATGATGGGGTATGCAGAGGAAGAGGAGACGATTGTTCTGGAGCTGACATATAACTACGGTGTCACTGAATACACCAAAGGAAATGCCTATGCACAGGTTGCTCTTCAGAAACTTTAGCAAATATTGGCATTTCAATTTTCAACTTTCTCCTGCTCCTCCCCCATTATTCTTTTTTGTTGATGGATGCGACATCTACTCTAGGTTGCCATAAGCACGGATGATGTATACAAGAGCGGTGAGGTTGTTAACCAGGTTACCCAGGAGCTTGGAGGAAAGATAACTCGACAACCAGGACCAATTCCTGGACTTAACACCAAAATCACCTCCTTTCTAGATCCAGATGGCTGGAAGACAGTAAGTTCCTTCAGGTTTTACTTTGTTTTATCCCAAAAGTTAGTGTATTGTGGTCTCTTTAGTATACATACAAATCGTGGATTTCAAAGTTTTTTTTTCAAGATTTTTGAGTTTTTATAAACACTAAGAGCATAAAACTGTTTTTGTGTCAAAATGACGAATGAAAAAAAAAAAAAAAAACCCGTTCTACTTGACACACGCATGCACGACAGTCGTACATAAATAAACGCAATGTATGCCTTGTTTTAGATGGACAAAATAAATGCAAGTATGCCATTTAAATAGGATTTTGCATCAATATGTGTTACTTTGTAGATTGTTACTACATCGGTACCATCTGTTGGTGTCATTGGAAATGCCAATTACTTCATTGGCTTTGTTTATCTTTGTTATCCATCATTATTGCCAACTTTTCTTCTATTTGATTCAGACACCCTTCTTTCTTGTCTAATTGTTGAAGAATTCTTAACCCTATATATCATGTAGAGTAACCAATGAGTTGCTTTACTACTCTGTGTCTGAGTGTGCGTGAGAGAGAGAGAAAGAGAGAGGGAGAGCAAGCATGCACTGGAGCATTTCTATATGTAGTAGCGCACCAAATGACTGTTAGAAGCTCATGATAATTCTTTCCCTCTTTGTAGGTTCTGGTTGACAATCAAGATTTTCTGAAGGAACTAGAGAAGAGTAAGGCGTAGTGAGATAAGCCTATCGGTGTTATTTTGGGGCATTAAAATCAGCGAAAATAACTAATATGAATAAGATAGTTTTTGCTGTTATTAATGTTTAGTATGCCCTGTTTCAAACGCTTTAGTCTGGTGAGATGACCTATGCCTAAAGTACTTTCTCTTGGCACACTATGAAACCTGGCTAGTATAATATCTATATGGATATGTTTTTAGTGTTGAAATTGTGGTTCTGTGAGAAGATGCAGTTGCATTTTGTAGTGAAGTCGTCAAATCTTCACATATTAGCAGGTTCTGTTCCTCGAATTTAGTTGATCTGTAAATATGTGGTGTGCTATTTAGGCTTTCATTTGGAAGATGAAACGAGATTATTATTTTTTGACGAGAATGGTGGTACAAAATATTGTATCTTTAGTCCACGTTTGGTTACCTGACTGGATAAACTGCGATGGACATATCCTTTAATGCTGACTGTGTCCACGACATTTGTATAATCGTGATTTAGGTTTACCATCCTATTCCATGTTTCCTCGTGACATTTTGGTTCACACTTCTCTCGGTGTCCTACTACATCACACATTACAGAGATTGAGTTATATCCCACATTAATGGAATAGAGTTGTCCAATATCTCCACACTGTACCGTGGTCACATTCCCGAATTTGTAATTTTTTTTAGCCGAATTTGTAATCCTGAATTTGTAATTTTTTTTAGCCGAATTTGTAATCCTGAATTTGTAATTTTTTTTAGCCGAATTTGTAATTCAGTCCGCAAACTTTATCCTGCAGAATTACATGCCTTGTTAAAATTAATTGCTGGCACAGACGCTTAAAACACATGTTCTTGCATTGGTTTAGGATTGTCTTTTTTATTAACGGTGATAAGCGGTTCATAGAGCTATAGAGAATTTTGACACATTCTCTCTTTTTTTTTTTTTGGGTAAGCTTTGGATAGAAGAGTGTTTTGGTAGAAAATTGATAATAAGAGGTGATATAAAATATCAATGGAAAATTTGGCTAAAATTCTTTCCCACATGGCTCCAAATGACTTGATGGGTTCATCTTGCCTTCTCTGATTAGATTGTTCTGGATTTGTTACGTATTGAATGTACTTAAAGCAAAATGAAACACATTTGAGTAAATATAGAATTTTCCTCAATGTTTGAAAAGATTCACTACGAGTCATTGAAAAAGATTTGTTAAAATGTCATTACAGCTTATACCTACGTAAACATCATCTTATTTTTACCAGCAAAATCGAACCCCCGTTACGAGGGTAACTGAAACTGGTATAACGAAATCAATTCGAGACCTTCGTACGTTGCGAAGTAAAATTTGATCAAATAAAAGTACAACTAGTGACCACATTATTATGGGAAGAGGAAAAAGTGGTTGAACAAAAATGGAGTGGTGCTTTGCAAACCCGATTACGACCTCATTGGCACGAAAATAGCAACAAGTCTAGGAACACTCTTACTGACCACTCCTCTCTCACATATATGTGGGCCTCACGATTAATGGGCCCCGCACATATGTGAGAGAGGAGTAGTCGGTAGGAGTGTTCATAGCATTGTTGCAAAAATAATGCTCAATTTTGCAGGAGAGAGATGGAGAATAAATACACTGAAGAGAAAGATTGAACAAAGCACAACTCAACGCTTTCTTTTTGCAAACGTTATGATCCATATAAAGCACTAAAAAGGTTTTGCAAATTCAGTACGTAATTGGTGAGTATTATGTCTAGCATGAGCATCCTCTTTTTTTTTTTTTCTTTTTTTCCTGGTGATGTGCAGAGTTTTCATGTACTAGCTAGTCAGCTACTTCCTGGATGAGTCCTTGGCAAGCTGAAATAAAAAGTAGTGTCAATGGCTAATGGATTTCCTCTACCGAATACAGCGTCGTTAGTCCCTAATAGTTGCAATAGTATCGACGCAGAGAGGGAAAACATGGTATAAAATACTGGTGCAGTATATTCAAGTTACAAAACACGGTACAAAATACTGGTGCAGTATGCTTAAGTTACAAAAGGGTAAATTAAACAAGATTACTCACTTCATATATTCTCTTCTAGGGTTGAACACCGTTCTGAAGGGAGCGATTTTCAGAATTGAGCATCGATCGCGGGCAACAATGGGGGATTAGATCAGAAGGAAATCGGCACAAAGTGGAATCGAACTGATGCAATCGGGGAATCGATGAAGTCAAGAGATCATCACATGCCAAGACCCCTCTCCATCAGAAGGAAGTTGAAAAGGATATGGGGAAAGAAAAATGGAAAGATATCCATGTACGGAAGTCCATCCCATTTGGAGGCGACTTCATCGAATATACAGGAAGAAATTCTCTTCCACCAACTGAATGTGTTCGATATGTACAGACTAGAAGGTTGAAATGTCTGTCTTGCAGCAGCTTGAGAAAACAATGAATAATCTGAAGATTGTCTCGAATAAAGCTGTTTCCTATAGAGTTGTATCCATGGGGTAGCAACCAAGGACCCGAAGGAATCTTGCAAATTCCTGCAACGAGCAATAATGAAATACTCAAATGCCCCAAGCAGGAATTTAAATCCTCACATAAGCGCAGAAAAATATACTATGTATATAAATCCTCACATGCCTTTTGCCAATGCAAACACGGAGTCACATACATACATTTCAGACAGTCAAATACAGAAGAAAGATGGGCAAATAAAAAAGACAGGGAAACAAAATAAAAAAGAGAAACTGGCCAGGGACAAAAGTTCAAACAGGATGAAATCCCCCGGGGGGAAGTAGCAAATATACATTAGATAGGAGGCATTTCGTAATCACAAGACAAAAAAGAACAAGTATCTTGTATTTTCTTGAGTGACATAATCACATAAACCATAAAGTACTCACCTGCAGATGCCCCAGAGCATATTGAGCGCGGGGCTCTGCCATAGAAGCTTCAAAGTCGATGTAAAAGAGGTAATCGAAGTACCTGATATTGTAAAGTATTCAATTGCACAAATGTCACATAAGATTATCATTATTCATTACATTCCTCTGATTCCTACAGAAGCCATATGACAACTCTAAAGACAGAAAGATGTGCAGAAACCTCGTCTAGAATTATACTCCAAATGCAATTCTGAATCAATGATTTATCACCCCGAACACCCCCCACACCCCCCCCCCAATTCAAAGCAGATGGCTGAACGCAAATATTTAGCAAAGTATATAACGCTTGCAGGATTCATAAATGTGGTTTTCTGTCTTATGAATCAGAAGTCTTAAAGTTCATCTCCATCCCAAGATGTCACCAAACTTCTATGGCTTTTTCACATTTTGCACTATTTTCAGTTTTTCCTTCAGAAAATGAGCCAGTTATTTCTTTCACTTCTTTGTGATCTTACCATGCCCTAGATGTTTAAGTCACAACTATTCCACGGCATCCACTAGCTCTACAACCAGTCAAATCTGTATTAGTACATAAGAGCTTCTTTGTTGTTCAATGTTGCAACCTGCAAATCTGTTATAGAGGAGAATAGAACTCACCTGGCACTGCCTTTATTACAGTCATCAACAACCCTCAACGGACGTTTTCTCTGTGGCCGGCTCTCAATCTGCACTTGTATTCCATAAATAAAGATACGAACAGTTTGTACTAAAAATTTGTAAGAAAAGAAACTTCACCTTAAAATTACCTTTGACAAATTAATGTCCCTCAGAGCAAACACTGCCAAGGCTTTGAATAGTACCCCAGGGCCTTCTTCTAGAGTAAAGACAATGCTTGTCTGTAAAGAAAACACTTCCTATTTATCATCTTAAAAAGAGGAAAAAATTGCATTTGAGCAAGAATAACCATACCTTATGGGGCTTGTCTATTCCTGGAATTATAGGTTCTCTCGCAAGTATCAAAAAACGAGTAACATTATCAGAATCATCCTGCTCAATGCATTGGTAATCAAACCGTGAGTTCATATTTGCAAAACAAAACTAATGAGACATTAAATCATAATCGTGAGATAACCCTCAAAATAGAAGCCGAACCCTCTAGCCACTTGCCATGTATTGTGTACTAAGAATAATTTTATGATAAGCAAGCAATGGCTTTATCTGGTTACTGGAGCAACTGTTTAAATATTACAGTTAGTTACTATATTATAAGGCCTGATAAGCAGCTGGCTTTACCTAGTCATTGGAGCGACTATGTATATATTACATTTAGTTACTATATTCTAAGGCCTGTTTTGTGTGGTATGGATGGATTTACCCTGCAGTGTTAACGAATGAGCTAATATCTCCAGCTTTGCAACCATGCCCAGCGCAACTTCCGGATGACAGCTTACCAGTTAGCCATCTAGCCCAGAAAAGTCCACAAACGGACAAAAAGTACAAGGTTATAGTAGAAGAAGTTTCCACATGTAATCCAATACTAAGAGATGGTAGCCCCTTCACTGAATACAACTGAGACTTCTGGAATGCTTTTCTTTCTTTTTTTTTTATCAGCATTCTTTCCTTGTTTTTTGCTCCATTCAGGTCCTCATAGAACCTTTAAAAAGTGATGCTTTGTCCATGTCAAATAAAAATAAAAAAGAAGGCAGAAATGCAACAATGTGATGACTAAACTTTATGATATTTATATATTCAACATTAGTCTATTCTACTGCAAACTTCCGGACACACAATATGTGGAAGTGTGAAGTACTAGCTTTCTCATACGTAAAAGCTGGAGAAAGAATTTCTGTTTTGTACATGTAAACGACTTGTTAACTGGCATGTTCTCCATGAAGCAAAGTAACTCTGCATGGAGGCTACACGCATCACTAAACAGGTATACCTGGATTCTTTCAGCAAGGATGTCAAGCCCATAAATTTCTGCAGCTCGAGCACTTGCAACCGCTCCAGTATCTCTCAGGCCATCAGCGGCTACAATCTACGCCACAAACGGAAATGATTACAAGAATTTCATCCAACATAATTAAGCTTGTGGATATGTAGGTTATCTCAAAAGAAGAAGAAAAAGAAGAAGTGCAACGCATTAACCTGAGCGGCACCCGCTGTATCATCAGCATTAACTTTTACAACACCTAATTTGTGTAGTGACATCTCACATTGATCTAGTGCCTGCAAGCAACAACGGATTACGTTTTGTGTATAACGATAGTAAGAGTTCCATTTAATCAACTTGGGCTAGCTCAGTTGAAAGTGATCTATCAATTAAGAGCACTGTTATCGGCATGGGCTACATACAACATCATATAGAAATTTAGTCGCGACAACATCTAGAAGTATTCAAGCTTCAGAATCCATCAAAAAAATTTGAGTAGCTGATAAATGGTTTCTCTACTATATAAAGCTTGTCGTTACTTATAGGCTCTGGCTATCCTATCTACATTGCTTCCCTTTTCTTACAGTAGGATGATAGGCTACTCTCCTTTTCTGTCAATCTAAAAAGAAAGTAAGTAAAAAAAAAAAAAAAAGAACGAAAACAAGCTAAAAAAAAAAGTAGTTAAGTTACATGGCTGGCAATTATTCCGACTTTAGTGTAACGAATTGCCTGACATTGTGGCTATATATTGATTAGCACTCAGTTCCACGTAAAAACCCAATCACATGGTTCATCAAAAAAAATAAAAAGAAGGAAAAGAAATTGAGATATATATAATTATATACTCCTATATTCAGAGAGAGAGAGAGAGAGGCAAATGCAAGAGAAAAATTAGTAAACCTGGGGGTGGCTCAAAACACGCTTCAGTTCCTCCTTCCTCACTCCACGCAAACCCAAAAGGCAGTGATTAACAACCATCTGCACCTCCCCAACTATGTTGAGTCTATGACGAAGGAGTAAGTCATAATTTCGGTGGATGCTTCCACCTACAGAATTCTCAATAGGTAGTACTGCTTTGTCCACTAACCACAATTCAACTGCCTGCGAAATGTAAAATATTCCAATGGTAAGTGAAAACGTGAATATGTAAATCCTTAGTTGAAGAATCCTTCTGTTGGGCAGACGAATCCACCCCATAACCTTGCTCCCCCCTCTCAAGAGTCAAGACAAAACCTTCTATAAACCTCGTTAGCGCACTCCCTAACTAAAATAAAACTGATGTTCATTCTCAGCCCTTCAGTCAGGAATTAGCGTTCGACCTTCTCTCCCGCACCTCTTTTATAGGTATGGCGCATACAAATATCCCATCTTTGCCATCAATCGGACTCTTGGGAGTGACTACCCGCTCAAGCATATGAATCCCAAAAGGAATAAGAGAAGAGCTACAAAGCAAGATAAAATATGAAATAAACATAAGATACTAAACACATAGTTCATATTGACAAGATAGTACATACTAGAAAATATTTACTCAAATTTACTTAGTTTCAAGTACTTAGTATAAATGTAAAATTTATTTCTATATTTTGGGAAAAGAGTATTTGCAATTAACTAAAATTCTTAGCTGCAGGGATTGCCTAAACATGGAACTTCTATGACTGGTAAGTGATTTATTTGGTGGGTTTTGGCAAGCTTGGATTCTATATAAGACTGCTAGATTTATAACTTATTCCTAAACGCCCCTCTGGAGCTCCCAAACAAGACGCTTCTATGATCATCTCCTCTCCCCCCCGCTTCGTGCAACTAAGGAAAAATCTGAATTTACCAATAATAAATTGAACCTTGAATGCGGCCTCAAACTGGTCACATGGGACAGTCTCACATCTGGGGTATACTTTAAGAGCGGCAACCTCACTGTATGCACCTGGTACCCCCTACATCCAGGAACCAGACCAACATCAAAAAAGCAATTAGAAAGCTGGAAATATTAAGCTGAAGTATGTATGCATTTCATACCTGATAAGCAACCCGGACCTTTGAACCGTCGCTAGGAGAAGAAGAAAGATCAGTGGCAGATAAGGCTTCTGCATTTTATTCTTTTACGTTAACACTATGAAGTTGTACCCCAGAACAAGTCAAGAAGTAGAGGATAACTAGGAAGAAGGCTCGCTAAAGCAAATACGGACACATTTTGAAGTGATGCACATATAGTTGCAATACAATAGAAAGATTCTAGGTAATCAGTTCAGGCGATGACAATACAATATAGCAAAAACTATATGACCAATGTAACGACCTGTGGAAGAAAGGATTATTGATTAGAAAATTTTGTAAAATTGTAAGTCTAGAGCTATTTTTTTACAAATCGGTATCCAGCCCAATAAACCAATTAATCTCGGGACCAATTACACCTTCTCTACCCAATTAAAGCCGGGGCAGACTAGGCAACACAACAACTGTAGTACGCAGATGCTAGTAACTCCAGACAAAGGCTTCCCGATGACTACCACTGCGCTGGAAGTCTAGAGCTAGGTGTAATTATTCCATGCCCCCCACGCACCACATGGCGGTGCCCCAAACTTTTCCCTACCACACATTTGTGTGGGCTTCACATATTATTTAGTGGAGACCACACCACAAAAAATGTGTGGTGGAGAGCGAGTTTGGTGCACCATGTGGCGGTGCACAGGGGCATTGAATAATTTTTCCTAAAGCTACATGTACAAATGTACTTTTGCTGCAATTCCAAGGGCGAAAACTACAAGAAATTCTAAAAACGAATGTAATCTAATGGGGAAAATTGTCAAGAATCACAAAGTATCTATAAAGCTATGATTTTTTTTTTTCTTTTTGTGAATTTAAGCTAGCTCTTCCTATGCTATTTGAACACTACTATCACTTTCCACACGACACAACAACAATGACAAACAAAATACACAAGAATTGACATTTATGCAAAAGAAAACTCACTTGGAAGAGAGTTCAAATCTCTATGGAACCCACTAAAATGAGCAACCTGGGTCTGGTTATTCTCACCAGGTGAGTCCACTGGCTTCTCATCCTCAACAGGCTTCGTAGCCCTTTGAGCCAACAAAGCCCCACAACACCCCCATTTCCGAAGATTTTCTCCATCCAATTTCAAAAACCCACCAGACCCACAACGCCTAGATCCCAAATATCTGAAACCCAATTGAGTACAAGGCTGATTGGCGCAAACCCAGATGGGAATATCCATTATTTGAACAAGTACGAGAGTTCCCAATGTAGAGAACTTGACAATGGGAGACTCATGGGGAAATTCAGTGCGGCATTGTTGGCAAGAGAGGCCCGAGTACGGAGAATTTGATTAAGAGAAAGAGAGAAGGGTAGGTGAGCAGAATGTTGATGACACGTTTCCACCAATTTTTAGAGAGGGAGAGAGAGGAAAACAGAGATGACGGGGGCCCTATTTGTGCATCGCGGTTCGTAAAAAGAGGAAGAAGTAGCCTAGTACAAGTAGGCAAGATGTAACGTATACAGTAGGTCCACAGATACATTTAGATACTCCGTATCTACATATCGGCACTCAGGAAGGTGCACAGGTGAGAAATTTTCGGTGCTGGGTGGGTGGGTATGTTCTGGACTTTGAGTTGATGCTGTGCAGTGGGACGAAGTGTTGCGCACTTCCGAGCCGTCGGATTGTGCATCTGACGGCCCGGATCTTATCTCGGCAATCAATGATCGCGAGCCGTTCATTGCCAAGGTGAGATCCGAGCCATGTGCATCCGACGGCTCGGAGGTGTGTAGCACGATGCTATGCACACTACTGCACAGCACCATCCCCCAATTCGTATATCTCATGTGGTATCCACTCGGCACATCCGAGCCATCTAAAAGTGTATTGGACGGTTTCTATTGAAATTTTCTCTCTTCTCTCACCCCAACACTTTCTCTCACATTTTCTCTCTCCAAATCTAAGACGTCGAAAAACACAATGGACAACTTAGATACGCCGAGCAAGCACCACGTGGTATACACCTAGCAGTGGAAATTTTTTTGGTGTGGAGGATTTATCCGATTTTTGGGGAAATATATATATAGCCTATGCTAGATCCTGGGCTACGGCCGAATCGAGCCGAGTTTTTAAAAAATAGGTTTGTTCATTAATACCTTGTTTGAATGGGAGTATTTTGAAAAAAAAATTCTAACTAAAAAAAAATATTACTCATATTTTCAATTATTATTCTTATTTCTCTCTCTACTTTCCAATTATTATTCTCATTTTTCTCTCTATTTCTTTCCACTCATTACTCATATCTCTAATTATTACTCTAATTTCTCTCTCTACTCATTACCCAAAAATCAAACTTAATTTTTTTTCAAAACACTGTCCAAACAAAGCATAAGTTTTTAAACAAATTTGAGCCAAGCTCAAACTTATTGAATATTTGACACATCGAGTTCAAGCCGAACTTGCCTAGGTTTGAGTACTCGAATTTATTTACAAGGCTTAACGAGTCAAAAAAAGCTATTTATGCCCTCATACAAGTCCAGAACTGAAAATAAAATTTTAATTTTGTACATAAATAAGTTCATAAATACATAAAATTTAGAAAAAAATATTAAAATTTAAGGTTATAGTACTTTCAAAAGTTCATAAATATTCAAGCATATATGAGAAATTCTTTTGAGTTCCCTATCTATACTCCAAATTCGCAAGTTTAATCAAGTCGAATACGTCCAAGTTTGGCTTATTTCTTAAACGAGCCCAAAATTGAGGCTTAGGTTTGGTTCGTTTAGTATTCAAATCAAACTCAAATGAGTCTTTATTGAGTCAAGCCTCGAATAGTTTACGAAGGTGCATTTACACCCCTAACTTTTTAGGAAAATTATTCTATCCCCTTGGACACCGGACACCGGTACACGGTGCCCAAACTCTTTTTCTATCACACATTTATGTGGTTTCCACCACAAAGTGTGTGTAGCCAACACAAATGTGTGGTGGAGAAAAGTTTGGAGCACCGTGAAGTGGTGCCCCAGGGACATGAAATAATTTGAGTGCTTATCTATACGCAAATTCAAACCAATACCCAACGTGCGCCATAACCAAAACCGTATGGGTTCAGTTTTTCACCCGAGAAAACAATGGAAAAAAGACACTGAGAAATTAGCCCAAAGGGCCCATCGTTCACTGCTCTTGGGCAGCATATGTCTTTAATCTAAGTCACATAATGCGAGTGCAAAAGCGCGAGCACGAGCGTAAAAACATTTTTTAGAAATCTCTCAAACCGAATCTTATGTCCTAATCACTTAGAGTTTGAGAGCATGAATGCAGAGCAAGAATTGAAAATGAGAGCGAAGACCAGTTTGAAAAATTATGTGACTAAGGTTTTTAACATCCTTATATAACGAAATATTCATGTAGGACCTGTATTTTCACGTACACAAATAACCGTAGAGTTGTGACAGTGACACCATCATTGTTCAATTTGAAATAATTAACATGTGGAGGCCGGCAGGCCCGGCACCATTTAATAGAAACGGAAAATTCGGGTTAATTTTTCTGGGTACTTATCACTCCTCTTTCTTGTGCGAGATATATATGAACTTCCTTTCATACCCCTTTAAACTGTCATTCATGCATTCCAACGGCTCATGACATAGGCTTGGGGAGGGAAAATTTTAAAAGAAAATTAGTTTGATCGGACATCAAAAGTAGCGACGAACTCTTTACGGTTTTAGCTATTTTTTTTACAGCCACTACTTCTTAACTTTTCATTCTGTTGAACCAGAGGGACATTTATCTACTAGATACCCAACAAATTTGATCTTGAACTTAAACCACTCATTAAAGAAAACAAAATATTGTTCTTTTATGTGCATATTGATGTTAGTTCAAATTAATTTTTTTCTTAAAAGGCCCACAATATGAATTATTTAGATCATTATTTTGAATCCAGAAGGGCCCCACAAATAATGCTTTGAAAAAGTAATAGCGAGAATACTGGGCACAGACGGAGCTCATTCCCATTTTGAGATGGGTTTTTTTTTTTTTTTCCAGAAAGCCTAGTATAATGATTTGCACCATCTATTTTTTAGATTTATAAATAAACAATATGGTTTGATATATTTCCCTCCGTCTTATAATGTTTGTTTGATCCGCAAAACGAGGACGTAAAAATAATACTACAATTTTTGCAAGAAAAATTTAAATTTTTTCAACAATTCATTAGATATCGATGAGTTTTTTTAATTTATGAAAAAAAATTTGAATTTTTTCTTGAAAGAAATATATTATTTTTGAGTCCTCGTTTTGCGGACCGGACAAACGTTTTGGGACATATGTAGTAGGTAATAACATGATTTGATTAGATTTCTTTGGAAATAAACTAACTATTTTTTTTTATCAGGAAAATAAATATTAGTTTGTACTGTCAATAACAAGTGATACAAGACAATGGCCTTCTCTTATTTATAAATTGAGCATTAATCTATTTTTTCCTCATAACGTTCTGTTCTCTCTCTGGCCTGAATTCCAATATAAGCTTGATTTTTCCTTTTCAAGTTGAACCTAGCTTGCTTGATCTCAATTCTTCCACACAAAAAAAATTGTATAGAGCTTGAGCTTTCAGGTGGAAGGAACTCGTTACCTTCTTCGTTTTGTATGTTTCCTTGAACTAAAACTTTGATTGTGTGATAAGGCCTGTAAACAATTAATGTACTTTTGTAATCACCAAATGTTTCATAAAAAAAGATGCCAAACCAAAATATTACTAGCACACGAGACTTTAATTATCGGGTATCCGAAATGATTTAACAGACACCTAGCTATTTGGAGCATAGTTATTGATACCGTTCTGTACAGGCCGGTACATACCGTTTTGGCGAAGAACCGGTACCCTAACCCCCCAATTTCGTTTCGGTCCCAATACCAGTCCTTGCCGGTTGGTACCGGACTTTTCGGGAAATACCGGCCGGTATCGGGACCGAAATTTTGCAGAGTTTTTTTTTTTACGTTAATCTGGTATAAAAAAAAAAAAAACAATTTTAGCAAAACGCGGGCTTAAATCATAGTATGTGCGCGAGGCTCGGATCCCGGATTTGCACCCCCCTGCGCGCACCCGGTTAATTGGTTTCCGAATCAATTTTTACAAATTGCCTTCGGCCATGACACATTTTTCCGAGCGCGCGAGACCTCTCATTAGGTCCTCATTCACAAGTTCACTAGTGTGCAAAGTCATTTAAAGTGGAAAAGAGTTTTGTAACTAAGCAATGTGGGACTAGAGGTATTTTATGATGAATTGTATGGTATGAGATTTTTTTGAATTATATTTATATATAATTATTATATATATTGTAGTTGTGGTAAATTCGAAACGGTACCCGGTACCTGACCGGTACCGGTACGTACCGTACCAGTGGGAAAACCGGTACCCTGTTCGAAACGGTATTCAAAACTATGATTTGGAGTATGGAAGCCAACTGCCAATTAATCAAACTTTCAGTAACCCTAAGAGTTTTTGCTAGTGATGAAAGTTGAAGTTACGTGTGAATATGAAAAAACAAATATTTTACTCGATGTCATGCTCCTACTCGATAGACCAACCCTTTCAACGTGCATGGGGTTTCATTGTTGACTTCTAACTACTCATGAAACACAATATTGCCTTTCTAGCAGCTATACCCTGAACCACACTTCAAAAAGGTTTGTCAATTCCAGCAACCATAATATAATTAATAGTTTCCATAGGTTGGTGAAACAAAGAGATCACAACATGACTAACCAATGGATATTAGACAGGTTATCTAATTGCCAAATACTATAGCTTTTATGACCTTATAAATCTTGGATGGTAATTGCAGTCATTCAACTGAAGTTGGTCCAACGCCAAGAGGCGTTTCACCCAATGGCATCAAGATGACAGGATGTGCACTTCTTGGTGTTTTCATCCAATGACATCTGGATGACGGGATGTGCACTTAAATAGTTGGAAGTACCACGTAGATAACGCCATGTGGTACTCCGGAAATGTTGAATGACTATCGTCAATGAAAAACTAAGGGGTCACCACCAGAAGAGGTGAAATTTGGCGAAATATTCTCGATAATACATATCATTTCTTATTTCAAAGTGAAGCATTTTAAAATGCTACGTTCACACGCAAAATTCATAGTTGTTTTTGTTTTGGGATGCCCTAGACTAGCAAAATTCGTCAATTTGGGGTTGAGTTTCTTATTGCTTTTGAAAGGAATATAAAAGGACCAAAACAACATCGTTTTGGGTGCTTAAGGGTTGAGTTTCATTAAGCCAAACGACATCGTTAATTGTAGGGACTGTACCCTGCAGCGCTCTAATTAATTGCTACAAGATCCCCTAATCCCATTAATTTGGGGGCTTAAACACACTGCACTTCCAATGTATGTAAGGCCCTCAATCTTTTTGAGTGTGTGCATTTGTTTGTGTATTGTATATATGGACGTAGCATATATGATTGCCGAAGTAGTTAATTGTCGTAACCACAGATTAAATCAATAAGCATCCATGTGGAAGTGTCCTATTGGCCTTTACATATGCTTGTTTGGTGTTGTGTTTGAATTGTTGTGTTCCTAGCATTTTTGTTCTACTAATGACCTGCATTTTTGTTCTACTAATGACCTGACAATTTGATTACAAATAAGGGTAATGGTTTTTGCACTCAATTGTCTTATAAGTGGACTCTAAAAGTCGTCATTCAGTACTCAAAGTTACACACAATACAAGCACCAATAGAGAAATTTTAGAGTGCATTTGTAAAAAAGTGTTCTGCAAATCATTTTTCGAATAATAAATGTGGAATAGAATTTTTTTGTTGTTGCTAATATTGTATACGTTAGTGGGAATTAGCGAGTTAGTCCACAGGGGGTTTAGAAGCTATCTATGACTTGACCCCAAACGCCTTTGCTGAGGCTCAAACTCTGGTCTTCTTTGTGGGAGAACCAGGAGATAACCGCTGGGATATAGAAATCTCGTGAGGAATAGAAGGGTAAAATTAAGCTCATTTGATTCTAATTTCTAGTACGAATATAAACCGTGAAAGCGTAGCCTAACGATCCTTTAGATCTTCAGGAATTTGAAGTTAGAGGTGTCAGAAAAGTTACCGCAGTGATAACTGGCTTGTGATAGCCAGTCGTTGATAGTGACATTGCTTTTAGATCTTTTGATGTCGGCTCTTCCCATCATTGTGAAGCAGAATTCACCGAGTGTTAGGTTGGAGGAGATGTTATTCGTTGAAAATCACACATAACCAACTTGAAATGAAGATCTGGAAATTTATTGTTCTGTATCTGCCACTTATGTTGAGATATTCCTCATTAATCATGAGACAAGAACAACTCTCGAGGGGAATGACAACTGCATTTTCCTGTGGAGTTTTCCCTTGTAGTATTAGGAACAAATTTGGAGCCTTCTTGTAAAAAATACGCAGCACACTTTTTTTGGTAATTGGAAAACAATATTTGTTTTTTTTTTCTTTTATCTCAATGGACTCGCAACAATGTGATCATAGGTCCAAATCGTTTTATTAAATTGCATCATGGTTGAAGGAAAAATCAACCACCCTGTACTTTTCTCATTTTGTATCAGTTAGACGATTTGTTTGGTTTTATCCAAGATATTTGTAATGAATTCCATATTATCAGTATCATTAGACTTTCATCACTACAAATTCTCACTTTTGTAAAAAAAAAGGAAAAATCATTCAAAGACATGTCCATTGACCCCAAAAGGAGGAGAGATTATTGTTCGGTGCTCCAAGAGCATTGTTTCTCTCTCCCTAGAATGGATGGGACGCCCTAGAATGGATGAGACGCACTCGGAGGTAGAACTCACACACTCTTGTGAATGGAGCTACTAGAGTGAGTATAAATAATTAGAAAATTAGTCTTAGGTTTGTTATGTGAACTTCATAAACCCATAAGTTCACTTATTAATTTTGTAAGGTCTCAAGTCCATTTTAAGGAGTACCCTAGAATATGGTAGGATATCCTAGGATTTAGGCTCTTTCATTAGATTTTAGGGTGCACTTTTTTATTATAGGATAGGGTACCTAGGGTTTAGGAATTTTAGGGTGCACTTTCTTATTATAATGTTTTAGTGGTTTAGGCACTTTCATAGAATTTAGGGTTTTGGGCACTTTCATAGGGTACCCTAGGGTTTAGGTTGGGTGGACTTGTGACTTTACAAAACTATTAGATAGACTTGTGGACTTATAAAATATCTATAGTGAACATATCACTAAATCTCCATTGAGTAATTTATCTCTAAAGATTGAGATTGAGGTCTACTAGTGCGGGTGTAGGTGTATCTTTGACCAACTAAATATTTCATGGATTCATTAAGAATGTTGTATTTATTATGCGATCAATTGGAAATAGTATTTGTGAAATCCTAATGGTAAAAAATTTGAACTTTTTACCTCAAAACTTGTCATGCAAAAAAGCACAAGGTTTTATATAAATCTTATTTTTACACCAGTTTCCTACATAATTAAACTACTACTCCTATCAATTAGGGCTAGCTCAGTTAGCCAGAACTCTTGCATCTCACTAAGAGGTCAGGAGTTCGAGTCTCCCCACCTGCCTGTGTGTCTTCTTCCCTTAGAGGGTTTTCCATTTCTTTCTTTGTTTCTACCCTATAATGGGCTTATTTCTTGTATTGATTGAGTTGTTGGGCTTGGTTATCTCGTGGACTCTCACAATTGATGTCCCGGATTTATACTATGTACTTCATATTTGATGTATCTCTTCTATCGATTAAAAAAAAAAAAAAAACTACTACTCCCTCCACTCCATCCCTTTTTAAGTGTCCTGCTTCGTAACTCCAACTTATTAAAAAGACATCATCATTACACATTTCACATCAACTTTTTCCTCCACTTTCCCTACTTACCCATCATCATTACACTTTTACTCACTAACTTTTCAAAATAAAATCTACTTTTAGGGACAAAATAGACAATACACTAACTTTTACTCCCCTAACTTTACAAAATGGACACTTATTAAGGGACATCCCAAAATAAAATACTAGACACAAAAAAAGGGACGGAGGGAGTACTACTTTTTAACTTTCTCACAAAACTCTTTCAGAATGAATGCATAAAGGAAACAGATACAACTCCTTCTGTCTGGTACTGTTCAACTCATGCAGGCAACAATTTGTCTCATTCCGAATTTGCACAAAATACAGAGAGAAAAAAACCATACTCCATAAAGTTTGAGATCCATGGATTTTTTCGGAAGAAATGACAAACAGGGTACCATATCAGCTGCAGGGATTTTAAAAAGGAAATTACAAAACTTGATTCACCTCTACTTTATCAAATTTCCTTAATAAATCCAAGATCAACCTATTTTATTGAGTAGTTATTTATTGTAATTTTTTTTTTGGGGACAGATATATTGTAGTCAATTGAAGTGACATCATCTCATCATGTATTAAAGAACCAGCAAAACCTAATTCACTTTCACCAACCAGTTTGAAAACCATTATTTGGTTTGGGATAAGTTTGAAATCACCCTCAAGCCACCAGAATACCATTTTAAGTTGGAATTCTATGGGTGCCAGGAGATCCATTGCTGGGTAATAGAATGAAAATAAACACTCAACAACCAATCAAGTCGCTGATGAAAATTTTTAAAAAAACAACCAATCAGGGATGTCCCTGAGATTCTTGTAGGCCCAAAGCGAGCCTGTAAAATGATGCCGTATCGATGGTGTGTGGGAAAAAAATTTAGAAAAATGAATAATTGACTCTAGCCGAGTAGCCGGCGGAATAACATAACACGCAATTATTATTTTTTAGTTTTAGAATGTTGACTTTTATTATACAGACAGTACCGTGTTATCTATACATAACGGGACTTCTGAATTTAACAAAATCTCCGTCGTCCACTAGAATTGAAGAATCAAAGGTCTATGGGAAATGGAGAGGACGGGGGGATCGTTTTGATGGCTGGGAATGAGGCGCTTTGGAAATCTATTTGGAGGCTCAATATCCCCAATAAAATTAAACATTTTTTGTGGAGATGTTGCCATGAAATTCTCCCAACTAGGAAAGCTCTACAGCGGAGGAGGGTTATCGACGATCCTTGCTGTTCGGTTTGTGGTTCTAACCAAGAATCTGTTGTCCATATTCTTTGTAATTGCCCTTTAGCTGTTCAAGCGTGGCGTTTGTCGCCTTTGCATGTAAGTTTGGGGGCAGTACAAATTGCTTCTTTTTCTTCTTTTTGGGGCTCTATGGAACTGTGGTGGCAGGATCAAAGCAATAAGGAATGGCGTATGTCGGTTGCTGCAGTCCTTATGTGGTATATCTGGAAGTGTCGAAATGGGGCTCTGTTTGAACATAAGCTAGCTCTTCCTGGGGTGGTGTGCAAGTGGGCAATGGAATATTTGCAAGAGTTCTTGTCTGCAAACTCTTTGAACCCTCTAAATTTTGTTTCATCCGGGGAGGGTGCTGCAAATTCGTGGATTAGGCCTCCAGATAGGATCTTTAAGATTAACGTGGACGGTTCATGGAAGAAAGACATGGGGAAAGGAGGCTATGGTATTGTGGTTAGAGATTATAGAGATCTTTTTATTGCTGCTTCTATGGGTTTTTCACAGTAGTGTGCAAGTTCATTAGTTGCTGAAGCTTTGGCAATTCGACAAGGTGTTCATCTTGGCTTCCAACTTGGTTTGGGGTCTATTTTCGTGGAAAGTGATGCTCAATTGCTGGTGAAGATGCTCAATGGCCAGGTCACAACCAATCAAGAGGTGGAAATGATCATTCATGATATTCAAGCCTTAAGCAAAAATTTCCAGTGCTGCAGCTTTTCTTTTGTTCGTAGGACTGGTAATTCGGTTGCTCATGTGTTGGCAAGTAAGGGTTTGAGTGGTTCGGGGTATAGTCTTTGGACTGAATCCCCACCGTTGTGGTTACTTGGTCCCCTTTCGAGGGACGGGTCTCCCGTCTGATGTATCGTTCCTGACGTATAAATAACAACAGTTATCATTGTGGCAAAAAAAAAAAATAAAAAAGGCGTCCGCATAGCGATTTTGCCTCCACGCCGGGGAGGCGGGGCGGCTGCTGCCCCAAGGGTGCTGCTGTCCCGGATTTCCGGGCCCACTCCGGTCTTGCTCCGATGATCGGAAACGTTCACTTTGTAGAGCTAATCGAATAGAACAACTATGCAAAAAATCAGCTTAATTGGATATCATTAAGTGCCTGATCGGAGCCCATATAACTCTCGGTCCATGGGTTACAGTGGATTTGATCAAGTGTTTCAGATCCATTCTTTTTAAGATAAAAATGTCCCGATCATGTATTTAATGATATCCAATTAAGCTGATTTTTTGCAAAGTTATTCTACTCGACGAACTCTACAAAATGAACGTTTCCGATCATCAGAGCGAGACCGGAGTGGACCCGAAAACCTGGGACAGCAGCCCCCCCCCCCCCGGGCCGGACCTGCAACCGATTTGAAAGTCAAGGAGTAATATACTAATACTCCCCAATTCAATTTGCCTTTACATTGGGATTGTTTTTTGAGTACTGCTATTGGTACTAACCAATAGCGTAGGGAAAATATACCGATGGCTGTGCCGGGCCGTTTCCGGCCACTGGACGGTCGATTCGAGCCATCCAAAAATTAAAAAAAAAAAAAACCGAGTAGGCCTAAGTGAAAATCAATGGCATCCGACATGTAGGTGTTCGATCCAAACACCCCATGTTTTTGTACATACATGTATACACGAAAAAATGGGGTATTTAGATTGAGCACCCACTCACATCGGATGCCGTTGATTCCTGCTTAGGCCCACTCGATTTTTTTTTAAAATTTTTGGACAGCTCGGATCAGCCGTCCGGTGGCCAGAGACGGCCTGGCACGGCCGTCGGTGCATTTTCCCTACGATACCGTTGGTACCAATATCATTTTGGTTGTTTTTTTCCCCTCTATAATCTTATTCAATTTGCTGTGATGTTCACGAATGATTCCGAACATTTCAAAAAAACAAATATCTTTGAATTGTTGGAGATTCCATGCCCGTGGAAATAAAATAAACTAAAAATGAAAATAAACTTTGATTGGCGAGACGGTAACCAAGTGAGTTGGCATGTCATTTAAGAAAGAAGAAATGAAGAATAATAGACAGCCTAACCCACATGGCAACTACTTTGTTTAATCAGATTTGTTTCCCAAAATATTTTTAGCAATTACTAGGTGCACAGATCCAGATACAGATGTATTCAGACGATCGGAACTGTCTAAATCGTTTGATACATGTGGGTCAGGCAAAACACAATTTAGATAGAAATGGTTATTCTGGGGAGTCGACATGTATTGGACTGCTCCAAAATCACAACTTTGATAGCATAGGGGTACAAGAGTCATTTAGCATTTTCTGTTAATGGTATTAGCGATGCACTTTACTCCAAAATCATAAGGGAGCGAATTGGTTATTAATAAAACTCAGGAAAATTATCTGCAAAACGGCCAAATCATAGGGAGGTAATACGTACTTTGTCCAACATTTTTATAGGAATTTGTCCACATAAGTCTAATTAATTTTCTATTCACTCCTTTTAAACAAGGTTTCTTGTTAAGTTTCTTGACCAAGAGAACCAACCGCAGCTCTCTGTCAACTAGAATTTCCCATCCAGTACTCACCAGGTTCTCTCTCTCTCTCTCTCTCTCTCTCTCTCTCTCTCTCTCTCTCTCTCTCTCTCCCACAGTTGTTTCTTATACCTTGTTTTACTGTTTGAGAGTTTTTGATCTTCTCTAAGTTCTGGTATTTTTTAGATTGAATGCTCTGGCTAGGATACAGAGTTCTGATTTGATTTTCAGTCTCTGATTGTTTTTGATGCTTTAAACATGGAAGACTTGGATTAATTTTCTGTTCTATCGTTTCTGCTGATTGCTGAGAAAAATAGGAATCAAAACAGAATTTTCCCTTGCAACTCAAGAGTTTTCATTGGATCACTATGTTGATTTTATGCCTGTAAATTTTGGTGCACTAGATCGAACAAAGAGCGAAGACTCTGCTTATTTCACCGAAAATTAATGTCCTAGTGAAAAAAAAAATTCGAGAAAAGGAATTGATGAAACGTCCTTTAGGCAACACAACAATGTATCAGAGAACTTTTCGAGAAAAAAAAAAGGTTTTTAGAGGGAGATTCTAGGAGTAATAAGTGACGAGAAAACTTATTGAAAATTGTACTCTAGAGAGAGGTTGGTTTTGGGAGCCAAAACCGCTCATTCTCAACCCCGGAGTTTTACAAAGCATGATTTTTCTTTGTGTGTTTTGTTATAAGATGAATTCTTTTTTGGCAACTCAAAGCAATCTCTGAGGTAGTTCAATTGGGATATTCTTTACCCTAAGATTTACAATGTTATGAGTTAAAGGCAACTAATTATTTCGTATTTTCCGTTGAAACAAACAGACTAAGAAACAATGGGCAGTGAAGCACCGAGCTGGGCTGATCAATGGGGCAAAGGTGGCGTTGGCGCAATGGGAGACGAAGACAACGGAACGACAGAGAAAGAGAGTGGAAGTAACAAGAAGGCGTCCGGCACTTCGGCTGGGCTGAGTAAAGCCAAATCAGTAGCCATGGCCGGGGCACAGAAGGTCAAGAGCGGGACCGTGGCCGGGGCGCAGAAGGTCAAGAGCGGGACTTCGACGGGCTTCAACTGGATCAAGAACAAATGCCAAAAGAAGAACTCTCCCGAATAGCGTAAATCGTTGTGTGTTTTTTCGACGCACTTTGTGTGAAATAGTACGTGATTTGAAGGAGATAATGCCAATTTGATTTCTTTGTTTTTCCTAGAGGTTTTTTAGTTGATTTCTTCATGTGATCGGGTGTACGTATGTCATTACTTGTACTGTGTTTGGCTGTGAATTTGATCGTCAAATAGGAATTATCTCAGTGAATCTTCCTTTGATTGACAAAATGCGCATAAGTTATTTCACATGTCTTTTCGGTAGAGATCGCAGTCCCCCGTCCGCACCTTGTTTCTTATCAGATCGCGCGGAGCCGGAGCGGAGGAAATCGGGGAGGTGCCAGGGAATAATCGGATCCCCATAACCTACCAATTTTCACTCATTTTGTTCTTTTAAAAAATAGAAACCAAGAAAATAAAGACATAAACATGTGATTTATTATTGATTTTTTTGCTCTTATTATATCAAAATAGTGAAATTATATAGATATATGCAAACAAAAACATTAATAAATATAATAAGAGTCGCATCGGGTTAAAATGGGGTGGGAGAAGCAAATACACCCCGCCCCATTTGCTTATCGGGTTGCAGAATACCCGCTCGGATCGGGGCAGGGAGATCGGAGGCCGGGACAAGTCGGAGGTAATTGCCATACCTACTTTCAAGTCCTTGGCACTACACAATCATTTTTGCAGGGATCTTCACTGCACTACTTATATCAGGTCCAAAGCTAAGACTTCAATAAATCTTCAGCAAAAGAACAGAAAAATAGAGAACAATTGGGTCTGCTAGATGTTATCAGAAAGAAACAAACGAAATAAGTAAAAATACACTAGGTAGTTAAAAATGTTGAGAAAACAGCCATGGAAATCAGTTTGGAATGAGTTTTTGAAAACAGAAAATAGAAAACAATTTCTGCAAAAGCCAGTTAAGTAGAAAATACTTGACGACGCATTGTACCAATTATCCAACAAATCACCAAATCAATACTTTTCTTTGGTTTTGACAAAAAAATACAGTCAGTTGCACCCGAAAACAACGCATCAAATTCCTTTTCCTTCCAAAATAAGAAGGATAAGCACTTCCAACATTATCATACTCAACCGACAATGTTGGTACCAACTTCATAACCAAAGCACTTCACATATAAATTCTGTAATATAAACAGTATCTCGTTTAATATCAAATTCAACGCAATTGAGCCAGATCAAGAGTAGGATAAACAGTCTGACAAAGGAAGGTGTTAAGTCAATCGACATCGATAAGTCAAAGCTGAGACTATACACTTAAAGGGAGTTTTTTTATCCACATAGATTGGCATTTCTGGGTTCAGAGGGACCCAAATGTGTTTTCGCCGCTGTAAGTCATGTAGAGGAACCCGTCTTCGTCCTTGTTTTCCTTGTAAATTGCAGACATCAACGCAGCTGTAGAGACACGAGAAACATTAGGAAAAAAAAAAAAACTTGTTACATAAACAAGATTTGAAAGGCAAAAATGGCAACTCACCAGTGGGAGGTAATGTGTTCTTGACAAAGACAAAAATAGCCTTTTCAGCACTGAGATTAATCCTTTTCCGGACAACGTAAACAAACTGCCCAACTGTCAAATCAGCAGGGACAAGATATCTGCATTCATGACAAAAGGGAGACTATGTTTAACAATTGAACTATCCCTCAAACTAAATCAACATACTGACCCAAAGAAAAAAGGAAAAAGAAATCTCCATCAAACACCGAACCTCTGAAATCAGGTAGGCCCCATATACAGTAGGCATTCGCGATAATCTATGTTATATGCCCTCAGGTATAGTTGGGTGAGGATACTTGATTACATGTCAGATTAATCGAATTCCCATGTCAAGGACAAAGGGAGATGACAAAATATTCATGGTAAACGGTGTTCACAAAGTGCTACAAAGCATTTCATGCCTAACACTGAAGTTTAAGGTATAGGCGTGTCCAACTAAAATACCTGACACATATCCCATACCCATACCTAACCTACATGATAAGTGTTTGCACACGTGGGTTACACAGTTCGAAGAGCCCATATAACATAGGCGAGCATAGATAAATTTCAAGATCCTAACTTGGGTAGATATTATACTACTCGAATCAACAATCATGTAGACACATAAGACAATGGACACATCTCATTAAAGCCTCGTCTGATGACATGTCTGATGCCCGTGCCAATCCCCCCATTTTGGGGGATTCAGTGTCTGGGGCGGGCTCTTAAACCACTCTTCATAAAAGGCAACCAAATGGCAGATTAGTGGACCCACAGGATACATAGCGCAATCCCCCCCTCTAGAGAGGGCATCAAACAGGGCCTGAAACAACTGCCAAGGACACGCCCGCCAAAAATGTTAAGAAAGAAAGAAAACAAACTCACCCTTTCACCATGTCAAAACTGGAAACAAGTTGGTATGCTCTTTAATCTTTTGAATTACTGGAACCTTTAGATGCAGTTACGTATACATGTGAACATGTGAGGAAAACGGAGAAGCCCAGAAGCAAGACAAGGTGAGAGGGGAGAACTTGGCGGAAACATTTCAAATTGGCACCAGTTTTTCAAGATTCCTGCGATGCAAAGTCATGTGATTCTTGTTCGACAAGTTTTGAGGAAAGTGCATCGTAGTGGGCAAGTTTAATACGCAGGTCACACTCTATTTTCTAGGTAGCTAAACAGGGCCTTAATAAGTGGAAAATCACCATCAAATTAGTCAGGGTGAGGTATTGTTTATGCTTTTATAACACACGTCCCAGGAACACCAAAACCCTCCCAAGGTTTGTTCCCTCTCCCTTTCTCTCTCTCTCTCTCTCTCTCTAAATATATAATGTCTTTAACTTTTTTGCTTGATAACATAGGTAGTGACAAAAAAGGATATTAGCATAACAGCACCTAATAACCTACAACGAAGTTTCCCGCAGAAAGTTCCATTTCAACATATGAAAAGGCAAAGATGATGAGGGAGAATTACAAAAACGAGTCCACAATTACTTCCAAGGTAATAGTAAAAGCAGTTACAGAAGGACGACGGAACGTACTTTTTCTTGTCAATGTCAGGAATGTCACTCCTTTCAGCCTTCTCCACAATTACCTACATGGGAGAAACTAAATTGTCAGGAAAACAAAGAAGTAAATTACCAGCAGCTTGCCACTACTCTTATTTCCAAAGAAAAGAAAAAGAGAAGTCTTACTGGTATTCTATCAGCATACTTCTCTCTGATGCGACCAGACTCAGCCTTCCTCCTCTCTGACATTTAAGGCAAGTTTGTAACAACAAATATAGAATAAAATATATAGACCTTTCATATGGACATTGCTAAGTTTATGAAGTATCTGTGGATCTTATCAGACATTCGACACTTAGGATAAGGGTATGGGATGCGTGTTCTGCATGTCTAGCTGGACACACACCAACAAAGTATGTATAAATAGTTAAGTTTACTGCAAAGCTACACAATATTTTGCTTGTGGGCACAACATATATATAATAAAACAGAGCTCATTTTGAATCCAATAGATAACTAACGCTTTAGATTTATCCCCTCTATATATCTAGACCGTTAGTTGTCCAAAATGGCAGCTTGGTAAATACATTACATTTTTATGGCAAAAATAGAGCACATTTATGGTGGAAGCGAGAGTCTCGGACTCTGTTTTTGAATTCGAAATTCAAACGGAAGATTACTTTACCAAAACTTCATATTAAGGTTATTCATATTGAGGTTAAGGTAATGTTAGTCAATACATAAATCACATCCCTCCTAATCCAATGGAATTTCCAATCTATTATCTCATTAAGGTAATTTTGTGATTGATCCCATAATCTTTAAATGCATATAGGTATGAGGTATCCACTGATCAAAAAATTGTTCAACTAATAGCCCACTTATAAGAAACTTCTATAAAGGAAAATTTACAGCTAATCATTCCATCCTTAATTTATGAGATTTCTGATATCTTTTTCAAAATAAATGGAGAGAGAGAGAGATGGTTAGTTTTATTCTGAGAGAGAGAGAGAGATGGTTAGTTTATTCTTAGAGGCATCCAACAGGGAGATCATGTGCAACCAAAGGGAGTGTGATTATATATTTTTCTATCCTTTATTAGTTTTTTCCAAGGATTTCTATGATTTTACTTTTTTACATATCCAAAATTTTCCATGGATTTCTATGATTTTAGTCGTTATAGATTTACGTGAATTTAATCTATTGTAATGTTTGCTTGGTGTATGATTTTATCCCTAATATTAATTTGATTTTTGCCTAATCTTAATTTGGTACAAGCTTTTGTTAATTGGGAATGGCTGGCCACAAGCCAAATTTATGATTTTTTGGTGGGTCCTCATGCTTCTGATCTAATGACATTTACGAACTGTTGAAATGACATAATCGCTTTCTCTATTATCTATTTTTTTTAATAGGCCTTTCTCTATTATCTATTGGCAGATATCAATGTTTGGACTACCCTCTTCAAAAAGTTTTTTGAAACATAGATTAAATTGCTTGATTATACTTATTAGTTCTTTGTTTTTTTGTTTTTAGTTTGGGGACACACCGAAGGCAAGAAAAATGGTATAGAACCATATATTTTGTTATTATATTATTTATTTACCCAAAATTAGTATTGTTAGTTATAGTTAATGATGAAGTTTAAACCCCTGTCAAATGCATAGAGTGTATGGCCATTGGCTAACACTCCACTTGCTATTATTGATCTTTTCATTTTGTCTTTTTTTTTCCTTTTATCTTTTTACAAATCTAGTATTCAAAATACTTATTGAAAAAAGTTTTTTTCCCCTTTTTGGTGCGTGAATTGAAGCCTTTAATGCTCATTCACGCTTTAGTTATTGTTTAATCTCGAAAATTTTCAAAGAGGTTTTTTTTTCTTAACAACAAACACCTCTGATTTACAATGTTTGGATGGGGTGCATTGTAAGGCGAATTTCTTCGAGGACACACAAGATGGTTGCATTTGTAGTTGAAGCATGTAAAGTCGAAGGAGCAAATAGATAAACTCTCAATTTTTAATAATTTAATTGAGAGATTTTTTTATGTTGTAATTTAAAGTTTAAGTTTGAAAATTAGATTAATTTGTTTCATGTTACACTTCAGAAACATTGAAACAACCTCATTATGTATATTTTAGCACATACGTATTGCCCACAAATATGTGTAATATGGTTTCTCTTTTTTCTCACAATATTAATAAAAGAACCACCTCCTTATATTTTGCAAAATTTGTTTCAAAAGTATAAGCACGACAATCTTACAATTTCATTCTATGTACATTATGAACCTTGATAGTTTAATGCAAAAGGGTTAAAAGTTAAAACTCATACATTAGGTTTGGATGGTCCATATGTAGTGTTTTACGAAGTAATTTTGTGAGGAGACGTGAGAGAGGCAAAGATCATTTTCTTTTAGAAATTCGAAATGCACATGTATCTTTGGTATTGATATCCTTTTGCTGAACTCCCGTGCATAGCAAATGATAGAAAATGAAAAGGATATAAAATTATTGGATTATGGCAATGTAGGTGGGTGGGTGCATGAGGATCACACAAAGTGGTTTCCTGGTTTTAGACTAGAAGGTAGCATCAGCGAGCCATGAGTCTTACTATTGCTAGAGGCAGATGAGGATAGAGATTTGACTATTGTAAGTATTGGAATAGGGATTCCACAAACATGACTATGGGTTAGAACTTAAAATTGGTGAGAATGGTTTCATGATTAAATGGAAGTTTGAATTACATGGGGATTTAATGTGTTTTTGTGGATTAGAGGATAGAGATCGATTGAGTTTCTTTGGTAGTAAGTTTGATTTTGTAATGGCTACGGTTTTAGAATTTGTTGGTCATCCAATTACGTTTACTTTTGGATGTAGAGAGTTCAGTATTTCATGCGTTTTTGTGTGACTGACTATTGATGACCTGTTGGATCCTATATTAGTCGATGTGCTCAACAGTACCAATGAGCAATTGGTTTTTCTGGTGATAATAGTATGTGGGTGCGTTCCTTTGGGCATGATCACTTTGCTCCGTGTTGAATATCGAATTGTTCGAGCCGTGCCTGAAGGCACGGGCATGCACTAGTCCTATATATCTTAGATCATACATACCATTTGTGATGAAGTAAACATGTACAGTACAGCAGAAACATGACACTATATGGTGCCCTTAGATATGAGAACTAAATTAATGGCTCCGACATTTGTTAACACACCCACACTCAAACTCGTGAATATGCAATGGATAAGCATCATTCCCTCTTTCCAATCAAATAAAAGAGATCATAAGCGTACAAAAAACCTAAGGAAAACATCACAGTGGGAATGCAACTAGTGGAAGCAGTGACATGAAAGCCTTCGAAACCTAGTTTCTCGAATTTCCCAAGTCAATGGTAGAGAGTAATACACAAATACTGTTGACAGGTTACAGGAACAACAATGCTTCTATATGAGTATTTATTCTTTAATGTCCTGAATAGAGCAGATTATCATATGTCTCACACATTAGAAAGCAGAAACACGGCAGGGGGTTCACAATTATTATCTAATCCTCATTACAATCGTCTGATTATACTCCATGTAAGCATGCATTCCAGCAGGACGCTAACACACCCTCCTCTAATATGACTTTTAGAATTCCTTCAAATATGACTTTTCATAAGCAGAGCCTACACAGGTACATATAAGATCGAAATCACTCTCTCGCTATTGCGAAATTGATACTGACAACAACCAGTTCAGCTAGTAGCACCAGACAAGATATCGCACGAGCTACCCAATCACAATTGACAAAGCAGATGGAGCCAATTTTTTATTGTTTTTGGTATCAAACCAAAATATAGAAAGCAAGAACTCAAAATCGTTACCTGTCCTCTAAACCAAAGTACAGAAATTCAAAACCCAACAACTCCTTATAGGAGTAAGGGCATTCTCATATGACATATTATGACAGTTTTCGCGTATTATGGTGACCGGTGTCAGATGTAGAAAATCCTATGATTCCAAATTTTATTTTTTTTACAACAAAATCAACAAGGGAACACAACATAAACAATAAATAGATGCATTAGAAGAACAGGAGCGAAAACAAAGAAAAAAAAATCATACCCAACGTGTGTTCGAGCTTGAAAGAGCTTTTGGCCATGGCAACACTCACGCTACTTCGATCGCCCTCTGCGAAATTCAAACAACAAAACAACGTTACATCCCCACCAAACACCTTTCATCAATACGTACGCTCATATGCAAACCATCATATATACACCCCATCTATAACACATGAATGCATACACAAATAAAAGAATCAACAGAGAGAATAACTAATCGGAAAAAGGGTTTCTTTCTTGAAATCAATCTCGAGAAAATCTACACGCACACGTACACTCCATTTATACATCCATACATACATGTATCCGTGTATAGATTACAAAGCTAATAACAGCATGTTCAAAAAAAAGAAGCTAATAACAGCAAAAGGGGTTCCTTAGATAATACAAAGAATTACCGAAGACGAAAAGAAAGATATCAAATTGGCGAATCGGGTTTTGAAGATTACGACTAATCGCAAAAAGGGTTTCTTCCAATTAGAGAATTAAGATACAAAATTAAAACAAGAAACGAAAAAGGGTTTCTTTCCAGAATAGTAAGAGGGATTACCTAAGACGAAAAGAATTGGGTTTTGCAGATTGTGACCGATTGATCCAAAGTCAGCTGTTAAAATCGCGAGAGAGAGAGAGAGACAGAGAGAGAGAGAGAGAGAGAGGGGGGGGGGGGGGGGGGGGGGGGGAGAAGAGAGAATAATCGGAGTGATTGGCAAGATTAGTGTTTGGTAGTATTAAATAGAGGTGTTTAAATAGGGAAATTGAGAGACATGGGTTAACGGGTTTCTGATACCAATACGAAATCGAATAGAGAAAGTTTGGGTTGCCCTGTTCCACAAGGAAAGTCTCTTCCAACGCGATCGGTTTGATTACGAAGATAACGGAGAAGGAGAGGGGCTACGTTTTGTACGACCACGTTTTTTCAGTTCACGCTATATTCTTGATTTTCCGAAGTGGGCCGACTATTTACAACCACAATTTTTTTGAACGTAGCTTGTTTATACTATGGTACACATTTCATTTGCATATGAAAACAGGTTATGTTTAGAAAATTTGTGATTGCAAATAGTCCGACCCTTTTGGAATAGACGTTAAAATTCTACTCCCTCCGTCCCAATTTATTTATCCCAGTTCTATTCTAACTGGATAAAAAAATTTAGTTATATATTTAAATTGGTAATAAATTTTATATCTAATATGGATCTTGTTTGATAGATCTCGATTTGTTCGATAATACAATATTTTCAAAATCACTTAAAACATTATAAATTACAAGATATAATCAATTGAAAAGTGGCACGAACTCCCAAAGTGACAATTAAATTGGGACGGAGGGAGTACTTGTTTTGACTAAAAAAAAAATACTCGTTCCGTCTCATTTTTATTGTCCATTATTCTGTATGTTTCTTTAATATTTTTTGTCTATATTTTTTAGTGTGGATCTTAGAAAATATGCAATATAGATCTTATTTGATAGATCTCGATTAGTTCTATAACACAAAATTTCTAAAATTATGAAAAATATTATAAATTAAAAGATATAAATAATTTAAACATGACACACAGTTAAAAAATGAATACTGAAAATAGGACGGATGGAGTACTTCAACCAAAGTTGTCATTTAAACAACCAGTTCATGCTACTCACAACAACTGTGCACATAATTTGTGCACAGATTTCAGTGTGGGACTCACTCCGAGTCCCACACTAACGATCCGATCCGTTCATTAAATGTAAAACATTTTTTCAAGAGTTCTCGCAAAAAATTAGCTCAATCCAATTCCTATAAGTGCTCGATCAAATCATCTAACTTTTCATTTAAATTTCAGAATAATGAAAAGTTAGATAATTGGATCGAGAACTTATAGGTATCGGATTGAGCTAATTTTTCGTGAAGACTCTTGAAAAAATGTTTTACATCTAATAAACGGGTCAGATTGTTTGTGTGAGACCCGAAATGGATCCCACATCACAATCTGTGCACGATTTGTGCACAAAAAATCTATGTGTGTATCATTTTTGTTTAAACAACAAAGTTGAAGGAGGTGTGGATAGTATGTAGCATTGTCATTTGGTACTCATTACAAAAGATCGCACCACACAATGTGGCAGCGGCAGAGATATATGAGATCAATGGGGGCATAGGACCCCACTCAGTTCGTTTTGGAATTTTTTTTTTTTTTCATTTGTAAAAATGTATCTTAGAAGTTAGTCTACCATGGTGTGTCACGTTCGAACAAGGAAAAATCATTGAGACTATATATTTGTATTGGAATTTTAGATAATGAGTGGAGAGATATAGATAGAAAAATGAGAGTAATAATAACTGAAAGAAAATTTATTAGGGACTGTGTGTAGAGAGAGATTCCCAAATCTAAAATTCCAAAATGAACATGGTTTGAGTGCTTTTGAGGTATCGTTGCATGGAGATTGGAAAAAGTGTTGGAACACTATTTGACGATGTTCCAAAATCACTAAATAATTAATTACTCACAAGAAAGCCTCCACTCATTGAAATTTTGCCTCCAAACTATCATGCACATGTTTATAGGATTATTACGAAGTACAATCTTATCACAAAATGCAAATCAAGTGAAGCTCATTTTCATCTTCTCCCTAGAGTATTTGTTTTTATTCTTCTTTTTAAATCTATCAATAAGACCTCCCTCTTTTGTGTTGAAGGTGATTCTTTTACGTATAAAAATCTAATTCATCGTGCCAAATACTCCCATCCAAGAGTTTGGTCACCAAAATCTTCACGAATTCAAAATGTGTGGTTGAGATTATAAATAGATGAGGATTTTTTGAGGATCAAATTTGGAGACTAAATTAAGACTTTTCAATTTTTCAATTCAAAATGTATGTTTGAGATTTTAAATAAGGCTCCATTCCGTTTTCACTAACTAAATTAAGTACATATTTTTTAAATAAGTATTTATTTATTTTAATTAAATGTAATGTATTGTGAGAGAATAACCTATCTCGTAAAGCAAAAAATAAGAACTTTAGCGGAACGGGGCCAAGGAAAATAAGTATTTATTTTTTGAATTAAAAGTGATGTATTGCGAGAGAATGACTTATTTTTTAAGGCGGAAAATAAATACTTAAAAAATAAAAACCTTAGCGCAACTAGGCCTAAGGGAAATAAGTATTTATTTTTTGAATTAAAACTGATGTATTGTGAGATAATGACTTGTCTCGTAAGGCGAGAAATACTAAATGGATTTTTGGGACCAAATTCGGAGGCCAAGGGTATGTTTGGATATTTTAAATTAAGATCGACTTTAAAGCTTTTCAATTCATAAGGTATGGTTGAGATTTTATTATTTGCTTTGGAGAGGGAGAGGAGGACCGTAATGACGGCCTCTCTTGCCTTGTAATATTGTTCGCTCTGACCGCCCAAGCTCCATGGACTTCTATGTAGGTCACTCATCCCAAGACTATCCCAGGGAGTACGCTTAAATATGAATTTCCAATGAGCTTTGATACCCTCACGGTTTTAAAAGGCTTTGTACGAGGTAGAGTCATAATCTATTACTTATAGTTCATAACTTACACTTCACCAAGTGATGTGGGACTCAGGTCACCATGGCTTTACCTAGATCTTTTCCCTCCCATCAAGTCCTAGGGTCACCACGGCCTTAATTCGGATCTTTTTTCTTAGCTACGGGGCATCACAATCTCCCTCACTTAGGAACACATGTCCTCGTATGGGGTCAAGATGTTTTCCCACATTTTCGGTTGGTGCAGCCTCTGATACCATCTGTAATGACCCATTTTTGCCTTGTATAATATTGTTTGCTTTGGTCACCCAAACTCTATGGACTTCCCAGTAGGTCACCCATCTCAGAACTACTCCAGGGTGAACACACTTAACTGTAAAATTCTAATGAGTTTTAACGCCCTCACAGCTTTAAAAGGACTTGTATAAGATAGAGTTATAATCTATTACTAACTTACACTTCACCAAAGCGATGCGAGACTCGTGACAGCTAGGATCACCATAACTTTACTAGGGTCTTTGCCCTCCCATCAAGCCCAAGGGTCACCACAGTGATCAACCCGGGTCGTTTTCCCTCACTACGGGACGTCTCAAGAAAATAGTAAATTGTTGTGTACAACGAAATTTTTCTCCCTTTTTTTTGTCTCTAACTTTTTTCAAGCTCCGAAAACACAACGTAAGGACTCTCTCATTGATTAATATTAGTTGGGCACACCATATCCATTTACAACTACAATTTTGTTTACTTGGTGTTCCCAAAACCACATTATGCTTCAGTGCAATTTTTAATAACTATCTTCCGGAGCATACAACGATTCTTCTTTCATTATCTGGGGCGTTAATTTACCTACTAAAATATCACCCTTCTTGACCCAAAATCCCAGCATCACAATTCCATTTTTGTCTAAATTGTGTAATAAATGGGCTTCTAAATGCGGTATCTCATTAGTGATCCTTTCAGGGCATTCGTTTGTCACATAAACCTAAATTTCATATTTCCATATCTGAAAAGAATTATATATAGCTCCATATACCAAACGCTCGCTAATGAGTACTATAGTGTGGTGTAGTAGTAGGCACTTCTAAGCCCCTTCCCAGCTACTGAATCAGTCTGGTGCTTTGGGTACTACGGACCCTCTGCCATCCATTGTAGCATAGCTGTTTCATGAGCGGGGGCGTTAATCACCTGTATCATCTCTTATCTTTTCTCCATGCATCCCAAAAAAATCCTAAATTCAATACTTTTACGAAAAAACCTTTTGCATATAGCAACTCCAACCAAGCTTTATATTGGTTCTATAACTCTAAAATAGTGAACAAGTTCACTTTAACCATACTCTATATAGGGTCGGCTATCTATAAGAGCATCTCCAACCCAATTCTCTTAAATAGAGACTCAAAATATGCTTTTCTGTTCAGAAAGCAACTTTAATGATTTTCACTATTCATTTTAATTTCAATCCTAAATCTCTATTTGCATCTCTATATTGGCTTGGTTGGTGACAATATACAAGTTTTGAAGGATAAAGTGGTGATTTCACCAAGGGAAAAAAATTTAAGAGATCATTCTCTATATGTTTGGAACATCTCTATATATAGAGAACCAAATTTGGGTCTCTATTTTAGAGACCCAATATAGATCTTGATTAATTGGAGTAATTTTGTTCTCTTATTTAGAGATATAGAGCTTGACTGGAGATGCTCTAAATAGACCTATTTGTAACAAATAGAGAACGATCTCTACATACAAACTTATGCATATCTTAAAATAATATATTGTTCCGATATATAAATGTATATTTGGTTTTGTTCTAATCATGTCGACAATATCTACAAAATGAGACCAATATTGGATATATTTTGTGAACATTTGAAAAAAATTAGGATTAAGAACTTGGAGGGAAACTTGAATTTCGAAAGGAAATGAATGAATTTTTGAAATATAGAGATTGGAATGGAGATTTGTACGTGGTTGGGGTGTATGTGAATAGTAATATTATCTATACTCATTTTTTGCATAATATATAGTTTTTTGACCTCTAAAATGAAGAATGAAGAGCCATGGATTTTGGTTGCCCTTTGAAACCCTATAAGCTAACTCTATCAAAACTTTTACCAAACAGCCCGAGTCAATGAGATAATTTCCCTTGAAAGTTGAAAGGTACCCCTTCTGTTTTTTTCAAAGTTTGTTACGTAGAACATATATATCCCATATTCCATTCCCCGAAATTCAACCAAACCAAACCAAACCAAACGACTGTTTTTTGTTTGAATTTCAAATGCATGCAGGTGTCACAGTAGTAGTATTTAATTTACATGCTTTTTCTCCAAAACCTAATAAATGCAGCAGTGAAGTCTCCACGATCGACCGGTTTTCTACAACAGAAAGTCTACAGCCACCGCATGCCGTGTGGGGCCCACTCCGGATCCCGCACGGATGATTCGAGCCGTTCAATAATTTAAAAAAAAAATCAAATGGGCGTAGAGGAACATCAGCTCAATTTGATATGTGTAGGTGCTCGGATCAAGCTTATCATCTTTTTGTACATCCGAAAACTAATCTTTCCATTTTTTTCGATTTTTCAAAAATGAGAAGCTTGATCTGAGCACCTATACATATTGGATCGAGCTTATGTTTCTCAATGCCCACTTGGTTTTTTGTTTTAGAATTATTGAACAGTTCGGATAATCTGTTTGAGGTTTGGATACAAAGTGGTGGCTGTAGCGCTGCTCGTCATTCTACAAGCTAAATAAGCCCTTAAACAACGGTGATACACCCACCGCACACATTCACCGCACCCCTAATCTTATCATTCGTCTCAGAAATTAATGGTTGAGATTGTTTTTAAATTTTGACCATTAATAAATAACTCCTACCGATAATAGTTTATTTTTAATCCGAACCATCCAAAACACTTTTGAACGATGAGATTGATGTGATGTGCTGTGTAGTGACCCCTATGCGGTGGGTGTATCATTTTTGGCCCTCAAAAGGCCTTGAATTAAAAAGCCTTTTTCTCCAAACCTAATAAATGCAATACCGAAGACTCCAGGTTTGCTTTGGTGTGCTTTTTCATCGGTTTCTAAAAGCTCTCGAAATATACCAACCTTCTTTTTTATGTTAGGGCTGGTGGCTGAATTCAATGCCACCTTCAACAACTCTCTCTCTCTCTCTCTCTCTCTCTCTCTCTCTCTCTCTCTCTCTCATTCAATATTTCAATGCCACCTTCAACAACTCTCTCTCTCTCTCCGTGATAAATCATAAATAGATGAGAATCTCAGAGGACATGTTGTTCACTGCAATAAATCCATTGCCATCTAAACCATCCCTTTTGTTTCTTCATCTCTGCATATCCTCAAGACCTCTCCACATGCCCTCAAGACCTCCCTACGTATACATGCCTCTTCTTTCATTTCTGATCAGATTCTCTCTCTCTCTCTCTCTCTCTCTCTCTCTCTCTCTCTCTCTCTCTCTCATCTTTACTAGAAATACTACAGATCAATGCGTCATGCATAAGGTGTATTGAAAAAAATATGAGATATTGGTGCGGTTCAATTTGAAAGTACTTCTCTAAGCCAAGGGTTCTATTTTTGGATTGAGCCGTGCCAATATCACGTACTTTGTCTTCTTGATCTCTCTCTCTCTCCCTCTTAATTTGGTAATGTTTTATGTGGTGTTGATCAATTTGATTTTGTCAAGGTAAGGTAGAACTCATGTTTTTTGATAACTCAAGGTACTAGCTTGGGCTAGCTTACGCTCATTCAGTAATTATGGGGATCAATTTCACCGTCAACTTGAGATGAAGCTGTATAGGTTTTTGTTTTTAGATTATGACTATTTAATTTTGAGTCTCTAATTATTTGCAGATACTGGAAGCCACTCTTTCTTGTTTTGTGCCGAGTAAATTTAAAAAGCACGGGCTGAGACCGGTGAAATCAAAGGGCATTGCTTGAACGCTACTACTCATACATGCGACGAAATGATCAAAAGAGTTGTATTTGCTGGAGAATATATGAGTTCGTACCATAAATAATCATATGACTATTTAACTGAGGAACCAAGTGGGAAAAGCCCTTGGGCGCCCTTAGTTGTGGTGCACCTCAGGTTAGTTGGTAAGCTCCTTCGATACTTAAGTTCACAAGCTCCGGAGATATTTGCTCTTTCATTTTTTTCTTTTTTTAATTTTTCTAATTGGGGTTTCCGGCGTATCGAACAGCGATGCGCATGACCTGAGCGAAAGCGAAGCGAGTGCGTGAAATCGCCTTTCTAAATCATTCTCAAACCATTAGAATTTGAGAAGGCAAGAGTTAGAATCTTACTGAAGGATGATGTGACCTAGTTAGGTCTTTGACTAATTTATCGGTTATATGCAGTATAATTATGAGACATAAAACTTGTAGAAACCTCAAAGAAAGGTGAAGTATGTGAATCCAAGGGGTTTGCTCAGTGGTTGTGAAAAAACAGTAAGTGTTTATCTTTGAGATCACAGATATTTTTCCCACGGAAGCGAAACATTTTAAACTTGGAGCCACTGTCTGGTCTTGTACCTGTTGGATTTGGGCGGCCAACATAGAGGCCTGCAGGTTTAGCATTTATGCCCATTAAGGCTAAGGTTTGTTTGGTCACTTCGGCCTATAAAATAAGCCGAATTATTAGATTATTTACTTATTCAGCCTCTCAGAAAAATAAAATAAGTATACTGATTTGGGCTATTTTTTTTGGTTGGTTGGATTATTATCCTTTTGACTTTCCCTGGATAATACCTAATTAAATTCCAAAAATCCTCTTTACTGAAGGGGGCTTTTGGTTGGCTCAGGGTATTTTAATTGAACCCAAAAATTGGTGGAGTGAAGTGATGTTTTGAGCCCAAATGAGCAATAAGTCAATAATCCGACTCAACTTTTTTTGCAAACCAGCCCTTAGTTACGTTTGTTATATTTTCTTTTGATAAAAAAGGTTATAGTTTCATTTATATGATACACAAATAATCACTTAGAAGTAGCAACCGTCCCTATAAATTAAATGACCAGAAAACGCCAAAAGAGGGTAGCTTCATAGGTACAGGCACTCAGATCGCTACTACATCTCCTAGCCAAAGAATGGACCATCTCATTCGCACTTTTACACACAAAAGAAAACTTACACTGATTAAAAACCCAAACACCCGTAGCAAAGAGGCCGACAAGCCAATAGATTTGATTCATCATAAATACATCTGTAGCATTTCCTGATTACTACACAGTGGCAGGTGTTTTGGTTTTATTAAAGGACCACAAACAAAAGACATTAGTTCTGTTTCAAAATCGGTAATAATATATGTCCACATATCATTATGAAAAGAAAATGATTTTAATACTCTCATTTGATCCATTGACATACTTTTTTTTGTCTTTATTCTTATGAAAGTATCAAATTGTCCTTCATATGAAAAAAATGACTCAAGGTAATTTTAGTAATTTCACATGATCTAAAAGACAAAAAAAGAGAGTCCCAACGAATAAAATGAGAGTCTGAAAATCATTTCCCTAATCAAAACATCAGAGTTTTTGTCGAACTCCCTTTCGCCCTTTCTTTTTTATTTATTTATTGTAATTTCTGAAAAGAAGAAAAAATATTCTAACTTTTGTGATAGGAGTATTTTCGTTCCCTCTATTGTCCCTGCACTTTATTTCCCTTTTCCACAAAAAAAAAATAAAAATAAAGACGTACTGTTGTGTAGTGCGTGGAAATTAATGGTTTTTGACAAAGAGATCGCTACGGGTTGGTGTAGCTCAGATTGATTTTTGTATATTTTCTTTTGCTTTATGCATAAAGGCCCTCCACTTTTTTGACAAAGAGATATGGGTTGGTGTAATAAATTAATAAAGATTCTGTATTCTTATTTTCATAAAAATATATTCTACTCAATCGTCAAACACTACAACGTGAAGTTGTGAACGGTTCAAATCAAATTATGAAACGCAGAATGAACCCAATGTTTGGGCCACAACAATCATGCTGTGCTTAGGGCTCCTAAGTCCTCTGTCCCTTGCGGGGGAATGGTGTTAGAATATGTTAAGTATAAAGAGAAACTCCCTTCGTCCCTTTTTAAATGTCCTACTTCGTAACTCCAACTTATTAAAAAAATATCATTATTATACCTTTCACATCAATTTTTTCCTCCACTTTTCCTACTTACCCATCATCATTACACTTTTTACTCATTAACTTTTCAAAATGGAATCTACTTTTAGGGACAAAATAGACAATGTACCAACTTTTACCCACTAACTTTACCAAATAGACACTTATTAAGGGACAGCCCAAAATGAAATTGTAACGCCCCGACTTTTCGGAAGTAAAATAAAATAAAATTTTAAGAAAATTTGCTAAATAAATATAATTTTTCAAAATAAAGTTTAACTATTACAGTCACAAGATAAATTTGTTGATTCAAAATACATTAATTTCAGAGCTGACTCTAAACTTGATACAAATCCGAAACATACTCGATCTTTGTTCCTGATATTCTCTCCGTGTTGAACTGCAACATCTTCGAATCATCTCCAGTGAATCCTGCGCCCTCTAGCAAATTGATCGCCGAAGCAAACAATTTGCCAGGATACAGACGTATCCGTGAGTGATAAATCACCCAATAGAATAATCCAACCCAACCACCCCTCTTACATTACAGATAGCAAGCAGCAGGATAATAATAGTGCGAAAAAGCAAGACAAAGTTTGTTCCACATAAACCAGTTTATTACTATCCATTAACTTGTCGTGTAATCTAAGATCTCCTCCGCGGGATCTTTCCTCCCCAACCACTAGCCATGCTCGGTCCCATGAGATCACTTCCCTTTGCTGTCGCAGATGCATCTAAGTTATGTACCGAGTATGCATCCCAATAACTACAACAAGGGGAAAGCTTATCATGCCTGAATCACGACTAGGGTTCGCTTATCTTATGTACCACTTCACAAACCACATCACAATCACCACTGGACACCCGCCAGTATATCAATTCATCACTGGACACCCGCCAGTCTATCAATTTATCACTGGACACCCGCCAGTTTCAATCTCATCACAAATCTCAACATCACGCCTGCAGGCAATCTAGAAATAAAACTTTCCAATTCATCCATTATCTAGCATCGTCTAGGTGAATTCTACTCGCATACCACCCCATGTCTCTAGGGTCCAATCTATCACTTAAATCAAGTATCGATGCAATATACAACAAATCAATAATAATTAAAACAATTAATAAACAATGTAATCACGCAACTTATTATGAACGGGCCGTTGCCCTTAATCTTGTATGGTCACAATGTCAATATCAAGTAAGAGTTTTAAAAAGAATTAAAAGAAAAATTTTCTGGGCTCTTATTAATTAATTCTAATATAATATATTAATTAAAAACTAATTAAATACATTAAATAGATAAAAATATTGAAATATTTATCATGACCTTAATAAGAGTCCTAAAGGTTCTATACAATCAGTTGAGTGCCAAAAGTTAAGTTCGGAGGGTCGCGGAATTATTTTAAATAAAAATATTAAATAAAGTGGCCGAAAGTGAAGTAAATAAATAATAAATAACTTACTGATTAAAATATATTGAGGTTAACAAAGTTTCATCTTTGGAATATAGAGAGTCGAAATAAAATTATTCGGGCATTTATAATAACGTTTATAAGGTCGTAAAGAATTTTTGATTGAAAACGCTATAGAAATAACAATAAATAGTAAATTAAATAAAAAAAATATTATCTTAACAAGATATTATCTTTGAGATGCAAGAAGTCTAGGAAAAATTAGTTTGGGTGTTAAAACGTTGTTTGGAAGATCGCAAAGATTTTTCGTTAGTAGACTTAATAGATAACTAATAAATAATTAAATAAATAGATAATTAAAAAAAATATGATTTTAACAAGTTATGATCTTTCAGGTGTGAAAGGTTTAGAAAAAATAGTTCGGGGGTCAAAACAATGTTCGGAAAGTCGAAAAGTTGTTTCAAAACATTTAAAAACAACTAAATCTACCAGATAAATTAAACTGATATTATTAATACGTTTTATACTAAGTTGATATTACATTGTAATAAAATAATATCAGATCAGTAGTTTTTCAAAATAATAATATCAGACGGATTGTAAAATAAATATCAGAAAGGTCATCTTCTTTGCAAATAATTACAAATAAAATGTCGGGCTCAAAAATAATATCAATTTGGTGAATACGGCAGAAAACGCGCGGTTAACTATATTTTTTTCGTTCGGGACATAGGGTTAAGCATATAAACACTTAATATACTTAGAGAAGAGGTTGGATATGATTATAATACCTTTAATCGGATCGAATTGATTTAAAAACGAATCTTGAATTTTGGGGAAGAAGACTTCGGATTTTTTTGATCGGGAGACTTTGGAATCAAATTGGACGATGCTTGGTGATGCTAGAAGTAGAAGGAAGAGATTGGAATGGTCGGATTGAGTTTGGATTGGGTCTTGGTACGAAACCCACTTTTCTCTCTCTTTCTTTCTCTCTCTAAAACTCCATGGATTGAAACTTGGTTTTCTCTGGTTTTTCTCTCTTTTGGACTGGTAGGGCGTGGGGGATATTGTGGTGTTAAATTTCGTGGGTCAAAGGGGGTGGGATATTTATAGGAAAATTTTGGTGGAAGAGAATAATAGTGAATTTAATAGGGTTGGGTTCATGGGATTTGGAATGAACGAATTTGGCTTGGTTTTAGGGTTAAGGAGAAAGTAGAGACTGAGTAGGAGACGGAGAGACGGAAGGAGTTTGAGGTGAGGGAAGAGAAGGAGTGTGCATGTACGCATGTATGTGTAGGAAAATTAAAAAAAAATGAATGTATATATTGTATGCATAATTATATTTAAAAAAAAGAATTGCATTAAGGAAAATAATTCTAATATTATTATATTTAGAAAAAAAAATTGGGTCAAAAATTCGGGTCGTTACAGGAATACTGGACTATAATAAGGGGACGGAGGGAGTAATAAGGAGTTTTAAAAAGAAAGCCAGATGCCGGAGCGTAGCGGAGCGACCCATCACCGATGATTCAGTGAAAGTAGATTTGGCCGAACAATGGTATTTTTGGATACAGGCCAAACCCGGTTAGGGTTAGAATAGAGTAGTTATAAATACTCTATGTTGTAAACCCTATTTCATACTGTGATAATAAAGAACAGCAGCCGCTCTCGCTCCTGTGGACGTACCCGATTTTGGAGAACCACGTATATCTTTGTGTTGATTTTTTTACTATTTATACTTGTATATCGTGAGTGTGTGTGTGTGTGTGACGATCCTAACAAATGGGAGTATTGTTGTCAAGCGGCCGATTCGACCGTTCATCTCGACAATCGACAGCTTAAATCTTGACCGAGAAATAGACGGTTTAAATTTATATGTACTCAAATTTAATCGAACCGCTTGTGCCGAGATGAACGATTGAATCAACCGCTTGACATGGAGGGGGGGGGGGGGGGAGCTGCTCATGGTGTATGAGGAGATCAATATCCACCATGCAAAAGTCTCCTCCCGACAAGACAGCCTATTGTCTTGTTTCTATATTTTTGGTCTTATTTTTGTTTTATGAGTTTTATTCTTAGTAATTTTGTGTTAACTTTTCATTTTTTTATTCGTCTTTTTTTAACTCATCTTGACTAAAGTAATGTAAAAAGTTAAAAACCATTATCAAGTTAAATAAAATTCAGTAAAGACAATACTAATTCAAAGCGATAAAGTTTTTGAATTACTTTCATCTTTTTTTAGGGGGTGTTTCCGGTAGTGAAATTTTTTTAGATTTTTATTTGTAGTTGATAAGTTATTAGGTGTTTCTGATAGTGAATAAATTGTTAAAAAATGTCAAGTTATTTCCGGTAGTGAATATGTTGATGGTTTGTGAGTAGAGTTACTATAGCAAAAACAGTTTTTATTAACAATTTTTTTGTTAGTAGAAACGAAATGAAAAAATGCGTTAAGTTTTGTTTTATGGTTTTTGTTAGTTGAAACACCCCTAAATTTGTTCAAGTTCAATCCATATTTTGCCGATTAAAAAAAGTTTAATCCATAATTTTATATTTTTTCATTTGTAATTTTCTCGTCGATTCTCTTTGAGACGACTCAATATCTGATTCTTAACGTATAAGAGTTATTGCCCTAAATATTCCATGCCGCTTTACTCCTAATTAAAATCAAACAAGATACACATTCTTGTAGTGGGCCGTGGCTAGAACAGGTCGACCGGCCCAACGGCAAGTCCAGGCTAACTGGGCTTGAGTGGACGGACCGGGCCGAGTCGCAACCCGAATCCACAGCTCGGGCTTCAAGACCTAGTTACTACACGAACCAGCGAAACGGATCCGAACGGTTTGATCCGAACCGTCCAACTGAAATGAGAGAATGTACCTTATCGATTCTGACCGTTATGACTTGCATGATTCATGATGCCAACTCGTCGATGTGCACCTAACCACCTGGCTGCATACATCATATCTAACGTCAATCGAAGCGATTATTGCACGAGGAGTAACTGCTTCGGCTGGGCACATGCGTATTCGGATAACAGCTCATATATACATGTGAGCTGTAACTGTCTCGCTCAATATGTCGAGCGTGTTAGGCACCCTCGTACCACGTACTTGGAGAGCAAGTCTTAGAGCTATATATAAAGGGAGATACAACAACCCTAATGGGTACGTTGTTCCTTCTAACCCTAATCGCTTTGTACTTTGCTCTCCTCTTGTAACCTTTTAACCATCGGAGTGTCTTGTCGATTGACTTCGACCGATTTGGGCCCTAATGGTGGGTGCTATTTGTGCAAGTCAGGCGCACGACAAGGGCGCACGAATCCCACACTCCGATTCTCCGAACCAGAGGCTCATAGTAGGTCCTAGATTAGAATTACAGCCCCGCAATTTTCACAAGCATGCATTGATATGGCATGATATAGATTCAAGTTTTAGGGGGTGTTTGGGAGCCTATTTTTTAGCTTTTCATTTTCCACTTTTTGTCTTTTTAACTTTTGGGATTTTGATCAAAATGTATTTTGTATTTGGTAGAGTGTTTGGATGATATGTGCAGAATGCATTTTGCAGCAGGAGTAGTGTTTGGGAGATATGAAATGAAAATGAATTATGGATTAATTTTTTACTATGTTGCCCCCGGTTATTAATAATGGTGTATAATGTATATAAATAATGTTTTAATGAATTTTTTTAAAATTTACTTCCAAAATTACGTTTCATCCACTTCAATCAACTGTTGGATCTTCATCAACAAAAAAAGGGCAACGGTTGGATCTTCATCAACAAAAAAAGGGCAACGGTCGGATCTTCATCAACAAAACAGCCAACGTTGGTTGAGAACTTGAGATACAACCATTCAACTTTACTCTTTCTGTCTTTCTCTCTCTCTCAATAGAACCGAGAACCAGACGCCCCCTCATTCGTACCCAAAATCCACCCATAATTCCTTCACCTTCCACTACTCTTCTTTCAGTAACCAAGGCGGGTTCAGAAATGGGTCTCGATTTTGCAAGGTTCAGATTCTCAATTTTGCAAAACGGAGGGTTTGGGACGGCGACTGCGAGGGTCCGGTTCAGTCCGTTCATGGCGACGCTGGCCGCGAACCCGACGTTCGTTTCGAACGGCGACACGATCCAACCCCTATCGGAAATCAGTTTCTGGCAACCTTCCGGCATGTTCTTGCGGATTCCGACATGCTCTTGCAGATTCCGGCTTCTTTCCGACTAAATCAGGTAACTCCGGCTGTCCAAAATTCTGGTAGAATCGGTTGATGATGAGCTGTCCATTATAATTACAGATTTCGGTTGTATTTTAGCAACTGCTTTCCATCCGCCATTGGGGATGCTCCTTATGTACATGAACTGGTATGTGAAGAACTATGTGTGAATGTGAAGGAAAATCCAGTTGAGAGGATAACATTCAACGAGGGCTTTTGTGGAAATTATCCCAACAAGGAGAGGGTAGGAAAGTCTTTTTGGCATGGCAGGTGAACAAAATGAGAAAATGACAATTGGAAAAGCTCCTCCTACCTCTTTCTGCCTTTTATTTTAGAAACCTCAAAACGGAAAACCCATTTTCACTCTTTCAACCAAACAGCCAAAACCCAATAATGAGAAGTGGAAAATGGGAAAAGGGGCCATCCAAACACCCTTAAAGTTTGATAGCATCACACAAGTTACGTTGTACACTTTTCATTGATCATACACAAGGAACATTTTCATCTATCACTTCAAATCTTTTTCTTAATTTACTCAAATTTTGATTCAAATTCAGGTAAGAAGGGGTAGGGGTTGGAGATGAGCATCTCTAATTCAACATCCCTTAATACTCAGTTTTAGATAACTGAAATATTTTTACGAAAAGTCTAAAGCAACCGATGACCGGCACGTGGGGCCCACTCGATTCTTTTGAAAAATCAATTCAATCCAATATGTATATGTGCTCGATCGAGTCTTCCATTTGTTTCACAATTTTAAAAATTATTAAACTGCTCGGATCAACCGTGCTGGGCCCGGAGTGGGCCCCGCGTGCCGGACGGTAACTCCCGTCGGTTGCTGTAGCAGAGTCCATATTTTTATTCAAAAATTTGCTGTTGGGGGTCGTGTTTTTCACGTGAACTCTTATCAACCAAATTACCCTATTTACATAAATAAATTTTTACAATCTTCTTTTAGAGTTTTACTTTCCTAGGGAACTCGTAGAATCTACACTTTTTCTCCAAAATGTAATCTTTTTCCTAACTTTTATTACTAGGATGTATTCAATATTAGTTCTTTTTAAAGGTATTTTGAATAAACGTCCAACATTAACCAAACCAATTTTGTGTACGTAAAAGTTCAAACTGAAAGTTTTTTTTTTTGTTTTTTTTGGGTAAGTTAAGTTTTTATTAAGAAAAAACCGACTAGCAAAGACCAAGGAATACCCTTGTAGTCTGAATTACAGCTAGTTACTTAACTAGCAAAACAAACAGACAAGACAAAAAAGAAGTCAACTACTGTCTTTAAGGGGGGAGCTGCCAAGCAGAGCAATTTAGCCGATTCTTATCAAAACTCGTAAGAGCATCTGCAGCATCTTTAAATTTTGGATTAAATTAGAGAGTAAAAATTCACATTATTACTTTAGTTACTCTATTTTAAAATGTTTACTTCAGACTCTTTATATAAAGTTATTCTATTAAAAATGTTACTTATTTATTCTTTTTATTAAAAACGGCAGAACAAGCAATCTGGCTGGCCCCATCTATCTCTCTCTCTCTCTCTCTCTCTCTCTTTCTTCTCAAACAGCAAACAAAACATGGGTGTTCCACTTTCCTTTTGAAAGTTCTTTTTGAAAAAGAAGGTAAATAAAAAATTATGCGTTTGCGTAAATAATTTTTTTATCAATATAGATTTTATTTGATAAATTTTATTAAAATTTTTTAAACAATGCAAAAAAAAAATTTAAAAATTATTTTTTATTTTCATAATATGAGTTCGAAATTACATTCTTTTTAAAAAAAATATTTAGAAAGAAAGCGGAATCTCTCTCTCTCTCTCTCTCCTACTTTACTCTTTCTTCTTCTCAAACCCAACCCCAAAAAACAACGAACATGGCAACCAACGATCAACCCCCATCTCAACTACCGATCAACCAACTCGTCTCACACCGGCAAAATCACCTCCTTCAATCAACCGTCTTCTCTCTCCAAATCTGTCTCAACCACGGCATCATCTCTTCACGAGCTGAGGTCAAAGCCGTCGTTCAAGCCCTAGCGGCCATTGGAGCCGGTGAAGGAGCAGGTGAACAACAAGTGATCAGGGACAGATTAAATTATAAAATAGTGGATAGTTTGATGAATAGTGCCTCGTTTCATTAGTGCCTCGCTCAATGAAACGAGGCACTGTAGCAAAACTACAATTTGCAAAGTACAGTAGCGAGGAAGAAAGCGTGGCTGATGCAGGAGAATTTTGGGGGTTTGGCTCTTTATTGTAGCATGAAAGGAAAAGTAGAGAGGGAGATGTGGATGCTCTAACACCTCTCCATGTAGTCAAGCTAGATCTTAAGTCTGTCCCAACTCCTAATCTTGGCAATAAGGTCCCGTAGACTAGTTTTCTGCTTTCTGAAAGTTTGATCAAGCACAGTAATAAATCTTTATCCCTTATATTTAGAGATGCTCCTCTATTTTATTTTTTCGTTATAGTGCCAAATAGATGAGTTTTAGAGTATTAGTTGGAGGCTTGTTACTAAAAAATACATACTTTGAAGAAGAAATCAACAAATAGAAGATGGGTTTGAGATGTATTCATCTATTACGTCACCAATAGAAAAGATTAAAGTTACTATTGTCATTGGTTTTTGATACCCTTTTGGCAAATCAACAAATACATATCTCTCTTTTTAAGGTTAATTTCAAATTCGAAACCCTCCGGGTGCCATCAATTCTTGCAGTCTGTCCATAGGGGATTTTGTCTCAGCTTTAATCGGACTCCCCTCGCTAGTATACGGTGGAATTAGATCACATGTATTTATTGAGATGTGCATAAGCTGACCTGATTAGCCTGAATTATCAAAAATCAATGGACACATATAGCTGCCCTTGCTTAAGTAGTAACTAATGTCCCACCCTGGATCTGAAACGACAAGAATAAGTTAAGGTTATCATTTATCTTCATTTCCTTGAAAAGAATGGTTATCAAGTGTTAATATTTCAAAGCTGGCTAGAAACATCTTGCATGAAAAATGAAATATTTTTTCGTGGATGGGCCCATTGGACAACTGAGAAGGACTCAATAAGCGATGTGTGCTATAATGGGGCCTAGGGTTCTAAAAACACATTGTTACAAGTTCTTAGAGCTCCGATACTGCTGTTATCAGCCAAAACTCTCCGATATCAGCCGGTATATATATGACCCAAATATGTATTCTGATACCATAATTTGAAATCTTAAAATGAGCCCATTACTCCATCAGTACAGTACATAACGGTTTGATGATAAGCAAGAATTGGCGGTAGCACTAACGTGTCAATTATTCGCAATATTTAATTTATTTTTTTGCATGTGGAGAGAGTGAGAGAGTCACTGCCATCCAAAAAGAAAAAGTAGAGCGTTTGCAAATTTGGTGAATTTATTTATTGAGTGCAGGGGGATAGCATTTGCAAATTTGGCGATTCTGTTTGTTCACTCAGGAGAAATTCGAGAAATTTTTGGGTACCGGGTGGGTACCACGTGGCCGGGCCCACGTGGTATCCGAGTAGTCCATCCGGGCCGTCCAAAAGTGTATTGGACGGCCTAGATTGAAACCCCTCTCTCCCCTCTTTCTCTCTCAAAATTCGAGCCGTCCAAAACCGAAATGGACGGTTTGGATGCGTCGAGCGGGAACCACGTGGTACCCACCCGGCACTGAAAAATTTCTCGCTCGCTCAGACATAGAAAGCCCAAACAGCAAACTGCAGGCATTCAACAAACTCATCAACTACCGGTCCTGCATTGAATTAAACCACGTGGTATATTTTTCCTACATAATGCAAGTCTCTGTCTCTAGCTCAACAAGGTTTCGTGTGGGCAAATGGAAGACCTAAATCCCACTTTTAAAAATAGTGGTACTCGGGATAACAGTGGTACCCATTTGAAATTTCAGCCTATCTAGTCTTGCAAATTATGTTTTCATAACTCACGTGTCTGGGCTGACTTACGGTCAGTTCGACTAATTTCTTGGAACCAATCTCATCGTCCATTAACAGAGGTGGATTAAAAGTCGGAACAATGGATTGGTTCCACAAGAGTAAATAACATCTAGGAGGTTTCGAACATGAAATCTAGAATGGAGCAAATCCTTAAGTCTCATGCGAGGCAACCCCTTGGGGTTATTTAAAATCTAGATGAAATAGTTTTCATCTTCCATGCTGAAGCTGGATTATTTGTATTTTCTGACGCAGTCGCTCAAACGAGTTTTACATTCTATTTTCACGAAATTTCTAACGCAGTCGCTCAAACGAGTTTTACATTCTATTTTTCACGAAACGAAAACCAAAATGCCAAAATATAATACATAATAATGTGGTTACTTTAGAATTTCGCACCATGAGGAAGCTAGGTGGTCTTTGAATATTGCTGGAAGAATCACAGGGAGAACAGCAGAAGAGATTGAGCAGTATTGGACCTCAGAGAAAGCTTCATCCATTTGTTGAAAAGATGAACAACTCTGAAGTTCTATGCATGACTAAACAGTTGGCATAGAACCAAATGATGAAGATACTCCTCGTACCGGTCCTTGAGCTGTATTGTCTCGCCCGGTACAAAACTTGGACCCCAGTGGATCCAAACCTTTTATGATGTATATTTACTTTGTTTTACATTGCTGTGCTCTGTCCTTTTTAAGGTGGTTGTACTCTCCTGTTGTGGTCCTTGTGGAAGGAGTTCGAGTCACAGAGCCAATCATTTGTAAAAGGGAGGTAAAACTGACCGAGGATCCCGTCCGAGTGAAATCCGGACAGGGACCTGTCCCACCCCTCGGAGCCGTTGATCTTGCAAATCAACAGTTGAGATCTGCCAAGCCAAAACGACGTCGTTTTGGACCAGAAAGTGTTCGGCAGATCTCAGCCATTGATTTGCGAGATCAACGGCCCCGAGGGGTGGGACAAGCCCCTGCCCGGATTTCACTCGGACAGGGGATCTGGTCTTGGTAAAACTGCTTACCTATCACCTTTTCCAAACTTTATATATGCAGTAAGTACTCCATCCTTCTATTTTTAAGTGTCCACTACGGTTCTGCATGTCATTTTTAATTGTGTATATCTCTCAAAGTATATTGTCAAATGCAAATATGAATATTTCTATAGAACAATGATTTTAAAAACATAAACCATAATATACGTCGAAAGATATAAGTTTTTGAAAATGACACGCAGAAATGTAGCGGACATTTAAAACGGAAAGGATGGAGGGAGTAGAAGTCTTGCACTAAGTGCAAGCATTTTATGCATGTGAAAAATGAACTTGTACTGGGTGGGTGGCAAGAGAATTTCTATGGGTGTAAGAATCACCCTCATTGCTTTACTAGGTTATTCTGTTTTATAAGAGATCCTGTGTTTTTTTTTTTTTTTTAACACTTGGACCCGTGGATTTCAAGTGGGATTTAATTGATATGATTGAAGCAGTATGTTGTGCATGTGTTTGTTGGCTCTGGAAATAGGATATGTGTGGACTGTGAAGAAAAGCTTTCTTTATTTGACAAAGAAAAGACATAAAGGAATTAGAAAATTGATTTCTACACTCCCTTAATTGATGCAAGTATTTCTTTTTCATCTTTTAGCGGGTGAATTTACGAAACAGTCCCTGCATGCATATACTTTTTACAAATTTCAAGGACTGTTCTGTAAATTCACCCGCTAGAAAACAAGAAAAAGGAGTGTGCATCAATTAAGAGAGTATAGAAATCAATATCCATGAATTATTTGGATGACCTAATTAGGATTGATAGGGTACATGGAACATTTTCATGAAAGTGTCCAAGAAAAGAAAATGAAAAGTTCATCTGCCTTCAAAGCTCTCATTCGAATGTTTGCTACTACCACCAAGATCCGCTTCGCCCAGGCTCACGCCTAAGGTTTGTAGCGATCGCTGCGCCTTCCTAATCAATGAAGCCTGACACTTGCACGGTAAATTCCGTCCAAAGGCTAAATATTGGCGAAAGACCAATAGCAAACAAGTACTGCAAGAGAAAGATGAAAATAACTTTGAAAAGAGAATTTGATACCTCATTCTAAGTCAAATGGTATGATACAGAAACAAAAGTTGCTTCGGAGATTTTAAGAAAACATTATTACACAAGTGAATATATTTCTGTCACAGAAAGAACAGTATTAAAAAGAAACTCAAATCTAAATCCTTTGTTTTCAAACAAACAATGTCTACACATATTCTCTCATAAAGACAACCGGTATCCCGGTTGTGGGGGAAAAGCAGAGAAGGAAACCAGAAGCACGAAGAACACGGCTAAAAGTTGAAAACAAATATGCACAACACTAGCTTCAATTGCCGGCAATCAAAGCCAAAAGCATTTCCTCCCCATCACTCGAAGTTTCTATGTCAAGAAGCCGGCAAAACATTTTCGTTTCCAAATCATGCAAGCTGAACCTGGAGATACAACAGTTCTGCTTGTAAGAGATTAGCACCTCGGTGAAACTATAAGAGTTTGCCCTGCGGTTGTGTTGTTCCACTTCTCATCATTGCACAGAACTCTTCGTAGTTAATTCTCCCATCCTATAGAAGTTTAAAATGAGCAGAATGGAATAAGTACCGACACTAAGTTCTGGTAAGAAGGTTCAAAATGCCTATTCCATGAAACACAACTTACGTTATCTGTATCGACCTCCGATATTATATCTTTTATGGTGGCATCGTCACCCATGCCATACTCCTTCATCGCACTTTCCAATTCATCTCTAGTGATAAAGCTGTCACAACATCTCATGATTAAATCAACAGCTCTCAGAGAAAATCAAGCTATGCAAAACAAACACATTACTAATATCTAGCTTCTCAGACGTATTATCCTTTCAATCAAAAGCTAATGCACTTTGGTCATAATTAGGATTTCTCTTTACACAAGCTTTGTTCAAACTCAAAACTTTTATTTATTTTTCCTGAACAGAAGTAACTCGAAACTTCAAACATCCTAGTTTGTTCCATTACCAGTACTGTGGCAAAAAAGACAAATACACAAGGATTGAGTTAGCCAAAATACAAATAAAAGTTACCTTTTCTTTCATTTTTTCTTTTGAATGCCAGAAAATTAAAATTACCTTTTTTCCAGAGTTCACATTTGCATGCAGTAAATTGTCAGAACTGGACAAACATGGTCATTGAAAATTGTGGACATGCGTGTAACAGAATTCCTACTTTAACTTCATAGAAAGGAGGGAACCAAATAGAATGCTATGACAATATGATTACTATCAACATGAACAATCTGTCGACTCACCCACTGCTATCCGTGTCAAAGTACTGAAATGCTTTAAATAGATGTTCATCTCTTTCTAATTTGTGTCTATGCATGGTTGCAGTGATAAATTCGATGTAGTCAATCGTTCCATTACCATCCACATCAGCCTGAAATGTCAGACAGCATATATGTATAACTTAGAATTCTGTTGTGATAAAAAGAACAAAGAAATCCAAGACGGATTGTCATTCCTATTACTTTTACAACTTACAGCTTCCATGAGTTGCTTGACCTCAACCTCAGATAACTTTGACCCAAGCCGAGCCAAGCCCGTCTTCAGTTCCTCGTATGTGATAGTGCCACTCTTGTCTGTGTCTATATTAGTGAACATTGCCTTAAGACCTTTGATTTCTTCTTCAGATAGATTTTCTGCAATTACCTAGGAGAGTTTTTCCAAACCAACCAAGACACATAGGACGTTAAATAAGGCTGACCCAAAATTACGTGTCTTCTGGATGAAAGATTGGCCAAAACTTTCTTAGTCCCTTAAACATATAACGTTGGCAAAAATAATCAAGGAGAAAGTACATTCACAAGACTCTGTTTTACGAAAGCATCGTTCAAGATAGGCTGCAACATCCAAGCCGAATATTTAATCAAATTTATTGTGTAGTTAAAGAAGTATATAAGAGCATACCTTCAACGCAAGTTGCTTGAGCTTGTTCATTGCCCTGAATTGCTTCATTCTAGAGAGCACTGCACTGTCTATCGGCTTGTCTGATGCTTCCCCACCTCGAATCCATGGGTGCTCTTAATCAACCACCATAAAGTAATATTAACAAAAGTGTTAGTCGTACGGTACAAGCACCACATAAAGCATGCTAAGTTCTGGAAAACATATCAACAGTACAAATGAATATAGTCCTAAGTCCTAATGTCTAATAACTGTACCATCCAATCCGTTTCAAAAAAATAAAATAAAATTGTAGCATCCAAGTGATACCCACATGAAACAATATAATTTACATTCCAATCAATGATTATGACAATTCAACCCTTTCTACACTTACCACCCATCCCCCTCAATATCCTAATTTCAGCTAAAGAGACAACACCATAGGAAAGCGTATTGCAAAATAGTGTAGAATTTACACCATATGCAATGAATACATCTCGAAACTGACTGGAAAAAAATGATTATAAATCAAGGATTAAGCCAATGACAAAATAAGAATTGAACGAGGGACCTCTAATTTCATTCCTGACCCTCAGACCAATCCAGCTACACTCATACTGGCAAAATAACTAAAATTCATGTAGACATAATTATCCTTGTACAAAGAGATGAAATCAGGGAGTAGAATACCGAGAACTTGGGAAGAAGTAATCCTCTCTTTGGGGTCCTGGGTTAGCATCTTCCGAACAAGGTCTTTGGCGCTGTTTGATATAGTAGGCCATGGTTCGCTAACAAAGTCAATTTCTCCTTGCAATATGGCATCAAATATTCCCTTCTCCGTTTCTGCAACAAGAGTCAAATGAAATGTGTTATTACTCGATTTTATCTACATCTCAAAGAAGAAGAAAATCGGCAATGTGTAAAACAAAACTAAAAAGAGATATTAGCAAGATTGTTTGTGTTTACCTGCCCAAAAGGGGGGTACGCCACTTAGTAGAATGTACAAAATAACCCCTGCACTCCATATGTCTATTTCCTTTCCATAACTCCGGCGCAACACTTCAGGAGCAACATAGTAAGCACTACCAACTATGTCACGGTACACCTTTCCTGAAGATATTAAAAGAGAAAGTTCAAAAACCATCACACGTTACAAAACTTTGCATGAGAAAGTATATACAAAGCTGCAGACTCTAAAGGCTAAAGTTATCTGGAGAAAACTCAAAACAAGAATGGTCAATCACTGGAATAAAGTAGGCACTGTCCATTTAACTATGAGACGTGCATGATAAATCCCCATAATATTCGTAGACACAACTCCTCGTCAAAAATTCGCAGACAACGGAGAAACAAAGTGCTGCTCGCTAATCTGGATGAGGAAAATGCACATGAGAAGAGGTAAGCATACTATGTCAGCTAATATGAATTTTTTGATGGTGCTTAATGCATATGAATGGTTCTGGTGATATGCTCCCATGCACAATTGCAACGGAAGCTGTCGTGTAGTATGACAGGGGCAGCAGACTTCATGAAAATAAGGAACATGGGCATAGGAGATCTAAGTAGGCATGCTAGTTTTGATCCTTATGGTGCTGAATGGCAATTGGAAGTGTACTAGTAGGGTGAGTTGCCAACTTGCCATGCTCAACACTATCAAGCTATCACTATACAACAAAACAAGATGAGTGGTCGGCAAGACATCCAACGGTTTGGAACTTTTAACTTGTAAATTCTGCTACACTTGGGAATGGGCAGATTAAGACTCAAAATAGTTGCATATTGGCCGCACAAATGAAAAGTAGACACATGGTCATTCTTACAACACACACAAAAAATAATTAAAAAAAAACAGGATGGACATGATCATGGGTAGGAAAAAAGATGGCTCTCTCCTGCTAATGGCCTGATCAATCTTAACAAAGTGCAAGTTGTGCTACGGAAACAATGGAACTCTAATATTTATGTGTCCACGTCTATTAAAATGTGTTACTTGCTCAAGTCAAAAGTGAGTACATTCCACAATTTCTATTACATTGCAAAAGTTGGTAAAATCCAAACTATCAAACGAACTAGAATATAATCACTAGTTTTCAGCATGAAAAGGACAAGACACTTACCTTCTTCAATGAATACAGACAGCCCAAAATCAGTTGCCTTCAGCATTGCTCCTTCATCTTTGCTTGACAACAAGAAATTCTCTGGTTTGAGATCCCGATGCATCACACCCATAAAATGGCAAATGTGAACAACATTCACAATAGACCTACAAATCCCTGAAGCAGCTCTCTCCGAATAGTGTCCCTGGGCGATAATCCGATCAAAAAGCTCCCCACCAGCGCAAAGCTCCATCACGACGTGCACGGACTGCCTATCCTCATAAGCACCTTTAAATTCCACTATATTTTGCTGCCCACTCAGATGCTGCATAATCTGGATCTCTTTCTTCACATCCTCCTTGTCATTTTTGGTTCTAAGTTTTCTCTTCAAGATTGACTTGCAAGCGTACGTGTGGCCAGTGGAATTCTCAGTACAAAGATAAGTCACTCCAAACTGACCCCTACCTAGTTCTTTTCCAAGCCTGAAGCTTTGTCTAACATCATCAAATTGCTTACCCAATATTGTGTCTGTGTCTGATCCATGAGTAGGCTTCAATTGAGAAGGGTTTGCTGGCCGAGGCTGTGGTGGTGGTGGTGTCTGGTGGTGTATTTGTGGTGGGGGCTGGATATATTCAGTGGGGTTTTTTTGGTAATTTTGCTGCACAATTGGTTGTTGGTACCTTTGGTGCTGCCCAGTACCATCACCAACACCTCTACCCGATCTATACCCATTAGCCCCTGATTCTGAAACCTTTTTCTTGCTGAAACAAATACCCATTTCCGCAACCTATCTATTCACCAAAACCCAGAACAGAGAAAAGGGTTTGCACAATTAGCTCTCTTCTAAATGACCCAAAATCAGGAATTGAGATCTGTGAGATGGGAATAAAAGGAAGAAAAAAAAAACCCACATCAAGGAATTCGACTTAGTACAGTAGAATAAGGAGCCGAAGATGAGAAATGGTGTATAAAAAAAAAAACAAACATGATTGATTATTCAAGGAAAACCCAGATAAGAAATTAGTGATTGAAAGGAAGAGAAAATTACCTTGAGTTTGTATTCTGATCAGAGAGTTTAAGGAACTTTTCTCCGATGACTTGAGCAGCCCAATCCACTGAAGGAAAAACAAAAAGGGTCTCTGTTTGGACAAGAAAAGCTAAATCCTGTGTAATGTATGTAAGGAAGAAAAACGCGATTCTCGATTTGTGATTACCAAATAAGAAATCAACACGGGAAAAAGAATACCAGGGTTGTTTAAGACTTCTTTTTTTTTTTTTTGGGTCAAGCGGAAAGTAGACTTCAGTTGCTGCTAGGAAAGTTCCTTTCCTTTTTTACTTTTCTTTTTACGTCTTTTTCGCTACGTTATGTTTATGCCTTTAACAAATCCGAAAGGTGTGAAAAATGAAAATTATTTGCTTGATGTTTATTCTATGCACGGTGCTCTCTACTAAAAAGTGTAAAACAAATCATTAGATTGGCATCGGTCGAACTAGGTTAGCATTCATCAGTTTCCATGAAAAACATCGCTTTGAGGGAGGCTAAACTAAGTAACCCTCTGTTTCTATGGAAAGCATCGACAGTTGTAGAACTATTGTGATAGCTGGATATCGACACACTACATCCGCGGCTCCGACTTCTACCAGCCTGATCAATTTATCACTGAACTTGATTTTTTCATTTGATTTTGCTGTGTATTTTGTTAACTTATGTGCAATAGGTATTTCTCCAATTGTATTAGAGACACAAGGTAGGTTATAATCCTTATTGATATTAATGAATTTCTAATGTGTTTTCAAAAAAAAAAAAAGAAGGAAAATTATTTTTGTTTCGAGAGCAATGCTTCTTCCTCTCACAAAAGTGTTTGGTGCATGGACTTCACATACTTTTGTGTGGAAGAGGATCATTGCTTCTGGAATACGGAATAATCTCTCGTAAAAATACCCTTCTTAGAGTATCCACAATGCTATAATCAAAAGTAAAAGGTTTTTAAAGTGAACAATATTGGTGTAAAATATGGTTCACAATGCTATAATCAAACTTTACAACTTCCTTAGAAATAATCAAATTTTTTATTTTAGATAATCAAAACTAGCAACCTTTTGCCAATAACCAAATTTAATAGACCCTACATATTCTAAATTAAATACAACAATTATTATACAAAAATATTCTATCTCTCTTTCCTTTTCCTCTCTCTCTTTTTCTTTTTGAACAATATTCTCGGGGAAAAAAATATTTTACTAAATAATTGTTTTTTTAGAAAATAATTTTTTTTAAATATTTTTTTCCAAAAAAAAGTTTCAAAAACTAATTTCAAATTCTAGTAACAAAACTATTTTCTATTGTTCACAATTTTTAGTTTTTTTGTTTGAAAAGATAATATGACAAATTTTGATTATTCAATTTTGATTATGTCATTATAGATAGGCATTACTAACCTTAGCAATTTCTTAAATGAATAATTAAAAGCTGATGTGGCAACTTTTTGATTATTAATTTTTTAATATAGCCTTGTGGAAACCCTTATACCCGAATTAAAAGAACTAAACCGTCTTGGTAGGGCTCTTTGTGATATCTTTTCGGATCTATTTTGATTATCAAAAATTTTATTCTTAAAGCTCGATTCGAGTTCGACAAAAATCATGCTTATTTGATAGTTGAAAAATATGATTTATTCGGAACAAAGTTATCTTGTAAAACAATATGGGGTCTCAAGTGTTACGTGTTGAGAATTATTTGATCGACATGATTTTTTGGCGTGCTTAACCCGTTGGTCTGGTGATTAAGGCTTGAGATTTAGGGGTTTGTTTCCTCCTAAGATCTCAGGTTCGAAACCGATCATGTGTTATCAATTTCTCTTTGGGCTAATCCATACAAAATCCGTCATTATTTGAGCTCCCCACAAGTGGGCGGTAAGATTGAGCTTCCAAGATTAGTCGAGGTACGCGTAAGCTGGCCCGAACATTTGGGTTATAATTCTTTTTTTGGCATACTTGAAGTTCTTGACTAATTCTAAAAATTGAATGTTTCGCTTGTGGAAGTTAAACCTCAAAGAAGCTATTGAGGTCCATCCAGAGAATATGAACGCTTATACTCTCAAAACTAATTTTTTGAGCTTTTCTTCGAATATTTTTCAAAATATTTATGTAAAAGTCATAATTTTTACTTTTTCGATTCTTTTCGTCGAGACAAACCTATATCACATAAAAGTTTGTCATATTACTAACAAACGCCCAAAAAAAAAAAAATTGAATAAAGACAACCAAAAAATTATGCTGCATAAGTTAATCACTAGCGTAAACACAAACAAATTTCGAAGATATCTTTTTAGTTGTGGGAAGATAAGATCGATTCAACAGCAAAAGCAATGATACAACAAAATATGAACATAGACTCTACACAGTACATATGATATGGAAAGCCACTAATGTCCCATATCAAGAGTGGGTGCCAACTTTATCCGACCGTTCATTTGCGAACTCTCTCTTTCTTTCCATCATCAGCTCTCGTTTTATCCATCGTGCATGTCACCTCTTTAGTGGGGATGATAATCTCATCATCCACACTGGTGAATACCTGAATTGATCTGTACTAATCAAAGAACCGTGTTAATGAGACAGACTATTGTGCATAGATTTTTTGTGGAGTTCACTTTTAGGTCCCATACAAATGATCCGATTCGTTCATTAATTTTAAAATTTTTTTTGAGGGATCCCATAAAAAATCAGCTCGATATAATACATGTAAGTGCTTGATCCAATCTCAGAACTTTTCATTTAGAATTCTGGAGCATGAAAAGTTGTAAGATTTGATCAAACACTTACATGTATTCTATCGAGCTGATTTTTAAAAGAGTCCCTCAAAAAATATTTAAAATTACTGAAGAGATCGGATTATTTATGTGAGACCCAAAAGTGGGCCCCACAAAAAATCTGTGCACAATAGTATGTGTCAGCAGTGTTATGGCTAATCAAAACTGTTTTCATTTGAATTTTTAATTGCGGTTTTGGTTTTAGTTTTCAATTTGAAAAAATCAACAGGTTTCGGTTTGAGTTTGATATCATACAATGTATGTATCGAAATCTGAATCACATTTAAGGTATTTGATGAGTCATTCACAATAACAAATTTCTTATCTTTTTTTTAAGCCAAAATAGTAGGAGTTGTATTATGTTAGAAAACAGCCGAATATATTGAAGTTGGATATCGTCCCAAAGGGAGTAAATAATCAAACAAGAGGCCTAGCTACATAAGGGAGGGAAAACTCCCATCAAAGGGAGGAATCCAAACCAACAAAACCCAAAATAAATGAAACAAAAAAGAAACAGGAAAATATATAAAAGAAAAAGAAGAAGGCCCAGAACGCTATCTCCAGAAGCCGCCACACTGGATCCATCGAGTTATTCACCGGATGAGCAAAGCCAAGTCATCCCATTTTCAAATCTTCACAAGATCGGCCCCAGCAAAACCGAACAAACAAACGGAGGAAGCAATTCAAAACCTTTCCTTTCGTGCCATAAATCAAGGGAGTAATCAACGGGGAATCATATCATATAATATATTATCAAGAATATTCTTGCCACATCGACAAATGGAAGTTCTCTCAAAACTATTTTTTTCTATAGAAAATTTGGTCTAATATACTACTCCGGTTCACAAGGATGGATGCACGTAGAGATTGAATTTGGTACACAATTATCGAAACTGTGTCTAATCTTTTGTTTCTTTACAGACGAAGATATCACGAATAATGCACGTAGTGGCCCTTTTCATGTGATTTTGGAAATTTTTGATCTCATTTTTTTAATGCACGCGGCCCTTCGTTATTTTTTGTAGCTCACGTGGATCAAAATGATTTCTGATAGAGAGACTTACAGTTATGTCTGGATCTGTCCATAAAAGTCTTTGTACATAGGCGTTCTAGTTATACGCTGTCGTTTTCGTAAAACGCACAAAGCTATATAGTCTAGGTGTATGATATCATTACAAAATCCACTTTATATGTATTTGAAAGAATATTGTTCAAGTTAACGGGATTTTGCAACGTAGTTGAAATTTTTTTTAAGCTTGTCCATAATTTATAACCTAATCAAACAATAAAGAAACTAATGCAGTTAATGTCATGAAAACGAAATTACGTTACATATTTAGACAATCGATAGTGAACATTGAGAGAAAATACAAAGCACAATACTTACCCCAATATGATTGAGAGCTTTGTTTGAACTAATGACTTTGGTACAAATATAAATTACCTGGTTTGATGGGATTTATTTGGGTTGTGGTCTGAGTGTGCAATTGTTTTTGAGCTGATGCATGTTTAATTATTTTTGGGTGTTCAAGATTGTTACGACTAAGTGTTCAAAAAATGGCTAAACAAAAATTATTATTTCCTCCATCCCAATTTGCTTGCTCACTCCGAGAAATCCTCCAATTTAACGAGTCAAAGTTAAAGCCTTTGAAAGTGTAACGACCTGAATTTTCACATCAATTTGTTTTAACATTTTATTATAATTCTTTTACTAAAAATTATTTTATCATTTATTAAAATGATTGTACCCAACTCTTATAGAATCCTAACATTCGGTTCGTGATCCTAACAATCTAGGAAGGATATGGAAGAATATAGGAGAGATTTGATATAGATTTGTTAAGATTGGATTGGATCTTATAGATATGATTAGGATTAGATTTGATAAGATTTTATGAGATTTTATTAGATATGATAAGATTTTATTAGATTTGATTGAGATATTATATGATTAGATTTGTTTGGATATTATTGGATATTATATAGATTTTGTTGGATATTATCGAATTTTGTTTAGATATTATAAGATTTTGTAAGATTATGATATTATCCTTTGGAATCCACCGGATTAAATATCCCTTGATTTTATTCTAAGAATATTCTTGGCATCAAATCCTAGATTTTATTATTGTAAGAATATTCTCCTTATTAAACCCTTAGATTTTATTATTCAAGGAATATGCTTTGACACAAAAGAATATCCTTGGAATTATTCCACTTGATATTAATTAAGGAAAGAATATGCTTGGTTTATACCCTAACCCAATTAGTATAAATAGCTTGCAAGATATGATTGGATATCCTAAGATATACTTAAATTTTATTGGATTTTATTAGATATTATAAAGATTTTGTTAGATATTATATAGATTTTATTGGATATTATAAGATTTTATAAGATTTGATTAGATATTATTAGATATAGTTGGATTTTCTTAGATTTGATCTGGATATTATTAGACTTTATTTAGATATTATTAGATTTTATAAGATACAGATTCAATCAGGTAAAGGCGCCCTTACCTTGTTAAGGTAAGGACCTCCCATTTTCCGATCGAATTTCGATGATCCGAGCCGCTCAATGTGTTTAGAACGTGATTTTAAGGGTACTCGCATGAAATCGGCAAAAAAATGACCGGGAAGGGCTTTATCCGAGCAGTTTTTGTTTGCTTTTTATCGAACGGTTCAAATAAAAACTGTTCGAATGAAGCCCTTCCTAATATTTTTTTTTGCTGATTTCTCGCGGGTACCCTTAAAATCACGTTCTGAACACATTGAGCGGCTCGGATCATCGAAATTCGATCGGGAAAAGGGAGAAAAAGGGAAGCTCTTACCTTAACAAGGTAAGGGCGCCCTTACCTGAAGGGGACTGTTATAAGATATGGTTATTATTCTTTAGATTCTCCTCTCATGAGTATAAATAGGTCCATTCCACAAACCACACATCACTTCTTCATTCTTTTCTTCCTTGTTCTTGCATTCGTTTAAAGAGAGGGAAAGTGAGGGAGAGAACGAGAGGCGGCCAAGAGAGAGGGAGAAGAGGAAAAATTCCACCACCACTCAAAACCATTAGTCGATCTTTAAAATTCCCAATTCGTAGTTCAAAGAAATTATTTTTCTTTTCATCAAATTCCAACCGAGGTAACGTCACTCCGTTTCGACTCCACGAGTTCGTAACCCGCTACCGCCAAGAAGAACGGTAGAAACCTCCTATCTGCTCACCTAAGTATAATGTTGATGTGCTATATGTTTAACTATTTTATTCATTATTTTTATGATATCACATGATTAAATTGTTTAAGTTGAGAAGTTGATTTTATCATTGTAATGCTTAATTAATTGCATGTTTGTTGATAAGTTGTGATGTTATAATTTTAATGTTGTCAAAAATAGAAATGCATGAAATTAGTGATTTATTATTATCGGGATAATTGTAGCAAACTTTGAAAGAATAATGTGAACGCGAGAAAATGATGCATGTCTACGAAACACGAGAAACGAGAAATGAAATGTGAAAAAGATTAATGATTGTGTGAGCATGAGAACCCGGTAGGTCCATGGAAGATGGTTAGCGGAATCATGGCTCAAGTGTGCGTGTGTGAGCATGAGAGCCCGATAGGTCCTGAAAGAATGGTCGGCGGAATCATGGCTCGGGTGTGCGTGTGTGGCCTAGGAGCCGATAGGTCCTGAAAGGATGGTCAGCGGAACTAGTGCCGTGTATGTGTTATGAAATGGAAAATGTTTAAAGACTGAGAACCCGGTAGGTCCTGAAAGAGACGGTCGGCAGAATCAGTGCTTTTGGGTGGCAAAATCTGAATTTAGCCTGGGAGCCCGATAGGTCCTGAAAGATGGTCAGCGGAACCAGTACTCGAGGAATAAAATGGAAAGTGGAATCGATACTTGAAAAATAATGACACAGTTTATGATACGCTGCGATAACTCTGAAAGACAATGACACCTTTGGTTATTTTGTGATGCTAAATTTTTTTATAGAAATGATAAATTGTTATATGTTATTTTTGTTAGTGTATGGGATATAGGGGTAGGAGTTAGCTATTGGGCTTAATTGCTCGCGGTGTTATTTTTGTGACCCTGGCATCTTATGCCAGAGTTTAGAGACGAACAGGGAGGATTTTATAATTTGGAAGAGTTCGGTGCTGAGCAGAATGATGCAGAAGAAGACGGCTTAAGTTTATTTTGATGATATAATTTATTTATAGAGAAAATAGGGGCCTAGAAGCATTTGAAAATACAATGTATTTTGGAGTTTATTTATAAAAAAATAGCGGGGCGTTACAAATGGTATCAGAGCTTTAGGTTCAAAACCTCGGCCATGGGTAAAATGGGTAGAAGCATGAGATAGATTGACTGTTGCACAAACGTGAATTGAGTTTAAGTTTACCGTCCTAAATTGGGTGGAATTCTGTCAAAACAATCCTCGGATTGAAGCAAGGCGCGGAAATTGGCAGTACCGCCGAGCTGGAAATTCCCGAACAATTGGATGATGACTTAAATCAAGAATCGAATGAGGAACTTAGAAACTCGAAAACATTTTTGGTGTTAGTAAACCTTGCGGCTCGTTCTTGGATAAATATTTTCCACGCCTCTTAAACGAGGAGAGCGGAACTTAGTACCGAGTGCCAAGCACAACCCCATTAGGCGCGGCAAACCGCACCCCCCTTAACCTTCAAATTTCAAAAATTTCAACCTCCAAAATTCAAATTTCAAATTTCAAATTTAAATTTCCAATCTTTTCCCTCCACAACACCCCTTTCCCGTCCCCTATACATACCCCACCACCACTTCTATCTCATCATCTCCCCCACCATCATAACCCCTCCAAATCCTATCCTATCGAACCGAGTCGAGCCATGGCAACCCGACGACGAGGATTTCCGGAAGACACCATATTCCGAGAAATCGAGCGAGCCGAAATAACCATAACAATCCAAACCCTATGGTTGCAACTCTTCACCCTCATATTGTTTTGTGCTGTACTCACAATAGACATGCCACGGTGGTTCGCCAAGAATAACCATCTCAACACCTTCTGGTACTGGGCTCTCGCCGTGATCGTCGTACTCGCAGCGATCATAAAAGAATACGAACGTCATTTGCGCCAAGCCTTCGATGAGATATGGTAGGGAACCTCGAGGAGAGCGAGATACCGAGGATGCCAACTAGGCATATCTTAGGCCAACCTTCGGATGTAGGATGACGAAGATTAAGATCGTGTTTCAAATTGTATTAGGAAATCTTGTCTAGAACTCTATGTTTATGACTGTAATTTCCTTTTATTTATGAAAAACTTGCTTTATTTTAAAGAGTACGGTTGCATACTACGTGATAAAATTGCTTTTGACCTTTAGAAAGATACACCATTTGTTTTAATAGACAAAAAAAAAAACCCCTTTCGATTTTCCCTCGTAGATAGTGAATACGCGCCACGGATTTGGATACGATAACGGAGGACCCTCTAAACGCAGAATAGGTCTAACTAAGCTATTGTAGCCATTCTTAGCACTAACCAACCCTAGGCCTAAGCAGCCGAAACAATAGCCGAATTCAAATTGCATCCTATTCTACTGCTGCTTTGAAAATTGGTTCACGTTTCAAAATCTCGATGGTCTTTCCTCACCTCATAGCCCTTTCACTAGGAGTAAGAACCTTGCGGTTTGAGTTATGCACCCGTAGGAAACCAGACTGAGAATAACTCCCTTCTAACATTAAAAAAGAAGGACTACGAGAACAAGTCAAGATGCCAGCACCAACGGTGAGGCCGCCACCGCAAGCAACAAGGGCGACATTGATGCAGAAGTTAAAAGAACATCCCAACGCAACGTCTGAAGCCAACAAGATCAACCATTACTCCTAGAGCTTCCATTCTAACCTCTAAACACCGCAAGATTCCTTAGAATCGTAAACCGACAAAGGAAGGCGTGAAACTGTCCAAGGGCTGCAGACGCTAACCACTTGTATCGGACGCAAACCGGGAACATTGAGGTCGAAAAGTTCGTTTAGATTGGGAATGCTCGAAGGGAACGACAATTACGTCTGCCAGCTAAATCCTAGTAGGAAGTATATACCAATCGACTAGTTATATCCGTACTATTTTCCAACTACATTGCTTCTCTCAAATCTCTGTTTGAAATTGACATCCTTGTGAAGAAAACCCTCATCGCTTCAAGTAATGAAATCATCCATTTTAACTCTTTACAACACTTATTGACAAGAGTGGCGTAATCCTGGGTATCTTTTGTGACCTAACCTTATTGGCTAGCGATTCAACTCAGTAGTACCTTCTATGGTGTTACTAATCCTAACCGTTATCACTTGTTGGATAACCTTTCACTATCCCTCGAATTTCTCGTAACTCTTGATATTGACTCTTGAGTTTTGAACCTTAAGAATCATAGTAACCATTATCATTCGATACAACTTTTACTGACACTTTCAATAATGATCGGCAATGCCATAACCGAGATTTGTTGATTGGTCCATTTAATCATTGATAATTGTTCCACCTCGTCCGTAATCAATAAATTCGGATCATCTCTTGATAATATTGAAATCATTTCGGAAAAACTCTCTGTTTCACTCTTATGGTACAACTCTTCCAAATTTGTTGAAACTAATCTCTTTGGGAGATGGGTACTCTTCCTCAAACTAGCCAAGTATCATCAAAAGCTTGCGCTACTTGAGGGCAGCTTAAATCAGTCATTTCCAACCCGACACCTAGGATTATCTTGAATAAATACGATTGGATTACCATACTCCTTTAATTACTGCCGAAAGCTGACGCTGCCAAGGACTTATTTTTTCCGTGACTGCATAGGCTCTTTCAGTGCCTTTGTTAACAATATCCGAGTTTGTAGAATATCGTAGGGCTTGCTTGCTGATGTTCGACTTTCCCCTGAATGAGAATGGAGAACTTACGCTTTACAATTTTGGAGTGATCCTGTTCGAGTTAATCTGTTGTCTCCTAGTTTTGAAAATGAGTTTAATATCGTTAGGTGGAGAAGAATCGTGCTTAGGTGGAGAAGGAACATGCTAAGGAAACATTTGTGGGATACGAGTCCGCATGATGATTTGGTAGAGGTTTTGCAGTTGGCGTTGGTATTTACGATGGGGAAACTTTAACAAAGGTCGACAACGAGGCAAGCTGTTCGACAGCTGAAACGACTTCAACCCCATCTTGCTAAGCAAGTGATTAGGCTTATTTCGAGGAACAAAGCATGTAAAAGATTGATGGTGATCTACTCTTATTTTTAAGGGGGATAGACGATGATTCCAAGACCAGTATAGCAACGAAATCTGATTCGTAGCCATGCACCAATTTCGAGGATGAAATTATTTTAAGGGGGGTAGACTGTAACGACCCGAATTTTCACGTCAATTTGTTTTAACATTTTATTATAATTCTTTTACTAAAAATTATTTTATCATTTATTAAAGTGATTGTACCCAACTCTTATAGAATCCTAACCTTCGGTTCCTGATCCTAACACTCTAGGAAGGATATGGAAGAATCTAGGAGAGATTTGATATAGATTTGTTAAGATTGGATTGGATCTTATAGATATGATTAGGATTAGATTTGATAAGATTTTGTGGGATTTTATTAGATATGATAAGATTTTATTAGATTTGATTGAGATTTTATATGATTAGATTTGTTTGGATATTATTGGATATTATATAGATTTTGTTGGATATTATCGGATTTTGTTTAGATATTATAAGATTTTGTAAGATTATGATATTATCCTTTGGAATCCACCGGATTAAATATCCCTTGATTTTATTCTAAGAATATTCTTGGCATCAAATCCTAGATTTTATTATTGTAAGAATATTCTCCGTATTAAACCCTTAGATTTTATTATTCAAGAAATATGCTTTGGCACAAAAGAATATCCTTGGAATTATTCCACTTGATATTAATTAAGGAAAGAATATGCTTGGTTTATACCCTAACCCAATTAGTATAAATAGCTTGCAAGATATGATTGGATATCCTAAGATATACTTAAATTTTATTGGATTTTATTAGATATTATAAAGATTTTGTTAGATATTATATAGATTTTATTGGATATTATAAGATCTTATAAGATTTGATTAGATATTATTAGATATAGTTGGATTTTCTTAGATTTGATCTGGATATTATTAGACTTTATTTAGATATTATTAGATTTTATAAGATATGGTTATGATTGTAGGGGGATGAAAACAATTGATACTTCGGATCAACTGGATCGCAACGGCTTATTCGTGCCTCTTCACCGGAACCCTAACTCGTCGTCTGAACCCTAATCTGCAAAATAGACAGGGGGTGAGTGCACCTCTGCCTCTCGTGGCAAAGGCCCTCCAATGCCTTTGTTAGTATCACGTACTAGCAATTAAACCCTAATTATCAGTAGGAAAGCAATAAGAATACAGTGTATTGCGTACCTTTTTCCTCTAGGTTCACCTCATATTTATAGACTTTCGTATGCTTATAGGATTTCCAACTCGTATAGGAAACCCAGGATATCAAGGATTCTCGTTTCCTTTATCAGTTTAATAGAAAAGAGTCCTTTTAGGATTCTTTTCCTTTACTGACCGAACATCACATTCTCATTGGGTATCTTTCTCAGATCCTATATTCTCGGGATCCTATTCCTTAATGGAATACCAACATTCTGGATTTTTCCAGAATGTTCCCCAAACTCCAACAATCGATTTGGAACTCTTTCTTTGTTCGGCCATCTTGTCGCCGAACAGACTGTCTCGACCAATGACTTCACGTGTAACTTGGTCCAATCGTAATCAGAATGTCTCTATCTGCCGAACAGTTAGTTTCGCACCACTGTCTTCACTTGTCATTGGCCTTTCATTAGCCGAACAGACTTTATAGATCAAGGACTTCACATGTCATTGTTCCATATCGCTGTTCTTCATACTGCCCGGCAATAAGTCCAGTCGTATTTACCACGTGTTCCCAAACATCACGTGTTTGGTAACTAAATGTATCTGCTCGGAAATACCTCCCTACAATTGCTCCCCAGCTTCATGTATTTACCACTGTTCGGGGGCAATATATAATGCTTAGAAACAGAATTCTATCTAGACCAAACTCTTTTGATCCCGTGCAGTCATAATTTCAATATCTCATTGATGCCTTTTGGCGCCTCTGTCATTATACCATCTCGAGGTAATGACTCCACGTGGCGCATATCGTACGCTTTTACATTAAATGTGAACTGACGTTTTATCTTAACGACGTCAATACGACGTTAGCTTGATCCCTTTATCCCGTTACTTAAAAGGTAACGGCGTGAGACGAGACGTTTCGTCTCCGTCTCTGGCATCTAAACCCCAGAAAGGGCTCATTCTGGATTTCCCCACCCAAAACTCCAAAACTTATTCTCTTTCTAAGCTTTTTGCCATTGCCGTCGTCTACAAACTCGATTGCATTCCAGGGAATCGTCACCATATTCTTGTAAGATCCTCGTTCTTACTTCATTTCTTCTGTTTAGGTTCTTATTTGAGATCTCTATTCTCGATTTCGTGAGTCGTTTTCTAGGGTTTCAGTTGCACCCTTTTTCAGTCTTTCTTCTTTCTGAGTATACCCATGGCTGACGATGGTGAGAATCCCTTGAGACCCAGTAAATTTAGGAAATTATGTGAAACCCCTACTGCCATGGTGGCATTTAGGAGGGAATATAACGTTCTAGAGAACGTTGGTCTCGAACTCGCCCCCCTGGGCGCAGATAGAGACGGAGGTTCCTGGGATCGAATGTGTATCCCCATTGTTGCTATCGTCGAAGGCGGAGTTCGATTTCCCCTTCACCCATTACTTCGCCAGATCCTAAACTGGTATCGTCTTACCCCCATGCAAATATCAACAAACGTCTTTAGGTTGATAATGGGTGTAATAGCTTTGAATAGGATTCTGGGGACCCAGTTAGGAATTTGGGATATTCAGTGGTGGTACAGCATTGTACTAAACCCTGAATACAACACCTATTACTTCAAAGTTAGAAGGGCCGATAAGCGTCTCGTGCTAAACCTGCCAAACTCTGCTCGGGATCATGAAATCGATTTCCTTTACATCACTGGAGCCTTTGAGCCACTAGGAGAGGATGGTCAGGTGGTGGGTCTCCATTGCCCCCATATATGGGGATACCCACGTATGCTTCTTATTTTTCATCTTTGCTATTTGTTTGTTTGCTGCTTTCTCGTAGCTTTCTATTGTGTTTAATTTTTGATTTAATAACTCCGATTGTGCAGCTGAAAACGTCAACAAACGTCCAAGACGAGAGCCTAGTTACGTCCGAACAGAGGACATCAACAAAATCCTTAAATATAAAGGCGATCCTGGTACCCGAACAGCTGGTCGGGGTCGAGACGCTGATATACTGCTGGGATACGATCCTTCGTACAGAGGGGTTATTGACAGAAGACTTGCCCACCCCAGCACTAGTGCCACGTCTACATCCACTGCTCCCCAACCACACAGTTCAAGGCTTCAAGCTGGTGTCACTCTTGCCGGTCAGTCAGGCGATATTGTTATTCCTGACGGTATACCTCAAACACGTGTGGTACTCAGGAGATCAAGCCGCAGGCAACTCAGTGCCGAACAACAACCCGTTCCTCACCAATTTACCAGTCAGTCGTCCTCATCCGGTTATTCTCGATCACCCCCAACCTCAGGTACGATGACGCACCAACCTATTAACCTCAGTTCTTTACTCACTGTCTCCTCTCGGGGACGTGGTGCTACCAATAGGGTAGCATCAACTGGCGCCCCTCCCTCACGTTCACGTCGCAATAGGGGAGGATCTGCGAGATCGTCATCTTCTCCACAGGAAGATAATCCTGTTACAGAGGCCATTGACCTTCATCGGGACAAATGCCCAAGAGTTGATAATCAAGATGGTACTGCCACACAAGCAGATACCGAAACTCATCATCCCATCTCACCAACCACTCAAGTCCTCCCTCAGACGTGGACTCCTCCTTTCACTAGGGGGGACCGTCCCGTTCACGTCGGGGATAGTGCTGGTTCATCTGAAACCGCACTTGCCTTAGCTCAAGGATTGCTGCTCCCAGTAGATATGCAAAAAGAAAATGCATCTGCACCTGATCGGCTCGTTTCTACTGGACTTGTCAGCGGTATCAAGGTATTTGTTACTTGATTTTTCTTTGTAAGGTCTATACGTATATTTGCTATCAAACTTGTATTGCTACACCTGTTCCTGACTATTTGATATTTTTGTCAGTTTATTCAAAAGATGGTTACTCTGGGTAAGAAGTACCAAGAAGCAGATGCTGAGAGGGTGAGGCTGATGAACGATAACACCAGATTGCTCCGAACAATCACCAGGTTGGAAAGAGAAAGAGACAAAGCCAAATCTGATTTCAACCAAACTAAAGAAAAACTTGAAGTTGCCGAAGAGAGCCTCAACCAGGCTTTATCAGAGATTGACAATGCCAAGAAAGCTGCATATGAAGAAGGGTACCAGAAGAGATTCGACACCACAACTGCTAACTATGTTGAACAGATTCCTGCTATCCAAGATCAGATTTGGATTGCTTGCTGGGAAACTTGTCTAACGAAGGTTGGCGTTGCAGAGGACTCTCCTCTCTGGACTGACAATGATCTACCGAGCAGCCGTGCTGCAGCTTCCCAAGAGCAAGAAGTTCCTCTGGAAGATGACTTTGAACAACAAATTGAAGACTTTACTGGAATGGAAGAAGATATTCCCTCTGGATCTCAGACTGTCCAGTCTCCTGTTCGGGATTCAAATCCTGAACCTATTAACTTGGAGGAAAATGCGACTGAAGGAGATGTCACAACTGAAGAACCAGACAGGGCAAACTCAGATGTCCAAAACCTGGACTAAACCTTTGGTAGGTTTAAAAAAAGACTTTCTTTAGAACAGTTGAGCTGGTCCTGCGTGACCGTAGCTTTCAAACCCTGCGTGGTACCAGTACTTTCTTTTGGTAATACTCTGGATAATACAGGTATTCGGCCCTTCGTGGCACTTGCTCGGCTCTCCTTTGTTTTTTGCATCTGTTCGGATGCACTGTTTTAATCTCAAGTATTTCGTACTGTTGATTGTCTTATGTTGTGCAAGTTTCACATACTTTAAGAGCCAAACATACAATTTGTTCCTTAAGTCTCACGTACTTAAGAGCAAACATATAATTTGCAACAGAACATACAAGTGTTTTTCGTACTTTGTAATTCTTCTAAGTTTCACGTACTTAGTTATTTTTAAGTTTCTCGTAAATAAATGTTTTAAAAGTCTTTCAAGTGTTGTCATACAAACACTTGAAAATAAAGGTTTTCTTCAAGTTTCACATACTTAGGAACATAAGTTTCACGTACTTAAACTAAATGTGGCTTACATTTAAGTCAAGCCAATATAGTTTCTCAAGTATCACATACTTAAAATACCATATAAGTATCTCGTACTTTGAACGTCCATACAAGTATTTCGTACTTGTATTTTTTAAAAGAAAACATACAAGTATTTTCACACTTGCTAAGTATCACTTACTTAAGAAAATACATAGAAGTGTGTTCATCTTGCGTTCAAATGTATACCCAGGTTTCACATACTTGGGATTCTATACAAGTGTTTCGTACTTGTATTCGTTAAGTGTCACGTACTTAAAAATGTATAAAACTTTTAAGTTTCACATACTCAAAAGGTATACCCTGCTCCCCAATACGAATAAGGAGAACCAAACTCGTAGTTCGTAAAAGAAGTGATTTTATTCATAATCTGTAAAACGCAAGAGGGCGTTACTCGTACCCTTTGCAAAAATAATCAAAACTAGAACAAAGGAATTATATTCGTAATTCCCACACAATCACGTAGTGTAAATCCAAAACAGTTTTTAATACTTCTAAACAAAGAACTTTATCAAATTATGAACATTCCAAGGCCTCGGAATTGGATCACCATCCAGATCTGCCAATCTATAGGCTCCTATGCCCACAATCTCAGTTACTCTATACGGGCCTTCCCAATTGGCTCCCAACTTGCCTTCATTTGCCACCTTGGTGTTGCCGAGCACTTTTCGTAGCACAAGGTCCCCAACACCAAATTCTCTAGGATGAACATGTTTGTTGTAGCTTTTCATCAGCTGTTCTTGGTAAGAAGCAAGATGTACCAAGGCCTTTTCTCTCTTCTCCTCGGCAAGATCAAGCTCGATTTCAAGGGCCCTGTCATTGCCTCCACTTTCAACCAAAGCTGTCCTGTTGGTCGGCAGACCCACTTCCAGAGGCATGACAGCCTCTGTTCCAAATGCCAACGAATAGGGGGTCTCTCCCGTAGACCTCCTGGGCGTTGTTCGGTGAGCCCACAAAACTAACGGTAACTCATCAGGCCATTTTCCCTTTGCTTTGTCCAGCCTCTTCTTTATCCCATCTAGGATAGTTTTATTGGATGCCTCTGCTTGCCCATTACTCTGAGGGTAGGCCGGAGTCGAGTAATAATTTCGTATTCCATACTGGGCACAAAAAGCCTTGAATTTCTTTTTAAATTGGGATCCATTGTCTGTAATCAATGAATAAGGGACCCCAAAGCGAGTGATGATGCTTTTCCACACGAACCTTTCTATCATAGGTTCAGTGATTTTGGCCAATGGTTCTGCCTCAATCCACTTCGTAAAATAATCAGTTGCTACAAGCAAGAATTTTCGATTCCTAGTTGCTTTATGCAATGGGCCCACGATATCCATTCCCCATTGGGCAAAAGGCCAGGGACTCATCAAAGGCACCAGATCCTCGGCAGGTGTTCGAATCATTGGTGAGAATTTTTGGCACTTCTCACAAATCTTTACGTAAACCTTTGCATCTTCTTGCATGTGTGGCCACCAGTAGCCTTGAGTAATTGCTCGGTGGGCAATGGATCTCCCTCCAGCATGGCTCCCACATGTTCCCTCGTGGATCTCATGAAGGAACTTCTGTACCATCTCAGGATGTACGCATAGCAAATAGGGACCTGTAAAGGATTTCTTATACAACTTATCATCTGGGGACAGCCAAAACCTAGCAGATTTGATTCTTATCTTGTGGGCCTCCTTTTTATCAGAAGGGAGTATCTCGTCTCGTAAGAACTCCATTATTGGGTCCATCCAATTTGGTCCTTGGTTCACATCCAAGACCAAGTCTACACTCCTCCCAATGCTCGGCTCATTTAGGTATTCTACTGCCACCCTTCTTTTGAACTCTGTTGGTACTGCTGCAGCCAACCAAGCTAAAGAATCTGCATGAGCATTCTGTCCAGAACTTATTTGCTCAATATATACCCTCTCGAAGGTATCAAGCAAGTCTTTTGCTGCCTGCACATAGGCTACCATCTTTTCATTCCGAGTCTCGTACTTGCCGGACAGTTGATTCACAACAAGCTGGGAATCACAATACACCCTGACCCGTTCTGCTTTAAGGGTCTTCGCACTCCTCAATCCTGCCAAGAGTGCTTCATATTCAGCCACATTATTCGATGTATTGAATCCAAGCCGAACAGAGAGTTCAATCAGAACTCCTTGAGGAGGAAAGAGGACAAGTCCAATTTCAGAACCAGTATTACACGCTGATCCATCAACGAATAACTTCCATTCTTTGGGATCCTGTTCGGCTACAGGTTGATCCTTCAAGGATGATGTCTTAGCTGCCTGTTCCTTTCTCGTAGGAGGCAAGGGAGCAACAGTGGGGGAAAACTCTGCCACAAAATCAGCCAACACCTGGCCTTTAATTGCTGTGCGTGGCTGATACTCGAGATCATACTGACTTAACTCCATGGACCACGTCGAGATCCTTCCCGAGAAATTTGCCTTTCGAAGCAGTGACTTTAATGGATACTCAGTATAAACCACAACCTTATGGCTTTGGAAGTAGTGTGGCAATTTCCTGGTTGCTGTCCTAAGTGCCAGGACAAGTTTTTCTAAAGGCAGATATCTCGTCTCTACATCTAACAATGTCTTGCTAACATAATAAATGGGGATTTGCTCGATCCCCAAATCCCTCAACAAGACTGCACTTACTGCGTGCTCGGAAACAGCTAAGTACAGAATTAAAGACTCACCTGGCTATGGAGTTGACAACAGTGGGGGTTCGGCAAGGTATTTCTTCAGATCTTGGAAAGCTTGCTCACATTCTGCTCCCCATTCAAACCCCTCCCTCTTTTTCAATAGCTGAAAAAAGGGTCTGCATTTGTCGCTTGACCTGCTGATGAATCTGTTAAGTGCCGCTGCCATCCCAGTCAGTCTCTGGACTTCCTTGGTAGTTTTGGGACTCCGTAGTCTCTGTAAGGCATTAATCTGATCGGGATTTGCCTCTATCCCTCTCATAGTTACCAAATGGCCCAGGAATTTTCCTGAACCAACTCCAAACGCACAATTCGAGGCGTTGAGTTTTAGTTTATACTTCCTAAGGATTTCGAACACTTCTTTTAGGTCAGAAATATGCCCTCCTTTTTCTTGACTCTTTACCACCATATCATCTATGTAAACTTCCAAAGTCTTCCCGATGAGCTTTTTGAACATAATGGTTGCAAGTCTTTGGTATGTAGCCCCAACAGTCCTCAGCCCAAACGGCATGACACTGTAACAGTATAACCCTCGTGGTGTGATGAACGAAGTCTTCTCTTGATCAGGTTCAAACATAGCAATCTGATGATATCCTCGATATGCATCGAGAAAACTCATTCGCTCGTAACCAGAGGTTGCATCAACCAATTGGTCAATCCTGGGCAAAGGAAAACTGTCCTTAGGATATGCTTTGTTCAGGTCTGTAAAGTCCACACAGACACGCCACTTCCCATTCTTCTTTTTTACCACAACAGTGTTGGATAACCACTCTGGGTAATAGACTACACGTATTGCCTTGGCCTCCAATAAACGATCGACCTCCTCAATTACTGCGTCTACATGCTGTACGGCTGCCCTTCGTTTTTTCTAAATGATCGGCTTGTGTTGAGGGTCAATGTTTAAATGATGACAGATCACATCTGCATCCACCCCGGGCATTTCCTCTGGCACCCATGCAAAAACATCAATATACTCTTTTAGAAATTTTATTGACTCAGCCTTTTCGTTTGCTGGTAGTGATTCCCCAATTAAAAAATATCTTTCAGGATCAGTCTCATTGATCTGAATCTTCTCCAATCCTTCAACCACCTTTTCATCCGGGCTTCTTCCAACATCCTCGATAGTTGGTTAATCTGGTGCTTCCAACGTATGAACATGGTGGACCTTCGGGGCTGTTTTGATGATGGAAATCAAGCATTGCTGTGCCACCTTCTGGTTTCCTTTAAGGACTTCAATCCCATTTGATCCTGAGAATTTCAGCATCTGATGATAAGTTAAGGAGACTGCTCTCATCTTGTGCAACCATGTCCTCCCTATAATTGCGTTATAGGAAGAAGGGACATCAACCACTAAAAAGTCCGTTCTCAACACTACTGATCCGGCCCGAACAGGTAACGTCACCTTTCCAAGGGGCCAGTCTGCTCCTGCACCGAAACCAATAAGAGGCGTTGTAGACTGTTCTAAGTCTGATTGGGCCAGCCCCATCTTTTTGAATGCATCATAGTACAATACCTCTGTACAACTCCCCGAGTCCACTAGAATTCTTTCGATGTCGTATTCCCCAACTCGTAGGGTTACGACCAATGCATCATTGTGGGGTATTTGGACCTCCGCCAAATCATCATCACTGAATGCCATGCTCTCTTTGCATACATCAGTCTCTCGCCCCCTCTTGTTTCCCAACCGCATCACGTGCTGATCATGCTTAACTTGCCTCTGAAATAGCCTAACCTCACTTCTCGTGTAAGGTGTGGCCAATCCATGTATCATATGGATGACGCCTTTAGGGTTTTGTTCGTAACCCACCTCCATAGCCTTCCCTTTCTCTTTAGGGTCCTCTTGGATAAATTCCTTGAGATAGCCCTGAGAGACCAAATCGTCAAGGTGCCTCTTGTATGTCTCACAGTCCTCAGTCATATGGCCCCAATCCTTATGATAACTGCAGTGCTGATTCGTAGCACGTTTTGCATCTTTGTCTCCGCCTAGACTTGGGGGCCATTTAAAATATGGCTGATTCTTTATTCGATAAAGAATCCTGTAAATTGGCTCATTCCAAACCGTAGTGATAGAAAAGAAGGACTTGGGGTCAGGAGCTTGCTTGTCCTTGTATGGCTCTTTCTTAGCCTGCCCGTACTCCCTTCTGTCTTTGTAAGTCTTGGGCTCTGGCTTATCCACTTTTTTGGCAGGTGCCTTCGGCTGTTCGGCAACCGTCCTGCCATCCTCACGGAGTATGTCATCCTCCATTCTGGCGTGTTGCTCTATCCGTTCCATCAATTTAGCCAAGGTGGCTACCGGATGTTTATTCAACGAACGGCGTAGCTCTCCCCGAATAGGCAAACCAGTTTTGAACGTGGCAATTGCATACTCTTCACTGCAACTTTCAATTTCGTTGAAAGTTTCCCAGTACTTCTTTGCATAATCTCTAATTTGCTCGTTCTCCTCCTGTTTCATGGTGGAAAGACTCTCAAATGTCTTTGGGGCCTTTCTGCTCGTCAAGAACCGAGCAGTGAATTCCTCGGCCAACTGCCTCCATCCTCGTATGGATTGTGGGGCCAACTTATGAAACCAGGATAAAGCCACCTTGCCAAGACTGGAGGGAAACATTTTACACAAGATGGAATCATCCCCTTCATGCATAAACATGGCCTGTTGATAATGCTGTATGTGAGCCACGAGATCCGTATTTGTCTCATAAAGTACGAACGCTTCGTGCTTCACTCTGCTCGGCAATCTTGCTTCTTGTAGCCTTTTTGTAAAGGGGGAGGCTGCAATATTACTCAGGGCCTTGCGCGCTGCTTCTCGTGCAGTTACTGTCCCATCCTCTTGCTCCTTTGACTTGTGGGCCGAAGCCTTGACCCAATCAGCTTCAGGTCTCTCGTACCTGTCTCGATGATGCTTTCTCGTGTCCTCTTCCTCGGGGGTAGAACTTCGGTCTCTGCTCCTCCTTTTTCGTGAAGAAGTCCTTCTCTCTGGTGTTCGGCTTCTACTTTTTCTTTCCCTTTTTCGTGGAGAAGCCTCATGACGCCCTATAACAGGACTTCTGCTCCTGCTTCTGCTCCTTCTTCCTCGTGAAGGAGCTTTTCTGTATTGTACCACAGCATACCTACTGCCTCTAGAATTTCTTCGAGACAGTCCAGAATCCTCCGGATGCTCCCTAATTCTTTCCAATTCTCTGATCTCATGCTCTCATTTTTTAATCAGACGAGCATACTCATCGACTTCTTGCCTCTTTCTATCAAGAACGTCGACGCTATGGTGCACACTCCTGGAGTGTGCAATCGATTCATCCCTTTCATGGGATTTACTCCTTCTCGTGGATCTCGAAGCCGTCTCTCCATCTCCTCTATTTTTGGACTTATGATGCACGGCAAGGGGGCGGTCCTTCCTCGTGTTCCTCCTGTGCCCACCCTGGGGCTTTCTCGGAGCCCCAGGTGGTGATTTGTCCCTTCCTCCATCTAACACATCTTTTGGTTCATGCGGTGTTGCTGGAGTTACTTCCACCATGGTCGTATTTCAAAAGGGAATTCTTTCGTTTCCCACAGACGGCGCCAATTGTAGGGGGATGAAAACAATTGATGCTTCGGATCAACTGGATCGCAATGGCTTATTCGTGCCTCTTCACCGGAACCCTAACTCGTCGTCTGAACCCTAATCTGCAAAATAGACAGGGGGTGAGTGCACCTCTGCCTCTCGTGGCAAAGGCCCTCCGATGCCTTTGTTAGTATCACGTACTAGCAATTAAACCCTAATTATCAGTAGGAAAGCAATAAGAATACAGTGTATTGCGTACCTTTTTCCTCTAGGTTCACCTCATATTTATAGACTTTCGTATGCTTATAGGATTCCCAACTCGTATAGGAAACCCAGGATATCAAGGATTCTCGTTTCCTTTATCAGTTTAATAGAAAAGAGTCCTTTTAGGATTCTTTTCCTTTACTGACCGAACATCCCATTCTCATTGGGTATCTTTCTCAGATCCTATATTCTCGGGATCCTATTCCTTAATGGAATACCAACATTCTGGATTTTTCCAGAATGTTCCCCAAACTCCAACAATCGATTTGGAACTCTTTCTTTGTTCGGCCATCTTGTCGCGGAACAGACTGTCTGGACCAATGACTTCACGTGTAACTTGGTCCAATCATAATCAGAATGTCTCTATCTGCCGAACAGTTAGTTTCGCACCAATGTCTTCACTTGTCATTGGCCTTTCATTAGCCGAACAGACTGTATAGATCAAGGACTTCACATGTCATTGTTCCATATCGCTGTTCTTCATACTGCCCGGCGATAAGTCCAGTCGTATTTACCACGTGTTCCCAAACATCACGTGTTTGGTAACTAAATGTATCTGCTCGGGAATACCTCCCTACAATGATTATATAAGATATGGTTATGATTCTTTAGATTCTCCTCTCATGAGTATAAATAGGTCCATTCCACAAACCACACATCACTTTTTCATTCTTTTCTTCCTTGTTCTTGCATTCGTTTAAAGAGAGGGAAAGTGAGGGAGAGAAAGAGAGGCGGCCAAGAGAGAGGGAGAAGAGGAAAAATTCCACCACCACTCAAAACCATTAGTCGATCTTTAAAATTCCCAATTCGTAGTTCAAAGAAATTATTTTTCTTTTCATCAAATTCCAACCGAGGCAACGTCACTCCGTTTCGACTCCACGAGTTCGTAACCCGCTACCGCCAAGAAGAACGGTAGAAACCTCCTATCTGCTCACCTAAGTATAATGTTGATGTGCTATATGTTTAACTATTTTATTCATTATTTTTATGATATCACATGATTAAATTGTTTAAGTTGAGAAGTTGATTTTATCATTGTAATGCTTAATTAATTGCATGTTTGTTGATAAGTTGTGATGTTATAATTTTAATGTTGTCAAAAATAGAAATGCATGAAATTAGTGATTTATTATTATCGGATAATTGTAGCAAACTTTGAAAGAATAATGTGAGCGCGAGAAAATGATGCATGTCTACGAAACACGAGAAACGAGAAATGAAATGTGGAAAAGATTAATGATTGTGTGAGCATGAGAACCCGGTAGGTCCATGGAAGATGGTCAGCGGAATCATGGCTCAATTGTGCGTGTGTGAGCATGAGAGCCCGATAGGTCCTGAAAGAATGGTCGGCGGAATCATGGCTCGGGTGTGCGTGTGTGGCCTAGGAGCCGATAGGTCCTGAAAGGATGGTCAGCGGAACTAGTGCCGTGTATGTGTTATGAAATGGAAAATGTTTAAAGACTGAGAACCCGGTAGGTCCTGAAAGAGACGGTCGGCAGAATCAGTGCTTTTGGGTGGCAAAATTTGAATTTAGCCTAGGAGCCCGATAGGTCCTGAAAGATGGTCAGCGGAACCAGTACTCGAGGAATAAAATGGAAAGTGGAATCGATACTTGAAAAATGATGACACAGTTTATGATACGCTGCGATAACTCTGAAAGACACTGACACCTTTGGTTATTTTGTGATGCTAAATTTTTTTATAGAAATGATAAATTGTTATATGTTATTTTTGTTAGTGTATGGGATATAGGGGTAGGAGTTAGCTATTGGGCTTAATTGCTCGCGGTGTTACTTTTGTGACCCTAGCATCTTATGCTAGAGTTTAGAGACGAACATGGAGAATTTTATAATTTGGAAGAGTTCGGTGCTGAGCAGAATGATGCAGAAGAAGACGGCTTAAGTTTATTTTGATGATGTAATTTATTTATACAGAAAATAGGGGCCTAGAAGCATTTGAAAATACAATGTATTTTGGAGTTTATTTATAAAAAATAGCGGGGCGTTACAGAAAGTGTACAAAATTCCAAACTTATCCTTAAAAAGTGAAAATGAGTACTTATTCAATTCAAAAGTCAAAGCATTATGGACTGGCTACTGTGAAGAAGATTCCTTGTTTCATCTTTGACTCGAGATGGACAGATAAGGATGAGTGTGTTACAATCGTTAAATCCTACTGGTAGAGGTGTCAAACGTGCGTGTCGTGCCATGCCGTGCCATTCAACTTCCGTGTCAACCGTGCTTCGTGCCGTGCCCATTTACTAAAATAGTGTCGTGCCGTGCCCATTTACTAAAATAGTGTCGTGCCGTGCCGTGCCGTGTCGTGCCATTTTCAATCGTGTCGTGCCGGGCCGGGCCCATTTACTTAAATCGTGTCGTGCTGTGCCGGCCCGTTTTTTAATCTTGTCTTGTCGTGCCGTTTTTCAATCGTGTCGTGCTAGGCCGGGCCATTTACTTAAATTGTGTCGTGTCGTGCCGTGACGGCCCGTTTACTTGATCGTGTCGTGTTGTGTCCTTTTTCAATTGTGCCGTGCTTTGTGCTGTGCCCGTTTTGTATGGTACACACAACAAAATTGCTTTGTTTTTGTTTTTGGTCTCTTATGGACGGTATTCCTTTGAACCCTTAAGAACCATAAAAGAATTCTGTGATGTGTTGTGATGGAGTCATGTATTAAAAATAAGGCAGTACCCATTTGCTTCTTAGAAGCTCCACACGAATCCGGGTGCCAAACACCAGGTTACTACCGTCAAATCCGTGTCGTGTCGTGCCGTGCCCGTGTCGTGCCCGCCAACGTCCGTGCCCCGTGCCAGTCCACGTGCCCACTAAAATCGGGTCGTGCCGTGCCCTGCCAAGACCATGCCCATGCCCGTCCACGTGCTCATTAAGACCGTGCCATGTCGTGCTATGCTAGGGCATGACCGTGCCCGTGCACGTGCCGTGCCACATTTAACCGTGTCGTGCCGTGCCGACTCGGCCTGTTTGACACCCCTACCTGCTGGGAGGAAAGATTTATTGGGTCAAGATGGTTCCGTATCCAACAGAAAATCAGACTCTGTCGAAAGAAATTGCGAAGACGGAGAGCTACTAGAAACTTGAATTCCAAGGCTAAGATGAACGAGTTCCAGGATCAGTTGGTACAAGAGAATGAAAGGGCGGTTTTCGATGCGGACGAGGACAAAAGGATTGAGGGGGGGATGAGGAAGGCTAGTAGGGAAGAGGAGGAGTACTGGAGGGCCAAATCTAGAATTTCTTGGCTAAATTTGGGCGATAAAAACACTACTTTTTTTCATGCCAAGACTATCCAACGGAGAGCGATGAATAAGATTAATGGACTGGAAGACAGGAACGGAATTTGGAGGGAGCAGGATAAAGAGGTGGCGGGCATCATAGTTGATTATTTTCAGAATATATTTACCTCTTCCAATCCTTCTTTGGTGCAGGAGGTGATCAAAGGGGTTCAAGAGAAGATAACAACTGATATGAACAGGCAACTCCTACGGTCGGTACCTATGACAGAGGTTCGTTTGGCTTTTTTCCAAATGGATCCGGTGAAATCACCTGGTTCGGATGGCATGACCGCTGGTTTTTATCAGAAGTTTTGGGTGGTGGTGGGGCGGGATCTGACTGATGCTATTCGAAGTTTTATGTTTTCAGGGAAACTTCTGAAATGTATGAATCATACATATGTTGTTTTAATTCCTAAGGTGAAATGCCCAGTGAATATGACCAAGCTAAGGCCCATTAACCTTTGTAACGTAGCGTACAAGATCTTAGCCAAGGTGCTCGCTAATCGCATGTGTAAGGTGTTGCCTGAAGTGGTCTCTCCTAATCAATCTGCTTTTGTGCCGGGGAGGGTTATCTCAGACAATATCCTAATTGGGCAAGAGTTATTCCATCATCTTAAGAATTGTAGACATGGTAGAAAGCATAGTGTGGCTATCTAGCTTGATATGAGTAAAGCGTATGATCGGGTGGAGTGGATTTTTGTAGAGAAGATTATGTTAAAGATTGGTTTTCATCCAAAGTGGGTAGGGTGGATTATGGAGTGCTTGTCAACGGTATCGTACTCTTTCTTGATATATGGACAGGTTTCAGGTTATGTTCAACCTTCAAGAGGATTACGTCAAGGGGACCCATTATCGTCATTGTTATTTTTGTTGTGCAGAGAAGGGTTATCTGTTCTTTTGCAGCAAGGCGAGATTAATCGAAGCATCAAAGGGATTATAATCAGTAGAAATGGTCCATCGGTTAGTCATCTATTTTTTGTAGATGACACTCTTCTGTTCTGGGAAGCTTCTGTGCAAGGAATTGCTCATTTTAAGCAGATTTTAGAGATGTACGGGAAGGCTTCGGGTCAGCTTATCAATCACGGAAAATCCTGCTGTTTTTTCAGTTCAAATACCTCTATCGGCAATCAGGACAGCTTGAGTCAGTTATTGGGTATTAGAAGAGATTCTAGCCTTGGGAATTATTTAGGTCTTCCAACAGATCTCAATCAAACACGGTATAAAGTTTTCTCTTATATGAAGGACGGATTGCGACGGAAGACGGACGGTTGGAATGAGGTTTTTCTTAATCTAGCTGGTAAAGAAGTGATGCTAAAATAAGTTGCTTTGGCCCTTCCTAGCTATGCCATGTCTTATGTGAAACTTTCGGCCAAGTTGTGTAATGAGTTGAATGCTATGATGGCCACGTTCTGGTGGGGTTCAAAAGGTCAAGCGAGGAAAATCCATTAGATGTCTTGGGACAAACTTACAGAAAAAAAGCATGATGGAGGAATGGGGTTTAAAGATCTTAGGTGTTATAATCTTGCGATGTTAGCCAAACAGGGTTGGAGGTTGATGAATGGTGGAGATTCTTTGTTGTGTAGAGTTCTAAAAGCCAAGTATTATCCGAGGTGTCATTTCATGAAAGCGCCCGGGAAATTCAGTGCATCTTGGACCTGGAAGAGTATCTTGGAAGGAAGACGAGTATTGGAAGAGGGTGTTAGGTGGAGGGTAGGGAATGGTGATAAAATTTCTGCAGCAAATGATCCATGGATTCCTAGGGATGGGGGTCTCAAACCAGTGTGGATTGCTGATTTTGCTAAAGAGCTCCATGTGGGTCAGTTTATTGAAGGTGAAAGGCACATTTGGAAGGAGTCGTTGGTACGGCAAGCCTTTCTTCCCGATGATGCTGAGTCGATTCTTGGAATCCCTTTACCACGATTCGAGTCTTTTGACAAACTGATTTGGCATTATAGTGGGAATGGTTGCTATAGTGTGAAGTCCGGTTATGAGGCTGCATTGGCTATTTGGAAAAGGGGATAGTTGGGTTCAAGGGTAGAAGGTGAAGGGAGCAATAGAGAACGACAGAAGGAAATCTGGAAAAGTGTTTGGGCATTACCGTGCCAAGGGAAAGTGAAACAATTTTTATGGAAATGCCTTCACGATATTGTCCCAGTTAACGATGTTCTTGCTCGAAGAAAATTAGTCAGTGATGTGCTATGTCCAGTGTGTAAGGTGGATAGAGAATCAGTGTGGCACTTGCTTGTTAGGTGTCCTTTTGCTTAGATTATATGGCGTATTTCCCCCCTGGGAGTGAATATGGAATCTGTTCTCGGGGATTCTATGTTGGATTGGTGGGATAATCTCCTAGAGAGGTGGAAGGGGATAAGGGAGCACAAGGGTACTTGGGCAGTTGTGGGGGCTATAATTTGGAAAATCTGGACATGTAGAAATGATGGGGTTTTTAATGAAAAGACTTGGTGGCCAGATATGGCGTGCAGTGAGGCGGTTCGAGATGCAACTGATTATTTGGCAGCTAATGGGAGGTTTGAACGAGATAGGTATGAGCAGAGATCACAACCTTCAGGAAATCGAGTAAGATGGGAGAAACCTGAATTCGGACGGATCAAGATTAACTTTGATGGAGGAGTGGGCATTCAGGGCAAAAAGACAGGTATGGGAATGGTTCTTCGAGATGAACATGGAGCGTTCTGAGCGACTCGAGCAGTTAATTATGGGAATTTGGTAAACCCATTGGTGGCAGAAGCTATGGTGGCAAGAGAGGGTCTCATTTTTTCACAAGAGCTTGGACTGACGCGAATTCACTTGGAAGGTGACTCGCAACAAATTATTAATTTGATCCAGAGAAAGGAGGACTCGAACTCGTCGGTTGGTGTGATTATTGTAGATGTAAACAAACTGAGGAGTGGGTTTGAAGATTTGAAGGTGAGTTTTGTGAGGAGAGATGGCAATTCTGTGGCGCACATTATGGCCAAAAATGCAGTGAGAGGGAGTGGGATTCGTACGTGGGAATTTTTTTCCCCCCTTGGCTTTTAGTTCCTCTTCATGAGGACGAAGGCCCATTTTGATGTATTGGTTCTTTTTTCCTATCAATAATATTATCCTACCCTTTGACAACAAAAAAAAAAAAAGTCTTTGTGTTTAATTTTAGAAAGTGGGCAAATATTTTAGGACAACTTAAAAACAAATACTGAGCAAACAAACTAGGACGGATAGAGTACATGTATTCTAAGAATTAGCAAAGCATTCATTCATTATTGAAATCCACATCAATAAATAAATAAATTGATGTATGCTTCTTCCAAAAGCATTCACTATAACATTTCAAACAAAACATTCATTCATTATTGAAATCCACATCAAAAAATAAATAAATTGATGTATGCTTCTTCCAAAAGCATTCACTATAACATTTCAAACAAAAAATTAGGTTCAATCCTACAGCTGTTGAAGTCATTTTCTTCCTTAATTTCCTTGGTTCCATTTGAGAATGTAGCATTCTTCTTCTCTGGACAACTTGTAGAAATCCATGCACCAATTAGAATATTGATGTCAAGACGTCTTTGGCCTAACGGCATCAAGTGGTACACTTAAGTGCTAGAAGAATGAGGTTAGGAGTGAACTCCTCTTATTAATCTAACTATTCCAATGATACATATAACTTCGCTGATAAAAAAGAAGAAGAATATAAGTGTGTTTAGTTGATTTCATTTAATGAGCATTAACATGTGCCTTAGGGGCACATATCTGTGTATCTTCCATTTTTCTTCATCTTGTTTTGGAAGATGTAAAGGATCAAAAGTGGGTTCTAAATCTTTGTTTTTTCTGTTTTGGGATGATACACTCAGTTACCCGTTTTGTTCAGGAAATACATGGATCCCGTTTGGTTCAGTTACGGATAATTTCTCCTCGTTTGGTTATTTGGGCGGATTCTGGTTTCGGATATCGAGTACAGATATTTCAATATCCGTTCCGTTGCCATTCTTAGGTATGTGGTCTCGTTTGGGATAATTTGGAATTGATTTGGGTTGTGGGCCCAAAATCACTAAATAACAACTTGGGCTTTGGTTGGGCTTAGACTTGTTTGGTCAAAACTTTTATCATCTTTGCAATTGGGTTGGGAACTTAGGTTAAGATCAAAGCTATTTTGGTAGCCCAATAGTGACTTAATCAACTCCTCTTTTCTTTAAGCAATTCCTACTTCCAGTTTCAAGAGTTCTGGAACCTCCAAATTCCTATGAGTTCTTCGAGTTCTTTTTTCGTGAGAGAGAGAGAGAGAGTACGAACACAGTTCAGTTTAGGGACGGATTCAGGAATATAATCTAGTGGGGGCACCTGTTAATTATAATGGCGAATGGTCATTTTTTTTTAGTCAACCACAGTAAAATCGTACGAAATTAAGGCATGTATTATTAACTACAAAAGTTTATAACTCGTATTTTAAGTTAAATTAGGTAAAAATAAGCCCAAAATCTTATACAAAATTTTTAAAGTATATTTTAAATGAACATCGACAAGTTTTAGAATGATCGAGCTGGTTTTGTTAATAACTTTATTTTAAAATATTTAAAAATAAAGAGAATCAAGAAAGAATAGTTCTAAATAAACAAATAGTAGCTCATAAACAAGTATAAATACACCATATGATGAAATTCAGGAATAAAACTAATTCTATATGTGTATTTTCGAGATATATGCAAGTGTGTATGTTTATATATTAACACACCTTCATAATTATGCTAATTTATACAAAACAAAATATTTTAATTTCGAGTGGGGGCACGTGCCCCCGCTTCAGTCCATCCCTGGTTCAGTTTGACGGGCAGTCTTTCATGGGACGTCAGAAACAGCTCATGGGACGTCTTTCATGAGTTCTTCAAGTTGTTTTTTTTTTTAATTATGCTTGACACTCTTTCATGGGACGTCAGAAACAGCTCAAACATATTGAGCGTTTGATTTTACTAGTAACATCGTAGAATAGTTCGGATTAATAGTTTTATTTTTCTTAATTTAGACCCCAAGTTTTTTCAGTAGCTAGGACTCTAGGCATTTGGACTTTCGACTACTTAGTTTGAGTGTTTTTTTTATGTTAAAAAAATCCTACAGATTACAAGACTACTGCATGCCCCTTATGAAAAATCTAGAGGTAGCTATATTTTGACTATGACTGCATGATCCCGGATTTTCTTGATTGACGAGCGCCACCACTTGTCCTTCTCAACTCCATCAATCATAGAATTTGGGTTTCGGGGTTTTTATTCGACGTAATAAATTGCCAAACAAATGATCCATTCACTGAAATTCACTCCCACACCCAAACAGTGCCACACTTTGAAAAGATAGAGAAAAACTTCCACCAAGCCTAAAAATAGACGTCCTTAAGACAAAACCACAAATATATAGGCTTTTTCTCACTATACCTAAAAATTGACGTCCTTTCGCCAAAGCCACAAATATAGGCCTCATATACTCTCTTTTTAAACCGTCATTGTAGTGCCCTCGAATCCTATGTATCGAGAAATGGTGTACCTCTGTATCAGGGTATTTTAGGTTGTTAGATTGTGTGAGAATTCTTGTGTCTTAAAATTTTTATGCGATCCAAAGGCCAGAAATGCACTGATACAAACATATAGAGAAATTTCGCTACAGAAAAATTGAACTCATTGTAAGTGAAATTAATACTACTTCCGTCCTAATTTACTTGTCCCAGTTTTATTCCAACTGGATAAAAAAATTAGTTATTTCTTTAAATTGATAATAAATTTTATATCTAATATGAATATTGTTCGATAGATCTCGATTTGTTTAATAATATAATATTTTTAAAACTACCTAAAATATTATAAATTACAAAATATAATCAATTAAAAAATTATACAAACTCTTATAACGGAGGGAATAGGAAAAAACAGTTGAGGGGACAGCCTAATCAATTGTTGCTACCCATGAAGTTGACACACGACTTTAATTTAGTGACTGTGATAATTCTGGAATCTTCTCTAAAAGATGAAAAAAATTTCAGTGCGGGTACCACATGGGATTTCCCGGCGGGGCGTCGGGATTCCGATCGGAATTTCCCGATCGGTAACTGTAGACTTGTCTTATCGGTTTTGTGTACTATGGAATAATTAGGTATGTGTCTGACGGACCCGGGGCCTGCTGTCCAAAGTGCACAACATCCTCGTCATGCACCATCTCATTCTCGGCTGTTCGTCCGGATTTAAATTAAAAAAAAATTGTGAAAAAGTTTAATTTAAATGAAACTTTTCGGAAAAGAGTTTAAATCCAGACCATTCAAAAAAAAAATAGACAGATGATTGAAATTGTGCACAGCAGGCTCCGCGTTAGTGTCTGACACGCATTTTCATCAGATGATATTTGGGATTTTCAATAAATTACTCAAAGTAAGCATGTACATATTCCATATTCTACGTATAAATTACGTACTCAAACAATCTACAGTACAACATTTGTTCCAAAAAAGAAAATTTTATCTGCAACATATTTTCCCTGACACAGACTTTCTACTACACATAGATCCTATATAGATCGCGAACGAGGTCCCACTACAGGTCCCAAAAAATCGATTCGAATCGTTCATTAAATTTAGAATATTTTTTCAAACACTCCTGAAATAATCACCTCAATACGATAACTGTAAGCGCTCGATTCAATTTTCTAACTCTTCATTAAAATTTTAGGGTCTACTCTAATGATTTGAAAGAATATGACCGGAATTGTTTAGGAGTGTGTTGGATCCCATTTTCCACATTCTATTGGGTGGCCTCTTACCATCACACTAAACGACAAATCTTCCATTAAAATTCTCGAAGTCATACACCATTAGTAGAGTAGACCTGATATTTTAATATATATCCACGAAATCTTATTTTAAGCCACAAATAATGGTAAGTGCTCCTCCAGCGTTCTTTTTCGCTTCACATTCGTGTGAGTAAGCCAAAGAACCAATTTGTGATGGAGAAAGGGTACTGAATATCATCTACGGACCAAAATCATAGAGGTTGCGATAGAGTGCATAAACGCTGGTTGAGATTTTTGGGCAAGATTTGGATGAGTTAGCGAACCAATCTAAACAGTTATAGTTTGATTTGAAGATTTCAGGACGAAAGAATCACAAAAGCCAGGATGGAGGGATCCGGATGAGTAATCCAAAAAACCACAAAAGGGGATCGAGATAGGAGAGGCTAAGGGCGAAATTCGAATAAGTGCGACAGTTTAAACAATCATGGTCAGAATTTGAGACTCCAATTGCGGAAAAACCATAGAAGCTGCGGTGACGATGAAGAGGGGATCGGTGGAATGTAAATATCAATGGCGAGCGAAGGTCTATGGTGGCTTGGAAGTGCAAAAGTGCAAAGACACCAATGAAATAAAGAAAGTTATTGTTGGAACTTGGAAGTGTTTATCAATGGGAGATGAACCGGGCAGTAGAATTGGAAAGGTGTTTGATGAGCATACAACGAGTGTCACGGAAACGAACTTAGGCTGCCTTCTAGAGAGAGCAAAAGCTAAATTCTTATGGTTCTTATACTACCATTTTAGAATATTTGAAAAGAAGATATTATATTAAGTGAATTTCTAAACATCGTACAGTAGCTGCATATTATATAGGCATACAATTTAGTGACTTTTAAAGTAACCTAGTCAAATAAGGGAGAAAATACTAGACAATTAAGGGAAAAGACAAAATAGGAATTTAAATTTTAAATAGAATACCAAGAACCATTATAATATAGTACATTAAGAAGATTTGAAAGAGGAGAATTAACATCCCATTATTTTCTATGTTTGGGTTTGTAGAAGCTTTTTTTTTTTTGGACAATGAGGATCCTATAATACAATTCTGATACTACTAAAGAGGCTTTCAATCCAGCTCACATTGGTCTAGTTAGAGATATGTGAGAATTGAGATTAATCAACTAAGTGATTTTTTATAGTGGGTAAAATAAAACTCAACGGTAACGCCCTCTCTCTCTCTCTCTAAAAAGCCAAACCCTAGCCGCCGTTTACTTCATCTCCCCCCCGGCACCCCTCTTTTGGGTGGGGGCGATCCTCTCTCTTTTTCTCTTTTTCTAACCTTTCCCCTCTCCTGAGCCCTATTTTTGCCAGTTTCTTCTCTTCTTCACCGTTCCTTCTCCGTCTCTGAACCCTACTGCTTTCTCTCTCCCGACGGTTTCTTCTGTTGGGTTGAACCAGTTTTGTGGCCTAACAACATGTGGAGGGCGGCGACGGGTGGTGTTTCTGTTTTCGAGCTGTGGATTCTCGCCAGTTATCTTCTTGGGGATAATCGGTTGGTGCTTAACGACTAAGGGTCCCCTTCACGGCTGTTGTTGGCGCGGCCCTCTGTCCGGTCAGATCTATTGGTGGTTGGATCTGTGGATCGCTGATTCACTAGCCATGGGCTGCGGCAGAGGTTGGATCAGCATGGCAGTGTATTGTGTTAGGGTTTTTTGCAGTTTGTTTTTTTCTTTTTTATATTGTAGGTGGCTGGTTGAGGTTTTAGGGGCTGAAGGCAGTGGTGTGGTGTTCGGTGGTCTGATTCGTGGCAACGGCTCTCCGTTTTAGGGAGGGTGTTTGAGCGGTGGACCAATGTTGGGAGGCCCTTTCTGTGTTGGTGGTGGCTGATTCTGGTGGGGTTGCTTGTAGTGGGGAGGTTGGGCCGTTCTTCGGGGCAATAACAAGGGCTTGATCCCTCTCTCTTTTTCTCTTTCTCTAACCTTTCCCCTCTCCCGAGCCCTGTCTTCGCCAGTTTCTTCTCTTCTTCACCGTTCCTTCTCCGTCTCCGAACCCTACTGCTTTCTCTCTCCCGCCGGTTTCTTGTGTTGGGTTGAACCAGTTTTGTGGCCTAACGACATGTGAAGCGCGGCGACGAGTGGTGTTTCTGTTTTCGAGCTGTGGATTCTCGCCGGTTATCTTCCTGGGGATAATCGGTTGGTGTTTAACGACTAAGGGTCCCCTTCGCGGCTGTTGGTGGCGCGGCCCTCTGTCCGGTCAGATCTATTGGTGGTTGGATCTGTGGATCACCGATTCACAGGCCATGGGCTGCGGCGGAGGTTGGATCAGCATGGCAGTGGATTGTGTTAGGGTTTTTTGCAGTTTGTTTTTTCTTTTTTATATTGTAGGTGGCTGGTTGAGGTTTTAGGGGCTGAAGGCAGCGGTGTGGTGTTCGGTGGTCTGATTCGTGGCAACGGCTCTCTGTTTTGGGGAGGGTGTTTGAGCGGTGGACCAATGTTGGGAGGCCCTTTCTGTGTTGGTGGTGGCTGATTCTGATGGGGTTGCTTGTAGTGGGGAGGTTGGGCCGTTCTTCGGGGCAGTAACAAGGGCTTGATCCCTCTCTCTTTTTCTCTTTCTCTAACCTTTCCCCTTTCCCGAGCCCTGTCTTTGCCAGTTTCTTCTCTTCTTTACCGTTCCTTCTCCGTCCCCGAACCCTACTGCTTTCTCTCTCCCGTCGGTTTCTTCTATTGGGTTGAACCAGTTTTGTGGCCTAACGACATGTGGAGGGCGGCGACGGGTGGTGTTTCTGTTTTCGAGCTGTGGATTCTCGTCGGCTATCTTCCTGGGGATAATCGGTTGGTGCTTAACAACTAAGGGTCCCCTTCGCGGCTGTTGGTGGCGCTGCCCTCTGTCCGGTCAGATCTATTGGTGGTTGGATCTGTGGATCGCCGATTCACAGGCCATGGGCTGCGGCGGAGGTTGGATCAGCATGGCAGTGTATTGTGTTAGGGTTTTTTGCAGTTTATTTTTTCTTTTTTATATTGTAGGTAGTTGGTTGAGGTTTTAGGGGCTGAAGGCAGTGGTGTGGTGTTCGGTGGTCTGGTTCGTGGCAACGGCTCTCTGTTTTGGGGAGGGTGTTTGAGCGGTGGACCAATGTTGGGAGGCCCTTTCTGTGTTGGTGGTGGCTGATTCTGGTGGGGTTGCTTGTAGTGGGGAGGTTGGGCCGTTCTTCGGGGTAGTAACAAGGGCTTGTTCCCTGGGTTCCAGCGACGGTGGTGGCAGCAGTCCGACTCACTCCAGGTGGTTGCGGTGGGTGGTGGTATAGGGTTGCTATTTTAGGTTGGCCTATGTTGTCTATCGGTTGATTTCCGGCTTGACTTATGTTGTCTATGGACTATGCCTTTTAGTTTTTGGGCTAGGATTTCAGCATCTTAAGCTCCTTGTTGTTTTTGGGTTATAGGTTTCTTGTGGGCTTTAATATTATATTCATACATGTTTAGATCCTTTAGGTGATTTGGGCTAGGGCCATTGGGGTTCTCTTTGTTGGCTTCTTGCCAACAAGTGCTTGTTTTGTAATCATATTTCTTATAAATAAAAAAAATTTGCTTCGCCGTTCAAAAAAATAAAATAAAACTCAACAGTGATGGAAGCTTGTTACGACATCTCTAACTAATCTTGTATTATTTTAATTTGAGGGTTTGAAGTTTGATGGAATATTTTTAAAATAGGTTTGGAAAACTATATGAAGATGTCCTCCAAATTCACTTCTTGATGACAAAAAATAGAGAAAATATTAAGCTGAGAATGAAACGAGATAATCAATGGAAATAAGTATAGAAAGATTTTAAATAAAATCATAAATTAAAAAACTATATAGATTTTCTCTTAGTACTTCAGGGACCTTCTCTAACATATATTTGCGTGGGCTCTTACTACCGAAGGGCTTCTCTATCGCACATATGTGTGGTTTTCCACCACCAAATGTGTGTCTCACAAATATGTGGTGGTGCTCTAAGAGCACTGAATAATACTCTATGCAAAGATTAGAAGGATGGGCTCCCAAAAGGTGTATCATTTGATCGATCGTGTTATAGTAGCCGTTGGATGGATAGGCTAGCCAATAGTTACTGTATTTTTTCAATTTTAGGGGCAACAATGAGCTCAGAATTGGAGCAAAGGACTCAAACCCAACTTAATTGCAACTGGGTCCCAATCAACTACTTGCATCAAGTAGTCTAGTCACTTCTGCTGTGTTTGAATGGGTTTTTGAGAATTTTTGAATCAAAAATGCAGCTGCGTACAGCAGCTGCTGTACAGATCCCCTTTGCGTCCGCCTCGGGTCCCGCAAAGATGATCGGAGCCGCTCATTTTGTTCAAAATACGTCGTTTAAGGTCCCTCAAAAAAATCACCTCAATCCGATATCGGGAAGGGTGTTTACGAATCATCCAACTTTGCTTCAAAATTTAGGCTAAATTTTGAAGCAAAGTTGGATGATTCGTAAACACCCTTCCCGATATCGGATTGAGGTGATTTTTTTGAGGGACCTTAAACGACGTATTTTGAACAAAATGAGCGGCTCCGATCATCTTTGCGGGACCCGAGGCGGGCGCAAAGGGGATCTGTACAGCAGCTGCTGTACGCAGCTGCTGTACCAGTAGCACTACTCTTTTTGAATTTTGTTTTTGAGATAGTAAGTGGAGAGAGAAATATGGTAATGAATGGAGATATAGGGTAATGAGTGGAGAGAAATAGAGAGAGAGAGAGAAATGGGAATAATGATTGAAAAGTGGAGAGAGAAATGAGAGTAATAATTAAAATTAGAGGTAATAAGTATTTTTTGAGTTGAAATTCTTTTTTCAAGTTCCTATCCAAACAAAGCAGAATCATCTCATTGATCTAATTTATTTATTTATTTTTTATTGATCGATGCTCGTCCACACTCCAAAGAGTGAGCTGTTGGGGGGTTGAGCTCCTGTCCAATGTTAATTAACAGCCTTAAGTTTGGTCCAGTTTTGCCCATTTGTGAGTCTAGATGAGTTCACAACAAAGATCGAAATCGTTTACTGGTTAGAACTCGTCGATAACATTAGGTCACGTTAATAATCACATTGATCGAATATTGTTTGATATAATTTTGAAATGTAATAAGCTCACATAAGATGTGTTAAATGGGTTGCAATCCAATATTGCACATTCTTTTTTTTACAAGATTAATGCAATTTGAAACTATATCAAACTGTATCTGATCAATGTGATTTTTGACGTGGCCAATTTTCCCGGCGAGCTCTAATTTGTGAACGATTTCAATTTATTGCTGGATGTATCCTTCATTTCATGATTTGAATGTATTATTTTTCATTAACGTGTGCAATTAGTATTTTCCAATTGTATCAGATGTACATGCACAATAGGTAGTAATCTCTTTTATTAATGAAGTTGGTATTTCTTCTTACAAAAAAAGAGAGAAACAAACATAAATGCAAGATATTGGCACATACTGATGGGTGATGGAAACTTATTAATTGCTCCAATAGCACCATCACAAAGAGCTTTAGGAGCCGTCTCTATGCCAGACATGAGATTGGGCTATATATTACTAAATATGTGACTCTTATAATAATGTGTGATAAATAAAGCCCCTAAAGCACTACGGAGCGGTACTCCAGGAGCACCGAATAATCAATTCGGAGTGAGGGATCCACACTGCACTGCACAATGCAATGCGTGTGCCGGTGAGTGAATCCCTCAGTATGCATGCAGAGTGTGTGTGGATCCTTAGGATGGATGGATTCCTCAGTTCATATGAGAGTACAAAAATGCCGGGACGACATATCCAAGTTTACAATCTATTCTTACACTATAAAATAAATGAACGATTTAGATCACGACGACGAGACGAGATCACACTAAAACTCATTAAAAGGCGTATTGGATTCTCATATTTCCATTGTCGCATTGCCACCTAACTCTAGTGTTTAACGGTCGATAGGATTTTGCTGGCCAATCAACAAAAAAAACAAAGTCGATCCCATCCCCACCCATTTGGAATCAACTATGGTTCCAAATCACATACGTTCTGAATCAACAAATCAAAAAAAGAGAGACCGTCCACGGGCCAATCAAATAAAACCAAACTTGGTCACATCCCACCCTTTTGGAAGTGTACTTTACTCTGTAATCCTATGCCATCATGCAAGTTAATTTTGATTCTACATTATTATGTACTACTTCATTACTAAATTGGGACTTAGGAATATGGTCTTATCTTCTTTCATTTGTAAACTTTTAGTAGTATATGTTTTCGAAAATTTTGGAATTAAGGCTCCGTTTGTTTGGGCGTAAGATATTTTCTGGTAAAATGTTGTACCTATTTTCCGGTGTTTGGTTGTGTAAAATATGAGGAAAACATTTTACATGTAAAATATTTTCCATTAATTGGATGAAAATGATTTACGCTTAAAACTTCTGTAAGTTATTTTCTCAAATGAACCTGTTGCCTTCTACTGCAATTCTCACTACTCAATTTTCTCAATCGTTAATCCTAACCCATATTTAATTCCAATATTCTTAGATCTTTCCACAGTTTTAAGCCCCCCTCCTTCTCTACATTATTTTGTCGATTTTTGGAAAAAAAAAAAAATTTCAAGTGCCAACCAAACAGGCAAACACCAAAAAATAAAGGTTGTAGTTTATTTTCTAAAAAAAAAATTTACGTAAAAAACATTTTACATCGAAACAAATGGAGCCTAAGTATTCGTGTTAATGAGAGACATTTAAAGAATAAAAAATTACTACAAAATGATTCGAAATACTAAAGAAGAAAAATATAAAAGAGGGCATTTTTTTAGTCAGAATTCTAACCTCATTACATGATTTTTATACCTTTTGATTTCTTTCGGTAAAACAAGTGCTTAACCTAAATATTTTGGCCCGAAACTAAAAGCAAATTCACCAGTCACGAAAATAATAAGTTATTAATCTTGAAATAATAAATAGTTATTGTTAATGCCAAAACTTATAATGCATATAAAAAGACTTGTACCATGTGCAAGATACAAGGCTCTTATACACTACTCCCTCCGTCCCGGTTTGTTTGTCCCTTTTTTGACTTTTTGAGAGCGTTTGACCTCTCAAAGAATTGGCTATAATTTTCAATTCGTAATGTTTTTAATATGCAATATTGATCTTGTTTGATAGATCTCAATTAGTTTTATTATACAAAATTTTCAAAATCATAAAAAACATTATAAATTGTAAGATATAAGTATATTTTTGAAAAACACGTATTTCGACAACTAGACAAATAAATTGGGATGGAGGGAGTATAATTTTGGTATTAACAGAAACAATTTTAGTATTATTATTTCCCTTAATAAATTTAGCAATGGATGCCCGTTTTGCGATCCAACTACTCATTGGAAATGAGAAAAGAAGGATCTCAAACTTCTGCTCATTTTATGAGACGGAAAGTGTATAATAAGCCTAATCGTTATGTGTGGGAACGAGTATACACCGAGATCTCGATATGTGGGGCCTACACATATTATACACCTCCTAGGCTCTTATAGTGGGCAATGGATTAGTACTAGATCCTTCAATTAATTAAGAATGACATATACACCTTGTAGTGAACCCCATGTGATCGTGTCACTTTAGAAGTTTTGGTGATATGTTCCAATATCAACATCCAAAAAGGTTTTTCGGTTTTTCGGTTTTCTACTTCGCAAAAAGACAAGGACAGCGGAACCCACAAAGACCCCGCCAAAAAAAATTCTCGACCGTCCAATGTGGCCATCAAATACACTTACTTTTCTAACCCAAAGCTAATCTTCTTTTCGCATCATATATAGCAAAACTCCAATTATGCAAACCTAATCATGTGCTAGTGTATCATTTTTGTTTTTTTTTTTTCATAATCGATAGAAGAGATCATTTATGTATCAGATATGCAGTACAAAGTATAAATTCGAAATATTTACATCAATTGTGAGAGTTCACGAGTCAACCAAGCCCAATAACTCAATCAATACAAAAAATAAACTCATTATATAATAGAAACAAATAAAGAAATATAAAAATCATCTGAGAGAAGAACACTAACGATTGAGAGATTCGAACTTCTATCCTTCTAACGAGACAGTACACGAGTTCTGGTCAACGGAACCTACTAAACTGTATCTCACAATTCGACAGTTTTCACGTCCACTGTTTGTCCACGTGGCACTGATGGAGACCTTAAGCGTGGGACTGGCGTGACGTTCCACACACGTGTTGGGCAGCGGAAGGATGTGAGGGGAGTAGGAGTAGATAGGTTCAGATACCCACGCGGAGGATGGGGCCCTGATTGGACGCAATTGGCGTGTAGTCAAACTAGAGATATAGGTTCTGTGGGGTCCAATTTTGGAAGGGAAGTGAATATCCGACGTGGATGAATCCTTGTTTGTTTAGCAGTGGAGTGGTAGTAGTACCCATTGTTTGTTTGCAATAGTTCTATAACTGCATTCATTTTATACATTCAAATATATATTTATACACATAAGTGTACGGGCTTCACACATACTATGCACTCTAGTATATGTGGAGCCTACACACTTGTATGTGTGGATGTATATTTGGGTGTATGTTTGGTTGTAATTGTAGAAAGACTCTTTTGCTTGGAAGTTCATCTCCACTCAATCTCTTTTTTCGAGAAATTACTCAGCGCTCCCGGAACTGACCGTTTACGTAGCGATAAATTACGATACTAATTTTTTGGGCCCCGAAAAGTTTTTTTTTAAATATCTCCGGAAGTAAAATTACTGATTGAGATTCACTTTAATGTGTATTACCCAAACATTCAAGTGAATTTGAACCACTGATTTCTCTTTTAGGGAAAACTTTCGGGGTCCCTAATATTGCTCGATAAATTATGGATTATAGGCATTAGAGCAAGTTTGTCAGCTTAGCTAAAAGAGCATTTTAGGTATTTTACCTAAGCAAAAATACAAAATGGGCACTGCATCAGCTTAGGTAAAGAGGAAATTATCCCTTTGTGAAAAAGGTTAGCTAAATATACCTACGAACTGTTCACTATGTATCCATTATTTTATTATTTTTTCCTTTCACTCTCCTCTTCTCCACGTCCCATCCTCCCCTCCCCTTTAAACACACATGAAATAGAAAATTAATATTTTAATAAAGAATAGATAAAGTAAATTGTATTGGTGTAGTGTTGAAAGAAATGTGAGTAGATAAAATAAAAAATGCGCACTATTCAAAAGTTATTTTAGCAAACGACTGGTAAACTAGATCTTATCATTCATGCGGCCTTTTAATGAAATGAATATATTGACAACCAAACTCGATTGGCGAGGAGCCAAACTCGTTTGTTTGAACCATCATTGCAATTCATTAGAAGGTTTTGCCGTATTGTAGTACAAATTTAACTTGTAGCAGCATTTTTTACAAATTTAACAAGGGTAAATTTCACTGACCTCCCCTAAGGTTTTTAACAAATGCAGATACCTCCCCTGAGGTTTCTGAAATTACACTAAAATCCCCTACTTTTTCTGACAATATCAATATTCCCCGTTCACGTTAACTTACCCTAGATGGCGCTAACCGCACTATTAAAAAGACCAAAATACCCTCTAATAAAAAAATAAATAATTGCACAAAGTTCTTACTTTTTATACCACTATCTTACCTTACAAATTTCGTAAATAAAAAACACTAACAAATCAACTTTTTATCATACAGCAATGTCCATAATCAAATAATAAACAACACAGTGCAAACATATATAGATTTATTTTCATTGGCAGTAATCGATATAAGCACGGGAACATGATTATAGTTGTGTATGAGATTTATTTTTTTCTTAAAAAGGGTCATTTTTTCCTTTTTAACTAACCTATTAATCTAACTAAGGGTGCATTTCCGCTATATAATTGGACTACAGCTAATAGCAAAAGTCAAGTTGTTTGTGCTAAATGGTATTTTAGTTCATATATTTTTTAGGAGAATGACTTTCTTAAAAATTTGTGAAAACATGAACTTTAGTTCATTTAATTAGCAAAAACGTTCTCTAAAAGTATTAGCAAATTCTTTTTTTGTAAGTCGGTCTATATATAGTCGTAATAAGAATACACAAGATGAAATCTTGTAGTTAGTTTAAGATTTTCTCTTGTTGGTTATGAGTAAAATGCTCAAAGAGAATAATAAGCTTGCCCCTTTTTTTTGTTTTTTAAATATCTCAATTGACTTCTTGACGGTTAAAATCAAAGTGCAAAAGAGAATCAAAGAAATGTATCTGGGAGTAGATCGTGGGTCTGTTTTTCTTTTCTTTTCTTTCTTTTTTTTTAATCCAAATATCCTGGGTCTAATACTACCAGTAATTTTGATTTATACATTATCGTCCTCGTATTATCTCTGTGTGGAGCTTATTTTCGTGTGCATAGGTGAGTGTCATCCCAACGCCTTGTGGATTTGTCCTTGGATAACCCGGTCGTTGAGGTCTTTGTACCTAACGAAGGGCTCTGGATGTTGGGATTTTGTAACTCCGGACAATTTTTTGTTCTTTTTGAGTAATGAAATTGCTTGTTTTCTTTTTTTTTTTATCCTCAATTGCCGGTTATCTTCACTCACAAAAAAACACATCTACTAACTTATAGGAGTACCACTCTTTTTTTAAATAATTAGGTGCTCGAGCTAGTTTACGCGCATCTCAAATAATTGCGAAACCTTGAAATAACGACGCAATTAAAGTTGATAGCACATGGGAGGTGTCGAACCTGACCATTATTATCCACATTAATTACACAAAATGCTTTATAATAACATGTCCTTTTTTAGTTGTTTATACAGTGCTGTTCCATATATATATATATATATATATATATATATATGGGGGCATTTAATGAGGATTGTTGAGCCATATCTTAAGGTCTTGATCAATTAAACAAACCCAGTTTCTCTCTCTAACACCACATCCTCCCTCCTCTGCCTCTATCATTTATTAATTAGCTTTCCTCTCCTCCCTCTTTTCAACCCTAGAAACCCAGCAAACACAATTCTCGTTTGGTAGTCTTGCTTAATTTTCTGTCTTAATTTGCATAAACAAAGACAAAACAACATTTCCACCTGCATCCCATGAAGCAAGCCACCGATATATCTTTGCATAAACATTGTCCTGAGTTTAAATTTATGGAATCCAACTTCGGCCTGGCTGAAATGTTAACAATCTATAGCGAGTAGGGGTGGTGAAACTCCCTATATCTTCTTCTCTTCTCTCTTTGCGGCTATATTTGCATCAATTTTTTTCCCAAATAAATTCCTCACAAATGATCAGCTTGCTGGTCAAGGAAATTAATTCAAATTCAAATTCAAAATTTTTTTTTTTGAGTTTGGATTACTGTGATAAGTTGGTGAATAATGGAGTTTTGGTTTCTTGAACACAAAAACTAGAAATTTTATTCCTGATAAAAATGTTAGATTGGGAGACGGGGAGGAGGGGGAGAGAGGGATGGAGTGTGAAACATACAGTCGGAAGGGTTGACCAATGGAGGGTAAAATAGGTGTTGTGGCTGTGTTTAATGCTGATGTCATCATGAATCCTCCGGTTCTGTTAAATTTATAACGGAATAGTAACGGGAGGGGGAGATTGACAATGTCAGCAAAAGCAAGGGAGGTAACTGTAATTTCAAAAACCTCATGGGAGGTCTCTGCACTTGTTAGAAACCTCACGGGAGGTCAGTGAAATTTGCCCATTTAACAAGCTTGAGAGGGAAAACTACAATCTCATATAAATATTTAAAAAGCCATTTTTCTTAGTTTTATCTTGTATATTTCAAAAAATATTTATGTAAAAGTCAATTTTTTTTAATTTTTCGATTCGTCTTGATAAGACGAATTAATAATTTATAAAAGTTAGGCGCAAACTGACAAACGCGAGAAAAACTAAATAAAAACAAAATAAGGAAAACCATTTCACTGGTGATTTTTTTTTCCAATCGATAGAAGAGATCATTTTACATCAGATATGAAGTGCAGAGTACAAGTCCGGAACACTGCATCAATTGTAAGAGTCTATGAAATAACCAAGTACAATAACTCAACCGATACAAGAAATAAACCCATTATAGGGTAGAAAGAAAGGAAAAATTCTCTAAGGGAAGAACACCCACACACAAAGAACTCTTGACCTAATAATGAGATGCAAGAGTCCTAACCAATTGAGCTAATCCGGCTGAAGTACTTCTTGTCGTTTTCCTTTTTTTACAGTGTCGCGCTGATCACCACATGTTTGTCCTGATTGGAGCATAATTGAAATGCAGACAAAATGAAACCCAAATTCAAATGAAATGTAAATGGTCCCCCCCTGCAATTCATGCATAGGCCAAAATCATCAAACCTTATATAAACAAGCTTAAGGCTCTGATTGCTTGTCCATGCCAATGGAGCAGCTATAATTTTTAACATTATATTAGCAGGGCTTACTGGGAAATAAAGACTCCGACCGTCAGCGGCGGCGGCGGTTGTGATGACATATGGCGAAAGGTCGGAAACTAACGATCAGTCGCAGCGAGCGCTACTTGGGAAGTCACAGACACGGTCACAGTGGGACAATCTCCGAGGCCGTAGAATTCGAAGAAGATGACGTTTGGTCGGTGGTTGACGGCATGGTCAACGGCGGCGGCGATGATCACTCAATCAACCATTCGGGGGCCGAGTGGATCCCACGAGACACTGCCGAGAACAGAGGGCGTATCGTCAGGAGCCATCAGTACATGGCTCGAGACGATGGCAGCCACGTGGGTGGGCTGTCTCTGGCTTTCGATGATGATTCAGGCAAAACAGCGTCTCCTAGGATCTTGCACCAGTTCCGAGGCCATGACAACGTGGCAAGCCCACGTGCGCGTAATCTGGCCACGTCAGCCCCGGTTAACGTTCCCGACTGGTCGAAAATTTACAGAGCCGACTCGGTGGAGTCGTTGCACGACTCGGACGACAGCGCCGAGAACTTCGAGATGGTGCCGCCGCACGAGCACGTGGCGAGAGATTACCGCCGCCAGACGGCGGCAAACTCGGTTTTCGAGGGCATGGGCCGCACGCTGAAAGGCCGGGACATGAGCCGGGTCAGGGATGCGGTCTGGAGTCGGACCGGGTTTAATGGCTAAACTCTCACCTTCTAGCGTCTGAAAAGTGATGTTTTTTGCGGGGTACAACATTAAATGTTTTGTAATGGTATGATTGCTAGATTGTCTTTTTTTAATCTGGGGCAATGACTCAAGTGAGTAAACTCAGTCTAAACGAGTCAACTCTGGCAACGATTGAGCCCTGGATTTTGGTTAAAGCTTTTCTACCACCTCTGTTTCTGGTATCAAAAATGATATATCCTGAGTTGAAATTTGGATAATTGTTATTAAAGTTCCCATCAGTGATAAATTTGTTTGAGGATTGCAGTCCCCACTCTCTACGTACTACTGTTTTTTTCGGGAACACATCAGAAATGCATTGAAATAAGAGGTTAGAAATGCATTGAAATAAGAGATAACAGTTTACAGATTTCAAGAGGAACAAACCGAAAGATAGAACAAATATTTACGAACACAAGGGAGCAACAAAAACAAAAGACGTAGGTCAGTCGTGACTCCGGTCCAAAAAGGGGTTTCTCGTGCATCTGGAGATGTAGGAGAGAACAATGCCTGTTTGGCTAGACAGTGAACCGGGTGAGTGTCCTTGCAATCAATCTTTGATAACCTGCAAAAAGCTAAACTTTGATATTTCATTGCCAAGATTGTGCAACAAAAAGGTGTCGGCATAGTGAGATTAAGATTGACCTGCCAGCTGGGGGATTACCCGGAGCAAGTAATCAACGTAATACCGTTGCAACGTACCATCGGTTGTGCCAGTGAAATTATGAGCTAATTTTTGCACTAGAGAAAGATTTGGACTACTTGTCTCGATGTCATACCCGCCGCAGCCCGCCATGTCTTTTAACATGTAGGAGGAATTTTGCACTGCAATCAAATTATGCGTCGATGATTATTTAAATGTTCAAAAAAAATTAAGTCTAATTTCATTAGAAATGAACTTTGCGTAGAAAACTACAAAACTAAGGAGTCATGACATCAAAGTGAGATGTGTGATGGAAATGGACCCCCACAGGCTCCAATTGCATCATCCAGACAAAAATTGTAGAGAAGTTCCATCCAATTGGGTCCTCTAGGCAGTTCTTCCAATTTTAATCGGGTCCTCTATTTTTGTTTTTGTTTTGGATATTTGTATATTTTTTTCTATTTGTTTTTAAAATTTATAAGTATATATTTATCTACTTGAAAAACAAATCCGTAGACGGTGAAATTAAATCCCGTAGGGTAGTCAAGGTGCGCAAGCTTACAATGTGACTAATGGGTCATAGGGTGAATTATGTTAACACCCTCAAACTATGTGAGTTATGGCAGTCAGAACCTTCCATTATTGACAATCTGATAGCGTTTTGGATGAAAAAAGATAAGTTTTGGATGAAAAAAGATAAGGTGGCTAGTATTTTGCGATAGAAGTACCCCTTATTTTGTGAGTCTCAATTAAGGATTGAAACATTATCTCCCTCTATCTCACTTGTTTTAGTATCTATGTTCTTCTCTTCTCTTTTCTTTTCTTTTCCTTCTCCATTTCCCTAGTCCTATGCACAGCCCATCGCTTCCATGTGGCAACACGCTACTATTATGTGTAGTGTTGCTATTGATGTCGTTATAATTGCTTATACTGCTACTCTCTCCCTCTCCCTCTCCCTCTCCTTCTTCTTCTATCTAAAGAGTGAAGGAGAATACAAGTGGATAAATCCAATACGAGAGTCAATGGTGAAGGGTAGAGGAGTAAATACAAATTTTCCGTTGACAACGCTTGCTTCATTTTCGATTCGCATACCTCGAGGGGGTTAAGTGTTTGAGTTCAAACATCGAGAGGGTCAACTTAAAAATGGGTCATAGGCCAGGGGAATTCAATGTAATTTAACCAAAATTTTGCCTTTAGTGGAAGATGATGGGGGCGGGGGCATTGGAGTGGGGTCATAGAGGCACGCAAGTTGAGAGAGAGAGAGAGAGAGAGAGAGAGAGAGAGAGAGTATTGAAATTTGGAAGAGACATTTGAGTGGGGGGAAGGGACGGAGGGGTTAGATTAGATACCTTCTGGATCACCTTTTTCAAGAAAGGGACACTGGTCTTTTTTGTTTTGGGGGTTCCACTCTTGAGTGTTGTGTGAGCAGTGAGCCACTTCTTTCTTTTCTTCTTCGATCTGTATACTGTATCTGTCTAGTGGACAAAAGACTATAGGGATCTTTCCTGTGGCCCACAATCAATATGATTATTGAAAAACAATACGTCACGCACTAGTACAAGCGAAAAAAAAAAAAGAAAGTAAAAAAAATGATTTGGTATGCCAAGAACACCATCATCAAACGCAGGGAGGGACGAAGTTGGAATTTCCATGATTTTTTTTTTTTTTTTGAACATGAATTTCCATGATTTTAAGAGAGGACTTTGCTACAGAAACCGACGCTGGCCACTGACCAGGTACCGACGGCCACACGGGTCCTACTCCAGGCCCTGTACGGGAAATTCGAGTTGTTGAATAATTTTTTTTAAAAATGAGTGGGCTCCGTAAAAAATCAGCTCAATCTGACATGTGTAAATGTTCGATTCAATCTTCCATTTTTTTCATGAATCTGGAAACTGAATGAAAAAATGGAAGATTAGATCGAGTACCTTCACGTATCGGATTGAACTAATTTTTCATAGAGCCACTCAATTTTTTTTTTAAATTATTGAATGGCTCAGATAATCCGTGCAGGCGTGGTCGTCAATACTCCTGGTCGGTGGTTGGCGTCGATTTTTGACTTTTCGTTTAAGAGAGGGGTTTCCGTTTAACTTCGATTGACCTCGTTCCGCTAAGGTTCTTATTCTTTAAATACTTATTTTTTGCTTTACGAGATAAGTCATTTTTCTTGTAATACATAATCTTTAATTCAAAAAATAATTACTTCTTTTAGTCAGTGGAATACACAAGAAAGTATGCACCCAGTTCCAAAAAAAAAAAAAATTACTCCTAGAAAATAAGAAAGTATGCACTATTACTTAGAAAAAAATGATGATGTATTGGATGAGGGCTATTATACAGTACATCAGAAGTTTTTTATCACCAATATATTTCATTGGCACATCATTAGATATATTAGGTTTTTTTTTTTTTTCGCAAAAACGAAAATTATAATGACCATCATCCAACTTGACACTAATACAAAATAGTCATAGAGATTTGATGACAAATAGTAGCATTTATCTCTAACATTTGAAAGGGAATTGAATAACCATAGAATTTTGTCAACGCAATAAAAGAGAATAAGAGCATCTGCAATGGGAATAATCAAAATTAATAATCAAAATGTGCCACGTCAGCATTTGATTATCTATTTAGTTTATAATCAAACTTAACAAACTTTACCTCCACATTGATTATTTTTGCATCTCTATAAAAAAACCCCCACAATACGCAATGCATTTATGCCAATTACAAACGAGTTCTAATCACGCACCTGACCATACCAAATTATTCTTTTCTATGAGACGATTCTAATGTGGGGTATTTTTTAGTTTTTTAGTTTTTTAGTTTTGAATTTGGTTATTGGGTTTGATTATTGAGTTTTGGTTATTGGTAAAAGTTGTTAAATTTGGTTATGGAATGGGTGTAATTTGATTATTTGCTAAAAGACTTGTAACTTTGCTTATTACAATGTGAGGTATTTTTTTAGCATTGTTGTTAAGTTTGCTTATCCATACCAATTTGCTTATTACAGTGTGGATGCTCTAAGCAAGTAACAAAATCCTGTTATTTTGAGAAAACTTTAAAACATGAGAGGAAGTTTGAAAGTTTTTTTTTCACCTTATGTTTAACTTTTACTGTTTAATAAAGCATATAGGAAATAAGCAAACGAACAAAAGTTGAGGATACGTACGAAATGTAGGAAAGAGAATCAAACAAAAAGCTTATTTTCTAATTTTAGTAGATATATATACTTGCTCAATATATACAAAAGCCTTGCGGCTATATAGGCTAAAAAATATATTTTGTAGAAAAAAGTTATTTATCCTAAATCCTAATAGACCTCGTTCCGCTAAGGTTTTCGCTTTACGAGACAAGTCATTCTCTCACAATACATTACATTTAATTTAAAAAATAATTAGTTTGTGGAGCGGAGAATGTACCTTAATTTCGTGATCAATTACCTAGCCATCAATTACTTGTTTTGTTTTAGGGTTTGGGAGAAAAATCACAGTATAAAGTAGAGGAGTAGATGAGAACGTGCTATGCTGAAACGCGAAGATAGGTAGTTGACATATAAAGAGAAAGATGAAAAGTGAAAACAAAAAGAGAGCCCGACTATTGGTACCGAAACAAGAGCCCAACTATAGGTAGTTCACACATGTGGGGCTCATTTTTCGTTTTCAGACGAATAATCTAAATGGTTCATTAATTTTAAAATATTTTTTGAGTGCCTCCACAAAAATCCGGCTCAATTGGTTATGTGTAAATGATTTATGTACTTTACAAAGTTTCATTCATAGTTTGGATCCTAAATTCTGAATAAAATTAGGAAGGTTGGATCAACCATCTACATATATTTAATTGAACTCATTTTTTTTAGGACCAAAAAATTATTTTAAAATTAATAAACGATTCGTATTAATCGTGTGGGACCCAAACGTGAGCCCCAGACGCCGGTGTACATTTTTCGGTATACCCTTGGCATTCTCGCAAAAGAGGAATGTGAGAATCTTCAAGTCAAACCTGAAAAATCGTTTTCTTTTTTCCCATCATTACTGAGGCAGTGGCCACTAGGACCAAGTTCTGGTCCAGCTTATAATCCTCCAGTTTGTCCAGTTTTGGGGTCATTACGGACCGTAGACAAGCAAAATTTTTAATTTATCACAAATTGTCATGTGTTGCTAGGGCATACAAATTGGCCAATCAAATGCTGCCACGTGCCTGTAAGTCAAAGACAAAGTTTCATGGACGGGCCAATCAAGTGATGCCAAGTGTCCGTGGTCAAAAGTCAGAGACATGTAAATGGACCAATCAAATGGTGCCACGTGTCAAAATGACACAGTTATTATTTTATCAAGTCCGACCAATCAAATTGGGCTAAGTGGTGAATAATAATATATCTCTTTATATATAATTACCTTTTTCTAAAAAGGAAAGGAAATTATCAAATTATTATTATTTATTTTTCAATAAAGGAAATAATTAAAGAGATCAATATGGAAGGTTAGGGTTGGAGTCTCCATCCCACATCCTTATAAATAGAGGTGCTTCCTCTCATATTTTTTTCATCTGCTTATTGAAGCATAGAAGATCCAGAGCTCTGAAGATCAAAGCCCTCAAGCCCTTCAGAATTCTTCAAGTCTACATCCAACGAGAAGGTTCTTCAGATCAAAGCTTCAAAGCTCCGAAGAACATTCAAGTCAAGTCCACATCAAATAAGGCGGTTCTTTAGATCAAAACTTCAAAGTCCTGAAGAACGCTCAAGTCAAATCTCCATCATCAAATCCAAACTTCAGAACTTTGAAGATCAAAGCCTCCAAGGCTTTCAGAATTCGCATTCATCCATCACACGCAAGCTTCCGGAGTTTTGAAGATCAAAGCTGCGATGGCCCTTCAAAATCTTTCAAGTCCACATCAAGCTAGACGCTCTTCAATTCAAAGCATCCAAGCCCTGAAGAACGTTCAAGCCAAGTCCACCAATCATCAGTTTCCTTCTACCAAATTGAAGAAGATCTCAAATCCCGATTTGAGTCAACATCTGCAAATCTGCATCTCCTTCAACCAAATTGAAGAATTGAAGAAGATCTCAAAAACCCATTTGAGAAGAAGCTCCAAAGCCCTTAAGTCAATATCCACAAATCCGCCATCTTTTTCAACCGAATTGGAGAAGATCAAGCAATTCAACTTGAAAAGAAGCTTCAAAGCCCTCAAGTCAAAGCTCGACAAAGTCGCCGTCATCTTCGTAAAGACCACAGAAGATATCGCCGTTCAAATCGAGATCAAGCTGTCAAACCCTCGTTTCAACAACCGAAGAGAAGAATGAAAGGATTAATTTTCTTTGAAAATCACATCAGAAATTGTAACCCTAAATTTCTCAAATTAATAAAATTGACCTTATTCAGCATCTTTTCGTCTTTTCCGGAGACTCGAATTTTACTCAAATATGTTTGATGCCCCCTCGAGACTTGCTCATGCACGAAAGTGAGTGAGTCTCGAAATGTTGACTTGACTTAATTTGATGCCGAAAATTTGTGTATGCGGCGATATTTTTTGCTTGACATTTGGTGTCAATTTGATTTTCAAAATTTCAACTCATCGACCGAGCTAAAATTTATCAATTCACATGCACACTCAGAGGTGACAATATTTGATAAACTCAACTTATGTGTAAGTTGTGTAAGTTAAGGTTTGATCCATCAAGAAATATTTTAGCCTATCAAATTGAAGTTTGATAGCCCGATTAACTTAAGCCCGGACTTGTCTCGCAATTGTATGTTAGATGCTTGATCGCCCAAAATGTATAACGGATTTCGGCCCATCCCTGCTTGTGCCTGCCGCCCTAATTCTTTTGCTAGCTGGGAGAACAATTAATGTAGATTTAGGAAACTCATGAATTAGGAGAGCACTATTGCAGATTCTTTTTCCTTAGGAGTTGTTTCCTTGCTCTATATAATGATAGGAGAAGCACCACCGAATCCTCACAATTGAATCTTGAAAAGCAATCCTTGAATGCTACTGTAAGGTGTTTTCTTTCCCTTGGCTTCTTGTCTTTTATATTTGCTGGAGCTTTCTTTACTATACACACATGCCATGTACTCCCAAGTGTAGCCATATATCAAAGCGCTCTCCTTTTTTTGACTTTCTTACATGTTCCATGCCGCACTTTCATTGTTAAAGAACGAGTGGGCTATTTTGCGTTAAACATCCAAGCAATTCTCCTTGTCTCTCTAAGCTGTTTTGTTTTGTACTCGCACAAATCAGCGTAGCACACCGTCTTCCTGTAGCACACAACTCGTATTCAGCAAAATAATTTTGTTTTCCTGACTTCAGACTATGCCGGTCAAAACATGTGAACTGCGATTTTTAGAATCAGAAGCTTCTCCGAAACCGAGTAAACCCTTCATTTGTTTACACAAATCTTGACCGCACATAATAGGAGCTAAGGAAGCAAACCCATTAAAATATTTTGTTCCCTTTTGCGGCACGATCAGAGACTTTGCTGGTTATCTAACTTATTTGAAACTGTGAAAATTTTTTTAGGCTGTCATGTTTTTGTTTCGGTGAACTTCAACGGCGCAAAACAAACTTTTCCTTTTTAAAGGTACGATCAGGACTCTGGGTTGAGACTTGCCAATGCCTTATCGATTTTTCGAACGCCTTTGATTTGCTCACGCATCCTCATTCAGCATGCAAATCAGAACTTTTAAGGACTTACTTGACCAAATTTTTGATACAGCAAATCTTTTTTTTGATATTTCAAACCCTCATTCAGCACCGCCATCGTTTTTTTTTTTTTTCCTTCCATGTGTTTTTAGCCATGCAAAAGCAACACGTTTTTCTTCCTGATCTTCTGATCCTGACCAATTAGAAATTCTAGGCGTGTACTCATGTAGTCTATAAAATTGAAACAACAGAGTAGTTTACAACCATTTTGTCTTATAGCTTTTGTCTTTGCATGGTTCCACTTGTACTGCTACAGCTTCCTAAGCCTGTTTCCCCAACACTTATATGCATAATGCTATCACCAATTGCTTAGACAATGGGCGATGATAATAATGTGTCTGGAAAAGCAACACGTAACCCGAATAATACCATTCTGTTTCAGTTGGCACCATTCAGTAACAACATTTTTTGTTTTCCTTCCTCTGTTTCTGCAGGTACAACCAGCGAGTTTGGGTTTTAATCTTCACAACACCTTGACTTTTCTTTACATATCAATGCTCCGAATTTGCACTGATGTTTATGTCACTGTTTTCTTTTGCAGACTTGACGACGGACGCTTTCCAATTGCTTCTTCGAGTTTTAAGCTCCGTAGCCATTGCCTCTTTGAGCTTTAAGGCTCTGTTGCTGTTATTTCTTCGAGCTCTGCTCCGCAGCATCTTCGAGCTCTGCTCTGCCGTTTCTTCGAGCTTTGCTCCGCAGCATCTTCGAGCTTTAAGGCTTCGTGGCCGTCTCTTTGAGCTTTAAGGCTCTGCGACTTCTTCGAGCTTTTAGGCTCCGTGCTGCTATTTCTTTGAGCTTTAAGGTGTCGCAGCTTCTTCGAGCTTTTAGGCTCTGTGGCTGCTATTTCTTCGAGCTAAGGCTCAGTGGCTTCTGTTTCTTTGAGCTTTAAGGCTCTGCCGCCGCTGTTTCTTTGGGCTAAAGCTCTGTGGCTTTTGCTACTTTACGAATTCCTTGTGCCTTTGCCAGGGAAGAGCTCATCAAAGGTCGCCGGGGTATTAAAGCTAGCCTATACCATGCTAAGAAGGTCCTTGAAGCCTGCAACGACGTCGAAGCCAATGCTTTGCTCGAAAGATGCTGCCATGATAGGATGGTTCTTGAAGCTTTCCATAATGTTGAAGCCAGCTGATGCCATGCTAGGAGGTTCTTGAAGCCTACCATGATGTTGAAGCCAATCTTTTCTTTTGATCGGCGAGTTGAAGCCAATCTTGCTAGGAAGGTTTTGCCATGAAATTGGAGAGACCACGGCAAAAGCGAATGAGAGAGAGGGAGTGACTCTACTTTCTACCATCGTTCTCGGAGTTTGATGGATTCATGCCAAAAGCAGGCCGAGGCAAGCCAACTGCCCTTCCTTCTGCAGTCATCCGTGAAGTTGGAGAGCTTAGTGCAAACGCCAGTCAGACCCATGGAGTGATTCTACCTTCCACAATCATCTGTGCAACATGAGGATTCATGCAAAGCAAGCCAACACATCTGCCATCCATGAAGTTGAAGAGATTGTAGCAGAAGCAAGCGAAAGCAATAGAGCAACTCTACCTTCTGCATATTTTGTGAGTCGGAGGGACCACAAAAGGAGCACACCAAAGCAATGGAGCAACTCTACCTTCTGCATGTTTTGTGAGTTGGAGGGACCACAGAAGGAGCACACTAAGGCAATGGAGTGACTCTACATTTTGTCATCATCCATAGAGTCGGAGGGATTTTGCAGAAGCAAACGAAGGCAAGAGAGTGACCTTGTGCCATCACCAACAAAGCTGGAGAGTTCATGTCAAAGCAAGCTGAGGCAAAGAACATTTCTTCCTCATGTTATCCTCCATGCAGCTTAAGAGGGCACTCTAACGTGGCAATGCTTGGAGCGCCATAGGGCTACGTTCGCATAGAAGATGTGTTGAGGAGCATGGGGTCTCGATTTGAACTTTGAGACTAAGGATATACTAGTTCTTTTGAGAAGTCAAATGAACAATCTGTCCACATGATCCACCACATGTTGCTTTCTTTGATTTGGTCTGAGAAATAAAATTCAACATTTAGTCTACTTATCCCTTGAAGGATAAAGTAAACACAATTTTTTTTTTGTTATGACTGTGCTTCGAATTGAAATTCCAAGCTGCCTACGTACCCAAAATGAGATCAAGCCAAACGTAGTTCAAAAGGATTTTGTTTGGATGACTGAGCTCGAAATTCAAGCTGCCTACCTACCCAAAATGGGATCAAGCCAAACGTAGTTCATATTTTATTTTATCTTTGTTTGGATTGCCGTGCACAGTTTTAGCTCATGCAGGCCAGGAGCAACATGCAGTTTAAGCTCATGCGTCATGGAGTGTTGCAGAATCTTCAAACTTGCGAAGATGGAATACAGTTTAGACTCGTATCCAGGAGCATATTTGAATTTGACGTTCTTTGAAGAATAACTTGTTGACATGGTGGAGTTAGTAGGTTTGAAGGCTCAAAGATCATTGTGATCGAGTACCATGTTGCTTCATCTTCGTCCTCTTTGTCATTGTACTCCGATTTTGGTGAACCAATAGAAGAATCAGACTCTTGGGATGAAGGCTCCACTTGCTTTCAATTCACTTGAAGAAGAGTTTTCTTGGCGCCATTGATCTTGTTGTTCTTGAAAAAAGTCATCTTCTTTTTTAGAAATTGAGACGCTAAGCTCCATGTCATGAGCTCGTGTGGCCAACTCTTCAAAAGTGTTTGGTTGTATTCTTTGCAAAATGTATTGAAGGCTCCAACACATCCCTTTGGTGCACATCTCAAAGGCCGAGGCTTCTGATATGCGATCTTTGCAATTGAGGCTCAAGCTTCTCCATCTATTGATGTAGTCAATGACTGACTCGCCTTCTTGTTGATGAGTGTTGTTGAGTTCAACCATGCTGACAATGCGTCGTGTGCTGAAAAACCTATTGAGGAAATCCCGCTGCAATTGGTCCCAACTGTCTATGGAATTCGGCTCCAAATCTATGTACCAATCAAAAGCATAACCTTTTAACGAACGTACAAATTATTTGACGAGTAGATCTCCATCCGTTCCAGCACTATCACATGTTTCCACAAAGTGCGCAAGATGCTGTTTGGGGTTGCCTTTACCATCAAATTGTTGGAATTTTGGAGGTTAATAATTTTCTGGCATCTTCAATTGTTCGATCCTCTGTGTGTACGGCTTAATGTATGATCGAAAAGTTTCAGATCCCCTTACATCTTTTTCAGCAATTGCCCCCATGATGAATTCCTTCAATTGATCAGCAGGTATTGTTCCATCAATGGAGACTTGCATCTTTTTACTTGAAGTCTCTGGATTTGTTGAGACTTTGAGTACTTTATGTGAAATACCTTCTCACGAGACTAAGAAGATATCTTCTGGCGTAGCTTTGTGCGAGGTTTTGAGAACGTCTTGCTAAATAGGGTCAAGCAAAGTTTCGAGGACGATGCGTGGAGCTACTTCAGTCACAAATTCAGATGACTCCTTCTCGTTACACCTTGACATTCCCACTTGATCTATCTTATCTGAAAGCTCTTTAAGTTGAGTTTCTTGTCGTTGATTGTACTTCACAAGCTTCTCAACAGTCTTGGTCAACGCCGCAAGTTGTTCCTCAAGAGTAAACAACTGCACCATTATGACGGTCATGACTTCGTCGTCAGTGTAGTCTAGAGACTTGAAGTGCAGATCTTCACAAGGAGGGGAAGGAGCAGATTTCTTGCTTTTTGTCAACCTTCGAAAGATGGACGACTGTAGGAACACTTGTTCGCCTTTGTTGGTATCGACTTCATTTGCCACCAACATTCCTGAGAAGTGGCTTGATTTGCGCGACATCATGGAAGATGCACTCTTATTTCCTCCAGACATATTTGATGTGTAATCTTCAAATTTGATTTGGAAAGAGAAGAGATGAGAGGCAAAGATTGTCCCACCGGGCGTGCCAAATCTATATCACGCAAAATTCGAGTCTACAGAAAAGACAGAAAGATGCTGAATAAGGTCAATTTTATTAATTTGAGAAATTTAGGGTTACAATCTCTGATGTGATTTTCAAAGAAAATTAATCCTCTGATTCTTCTCTTCGGTTGTTGAAACGAGGGCTTGATAGCTTGATCTCGATTTGAACGGCGATATCTTCTATGGTCTTTGCGAAGATGACGATGACTTTGTCAAGCTTTGACTTAAGGGCTTTGAAGCTTCTTCTCAAGTTGAATTGTTTAATCTTCTCTAATTCGATTGAAAAAGATGACGGATTTGTGGACATTGACTTGAGGGCTTTGGAGCTTCTTCTCAAATCGGTTTTTGAGATATTCTTCAATTTGGTTGAAGGAGATGCAGATTTGCAGATGTTGACTCAAATCGGTATTTGAGATCTTCTTCAATTTGGTAGAAAAAGACTGATGATTGGTGGATTTGGCTTGAACGTTCTTCAGGACTTGGATGCTTTGAACTGAAGAGCGCCTAGCTTGATGAGGACTTGAAAGATTCTGAAGGGCCTTCGCAGCTTTGATCTTTAAAACTCCGGAAGCTTGCGTGTGATGGATGAATGCGAATTCTAAAGGGCTTGGAGGCTTTGATCTTCAAAGTTCTGAAGTTTGGATTTGATGATGGAGATTTGACTTGAGCATTCTTCAGGGCTTTGAAGCTTTGATCTGAAGAACCGCCTTATTTGATGTGGACTTGACTTGAATGTTCTTCGGAGCTTTGAAGCTTTGATCTGAAGAACCTTCTCGTTGGATGCAGACTTGAAGAATTCTGAAAGGCTTGAGAGCTTTGATCTTCAGAGCTTTGGAGCTTATATGCATCAATGTGCAAATGGAAAAAATATGAGAGAAAACACCTCTATTTGTAAGGATGTGGGATGGAGACTCCAACTCTAACCTTCCATATTGATCTCTTTAATTATTTCCTTTATTGAAAAATGAATAATAATAATTTCCTTTCCTTTTTAGAAAAAAGGTAATTATATATAAAGAGATATATTATGAGTGATGCTACAGGTACCGACTCCCTCGGTACCGAAATTGTAGAGATGGCCTCGCCGGGCCGTCTCCGGCCACCGGACGGCAGATCCGAGCCGTCCAAAAATTCTATAAAAAAAAAAAACGAGGGGCTCCCGCGGGAATCAACGGCATCCGAGGTGTGTAAGGTGCTTGATCCGAGCACCCTTTTTCGTGTATATATGTATATTTGCGGGAATATACATATATACACGAAAAAGGGTGCTCGGATCAAGCACCTTACATACCTCGGATGCCGTTGATTCCCACGAGGGCCCCCTAGTTTTTTTATTTAGAATTTTTGGACGGCTCGGATCGGCCGTCCGGTGGGCGGAGACTGCCCGGCGCGGCCGTCCCTACGATTTCGGTACCGAGGGAGTCGGTACCAATATCATTTCTCATATATTATTATTCACCAATTAGCCCAATTTGATTGGTCGGACTTGATAAAATAATAACTGTGTCATTTTGACACGTAGCACAATTTGATTGATCCATTTACATGTCTATGACTTTTGACCACGGACACCTGGCATCACTTGATTGGCCCGTCCATGAAACTTTGACTTTGACTTACAGGCACGTGGCAGCATTTAATTGACCAATTTATATGCCTTGGCAACACGTGGCAATTTGTGATAGACTAGAATTTTTACATGTCTACAGTCCGTAATGACCCCAAAACTGAACAAACTGTAGGATTATAAGCTGGACCAGAACTTGGTCCTAGTGGCCACTGCCTCAGTAATGATGGGAAAAAAGAAAACGGTTTTTCAGGCTTGACTTCGAGATTCTCACATTCCTGCAATTTTTATGAGTTTCATACAAAAAAGTTACTACAATTTTTATACAAAATATTTGGAATATAAAGCGACTCATAAGAGGGTACATACGCGAATATAAGAAGGTGCTTATTGTAGCGTTTTCCTACAAACAAAGAGGTTTCTTTTGTTCCTCCTACCAAGGTTCTTAAATGAAATATTGCATCTATATGGACGTACTTTCGCCATTTTTTCGGGGGGTCGCGAAATTCACTTGTAATAAGCTTTGCAGTATTTAGGGCTTGCGATGGCCGCTCCATCATATTTTCTTTAACCTCAAATATCAATCTAATTTGATTTGTTTCTACTTTCTACCAATCTAACGGTTTCAAAGTAACCTATAATTCTTTGATCAACCTTTGATTTCCAGGATACATATCAGGTCACTTGACCCATTCTTCTTTTAGTAGGGCCGCCGGTGAAGGCCTGAATCTAAATGGGCCGGTGAGTGAAACTCTTTAGGCCCGGTTGCAATTGTGGACCAGGCTTGGGAGGAGTACAATAAGGCCACCTTGCCCAGCCCTCAAAATGGTATAGAAGGGAAGTTTTTTTTTTAATCGGCAAAAGTAACATTTTATTAAAGATAATGGAGAGGAGAAATCCAATCAACGTTGGATAAACAGAGGGCAAAGCCCTACAACACCTGAGGGCCTCAGACTGCCCAGGTAAAACAAATACAGCTCAAAACACCTAAGGGCCTTAAAATCCCCAAAATAAAACAATTACAGCTCAATCAAAAATAGACCTAACAAATAGAGCCCAAAACAGCCCAAGAAAATCCAAAACTAAACCCTAAAGATATGCAAATCTTACACACGCCGCCCAATCGCCGACGAACACCACCTAACGGCAACTACCACGACCAACGAACCAAACATCTCCCGAAACCATTGTGCCGCCGCTATAAAGCCTATTGAATTCACAAAGCCGGTAAGCGGCGTTAGGCGTACTTGTTCCAACGGTTATGCAGTTGCACTTGGGGTTCAACTTCTATGAAAGAAATTTGATACCGTTGTTGGTGGGTTGGGGTTGTGGCAGTATAAATTCTTCGAACATGTGAAAAAGAAATCACAAAGCTATATTATCAAAAACGTTGCGGTATCTTCATCAATATATATGAAAAGGTATTTCGGTCGTTTTTTTTTTTTTTTTAAATTTTGGTAAACGTATTTCGGTTGTTTTTATAGCTAGGTATGAGTGCTTTTACTCATTTATAGGATGGGTCATTGTTTCATTTCTGCAACAAGGGTATTTTGGTTGGTTCATGAATTAGTGGTATGCTTCGGCAATCGAACCATAGAAAATGCTTTTCGGAAAGCAATTACATGTTTTTACAAAAGACCGGAAAATTAGTCATTTTCTAGGAAAAGAAAATTCTACAGAAAATGTTTTTCAAAAAATATTCCTGAAACAAACGGAGCATTAAGCAAGTAAAAAACCTAAAATGTGACAAATCGATCTCTATTTGTTATGAAGCTTTCAGATTACTGCGGATGGCTCTGGAAGGTTATGAAACCTTTTTGAGTGGGCTTTGGGAATTCAAGTTTAGCCAGGCCCGTATCATACAAGTCAATGTGTTTCAGGATAGAGTTTCGAGGCGCCCTTTTAAAATTGTCGGTGTGGATAGAGTTTTGAGGCTCACGTTTAAGATATAGATATAAGTTCGTCTTTTTGTATTTATTGGATATCGTTAATATTTCGGGTTTGATTGTAGCTGATCATTTTCTCTGTTATTGAATGAAAATTGTGAATGCCAGATGCCTTGGGTGCATAGTTGCACCGGTCAATGTTCTTGAATTTGCGTTTTCCTTTGTAAAACGTCCTTTCATTGTCTGACTTTTAAGAGACGGCACTTAAGAAGTTGTCCTTTCTACTCGGAGAAGGAAGTACACCCTCCGTCCTAATTTAATTGTCACTTTTAAAAGTTCGTGCTATTTTTCAATTGATTATATCTTGTAGTTTATAATATTTTAGGTGATTTTGAAAATATTGTATTATAGAACAAATCGAGATTTATTAAACAAGATCCATATTCAATATAAAATTCATTATCAATTTAAAAATATAACTAATTTTTTTATTCAGTTAGAATAGAACTTTGACAAATAAATTAGGACGGAGGGAGTAATTGTTTTTCCCACCTCCTGACCCCACGCCCTTTTCCCGCATTTACCCTCCCCCCCCCCCCCCCCCCCCCCCCCCCGTCCGCCCTTTCAAAAATAAAAGTGTTCCAATTTTTAATTCAGTTGAACCGGGGGTGGAGATCGTATTTTTTTTTATCATTTTATTCTAAATGGTCATAATGAATTTTTTGTTCTAAGACTTTTCAATGAATACCCTAAAATTCATTATTTAGTTTCAAGACTCTCTTAAGGTATCCATTGAAAGGCATTGGAGCAAAAAAATTATTACAACCATTTAGGATGAAATGATCAGAAAAATAACATCTTTGCACCGGTTCAAACGAATTGAAAATTAAAATACTTATTTTTTTAACTATATTTTTTAATCTATAAAGGACAAAAAAAAAAGGAAAAAAAAGTGTTATTTTTCTGATTATTTCATCCCAAATGGTCGTAGTAAATTTTTGGCTCTAAGGTCTTTCAACGAGCACCCTAAGACTTCTTATTTAGTTTTAGAGCTCTCTTAGGGTGCCCATTGAAAGGCCTTAGAGCCAAAAATTTACTACAACCATTTACGATGACATGATCAAAAAAACAACATCTTTACATCGGTTCAAACGGATTGAAAATTAGAACACTTATTTTTTTAACTATATTTTTTAATCTATAAAGGACAAAAAAAAAAAAGGAAAAAAAAAACCGACTTACCATTTCAGCTATATATTTCAACAGACTTTAATCATATATACACACACACACTTTCTAGGAAAGTCTTAAATATTTCTTACATTGTGTTGTCACTTTCAACGGGAAAACTTACCATTTCATTATTTCTAAAATCTAACCTTTAATCATCAGATTTATTCAATTACTCATCAGATTAAGACCTCGATTGGCTTAAATAAGTCAGTTGACTTTTTTGTCTTTATTTAATTTCTTTTGCGTTTGTTATTTTTCGCATCAAATTTTTATAGATACGTAGTATTTGGTTTGTCTCAACGAAAATTCAAAAACAGTAAAAAAATGATGATTGGAACTAATTTTTTTTTGAATAGAAACAAAAATAAGCCCAAAAGTTATGTCAAATTTTTTAAGAATTATTAATTTGTCTCGACGAGAGTATTGGGAAAAGTAAAAAATTATGATCGATACTCAAAATTTTTTTTGAATAAAGATATAAAAAAAGGCCAAAAAACTGTCTTCTTTGCTTTATTTTGTGTTTTTTCAAAATTTTTTGAGTTGCAATCATAATTTTAAAATTTTCAATTCCTCTTAGCAAGACGAACTAATAATACTTTTTCATTTAAGTAGGGAGCCAAACGAAATGTGGTGGAGGGAAAAAAAGGAAATTTTTATCAACTACTTTCACAAAAGTGGGTTTAATTAATCTTGTTTAATGAACATGATAGGATTAGAAGATGGAAACCCAATTTTTTGTTTGAAGTATTATATGAATGTTTATGTTAATATGATTTTTTTGAATTGATATTGGGTTTGCAAATCTTCTTTATATCTGACATGAGTTTGTTGAACATTGTAATATTGTATTCAATTCCTTTAAACAATTCGTACGAACATAATGCTCATGACACGGAAATAATATGTCGAAAGTCGTAGAATCAAAATAAGTGCCCATTGAAAGGTTTAAGAGTCAAAAATCCATTATAACCATTTAAGATCAAATGATCAGAAAAATAATATTTTTGCACTGGTTTAAACATATTGAAAATTAAAACACTTAATTTCTTAACTATATTTTTAATATATAAACTATGTAAAAAAATAAGTGTTCCAATTTTTAATCCGTTTAAATCGGTGTGAAGATGTTATTTTTTTGATCATTTTATCCTAAATGTTCGTAATGAATTTTTGACTATAAGGCTTTTCAACGAGCACCCTAAGACTCTTTATTTAGTTTCAGAACTCTATTAGGATACTCATTGAAAGGCCTTAGAGCCAAAAAGTTATTATAACCATTGAGGATAAAATGATAAAAAAAACTAGATCTTTGCACAAATTCAACCGGATTGAAAGAACATTTAAATAATATTTAATAAATAAAAGAGAAAAAAGATATAAATATTATTAAATAAATAAAGGAGAAAATGGGGTTGGATAGGCTGGGGGTATATTTGGAAGAGGGGGAGTGGGGTCGGGAGGGGTGTGTGTCGGGGGGGGGGGGGTGGCACCTCTCGAGAAGAAAGGGCGGCCCACATTCTTTTACAAAGTACTCCCTCCGTCCCAATTTAATTGTCACTTTTGGAAGTTCGTGCCACTTTTCGATTGATTATATCTTGTAATTTATAATGTTTTAGGTAATTTTGAAAACATTGTATTATAGAACAAATCGAGATCTATCAAACAAGATCCATATTGGATATAAAATTCATTACCAATTTAAAGATATAACGAGTTTTTTTATCCGGTTAGAATAGAACTGTGACAAGTAAATAGGGACGGAGGGAGTACTCCCGAACAACTGTCTCGGACTTTTTCACTTCACAATTGAATTTGGAAATTGAATTCTATATTCTCTTTTTTGACATTTACATTCTTTTTTTTGTCTTTTATCAAAAAAATTACATACACTTTCAATACTAAAATCTAAAAAAAGGAGTATAGATGTCAAAAAAGAGAGTGTAGAATTCAATTTTCTTTGAATTTTTAGAAAAAAAAAATGTTTTTGTTCTTATTTGAATTTTTTTCGTGTTTGTTCGTTTTTGCCAAATTTTTGACTTTTTGATTTGAAAAAGTAAGAAAAAAAAAACTTTTACCTATATATTTTGAACAATGACCACTTTTAAGTAAAAAAAAGTTGACTTTTTTTTTTAAACGTAAAAGTGGTCCTTGTTCAAAATATTTAGATAGAAGGAAATTTTTTTTACTTTTCCGATTCGTCTCGTCGAATCAAAAAGTCAAAAAAATTTGACGCACAACTAACAAACGAAAAAAAAATTCAAATAAGGACAAAACGGAATAAGTGAAATAAGTTGTTAGCGGATCGAGATTAAAAAGTTACTCTTGAAGTCACTTCTAACACCTGAAGCCACTTTTTTTTTTTTTTTATAACTCAGGTGTCTAGGTCAGTTTTCGTAAACTTCGACTAATTTCGGGGGACCAATTCCACCGTTCGTTTGCGAGAATTCTAGTTAAAGGCAGAGCAAAGCTCTGTATGAGTCTATGGACTACCCCCAAAAAATTGATAGCATATAAGAGGTTTCAAACATAAAATCTTGGAGATTTAGAGAGCAAACTGCTAATAATTACTCCCCCTCTCCTCTCCATTTCTCTCACAAACTAGTTCATCTCACAAACCAGTCCAATGGGAAAAGCAATACAAGGGGTTTGGTCAATTTTTTTTTCTTTTTTCATATTTTGAATTCCTGTTGTGAAATAAAAAAATATCTATTCAACTTATTATTATTTTTAGCATTATGGTTACATTTACATTTAAAAAAAAACAATTTCTTTTTTCACATTAGTCTTGTATACTGTGTTAATTTTGGGGCTCCTTTTCCACTTCCATTTTATTATCACCAAGTATTATTTTTATGTTAGTTTTGTTACTTACTTTAGTTAGTAGTATAAAACTAAGGTCAAAAACGTAAAGAAGCCCAATGATACTACTCCTGCTTATGTCGTTACCATTTGCCTTTAACGAAGGCAATTTATGCTTCTGTTAAAAAAAGAAAAAGTGTTTTAGGATGACAATTTCGTTCGCTCCATCTTCATCGAGAACCGCAACCAACTTTCCCAGCCATATTTTACCCGACTCGCATCCGATTATATAGATTAATGTTTTCGCATGTAAATATCTATGTAGATGTCATTTTTAGTGTAGCAAGAGTGAAATACAGGTGATAAAATACAGTTACATTTTCTATTTCCTTTTCTCAAGTCTTTCTTTATCTATTCTTTTTAAATCTCCTCTCCTCAATCACAAATGGGTTCTTTTATAGTCAGCTCAATGGGCGGACAATGGGAAATACCGCTATCTATTATTTTTAAATTTAAATTCACGTGTCACATTCTTGTTCCTTCCGGTACCGCACTTGAGTTTTCTACCTTTTACTTTGTCAGATATACTTCTTTAGTATTTTGTCTAAATACCTTCTTTGTCCTTAGCAACTCATCTCTATTTTTTGCTCTTACAAATTCATGACTAGTTTCTGATGAAAAAAAAAATCCCAGCTACTTTTTGTCTTTTTATTATTATTATTTATAACTCAGATTATATGTTCGAACTAATTTACGCACATTTCAATTAATTTTGAGATTCCGATTCTAGCGTTCACTTACGGAGAGCCCAATGAAAATCGGAGCAGATTGCTCCATATGAACTGGCCCAAAAAGAGTCAAAAAATCCGCGCGTGTAGCACACTATAATCAGCCCTTTAGGCTGACTTTAGAATTTGCTCAACAAATTAAGTGCTCCAATTATCAATCCGTTTGAACTGATGCGATGATCTTATTTCTCTGATCATTTATCCTAAATGATCATAATTAATTTTTGGTTCTAGTGCTCTCGTTAGTTAGCTCTAAGAGATATTTGGTTCTATGATTTTCTTAGAGCTAATTAACGAGAATCCTATAGTCAAAAATTAATTATGATCATTTAGGATAAAATGATTAAAAAAATAAAATTTTCGTATTGATTCAAACGGATTGAAAATAGAGCATTTAATTTTTTTTCGTGGCTTTTCTCAAGTCTTTCTTTATTTAATCTTTTTAAATCTCCTCTCATCAATCACAAATTATTTGTAGGTTCATGCTTCTCTTAGATAGGCAAAGATTTGAAGAGTGTAAGTTTTATGGTAGGCTGGATCTGGTCCTATCTCTACAACTAACATTCCAATTGGCCTTTTTATTTTTATTTTGATTTTTTATCTTCCATTCCAATTGTCCTTTCTGCACAAAACAAGCAAGAGATCATTGTCCATATATTCTCCTTTCGTGGTGCGACAAACAATTGTAGAGATCTAAAACGAACACGCTCTAAACACCAAGACGACAAATTTTTATGGATTCTTTTTGGAATTTATATATAGAAGTTTTATCCCAATACTTATCTTGTCGAGAATGGTGGGCACGAGACAGAAAATTTGTATTTGTTCTTTGTGACATCACATCCCAAAATTAGTTGATGTGCGTGCTGGTTGGCTCACTTAAAAAAAATATTGTGGCTCAGAGGAGATATGGAGCCAATCCTCTGTAACACGCGTGGAAAACCAAAACCCAACATAATTCTCATTCTTTAAGTCTCCCTAAATGTAATTCTACTTTTTTTTTAAACTTACTGTACATTTTCTATATTTCGTTTCGAATTCTTTTTTAATATTCCTCTAATTCCTAATAATCGGAGCCATGTATCACTTCAATGAAGACTTGAAGAGTCTAACACTGCCATTCCCATCCAATTGGGGCTCAGTTGGCCAGAGCTTTTGTATCTCACTAAGAGGTCAAAAGTTCGAATCTAATTTCTACCTGTGTATGAGATTTCTTCCTTTTGCATTTGTTGGTATTATTTCTTCCCCTAATGGGATTTGTAGTTTGATTGAACTTATAGTGATTGCGATATCTTTGATTGCCTCCATTCAACTGCCCACCAGAACCAGAAAAGTAGTATGAAACTATGAGCTGATGTTGAAAATTTTTTGTATAAGACAACATTTTAGACAAAACAAAAAAAAAAATACTTGTTTCGTATTTTTCTCGTCTTCCGTGAACCTTTTTTTTTTTGCTTTCAATCATAATTTTTTTACTATTTAAACTCGTTTCATCGAAACGAATGATTAATTTCAAAAATATAATGCAAATCTAGCAAAATTTTAAAAAAAAATGAACAAAGCACACAAAAAGAGGAAGAAGAGAAAAAGAAGTTCACAAGCCCAACCAATCAATGAGAATGTCATGATTTGATTTGTTGGATTCTAATTCACGTGGAACCCAAAAAAACAAAAGAAGAGGTGTACCTATCCCTATCTCTATCTCTATCTCTATCTCTATCTCTATCAAGTAGTAATAAAACAACAACAATGACCCAAATGAAAAAGGTGCAGAAGAAGAAATGGAGTATCTAATCAGACACAGACAGTTGATAACGGCCCATTTGGATGGAGAGCTACATCTTCTTAAAAAATAAGTATTTATTTCATATTTTTAAATTTAAAAATAATGTAAATAAAAAATAATTTTTTAATTTTTTTTTGCACCGTATAAAAGATCTTGATGAGATCTATCAAACAAGATCCATATTGGTAGAAAAATTATTTACATAAACACATTATTTTTGAGCTTGACATCGGGCACAGGGAACGGGGCCTAATCACCCCCGGGGGGCCTGACATCGGGCACAGGGAATTCTTCATTTTACCCCCATTCACTTGCTCTCTCACCCATTTCTCTATCTCACTTATTTTATTTTTTTATAAAATTGTAGATATGAATAACTTTTTTTCACCTATTTTTTTTAATAAATTATATATTTTTGAAATCTACTCAACGAAACCTATCAAACGAGCCTAATATTAATGGTGAAATAATGTAAAACGGAAAAATTATATTTTGTGATAGTTTAAATTGTCTAAAAAGGTTGAAAAATTAGGCTCTCGTTGATTAACCCTAAAAAAATCGTAGAATTAAATATTTCTTAGGGTAAATCAACGAGAGTTCTAGAGTCAAAATTTCATTATGACCATTTAGGATAAAATGATCAGAAAAATAAAATTTTTCCTTCGGTTCAAACGGATTGAAATTTAGAATATTTAATTTTTTAACCATACTTTTTAATATATAAACTGTTCGAAGATGTTGAAATTACGTATTTTTTTAAATAAATTTTATATATTTAAAATCTACTCAACGAAACCTATCAAACAAGTCTAATATTGAATACGAAATAATGTGTTTAAATTAAATGATTTTTTTGCCCCAATATATTAACTTTTTTTTTATTCGTCATGTTTTTAAAACTTCTATATTTGAGTTTTCAAGTAAATTACGTATGTTGAATCCACTTAAATTTATTTTATATTTCTGTGAACAGTCATAAATGCAAACTAAAATTAAACTTCATTTAATCACAATTGAGTATATAGAACCAATACATGAACATAAATAAATACACAAATTTAGTCAATATTTCTGCCAAATTGTGGTCATTGTTCCGATGGATCTATTTGCATTACTTCGTAGCACAATTGGAGGCGTGCTTCGTAAGGATGAGCCCATCTATGGGCTTCATTTAATGCATTTTGGCCTCCACCATATGATGATGGGTGGTACAGGGTAATGACGGTATAGGAAAACTTGCATGAAGTGATTGCCATTAACACGGCCAATAGCTATATGTGTGCGCACTGCGAACAGACCTGGATGGGAGCTCAACGGCAAATGAGTGAAACAACTCGAAGCAATCATATCGAATGTATGCAGTACAACGTTGTACGTTGATGCGATAACAAGTCCCAATGATATAGAATCCATCCAATGATCCTCCGGTGCCGATGGCTGAAAGCAATGAAGTCGTTGTAGCACCTGGGATACATAATTACGTTCTGGATAAAGCTGATCGTACAGGACCCAATTTTGTTCAATCTCTTGGATAAGGTCATGTCGTACTTGAGCCCATTCATCTTCAGAACCATAGAGTTGCGCAGCTAACGCCTTGAAGCCACAATGACCGTCGGGTCGAATGTCAACACAGTGAGAAAGATAACGCTGATACTCCTAAGGAAATTTCTTAATGAGGTGATCCCTTCTATTGCTCCTTCGCGATGTTAGAATACGTGAGGCCCGAGATTCTGAAGTGGATACTGTGAAGGAAGGTATGTGACCTCTATTCTGCTCATCTCTGCTTGTAGGTTGACCCCTGTGTTCTGTGTTGTATGCTGGGGGTCGAACTGTGCAACGAGATGGATCCGTCATATCGAGAAACCTGTCCATCATAGACTCTTAATTGTCGAAATCCATTTCATTTAATCTTTCAATAAACTGAGCTGCCCTGTCAGATCGTGCTCCCTCGTTAGTATGCCTCTGGACATGCATGGACAACGTACTCCAGTGAGGGTGGATAGAGCTTAGCGGAATTGGTCTGTCCACAGAACGGCAAAGTATAATATCGTGAAAGCATGGCAATCCGTGTGTCCTTTTGATCTTACAAAAGCAAAGGCCAGCTTCGTTATCAGTGCGTTATGCTTGCTTATGGATCAAGTCCATTGCCTGTAATGAAATGCAACCTTTGATTTCACTATAAATGCCTTCATGTAGATGTATGTGTCGTGGAATGTTGAGAGATTTTTGGAACGACCCCTGAATATCCCCGAACTGACTGGTCAACATCTTTTCTATTTTCTGAAAAGATGTTTGAAGCGAGGACATGCTATCTCCCAAGTATCGTTTGAGCCTCGCATGCGCAGACTCCGCCCTGCAATTTAATAATACACTGTGTTAAATAGGAAAGTTACATAACGTATTCTTTAGTGCAAAACAGTAAACATACAATGACTATAGGAAAGTTACCTTTGGCTTAAATTGCTCCCGAGGTGCATAAACTGGTTTATATATGCTGCAACAAATCGCTCTTTATAAGGACCCAACCATGTATTCCAAAGGTATTGTATGGCATTAGAGTATTGCTCAAAGTTTTCGCACATGACATTCCACCTCTGTTGCAAAGACATCGGTGTCGATGAATGAATAAGCAACTGCCATACCTCGTAAAACTCGTCCCACCTCGTACCAAGAATAGCGCTGCACTTCTTCATTACACACTAGTTTATGTGCCAAATACAAAGGATGTGCTATGCCAAGGGGAAACATACTTCAATGGCACCAAAAAGTGCCAGATCCCTATCTGAAACAACCACCGATGGCAACGCTGCCCCTTTTCCAACCATCCATCTTTTTAAAGTATCCAATGCCCATATCAGTCGCTCTTTGTCTCATTATTCAAATATGCAAACATAAAAGAGTAAGTTTTCATTGTGGATGTGATACCCACAACTTCCAAGAGTGGAATTCGATACTCATTACTCTTATACATCGCATCAATAATCAACACGGACGGAAAATTGACAGATAGCTCTAGGTTTCTAGGATGAACCCAAAGAATATTTCGTTGGTATGTTCATTTGTAAGATAGTTGTAAATGTAATGTTTCTCGTTTAATTCATTCAAGATGTACCCAATAGGAGATAGACCCCTTAATTGCTCTTTCTTATACTGTGCTTTCACATTGTAAATACTCCTGATTTCTGTACTAATTGACGAATCTTGTTGTCTCAGCAAATTGAAAATTTCTCGAGGCGCGGTGTTGCTAGACATGTCACGAACTAATTGCTGCTAGATTGGGGGTCAACCTTGACGGGTACTCATGTCCCTCAAAACTTTCCGCTGGTTCATAGTTATGAAAACCTTTAACAACCTTCAAACTCCATATGACACCGTCTGGAGGTTGTGGTACACCTCACAACTTAAACGGGCAATCACATTTTTTAGTTCCAGTAATCCTTTGCATTGAATGCCCTTCTAGTGGCAGTCTATACAATCCTTCCCTTTCACAAATAAGAACGCACTTCGGCATCTTGTTGCCCTTTATACTAGCAGATTTACTTATGACAATTACAAAATCATTTTCCTTACCAACTCTCCGCACCCAATCTACCATGACAGCTCTAGTTTCAAATATCTATAACAAAAAAAATGAATACGTATAAGCACAATGTAATATTCCTCTTTGAATTGTCTTAATAAGGGGATTCAGAAAAGTAAAATTTTATGATTAAAACTCAATTTTTTTATTAAACATGAAGCAATTAGAGGCTAAAAAAAACTTTAAAAATCAGGTTTTTATTTATTTTTCCATTTCCAAACAGTAAATTGGATATGAGATAGAAAATTTGAGTTGCTTCGTTGGTGTTATCAATAATTGGATATGACGTCGTATTTTAAGTAGTAGAGACAAAATCGTATTTTTAGTTGAACCCAGGTATATCGGGCTTTGGTTCATTTTTGTGTAGGGATGGGTCTTTTGATTCTAACCCAAATTGAACCCATTTTCAACCCACCTAAATTCATGTAAATATGGGTTAATATGGGTTCAACCCATATCAACCCATTATACAATATGGGCGGATTAGGTTGGGTTGGGTTGGGTTATAAATGGGCGAATTTGCACGGGTTCAAATATATGGATTGAGATTGCCACCTCTAAATAATATTATATGGAGTAAATGTGTATTTGCCGTTTGAGAAACACAAAAAAGAGAGGAAAGAAAACAGAGGTGGCATTATGCATGAGTGTGTATAGGTGGCAAAATGTGGATTTTTATAAGGGAAGTGAGGTGTCTTAATGTGGCTATTTTGAAAGTTTCTCTTTTATTTACTCAATATGGTGTATTGCAAAAACATCCTACCAACATTTCCGCCAGGAAAAGTTTGATTTGATCAAACTGAAGTTAAAGTTCTTGTCAGTCAAAAGAATTGTTTGATTATTAACTACTCCCTCCGTCCCATAAAGTTTGGCATTTTCAAGAATGTGTGCTATTTTAAAATTGCATATATCTTTCAATCCATAATGTTTTAGGCGATTTTTTTGAACTTTGTTTAATAGAGCAAATTAAAATCTATCATACAAGATTCATATTGCTTATAAAAACCATTACGGATTAAAAGATATAATTAATTTTTTCATAGGATTGGAATAGTGAAAGTGCCAAACTTTAAGGGACGGAGGGAGTATGAAGTAACTGAAGGACCATCTTATTTTTCTCTGACAGATACTTGTCGTGTCAAGTTGTAAAAATGTTAGTCATGTGGGCTTGTCTTCTCTCACAAGCGGTAATGGACGTCTGTAGCAACTTATACTAGCATATGGCTCTCTTGTAAGTCCTTTAAACTCTTTTACCTTCAGAAGTTAAAAAAAATTCCTTGGATTTTTTCTTTTCTTTTTCCATATCTGTGAACTTCACATGGTATGTAGAGAAAATAGAATGAAGTGAAAGAATTAAATTTTCTACGTTTTTTGTTGTGCTACAAAAAAAGTACAATATTAACAAAAATAAGTAAAATATATGTATAATAACAATAGTAATAACTAACCTGGTCAGTCGTAAATTTGGCTGTGTAATCACGCCCAACGTAGGAGCTGGTTTCTCCACAAGGAACATCATTCGCAACATCGTTTCCAACTGACCAACTATCCGAAAATAAAAATTGTACCGATCCATAATATTCTTTTATGAATTACGAAAATGAAATGAAAGTTGAGGAAAATTATGAGGATGTGATTACTCAAAAAATGCTCTCAATCATTAGATTATATAGCCAACTCAATGCTCAGCAAGTTTCCACATCTCTATTTTTGCAGGTGCTCATCCATAGGCAAATGATAAGGCGTTCATCTCTAAATTTTTTTTCTCTGCAGGATAACTGATTACTCCTAGGCAAGTGATGCATAGTCATCAAACTCCAATTCACCTATGTGCTCCACGTCCAAAACTCTTCAAGGGTTACATGCACACAAAACCACCACGTGCACTACAAGGCACCGATTGCCTCTCTTTTTTCTTTTCTTTTCTTTTCGTTTCAACCGGGAGAAAGATTTTAATTTTTTGATCAAGCAACTTTTTTTCTTTCCACCGGTTCAAACGGATTAAAATTTGGAACACATTTTTTAACCTCGTTAAACAGTTTAATATTTTTCCGTTTTACATTATTTCACCATCAATATTAGGCTCGATTGATAGGTTTTGTTGAGTAGATTTTAAAATATATAATTTATTTAAAAAAATACGTGGAAAAAAAAATTATTAACATTTAAAATTTTATAAAAAAATCAAAAGAGAGAGAGACTGCTGGAGAGAGAGAGAGCACGGGGGGGGGGGGGGGGGGGGGGGGGGGGGAGAGGGGGAGTAATTGGGGACAGTGTTGGCCGTGTCCGGGGGCCGGGGGGGGATTAGTAATCTACTTTGGATGGAGGATTTGTTTTGGGTGGATATAGAATGAGGGTGAATATGTAATAAGGGGTGATATGTTAAGAAGGGTGACCCCACGTCTTAAGAATGATGGATTTGTAATGAGGTGTTGGATAATTTTTTGAGAAAGAGGATTGTAACGCCCCGATTTTCAAAATAAAAATCGGAGGCGTTAAATATAATTTTCTGAAAGTTTACTAAATTAAAGTTCAAAATTCCAAAACGAATAATTCAACATAAGATTCATTTATTACAAACCAATGTGGAAATACTAAAAATAGTTTTTGTGATAATGAATTAAACAAAATAACAGACTTCTAAGCTTGATACGGATCCCAAGTGTACTCTAGCTCGGCTCCCACATCTGGATTCTCTTCTGTATAGAATTGCTCACCTTCGGGGTTCTGTGTCTCTTCCTGATTTTTTGCAAAATCTGGCACGGATGCCAAGCAATCCGTACCTGAGTGATAGAGTTCACACCTTAGTATAATCCAACCCAACTACCCCTCTTCTTTTACAGCTAGCAAGCATGACCGTGTCATGGGACAATCCCCCCTTGCTGGCCTTGCAAAGGCACGATTACCCTTTGGAACTTTCCATGGTGTACCATACGTTAGGGTCACCACAATAACATCACCGGGCCCCGTAGGTAACCCATTTCAATCCAGGGCCCAACTGGTAACCCTCACCATTGCAATGGTCCAAATCAAATCCACAATCTCACAACTCCAACACTTTACCATTTATCCATTAACTTAGTATCGTCTATGTGAATTCTATTTGTGTACTACCCCATGTCTCTAGGGTCCAATCTTAGCATTCAAATCAAGTATTGGCACAAGATACAATTAATCGATAATAATTAAAACAATTAATAAGCAATCCAATCACACAACTTTTTTTATGAATGTGTCATTACCCTTAGTCTTGTATGGCCATGATGTCAATAATAAGGTAAGAACTTAAAAAAAATATTTTAGGCTCTTATTAATTATTTCTAAGAAATTAGATTGATAAAACAACTAATTAAATACGTCAATTAAGTAAAAATATTAGTATAATTATCATGACCTTAATAAGAGTCCTAAATGTCCTATACAACATGTTTGGGTGTCAAAAGTTGGGCTCGGATGGTCGTGAGATTATTTTAAAATAAAGATATTAACGAAAGTTGCCAAAAGTAAAATAATTAGATAATAAATAATCTAATAAATAAAATATGTTGGGATTAACAAATTTTCATCTTAGGATCGTAAGGAGTCTAAAAAAAATTACTCAGGCATTAATAACAAGGTTTATAAGGTCGTAAAGTAATTTTGATTGGAAACACTTTAAAAATAATAATAAATAGTAAATTTAATAAAAGAAATATGAAATTAGCAAGATATCATCTTTGAGATGTGAGAAGTCTAAGAAATATAGTTTGGGTGGTAAAAACGTTCTTGAGAAGGTCGCAAAGATTTTTCGTTTGTAAACTTTGAATGAAAACAAATAAAAAATATAATAAATAGAGAATAAAATAAAAAAATATGATATTAATAAGTTATGATATTTGAGGTGTGAAAAGTCTAGGAAAAATAGTCTGGGTGTCAAAAATCGGGTTCGAAAGGTCACAAAGTTGATTCGAACCAAAACAGTTCTCACCGCGAGGTCTGACTGGGTTGACCTTGTGGCCCGCGAGGTCTGGAACCCTGGTTCTTGCGGCTGGGCAACCCAAAGGTCATGGCTGCAAGGTTGCCGCAAGGTTGCGACTGCAATTTCTTTTTTTTGTCCATTTTGGCTACGGTTTCGTGCATGGGTTATATCTAAGGCCTAAAAATACATAATTATACATAAAGATTGGATAGAATTATAATACCTTGCTTTGGATCGAGTTGATTCAAAGACCGAACTTTGGATATTGGAGAAGATGACCACGGTTTTGGCGATCGGGGGATCTTGGGTTCGAATTGAATGAAGTTTGGTGATGCTTTGGGGTGTAGTAGGTGATTGGAAACGTTGAATTGGATTTCAGTTGGGTTTAGAATGCAAACCCATTTTTCTCTCTCTTACTCTCTCTCTCTAAAACTCCATGGATTGAAGCTTCAATTGGCCGTGGTTTCTTCTCGGTTTTACTTAGTGGAGGGTGCAAGGGTGAGCTCGCGGGTCAACGGGGTGAGATATTTATAGGTGAAGGGCATTGAATTGGACGAAATAAGATCGATTTTTAGGCCGGGGGAGAGTATGAGAATGATAGGAATGAATTAATCTCAGATTTTTCTTGGTGGGAAAGGAAATTTTTTGATTTGGGCAAGGGGGAATGAATTTGGTTTTTCTTGGAGGGGAAGGATTTGGGAGAGTTATGGCTGGGGAGAGAGAGAGAGCGCTAAGGGAGGGAGAGAGACTGCAGGAGAGTGAGGTGGGGGAGACAAAGTGGCGTGTGCATGTACGTGGCAGAAGAAAAGAGAAAAAAGGATGCATGCATGCATGCATAATTGGAGAAATAAAAAAATATATATGTATAAATATTAAAAGAATACTATTATTATTAATAATTCTATTTAAAAAAAATTACAATTGTTACAGGATATAGAATGTGGATATGATGAGATTAGATGTTGAATGACTAAATTTCCCCACTTAGATTTTTAAATGATCTCGTTTACTTAATTATAATTAAAGTAAATACATATTTATCATTAATTATGGGATAAAATAAATTCATTTTATTTTACAAATGTTTAAACCATATTATGTATTAGAAAAAAAAATTATTTTCAGAATTTTTTTTTTAAAAATGTAATTGAAAAGTGAATTATTTTTTATAAAAAAAATTACAATTCAAATACACAGTTATGAGCCTTATGGCTAAAAATACAATTCACATGTACCCCATGGGCCCATCATATATATCTAAGATATACACAATCCTCGTTTTTATCGTTTCCTCCAAAAAAACCATTCCAGAGGTACAACTCCTTTTTCGACACCGACGTGAACAACAACACAATCCTGTTCTTCTCCAATGCCGACGAGCTCTGTGAGGTACTTCTCTCTCTCTCTCTCTCTCTCTCTCTCTCTCTCTCTCTGCTTCTTCTTCTTCGTAAAACACTGTGTGGGGGTGAGGGTGGATTTGGAGGGGTAAAAGAGTACCAAATCCCCCGGATTTGCTAACAACGGGGGTGAAGCTCTGTTTGGCAAATCCACCCAAAACACTGTTGGAGGTGGATTTGTAGTCCCAAAAGTGTTTTAATCCACCCTCCAAAAAATGCAATCAAAAACCGGATATGAGTGGGACTAGGATATAAAATCCGGGCAGCTCCATATCCGGCCTCAAATCCGACATCCAAATAGAGCGTATAGGCAAGAGTGACCAAGTTGGGTTTTACTACGTACGTACGTTCACTTCTTGAACTGTAAACAAAAATAAAGGCCTATGGGGCCACATGGGGTACTGCCAGGCTCGCTTTTTCTTGCTCAAGCCTCAAACTATAGTTAAGGGTACACCAAATGTACGCCGACCATGTTGTGGGGGACTTGTTTTGGAGCTTTACATAAATAATCGGAATCGCTTAACTTGTTTAAAACATTTGTTTGAATCCCTGTAAAAGATTTGCCGAGTCAAAGATCAATAAGAGCTTGAACGATTTTTCATTTGGTTACAATGTACATTTGGTGTAAACCAAATCACGTACCCATAGTCGGAATCCTCCAACTGTGTACTGTAAAGTCTGTAACTGTCTTTGGTCCTTAGCCACACGGTACGAAAACATTTTAAACGTGTCAAATTCTCCAATGCAGATCACATGCAGCAAGAGTACAATGGGTCTGTTTATGACGCATATGGCGCTACTGGAAGGGTTCAGGAGATAACCTTCACCTTTGTGGAGTTAATTTCCAATGAATGTAACTTTCTTTTAGTTGTAATTTTTCCTCAGGTCTATACAGTTCCTCTTTTTCAATGGTCTGTATATGGTTCTCTCTCGATGTACCATTTGTCGAGTTTCAATAAAATCTTTTTGCCTATCAAAAAAAGAGTACAGGGTTTTCCTTAAAAAGTTTGTGTAAAGAAATTTAGACAAAATTGTTTTTTTTTCCTTTCTAAATAGGACTTTTAATTAAGGTACATGAGGAGAATGACTTGTCTCAAAATCTGCAAGTTTATGACAGCTCATTGCGATTTTTTCGAATGGAGTCCTTCATAAACAAGAAATTATAGATAAACAAATATTTTAGAGAAAAATACAAAAAAAAAAAAATCATATATAATCAGAAAAATTGGATAATCATTCATTGTTTGGAATTTGGAAAGGTATTACTTAAACATCACTCCTTTAACATTGTTAGTGACAAAGGAGTAGTTAAGCTCTCATAATTAGGGTTGCAAGCAAGCCGAATCGAGCTTTAGAATGTTCAGATTTGTTTATTAAGGCTTTAGTGAACTAGAGTTCGAGCCCAATGAAGATTTTACGAGCTAAGCTAACCTAGGCTTGAGTCGAGTTCAAGCTTGTTCACGAGCATTAACAAGCCTAAGAAATTACATGCATATTCAACTTGTTACATGAAATTTTCAATATTCTAGCAATATATACATAAAACGAACCTAAAATTAATGCTCAGGATCGCTTTGTTTATAAACTTATCAAACTTTAGTGAGTTTTACTGAGTCTCTCCTAAAACACTTTGCGAGCGGCTCAATTTATTTGTAGCCCTATTGATCATAATTACGCTTATCCACGACATAAGTTTAAATGGATAGCATAACTAATCCATTCAACCTAATTATTTGTAGCGACATATATAGTTGATCACATATAAAATTTGATCAACTTTAAATTCAAAAAGATTCTTTCTCCGGAGCCAACTTAACTGGTATAGCCAATAGTACTACATGTATTCTATAAGCAATTCACCCATTTAAATAACAATCGTCCATTAGTTTTAAATATAATTGAGCACTTTGTTTCGCTTTCTTGTTTCTTTCGGTAAAACTTCCTTCAGGACTTTCAACCATAAAATCAAGTTTTTTCCATCAATATCAGATTGCTCACCATGTATCAAAAACCTCCCAAGGCTTGGTGTTGAATTTCTCCAAATTAAACATATATAAAAACAAAAGCTTCTCATATTCTTCAAAATTGTTTTTTTTTTGATTGGCAAAAGAATTTTATTAGAAATTCGATAAGGGTACGTCGAGAAGGAGAGGGCGAGTATCAGAAGACAATCATATGAAAGCCAACATCCCGAGAGAGGAGGGAAGACCAGCCAAGAGTTGGAAAAAGAAAATTAAAAGGCAAAGGATAAAATGAAAGTACTACAGCGTCAGCTTCTAAAGATGTCAATCATGTGAAACAAATTAATCAAATCCTTACCACTGGATATTATTCAAAATTGTTTATAGATGTTTGACCATACCACCGGATATTAATATTCTTGTATCTATTTTATTATTTTAAAAATAAACAGCACAACCGGAACATAAATCCGAATAAGTGCTTTATATAATTAATGTATCATGTTCTATGCATAAGTTTTCTCTGAATAATTCCCTTAAAAGCAGGTTTCACTGTCTCCTTTTTTAAAAAAAAAAAAAAATTGGCATGCGTAATTTTATGGTAATTTTATTTTGAGACGAACTATTGACCGTCATAAGTGACTTAGACTTTAAAAAGAAAGTATTATTAAGGGTGTATTCCACTAACTAAAATTTTAAATAAGTACTTCTTTTTTAATTAAATGTAATGTACTGTGGTAGAATGATCTATCTTGTAAAAAGAGAAACAAGTACTTAAAAAATACTAAAAACATTAACGGAGTGGAGCTTAATTGTCAAACCATTTTGGGCTATTGTTTTTACTATCTGATATTTTTATTTATAAATTATATTAAGATATTAAGTAAACAATTCGAATTAAGGGACCTAACTTTCTCAGAAGTTGGTTGGCTAGTTGTTGTAATCCCTCTTGCATTAATTTGCTTCCCAGAGAAATTAAAGTAGGATGCCAAGAGAGTCCCCTTTGCAGTTCATATAATTAAATTAAAGGGTCAACTTCCTGAATATCTATCTAATAAAATACAAGGATGTGGGAACTAGAAAAACACAAGTTGAAAAAAGGACAGAGATTCATTTGATTCAATGACTAATGTGTGCTCTCCAATTCTTAAGAAAACACCCACACTCTTACAAATATATTATTACAAAAATGTCATTGGTTCTTTTTATCTATTGTTTGGCTTCTGGTGTTGGTATAAAAAAATAAAAATATATTACAAAAATGCCCCGTGCCTACGGCACTATCGGGGTGCGTAGTGCCATAGGCACGGGCAAACACTAGTCTACCTAATAAAACACAAGGGTGTGGGAAACACATAAACACAAGTTGAAAGAAGGACTGTGATTCATTTGATCTAAGGGCTGATGTGTGCTCTCCAACTCTCTTGAGAAAACACCCACACTCTTACAACTATATTACAAAAATGCTAACAAATGATTGATAGTGCTGTAGGCACGAGCAAACACTAGTTTATATATATATTGTGATGAAACTTTAATAATAGTACACAGAGTGAGAGACAAAAAACATACATTATTAAAGAAAAATAAACAAAGCAAAGGTAAATAGATTACGTAATAATCTAAAATTTGAAACTCCTAATTCCTTCCTAGCATCTCTTAAAATCTTATCCGAGTAGTGTCTTCCTTTCACCCAAATAGTATTGGGGAGAGAATACCACACCGCATAGTATTTCGGGATACTATAACATGTTTGTGCGGTTATAGAATTATTGTTCTGAGTAATATTCAATAATTGGCCGCATTCATATTCTCACTTGCTTCTCTGGTCCCCTCCCCCCCCCTCTCTCTCTCTCTCTCTCTGTGGCTCTCCTTGTGTCCTTTATGGCGGTATATTGACTAGACTCTGACATCTATTAATGCATCCGCTTCCAATGGTTTTTTCGAGTCCTGCTATACGTAACGATGCCCGGCGTAGGGAAATTGTACAGACGGCCGTGTCGGGCCGTTTCCGGCCACTGAATAGTCGATCCGAGTTGTCCAAAAAAAATTTTGTAAAAAAATGAGGGGCCTAACGCGAAAATCAACGGCATCCGATGTGTGTGTAGGGTGCTTGATCTAAACACCTTATTTTTCGTGTATATACATATCGGCCGTCTGATAGCTGGAGACGGCTCAGCTTAGCCATCGATACGATTTCCCTACGCCGGGCATCGGTACCTATAGCTTTTCTGTTTTTTTCTATCAGCGCGAAATAAAGTAGTATTGTTACGTACGTTGGCATCTTCACAAAAGAATTGAACTTCTAACCTCACTCTTGGTATTTAAAGTATACATAAATGATATGCGAATCAAAAAAAAAAAAATGATATGAGTACAGACAGTTTGCATAGATTCATTTTGGGCCTGATTCAGGTCCCATAAAGATGATCGGAGCTGTTCATGTTTTTCAAAATTTGTTTTTAAGGGTCCATGTAAAAAATCATCTCAATCCGATATCGATTGAGATGATTCGTAAACGCCCATACCGATGTTGGATTGAGATGATTTTTTACAGGGACCCTTAAAAACAAATTTTGAATAAAATGAACGGTTCCGATCATTTTTGTGGGACCCGAACCGAACCCAAAATGGACCTGTGCAAGCTGTTTGTATACCTCTAGCACCTCTGGTATACAGAAATGAAATGTTCGCTTCCCAGTCTATTTACGCCGTTGGGCAAGATGCCTCTTGCAATTCGCTTCCCAGTCTATTTATTTTAACGGTCTTGCTATTGTCAGTTCACTGGACTGACGATAAGCATACTAAAAGATGAGAAAAACACGTATTTCTGTGTACTTTTTACACTCTTTAATACACATTCACACACTTACTATTGTCAGCTCATTAGGTTGATTTTAGAATTTTCCTTATTTTAATTGTCATGAAAAAAGCGAATTTTATTTTCCAAGCAACATCTTGCGTTTTTTGTTTTTTGTTTTTTCTGAACGGTGCAACATCATGCGTTTAGGAAAACTATTACTAAGTAATTGAAAAGAAACAAGGTTCTATTTCGGCCTAAATTGAAGATCCTTATTCAGTAACAGTATCCTTTAGGCAATGTTTCATTACTGTAATCACAGAATTACGTACGTAATGACCATCACAAAATTAAAAAAAGCCCTCCTTCCCCAAGCTAGTCTCTTGTTGTGCTTGATTGGTTGTGCTGGTCAAGTTTTTTTTTTTTTAAGGCATGTTTTCGAAGGACCACACAATCAACAAGAATCAAGGTCCTCTTAGAGGTGTCAAACGTGTCTGTCGTGCCGTGCCGTGCCATTTTCTTTCGTGCCAACCGTGTTTCGTATCGTGCCGTACCGTGCCCGTTTACTTCATCGTGCCATGGCGTGCCGTGCCATACCCTGCCCGTGCCGTGCCGTGGTGGGCCATTTTGCTTTGTCGGGCCGTGCCCTTTTTAAATCGTGTCATGTCGTGCCGTGCCCGATTAATTAATCATGCTGGATTGTGCCATACCTTTTTTTGTCTGGTCGTGCCGTGCCGTGCCTTTTTTTGTAGGGTCGTGTCGTGTCGTGCCTTTTTTTTGTCGGGTCGTGTCGTGCCGTGCCTTTTTTTTGTCGTGTCATGCCATGCCTTTTTTTGTCGAGTTGTGTGTGTCGTGCCGTGCTTTTTTTTGTCAGGTCGTGTGACTCGTGTCGTGCCTTTTTTGTCGGTTCGTGTCATGCCGTGCAGCCCTTAATCGTGTGCCGTGCCGTGCCGTGCCATGTTGTGCCATCGATTTTCGTATACACATTACCAACCGGCAATTGATTTTCATCTAAAAAAAATCTTCCCATAAAACACGCATTCCGGTGCCCAAAAAATACAGATTTTTGACATTCAGTAGAAAAGCTTGGTTCTCATTCTCGACCAGATCAAAAGCTATTTGAAATGCGAGCAAAGCATCATCCTTATTTTCAGATCGTAGAAGTTTTTTCAAGATGCTCGAAACACCCTCTGGGTCATCCAGTAACATCAGGCATTGGCAAATGGTTAAATAATCAGGAGAAGGCAACTTATGGTATAGTTTAACAAGAGAAGACGATACACCTGTGTACAAGATCGGCGGAGAGTTTGGATTAGTTTATGAATAGCTCATCTCCTTCCTTCAAATTATATTTTGTTCATATCCATCAAGCAATTGGGAATAATTATTAGTTATATAACTTATATGGTGAAAAAAAGAAGGATATCTTCTTTGATATGTAAAATTGAAGTTCTCCAAATAAAAAAATTGCAGACATACAAATTATACAATTTCACCAAACAGGAGGCAAACCTTCTATCCTACCACCTCCGTTTCCTCTCCATGGAAGACCATTCTCACTCAAAAAAACCGCATCCATACAAGTTCTAGTTCTAGATAATCAATCTGGTTCATACATGTTTGGAACACTATGGCAATGTTTGGTAACGTTGCCACTTTTCTATTTTCTGTTTTGTATTTGTTGAAATCAATTTCTACTTTTTTTTTTTAAAGTAAAAACAGAAAACATGTTTGTATCAATTTATTTTTTTTTAAAAAGAAGCAAACGGTGCCTGTTGTTACCATAGCGTTCTCTGCCTGTTATCCTATACTACTTTTTATAGCTTGCAATGAACGCCATATTTGCCAATTGTTGGCCTTTTTTTCAAATATTCTATAATACCAATATGCTAGTATTTTCAAATAAGATCATGGTAATTTCATTTAAGAAAAAACGAAAATGAAATATTCCATTCAACACCAACTAATTTAAACGTCAATGTACAATATACAATTTAACTATTGAATAAAGATTCATTACATTAGCGGGGAAAACAATTTCCCTACAAAAACTACATAAAAGAGTCTTGACTAATTAGATAATACAAATGACAAAACTTCCCCTAGTTGATAGTAAACTCCTATTGCTAAGACGATCAATCTACCAAAACTACGACACAGCCTATTCACCAAAGGCAGCAAATAAGATTGTGGATAGTCATAATGTCATTCAAAGAAAAGGTGGGCAGATTATTGTGGAATGCAGCCAGCCCCGCCCCTGTGAAGCTTGAAGTGTCTTTTTAGGCTACAAATGGAAGTGTCTTATGCTACAAATGGTCGTGTTTTAGGCAGCAAATGGTAGTGTTTTTTGTATCCACATGACTCTGGAAAAGCATAGCATGCAAAGCGTTAGGCAGTATGAACGTTAATCAGTAGACGGAACCATAGAAAACCCACAATAGTCTTCTTGCATTTTCTAGGCAAACAGTTAAGTCCCACTAGATCAAGCATAAGAGTAATGAGGTTATCAATTGTCATAAAACTCAACAATATGTACACAAAGAAACAAGTTTTTCATGTATTTTGAAATTCATCATTCATCTTTGGGCACTTTGAGAGGATAGTCAACTTATTTCCCTAAAATTTTAGCAAACACTAACATCATAAGTCATAACCAAAACAATATAAAGATTAAGCCGAAAAACCAGTTAGCTAGTGAGAAAGGGCTACAGATATGAAACCAAGAGAGCACAATCAAGAAACCCCAACTAAATAATCGTAATAGAGATAATTGAAATTCTAACGATGGGTACAAGCTTCCCAAAACTTGAGCTGCAACAAGTTTCTTTCTTTCTTTTTTTCTTTTTTTGGAACTGCGGCAACAAGTTGGCATGAATCTTTTTTCCCCACTACCTTGACTATTTTCACCACTTAGTGTTCTTAAATCTTTATTCGCTTTGCCCACAACCTTGGAAGAGCTCAGTGTAAGAAACTCACAAACACAGCAGTCATCAAACTTCAATGGAAATGAAGAAACTACATAATCTAACATGCTATTATGGCTACCTTTATATTCGTAGCTACTTGTACGTTCATTAGGCTCATCCCTCAGAACATACTCTAGCTATGCCTGTATATTCGTAGCTACTTGTACATTTATTTGATTTGATTTTAGCGACTTTCCAAGTTCCAACTCATGTAACTGATAGTTTCTGAGAACCATAACGATAACCGTTTCCTATAGCAATGCCGGTAGCAGAAAACAGAAAGAGGTTTTCAACTTAATAAAAACCACATGATCAAACAGAAAGAGGTTTTCAATTATTTGAGACACGCAGAACAGACAACTACATGATACTTTTGCGAGGAAAAAAGGGTCATTCATGAATTGATAAGTAAAAACCACATGATCCACAGAAATTTAGTGTGAACTCAACTAGGGCTGAAAGCTGAATGGTAAAAAAAAAAACCTCAAGGTTCAATTCTAGGCAAAGTAGTTGTTGGTTATTGGAATGAATGCAGAAATATATTGGGCAATCTCTTGCAATGCTTTTTCTGACCATTCAAAGAGAACAGAATGCAAATGGAATCGTCATCTTAATGCTAAATGAATTTAATGAGTGAACTACATTTCAATAGTAGCATCTTAATGCTAAATGAATTTAATGAGTGAACTACATGGTTTTTATTTAACTCGTTGATTACATTAAGCACATGTGCCATTTGAGACTTGAACTGAATAGTTTCTTCACTTACCTAATCTTATTTGTGCGACTCCTTTTCCCACTCCTCTTACACGTCCACACCTCTCGGGGTTTCCTTCATTTTCTCTTTCTGAATGCTATAAATTTAGCCCTACAACAACATTCCTAAAAAAGTGCTGTAATCTAATGCTATTAAAACTCACACTTCGCTTTGCCAAAAACTAGGGTTGTGTCTGTGGCTTATTCATTTCAGACTAAAAGGAGACACACACACACACCCCACACTGCCACACTGTCCAGAACGCATGCAAGCATCATCCACTTCAGTTAAGTGAAGCTAAACAGACCACAAGGCATGCAATCAAATAAATAGCTAACAGACTAACAAACTAACAGACTGGAGGGGCTAGGCTGCCACCTCAACTCAGCAAACAGAATATGCAAGGGGTTATGCCACCACCTCGGCTAAGAAATGCAATCAAATAAAAGTAACTATACTAACTAAAAATAACTCAATATTTAGCCTGGCTTCGTTACACCTCAGATTAGCATAAAAACAGGTTAGAGGTATCCACCAAGCTAAATACGAGCTACTAACACGTAAACTACTAGAGTCTAGAGATTGAAAATGCTCCAATCCTTACTATTTCACGTATTTACTTTTGGTATTCAAACAGATCAAACTGCATATGTTGTATGCACTATTTCCAACACATAAGCAGACTAAGCAGTAAGCACCATTTACTTTAATTGAGGGAATCATAAAACAACTATGGATACAAAAATAAGTAAGAAAATCCACCTTCAACATTTTGTTGGTATTAATTTGCTTCAGCCTTCACGTGGTTTGGTTCTTGGCGTCTATGGTCTACAATGTCCTACAAAACAAGAACCAGCAGCAGCAGCAGCAGAAAACAGGTATATAAAAGCCAAATGAACAAGGAAATTGAATAAGAAAATTAAATTCTGCTCAGATATTAGTTCCGTTTATCATCATAGCAGAAAAGTGAAATGGATGCAACGTTAAGTTGCCATTATGGCCTTCATAAGTTGCAACACCACTTCATAGTTCATAACAACACAACTACGGCTCAGACATTAGTGTTTTTTTATCATCATAGCCAGAAACTGAAACGGATGCGGCAACGTTAAGTTGCCTTAAAGGCCTTCATAAGTTGCAACACAATCACACTTCGCTTTGCCAAAAACTGGGGTTATGTGTCACGCCCTCGATTTTCAACATAATAAAGTAATACATTTCAATAAAAGAGAAACCTCGCATATCATATACGTTACCCAAATGAGTTTCCCACCTGTTTAATTTACAAACAAGTCCTTAAGTTTAGATAATTACAACTTTAGTCAAAAGAAAATTCAGTAATAATTAGTTACAAAACCACCTTTAACAAAATGAGATCTTCACAAAGATGACGAAATAACCAGTGATGTCAGCTTCCAAAAGTCTTTTACTGTCAAGCACATAATGCATGCAATCTATTGCCCGGCATCAGAACCTGAAAAGAAAGATTTGGTTGAGCTACACTAGCCCAGTAGAAAATTCTAAACTCAAGCTATATGCAATTTGAATGAACCATGCACCGAGAATGAATGAGTACTGACAGATACGCCTATACCACAAATGACTACCAACAAGCTGCGAATTATCGCCTAAGAGTCCTAGACTTCACATCAATGTCACTAGCCGTTTACTTCTTTAACTAGTTACATTATTAAACTCATGTCATCTCACACTTATCTATAATCAAATCAAAACATCTTATTATTCTCCGTATGATAGTACAATCTTTCTCGTGTCCACATTGATCTTCATTAAATCCCTTAATTGCAAAACCTTTCTTTTCCTTTAATCCGGTATTTCCCATCAAATAATCACTAGGGTCACCTCGGGTCTAGTTCCCTCGAGCGCAGGGTCACCCCGAGTCTTTTCCCTCAATAACAATAATCAGGTGGGGTCACCTTGGGTCTAGTTCCCTCGAGCGCAGGGTCACCCCAAGTCTTTTCCTCCAATAATATGAATCAGTTGGGTCACCTCGGGTCTAGTTCCCTCGAGCGCAGGGTCACCCCGAGTCTTTTCCCTCAATAACGACCACTTGGGTCACCTTTCACACTTTTCACAATCGACATCATTTCATAATCAATTTCATCATCCCTTTAACGGTTATACCACTGAATTTTAATTAGTCATTATGTGACTCCACAAATATACATGTTCATGCCTCCTCTTTTGTTTACATACCCGCATCTTACATGACGTACTAAGCCCATACATAAATTCCTACAATACTCTGTCCATTAGTTATTCACTTTCATTCCGCTTCCCATTTCACAAACATCCATTCATTCAATTAAATCCAAAGACCATTTAATCAATCGCATGGTATTATAAGACCAACAATCTACCATATCGCATATACTCAAATACACACGTCCTCACCGTACCCCTAAGTACACCCCCGTACCTTCGCATACCACATATCAACCCACGACTAGACTCTACGATGCCCGATTATCTAGTTTCTATACTCGGAGTCTGTAAAAGCATGCACTGTGGGAATCTAAGAATCTTACGAGTTAAGAGAGAAAACGGATTGCAAAACTACTCATCAAATCCCTAGACATGTTCACTCTAGTCCATTGAATGCCACTCTAAGTGAGGAACGAGTAATACTCACCAAAACACTTGGAATGATGCGTAAACAAACTCATAAGAGTCAAAGAAAAGCTTCGACATACGAGTTGAAGGATATAGGGAAGCAGCTGAAAGATACTGCAGCAGCTCAAATAAGCAGGTGAAAGCAGGTGAAACTTCTAGTCTCCTACCGGTAGGCAAGCAAGTCCTACCGGTAGAACTTGAAAACAGAAAGGCTAACATTCCGGTAAAACCTAGACCTACCGGTAGGTGAACAAGTCCTACCGGTAGAAACTCCAATTCACGTAACCTACCGGTAGGCAAGCAAGTCCTACCGGTAGAACTTGGGAACAGAAAGGCCAACGTTCAAATTTGTGCTTGACCTACCGGTAGGTAAGGAATCCCTACCGGTAGAAGTTCGATACGTTGAGCAGCTTTTGAGCTGCTGCTGTACGTTTGAGCTGGTTACGAAGGAATTTCTCAATCGTTCTACCGGTAGGTGAAGAGTTCCTACCGGTAGGGAATCGATTTTCTGGTAAAGTAACAACGTTCTACCGGTAGAAGGGACGGGCCTACCGGTAGGAAACCAGGAAAAACAGACAATTCTGACAGCAACTACGAATTTTCAATCCAAACTCAAACACAACATTACAAGCACGATTTATGCACTAAATCACTCATAAAACATATAAAGAGAGGTAGAATTCCCTACCTCAAGTCGGGAAGCGAAACCCACGCAATTTGAGTAAGCCCTAGCTTCCGGAACCTCAAAATCAGTTGAATACTCCTCTCCGAGCTAGACCCAACTGAATACACGCTCAAGACCACGTACGGAGGGTGGAATGGAGGTCAATCTTCATGAGTTTTGAGAGTGGAGGTTGATTGGAGTTGATTTTGAGTGGGAGTGGAGGAGAGCCGAGAGAGAGATATGTGAGAGTTAGAGAGAGAGCCGAGAGATAGAAATGAGAAAGAGGAAAGCATTCCTCTGGGAATAATAGAGGTGAGGGAAATAATCCCATGCCCTCACACCACACACTCACACATGCAACTCTCATCTATTTACCTTTATATCCTTCCACAAATACGCCATTCCATATATCCACACCGTTTATCTCGACAAGCCGTACAGTTATATAAAAAAAAAAAAATATAGGCCTAAAATACGGGTCTCTACACCCTACCCTCCTTAAAAAAAATTTTTCGTCCTCGAAATTAGATAAGGCAAGCCTAATCATGCCAAGCATCACATCAACATACTCCAACTGTAACACTATCCATTATACAACAATTCAATAACCATCGAAGTCTACGTCTAGATTCATATCAAGCAGACCACAACAAACACACGTATATCTTTCGAACTTCGTACCCCCATTTCCACGTAACCATGCACTAACAACATCAGCTTACCTTTCAACAATGGACTACGCGAGTCTAAGGTACGCATCGGTTTCTCATCATAGGACACTTGAACTTCTAATTCAATTTCGGACCTTTCTAACACATGCAATGGGTTTATTTCATACCTCCTCAATCTCCGTATACAGAATGCGTCATATATTTTGAAAAAGTTAGGCGGCAACGTCAAACGGTTCACAGTTTCTAAACTTTTCTTTATTATACAAATCCTATACACAATTATCTATCTCACTATAGAGATCTTACCTCCTAAGTATAACCGGATAATCCAATTGACTTCCCGAGACTTCCATCTAGAATGGGCGGTGATCAAGCGCCTCTTCCAAGTGGATTTCACCGGTTGTCGCCTGGGTATCCCAAAACATGCACATAGTGTCCGACACTTAAACTATCTTTCTTACGGTGAACGCTTCCTTTCTGCCCAAAACGAGACAAACCCCAACGCAACTATGCTTTACGAAGTTCATGATTTCCCTTCTTCAAATAACATTGGGTGACGTTGACAGTCAACACAATCCTTTGGTCGGCCCTCCGCAGTTAGCAATCTTTGACGATCTTTACCTTTCTCTTTTCGGTCATTCTCCCTCGAGCTTCCAAATATCGTTGGCGAATCGAATTAATTGTTTTAGCGGGTCCATAACACAAGCCAGTTCTTCTAAAAGTCGCACAAAATTTTCATTCTAGGTTGGGTGATTCTATATCATGAGAAGGATTCGATTTGTCATCTCAAACGAAACGAATAAGCTACAAAACTCAAGTAGTGTCAATCAAGAATTGGAAGAATGGTAACGAGGCATCCGAAATTCAAAGAACACGTGGAATCTTCAGGACGGTTTGGCAACAATTCAAAATACCTTTTTATGACAACCCAAGAAATTTGAAATGACTGATCATAACTTTCTTATTGCTTTTCGAGTCAACAGAGTCAGTGAATAACCTTTAGCAACTGAACGATGTCGATATTAAGGATAAATACAAGAAGTGAAACAAATCTCTAGTAAGTTAACTGATACAAGATCAAAAATTTGTCCAATACCGGGAAGGGTAAGACCTTCCAACAAGTTAAGGCTGAGTGTTACAGAATGAGTCATGTGCCTCCAAAGTCAAGGAACCACGACAGAGTAAAATAACACTTAAAGTAATTTCCACAATTGAATTTGTATTGAACGGTGTCAATGAATAGACATCAATAGGTATGTCACCACAAGATTGACTCCAACCATGGAAATTCGAACCAACCGAATAGGCAAGGGCAAACAAATAGATACAAAGCGGATGTGAGTTCAAATCATATGACTTCTTAGTCATGGGACCACAATGAATGATGGCCCAAGCAGGCAATGATGGGTACAAGGTCTAAATTTTGATAGTGTTAACGAATTTGTATTTCATACGGTACATAGCTAAAGGTTGGGTTCAACAGATTGATGTTGCAAATTAAATACTCATATGGAATAACGGTTATAAGCAAACGACGAAAATGATAATCGCATCAAGGAAATCTAAACTGACCAATGAAAACTTATCTCAAGCAGGATGATGTCAAATAAGACCTCGAATAGGGAACGAGAAACACTTGTCAAATTTGATAGCAACAGTGTCATAAGATACTTCGCTATAAGAATTTAAATATGCCCAAGAAAAGTTAGGAAGGGATCGCATGACAATTGACTCAAATACTGAGAATTATAACGGGTCATCCACCCACTGGATTTCATGGAAGAATAAATTACGATACAATTCTGGCAATATTCAGCTCGGCCAATGAAAGATGGTAATAAAAGAAACAACTCTTCTAAACTCACATTTGAGATGTCACCAATCATCATGGATACAAACAATCCCTGTCCAAATCAAACCAAATCTCGATATAAGCAATTTAAAGAGGTCAAGGACAACACTTCAATATGGAATGATTAACCTCTAATCTCGGCAAATATGATCTATCGATATTTCTCAACACGCGTGGACCAAGATTTCTTATTTTCTATTCCAAACATGGACAAGAATAGGATTCTCAATGAGTGAAATGCTTCCAAATCAAAGGTATTGTAGAGAATGAGTAGCACAACTAGGAATAAATGATACCTCAAACAAGTGACGCTTCTAAGAGTTAGAGAATAGGGGGGGGGGGGTGGTAGTTTAGCGGCGGAACTGCATCTGTTGTTGTTTCGACGTATGTGTTTCCTGCTGCATTGAGCTCGACTCACCATGTACTCCCAATCCCCGAGGACAATTCCTTGCCATGTGGCCACGTTCATCGCAAGTATAACAAGATCCCCCACGCCGTGGACATTGAGAACGAATATGGCCAAACTGACGACATCGATAACACATAGTCTGACACTTGAGAAGAGCTCTTGGAGTCCCGATATAAAGAGGTGGCTTAAAGCCCTGCTGGTCCTGAGTAAAGTGATTTGATACTCTAGGTTTCTTCCTTTTTGAACCCTCAACACTCTCTGAAGATGATCTGGTGCTAACGACTCGATGCCTAGTTTCTCCCACATTCACACCACCTTGCGCACCTTCCAGAATGTCAACACTCTTCGCACACTCAACGATCTCAGGAAACATCGCTTCATCCCTGGTACATTGGCTCGCCTCATTCTCCCCGTTGCACTACAGCCCTGGTGCTCACGATCCCCGGTCTCACCACACCTATCTCCACGTCTCGAAGACATCCTACTATGGAAGCATAACAAATGAAATCATCAACATTAGCCACCTAATTATGTGCTACAACTCTCCAACCTTTCCAACCGAAGTCAACAACTTTGCGCCACTCTATTGTGATATATATATATATGCAATGTCACATCGACATACCGACTCTTCATGCAAGCACACATGTGATTTTGTAAAAAGATGCAGCGATGTTTGAACCCATGAGACTAAAAGTCTCCCCACGGTCTCGAGGTATTCTAAACTTATGCTTTGATACCAAGTTGTCACGCCCTCGATTTTCAACATAATAAAGTAATACATTTCAATAAAAGAGAAACCTCGCATATCATATACGTTACCCAAATGAGTTTCCCACCTGTTTAATTTACAAACAAGTCCTTAAGTTTAGATAATTACAACTTTAGTCAAAAGAAAATTCAGTAATAATTAGTTACAAAACCACCTTTAACAAAATGAGATCTTCACAAAGATGACGAAATAACCAGTGATGTCAGCTTCCAAAAGTCTTTTACTGTCAAGCACATAATGCATGCAATCTATTGCCCGGCATCAGAACCTGAAAAGAAAGATTTGGTTGAGCTACACTAGCCCAGTAGAAAATTCTAAACTCAAGCTATATGCAATTTGAATGAACCATGCACCGAGAATGAATGAGTACTGACAGATACGCCTATACCACAAATGACTACCAACAAGCTGCGAATTATCGCCTAAGAGTCCTAGACTTCACATCAATGTCACTAGCCGTTTACTTCTTTAACTAGTTACATTATTAAACTCATGTCATCTCACACTTATCTATAATCAAATCAAAACATCTTATTATTCTCCGTATGATAGTACAATCTTTCTCGTGTCCACATTGATCTTCATTAAATCCCTTAATTGCAAAACCTTTCTTTTCCTTTAATCCGGTATTTCCCATCAAATAATCACTAGGGTCACCTCGGGTCTAGTTCCCTCGAGCGCAGGGTCACCCCGAGTCTTTTCCCTCAATAACAATAATCAGGTGGGGTCACCTTGGGTCTAGTTCCCTCGAGCGCAGGGTCACCCCAAGTCTTTTCCTCCAATAATATGAATCAGTTGGGTCACCTCGGGTCTAGTTCCCTCGAGCGCAGGGTCACCCCGAGTCTTTTCCCTCAATAACGACCACTTGGGTCACCTTTCACACTTTTCACAATCGACATCATTTCATAATCAATTTCATCATCCCTTTAACGGTTATACCACTGAATTTTAATTAGTCATTATGTGACTCCACAAATATACATGTTCATGCCTCCTCTTTTGTTTACATACCCGCATCTTACATGACGTACTAAGCCCATACATAAATTCCTACAATACTCTGTCCATTAGTTATTCACTTTCATTCCGCTTCCCATTTCACAAACATCCATTCATTCAATTAAATCCAAAGACCATTTAATCAATCGCATGGTATTATAAGACCAACAATCTACCATATCGCATATACTCAAATACACACGTCCTCACCGTACCCCTAAGTACACCCCCGTACCTTCGCATACCACATATCAACCCACGACTAGACTCTACGATGCCCGATTATCTAGTTTCTATACTCGGAGTCTGTAAAAGCATGCACTGTGGGAATCTAAGAATCTTACGAGTTAAGAGAGAAAACGGATTGCAAAACTACTCATCAAATCCCTAGACATGTTCACTCTAGTCCATTGAATGCCACTCTAAGTGAGGAACGAGTAATACTCACCAAAACACTTGGAATGATGCGTAAACAAACTCATAAGAGTCAAAGAAAAGCTTCGACATACGAGTTGAAGGATATAGGGAAGCAGCTGAAAGATACTGCAGCAGCTCAAATAAGCAGGTGAAAGCAGGTGAAACTTCTAGTCTCCTACCGGTAGGCAAGCAAGTCCTACCGGTAGAACTTGAAAACAGAAAGGCTAACATTCCGGTAAAACCTAGACCTACCGGTAGGTGAACAAGTCCTACCGGTAGAAACTCCAATTCACGTAACCTACCGGTAGGCAAGCAAGTCCTACCGGTAGAACTTGGGAACAGAAAGGCCAACGTTCAAATTTGTGCTTGACCTACCGGTAGGTAAGGAATCCCTACCGGTAGAAGTTCGATACGTTGAGCAGCTTTTGAGCTGCTGCTGTACGTTTGAGCTGGTTACGAAGGAATTTCTCAATCGTTCTACCGGTAGGTGAAGAGTTCCTACCGGTAGGGAATCGATTTTCTGGTAAAGTAACAACGTTCTACCGGTAGAAGGGACGGGCCTACCGGTAGGAAACCAGGAAAAACAGACAATTCTGACAGCAACTACGAATTTTCAATCCAAACTCAAACACAACATTACAAGCACGATTTATGCACTAAATCACTCATAAAACATATAAAGAGAGGTAGAATTCCCTACCTCAAGTCGGGAAGCGAAACCCACGCAATTTGAGTAAGCCCTAGCTTCCGGAACCTCAAAATCAGTTGAATACTCCTCTCCGAGCTAGACCCAACTGAATACACGCTCAAGACCACGTACGGAGGGTGGAATGGAGGTCAATCTTCATGAGTTTTGAGAGTGGAGGTTGATTGGAGTTGATTTTGAGTGGGAGTGGAGGAGAGCCGAGAGAGAGATATGTGAGAGTTAGAGAGAGAGCCGAGAGATAGAAATGAGAAAGAGGAAAGCATTCCTCTGGGAATAATAGAGGTGAGGGAAATAATCCCATGCCCTCACACCACACACTCACACATGCAACTCTCATCTATTTACCTTTATATCCTTCCACAAATACGCCATTCCATATATCCACACCGTTTATCTCGACAAGCCGTACAGTTATATAAAAAAAAAAATATATAGGCCTAAAATACGGGTCTCTACATTATGTCTGTGGCTTATTCATTTCAAACTAAAAGGAGACACACACACACACCCCACACTGCCACACTGTCCACACACACCACAATGCATGCAGGCAACATCCACTTCAGTTAAGTGAAGCTAAACAGACCATAAGGCATGCAGCATAACTTAGGGCCTTAGGCTCAGCATGTTAGTTAACAAAATACATCATAGCCAAAAACTAAAGCGGGGGCAATATCATGTTGCCATTTAAGGCCTTCATAAGTTGCCACAATATCCACTTCAGCCCACTTACTGAAATGAATAAGCCATACACAATGCTGAAATGAATAAGCCACAGACACAACCCCAACAGAAAAAATGAATAATAGATTCAAACCAAATGACAGCAGGTCCCCCTAATCACTGTCTATATCAGAATCTGCAAAATAGCCTCTGAATTCATCTTTAGCCGAGCGTTTTTGAATTCCAAGGCGTGCATCCTCCCAATCTTTCAAACATATGAAACAATCCAAAAAGTCTGGAGCAAGTCTGCTCCTCCTCTCATCCAACACTCTTTTACCTGCACTAAAAGCAGATTCGGATGCCACTGTAGACACAGGAGGGGTTAGTAGATCACGTGCCATGATTGAAAGAACAGGATATTTATCTTCATTTTTTTTTCCACCAAGCTAAGACATCAAAATCACGCTTGTCATTCACGTTAATAGATTCTAGGTCTAAATATTTCTCAAGTTCAATGCGTGAAGTTCCAGTGCTACTTCCTATTCCTAAATTTGAACTAACAAAATCCCAAAATTCATCATTGGTACTTGTAGAAGATGTTAAAGGAGCAGCAGTACATGAAGCATTAGAACGAAACTTAGATTCATATTTGGCATACATGATAGTCAGTAAATCATTCACATTAGCAGAAGAAGGTAAAGCGGTAATCCCCAAATTCGTACCAATCTCTCTTAAGAGCAAGCTAACACCTTGTAACTTCATCCTAGGGTCCATTACTGCAGCTAACATAAATATTGGTGGCATTTTCTCATAATATTTTCTGAATTTTCCTTCCATATCTATACAAGCATGTGCAAAATTTGGATGTTCCCTATGTTAACGAAAATTGACACTGATATTGAAAAGATGATGAAGCACAATACAAGAAGTAGGATAACGAACACCCGAACAAGTTACGGTAGCAGCATAAAACACTTTCAAAAATTTCATGAACTTAAAACCAATTTCCCAATCAGCTATAGTTAAAGGATTACCACGACACGGTCGATACTTCTGATTAACATAAGCAGATATTGCATCACTATATTTTTTACAAGACTTTAACATAAGGTAGGTCGAATTCCAACGATTTTGAACATCAGAGTTCATATTTTTTGGTTTAAGATTGTAAAGTGATGTGCACAATTTATCAAATTCTTGTTGCCTAGATGGGGAAGTAGCAATAAAAAGCACAGCATCTCTAATTTTTTTAATCTGTGGTGCTATATGTTTCAAACCGTCTTGCACAACTAAATTAATGACATGACATACACATCGCAAATGCAATAATTCACCAAAATAAGGAGTCATCAAATTTCTTATAAACAATGGAAGTGTAGCACTATTAGCACTATGGTTGTCAAAAGTAATGCTACAAACTCTATCAACAACTTCAAAATTCCTAAAAACACCCATAATACTTTCATAAATCTGTTCAGCATCATGAGGAAACTCCACTAAACGGAAAGCAATAATTTTTTTTTGCAAAGTCCAACTAGAGTCTATATAATGAGTAGTCACACAAATATAACCATGATTATTTATACCAGACCACATATCAGAAGTAAAACCTATAGCACCAACAGTTGCAAGTTCACTAATCAAATCTTTTTTAACTTCACTATAAGCTTTCTTCGTATCACTACGGGTTGAATTTCTAGAAACTTTAGCAAATGAAGGATTCAGACAATTTTTGACAAAATTTTCAAATCTAATATCATCACCAAAAGTAAATGGTTGTTCTGCTGCAGCTACATAAAGGGCCAGTCCATGTCTCATTTTTTCCTTTAAATAAACAAAATTACTACTATCAGATGCATCACCAATTTTATCAGCATGTTTACTTCTTAGATGTCTACCATGTGGCTCTACGCCATTATTACTTTTGCATTTATAATTTATGTCACAATAATGGCATACAGCCCTAGCTCCTATGTCAACACCATTTTCATTTTTGAAGTTTTCATTTATAGAGAAATCATTCCATACCCATGAGTGGCGTCGTGACCTTTTTGAACCACTAAGGCCTGAATTTGTAGCTGCATGAGTAGAATCTGTCGGAGTAGCAGTGGAACCTAGAGGGCTTGTTCCACTTGGACCACTTCCACCACCAACAATGTTTGAAGCAGCCTCCTCACCTATAGAACCCATACGCTGTGGTCCAATAGGGTTTCGGGGTAGTTCTTCAGAACCTAAGTGGGAGTCACGATCCTCCCCATTTCCAGCATCCATCTACAAAAAAACCAATATAACAGGGGTTATTGGGAAACACGAAAGCTCTAATTTTGTAACCCCAAATGCAATATTCAAGTAATGCAAAAATAAACTAATCCATTTCAAGTATGAAGTATCAACAGACAACAGTGCATATCTATAACAAAATCATCAGATCTGGTCAATTCTAGAATATACAAAATATCAACAGTGCATCTGTGCATGTGTGTACGAATATACGAAATTAGTGCAGGTGTGTCCCGTGTTCGTGTGTGTACAAAATCAGTTTCGACAAATTTGTCGAAAATATACTAATATACGAAATTACTTAAGTTAGTAACAAAAGTGAAAAACCCTAATTTCTTGTTACTAATTTCAGAAATTAGCAACAAAAACCCTAATTACGTAACCCTAATTTCAGAAATTAGTAACAAAAGAGAAAAGCCCTAATTTGTTGTTACTAATTTCAGAAATTAGAAACAAAAACCCTAATTTCGTAACAAAAGTGAAAAGCCCTAATTTCAGAAATTCGTAACAAAAGTGAAAAGCCCTAATTTCTTGTTACTAATTTCAGAAATTAGCAATAAAAGCCCTAATTTCGTAACCCTAATTTCAAAAATTAGTAACAATTAACAAGAGCCCTAATTTCATAACCCTAATTTCAGAAATTAGTAACAATTAACAAAAACCCTAATTTCAAAAACCAAGTTAAAACCCTATTTTCAGAAACTCTATTTACAGACTACAGTAGATAAGTGGAGACTGAAGAGGGAAGTGAGAGAGGTACCTGTGCAGCTGTGCTCAGAGAGATACGGTGACTGGAGTGAGTCGGTGAGCTCGGTACCTGAGCCTGAGGTGATGAGAGAGTCGGAGTGACAGACGTTGAGAGACTGATGGTCACCGTCGCACCGACTCACCCTTTGAGATTTGCGAGTTGTGTCGCCAGAAAGTCGAAAACGGAGAGAGAGAGAGAGAGAGCTGTCAGGTGACCGTGGTCCGTGAGCAGCGATACAGAGAGAGGAGCAGAGAGAGAGAGAGAGAGAGAGAGAGAGAGAGAGAGAGAGAGAGTGTGTGTGTGTGTGTGTGTATGTGAGTCTGAGTCTCTGAGAGAGTGAGAGACAGAGAGAGCCAGAGAGGTGAATCACTCGGTGAATGGATCCAAAGAAATAAGGAGGCGTGCGGCGTGCCAGAATCCGAACGTTGCTCTGCTCGTGAGACTGTGAGAGGACAGAGAGACGTTGAGAGTCTTGAGACTTGAGAGAGACAGAGAGACGTTGAGATGAGAACTTGAGAGTTGAGAGGAGTCTGAGAGAGTGAGAGATCGAAGAATGACTGAATGAGATGTCTGCTAGGGCAGCATCTCATTCCTTTTATATGATGTGTGTGATCATGTGCATACAATACACCATAATCCATATGCTCCAACATATCGAAAATTCTCGTAAAGTCCTGTAATGCATCACTCAAGGGCCGGTTGAGCTGTTTATTGAAAATTCGAACCGTCTACCTTTTATGTGAGAGTGACTATATCATTCATGCAAAAAATGAAGCAAATTGGCTATCGTTATATACTACATCGCACATGACAAAAAATTCCTATTAATGAATCTCTGTTCCGATGAAAGGGCTTCCAAAACCCGATAGACCCGAATTTTTGTGAGAGTGATTAAAACACCAATAACAATGAAATGAACGGTATGGATCGTCATACTTGTGTCGCAATCGTGTGGCTAGCGTACATTGGACTATAGCGGAATACATTGGTTTAGAACTAGATAAGTTAGATGTATAGATTTAAATGGTAGCTGCAGACTCATTATTTCAAATATTTGATCTAAACCGTTACGATTTAAGATCTTATCAAATTTATCATCCTCCCCAAAATAGGTGATAATCGGATATCGGAGACCATGTGATCAGAACACATTCGGTGCTTCCAACGACGTAAAAGTCCTATAATGCACCACTTTAGGGCCGCCCGAGTTGTTTTTTGAAAATCAGAACTGTTTACCTTTTATGTGGGACTATTTATATCATTTGTGCAAAAAATAAAGTAAATTGGTTATCGTTATATACTCGATCGCACATAAAAAAAATCCCCTATCAATAAATCTACGTCCCGATAAAAGGGTTTCAAAAACCCGATAGACCCGAAAATGTGCGAGAGCGATTAAAACACCAAAAACAACGAAATGAACGGTATGGATCGTCATACTTGTATTGCAATCATGTGGCTAGCGACCTAGCGGCCAGCATACAAGAGGCCGTTTTTTAAAAATAGAATTATATAATATTAATATAATTGTTTGGATAAGTTTTCTTTTTAATTTAATTTTTAACTTTTAATATGTAGTTCACAGGAAAAAAAAATACTTTTGACTATATAAAAGGATAATATTTACTTCGAACTCAACAAAATTTGATAAAAGTTGTTTAAAACAATTAATTCTCTTATTATTAAAAATAACATTCTTACAATTAAAGTTCATTAGTACAAAAAAAAAACACAATGTATGAGCGATACCGATACGTTTGATTCATTTTTTTTTCTAATGGTATAAATCATTTTAATAATTTATTTTAGTTAAATTATGAAGCTAAAAGTTTAATCTCTTAACCTCATATTAGACACATACTGACATACATTGATTTTTATTGTTAAAAATATAGAGCCTCATTTTTAAAATTCGCTTTATGCCTCGAAAATCTCAAGATCGGCCCTGCGTGCCCGTGCCCGTGTCGTGCCGTGCCGTGACTCGTGCTCCATCCCACTTCCGTGCACGTGTCGTGCCGTCCGGCCCGTCCCGTGCCAAGCCAACTTCCGTATCATGCCCGTGTCGTTTCCCCTCACTTCCGTGCCCGAACCGTGCCACGTGCCCATGCCGTGCCCTGTGTCTGGCTAGAACCGTGTCGTGCCGTGTCGTGACTCGTGCCCCATCCCACTTCTGGGCCGTGCCAGTGTCGTGCCTGTCTAAGACCGTGCCGTGTCGTGCCGTGCCGTGCCAAGTCAACTTTCCGTGCCCGTGCCGTGTCGCGTGCCCGTGCCGTGCTGTGCCAAGTCAACTTTCCGTGCCCGTGCCGTGTCGCGTGCTCGTGCCGTGCCGTGCCGTGCCAAGTCAACTTTCCGTGTCCGTGCCGTGTCGCGTGCCCGTGCCGTGCCGTGCCGTGCTGTGCTAGAACCGTGTCGTGCCATGTCGTGACTCGTGCCCCATCCCACTTCTGTGCCTGTGCCTGTGCCGTGCCCGTCTAAGACCGTGTCGTGCCGTGTCGTGCCAAGTCAACTTCCGTGCCGTGCCCGTGTCGTTGCTGCTCACTTCCGTGCCCGTGCCGTGCCGCGTGCCCACTAAGACCGTGCCGTTCCCGTGTCGTGCCAGGATTATTCCGTGCCCGTGCCCGTGCCGTGCCGCCTTCAAACGTGCCGTGCCGTGCCGTGCCCGTGCCGACCCGGCCCATATTACACCTCTAGGTCCTCTTATCATATGATCTACTGGAGTTGATAGATAAATTTTGAAACAATCAACAAGAATCAAGGTCCTCTTGTCATATGATCTACCAGACTAGTCAGATAAATTTTCAAAGGACGACAGAATCAACAAAAATCAAGGTCCTCTTGGGCGGAGCTAGAAATTTTGACTTGTGGGGTAAAAAATTAAGACTATGCGTAATTCACTTTTCCTATTCGCTAATCGAAAGAAATAATTAGATTAACAAGTAAATTAAAAAAGTAGATATATATACGTAGTTAATTGCAGCTTTGCTTTATAATTGACCCTAGGACATTTCATACTTCAAAAAATAATGTATGATAACCTCATTTGAATGCTGTAAAGAATATCCTCCTGTATGTACGCAACCAAAACATCATGCATACATTGATCACATATTCAATTGCGAAGCTTACTCTTTAAAATCTTCAGAGTAGAAAATGCTTTAATCACATTCTATACTCCCTCCGTCCCAAATTAATAGTCATTTTTGAGAGTTCGTACCACTTTTCAATTGATTATATCTTGTAATTTATACTATTTTATGTTATTTTGAAAATATTGTATTACCATAAAACTAATCGAAATCTATCAAACAAGATCTATATTGGATGTAAAATTTATTACCGATGTAAAAATATAACTAATATTTTATCTTGTTAAAATAGAAGGAGGAAACTATTAAATTGGGACGAATGAAGTACTTTATTACTTTATGAAACAAGCTTGCAAAAGCAATAAATTAATCACAATATTTTCCGAAAGACAAAGGAACATCACTTTTTTGAGGGATGTATTCAAGGGTTTTCATTAGTAGGGTGGACAAATTAGTAAATTTAACCCTTACGTTTGTAATTCCTTAATGAAATAGTACATATTTTGCTGGTTAAAAACAAATTGTAAAATTTTTGACACTCTATTAAATATAGATCAGACAAATATTTTCAAAAAGAAAATCCAGAGTACTGTTATTGAAACACTAATGAATAAATAATTGAAATATTTAAAAATATTTTTACAAGGGTTTACAAATTTGAGGGAGCATTTGGCTTGCTCTCTCTGATGTCATTTGATTTTGATTTGAATGCATGATTTCGCAGCAAAACAGGTATAGATGGGCTACTGTTTAAGTGAGATTCTAAGAGCAGTCACTTTGTGTATATTGTCAAATGTTAGGTCTATCTCCAATCCTCTCCTACTCATACCTTTAATGATTGAGGACTACATGGGTTCTGTTGTTGTTGTTGGAGTGACATTATCGATACTCAAAATTAAAGTTAGTCTTTTTTCATACTCCATGTGCAAATAAAAAATATCATTTACTATAATTTTTGTTATGTTATTTTAATTTTTTTCTAGAACCGACGACTATTAATATTGTAATGCATCTTTTCTATTTTTTTAGTATACATTTCGCTACTATTAGGGTAAAATCTTGATTTTGTCATTGTCCAAAGTGACCTGTGTGGGTCTGTCCCTGTCGCTATGCATACATGTACGTGTAATCTCTATCCCCTACTATAATAAAAACCCCAGAACCAAAGAATGAAACAAAACATATCAGCTTCTTGTCAAATCCCACTGGCATGGGGTCGCAAACGAATGAGCTCCACCAACCCATCCTACAACCCACCACCCCGCCGCCACCGTCCACCGGGGCCCACTCGTCGAGCACCGAACTAGAAAACATACTGTCAGACACCCAACTACCGTTCTCGACACGACTCCGTCTGGCCGGCAGGCTTGAGCTCAAGCTCCTCTTCCGCTTCGCTGGACCGGCGGTGATGATGTACCTGATTAACAACGCCATGTCCCTCGCAACACGCATTTTCGCCGGCCACCTCGGGAATCTCGAGCTAGCCGCCGCCTCCCTCGGCAACAGCGGCATCCAGTTGTTTGCCTATGGTCTCATGGTATGTACCTTATTCGTTTATATTTAGATATTTTTAGAGAAATGATTTTGCTACTCTTTTTTTTTTTGATAATGTCACTCCCCTGCAAGTGTATTTTTGCACCAAAAATATATTTGCAGGGAGTGACGTTAACAAAAAAATGAAGTGACAAAATTAGCAGCCTATTTTTAAAGGGTTAGGCCAATGGAAATGATTGCTTTTGAATTGCAAGGGGTTCAAGATTTATTTCCTCCCACGGTTTCATAGCGTGAAACCTTTATGGTGTTATTTAACTCTTTTGGGGTATGTCTTTACGGAGCTTTGCTATTGATTTAATTGGGATTTCCGCAAGTGAGCAAGTGATTGATACTCTAAGATTAGTCAAGATGCGTTATGCGCATAAGTTGGTCTGAACACGTGCTGATTTATAACAAAAAATATATAGAATGATTGCTATATATACATATTTTTTTTGATAGGCAAAATTTTTTTTATTAAAAACGGGGAGAGGGGAAAGGGGATTCCAACCAAAAGTTGGAAAAAAAACACCAAATGAGCCGAAGCCCAACCACCTGAGGTCTAACACGGGAGCCCTGAAAATAAACAAGCAAGCACAGCCTGAAACCCAAATATACATATCAGCCCATACAAAAACACTACTCCCCCCGTTCCGATTTGTTTGTCTAATCTCGGGTTTCCAACTTATTAAGAAAACCAAATCTAATCCATTGATTTGTAAGTTTAGATAATCTGATTCATTGATTTTAAAATTGGACAGTTAATTTGGAATATGTATAAATCAAAAAATAGATAAACAAATCAGGACGGATGAAGTATTTCAGCTGGTCTCCTTTAAAAGGTACCTAGAATAAAACCAAAAAATAGAATGATTGCTATATATACATTGCCCAAATAAAACCAAAACTACACTATTTCAGCTAGCTGGTCTCCTTTAAAAGGTACCTAGAATAATCATCATATTCTAGTTATGGATAGTATTCTAGTTATGGATAGTAGATACTGGGAAAAAAAATATGAAAGTGTCCAAAAAAACTGGAATGATCGAACGAATCGCATGAAAGTGTTCATAAAACTAAAATAAACAAATAATGATAATTCGTTCATTTCAGTTTCTTAGACACTTTAATGTTTCTTTTCTGTATGCTAAGATTTTTGTATTCTATTTCAACTGTGTACCCTTCGTAAATTCTCTTAAAAAAACCCGGAGACTTTAGCCCTCCTGCGAAAGTAAGGGGTGGGTGGCAGGAATGGAGTCTCAAATTAAACTGCTGAGCTCCACCAAGCCAACTTCCAATTCACCCAGCTGCCACCATGCCACCATCATGACACGTCGACACCACCACCACCGTCTATACCGCCACCTACCAATCAGGATCTGAACTAGAAAAGGTACTGTCGGACACCCAACTACCATTCTTCGAGCGGCTCCTGCTGCCTGCTGGCCAGGGGCTTGACCTGGCGCTCCTCTTCTTTTTTTTTGATTGGTTAACAGTTGAGATTAAAAAAGTAAAACACCATGATAATACATAGCACCTCTGATCCCATGACCTCATCACCTCAATCACTTAAGCCTTAGTTTTTTTTCTCGGCAAACGAAATTTTATAAAATTCAAAAGGGACATAACAAGAAGAACACAATAAGCACAAAGCGCTTACTTGTTCAAGGAAAAAGAAAAAGGAAAGGAGTATACACACGAGCATTCCACCTCGCCAGACCGGCAGTGTTATTATAATCCGTTATGATGTAGTACACTTGATTATAAGCATCCCCATAAGCTATTCTTAAATTTTTGTACTATCTTTTGTAATGTTCAAGGGTACTTTTTTGTTTTTTTTATTCACGTAAAATTACCATTTTATCCTTTTATTAGTTCATTTTTTTGCACATAAGGGACAACGTAGTAAATTTTCATGATTAAAAAAAAAAAGAAAAAAGAGTGCAGATGATATAAAGAAGAATGCGGATGCAAATTTCCATTGTTCAACGCTTTGTAATAACAGTATACACATTACCCAATAACCCACACTCTCTTTCTCTCTTGACATAAACAAGGGTACTTTTTCTTTTTCTTTTTTTTTAATTCACGTAAAATTACAATTTTGTCCTTTTATTAGTTCACTTTTTCACACAAGGGACAATGTAATAAGTTCACATGATTAAAAACAAAAAGAGGAGTGCGAATGATAAAAAAGATAGTGCGGAAATGATCAATTTTCATTGTCCAATGCTTTGTAACACTATACACACTACCCAATAACCCACACTTTCTTTTTCTCCCTCTTGACTTAAACAAATTATTGAGTGGTCTTGAGATAGTACCACGTGGTACTCCAACACTTTTTGCCACCACACATTTCCTACGAAATGTGGCGATGCACCAAGAACAGACTCGACCAAGTACATGATAAATTCTTCATCATAGATCAGGGCAAAACAAGACTCTAAATGGAGTGGGGTATCTCTCTTTCATCTGTCTAAGGGTGTGTTTTACTAAATAAAATAAGTATTGTACCATCAAATGAGAAATATGTACTTAAAAAATCAGAAACTTAACATAACGAGGCTTAAATCATTTAATTCTATCTAGTGGATTTTCTCTTTCATCTTTCGGACAAATATTCTTACTAGAAAGAATATTACTATGCATCACGCACTTTTAAAACCTTTATATTGGTTATCAAGCTATAATTTAAACAAATGGGAAATCAATATAGCATTACTCTTCCAAAAATTATTTCATATTCCTATCAAGGTGTACATATCATATCATATCCACCCACCCACTCGAAAAAAGGCTAAAACTCAAATTATGAAAAGGAAATAAAGGCATGATTTCCTTTTCCACACAATGTCCAAAAATCTTTTTCCCTGTTAACTAGATTTAGACTAAAGTTATAAAAAGTTATTCCTTTTCGCACAATCAAAAATATCTACGCTTGATTTTTTTTTTTTCCGACAATTATCTAGAGTTGCATATTCAAGGTTGCACAGCACCATCCCCGTTCAAAGGCGTATTGGCAATTGAACCAATGGATAACAAATATGGAACTTTTTTGGTGAAACAATTAGCAAAATTTGAATGCAAGGTCTAAGTGAGCATTGTGACAAAAGTATTTTAGCATTACGAAGATAAGCCTACTGATCAAATACTTTCAAGTCACGCTTGCATATATTATGATGCTAATGTTTCATGCAGATACAACTATAACTACGATAGAACATGCATGTGCTTAATCGATACACGTAAACATGGTCCATACTTGACAAAACTTTGTATCAAATTTTTGTTTTGACCATTCTTGGCTCCGCTGAATTAAAATCCTGGAGCCGCCCCTGAGTATGAAACATCTCGATGTCAAACTATTTAACTTGGTTTTTGTGTGACCATACGCAGCTTGGAATGGGGAGTGCGGTGGAGACACTCTGTGGTCAAGCCTATGGGGCGTACAAGTACGAAATGCTCGGGGTCTACCTCCAAAGAGCAACGATAGTCCTCACTCTAACCGGTATCCCGATGACGGTGATCTACCTCCTATCCAAAAAGATCCTCCTATTACTAGGGGAATCAAATGCTCTGGCATCGGAAGCGGCCATCTTTGTCTACGGCCTCATCCCGCAGATCTTCGCGTACGCCGTCAATTTTCCGATACAGAAATTTCTCCAGTCGCAGAGCATTGTGGCCCCAAGCGCATACATCTCCGCTTCTACTCTTGTCCTGCACTTGGTACTGTTCCAAACTTGATTTGTGAGTTCTTAAATATTTTTTGGGAGAATGCCTATCAGCTTATGGGTTGCATTTTTAGGTTTACAGCCGCTTATGTTGTCTTAAAGCTGAGAAATTTTTGGGTGCCGGTAAGGTACTACAAACGTCATACCTCGTCAGCAATCCGGACCGTCCAAATATGTTTTGGACAGTTTGGATTTTAGAGAGTGAAATAGAGGAGAGAATGGTGGATGAGGGGATAGAGAGGGAATAAATCCGAGCCATCCAAAACACGTCTAGATGGTCTGAATCGCTGACAGATACCACTACGTAGTACCTGCTCGGCACCCAAAAACTTCTCAGCTTTAAGACAACAACTTCTCGTGTGTTTTGGGCTGTTTTCCAACTTAGAGACAAAATGAGACAATACGAGGCCGAATATTCAAATCACAATTTGGAGACATTTTAATACACGAAATAAGTCCACTGTGACTTTAAGATAACAATAGATTTCGCAGCATTTCTCCTTTGCTTCACAAGCTATTTACTTAATTTTGGGACAATTTGAGATATTCGCATTAAAAAAAATGCAAACGTCGCGTTCTGATGACATATTGTCGCTTGTTCGTCGATCTTACAACATATATTCAAGGATATTGAGATGTTTGGCGTGAATCCTGAGTTGTATCTACAATTATAATTGAAATACAACATCTTCTCGTTCAGCTCGCCAATCTAATTTCATGCTCGCATTTTTTTTAATCATAAATTTAATACATTAATGCAGATTTATGAATTGTACCATAGAGTAATTAATTATTCACCTTTCCAAGATCAAATTCTTGAGTTTGACTATCAAATTACTGGTAATTGGAATTGCAACACAGGTGCTAAGCTGGGTAGTGGTGTACAAGATTGGGCTGGGCCTGCTGGGGGCGTCACTGGTGTTGAGCCTGTCGTGGTGGATCATAGTGGCGGCTCAGTTTATTTACATCTTGGTGAGCCACAAGTGTAAGGCCACGTGGACCGGGTTCAGAATGGAGGCCTTTTCTGGGCTTTGGGGGTTCGTGAAATTATCCGCTGCATCGGCGGTGATGCTGTGCCTGGAGGCTTGGTACATGCAGATCTTGGTGTTGATTGCTGGACTGCTCAAAAACCCTGAGATTGAATTGGATGCTCTCTCCGTTTGGTATGTGGGAAAAGGATGATCCCCACAGTTTTAGATCTGGCTTAGGGGTGCAAACGAGAGCTTTATATAGTGTTCAGGCTCGGCTCGTTTGCTAAACGAACCTAAAACTTAAGTTCGAGCTTGGCTTGTTTGTAAACGAGCCGAACCCTTGAACAAGTTGAGCCAATAAATCAAGCCGAGCGTTGTTGCGAGCCAAGTCGAGCTTTTGAGTGTTGAGCTTGGCTCGTTTATTAAAAGAGCCTAAAACTCGAGATCGAGCTCCGGTTCAGTAGTAAACGAGTCGAGCCACGAGTTGCTCGGCTCATTTGCAACCCCAAATGCTAGCTGATTGTTGGTCGGATCCGAGTCCACTTGAAATGATCCGAACTGCATATTTTCGTCAATTCTGCAATTTTCATGAAAAAAAAAAATTTTGATCGGACATTTACGATATCTGATTTGAATGCAATCTTCGTGAAAAATGATAAAAGGTTGAGAAAATCATTAAGCCTTTCAATTTTTTCGATAAAAAAAAGAAGAAAAAAAAAGGGCTTAGATGATATTGCTATCGATGTTCGAGTAACTTAATTTTTCACACGAGTAATCTACTCGGCGGATCCTTCGAGTTGGGCCCGAAATGTCTTTAAATCAGCTGGATTGCTCCAAGCTGTGGCTTGATGAACGTATTTTAATGAGTAATGGTTTCCGATTATGTGCAGCATGGGGATAAACGGCTTGATGTTCATGGTTTCAGTTGGCTTCAATGCAGCTGCTAGGTGATCAGTTCTTGACTTCATGTTCTAACTAGTTCTAATGTTGCCAGTCCAGTTCCGTTTAACTTTTAGCACTTTTTGAAGGTTTTGTTTTTATTAAAAAAAAATAGCGTTCGTTTGTTTTGCGTGAAACTTTTGTAAATTATTGATTCGTCTCGACGAGAGGAATTGAAAAAGTAAAAAAGTTTATTTTTACCAAAATATTTTGAGAAATAACCACTTTTGTGTTTTGGATTGCGTTAATTTTTTCTAAGGAAATTACTACTATAAGAATATTAGTGATTGGTATTTATTTTTTTATTTTTTGTTAAAAGATATAATTAATTATTCATCTTGACGAGAGGAATTGAAAAAATATTTACCTAATGAACCATAGGTGAAACATTTCAGATACGATGAACAAAAGAGAAAACTCTATTGAAATTTTCTTTTTCCTTTTTTATTCGTTCTTTTTTTCTTTTATTGATATTTTTTACTTTTTATATTCTACTCGTTAAACGAATCACTAATCCAAAAAAATTGACCGAACAATTTTGAGAAAAAAAAATTACCACAAAGACAGTTGCCATGTTTTTTTATCCGTACATGTTTTTGTGCACTATGCATGTGACATGACAAGTATGTGCATGCCGCAAATATAATGTGGAGACCCCAATGAGTCCGATTTTGTTCACCCTCGCCAAACGAAGGTGAATGTTACCCTCACTCCTATTAGTTGTTACTAATTTGTAGGTCCTACCAAGGTTAACATTAAATAGCCACCAATTATGGAAGTGATAACTGATTTCGTATCTTGCTATTGAGAAAATTCTCCCCTGCATTTCACGAGGTGAACAAATTAAATCGGACCCATTGAAGATTTAATTTTACAGTACCCCTAACGCAATTCAACATTATGATGAGCGTAATTTCTTGTAGAAGTTAAGCTTTGATTTGAATCATTTGGTCATAAACAGTGTGAGAGTTGGAAATGAGCTTGGAGCAGGGAATCCGAAGTCAGCAGCATTCGCTGTGGTAATGGTGAATTTAGTCTCTTTTATCGTTGCAGTGGTTGAAGCGGTGGTGGTTTTATCTCTCCGGAATGTCATCAGCTACGCCTTCACTAGCGGTGAGACGGTGGCTAATGCCGTCTCTGAACTCTGCCCGTTCCTTGCAGTCACTCTCATTCTCAATGGGATCCAGCCAGTCTTGTCCGGTAATGCCTTCTTACTTTCTTGAGAAAACGTGAACTCCAAACACCATTTATGCTCAAAACATGACATGGACTGTGATACATTTATGTTTTATTTTTGCAAAATATTATTGAAATGCGATGCTTCGTGTAGACCATTGGCCAGTAAATAGTTGGTGCCCAACTACATGGCCTAAAATGCACAAATCCAAAATTTTAGTAGTAGCTTACATAGTTTGTTATATTGTAGCAGGCCGAGCGAAATGTCTCGAGCCAATGCCGAACGTGATCCAGTATTCCCTTTCAACTCAAGTCGTCTCTCTTTGGACGTTCGGAGCAGCAACCGTAGCCGAGGGTCCCCGTTGCCGAGGGTCCCGTTAATTATTACTTCTATAAACGCTCCAGTCCGAGCACCCGCACGGGCAGGGGAATGCGTTCGTTTGGACGGCTGCCGAGGTCGCACAACATGCTCGGTTCTGAGCGTTGCATGGCCGACGATTCAGCCCGTCTGTGTTGGAACGGTAACCGTGGCAATGATGATGGTTGTGACGTCATCCAAACGGTTACGAGGATAATGATGGGGGCACGTGAAGGTGCCAGCTCATCTTGGAAACGGTTGCAAAAACCCTAAACGTGATGTAAGAGTGACATCAGCCGACGCGTGTTGAGCGTTGGTGCGACCTTGGAGACCAAGCTAAGGGTTCCCTATAAATATCCCATTATGCCTTCTTGGAAGAGGTACGCACAAACAAAACCCTAGCTCCTAATCCCCAATTCTTCCTTGCAAGCAAACTGACTCTTGCACCGGAGAGCCATCCCGGAGAACCTCCGGCGTGGTCTTTTAGTCGTGCTTCGTTTTGCAGGACACAGCAAGGAGCCAGGAGTTAACCTCGAACCCACATTCAGAAAGTACGAACCATCCGGAACGGAGCCCCCACAATTTGGTGAACCCGACGTGAAACTTGTTTCTCAGATCCACGGCGGCTCCTCCACCTCAACCACCTCTTTCGTACCTAAAAACTTCACCCCTCCAGATCTCCACCCGTCTCCTCCAACAAAAATGGGCGGAGCACCACCACCTCCTCTTTTTCAACCCATCAGTTCCTCTTTGCACATCACCTCTGAAACCGGTATGAACGCCGCCTCCTCATCTCACCCTCCTGGATTTACTCCACCAGGCGTGAGCTCCTCCATCCAACGTCCAGTGGGCTTAAGTGAAGACGCTCTAGCATACGTACAAATGCTAGAACAACAACAAGAACAGACCAACGCTGATGTCGCCATACTAAGAATGGAGATCGAAAAGATTAAGGCCAAAGAATTTTCGACGGTATCCCACTCTGGATCTCAGGGACGGCGCCGGAGAGGAAATCTGCCACCCCTTCCTCCACTGGGTGGTGATGCACGGCAACATAGAATATCAGTCCACGACCGCCTGGACCCGCCATTGACAGACCACCGAGCTGGGGATAGCGCTCGCTTTAGGCAGCAACTCTCCCCAGTTCATAAACGTCTCGGCAATGGTGCGGGACTTAAAGGAAGGCGAGAAGGGAGCCCACATACTGTTTTCTCTAGTTCATCGGCTGGAGACGAATACTCCAAGGGCTCCCAAAGCTACGATACCGTGAAATTTCAGGACAACGATCAGGCTCTCATCCCATACAAATCCGAACGGCAAAGAAGCCGAACGCCGAGAAGAAACGGGAAAGGTCCCCAGAGCCATCGAATGGAACATGATGAAGTCCCTCAGGAAAAGGCCTACGAAGGACGAGCAACAAATTCAGTAAGCGCTCGGAAGCTAAACCGTGAAAGGAGCGTAAGTGTGGTCGTTCGGCAAGACGATCGCCCTAGCCAACGAAGGGTCTATCATACCGAAAATCTTCCAGAAGAGGACTACAGAAGGGTCCCCATAGAGAAGAGAGAGAGGGGATCTCAACGTCGGCAGGATGAGAACGAAGGAAAACTAAGGGAACATGAATACCGAGCATCGAAGAAATCTCGGAACGCTCGGGAAGGTCTTCCCCCTTGGCCGACCCACGAGTATCAATTGAAAAAGCTGACGGAATCACCCTTCTCGGCAAAGATCCAAGCCACATTGCCGAAGCCAGGTCTCCACCTCCCGAAGTTCCAGAAGTTTGACCCCAGCACAACCGAGGCATACACCTATCTCATCAGTTACAGAAGCACCATCTCATGCGTCACCGACGACGACGCCATCATGTGCAAAGCATTTCCCTCGAGTCTCGGGCGCCTCGGCTTGCTTTGGTTCAACCAATTAGAGGCTGGATCGATCCATAGTTTCAAAGAGCTTGAAATGGCTTTTAACTATCGGTTCATCACTAGCAATAAGCAAGCCAAGGAAGAAGACGCCTTGGCACAGATGAAGAAAAGGCCCGGCGAAATGCTTCGGAAGTATGCCGAACGTTACTGGCAATTGTTTAACGAAATACCCGGTGTTGATCAATACTGGGCTGCAAGGAACTTCAAAAATGGGTTGGAAACAGGAAGCAAGATCTTAGATGAGCTGGCAATAAGGGCGCCTCATGGAATGAACGAGCTAATGAGGACGGTAGAACAGTTCTGTTCCTACGAAGAGTTCCTTGCCGAGCGAGAACTCCAAGGAGGACAAAACTCAATCGCACCTCAAAGCCTTCATATCCCCACGCCCCAAATCGCACCACCAAAGCCTGTGGTCGCGGTCCAGCCGAAGAAGCAGGTCAACATAGTCAAAGTGGTAGACAAAAAGGGTCCGAAAGCTCATGATTATATAGCCGAAACAATCATTTTCAAAGAGCCAATTTATTTCCTCCTCCGTACTTTAGAGAGGGAACCATTTTTTGTCTGGCCGAACCCTCCAAAGTTGAACACAGAAGAAGGCAACAACAACAGTCGGAAGAGATGCTCATACCACAATGAGCTCGGGCATTACACCACGGCTTGCGCTCCCTATAAGGCACTTTTGGAAAATCTAGCGGCACAAGGACTTCTTGATGATCATATCGATTGGACAAAAACGCCGAGGAACAGCCGAACGCTGGGGGACCGAACCCCATTCCTCGCCTGGTCGGAGTAATCAACGTTATTCATGGATCAACAACAAAGGAGGCAGCAAAACAGCTTCGTCAGGAGCTTGTCAAAGCTGAGAAAGTTACCCAAAATTTTTCCATCAATCGTGCTCCTAAAAGAGCCAAATTGCTTAAGCGTCCCTGGTCAATCACTTTCACCGAGCAAGACCTTCAACGTGTCCAAACACCCCATAGCGACGCTCTGGTGGTCACAATCCAAATCTCAACTCACTCCGTCAAAAGGGTGCTTATTGATCAAGGAAGCTCGGCAGAAGTAATGTACTTGTCTCTCTTCAAGGAGCTCAAAATCCCAGAATCGTGCCTTCTACCGGCTGAAGTCCCTCTGATCGAATTCAGTGGCACTCCCGTTTGGCCTCTGGGACGGATTACCCTTCCTGTTGTTACGGGCTCGGTTGCTTCTAATCTTGAGTTCGTCGTTGTGGACGCCCCGAGCCCATACAACGCGATCCTTGGCCGAAATTGGCTCCATTCAATAAAAGCTGTCGCCTCAACCTACCACCAGGTGGTCAGGTACATCGGTGCTTAAGGCAAACAAGAAGATCTATTTGGGCACCAGTTACAAGCCAGACAATGTTACGTCTCGGGCATCGGAAAGTCATCAAGCTCCAAAGGAATTCATTGGGTTGAAGTACCTGACAAACCCGTCCTCGAAGACGTCGGATCTCTTCCTGAAGAGAAATCAATTGAGGATCTTATCAAATTCCCACTCAACGAGGATGCATCACGATATTTCATGCTCGGCGCCGGTTTGCCCCAAGCTGAGAGTGAGGAAACCTTGCAGTTCCTCAAGAGCAACATTGAAGTTTTTGCTTGGACGCCGTACGATATGCCATGCATTGACCCGAAGCTCATCCAGCACTCACTCAACGTTTCAAAATCAGCAAAGCCTGTAATTCAAAAGCCTCGGCGGTCGGCCACTATTCATGCCGAAGCAGTAAACGAAGACGTGGACAAACTCCTCGAAGCTGGTGCCATCAAAGAAGTGCAATACCCCACTTGGCTCGCGAACCCTGTGGTGGTAAAGAAGAAGAATGGAAAATGGAGAGTCTGCGTGGATTACACCAACTTGAATGATGCTTGTCCTAAAGACTGCCTACCCCTTCCAAAGATTGATCAATTGGTAGACGCAACGGCGGGTCACGCTCGGCTGAGTTTCCTGGACGCTTATAGAGGATACCACCAGATAGCCATGGATCCCGACGATATGGAAAAGACAGCGTTCATCAGTCCCAGGGGCCTCTTCTGCTACCTGGTTATGCCATTCGGCCTTAAGAATGCGGGGGCCACATTTCAAAGAATGGTATACCTGTTCGGAATTCTCATCGGCAAGATCATGGAAGCTTATATTGACGATATGGTCGTCAAAAGTCTCAAAGCCGAGAACCACCTCTCTCATCTTGCCGGGGTCTTTGCAATATTGAAGAAGCACAAGCTACGGCTTAACGCCGACAAATGCACCTTCGGAGTTAGCTCAGGGAAGTTCCTCGGCTACCTGGTTACTCGGCGTGGTATCGAAGCGGATCTGAACCAGATCTCAGCTTTCAGCAATTAAAACCACCATCCACTCCTCGGGAAATTCAGAAGCTAACAGGGATGGCAGCGGCTCTCAACAGGTTTATTAGCCGCTCGTCAGATAAATGCCATGTCTTCTTCCAAACTCTTAAGAAGCAAAGCCGACGAAGTTTCAAGTGGACGGAAGATTGCGATGCAGCCCTCACCGAGCTGAAATCCTATCTTTGTTCGGCCCCTCTTCTTGTCAAACCAGTAGCTTTTGAAACTCTCCATCTTTATCTAGCTGTCTCTCCACATGCCGTAAGCTTGGCACTTGTCCGACGGGAAGGCCTTGAGGACCAACCAATCTACTTTTCTAGCCGAACCTTACTCCCAGCATAGACGAGATATCTGCCACTGGAGAAGCTACTTCTAGCATTGGTTACAGCAGCTCGAAAATTGCTCCCTTATTTTCAAGAGCACCCCATCATAGTTCTCACGGAGTTTTCACTTAAAAATCTCTTGGGGAAGGCTGACCTATCAAGCAGAGTATCTCAATGGGCGGTCGAATTAGCAAATTTTGATATCCACTTTGAGCCTCGAACTGCAATCAAGGCCCAAGTATTGGCAGACTTCATTGCTGAATTCACCCCTGGAAGCCCGGACGAAGAAACATTGGTCAAGCCTAATTATGGAATGCTAGAACAACAAGAGGCTCGAAAAACTTGAAACTTATTCAGCGGAGACGTTTGGAAGTTACACGTTGATAGGGCATCAAACAGCAACGGCGCGGGTGCAGGGGTTGTCCTTGTAAACCCTTGTGGTGTCCTTCATGAAAGTGCTATCACAATCAACTTCCAAGCCACAAACAACGAAGCCGAATATGAAGCTTTGCTTGCTGGTCTCCGAGCCGCGACAAGTTTACAAGTTGAAGACCTACAAGTTTTCTGTGACTCTCAGCTGATCGTCAATCAAGTAACAGGTGATTATGAAGCTCGGGACCCAAGGATGATAAAGTATCAAGCTACGGCTCTAGAGCTAAGCAGAGGGTTCAAAGGATTCCAAATCGAACAGATCAACAGAGAGAACAACGCTCATGCCGACGCTCTAGCACGTTTGGCCTCGGCAAGCAAAGCATCTGAATACCGACACATCAGCCTCGGCGAGATCCACCAGCCAAGCTTCGAAGTCTCGAAAGAAGTATTCAACATTTCCCTCGGCCCAAGTTGGATGGATGAGATCGTCTCGTTCCTCAAAGATGATACGCTACCCTCGGACAAAAAGGAGGCCCACCGTGTACGCAGTAAAGCAGCCTACTATTGGATCTCTGAGCATGACCAACTCTACAGAAAAAGCCTCACCGGGCCATATCTAAGAGTGGTTCATCCAACCGAGGTCCCAATTATTTTGACCGAACTTCACTCTGGAAGCTGCGGTTGTCACTCTGGCGGGCGCTCCCTCTGTCAAAGAGCTCTCAGTCAAGGATACTTCTGGAAAGGAATGAAGAAGGATTGTGAAGAAGTGGTTAAAAAGTGCAAACCTTGCCAACTTTTTTCTCCTATACCAAGGCAGCCCGCTCAATCTCTCAAACCTATCACTAGTTCTTGGCCCTTTGCCCAGTGGGGCTTGGATATAGTTGGCAAACTTCCAACTGCCCCTGGGGGCTTCAAGTTTTTGATCACCGCAACGGATTACTTTTCAAAGTGGGTAGAAGCCGAGCCATTAGTCACAACGACTGAAGCAGACGTTCGGCGATTTGTTTGGAGGAACATCGTCACGAGGTTCGGTGTGCCTTATGCAATTGTTTCGGATAACGACTCCCAATTCGTCGGCAAAGAGTTAACTGGACTCTGTGCTGAATTCGGAATTAGATTCTTCAATTCAACCCCATCCTACCCCCAAGGCAACGGCCAGGCCGAAGCCACAAACAAGACTGTCTGCGCTGGTATCAAACGTCGGCTGGACTCTAAATGAGGAAAATGGGCCGAAGAGCTGCCTCGGGTCCTTTGGGCCTATCGCTCCACTCCAAGACGTTCCACTGGCCAAACTCCCTTTGCAATAGCCTTCAGCATGGAGGCTGTCATCCCACTCGAATCAAGGTTCCCAACCCTTCGCACTGAAACTTTTGATTTAGAAACCAACAATGATGCAGTGGCAACCGAGCTTATTTTAACTGAAGAAAAGCGAGACGATGCCCAGCTCAAGTTAGCCAACTATCAGCAGGAAGTCGCTCGGGGCTACAATCGAAGCGTAAGGCTTAAAAAGTTCAGAACCGACGACTGGGTCTGGAGGAAGGTTGTCCGAGCCAACCAAAAGACAAAATTCAAACCGAATTGGGAAGGACCCTACAGGGTGATTAAAGAGGTCGGCAATGGCTCGTACAAGTTAGAAGACAAAGAAGGAAGGGAAATTGAGAACCCCTGGAACGCTCTGAACCTCAGGAAGGCCTACCTTTGAAGTCTCTCCTCGGTCTCAATCTATCACACCAGCTTTCAAGCCTATTACTTTTCTCTTACCAAAATGCTGTACTTGTTTTGGCCATCTTTTATTTAATGGAAAGTCTCTCCTACTTCTGAAGCATCAATGTTCTCTATATTTGATTACAATGTTCAAACTTCAATCGCTATAGCTCGGTATTCTAACCATTACAGCTACGTTCGGATTTCTTTACTGCAAACACGTTATGGCTCGGACAATTTGATTTCCAGCCACAACTAGATCAAACATATTGGTTCGGCTATGTTCATACTTTGACTTGAACTAATTGCCACCTACAACATTTACTTAACATATTACGTTGGCACAAGACTGGCATTTGAAGCCGAGCCTTATACCAACATAGGGGCTATTACAAGTAAATCATAACAACTCGGACAACTTGACGTCCAAACACAAAGCAATAAGATGAACTTGAAAGTTTGTTCTCAGCACGGCTATGTTCACAATCTGACTTGAACAAAATGGCCACATCAAAAAATTACTCCACCTATTACCTTGGTATAAGACTGGCATTTTGAGCCGAGCCTTACACCAAAGTAGGGGCTATCATGAGTAATTATCAAAACCTTGAAAACAAGCCAATGTTGCTTGACACTCGGCCAAAACTCAGAAAATATTTCTAAGGCATAAGAGAAATATTCAGTACAGTAACAAACTTGAGAAATTTTTCTAAGTCACTGAAAAGCTGGAAATTCTGAAAACCCCTACATAAGAAGGCTCGGCTAGGTAAACAATTCAATGCCGTCCCTCTTCAAACTATTACATCTGGCATGGCAAAATCCCAAATGTTCGGTGCCATCCAGTCCAAAAAACAAAGTTCAAAATATTTAGAAACAAAGCAAAACTTAAGGAGAATCCTAAACTCTGGCATCTTCAGCAACTTCGTCCTGAACCTTGGAGTGACCTTCACCTTCACCAACCTTCTGCTGTTGATCGATGGCAGGCACATCGATCATCTCTTCATCATCATCCTCAGGAGGCAAAGGCTGACACTCCTCCTCGGTGTATGGAAGGTCAAGGCCAGGCACAACCGGCTCGGGAAGTTGCTTCAGAAAACCTGACTCAGGCTGAATCGCCATAACACCAGCCATTGCGTCGGCACCGGCAGCATATCCCAGCCTGAAGAAGTCAGGTAACCGAGCTTCAAGCTCGTCGTTGACCATCTTATGAACAACCTGGGTGTACTCTAGAGCGGCCCTTTGGATCCCGGCCTCGTAACCCCGGGCGTCGGCAGCTGTAATCTTCTCTTTCTTCTCTCCCTTCAGCTTTTTCACTTCTGCCACAGTAGTCTCGGCGGCAACTCTGGCCTCAGCAAGCTCCTTCTTCAACTTTTCCGTCTCGGCCTCCGCGTCCTTGACCTGCTGCTCCGAGATCCTAAACTTGGTTCGCCAAGAATCTCGGTCAGACCTATACCTCTCTCGTTCGACAGAAACTTTGGAAGCCTTGTCATACGTCTTCAGCGCAGCTTGCCCAGCCTAATCAAAAGAGCAAAGTAAAAGAGAGAGGAAATAAAAAAGAAGGGGAAAAAGAGAGAAAAAAGGAATCAAACCTGAACAAGATGAGAACACATCTCACCAAGACCTGGAAGAAGGTCGGTTGGAACCTGATCATAATCCCTCGGCAGGGCTAGCCCCCTCAAAAGTGTGATAGCAAGGTTCGGCTCCTCTTTCACTGAGTCATTCTGGAGCAGAACCCTGCCATCAGGCATCGTGTAAGAAGGGCTGAACTGGCGACGAATGGCGGCCTCGGTGGCTGGATCAGTAAGATCAATATGAGGTTCAACAAGATTCCCCTGATCCTTTGAAGTAGGGGCTTAAGGAGTGTCAAGAGGCATGGATTGAGAGATGTTCGGCAGAACAACGTCCTCTGACGTTTTCTGTCTCTTCTCCTTCTGACTCTGCTGCTCAGAAGAGCTTCGGCTTCGGCCAGGATTAGTGTCTTTGTTGGGATCACAGGCCTTGGAATGTTCCTTCTTGACATGTCTCCAAAAGAAGGCTGGAGAAGTTTGGCAGATTCGAACGGAGTTAGCCACTCCTCTGCAGTAAATCCAATCCTCGGCAATTTCACTCCACCCTGTTGCCTCTTCTTTTGGATTCCGACGGCGTTGGAGGTTGCTTTCTTCTTTTGAAAACCCTCGGCAGGTGGAACACTGGATGTCTTTTTCTTGCTCGGAACGACCTCCTTCCCTTTTTCCTTCCTCCTTAGCACGCCTTTGTAGGAGGGTCGGTAATCAAGAAGGGTCGGAGGGTGACGGCAAACTTGAGCAAGCAGCGTCTCGTTCGCCTTCCCCCGAGAGTTGGTGTTAAGTACCTTAGAAATTGGGCCGAGCTCTACAAAGACAACAACACAAACAACAACAAATCAAGAAATACCCTAAGCAGCAAAAATGACAAAAGAAGAACATAATAAAAGAGTTAATCACGATTCGGTCTTATCACCTCTCGTATCAGCCACTTTCAGGACAGCGTATCGACGGAGACCGTCGCCGAACTTGAAGTTTCCATGCACTTCGAGGTAAAAATCAGCCCATTTGTCGGTATCCGAAAGTCCGTCGATCAGGGGCTCCTTTTTGGGACGCGTCGACAAATACCGACGGCCAGATTTGCCATGTCTAGACATGGTGTATGTAAAAAATTAACAGGTCGGTTGGGGTGAAATCGAGGTTCTGGCTCTCGATCAAAGCTATCACCGATATGATTATAAGGTAACTATTTATTGCGAGCTGGTGGGGGGCCAGGCTGAACTTCCAGAGAATCTGCCTAAGAAAAGGATGTATGGGGAACCAAAGCCCAGCCTCGCAAATGGCCATTAAGGGCACGGTTATATGTTCGGGACGGTGATCCCTATGGTCTTTAATATCAGTGCTCCTAACTCTGTGAATCAGAACATCGTCGGGAATGTTATACTTCGTGCGGAATGTTGCATATTCTCCAGGATCGCCACTGAAGTAGTGAGCGTAAGGGCATAGCAAGCCTTTATCGAACAGATCGGCATCGCTCGGAGCCGACGTCGAAGCCTCGGCTCCTGACATGAGCCTCGATTTGGCTTCTTGGCCCACCTATGGCTCGGTCTCGGACTGGGTCTCTGGGGAAAAACTTATCTCAGGATCCGTGAGAAAGTCATCCGCGGCATACTCAAAATCTCGCTCGGCATTAGAGTCGTCAAACACATGAGAAGTTGCCGACATCCTGGTTGAAGCTGATACAATCGCTCGGCTACTCCTCAACCTACGCAGCTCGAGGAGTTCGCTGATGAATTGACGATCGGATTCTGTTTCTGAGCAATCCGAGTCTGAAGACACGTCGATGACCTCGTGAGCCAGACCTAGGAAGAGAACAAATGGGTATTAAGCAGTTGAAATCTGCGTCGGCAAAAGAAAATTGTTTGGAAGTTCGGTTCATCTTATCGGCTCACGAGTCATATGCTAACCTATAAAAGGCTCGGTACTTCTGTAAAGACTCCCTACGTTCGGCAAACCAGAGAATTGGGGATCGTTCGGTTATTTATCCCCATCAGAAGAAATCGTTCGGCGAGCCCAGGCATCCTGTGGGGGCTCGAAAGAACAAGTTGAGTTCAGGGATGAACATCATCGTTCTTCCCAGTAATCTACTGTTCATACAGTACAAAAAACCCCCAAAATCACCCCAAAAGCCCAGAACATGCGCATGAAAAGCAAGGGAAAGAGTAAAACGATAAGAATCGATGACGTACCTGAAGATTTCTGTTGGAATGGGGCTTGAAGTTGAAGATCTGGATTCGAGTTGAGTTCTGGAACGGAGTTGTAGAGAGAGAAGCTCCAGGCGCTAGAGATAGAAAGTGCAGAAGAACTTTCTCTCTCCTTCTTCACCGGTATTTATAAACGGAGTGGGACTTTTCGAATTTCCCGCCCATCATTTCTCCGCCGAACCCCTCGCCAACCACTACGTGACACATGGCAACTGAAAACCTTACCCGTGCCAGCCGTCTCCTCATCTGCAAAGACGTCCTTTCGACTGACACACCCGTTCCAATTCTCGACAGCTGTCATCTTATGTGGGGCTCGGATTAATCTGTTGCAGGTTCAAGTTCGGCTAAGTCTTAAATCAACCCATACCAAGTAAAGAGCTTCGGCATGGGTTGAGGGGCTATTGTAGCAGGTCGAGCGAAATGTCTCGAGCCAATGCCGAACGTGATCCAGTATTCCCTTTCAACTCAAGTCGTCTCTCTTTGGACGTTCGGAGCAGCAACCGTAGCTGAGGGTCCCCGTTGCCGAGGGTCCCGTTAATTATTACTTCTATAAACGCTCCAGTCCGAGGACCCGCACGGGCAAGGGAATGCGTTCGTTTGGACGGCTGCCGAAGTAGCACAACATGCTCGGTTTCGAGCGTTGCATGGCCGACGATTTAGCCCGTCTGCGTTGGAACAGTAACCGTGGCAATGATGATGGTTGTGACGTCATCCAAACGGTTACGAGGATAATGATGGGCGCACGTGAAGGTGCCAGCTCATCTTGGAAACGGTTGCAAAAACCCTAAACGTGATGTAAGAGTGACATCAGCCGACGCGTGTTGAGCGTTGGTGCGACCTTGGAGACCAAGCTAAGGGTTCCCTATAAATATCCAATTATGCCTTCTTGGAAGAGGTACGCTCAAACAAAACCCTAGCTTCTAATCCCCAATTCTTCCTTGCAAGCAAACTGACTCTTGCACCGGAGGGCCATCCCGGAGAACCTCCGGCGTGGTCTTTTAGTCGTGCTTCGTTTTGCAAGACAGAGCAAGGAGCCAAAAGTTAACCTCGAACCCACATTCAGAAAGTACGAACCGTCCGGAACGAAGCCCCTACATATATAACAAAGATTATCGTGTACATTTCCGAAGTGGGATGAAATATTACATGAAATTTAATTAGTATAACTGATTCTCAATTTAATTAGTAAAACACCTAGAGGCTAAGCCCAAAACACCTAAACAAGCAAAGTCCATACAAAGTCTGGGCCAATCCCAACCCAAAAACCCCAAAATGTAAACCTACTCATGAGCAAAACTCATCAGCCATCGCTGCCACCAAAATCACCGCCCACCTCAACCCTACAAGCAAACCACCACCACTAGAACACCACCGCCACCTCGGTTAAAATGAGTGGTGTAGTTTTCAACATATGTTGTTCCATTTTCATAAACTTCATCATCACTATGTAGGAAACCATTCAATTTAATCGAACATTGTCCGAAAAACTCAAATGTGCCTATTATCTGTTGAAGGTGTGGCTGTTGGATGTGGATGGCAAGCATTCGTGGCGTATGTGAATGTGGGATGTTATTATTTCGTTGGACTCCCAATTGGTTGTGTGCTCGGCTTTAAGTTCGACCTTGGTGCTAAGGTAATTAATTTTCCTATTAATTAAACTACATGAAAAAAAAATGATTTTCCACAATTAGAATTCGAGCGAAATAATATTGTCAAAGGTCAAAACAATACAAATCTACGTAGTATCGATCAAATTTGTCTAAGTAGTAGTATTGTGTGACAAACAAGTCTTAATTTGTCAGCTAAATATGATGTATGAATTGTTGTTGTCTATGTACGTATGTGCTAGGGGATATGGTCTGGAATGATAGGGGGAACAGTAATGCAAACTGCCATCTTAATCTGGACAACTTTTCGAACAGACTGGAACAAAGAGGTAACTTCTATACTGAAATTTTCGATTCATCACATTTGTTTAATATAATCATGTGTGATAGCTCTTTTTTGAGTGATTATATCAAAATTTGGTCTTAGCTAGCTCCTAATTTTGAGGCTATAAAACTTATAATCCAAAATTCCAAATATACTTAGGTCATGATTCTGAAAGATTGAGTAGGAGCCCTACCAATTGCCCACGTGAAATGTTCCGCAACATTTTTTTTTGGGTACTTCGGAAAATTATAAAACTAAACGAATGAAGGGTTTTGCAATAGATGTGTGAGCATAAGTATTACATTACAGGCACAACAAATGAGAGCACTACGTAATCAAGGAACTGCCTTATATTAAGGCAATCCCGAATAATGAAATGTCCGTAACTTATGCTTATGCATGGTATACAGTGATCCATTTACTAAATTTTTTACTTTCTCATCCCCCCTTTTTCATTTTGCTATCAACATTTTCATATTTATACCAGAGAATTTCGAAGCGCGCACGCATCGTGTTTGCACAACCTCAGCTCTGGTTAATTAATTAAGTCTTAATCAAGAAAATTTGCCGTTGGTAAAGAGAATTTCACTATTCGTTTTCAGGTGGAGAAGGCTAAGATCCGGTTAGACAAATGGGATGACATAGCTACACAGCCGCTCCTGAAGGACTCCATTAATGCCGGAGAAGCTGGCAATGGTGCTTCTCGTTCGTTGAATTGGGCTGAAGGCTAGGATATAACTTTAGTAGCCATTTTTGTTTGTCATGTATTAATTATCATTATAGGTTGATTTTCTAAAGTAAAACAGTCGTGATTGTTAACAGTATTCGGAATTCGGGAGTATCAACCCACACGTGGTGAGAATTGGTTGTAGCAAACGTTAATTTAAATAAAAAAAAATGGGGTTGATGATCGTCAAGGGATGGGGTGCTAACGTAGTTGGGATGTCATCCTCTTGTCGTGATGCTTTCTTCTTGTCCTGTTTAATCATTGTATATATATTTTTACATTTGATTAATTAATAAAAATTTTCACTGTTCAAAAACAAATAAAAATGAAAGTGCCTGAATAACTCGAACAGTTTATTATGGCGCAACTGAAACAGCCGCGGACTGATCCGCAAATCTAAAATAGACCATTGTTGTTGGGGGCGGGCGGGCGGCTTATACGGGTGTACCTAAAAAATTACATTGTGGCAAATATTAAAATGCTTCAACCAAAACATATAAAAAATTACATTGTGGCAAATATTAAAATGCTTCAACCAAAACATATAAAAAATTACATTGTGGCAAATATTAAAATGCTTCAACCAAAACATACAATGTGGGTAAATGCTAGTAGAAGTCACACTCTCGGGTCGTTTGGATATTTCACTGGTTGATAAGCTTATCATGAATGTTTCTTTGCAATTTGGTAATCATATATGGTACTCCCCCGTCTCTATTTAAGTGACCAGTATTTCGTTTTGGGCTATCCCAAAATAAGTGTTCACTTTGAAAATTTAACCAGTAAAGTGGAGATAAAAGTTGACGTGGAAAGTATAAAAGTGAAGGATAATTTGCATTAACCCTTTCTGTTATCCTTTTGTTACCCACATGATACTGGACATACATTTGTTTAAATAATAATAATAATTGTAGTAATGTTTCTATAATTGCGCAGATTTTCGTCATCTTCCCTTAGTACTCATGGGGTTCAAAGGAAAAAAATAAATAAAATGATCACAGTACTTCTACTAGTATGAGTATGGCTCCATAGATTGTGAGTAATGAGTAAGATGTGTGGGGTGGGGGTGAGAGGACGACTCTGGAGCTACCACTCATTTAAGAGGCATCAGGAGAGATCGAAGCACCAAGGGAGGAACGGAGAGAGGGAGCATGGGGATGGAAGTTTTGCATGGGGTTGGGGGACGGGCATTAATTAAGATCAGAAAACGAAGAAAGAAGAAGAACGAAGACTGAAGAAGACAGAGGGATCAAAGGGAGAGGAAGAGAGATTCAGAGCCGGCTTATAGCCAAGGCGAGGGAAGCGAGCGCTTCGGGCCTCCGAAAAAAATTAAGAACGAGGGCTCCCAAATTTTTAGGATTCCTATATATATATGTATGTATGTATGTATGTATGTATGGTCCACAAAAAATTGCACTAGACTTCTTTACACAAAATAGGCCCAATTGAAATTTATGAGCCACAAAATAAGCCCAAATTGTGGAATTATTCATGGGGGATTTTTAGGCCGACCCAAAAAATTAGGCTCGGACCTAATTCAGTCCAGCACAAAATATTCTATACCCCCTTTAGTCCCGAAGCTACATTGTGGACAAAAATACCCCTCGCGGGTCAAAACAAGCATCCCGGATCCTCTTGCGGGTCAAAATACACCTCGCGGGTCACGTTCCCGAACCCTCTCCATACGGCTAAACAAAACCCTCTCTCCCCCCAACCACTACAGAACCACCCTAACTCTACCGCTACAGAACCCTAACTTTTCCGCTCAACAGCGCTTTCTCTCTCGCTCGCTCTCTCTCTCGCTCGATCTCTCTCTCTCGTACAATCGATCAGGCAACAACATTTCAATATGGCAAAAAAAGGTATGTACATTAAAGAATATCGAAAGTCTATGCGAAATTTCTATGCGAATTGTAAAATATGTATATGAGAACCCTAACTCTCATAAACGTGTTGCGTCTATGTGAAGTATGTGTTTTCGAGTTATGCGAACTGTGTGTAGGGTTCTATATGAAATGTTCTCGATCAGCTCCTTCAAGGAGGAGACTGGCCAGTTATCCTGCGGCGAAGAGGTCAGGATAATAAGCATTTTCGATGGTTTCGCTTTAGGTTTTTCATTTTTGAGTTTTTAATATGAGAATTGTGTATTATACATGATATCTGTCTATGAGAACTGTGTATTTTTCTACTAGAACATTGTATTTTCCTATGAGAACTGTTTATTTTTCTATGAGAACTGTGTACTATACCTATGATGAGACAACGTAAACACTCTATCTAACTTTTGTTCATATATTTAACGGGACACAAGAAGACTTACAAGATTTGAATTATGTATTCTGTTTCGAAAGAATACATTTTTAAAGTTACACATCATCATACTTATCCATGAGAACTGTGTATTTTCTGCAAGAACTGTTTATCAGAACATTGTATTTTTCTATGAGAACTGTGTATTATACATGAGATTTGTCTATGAGAATTGTGTATTTTCTACTGGAACATTGTATTTTTCTATGAGAACTGTTTTTTTTCTATGAGAACTATGTATTATACATGAGAATTGTGAATTTTCTACTGGAACATTGTATTTTTTCTATGAGAACTGTGTATTTTTCTATGAGAACTGTGTATTTTTCTACAGGAACATTGTATTTTTCTATGAGAACTGTTTATTTTTCTATGAGAACTGTGTACTATACCTATGATGAGCCAATGTAAAAACTCTATCTCAATTTTGTTCATATATTTAACAGGGCACGAGAAGACTTACACACAAGATTTGAAAATTTCTTACGAGATCAGACCAAGAACACTAACAATGGAGGAGGCAGGAGTCATTACAAGATCGAAAACTCAACCTGACAGGCCAGCAACCTCCTTAGTTAGCCAATCATCACAGTACCCTTCGCAAACTCAGGGAAAGAAACGACAAAGACCAAAACAGGAAAAGGTCGCCAAGAAACGCCAAAGGCTTACCCAACAATCTGAATTTGAACCAGACACCCCAATCCAGACCCAAAAGCAAACCCAACAAAAGAAACATCAGAGCCCAAAACAGAAAAAGAAGGCCATGAAACAAGAATCAGAATCAGAATCAGAATCACAACCAGACTCCCCAACCCAGACCCAAAAGCAATGCACATTCAGGTCCAATGTAATAGGAACAGTGGGGCTATTGTCAAAACTGAACTTGAACAATGCCCACTTAGAGCTCTTGAAACAAACACCGTTTTGGATGCTGATTGATGCCATTAGGAAAGGTAAGTTAGCGGAAAAAGCTTGCATCAAGCACGATAAAACCATCCTGAGTATCATTCAGAACTATGATACCAATGACAGCAAGTTCCTCATTGGTGGTAAGAAGGTTGCCATAACAAGGAATGACATCAAGCTAATCTTTGGAATAGCTTGTGGGAACAAACAAATAGGAGATTTGAACAAGAAGAAAAGTGATATTGTATTTGCAAAAAGAAGGGGGATCCAGGAGGCAAGGATTGGTAGTAAAAAGATAAAAGACATGATCAATGAAATACTTTCAAAAAAAGAGGAATCCATAACTTAAGAAGACATCCAAGATGTAGTCCGCCTTGTATGCATGTTCATTTGCCTGACGCTGTTCTTCTCCACATCAGGAGTCACCATTGCATGGACATATGTGCATTGCAAGGAGAAAATAGAAGAAATAAAAGACTACGACTGGGCACAATCCATTGCAGAAAATTGAATACATCAATGCACAAGTTCCATGACAAACCAAGAGATGCAACAGGATGTGTGGTGGCATTGATGCTAACTTAAATCTATTTTGCTATGAGAAGTATTTTTGGGTATTCTAATAATTTTCTTTTATTCTAATAATTTCCTTTTACCTGTTTTTGCAGTACTGGATTTGTGAACACACGGATTTGATTGCACGACCAAAAAATGAAGCAATTCCAAGACTACTAAACTGGAACACCTCAGACCTGAAAAAAAGAATTGATGATTTTAAAGATTTGAGCAATCTCAACATTACGGTATATACACTAATCAAATTGCTTAACTTGGATACGAAAATACACACTTCTCATAGAAAAGTGCACACTTCTCATAGAAAATTACATACTTCTCATAGAAAATTACACATTTTTCATAGATAAATACACACTTCTCATAGAAAATTACACACTTCTCATAGATAAATACACACTTCTTATAGCAAAAACACAGTTCTCATACAAAAAAACACACTTTTCATACACAGTGCTCATAGAAAAATATACGGTTATCATATGAAAAACACAATTCTCATACAGAAAAATACACACTTCTCATACACAGTTCTCAATAAAAATACACAATTCTGATTGTGAGTTCACATCTTTCAGGTATATGAGGAAGAACTTCAAGAAACATGTCAAGAGGCTCAAGTCTACAGCATGCCACACCCAGAAGTTGTAGATGACAATGACAGGGAAACTATATCACAGATGATGCAGCATACACAATCTCCTCAAAGTCCGGCACTACGACTTGATGAGATACACTTAACTGAAAAACAGCAAACATCTCCTCTTGTGTCAACATCATCTCCTGAGAAACAACAAGCAATGTTCTCACAATCACAATCAGGCGAGACTATGGTTCCAAGTACCTACCAACCTCTGGACTCCATTAATTTCAGTCAGGGCCTAATTAAAGAGCACAACCAAATGGGTAAATTCTGTGACAGCTTACTGGAGGACAATGATCAAGTTATCATCAAGGATCTCCAGCAATAAGTCCAATATATTCAGAATCAAAAACAAATACTTGAACAACAAAACCACGGACTTCAAAAGGACAAGGACACAATGAAAAATGAGCTGGAGGAAATGCAAAAAGAACGGGATGCAATGAAAGAAAAGCTGCAGAAGATCGTAACTATGTCCAACACAATGTTGCAGGCCCAAGAACAACACAAGTTCCTGATAAAGAAGACTGCAGTCTTGGAAAAGGACAGCGATACAATGAAAAATCAGCTGTTGAAAATGGAAAAAGAAAGGGATTCACTGGAACAAAAGCTGCAGAAGATGGATACTATCTCAAACGTTTTGAAAAAGGATAGGGATGAAATGGAAAAACAGCTGCTGGAAATAGGAAAAGAAAGGGATGAATTTGAAAAACAGAAACATATGATGCTGCAACAATTTAAAATTGAGAAAAACAAAATCAAAAAGGCTCTTACGATGCAAGTTGAATCCCTAATGACCGAGAAGGGCCAGCTGCAAAAGTATCTGAGCACAACTAAACAAAGGCAAAAGGCTATAATTGTTCAAAAAGATGCAGAAATACGCAGCCTAACCAACAAGCTTTCCCTCACCAGCAAGCTTTCCATTCAACCGGAACATACCAAAGAACCTCAAAAGCATTTATCGGTTCTCGAGACTGATTCCTCTTTGCTCACACAAAGAAGTGGGGAAGCAATACATAACATCACACAAACGTACACTGATCAGAAGATTGAGCAAGTGGTCCATGAAGTTACACAACTATATGCTCATGCCGGGAAAGATTATGAAGAGGACAACAAAGATGATAATGCAAAACAAAGACCACGAAGGCAAAAAATGGATGACAAGTATTACTATGGTTCAATCACAAAGGATGGTCGCAAAAAAGAACAAATTGTCCTTGTCGAAAGTGACAAGCCACAAGCAGAAATCAAGAAACTTGATGACAAGATTCCTCCCCTAGGAAAAAAGGCAGACATTGTCCTTGCCTTGCTACCTGACGAATGCTAAGAAACAATCAGAAAATTTTGGGAACTCGAGGAGGGATGGTAAAAATGCTAAACCCAACAATTTACTGTCTTTAAATCATTTCAGATTGGCTAATGTTATGTATATCATGCAGTACGCACATATGGGATTGTGAATTAGATGACCTGCGCATATATCAAGAAGATGTGAGGTTTCAGCTATGTGATCGAGAATTAACAGGCCAGGTAACACAATAAAAAAAGAAGCAACTATCTTTCTGTATTTTAAGAGAAATGAATATGAGATCTGTGCTTTTGTATGAGAACTGTATTTTTTCTATCAGAACTCTGTTTTTTATATCAGAACTGTACGTGATAAACAAATACTTTTTACATTCTGATACAGCCAATAGATGCCTACGTCCACTTGCTGACTACAACACTACAACCACCAACATCTGGACCATCCTTTTCATTGGGAATAGAAGATTCCCAACAAGATATGTCGTTTGTCTTCAATAGCTTTTCATCAGTAAGAAAAGGAAGCACTCTCTCACAATTCATGTAGCATACACTCACAGTTAAGAGGTTGCCTAATTATCTTCTTTCGAAACAGACTTTCCTTGGAGGTGATCAAAACTCAGCTAACAGAGCACTTGATGTCGTCCGCTCAAAAATTTTGAACACCAGAACAATCCTTATCCCAATATTTGGTTCAAGTCATTATACTTTGCTTGAGCTAGACACCATTGACCAAGAATGGAGGTTCTACAACTCCACCTACAGACAAGGGAGAAGAGATAAATACTGTGAAGCAACTGCCAATCTGGTAACATAATCCCTCCTTATTCTAAGAAAAATATATGAACTCTTTCAACTGTGTATTGTAGTCTATGTGAACAAACTATGTGAAATGTGTATCGTTAATGTATCCATAATCATATTCTGTAACAGAGAAAGAATGTCACGAACTACATCAACCAACAATGCAAGAAGAAGATTAAAACCTCTGCAAAGCTCGTGGACAATGCACCACAACAAGAACCAGGCTCGTAAGTATCCTTCAACTACCAAAACTCGTCACTGCATCTTATATAAGCCCCTAACATTAGTCTTGTATTCACAGGGTTGATTGTGCAGTTGTTGTTGCCTACATCATTCGCCAAAAGCTGATGAAAAAACCAATTAAAAGAGACCTTACAAAGCAACAATGCCTTCAAATGAGAGCTGATATTGTGCAAGCATTTGTCAGTGACCCAAAGAGATCATGGACTCCAGAAATCTATCATAATAGGATGAAAAATCTCAGACTGCAAAAATATTATGACGACCAGGAGCTTCTTGAAGAGAAGAAGAAAAAGGCATAGATTCAACTTACTCATTAAAGTTGGTAGTGGTGTTGTTCATCAGTTGTATAGTGGTTAATGAGTTGTTTAGTTTACTGGTAAATAAAGATATACAATCTCAGACTGCAAAAATAGTTTTGAAAGTGAGAGTAGTGCAGATGGGTAATGACATGGTGGAGGTGATGTTCATGACTTGTATAGTGGTTAATGCGTACTGTTCAGTTTGGTGGTTAATGAAAATGTACAATCTATTTTTCATGACATGTATATTGGTTAATGAGTTGTTTAGTTTACTGGTTAATCAAGATATACAATCATCTTTCTTTAAACTCCATTTTTCATTGTTCACAGTTTACAGTTCGCATAGAGGAAAAACACAGTTCTCATAGAAAAATTTGCAGTTCGCATAGAAAAAACGCAGTTCTCATACACAGTTCTCATAGAAAATTTCACAATTCTCATAGAAAATAACCAATTCTCATAAAAAATTTAAATGGTATTTTTGTAAATTACATCTTCAACGTGAAAACCTATTTTATATGGCCTATAAATACCCCTCTTCCTCTTCCCATTTCTTCATTTCCCACCCTCAACACAACTACAACAAAAAAATCCTAAAAAATGGCAGAAGACTTGGTAAGATTCATCAAAGATGCCGTTGCAGTTCGCATTGGAGGAAAAAAACAGTTCTCATACGCACTTCTCATACAAAAAATTGCAGTTCGCATAAAAAAAATACAGTTCTCATACACACTGCTCATAGAAAAAATCCGATTCTCATAGAAACCTAACATAGCAGAAACCTCATTAACCACTGCAAAAATATTAGTTTTGGATGTGGAAGTAGTGCACATGGGTAATGACGTGGTGGAGGTGTTGTTCATGACATGTATATTGGTTAATGAGTTGTTTAGTTTACTAGTTAATCAAGATATACAATTATCTTTCTCTAAACTCCATTTTTCATTGTTTACAGTTTACAGTTCGCATAGAGGAAAAACACAGTTCTCATAGAAAAATTTGCAGTTCGCATAGAAAAAACGCTGTTCTCATAGGAAATTTCATAATTCTCATAGAAAATAATCAATTCTCATAAAAAACTTAAAGGGTATCTTCTCAAGAAAAAAGTGCAGATCTTCAAAGATTGAAAATTTGCCAAAAATTTGGCAAAGGAAGCGGAAGCGGAAGCGGAAGAAGCCACTACTAGCAGAAACGTGCGACCAAGAAAACAACCACCAACTAACTAGGGATCTAATTTTTCAGTTTGGCTGTTCTATGTTTTTTTTTTTTCTTTCTTTCTTTCTTAGTAGATCTCTTGTTTAAATCTGGTACTTTCTTCTTCTTCTTGTATTTGGATCTATCAATTCCATCTAGGATGTTTGAAATGTGTACTTTCTTCTATCGTCAGGTGTATTCAACGATGTATGTCTTATAAATCTGGATGTTTTTCCTTATTTATTATATTTCTAATTGCCAAAAATACTTAAACAAAAAAAAAACAGTCACAATTAATTAGTAATCTCGAATATATTCTATTTTTTGTTTTATTTATTATATTTATTAGTTATTATTTTTCAAATAAAGATCTCTATATTTTGTTTTTGTTGTTTTTGTTTTGTTTTTTATACCCAAAATCGTTGCACTTTAAACCGTTCACCACGTGTATCACTACCACCTTCTCACTCCATTAAATACCTGAAAGGTTAAACACCGCACACGGCTTTTCATTTCCAGAGAGAGAGAGAGAGAGAGAGAGAAGAAATCTCTGACGCAAACTACAATTGCAGCCCCAAATCAGAACGCTCCGGACGACACTCCACCAAACAACGCTTCGAAAATCTCAACCATGGAGGATGCTGTGAAGAAGATCATTAAGGAGCATGTGGCTCCTCTCAAAGCTGAAGTGGAACGCCTGCATCGCCAACACAGGATACAGAGCATCGATCTTCTCCGCCTCAAGTTAGAAATCCAAGCATTGATAGACGCTCACAGAGCAGAAGGGAATAAGGAGGACGAGGAAGAGGAAGATGCACAGTAGAAGTTAGGGTTTGGTGCCTCAATTACTTTTTGGAAAATTAGGGTTTCTAGTTGGGGTTCATCAACATTTTGGGGATTTTTTGCGACTTTTTGGCTCCTTCCTCAAATGATTAAGGAATCTAACTCCGATGAAAATTAGGGTTTGTAGTTGTGTTAAACCACTGATGCTGTAATTAGTGCTATCTGACTCTGATGATAATTAGGGTCTTCTGAATGTTAAGCTGGATTTCATCTATGTTAACAATCGTTTGCTATTTGTTAGTATGGTTTGGTGTATGTCAATTTGATGCATGTTCTGTTAGAATTTAATTTATCATCGAAAATACACACTTCTCATAGGGGGGAAAAACACTTCTCATGAAAAAATACACACTTCTCATAGAAAAAAAAACACTTCTCATAGAAAGAAACACACTTCTCATAGAAAAAAAAACGCTTCTCATACAAAGTTCTCATATACTAAAAACACAGTTTTGATACACATTTCACATAGAAAATACAAAGTTTTCATAGAGCTATACACACAGGTTACTTATATACTTCACATAATTCAAAGTGCTAGAACAAAACACAGAATTAGTAACAAAAACACACAAAAAATTCTTATTCTCAACAATTATTTCATGAATCAAATCCAATAACATTGTTTTTTGTACAACTCAATTATTAAAACCTAAAAACCAGGCCTCAAATCCTCCTTACAAGTAAGTTTATTATGATTCCTCATCTTCCCACACCTACCACACTTCATTTATCTAACCTTCTCCCCATTCGAACGAATCCTCTTCTTCTTAGGCCGCCCTGGAGGCTTTTTTGACAATGGTGGCAGAATACTAGTACCACAATCAACCACATTACCTTTCAACAATGACGCAACTGGGTAAATTGGTTTTGAATACACCTGACGATAACTCTCAACATGAAAAAAATGCTCTACATACAAGTTCAAATCCTTACCACTATATTTGATAGCACAGACAGCGTGGCAACAAGGGAATCCATTCAACTGCCACCAACAACAACTGCATGTACGCCTCCCAATATCAACACATACAGACGGATCCGTGTCAACTTCAAATATATCAGCACTTGAAGGAATCACTTTCCATGTTTTAACTAAATCATATAACTTCTCCAACCGAGATTCCCCATAAGGACAAATCACCTGATTCCATTTACTTGCCCTTTCTCTCCTCAAACACATTGATTTCATCATCTTCTTCCTTATACGATCAACCATATCCACCACGGGCAATTCACGCTCTTTCAATATCCTTGAGTTAAAGCACTCAGCTAGACTAGAGGACATTGCTCCATAACGTTGCCCCGGAAAAAAAACATTTGCCCAGCGCTCATTAGGCAACTCCGACAGAAAATGAACAACAGCTGCACCACCGTGTTTCAGCAAATTACCCATATGCTGATTAAACTTTGTCACAGTGGGAGCATAAGCACATTTTGAAAACACTCTGATCAAACTCTCTTTATACTTGACATTTGTGGACGCCAAAGCAGTACGCAAGTTACCCTTCAAATGATAGAGACAGTAAGCATGAAAGCTTGAAGGAAACACCTTAGCAATACCCTCTTTTATTCCTCTGTGACGGTCAGATATAAAAACAAAAACCCTTCTGTCTTCATCCAAAATACCATGCAACTTCTCCATAAACCAAAGCCAATTATCATTATTCTCAGAATCAACCACACCAAAGCACAATGGAAATAGACCTGAGAAGGAAAAAATAATTCAGTTACCAGTTCATACATATGGCAAAATCAGTTCTCACACTTCAAGAACCAGTTTTCATAATTTTGAAAACAGTTCTCATATTTCTCATAGTGCATTATAGCCTATGTGAACTGTATGTTATATTCATATGAGAATTGTATATGTAATCTATTTCATACCTGCATTACCATCTTTAACTCAATCACACATCAAGCATCCTATATGACTATAAGAAACCAGTTCTCATAGTTCAGACATCAGTTCTCATAGTTCTGAAAATAGTTCTCATATTTCTCATACTGCATTGTAGCCTATGTGAAATGTGTGTAAGTAATCATATGAGAATTGTATATGTGATCTATTTCATACCTGCATTACCATCTTTAGCTGAAGCAGACATCAAGCATCCTATATGCCTTGCCTTCAAGAACGTTGCGTCAACGGATAAAACAGGCCTGCAGTGCTTAAATCCTTGTACACATGCATCAAATGCTACAAACAACCTCAAAAAACGATTTGTGGTTTGATCCCACTCAACATCAAAAACACTTCTAGGATCCGAATTCAGAACAACATTACGATATCATTGAAGTTGATTAAAAGAATCTGAATAATCTCCAAATGCACTTGACTTGGCTTTTTCGATAGCTAACCAAGCACGATTATATGACACATCCACCCCATAATACTGCTTCAAATCATCAACAACATCAACAGTACGTTTCTTTGACTTGTCTCGAACATCATCCTTTATCAATTGACTAATCAGAGATGAATTAGCATGACAGTTCTTTGTCGTACGCCCAGCAACACCACAACAATGAACATTATAATACCTTTTGATGTAAAAGCAACCATTGACCTTGTCAAGTCTAGCATGGATATTCCACTTGCAAGATTTTACCTTACAAATTGCAGTCACTCTCTCTGTTTCATTCTTTACAAAGTCAAACTCAAAAGAATGAACAATTGAATATTTCCGCAATGCATCACGAAAACCTTCCGAACCCCCGACAAACAACTGACCAACACTTTTAATAAGCTCTTTCCACGCGTCAGACAACCTTGGCCGATGCTGATGCGGGCAAAACATAGCTCCCAAATCATCCTCTTTACCTACATATTCCATTGATTCCAACCGACAGCCGACTAACCCTTGCCCACTGAAACAAATGCCCTTACTAGTGCTAGCACCACCACTATCGAAAACCCCACTACTATTAGCACCAACATCAACACCACACCCACTAATACCACTATCAAAGCCACGACTATCTACTACTGTAACTTCAATGCAATTCAATCCAATACTATCAGCTACAGCAAATATCACCTCCAAATCTTCATCATTATATAACATGGTACTAGGATGATCACGTATAGCATAAAAGAGTTGCAATGAGTGTCTTCTCAACTCACTAAATTTGCCACACAATATCTTCATAAAATCTCAAATTCTCGACGACCGAGACAACTTTATTCCAGCACACAATCCATTGTATTTACAAAACAAAATCAACGATTTCTCCGTTTCCCTAACAAAAAAAACAAACAATTCACACAAAGGAAAACGACACAATTCTCATAAACCAACACAGTTCTCCTATAAAAAACACAGTTCTCATATAAATAAACACAGTTCTCATTTTAAAAACACAATTCTCATAAACACTTCTCATGTAAAAAACACAAAAAGACAGTTCACATCAAAATCTAACAAACAAATACAATGATAGTTCAAGCTAGGCCTCAATCTAACAACAAAAACAACATTTAAATAATAAAAATATGAAAATAATCACAAAAACAGTAAAAAAATCAAAATCTAACAACATAAACGACAATTAAACAGTTCTCGTGCAAAATACACAAAATGACAATTCACATCAAATTCATATGAGAACTATAATTCATAAACTAGTTATCATAGTTCAGAAACCAGTTCTCATAGTTCAGACACCAGCTCTCGTAATTCAGAAACCAGGTCTCATAGTTCAGAAACCAGTTCTCATAGTTCAGAAAACAGTTGTCATAGTTCAAAAATCAGTTCTCATTTTAAAGAAACCAGTTCTCATAGTTCAGAAAACAGTTCTCATAGTTCAGAAATCAGCTCTCGTAATTCAGAAACCAGTTCTCGTAATTCAGAAACCAGTTCTCATAGATCTAAAAACAGTTCTCATATATCAAAACAATCACATAAACACTGAAAATAAACAAATCTACCAACAAAAACGACATTAAATACCTCATCTGCTCGACTCCATCAACCTGCATCTCCTCACGCACCACAAAGCTACAACGAATCACAAAGCAACATACATCACTACTAAATGAAAAGTACATCAACTGAATAACTAATCAAATCTAACAACATATTCAAAAATACCTCAACAGATCGATTGAATCTCAATCCAACGCAATTCCTCCTCTCAATCGAACATCAATCGCTCAAGCTAGACATCAATCGTTCTCTCTATCGCGATCTCTCCCTAGATCTCGATATATATCTCTCTCTCTCTCTCTCTCTCTCTCAAGATCGCGATCGCGATCGCGCTCTCTCTCTCTCTCTCTATCTGTCTTCTCTCTTCGCCAATATTCTTTTGAAAACAAGCCTATATATAGTAAACCCGGAAAAGGGCAAAAACGTCCATCACCCAACATACCCGAGCCATTCAGCTTCGGAAAAATATTTCAGGGTTGGGATCATTCCGAGGCTAGAAAGGAGGACTGGCCTCTAATTATCTAATTATTCATTAAAAACACTAATGCATTAAAAAAAAAGAAAAAGAAAATAACTCAAAGGTTGGCAGGAACTGACAAGGAAGATATAGCTAATCAAAAAAGATCAAAAAAGAAAAAGAAGATCTAACCGATCATAAGGAGTAAGTACGGCAGGAACTAGAAACGCTTTATGCTTGAGGAGTCGAAGGGGAGGGAAGACAACAACCAACGACTGTGGACGGAAAATACTTGCACACGGAATTCCTTGAGGCCTCTCTTTTACTATCTCCAACTCTCCACCTTTACCAAGTAAGTTTTTTATTATCTTAACCAGTTGACCTAATTGGTAAAATTTTTAGAATTTTCTATTTATGGTGATGAATATAATAATATTATGTGGGGTTTGAATTGTTTGATGTCCTCTTGTGCCAATCTTGAGGATCTCTTGAAAAGTGGTGAGTTTTCTGATATTGATGGAAGAGATTTATTTTCAGAATTAAAAGTTTTGACGAATGTTTTGCCAAACGATAAAAGAAAGCCAATTGATGTGTTGAATTACTTGAAGACATTGGATGGTTGTTTCCCGAATGCATGGATTGCATACAGAATATTGTTGACAATACCGGTTACAGTTGCATCGGGGGAAAGAAACTTTTCAAAGTTGAAATTGATCAAAAATTATTTTCGGTCAACCATGTCTCAAGAAAGATTAAATGGATTGGCTATGTTGTCTATCAAAAAAGAGTTGGTGAAGCAGCTTGACTATGGAGACTTAATCAGTGCGTTTGCAGCAAAAAGTGCGAGAAGAATAATTTTCAAATGATGGATTTTGAGGTATTGTAATAATTGCATTTTTTTTGGGATAATTATATGCTTCTATTTTGTAATGGTAAATTTTTTGTATTGGTTTTTTTTTTTATGACTCTTTGTAGATCACTTTTGTATGAAAAATATAGGATGGCCTCATTCAAAATGTTCGCTTCTGACCTCAAAAACTTATGAGCCGGCCCTGGAGAGATTCACGTGATTATTCCCTATACACCCCGAAACGACGTCGTTTTGGGGGCTGCAATTTGCAGCGCTTCATCCTCACTGCAGGGACTCCGGGTCCGGGTATATGCTACCCCACTCATTTTCTCTCTCTCGCCCTCTTTTTTTTTTTTTTTTTTAAAAACCAATTTTCTTTTATCTATATTACTAGGAGGATCATATAAGGATAAATAAATAAATAAATTTGGGTCTTAACATATCGTAAGGTAAATTTGGTGAAATGTCCTCCGCTTGTATGTTCCCGTTGTCTGGCTAGGCTAGCTAGTTTGTTTTATGCTGTGTGGTTAAAACACCTGAACAACATGCAAGTTTTGCCAAATGAAATATTAAACAAAGGGAAATTTTGAGAAATGGTCCTCCTGATTTCACCATAGTCTCATTTTCGTCTTCCAAATATTAATTGCAACTCTTTTGACCTTCAAGTTTGATTTTCGTACCAAGTTGGTCTAATTGATAACGTTTGTTAGTCAAACTGAACGGAAAAAATCAGATTGAGGACAAACATTATCAATTAGACCAACTTGGTATGAACTATAACGTTCAAACTGTCATCAATTTGATTTTTTTGTTCAGTTTGGCTGACAATTACCATTATCAATTGGATCAATTTGGTACGAAAAGCAAACTTAAAAATCAAAAGAGTTGTAATTGATCTTTAGAGAACAAAAATGAATTTGGATGAAATTAGAATGACCATTTATATAAATTTCCTTTAGACAAAGCAGAGAGTGCCACCAATTAAAAACGAGTCTTGGCTTTGTCATATGGATTACATGCCACATGGAAAAAAGGTAACCCTAGTGGTACATCATCATAACTTACCAATGCTAGACCAGTAGCAATTTAAGCTAGACTTTCGATGCATAAGCCTATCACACATCATCTTTTAACCAACCAAAATGTGCAGATATTATATATAAGAAAATAGTACAATAAAAGCATAAACTATCAGTCTGAAAATACGGAAACAACAAATAAAAAAAACCAAAACAAAAAACAAAAAATAAAAGTCTTCTGGAACCACGACGCCAGAGCCAAAGTCGTCGAACACACTCGTGAAGAGAGGTTGGAGAGGCCATGTATGAACACAAAGCAAATCCTCCTGGATGATCCGCCGCACCAACTCGAACTCGTTCCACCGCAGACGCCGTCTTCATCGCCCGGTGAATTGATTCCAAGAGACAGAAACCTAGAACCCTAGGTATAACCCTACAACCATACAATAATACACGGTAAAGATAATGCATGTAAAATCTGAACGCTGGACTTCTACTATCTGGTTTTATTGGTAGGGGACTTCAACCCTACGACGGAGAAAACACCAAATCTAAACTCATAGAAAGGCATTCACTTAATCTAAACTCATAGAAAGGCATTCACTTAATCTATGTTCTAATACCATCTTTCAGATAAATCAATTGACATGGATTATATGCTGTAGCACCGACATGAACAAAGTACGACACACACATCCCTGTAACACGCTTAAGAGACTTCATCCGTGTAATTCACTATATATGTATTCAGAACCAAAAACAAGTCTCCAAGTACATAATCCATTAAGTATTTTGACCCAAGATAATATCAGTCACACGTGAAACAAGACCCTCACAAGTGCCCATAGAATGTCCATGGAGTATTGGAGTGTATTAGCTTGTTCTAGACTGTGACGACAAATGTAATCATTTAAACCCCCGAAACAAGAAATCGAGACATGGACAGTGAGTGAGGCAATGGATTAGAGGCAAACCTCTTAGACGTTTCTCAAAGTACTCCAGATATTTGAGAACAAGCTCAATTGGTGTGGCCTCAACTCGGGAATTATACGCATCGGCAAAATGAACGACACCGACGACTCCTCGTCTCGGATCGACAAGACATCCTCCGATCGCAGCATCCTACATCGTATTGAGTATAAATAAAGATTGAAAAGATCATGAGAAAACTAAGAACAAGAACCAACAAGGACACGGTGCACAAATGTACTATATCATGTAGGAAAATTCTAAAATCAGCTCAATGGGCTGACGATAGTAGGTGTGTGAATGTGTATTAAAATATGTAAAAAGTGCACAGAAATATGTGTTTTTCTTGTCTTTTAGTGTGTTTATCGTCAGCCCAGTAGGCTGACAATAGCAAGACCGTAAAGATTAAGGCCAATTTCTCACCCGAGTGCTGACAGTTAAACGATGGTTTGATGTCCACTATAGTTAAAATTATCATACAAAACAGTCTCTAAAAGCCTATTTTATCACTTTCTTAATTATGCAACTAGAGACAAACTTACCAAAACTATCCGCCACCAAACAATCATGAAATGGTCTCTCTTTTGTAATCTATCTAATAAAATGGCCAAAATGCTCCATTTTAGGTTTTATCTTCAACCATCTACATCTTTAGTTTATCTATATGACTTTTGAGTGTAAGGTGCTCCTACAAGCATTCTCTTTTCACAATTGATGCTCTCCGGCCAAATGTGACTTGGATCGCGCGGGACTCTTCAAACAATTCCACTTCCAAAATTGCAATTACAACACATGCTTTTTCCACAACATCCATGCTAGCATTTCCTATTCAGATACTAGAAATGTTTCTTGGCAGTTCTCTTCACTTTTACATAATGGAGTAGTTACCTGGCAATGCAGTCTATCTTGACACCTTGCACAAATTAACAAGTATCATTTGTGAAACCTTCACATCTCAAACAGTACTTTTTCATGAATATTGACCCCTAAGAGGAACTACTAGAAAATTTCCGATAGGTGACGAAAAAGGTGGTGACGAAATTTACTATTTTACTATAGATGACGAAACAACAAAATTTTCGTCATCAAAAGTCACTATAGATGACGAAAAATTTATTTTTCGTCACCAAAAGTGACTTTCGGAGACAACCTATAGGTGACGATTGAAATAGTATATTTCGTCACCTATAGCTTGTCTCCAAAAGTCACTTTTGGTGACAAAAAATAAATTTTTCATCACCTATAGTAACTTTTGGTGACGAAATTTTTTCTGTTTCGTCAGCTATAGTAAAATAGTAAATTTCGTCACCACTTCTTTCGTCACCTATTGAAAATTTTGATCTATGAACTGCAATACGAACAAGACAACAAACGACCGTCCCACTAAAACTTGAAGTTTAAAGCTGTAGGTGTCATCACTTGTCGCCACTTCTTTCATCTGAAATTACCATCACAAGAAAAACTGGAATCCTACTCTCTTGTGACCACTAAAGTAGCCCCCGTCGAGAATTATCAAACACAAAAAAGAAGGCTCGTTATAATCATCAGTAGACTGAAAATATGCATCAAGCTAAACATTTTCCATGCATTAGTGAACAACATGGCCTTAAATTGAGAGAGAGAGATATTTACATGTCTATTTGTAACGCACGCTTTAATGATCAGGCCGGATGTCCTTGCATTGTGAGGCTCAGGGTTTTCCTCCTCATTGGCAACCAAACTAAAGCCAAAGGGACATACAAGCCACAAGAAAAGCATCAATCATCATCCAGTGATTAGAAATGTCACACAACTACTGCACTAGGTTTTATCTGTTTCTACGTTTTACTCCAGCAGGAAAAGATGACATAAAAAATCTTCTTTATTTTAATGCCAATCGAATCAGCTTAAGACGTAAGCCAGTAACCGATGGCTGGCAACAACGTACAGCCTAAGAGAATATAACACCTACAATTTCACCTACAAAAGCCTTTTTCGAAACTACTCTTTCTCTCTCTAAACTTATCCTCGTCTAGGGCGTCTCTTCGGCACCGCCGCCACTTTGGGGGAGGCGCCTCCCTCCCTCCTCCCCCCGGGCTCTTTTTCCTCCTCTCTCTCCTGCTATCTCTCTCTCTCCTGCCTCTCTCTCCTGATCGAATCCCCTCTCGTTTTTTCCTCTTGTGGGGGTGGGGGGGCGATGTGGTGGGTTGATCCGGTCGGTTTTGGGAGGAGGTGTTGCGGCGGAGGTGGTGGTGTAGATTATGTCCTCTAATCTTTGTTTTTGAAGGTTTTTTCAGGGATCGATTGGCATCTTGCTGGCGATTAGATCTGTTTTTCTTTTTCTTTCTTATCCTCAAAATCGATCGGCGAAATAATCTGTGGGACGGCGGCATTGTTTGCGGGTGGAGCAGGCTGGTGTAAGGGATCTGGACGCCCTGCCATCTCGAGGTTGCTTTTTTGAGCGTCTGTCTGGCGACTATCATCCGGGATGGACGCGTTACGTAGGGTTTGCGGTGGTTTGTTGATGTTTTGGTTCTCGACGAATAGGGTACTCAGATCGTCTTTTGAGCTGTATATCGGCCGGTGGTCAAGCTTATGGGTCCCCGGACGGCGACGAGGGCGGCGTTGGTAAGTCAATCTCGATTACTCTATCTCTCTTCCTTCCCTCCTTTGTTTTCTGCCGCCTTTTGCTTGAGGGCTGTTTGTTTTCTACTCTTAGCCATATATTTCTTGCCGCCTCCATCTCTTGGCCTTTTTCAACAGTCGACTTGCCAGTCGGCCTTTATTTCCTCTTGGGGTACCGATTTTCTGCCTAACGGTGAGGTACTCGTCTGTTCTGGGTTTGACTGGTGCGGCTTCCCGCCGAGCTCCGCTGCTGGGCGGCTTGGTAATCGCCTAACGGTTTGGTTGAAGCCCCACATCAGATCTGGATTGTTTTGGCGTATCGGACGTTCCTCTGGCGATGGCCAGTGGCGGTGTGGGGTGTTTCTTCTGGAGGTATTGTCTGGTGTGGTGGTGGTGGTAATCTGATTGTTGATGGCGGCGGTGGCAAATTGGGTGGCCGTGGGTGGAAGATGGTTCGGTCATTAGGTTTTTGGTTTGGGCTTCTTGGTGGTGGGCCAGTTGTTTGGGCCTTTTTTGTGCTTAACTTGTAATATTCTGGGTGTGTAGACCTTTAGGTGTGATCTTTAATGTTGTATTTGGGTTTTTAGGCCCTTGGTGATTTGGGCGATGCCCGTTAGGTGTATTTCCAACTTTTGGTTGGATCCATCATTCCCTTTCCCCTTTAATAAAATTTATTTTGCCGATCAAAAAAAAATAATTGGGTAATTATAATGCCATGATAGGTAATGTTGTTGCCACGATGATGTTTCTTAAGTGACATATATACCCTGGGGGAAAAGTCATCTGATGCATGAATCACTGCATGACTACACGTGTGGCTACCCCTTAGGTCCCGTTCCGGAAACAGAAATAAGTACTTATTTTTTAAGAAGGTAATTTCAAGCTCAAAAATCATGTGTTTAAGTAAATAATTTTTCTTTCAATATGGATCTTGTTTGATAGATCTCATTGAGATCTTTTATACGGTGAAAAAAAAATTGAAAAATAATTTTTCATTTATATTATTTTTGAATTTGAAAATGTGAAATAAGTACTTATTTTTTAAAAAGGTGTTCTGGAACGGAGCCTTAATCCTTACTCTTCTCTCCACATGTTGCCCACACCAACGGTCCGCCACTAACTATTAAATTGAACAGACCAAATCCCAGCCTTGATCCACCGGCGTTCATGCCCAGATCAGTCAGATTGGGAATCTAATGGTTGTTCTTTCTGGGTATTCAATTCATTGATTTCAGACTCCAAATATTCAAAATTTAAGGTTCTTCCTTTAGGGTATTCAGGTCTATAGTTTGTACGGGCAGATTGACAAACCTAATCTCTCGGGGAATTTTGCATCATTACGGTACTAGCAAGACCTTGCCAGTGGTTTGAAAGAGAGATTGGCAAGTAGAGAGAGAAGAAGACAAAAGAAAAGGAAGAGAGAGGGCTACTATGCTACTGTTATTTCGTAGACAGAGAAGGGAAGGGATAGTGGGCAGAGAAAGAGAAAATGGAAGAAGAAAGAGCAAAGTGAGTCACACGTCACGTGTATGTATGCTAAGGGGCTGTTTGATAAAACTGAAAACTGAAACTGAAAGCTGAAAAATTAAGTACTGAAAACTGAATGCTGAAATTTTTAAGCTGAAAAGCTGTTTGATAAATATATTAAGTACTGAATTAAAAAAATGATGAATTAATTTTGTTCCAATTTTATCTTAATTTAATAACGGTCACAATGTACTTTTGGTAATGGTGGTGGAGTGGTGGGGGGGAAGTGGTGGAGGTAGTAGGAGTGCTGGTAGTGGTGGTGGTGGTGTAGTGATGGTAGTGGTGGTGGAGTGGGAGTGGTGGTGATGGTGGTGGAGTGGTGGAGGTGATGGTAGGAGCGGTGGTGTGTGGTGGTGTAATGATGGTAGTGGTGGAGTGGTGGTGGTGGTGGTAGAGTGGTGGAGTTGGTGGTGGTGGTGTAGTGATGGTAGTGGTGGGGGAGTGGCGGTGGTGGTGATGGTGGTGGAGTGGTGGAGCGGTGGTGGTGGTGGTAGTGGTGGTGGTTGTGGTGGAGTTGTGGTGGTGGTGGAGTGGTGGAGCTGGTGGTGGTGGTAGTGGAGGAAGTGGTGGTGGTGATGTGGTGGTGGCGGTGGTAGTGGAGGGAGTGGTGGTGGAGGTGATGTGGTGGAGGAGGAGTGGTGGTAGTGGAGGTGGTGGTGGTGGAGTGGTGGAGGTGGTGGTAGTGGTGGTGGTGGTGGTGGAGTGGTGGAAGTGTTGGTGGAAGTGGTTGTGGTGGTGGTATGACGATTGAATGTAAGTACACAACAATTCAGCTAGAATTAAGTAGCTCAAAACTACTTAATTTTTTTCAACTTTTTAGCCTATATTTTAAGTGGTACTTAATTTGTTAAGTAATATGAATTGTGGTTATCAAACCTACTGAATCACTTATTACTTAATTGATTCAGTATTAAGTGCTGAATTTAGGTTATCAAACAAGCCCTAAGAATGATGGCCTTTTCTGAAGGGTAAATATGTCACTTACAGCTCATTGTCGTGGCAGTAACAAATACTGTCGTGGCAGCATTTGCCACCCTTTTAAATTATACGAAAGCAAAGCCCAATTCAATCATACGAAAGCAAAGCCCAATTCAATCAAATAAACTGACAGTACCTGACATAACCTTCAACGTAATTAGGTTTTGGCGATTCCAAACTAACATCCCGAAAATGGATCTCATCCCGAACCCCATCCGTTAAACGCATGCGATCTGACCTTCCAAGTTCTTTCGAACAACTCGCAGTCACAACACGATCACCTGAAAGCAGGTCGTCCAACTTTCCAAATATTGCGTGGGGTAGCGGTTGGGAAGATGCGATCGTTACAAAAGCGATATTAGAACAAAAATCAACATCCAACAAGACACCCGCATATGTCTTTTGCGTGGCCAAAATCTTGACATCAACCTGCAATTAAGCTAAAACATGAACCAACGAACATAAACACTTCAAGATCTGGGGAACTAAACCAGTTATCAATTTGGCCTGTCACATCAAGTTAAGGCCAGAAAATGACAATAACATGTGTTAAAATTTTTGCTTTTCCTTGAAAGAATTTTTTTTATAAGTAAATAATTAGCATAAATATATAAGGTATTAAGGGAATGCCGCCCATATACAAAAAGGACCAAGACAAAAAGGCCATATACACCTCTATGTGAGCTAAACAATCAAGGGAAGGGTTACATTCTCCCTTGTCCCCAACTATACAAACTACTAATTAACCACACAACTATTAATTTTAAATAAAGACTTTTCTATGGAAAACAAAAGAATAGAGATGAGTAGAATCAAAGGACAAACTATGGAAACAAATTAAAAAATGCAATAATCACCCTTGCAATTCATTACAATCGCAAACACCAAGAAAACGGAAATCCACCAGTACTTGATATCACTATACTCGCCATCAACTAAAAAGTATTGACTCTAGAAATCGAATAAGAGAACCAATTTATGGACTATTAATGAACGGTTCGAAGATCGTATCTTCTACGCTAAAAATGTGTTTAGACAGACTGGAGACAAGGATGCAATACGACACCAAGTCGCCACGCAACCTTTGGTCAAATAGGACTCAACACAGTTGAGCACGGTTAATAAATAATAGCGACTAAAAAATGTCCAAACCAATAAAACGTCAGTTCGACTTTCTGCATGCATAGTTTACGTTTTCTTTCCCTTCTTGTAACAGATACACCAATTCTAACTATACACAAAAATTCACATCTAAGGGGTAGCAAATTATGAGTGGGATTTATTGAAGTAAAAGAAATTGGAGAACCAGAATGAAAGAAAAGAATAGAGGATGGATTACCAACCATGAACTTGTGTTCTTCGCTTTTGAGAAAACTTAAACAACTTGCAGAAGTCGCAATTACACCGTCGGAATGAATTATAGTCCCTGCGAGTACAGTCAAGATACGGCGATCTACAAAACAAGGCAATCAGCTCCCATAAAAGGATATAGGAAATTAACTAAAAAATTCAAGCCAAACTCGGAACTATCCTCATTGCCAATACTCCCCAAACACAGCACCAAGAATTTGTTAAGGAAATGAATCTCACATTGCTTAAGAGTAGAATTGGTGATTACTTAATAACATTTGAGACCTCTCTACTCGTTGCCAATTGATTTTGAGATGGACATAAAGTTTCCACATGGTATCAAAGCGGGACCCGTTCCATTCCATATTTTAATAAAAAATTACAGTCCACACCTTGCGATAACAAACCAGCAAAAAGTTTGCGCGATGATAAGACCAAAAAATGGCCACACATGACAAACCTCAAAAGCGGCTGCACGTGAGGTGGGATGTGAAGATATAAAGTCTCACATTGCTTAGGAGTGGAATGCGTGATCACTTAATAACATTTGGAACCTCTCCACTCATTGCCAATTAATTTTGAGATGGACATAAAATTTCCACAGAATTGTGTGAGCATAGAAGGTCCCAAAAGCTAACCTTGGTGGAAAGTGAGACGAACAAGAGACCCACGGACGTAAGAGGCAGCCTTTCCAATCAGCGAATGCTCCACGCCACCACATCGGAAAATCGGAGTATGAATTTTAGGATCGCTTCTTGGAGGAGTAGCACGTCGACCAATCAAATCATCAACATGAGGAAAGTGGCAAACGCCTCTACCAACCAAATCATCAACATCAGGAACGATTCTACCAAGCGAATGATCAACATCGGGAACGTTTCTTGGATTAGTGCCACCACCATAGTGATACCTTCGATGCTGCCCTAAAAATAACGAAATTTTCTATTTTTTTCACATGCAAAACAAGGAACCAAAAATAGGAAAGATAGATGCAGCATAAAGGAATGCCAAGAACCTGTTAAAAGAGAGACAGCATTTCTTTGAGGAGTACCAGGTGGAAGAACCAAATCACGAGCATCAGCAACACATTGATGCCTTCGATAGCGCCCTAACAATAAGGAGATGGGGTCATGTTTTCTCAGAGGGAAAACAACCACAAAAAGACACTACAAAAGTTAACAGTAACCTCTGGTTGTCACAGATATGACAGCTTAATTGAGGATAAGCAAACCTGATTTAAGAGATACATTCAAGGGTACGAACGAAGGAAGAGTTCTACTATCTTTTGTACGTGGCATCAATGGCAGCAGCAGAGGCGATTTATGGAGGGATGTCCAAACTGACAATTAAGAAGATTAGGCCAAGGTGTGAAATAATTGCATTTTAACTCACAAGTGAAAGAGAAAGAAGCAGGTGAAACACTCACTCACCATTGCCACTATTGTTCACATTCTCAAGCCCATTGGAGCACCCAAGGCCTTTAAGTGGAAGCCCGGTTACTAAGCTCTGAAAATTAATTGTAATGGAAGCCGTGATTTTAAAAAAAGACTAGTAAATGGGAAAAGAATAGCGTAATAAGACTGAACCACATAACTCTTAGAAAACAAAATTTAGAGAAACATTACCCATATCGTAATTAAATTAGAGTCAAATGCCACATGTCAACTCTTGACTGAATGGTAAAAATACAATATTTTCCTAAAATAAGAAAAGTGTCATGTTCGGATTAGATATAGTAGAGTAAAATTGCTAATTATCCCTCGGCTTGGGTGAGGAAAGGGATAAAACCTCCATCACCAAGAACACGGATCGTTCAAGCACAAGGAACGATAAAACAGGAACTTGATCATATGCCACATGCCCTAAATTTCAAGATGATTGGAATAGGCTTCTGTAGCAAATAATCCAAGAATGTTCTTGCTTCAAGAGAAAAAAAAAAAACCCAGTAATATAGAGTATTTTTGTCCAATTTATTTTTGTTACCAACTTTTCCTTATATTTTCTCTTGAAACACATTTCGGAACATGCTTTCTAGAACATAATTTGTTAGAATAGTAGTGTTTTCGAGTGACACAAGGTAAGACACATTTACAGTATTTGTTTGGGTCAAGGGTTGGAGATGTAATTTAGCGGCCTTTACTCAAACTATAGGTTTGAGTCCATTTTTAAATCAGCTAGCTGGGAATCTGGCTAACAATTAATACATGACACACGACAGAATTCACATAGAAAGAACAATAATTAAGGATGCAATGGAAAAAAAATCGTGCTTGATCGAAATTATATTACTACTTAATTGGCACATAAAAATAAAGGTTATGGGAAACAAAGATCAGCTCTTACAAATAAACATCTAAAAAAGTTACTTGAAACAGGAGAATAATCACTAATAAAATTGGATCTCTACTGTTGAACCCAATAATGACGTCTACTACTATGGGATCTTATACTGTACAAGACAAGATATAAGATACATAGTAGCAATAAAGGTTCAGTTATTTACATGATGAAACTCGAAAGGACAAAAAAAACACGAGCACATCGCGGCCATTGTTGTTTTTTAGAATATAACTTCAAAGTTGAAATTTCGAGAAGGAACAAACCCCAGAATCCTGTGTCCTTGATGCTTCTAGAGATCAAAACCAAACAAATACTAGTAGACCTAAATGACTAATCAAATCCGAATATTTGTTTTTGTTTGAAAGGAGCAAAAATTTCCCGAAAAGATTAGATCTTTAATTTGTTTGAGGACGAGATAAAGGAGATATATTAGTCAAATATAAAATCGAATACACATAATAATGAATGAGATGATGATGATATGTCCACTTTTTCTTTTTTTTTTTCAGTTTACAGAAAAGAACTTCGGTCGAGGGGAAGTGAACTTGCCTGCATTCCCATCATCAACTTAGTTTTTCCGATCTTGATTTGTACTTTTATGGGTTTTGTACCAGATATAAGAGTTTTGGGTAAGGAATGGAGCTCCAATTTTGGTGATTTTTACTCAAATTTGGGTAAGGAGGAGAGATGCTCTTAAAAAAGGAAAAGAAAAAAGAACCAAACTAATAAAATTAGGAATTATGGTGGGAAATCTTTATGGTATTTGTATGTTTGTTTATTTCTTGCCATATCTCATCACTTGTTACTGCTTTTGCGGATTTTTTCGAAACCGGGGCGGGGCCGAGATTTGGTAAAGTTGACGCCTCCAGTTCCCGCGGTGTTCAAAAATCAAAAGGGTAAAGTTGACGCCTCCAGCTCCAACTGAGATTTGGAAGACAATTTAGCATGAGCCGAGTCCCTGCAGTGCCCCAAAAGGGCTGGAAAGTGCAGCGACTTAAGACGAAGTCGTTATGGGGCAAATTAGTTGGGGCAGTACATTTACCTTTTCTCCCCTCTCTCTTTCTCTCTCTCACATATTCTACAAAATGTTGCGTGGGGATCATTTGGGTCGCATACAAATAATCCGAGTCGTTAAACAATTCTAAGAGAACAACACGTTAGCATAGGTAGTTTGTTCTCTTCTTTCTCCAGTGGTAACCAAAGTTCAAGTTCCACGGGGAGTAGGTTTGGGGTTTTAGGGTTATGGATAGCATTTGAGCTCCATGTTGACTAACTCACTAACACTCCATTGACCCTCCCACTAATGTACATCGTCTGGCAAAAAGAATAATTCTAAAATAATAATTTAAATGGTCGGGAAAAAAATTGCTCAATAAATAAATGTAAGTAATGGATCCAACCTTTTAATTTGTCATTCAAAATTTAGGATCTTGAATATTGAATGAAGCTTGAAAAAAAAGTTACACAATTGTGTGTCTAGTATTTCCTTGATCAGAACCGCAAGTATGTAGGGCTTAATTGAGAAGAGTATTAATTAAAAAAAAATCATCTTGATCAAATATCGATAGGTATGAAAACAGTTCAAATTTTTAAAAAAATCTTTGCATTTTGATATTTATCGATGTTTGATCAATGTAATTTTTTAATGAATGCTCTTATAAACAAGCCCTACAATATTTGCAGTTTTGATTACAAGGATAGCGAGCGCGCAACTGTCTAAATTTTTTCCAAACTTCATTCCGTAGAACCTAGATTTTGAATGAAAAATTAAAAGGTCGTATCCATTACTTACAATTATCTACTTTGAACCATTTTTTACCGGAGCACTCAAATTATTATTTTGAGATTATTCAATGGCTCGGATTATTTGTATGTGACCCCAAATGATCTCCACGCAACATTTTGTATCATACACGAGAGAGATAAAGAGAGAGGGGAGAAAAAGGTAGTGGTACTGCCCAATTATAACTTGCCCCAAAACGACTTCGTCTTAAGTAGCTGCACTTTCCAGCCCTTTTGGGGCGCTGCAGGGACGATCGGCACCATTTATCATGCAACATTCCTAACAACTGAGCCCAACCTTACTTTTGGTTTTCAAAAAGAGACAGTATTTGAATTTGTACATTTGATTAACAGCTACAGTAATAAAGAAAACAATATTTTTCAACAACTATGCTACTATCACACAGACTCAGACACGCAATCACACAAACTCTCTCACATCAAATATGGCCTCATGTTTGATGTGAGAGAGTTTGTGTGATTCTTTGTAGTTAGAGAATTATTGATTTTTCCAAATGCGAAGTTTGAGTTTTTTCTCAGGGATTTAAGATAGTTTTCATGAATTTTTGTGGATTTTAGGCGTAGCTGTGGAATATATTGAGTTAATATTTTGAACCAAATAGCAAATTAAGGACTTAAATTTTGAAAGCATTTTTGGTTCATCAGTAGAGGATCGATCGATCCAAGACCGTTTGCTATGAGAAACTAAGAGTTGGTATCCGGCAAATAGCTACTTACAATACAATGTTAGTACTTGAGATCATGATGGCCCGACACTTGGTTATCAATAAAAATATAAAAATAAAAAATGCTACATGTGCATGAGAGCTGGAAAGATTATCTAAGAAACAATCTACTCTAAAAAACAAGCTAATAATTTTTTTTTGATAAGTACAGTAAGAAACAAGCTAGTAATAACCAAACAAGTGGAGTTCGTGCAAAAAGAAAAAAGAACAAAAAATAAGGGTTCCCCGTCGGAAGTTGTATGTTTACGTACAGCTGTCGAATCAGTTGATGTAGGATAAGATCGTATAATTTTTTTTTCATATTTTGAACTTTTATTTATGAATAATATTTTTAGAAAAATATGAAATTCAGTCCGATAATATTATATATTTATACAATAAAACACAATCATTTCAAGTGCAATGGCAAAAAGTTTAGCAATGTTCTGCGATTGGAACTAATTGAACTATCTGCTTTTTTTCGGGCTAAAAGCTTCGGGCTTCAGGCCGGGCTAATCGGATAGCCCAATGGGCCGGGCTTTGGGCAGGGCCGGGCTTCAAAACCTCTAGCCCAAGTCCTACCCGATGCCCAAGCCCTACCCATAGGGATCGGGTAGGGCTTAGGGCCGGGCTAACATTCGGCCAGGGCCAGGCTAAATACCAACGGGCTCGGGCAAGCCTCGAGTGGGCTTCGGGCCACTGGGCCAAATTTACACCCCTAGCCATGAGAGATCATGACAATGCGAGAAGAAGTTGTTTTGTTTTTAATCTAAAATCAAACTGATTAGAAGTGCTATCAAAATAAGTAGCTTGCAAAAATCCGTGAAAATAATTAGAGCTACTAATCGTGATAGAGTTGAGAGTCCAGTTTTGTAGGTGACCGAATCAAAATTCAATGTTTTAATCTACTACTAATAGTTTAAAATTCGAAAACATGAAAATCATAATTTCAGTTAGGCACAACTCCTACTTTTTAGATTAATTTGGAAAAATTCTATGACCCTGCCTCTGCACGTCCTTTGAGCAAAAAAACAAATTGTCATAATCTATTACTCCCTCTGTCCCTTTTTAAGTGTCCTGCTTCGTAATTTCAACTTATTAAAAAGACATCATCATTATACCTTTCACATCAACTTTTTCCTTCACTTTTCCTACTTACCCATCATCATTACACTTTTACTCACTTACTTTTTAAAATGGAATCTACTTTTAGGGACAAAATAGACAATTCACCAACTTTTACCCATTAACTTTACAAAATGAACACTTATTAAGGGACAGCCCAAAATGAAATATCGAACTATAAATAAGGGACGGAGGGAGTATAATATATAATGGGGAGCACCTTTTGGTGTAACCTAATTTTAAAGCCATGTCACAATTTTGATTTCCGCAATTACCCTGAAAAGAACTCCAATATTACACACGATAAAGAGGGAGAGAAATTAACTGTTAGGATTAAATTGCCATTTTAACAAAAGTAACTACCCAAAGTAGTTACCAAAATCCACCCCCACTAACTCTCTCTTTTCTCACTTCACGAACTCTTTCCTTAAATATATTTACTTATTTTCCAGTTTACTCTTTCCTGTAAACACATATTTATTATTTGGATTGCCATTTTATGAATTCTAAGTTGGAATTGAAACTACCTTCACATATTAATATTCTCTCTGTCACTTATATTTTTTGGATTTAGAGTTTGGTATTGTACGTATCTTTCATGTATAATTTTGTTTGGTATTGTATCTTTTCTTTCGCGTGTCGATTGCGCGCGCACAATGCGTGTGCACAATAGTTTTCCGCTTATAGATTGTTTGATCGAATTAGCTTCCCGCTTATTATTTGTTTGATCGAATTTTAAAAAAATATGCAAAATTTCTGTGTGCTCCGGCCTCTAGTTTATAGTATAAATATACACAGCAATTTTCCCAACCCAGGCCATGAATAATTAATATTGTGGCATCCTGTTTCCATGAATAATTAGTATTGTGGCGTTGAAGACCAACAAAACAAAGACTTTTAAAAGACATGAGGACTGAGGAGGTGTCCATCTTTGGCATCTTTTAACCTCAAAACGCTGCCGCATGAAGGCACAGCTGCCCCTGCTGTTCCTTAGGGACAGCAGGCCCCCAAGTCCGCTCAAAATACCCTCGCAGAGTGATGTAGAACACGTGAAGGCTCAATTCCATGACCAATTGGACCGTGCCAAGCCTCGGAAGCCCAAACGGTATTTAATTTCAGATTACCTGATTTGGCAAAATTCGGACATGCTCGGAATATGCCCAAACTTGATAGGTTGACTTATTTTTGCGTTGCAGTCAAAGCTCACCATCCTAGTCAGAAGCCCCAGTGTTTTTCGGCATAATTCATTCATTTAGGCTTTCAATTTACATTTTTTGCCGATTTAGGAAAGTTTTAATTCGTTAATAACTCTTAGACTGTGATTTCTATGTTGGTTCCTTTTGAGAAAGTCTTGTTTTTATTTTCCGTTTTTAATTTTAGGAAAAGCCCCAATTTTTGGGACTTTTTATTTTTCAGCTTATTTTATTAGGTTTTCGTAGGGTTTTTGAGTTTCGCCCTATAAAAGGGTTGTAACCTAACGTTTACCTCAGGTTTTTCAATCAATAATATTCAGACTTTTGTCTTTCTTCTTATGGATTCAAGAACAGCTCTTTGCTATGAGTTTCTATTTCGTTTGGATTAGTACGCTAACTAATCTCTCGTGAATTCCGCTGTGTCACAGAGTCGCGGGTTTTTTTTGGGGGGAATTCGGAAACTTACAAAGTCGCGGTTTATACTCCTACTCTTTAGGTTAATTTGGAAAAATTCTATGGCATGGCCTCTACAAGTCCTTTGAGCAAAAAAAAAAATTTTGTCATAATTTATAGGATACGCATGGGATAAAATATTCCCAAATTTGAAGTTATCAATCATTTTTAAGGTTGCATGTATGCAAAAATTTATAGTAAATTAGAGGCCGGTCCTGGTTTTTAGGCTCGGTTTGATCCCAACCCTAAATATTATTTCCAAACCTGCTTAGGCTCGGATATGTTATCTCATGACTTTTTTGCCCTTTCTATTCCACATCGTCAACTCCATCTCGCCATTCCTCCTCTCTCTCTGCAGCCCAAATCGACTCCTCCTGTGATAATTTCCTCTGCTCCATTCTCTCTCTACAGTGGAATCTGCTCCGATCCCCTCTCTCTCTCCTCTCCCATTTGTAACTCTCATTGTTCACACATGATAAGTGCCAAAATATATATATTTTGGCTCTCCAATTTATATTTATTAGTCTTTTATTTTTGTTAACTGATTTTTATTATGTGTTTTTATGTTTATAGGTTGCTCGAGCCCGTTGTCCGAGACTTTGGATAAAAAGAAGATTTTAAAGAAGTTTTGGGTCAAAGTGCAAAATGCTTTGGAATTTGGGATGATTAATTCAATTTTGGACAAAGCTCAAGGGCCACTATGTAATTATTACTTTCAATTCCTATATAACAATCTTTATTACCCTACTGAGCAGCAGCTTTTTGAAACGGAGAAAAAGGGAGAGCTGCTACTCCCCCGCCCCTGACACACACACACCCCCGGCCCCACCTTCTTTTTCCCAATTTACCCCCCCTCTCTCTCTCTCTCTCCCTTTTCTTTTTTTCCACTTTCTGCTTCTTTTTTTCTTCTTTTTTTCCCTTTTCTTTTCCAGTTTTTTTTTTCATTTTCTTTCTTTCCGATTTGAATTTTTTTTTTTTTTAATAATAGGTTCAAGTCTAATTCTAGGCTTTGTAAAGTAATTGAAAGCAAAAAAGTGTTTCAATTGATCATGTTTATCCCACTGTTTTCTTTTTCTTTTTTTTGTCCTTTATAGATTAAAAAATATAGTTACGAAAATAAGTGTTTCAATTTTCAATCCGTTTGAACTGGTGCAAAGTTGTTATTTTTCTGATCATTTCATCCTAAATAGTCATAATAAATTTTTGGCTCCAAGGATTTTCAATGGACACCCTAAGAGAGTCTTAAAACTAAATAATGAGTCTTAGGGAGTTTGTTGAAAAGTCTTAAACCAAAAAATTCATTATGACCATTTAAAATAAAATAATAAAAAAACGATATTTGCTCTGATTTAATTGAATTGAGAATTAAAGCACTTAATTCTTGAATTATATTTTTAAATATACAAATGGTGTATTTATAGAAATTAAATAAATAAGATATAAGTAATTAAATAAAAAAATAAATTAAAAAGTATGGGGGACCCGGGGGCTCTGCTGCCCCCATTGACATAGTAGCCTCTAAAACGTTTCCGTTTTAGTTATAAAAAAATAGAAACCATCCATTTGCAATCCTATGGAGTATAAACGTGATTTGAAGCAACATACTACTGAATCAGTTAAGAGGATCTATGCTAAATAATGGTTAACAAATTTATAAAATTGTACTATAGTTAAAAAAAAGTAATCCTGAATATAATATTTGTATTATGGATTAGTATGTCGTTTGCAAAATACATTTCGTAATTAGTTCCCGAACACTAATTGTAATCTTAATGAATTTTTTGCTTTACGACCTTTCAACGAGCAACCTAAGACTCATTATTTAGTTTCAGGACTCTCTTAGGGTGTTCATTGAAAGGCTTTGGAGCCAAAAATTTATTACGACCATTTAGGATGAAATGATCAGAAAAATAACATATTTGCACTGGTTCAAACGGATTAAAAATTGAAACACTTATTTTCGTAACAATATTTTTTAATCTATAAAGGACAAAAAAAGAAAAAAAAAACAGTGGGATAAACATGATCAATTGAAACACTTTTTTTCTCTCAATTACTTTACAAAGCCTAGAATTAGACTTGAACCTATTATTAAAAAGAAAAAAAAATTCAAACCGAAAAGAAATAAAATGAAAAAAAAAACTGGAAAAGAAAAGAAAAAAAAAAAGAAGAAAAGAAGCAGAAAGTGGAAAAAAAGAAAAGAGAGAGAGAGAGAGAGAGAGAGAGAGAGAGAGGGGCCGGGGTAAACTGGGAAAAAGGAGGTGGGGCCGGGGGTGTGTCGAGGGGGAGTAGCAATTTACAGAAAAAGAGTTTCGGACGAAACAGGAAAAAAAAAGAAAAAAGCTGCTGCTTCTTCTGTCCGTGGAAAAGAAAACAAGTTACGGACGGGGGCTGCGGCATATTGTTAAGTATTTTGTTTCTTTCAAGTTTTTGATGCTTTGTTCAATTACTCGTATTTTGATAACTCATTTTAATTTCTGTTCTTAATAAAAGTTGTTTATCTGTTTTTGTTTGGTTTGGATCTCTTATTTATTTTCTGTATCGCGTAATATAAGTATGTTTCAATTTAGGGTTTCTTTTGCTTTTTGCTTCTTGTTTAATAATGAGTGAGTAGTCGTACAGGTAGGGTCGCGGGGTGATTAGCACACCGTGGCTAGTTTGGGCACTGCTTCTTTAATCAAACAATGAAAAAAGGATTTTAGATTGGAAAGTACTTCCCGCGGACGAACCTGGGCATCGTCGGAGCCCATGTGAACGGGAGAATGGAGGTCCAAAACTCATTCTTCGCTGCGCATGGGTATACGGCGACCATAGGGTCTCGCATCTTGCGGGGTATCTATTTCAATCTAAAATTAAACGTTTTTAAGAACTCCAAACAGAGCACGTTAATCCAGACTAGTTACAAGTGCTATCAACTCTACGATTTTACCTCCTTTTAAATTTTCTAAAAAAAAAGGCACATTCAATTTTCTTGTTTTAGTTAATCTCTCAATCAAACCGGAAAAGGGTGGCTACCTAAGAGCCCGTTTTAATTATAATAACCCGAGTTTTTAGTCAGCACACATCACCGTTTTTGTGGATTCGACTCCGGACTTACCGGATATTATGTTGCGTCGATCTCCGCCTTACGCTTGGGGCAACCCATTAATTTAGGTCCAGAAAATCGTCAAGCAACACACACCTTCAACCAAGCGGTCCAAGCCCCCGATGACGTGTCCGCCATGATCCAGAAGGTTGACGGCGACGACAACGACCACGTTGACTCCGACAAGGTCCTCGAGAACCTGAAGGAGGCCTTCTCCTTGAATCAAGATCAATTTTCAAGATTTCGTCGACAATCGCAACGGTAAAAATTGTGAAGTTGCACCGCTCAAACCCCGCCGCTTCGTACCACCATCATGCCCAGTTTTCGAGTCAAGTTCTGAATCTGCCACCGCCCTCAGTGGCAACAACGACAACTATTTTTAGAGGATGCTCGTCATCAACGGTGGTAGCATGTTTTGAAAGTGTCGCCGGCGTCGTAAAAGAGCCAAATGGCTATGAATTCAAATTACTCCAGAGATAGCCCACTCCTCAACCACTTTCTCGAGTAATTCTTCACATCGGTGATAATAAACTTTTGTATTTTCTGTAATTGTTAAGAAGTATTTCATATAAGATTTGGCCGTGAGAATATTGATAACTATATTTAATTTTGAATTTTTTTTGTTGTTTTTTTCAATTTTTGTTCGTGTGTGTATTTTCTTTGAGAATTGTGTATTTTCCTACTAGAACCATGTATTTTCTACCAGAACTGTATATTTTTTAATGAGAACTGTGCATTTTCTATGAGAATTGTCTATGAGAACTAGTTCACCTAGTCAGTTCACATAATCCAGTTCACAAAACTAATTCTTTACGAGAATAGTCAGTTCTCATAGCCAATTCTCATAAAATTGATTATGAAAACTAGCAGTTCTCATAGAACTGACTATGAGAATTGGCAGTTCACATAACCAGTTCTCATAGCTTAGTTCACATAGCCAGTTATCTAAGAGAACTGAGCAGTTCTCATAGAACTGATTATGAGACTTAGCAGTTAAAAATTCAATTCTAAATCAATTTATTTTCTATGTGAACTATTACTTTTTTATTTTGATTACTTTTTTTAAGATATGGCGGTGAAAACATTTATAACTATATTTGATTTTGATTACATTTTTATTTTTTGTTCAATTTTTGTTCGTGTGTGTATTTTCTATGATAACTGTATATTTTTCTATGAGAATTGTGTGTTGTTTATGAGAACTGTATATGAAAACTGTGTATTTTTCTATGAGAATTGCGTATTTTTTATGAGAATTGCATATTGTCCATGAAAACTGTCTATTAGAACCGTGTATTTTTTAGCAGTTCACATAGCCAGCTCTCATAACTCAGTTCACATAGCCAGATTTCTATGAGAATTGCGCAGTTCTCATAAAAATAACTATGAGAATTGACAGTTCTCGTAGCCCACATAGTCAATGGTATTTTTGTCCGAAATAATATGAGTCACATAGCCAGTTTTCTATGTGAACTGAGCAGTTCTCATAGAACTGACTATGAGAATTGGCAGTTCTCATAGCCAACATAGCCAAGGGTATTTTTGTCCGAAATAATATGAGTCAGAAATAAATTCTAAAAATAGATATGTACACAAAAAATTAAGAAGAATTGGTAAAATAGTAAAATTGGATAGAAAGTCAAGAAAAAGAAGCGAAAGAAAGAAGAAATATTTTTGTCAGAACTATTTGAAATCTGAACCTAGAAAACAGGGCCGACCTCTAAATTCCCCAAAAATTTAACGGTGATTGCACGCACACACAATATTGTATCGTCTTTGACATCACTAATAACATGCGCGCGCACAGAATGTCGTCTTTTCTTCGAACCTCCCTAACAGTGATCGATATGTCCTACTTATATAATAAAGTACATAGTTTTATTATCAGTGTAGAAACACACGTGATTCAGGCCCGGTTAGACACAGATCACGGTAGATGTACTAACATTGGTTGGGATTCAAAATACTCCTCCGGCCACAATATTAAATTATTAATAGCCAACTAACCCTTAAAACCAGCCACTGTTTTCTGAATCCATCAAATGGTTTTGGAAGACAACACTTCATGTTAAAAACTGTTGGGATGATTCGGTTCCTTGGTTCAAATTTCACCAAAGTCAAAGTCTTTGCATAGGTTTAATTACTCTCAGGTTCCCGAAAAGTTAGCTGGTGTTGGCTGGGAACGTTTATTATGTATTTAATGCATGGGTTTGGTGGGTGCTTATATATTGGCATGAGGAAGGTATTTTTAAGAACATAGACCGTTCGGCTAAATAAGTCAATTGACTTATTATTTTTTGTTTTTATTTAATTTTTTTTTGCATTTGTTAATTTTTTTGGGGATTATTGTTTCTTCGTGACAAGAGGAATCTAAAAAGTAAACTACGATTGAAATCCAATTTTTTTTGAATAAGGACGAAAAAATTGGCTTATTGATTTATATTTGTCTTTATTCAAAAAAATTAGGTTTCGATTGTAATTTTTTACTTTTTAGATTCCTTTCGTCATAATGAAGCAATAATTTCCAAAAAATTGACGAAAAACTAACAAATGCGAATTTTTTTTGCATAAGAACAAAAAAAAATAAGCCACTTAGCTTATTTAGCCGAACGGCTCCCTCAGAGTGGAAGAAAAATAGTTTGTGTGTGGTGGCAGCTCCTTTGGGAGCTGTCGAGTGCACGGGTTTTTCTACCGAAAGTTTTATGTATACAAGGGTCAAGTCTAGTCTTGGTGAGAGTGTGTTCTTGTACGAGTGAGCGTATAAGGCTTGAGTGTGGGTTATGTGTACGAAAATTCTCATAGTGAAAAGAATGGAATCCTCTCTGTGGAGGAGGCAATTTTTGCAGAATCACGTATATCTTGCGTATCTCTTTCTATTTTATTTTTCATTGAACTTCCATTAGTTGCAATTGTGGTTGTGTTTGAATCTTGGCGGCGCTTGAGTGCTTCCGTTTTAATCCCACCAAAAACGTCTTAATTATTACTGTATTATTATTATTGAGCATTAGTTTTTTATTAATAATCTTTGAATTAGGGATAGGCACGTGGATCGGTGTGGTTTCATTTTAGAGAGATGCTACATACACTACACCAAACCACTACATCATCCACTACATTTTTTGTGGAGCCTATTTAGGATTTCACAAAAATATAAAAAAATATCCAAAAATTTTAAAATAATGTTTTATGAGGCCTTGTAAAAAATCAGTTCTAACGGATATCGGTAAATATTATTTCTAGGTTCGTATGTTCAAAATTGCGCAGTTTAACATTTTCGCTCCTACAAATCTAAAAATAATACTTATCGATATCCGTTAGAGCTGATTTTTTACAAAGCCCCCAAACTATTATTTTAAAATTTATGAATATTTTTCTGTATTTTTTATGGAACCCGAAATGAGCTTCATAAAAATTGTAGTGAATGATGTAGTGGTTTAGTGTAGTGTACCTAGACTTATTGTTCATTTTAATCACAGATGTCTCCTCCTCCTCTATCATCGAACCAGCCGATTCCACCTACCAACGTTATTATATTTATATATTAACCCGATGAGCCTCATCAAATTTAATCTCTCTCTCTCTCCATTTACTTCTTCTCATCTGAATATCTCTAGCCAGCTACACCTCTCTCTGAATCTCTTACGAGGTCATTTTATGAAATGTTGTGGTTGAGATTTTATTTCAATGGCACAATCAGAGTTCTTCTGTTAGGTGCACCATTTGTTTTGCCTTGTGGCCTTCAACTACAATCCCATGGAGCATCACCAGTTTTTTTTTTTTTTTTTGAATTTTTCTCTTCAATGGTATTTTTCTTAATTTTCAATCCCATGGAGCATCATCGCCAGTGTTTTTTTTAAAATTTTTTTATAGAGATTTTCTTTTCAATTGCTTCAGGGAGATTTTTTTCATTTTAATTTTACCCCCTTTGTTCCTATTATTTTCATCAGCGAATCCCTTGGTTTTTTAGTCTAAAGGGATTTTGTACCGGTGACAAAATAGTAATAATACATTTTGAAGTTTTTAAAAATGGTTATGAGTCCAGGAGAGGAGATGAGCAAACAGAGGGCATTTTGATCCCTTTGTACAAGTGTAGTAACCCATACTTGTCTCTCTCATTTCTTCGGATCCCCCTTCCCCATTTTTTCTTCATCTTTCATAAAGCAGAACTCCCTATAAATACACAACAATTTTCCCAACCCAGGCCGACTTCTTATCTCTCTCTCTCTCTCTCTCTCTCTCTTCTGCTCATTTTCTGTATTCTGTTTTAACAGCCATGGCCTTCACTCTGCCTTTTCTCTCCGTTGGTACCCCTCCACTTTCTCCCCGGAGACCTTCTCGGGTCTTTTGCCGGAGTCTTCTTCGAATGGTAAAATATGCACCGATATCTTTGACAAAGCCTCACCCTCCGTCGTGTTTCTTTCGCAGAGAAGTGGTAAGTAATTATCTAACCTTCAAGAGTTTTACGAGCACTGTTTTATGATTCCGGGTTCATTGATAAATTAATTTATTCTTTCCTTTTTCAGTTTATCAAGGGCCTGTTATATCGGAACAGACTTACAACACCACGCAGGTCATATATTGACCTGCTCACGGGGGGTTTCGCAGCAACTAGACATCATGGACGAATCTGGAAAAACTCGGCCCAAAGGGCATGATAATCAGACGAAGGCATCTTTCTTAAATCCGGAGATCGCACCTTTTGAAGCGGTGGTTGTGGCAGCTATTCCACACATGGACCTGGCGGTTTTGAAGCTCAAGCATATTCACCAAGATCTTGATTCTAAGGTACTAAGGTTCTCTAAAATCCCTCCCAAGATAGGTGATTTCTGTTTTTCCATTGGACATCAATCTATCGAATTACACGATTCGGACGGAGTTGTTTTGTTTCTGATCCGGTATCCCGCTCACTTTAGGAGCGGTGTTATCGAATCATTTTTTAACCCGTCATGGAACCCGGTCCCCGATCCGGTATCCCGCTCACTTTAGGAGCGGTGTTTTCGAATCGTTCTTTAACCCGGCGTGGATGATTTCTATATATGATGAAGGTAGTTATGAACGTTAGCCCCGTATTTACGGGTGCTCCATTATTATCTCCGGATGCAGAGGTTACTGGTATGATCGTCAACATACTTAACACTGGTACTATTGTAGTGCCTTCGGTTTTCTGTGAAATGCTTGTACGTTACGCCTTGAACAAATCAGAGTTTCATCAAAAATATTTTCCCCTGTTCTCTATAAAAGGTGTTTATTTTATGAATAATTTTTTTTCAGTCTTCCCTCCTTTTTTGTATTTAGAAGATTCATTGTTCTATGGCATCTTGATTTATTTGTTGTTTCATCTTTTCTCTTGTGAAAGTACTAGCCAGGAAAATGGACGGAGACTCGGGGAAGATTATAGGTATAGTAACGATTGGCGGTTGGAAAAATTACCGGCAGGAGATGTGGACCGGTGTTAATCACCAACCCAAGGTCTCCACTCTCAAAATCACCACTCTCATGACATGAGGAGAAATATTCACCAACATATAGTATGCCTAGTTGAATTGACAACTATACCCTCTTATATATATTAGTAAAAAGCCTTAATACTCATTCCCTCCCAAATCTGTCCCTGTCTGCTCTCAAACCTCTTATCCGCTCTCGACTCTCTCTCTCTTCTACCTGTGCGTGTGCTGTGCATGTGCAAGTCTTCTGAAAATGGAAGATAACCACACTCTAAACCCCCCACTCTCTATCACATACACAGACTCATAGTACCCAGTCATTGAGACAATTTTTTGGTTATTTTATGTAGATTTTTGCCCACATTGTTGTGTGAACCCTGATTGAAAGTTTGACAGAAACTACTTTGGTAAGTTTGCTGTATTATGTCCATATTTAGGTCATTCTGTTTGATTTTGTTATTTCGTACTATCTATTTAGTTCATATCGTTGTTTGGCATGTGGGCACAAATATCGTGTAACCTGAGTGTTTTGATTTGAATAGAGTTTATGGTTTCCATGGTCGGTAGAGAGTTTTGATTTTTATGATTAAGTGACTTTGTCTTTATAGAACATGTATGTGGTCCATATGCACATTTCACCTGCAACCAAAAAACCTGGTAGATTTTTGATTAACTATGGCAAGCTTGGAGATTATCTGGGTATTAGTGCTTGCCCTTGCCTACGGCACTATGCACTCTGATTGGAATTGCTCGTGCTTAAGGCACTTGGCAGCTAGTGGCGCAAACACTAAACCGATTCATTAGTGTATAGTATGTGTGTAGTATGTGATTCTCTCCTTAGTGGCACAAAAAAGAATTACTCATGCTTACGGCACTCTTCCAACTAAACTTTTAAGCTAGCTACAAAGAACTATCAATTTGGTTATGGAATCTCAGTAAATACCAGACACTCCCCTTTAATCGTGCGAAATAATGACGAAAAGAAAGATTTCAGTTTGTCCCAAATTTGATATCTTGAAATACCCAAATTTGTTCAAAGCTTTCCTATCAATTATCTCATATGGCAAAAGGATAGTGCAATCTCTAATTTAGAAGAAACTAGGGCTTGTTGACCGTCTTCCTATTAATAAAATGACTTTACCCGCATAATTTAACTCTCATAATAATATTGAAGATGAATTGGAATATTGTTTGGAATTCAAAGAATTAGATTATTCTCATGCTTAGTCATTTTTTTAATAGTAGGGGAGTCCTGATATCTAGTTCAAATAGTGGTATTCTAAGTCCTTCGAGGGTATGACTTTAAGACTACGACAAGCGGTAGTACGCACTTCTTATATTGATTTGAATCCAGGTAGAAGGTTCTTTGGGTGCCCTTTCTGGGTTCCTGCTGCGCCAAAGAGGAATGTTCTACACTGCAACTACTTCGAGTGGTTAGATGGTCCCATAAGTGAGCAAGAGAAAGTGGCTCGCCGAGCTGAAAGGGATACAAGATTACTCTATAACCGTTTTGAGGAATATGAGAGTAAGATGGAGGAAAATGAAATTAAGTGTAAGGAACAAGAGACCAAATGTAAGGAGTATGAGAGAAAAATTGAAGAATTTGATAAAAAGATTAATGATTTGGAGGTGAAAGTGTGGAAAACCACTGGAATGATGTGGGGAGCGTGGATTGTATGTTCCATTTTGGTTGTGATAATTTTTGCTATCATTTCGATTGGTCGTGGGTTTGAAAAAAAGTATTTGGGATTGCTTTGTTTAAAACCCATAATCGTATCTACACTCACATAAGTGTGTCCCTTTCATAATCATGCAAATATTTTATGGAAAATGTAGATGGTGTAAGCACGACATCGGGTGGTGGATAATCCAATTCTACCATGGGTAATCCATTGGCCTTGTCCGCTTCAAAATATTAAATACCGCCGATACCTAACCCTAACTAAACAAGTACATTACAAAGTGACACTTAAACTCAAATAAAAATGCACAAAGGATAAAACCATTGCACGACAAACAATAAAAATGTGGTCACCACATCCACAATAGCTAACACATTTTCTTCACATTTTAAGTTTCATCGAATCAAGGACATCAATACGCTTCTCAACCAGGTTTATAACAACACAAAATCAATGGTCAAATTCGAGCAGCAAAATCGGCAGAAACAGCTGCATCCATAATTATTTTGAAATCAATAAAGGGCTCCAACCATACAAAATAACATTAGAAATTTATTAAAATAAATAAAATGTAAGACATGTCAAATTACACATCGCCACATCAGATCCCAGAATGTTTGGATCAACTCAATCGTTGAAGACATTTTGCTTCTTTAAAATTTTCATATTGACCATATTTTTCTACAATGGATGGTAGGAAATATTCTATAAATTTTCACAAAATTAAGTCAATGAAGAAGTTCAGTTGACTGAAGATCTAAGGTATCTGTAGAACATGGGCCGTGTCGGAATGGGGACTCCGTATTTTTTTGGAGCCTTCGCTTTTTTCTCTTTCATCAAGCAAACAATCGTGTTATCCATGATCTGATAAAGAATGGGAATAAACCCAAAATGGAACATGAATACATGTAATGAAGACTAAATGTGTAAAAAAAAAAACTTGCAATTGATATTGCATGCAATTTCAATCAAATTTTGTGACCCCTTTTAAAGTACACAATTTTAAAAGTACTATATTGTAAATTACCAAATCTGACATCTGACTCATTTCTTTGAACACTAATAAATCAGTCCGCGATGGGTTGAACGTCATGTCATCCATACTAACAAGATCTGCCCTGCAAGTCTCAAAATACACCAAGTTATTTAATTAAACCTTGATGACCGAATAGAAAAACACGGGAGAAAGCTTTTACACTATATAATAATATAATTTTCCGTTTGTTTATACTTATAGCTCTTTATAAAGACGAGGTGTTCCTCTAGAAAATTCGTTACTTTGGTACGGAAAGAGTATTAGGGCTTTTTACTGATATATATATGGTTTAAGAGCAGATAGTGACGGATTTGGGAGGGAATGAGTATTAGGGCTTTTTACTGTTATATATATATATAAGGGAGTGTGTAATTGTCAATTTAACTAGGCATACCAATGCGCGAGGTGGATAGAGAAAGTCAAGAGCGGATGAGAGGTTTGAGAGAAGTTAGAGACAGATTTTGGAAGGAAAAGAGTATTATGGCTTTTACTGATATATATAAGGAAGGGTATAATTGTCAATTCAACTAAGCATACCATGTGTTGGTGAATATTTCCCCTCATTTCATGAGAGTGGTGATTTTGAGAGTGGATACCATGAGTTGGTGAGTAACACAGATGCACACGTCATGCTGGTAATTTTCCCAATCGCCAATAGTTATTTCACCTATCATTTTCTCCAAGTTCCCGTCTATTTTCCTTGCTAGTACCGTCACAAGAGAAAAAATGAAACAACAAATAAATCAAAATGCCCTATAACAATGGATTTTCTAAATACAAAAAATAAGGGAAGACCAAAAAAAATATATATTCATAAAGTAAAATACCTTTTATAGAGAACGGGGGAAGATGTTTTTATGAGATTCTGGTTTGTTCAAGGCATAACGTACAAGTATTTCACAGAGAACTGAAGGTACTACAATGGTATCAGTGTCAAGTATCCTGACGATCATACCAGTAACCTCCGCATCCGGAGATAATAATGGAGCACCCGTAAATACGGGGCTAACGTTCATATCTACCTTCATCATATATAGAAATCATCCACGCCGGGTTAAAGAACGATTCGAAAACACCGCTCCTAAAGTGAGCGGGATACCGGATCGGGGACCGGGTTCCATGACGGGTTAAAAAACGATTCAATAACACCGCTCCTAAAGTGAGCGGGATACCAGATCAAAGATGAAACAACTCCGTCCGAATCGTGTAATTCGATAGATTGATGTCCAATGGAAAAACAGAGATTACCTATCTTGGGAGGGATTTTAGAGAATCTTAGTACCTTAGAATCAAGATCTTGGGGAATATGCTTGAGCTTCAAAACCGCCAGGTCCATGTGTGGACTAGCTGCCACAACCACCGCTTCAAAAGGTGCGATCTCCGGATTTAAGAAAGATGCCTTCGTCTGATTATCATGCCATTTGGGCCGAGTCTTTCCAGAATCGTCCACGATGTCTAGTTGCTGTGAAACCCCCCGTGAGCAGGTCAATATATGACCTGCGTGGTGTTGTAAGTCTGTTCCGATATAGCAAGCCCTTGATAAACTGAAAAAGGAAAGAATAAATTAATTTATCAGTGAACCCGGAATCATAAAACAGTGCCAGTAAAAACTCTTGAAGGTTAGATAATTACTTACCACTTCTTTGCGAAAGAAACACGACGGAGGGTGAGGCTTTGTCAAAGATATCGGTGCATATTTTACCATTAGAAGAAGAAGTACTCCGGCAAAAGACCCGAGAAGGTCTCCGGGGATTATCTGTATAGACAGATTTATCGTATTAAAAACGTCTTAATTATTATTATTATTATAAAGCCTACATTTAGCAACGAAATTTGTGTTGTGTTGCGTCGGCAAATTTAGTAGCTAATAGTGCATTTTCTTGTAGTGCGTGGTGGACCCTATAACAAAATCTGTGCACAATCTGCACATATTGTTTGGGTAGATAGATTTATCGTATTTAAAACGTCTTAATTATTATTATTATTATTGAGCATTAATTTCTTTTTAATAATCTTTGAATTAGGGATAGACACGTGGATTGGTATTGTTTCATTTTAATCACAGATGTCTCCTCCTCCTCTCTCATCCAACCAGTGCCCACCCCTCTTCAATTCCACCTACTAAACGTTATTATATTTATATATTAACCCGATGAGCGTCATCAAGTTTAATCTCTCTTTCTCTCTCTCACTATAAGAAATTTAGGATTTGTCGGCGCTTTTTATACAGGCACTTGCAAAAAGCGCTACAATTGAAGGTTTACACTAGCGCTTTTTCTAGCCGTTACTAGAATGATGCTTTCCCAACGCCCAAAGCAAAAGCGTTGAAATAGATCGACCAATTCCTAGCGCCCAAGCAAAAGCACTGGAATAGACACCCCCTTTTCCAGCAACCCAAAAGAAGCGCTGGGATAGACCTTATGAACAAACAAAACTATATCTAATAATATTAATACACCGGATCAAAAAATAAAAGTAAAAATAAAAATAATATTACTACATGTTACATTTTTAATACCATTCCATACGATTATTTAGCAGATCTCAATAAAACAAAACTATTTTAATAGTTGAGACCGTTGATCATCGTTGTGCTATTGATTAAATCATTATAATAAAAATTTGGTTCGATCGAGTTTAGAAAGCTTTAAATATATGCAAAAGATAGATGGTTCAGGTCGAAATATAATGACTTTGGCGGGGTCAGGTCTTGTAATCTAATACTTTAATTCCTCAAGATGCATCAAATGTAGTCAGATCAAGCAGTCGCCGATATTCGATAATCTTCGTTTTTGGTGACAATGATGAAATTAGTGAGACGTGAAATCCTAACGGTTTAGATCGACCATGGTAAAAATTGAGTTGGTAATTGCCTTTAAATTATATACGTTCAATGTAATTGTTAACGAATTAAATCTTGTGTTGTACTTGAACGTATGGTAGCCATTCAACCGCGACACAATTACGACGATCCAGACCGTTCCTTTTATTTTCCTTGTTGATTATAGCATTCTCGTAAAAATTTGACTCGATCGGGTTTAAAAAGCTTTTTTATCGAGACAATTTTATTAACAAAATGAATTTGTATGGGCCGATCAAGTGTGTAGCGATACTTGATTAACTTTGTTTTTTATACGAATAATGTACTACATGATATGTAAAAGATGGACGGTTCCGATCGAGAAAAAAAGACTCAAGTGGGGGCGGGTATTGCAATGTAGTACTTCAATGCCTTGGGATGTATCAAATGTTGTCCGATCAAGCGGTCACCGATATCCGATGATCTTCGTTTTTGGTGATAAAATGTTGGGATGTATCAAATGATGGCCACTGCACGTTGTGTGCGGCTCACTTCGGGCTCCGGACGGATGATCCGAGACGTTCAATAAATTTTTTTAAAAACTGAATGGGTGATGCGAAAAATCTGCTCGATCTAATATGTGTACGTGCTCAGATCAAGCTTCTCATTTTTGAAAAATCGAAAAAAATGGAAAGATTGGTTTTCTAGTGTACAGAAAGATGAGAAGTTTGATCCGAACATCTACACATCGGATCGCTGATTTTCTATATATTCCACTCAAATTTAAAAAAAAATTATTCAACGACTTGGATCATCCGTGCGAGGCCTGAAGTGAGCCCCACATAGTATGTGATGGCGAGCGACCGCATTTTGGTGCGGTGGCTGTAGTGTTGTTGTCCCTAAAATCTATTCGCGCTCTCTCGAAACAAATGGCGCGCTGAAGAGAAATCCAAATCCTCAAATCTGTTCGCGCCTCTCTGGAAACAAATGGCTCGCCGCTCTAGCTCTCTTTTGCGGATGCCTGCAGTTCCTCCTTCTTCCGTCTCCCTCAACGGCCCTCCGTAGTCCATCCCCTCCAGTCCGTGCTCGTCCGTTCCCAACGGTTTGTGATGTCTCTCTCTTTCCATAGTCCATCCCCTTGGTCTTCTGCGTGCAGCTCTGGTCTTTCCGCCTCCCTCTCGGTTCCTCTCTCCTGTACTGGTATCTCTCTCTCTCTTTGTTTGCGTTTGTTTCTTTATAATTCGTTGTCTCTCACTCTTTCTCTCTCACTCAAGTAAGATCTCTCGCTCTTTCAATTTCTTAGTGTCTTCCTCTCTCGCTCACTACCTCTAGTTGTTGGTTGTGTCTAGGTGAGCCCTAACTCAACAAAAAACTCTTAATTTGCAATCTCAACGAAGTTGACCATGAAACGCTCTCTGGTATTCTCTAACAGGTACGGATCTCTCTCTCTCTCTCTCTCTCTCTCTCTCTCACACATCTATAGCAGTTTTCCCTTTTCCCTCGTCCAAACCCCATTTGACCCCACCTTCCCAATCGAACCAAACCTCCAAATCCCCTGAGTCGAAGACCCTACCTCTATGAATCGTGCCAGCCCAACGGTTTTATAAAAGATTCTGCTCTTCCTATTGCTGTGATTGTCATAGATAGGTGAAGGAAAATGCCCTTTTCTCCCTTCCCCCTTGAGGGTTTATTTATGTGTTATGTAGTATTGAGATGGGGTTTCAGTTGATATAATGCTAAGACTATACATCGTGACATTAAGGAGCTAATACCTGAGAAATCTTGCAACCTAGGAGATGGTGTGTGGTGTTTGTTTTCCTTGCCTGTTTTGTCTGTTTGTGTACTTGTGAATTGGTCTCTCTTGTTTTATTTTTTCATAGCTTTGTGCTTGTAATGGAGGTAGTTAGGGATTGATCTAATTTTCCCAAAAACCTTACTTCTAAGTTCTATCGAACAATTTACTTGAGGGAACACCCATTCACTTGTTCGATTGTTATTCGTTGAGTTTTCTCATAAGATTGTGTGTTAAACCTGTCATGCTGTTGAACTTCCATTTATGAAAGAAAAAAAGATCTTATTAGTTCACTTTCCTGCCTACAAGAGATAATTGTGCCTTAAAAAAGATCATTTCAAGGCAATTTTCTGGGATGATTGATCCTCTTGACGTATTTAAGTTCCAAATAACTGTTGAATGTTGATACATACATACCACACGTATTTGAGTAGTGCTATTGGTACCGACCCCATCGGTACTAAAATCGTAGGGACGGCCGCCCCAGGCCGTCTCCGGCCACCGAACGGCCGATCTGAGCCGTCCAAAAATTCTAAAAAAACCAAACGAGGGGGCTAACGCGGGAATCAATGGCATCCAAGGTGTGTACGGTGCTTGATCCGAGTACCCATTTTTCGTGTATATATGCATATATACATATGAAAACATGTATACACGAAAAAGGGGTGCTCGGATCAAGCACCCCACACACCTCGGATGCCGTTGACTCCCGCGTTGGCCCCCTCGTTTGTTTTTTTTAGAATTTTTGGAAGGCTCGGATCGGCCGTCCGGTGGTCGGAGACGGCCCGGCGCGGCCGTCCCTACGATTTCGGTACCGACCCCGTCAGTACCAATATCATTTTCGGTAAAATATTTGCCTCATAGCTTGGTTATATGCAAATTTAAACATGTTTTTTGTTTATTGCAGCTGTTGGCAACTTGGCTGTTGCAAGGAAAAGTGGTGAGTACTTCCTCTGGATTTTGATATAACTCTAGACTGCATCTTGCTTGAGATTTACTTTTAGCTGTACCTCTTTTAAATTTCATTTGCTCAATTCTGTGGACAGGTTGAGGTTCTTAGTCCTCTCACTGGGGATCTTTGAGTTTCCATTACCAACTCTTGCCATACTGATTTACAGCATGAGGATGACACAATTGTTGGATTGCTTATATTCAAAAAACAGATTCTGGAATCATCATTCAGGTAATGATCTTCTATTGGTTTTGCTTTTGCTTGTAAATCATGGAACAGAGACAAAATATTATGTGAAATCCTGCATTTTCTTTCAAAAAAAAGAAGTAGTAGTAGTTTAGTCACGTGGTCCGAATAGGAACCCGACACACTGTATGAGTTTCGCAACGTTGGGATTTTACCTTAAAAATCCGACACCGCCACGATGACCCTTAAATTATTATTAGTCTGTGTCATTTTTGGGATTTTTCGGAAACTGAAATCTGAACGCGTTTGGTCAAAGTTCGCGTTAATGGGATGTGAAATTTGCTGAGTCATGAGAATTATTACAGGTGTCTTTTGCATGTCTCACTTTCATGTTCCACCGAAGTGTGTGTGTGTGTGTGTGTGTGTGTGTGTGTGTATATAATCCTATTATAAGTATTAATTATCAATTCAAAAGACAAAAGCTAAGTAAACAAAAAAGAGATAAAGAGAGAAAAGAAAGGGAGAGAGGCTCCTGTACCCATTACGCATTTCCTTTTGCCGAGATCCACCGCTTGCCATTCGGGTCGTTTCACCAGAGGATTTCGACAGTTACTGTTGGTAATCTTCCCACCCATTAATCTATTTTATAGATAACAATAGGAGATGTGTATTCTGTTTATAGTAGAGGAAACAGATTTGGGGCTAAATTTCGTACAACTCACACACGTTCAGTGCACATAGCATCGCACTGATCTGGTCATTCCCTCTCACCTTCCACTGTATCTTTTCTCCTCTCGCATACACAACACCCGAACCCCTGAAATTTTCACACAAGTGAAACCCCTTCCAGCAAAGAGTTTGGTTTCGGAACTCGTCGCCGTTAATTGATTCAAGTAGATTATTTGCTGATGATGTTGTGATTATTATAAGCCTCAATTTAAGAGGTTGAAAGAGCAATTTGATAGAACTAATAAAAGACTACTAAATTCCTACATATCTACCCTAGCAAACTATAGAAATCCTATCCCAAACTTATGTATTTTTGTACCCATAGCTTCACAAGAGATAATAGGTTAAGTATATTACTTTCAATTTAGAACTATAAAAAAAAAAAAAAAAAACAACAGTCCGTATGCCAATTTTCAATGGCCTGATTTGGAAATTAGTTTACCCCATTAAGTTCAACTGTAACAAATAGTAATTCGTGATACATTTTGTATAGGTACCAGTGCCTTGGGCTAGTTCTAGTTCAGTGCCACGTCAAGTTAGACGCATCCTTTTTGGTGAGTTACGCATACCTTAGCTACGTGCATTTTTCTGAATTTTTGGAAAGAAATGCCATCGCTTGTTTTGCTGGAAAATATGGGAATTGAGCTTCCTACTTGCTCTATTGGATGTTAATGCATGCAGTGGTTGGTTTACAAATCTTTTGTGCTACAGTTAATTTAGACCATGGCAATATGCTTGGAAACTTGAACTTTACTTCTTGTTAGTACATGCTTGTGATAATATGAGTCATTCGAACGGTGTCTCGAGCGCTAGGGGACATGTAAAGAAACTAGCGGCGTGAAGTAATAAGGTAGGAGATGTAGCCAGGCATCACCGGGTAACGATATCTTACCACTCTTCAATGGGTCGCTCCCCAACCGACTGGCAAAAATACCGTTGAATGTTATTATCGCTCGAATGTGCAAAAGTGAAAGGAAAGAAGAAAAGTATTCATCTTTTGAACCAAATAATTGAATTTATGGATCAAAATGCATGTTACTGGAAAATTTGATGAGATTACTTGAAATGTTGCTTGATTCTTGAACTGTTTTATTAAATAAGGTATTTCTATGGTCAAACTTGTAATTTTGGTATACGTTTCTCACCCAAGCTTCGGCTTATGAAAACATTTTCTAATTTTCCAGGTTATTGTAGATAGCAAGTTGAGGGCTGGATGCGTTGTTTGGTTAGCTATTGTAAATAGCACGTCTGTAAAAAGGAGCAGGAACATTGTGTAGTTTTGAGACAAGTGGTATAGCTATGTTGTATAGACACTCTGGAGTTATATGAATAGATGCTTCCGCTGTTTGTCTTTATATGTTATTTAATATGTTCTGAATGGTAAAGTTGTTGGAGGCCTTGGTGATTCTGTCACTGGCCGGTCACGTGACCCGTATTGGAGTTGGGACGTGACATATTCCCAATTCTAAAAAGCGTATCCGTAAATGCTATACAAGGTTTTTTTTTTTTTTTTTTTTTTTGTGTTTTTTTGTCCTTAGACTATGTCACTATGCCTTTGCTCTCTTCTGTATGAAAATGCAATTACTTTCCAATACTGCACGATAATTGTACCTCTTTGAGCTCATACTGGTGGTTGTAATCATACTCAACAAATCACTCATTTTTGCTCTCTTATCAGACATAAGATGCAACTTATTGTAGTCTACACAATACATCTTCATCTGTTATGTTTATGTTTCATTTATGTTGTCGTTGATTTATTACTAGACATGCTCTGTCATTTCTATCAGGTCATGCACCTTACCAACATGCACAAAAAAAGGACATGCAAGCATGAGGTCTGTTGAAGTTCTCAAATCACCACATGATTCTATCTCCAAAGACTCTCCAACGACATGGAATGTATGTGCTGCTGGAAATATTTTATGTTCGAAGGTGGATGGAAATGAAAACTATGCTTTATTTGGAGGGTGAGTGTCCATGTATTTAGTTGTTAACCCAAGCTTGACGTGGTTTTAATAAGTGGCATGGCAGATAGTTCTTTTGTTTTATAACTTAGGAAGGGAGTTGAACTTAACGTGTGGGATCTTGACACATGCACTAAAATTTGGAATGCGAAATCTGTGAGCTCTTTCCACTGTAATGGAGGTAGTTAGGGATTGATCTCTGTGGAGATCCTTGTTGTATAGCCAAAGCTATGCGTCTGAATATAAGTTCTATGTGTGTTTGTGCTTTAATGAAAGTATAGTAATCACAAAAAGAAAAGTTTTGAAATAGAGTTTGAATATGCATTTTGGAAGTTCATGGTAATTAATCTAAAACCAGTGGCCCATTTATTGCCTGATTGTTTCTCCCTTTAATTTATATTCATGTTATATTTGAAATACTTCTACTAGACTTTGGATATTTGATTGATGAGATTCCAACAGTTATTGGTGAAGTGGGACCAAAGTTTTTAATTGTAATGGAAAGTATGGAATTCAAGCCACTGATTAGGTTGTCCAAACCTTTGAATTAAGCTAACTAAATTTTGACTTTGATGGTTTTTTGAAATAGCTTTTAACTTTGATTGTTTTTTGAAAGGCAAAGGCTCATGCATTTTAGTCATTTGTGTCATCAAATCACCATTTGACGAAGGCTGTAAATGTCATGCTTAACACTTAGCTTGTAACCTTTCATACAATTACTAGAATGACTTCGTTTAAATGATGCTACATTTTGGTTCTGTTCCACTGTATTTCCTACCGATACACTCCATTGTTATCAGTTTCTTAAGCCTTGTAAATTCCATGCTTGTTGTGCAGTTGACTTCTTATGAGTAGGTAGCTAGGCTAGGTAGGTAATTTTTTGAAATTTTTGTCTTCCTTCCACAGGAGCTTACATGGAACTCTTCTACCATGCATGCTAGGTAAGGGACTGCTTAATTGATTAGAGGTGAGTAGCTATTTTTTTTGGGTGGCAAACCCCTTCCTTAGCCCAGTTTCTACATTTTGTAATTCGAGAAGCAGCTCCGAAAACAGGGCTATCTTGCTTATGTTCTCTTCTTTTTTTTTCAAGCTATGTTTTCTTGTTACAAAGGCCACGTTGCTTGTGCTGAAAGTCCTTTTGAATGTTGTATACCTTGTTCAATTATTACTAAGTAGCTAACTTGTTATCCACTTCGTTCTCCATATCACTACTTCTGAATGTAAGTAAATAGCCGCAAGATTTGTACATTCATGCTGGTTTCTCCTTTATTCAGAAGATATGACCATGATTTTGAGGTGAAATTTTACAGAACTTCTTAGACTATTTGCTACTCCATAAGTTATAACTAGCAATTGCTGACTATGAACTATTTCTTGTAGGGTTGTTCAGTTACAACCCCTCAAAGTTGCTAGGATTGGTCAAGTGTCGTGGCTGCAATTGCAATAATTGGTGTGAGGTCAGTAACTATTGCTTAGTCTTTTGGTATGCATATGGGAGTAACAATCCTATGCTACTGTGTGATTACTTAAGGCCATAAGGGGAAACATGTATATCTCTTCTAGGCATAACCTCAAATCGATGGGAACTCGATAGCGTTGATGCTTCTCTCTTCTGGCATAACCTCACTCAACTGTGTTGAAGCTTCTCTCTTCCATGAAATGAGCACTTTAAAAGAACAAGTGGATATCGTGATGAGGCATGCTTGATTAAAGGTTATTACATTTGTTTCACTTAATGAAATTTGTAATTTGTTACCACTTTAGATAGTGTATAGTTGTATTGTTTAGATGCTTATGCAAATTTTCCATTGCATATTTTAGGTTCGAGACAGTTGCAATAGCCCCCTAGATCAAACTTCTCCACAAGCACATCAAGGATCATCGCGAGCAAGTCATGACATCGAATATTCTGATCGCGGTATACGAATTGAAATCATAGCGCCCTTGTAAGTCTACAGTTGTATCTTTTGCAAGAAATGACATCAAAGATCATCGACTTGATGCTATCTGATTGGTTAATTACCCATTATCTGCTGTAAGTGTACTTTAAGTGCATTGGATAACCTATTATCTGTTGAAACTGACTGTATATGCTAAAAATATGAACCCAATTGATGGAAATGTTGTTTAGAGGCATAAATCATCTTTATAGGTGCTGAAATTGAACTTTAATGGCTGAAAACTTATCTGATTTGCCTAGAATATATATGGCTTTAAGAATTGGATTCGAGTTCATATTGTTGGAATCTGAATATTAGTTGCTAGCTTGTCCAATACGTATGTGGGTGTGTCCCCGTGTCCAATACATGGACACGGCGCCCTTTTGGAGTGTCAGTGCTTCATAGGGCTTGCTAGATTTGTTGGAATATATTAGTGTTGCAATTGCTATATTTTGTTTACGACTTTACGCTACATATGTTGCTACTCATGAGATCTAATGGTGCTTTCATTTTCCGGTTCTGCTATCCATATATTGAGTGTTGATGTTGCAACTATATTGCTAGTTTTTGCTCTCTATTGAAGCTATTGTCTGCTGGAACATGTTGTTGATAAGACTTAGAACTAGTGTAGCTTGTAAGTTGCATTTCTAGACATTGATAAACAGATTGGATTTTGAAAGAATCATGAAAAGGAACTTGAATCAACCCTTAAAGATTTTTCATTTCCATAAATAGTATTTGATAGGCTTTGGGACGCAACTTAGTTTCCTTAGATATGAACTCTAAATTTGTGTTTACCAGGAACAATAAATATTAACTTAGTTGTGGTTATCCAATTTTTTTACTTGTAAGAATTGTCATGGGAGTTAAAAGATAAACTTGGTTCTTATTCTTCGTCATTTGCATTGCAAGTAATAGGATGTTCTAGCAAAAACCATGATTTCAACTTGTCATTTTGAAAGCTCTCTCGGGAAGATCTTGTTAAGGATGGCATCGTCGACTTTTAATTAATTATCTATTTCACGTAGTTTCTGCAGTGTAGTTGGATTGTAATATTTTGGCATGTTTGATCTACTTTTGAATGTTGACAATGTTATGGACCTTCTACTTGTGACATTTTATATATGGAGTATTAGTTTCTCCAATGAAAAATGACTTGTTTTGGTTTTTGAGTTATTTGGAAAAAGTTAGTGAATCGATATGTGATGGGAATGTGGCTAGTATAATTTATTATAGTTATGATGTAGCTGAAAATTGGAGTAATAATTCTTTATTTATAGAAAAAAAAAAACTGAACCTATAGTAACGTTTTTAGGCGCTGGTAAAAGTGTGGAGATGGCCAGGTGCATTCAGGTCTACACCAGCGTTTGCAACCATTGGGAAACATAGTGTTGGTAAAAACTATGTTATACTAGTGCTTAAAACTGCTAGGAAAGAAAGCGTTGGTAAAAATAAATCTATACCAGCACCTACAAAAAGCGCTGAATAGAGCTATAGTAGCGCCTCTATTGTAGCGCATTGCCCAAGCATTGGTATAGGTTGTGTTGGGCTATACCAGCGCTTTGCAGACCATTTAACAATGCTTTTGGCCGCTGGCATAGCCCGACTTTCTTGTAGTGATCTCTCTCTCCATTTACTTCTTCTCATCTGAATCTCTCTAGCCAGCCACACTTCTCTCTGAATCTCTTACGATTCCATTTTTATGAAAGGTTGTGGTTGAGATTTTATTTCAATGGCACAACAAGAGTTCTTGTGCCAAGAGCACCATTTATTCTATATATTTGAAGTTGAATTTTATTAATTATTTGATGTCGGAAAACTACATGATTTGTGAGTTCAATTCGCTGCACAAGAGAGACTTTTTGTTTTTAAAAAAAGGTGAATTTTTTTTCCATTAATCTATGAAAACATTACATAGATTAATAGGAATAATGAATACCAACCAACCAACCAAACCGAGCCTTAAGTCCAAATCACTTGGGGTCGGCTACATGAATTCTTTTCCTCTATTGAGCTCTGTCAAGAGCCATTCCGTCACACAAACCTACTATACTCATATCGCTACGTACCACAGCATCTAATGTCAAATCCCTAGCCTGAGACCCAAAGAATCTACAACGCTAAGAGATATTATATGCCCATCCGAGACCCAATTCCCAAGTTTGTCAAGAAACCAAATACGAAAAACCCATAGGGACAAAGCCTAGACCCGTTGGCCTAAAAGCCCGGATAAAAAAAATTAAGACCAAACATCAAAGAGGCCTAAAAGGCCATAAAATGGGACAAGCCCAAATCTTTATGGCCCAAATTATGACATCCCTAGCAACAAGCGACAACAACAGCCGCCACCACCAACGACGGCCTCCATGACGAAGGACCGCTCCACCGTCAGCCATCACGCCAAGGAGGTAGTTGAAGAGAACTTGAAAGTCATTGTACTTTTGGGAAAGGAGTAACCATTTAAGCTAATGCAAGAGGGGGTGTATCATTCCTAAGGAGAGTGCTATCACTTGCCTCGACTACCTCACAGGCTATTCTATTCGTTTCTCTATCTATTAATTTTTCGTGAATTTGCTTTGCTAAGTTTTTATTAAGAATTATTATTCTAATAGAAAATTCCTACTCACATATATTTCCTCCGACAATCTAAATAACGATATTTAGGATTTTTCTGTTAGCTTAATTTATCAGAAATCCTATTGGTACCGACGGTACCCATAGGGAAAATGCACCGACGGCCACCGGACGGCCGTCTCCGGTCACCGGACGGCTGATCCGAGCCGTCCAAAAATTTTAAAAAATAAAACCGAGGGGCCCTACGCGAGAATCAATGGCATCCGAGGTGTGTAGGGTACTTGATCCGAGTACCCCTTTTTCGTGTATATACACGTATATACAAATATACACAAAAAATGGGTGCTCGGATCAAGTACCCTACACACCTCGGATGCCATTGATTCTCGCGTAGGGCCCCTCGGTTTTATTTTTTAAAATTTTTGGACGGCTCGGATCGGCCATCCGGTGACCGGAGACGGCCGTCCGGTGGCCGTCGGTGCATTTTCCCTATGGGTACCGTCGGTACCCATAGCAGTACTCTTAATTTATAGCACCAGCGTCGTCATGATTACTTCTTTGCTATTAAAGTAAAATTAAAAAAATAAAATAAAGAAGCATTCTCACGTAGTCACGTTGCATGTCAAAGAAGCATCAAGAGTAGTTTGCGTATTTTTACTCCACCAATATATCTATGGCAAAAGCAAAGGCTCCATTTCAGAACATCTTCTTAAAAAATAAGTATTTATTTTATATTTTTAAACTAAAAAATAACGTAAATGAAAAATAAATTTTTAATTTTTTTTGCACCATATTAAAGATCTCAATAATATCTATCAAACAAGATTCATATTAATAAAAAAATTATTTGCGTAAGCGCATGATTTTTGAATGTGAAACTACATTTTAAAAAAATATGTACTTATTTATCGCTCTTGGCCTAAGTATTATTTACCATGTGATCATTTTTCGGTACCATCGAGGCAGAAAAATGATTTCCACACGTATACTTTTCCTTTTTACTAACAACACTTCCCCTTTATTTATTTATTTTGAGTATGTGTTAGCCAGCTGTCTTGAGTTTTTTTTTTTGACAAGAGCTGTCTTGTGTTCAAGCTCCTCTTCCGCTTCGCTGTACCGGTGGTGATGATGTACATGACGAGAAGTGTTAGAAATAAAGAAAATTGACAAAGAATATACTTTTAAAGTGTACATTTTTTTTTGCTTGGCACCCTTAAAATGTACATGAACGGCTCAAATTCACTGTGTAGTGCATTTGAGCCGTTTATGTACACTTTAAGGGTATTTTCTTTGGTAATTTTCATTGCACTTAGCATTTAACAACACCATGTCCATCTCCACGGGCATTTTCGCCGGCCAACGCGGGAATCTCGAGCTGGCCGCCGACTCCCTCGGCAACAGCGGCATCCAGTTGTTTGCCTATGTTCTCATGGTACGTACGTAACTCACCAAGCTGCCACCACCGTCACGACACGTTGACACCGCCGCCGGAACCATTGTCTGCCGCCACCTACCAATCAGGATCTGAACTAAAAAAAGCACTGTCGGACGTACACCCAACTAGTCAACTACCATTCTTCGAGCGGCTCCTACTGGCCAGCTGACTTGATCTGAATATCCTCTTCCCCCTCGCCAGACCGGCGGTATTATAATCCGTGATGATGTAGTATACTTGATTACTAGCATCCCCATACAAGCCACTCTTAAATTTTTGTACTATCTGACGTACATAATGGTCCAAGGTACTATTTTTTGCACTTTCTTTTTCAAAAATTCTAACAGCAGAGACAATTCACAAAGAACCACGCAGAAATAAACGCGTTTGGCCCCATTTCGAGTTTCAAAAAAATTTAGAAAAATATCCATAAATTTTTGAATATTATTTTATGGGGCCCTGTAAAAAATCAGCTCCAGTGGATATCGGTAAGTATTACTTTTTGATACGTAATGGCGAACTGAGCAGTTTCGCCCCTACGAATCAAAAAATAATACTTACCGATATCCACTGGAGCTGATTTTTTACAGGACCCAATAAAATAATATTCAAAAATTTATGGATATTTTTTAAGTTTTTTTGAGACCCGAAATGGGGCTAAACGGGTTTGTCTCTGCGTGGTTCTTTACGAATTGTCTCTGCTGTTAGCAGAGCTGTTTTCCTTTTTAACCATCCGCAAATCTCTCTCTGTCTCTCTTAAAAAATTTATTGACATAAAATTACCATTTTATCCTTTCATTAATCTACTTTTTCACACCTCAAAGGAACAGTGTAGTAAATTTACATGAATAAAAACAAAAAGAGAAGTGCAGATGATTAAAAAAAAGTTGCAAAAATCAATGCATCAGGGTTGTTTGCAGTCCACATTTGGAGTGCAGAGGTGCGGTTGGAATATTCAAAATCGTTGGATGGTGTTTTTAACGGTCGAAATTTAAAAAAAAAATTCCGGGAAAAAGTGAAAAGTTTTTTAAAGTTTGGACCGTTGGATGCAAAGATGAACGACTGTGATTGAACTGCAGAGACTCTCTACAGTTGGACTGCAGAGAATCCGCCTAGGCTTGTCTGCATTCCACATTTGGACTGCAGAGGAGCGGTTGGAATGTTCACAACCGTCGAATACTGTTTTTAACGGTAGAGATTTAAAAAAAACTTTTTCAGGGGACTTTTCCCCGGAAAAGTTTTATAGAGTTTCGACCGTTAGATGCAAAAATGAACGACTATGATTGAATTGCATGGATTCTTTGCAGTCCAATCACAAATGGCATTGAGCACTTCATATTTGTTTAATTTTCGCACAACCAGAAATGGGGCCGACTATTTGCAACCACAAATTTTCTGAACGTAGTCTGTTTATACTATGGTACACATTAAATGTGCATATGAAAACAGGTTACGTTCAGGAAATTTGTGGTTGCAAATAGTCCGGCTCAACAAATATCTCTATGCTTGATTTTTTTTCTCCGACAATTATCTACAGTTGCATATTCAAGGTGCATGCCCTTTTTTTACCATATTCAATCAATTTGATATTTCCCCCAACATGTACATAATTTCCCCGTAGCAAACCGAGTATAGTCGATAATCGGTCAGGGCCGTAATTAACATTTCATTGCTCTCCCCGGAACCGCCCTAATATATATAATTACAAATATTAAACTTTTGGTGAGGCAATTAGCAAAATTTTGAATTCAAGGTGTGATCGAGCATTGTGAGTCTGTGAAATAAATATTAATTTTAGCATTACAATGACAAGCCTACACAAAAAAAAACTTTCAAGTTATTTATGATTTGAATGTTTCATGCAGATACAATAAAAACATGGTCCTCGTACTTGACATAAAACTTTGTATCAAAATTTTTTTGAACATATTTGGCTCCGCTGATTTAAATTAATTCTGGAGCCGCCCTTGTACATGAAACGCATAAGCTCTTGATCGATGTCAAACTATTTGACTTTGTTTTTGTGTGGGGTAAACTATAGTTAACCCCCTCTAACTAAGCCTTGCGTGCACTTTGCCCCCTCTAACTTTTTTTTTTGGCACTCAACCCCCTCTAACTAACTGAAAATCAAATGGTCATAACTTCAAACGGTCATAACTTCTTCGTCCGAAATCGAAAACATGCGAATTATATATCGATTTCGAGGTCTTGAAGTCAGCTTTCTAATGACACCAAAATCACATCACGATTCAAAGCACACAAAAAGTTATGATCAAAAGAGTAAGGGCTGGTAGACAGAAAGACCGTTTCGATCATAACTTTTTGTGTGCTTTGAATCGTGATGTGATTTTGATGTCATTGGAAAGCTGACTTCAAGACCTCGAAATCGATATATAATTTGCATGTTTTCGATTTCGGACGAAGAAGTTATGACCGTTTGATTTTCAGTTAGTTAGAGAGGGTTGAGTGCTAAAAAAAAAGTTAAAGGGGGCAAAGTGCACGCGAGGCTTAGTTAGAGGGGGTTAACTATAGTTTACCCTTTTGTGTGACCATACGCAGCTTGGAATGGGCAGTGCGGTGGAGAGACACTCTGTGGCGAAGCCTACAGGGCGCGCAAGTACGAAATGCTCGGGGTCTACCTCCAAAGAGCAACGGTGGTCCTCACTCTAACCGGTATCCCGTTAACGGTGATCTACCTCCTGTCCAAAAAGATCCTTCTATTACTGGGGAATCAGTGGCGGAGCTAGGATTTTAATCCCGGAGAGGGCCGGCTTAGTAGGCATATATTTTTTATCGGAACGTATACTTATTATATCATAAGATTTTTGCTTTCTGATTCATTATATTTGTATATTGAAATGATTCTTTAGGCTACATGAACTATTATGTGCTTATTTTTTATTAAAGAAAGAAATTGAGAAACGAGAATGTAAAATAACCAATTTTTTATCAAATCGAACCAAAATTATTAAGATTATAAGTAATTATATACGAATAATTATCATTAATATTCAAAATTAGATATATACTAAATAAAAAATTTAAAACTCGGACGCTCGGGAAGCCGGGGCCCCCTGGGTCCCAACATACCTCCGCCCCAGGGGGAATCAAATGCTGTGGCGTCGGAAACGGCCATCTTCGTCTACGGCCTCATCCTGCAAATCTTCGCTTACGCCGTCAATTTTCCGATACAGAAATTTCTCCAGTCTCAAAGCATTGTGGGCCCCAAGTGCGTACATCTCAGCTTCTACTCTTGTCCTGCACTTGGTACTGTTCCAAACTCTATGACTTCTTAAATATTTTCCGTCTAGAGTGCTTATGATATGCGCACAGATTCAATTCGAGTCATTCGTACAGAAATAAATGGCCGAATCAACCGCTTGTCATCGCTTTGCAGGGATGCCCGTCGGTAGCATCCCCTACCCAGCTTTAAGACAACAACTTCTCCTGTGTTTTGGGCATTTTGACTGTTTTTCAACTTAGAGACAATATGAGGCAATACGAGGCGAAATGATCAAATTGCATTTTGGAGACATTTAATACACCAAACAAGTCCAATATGACTTTAGGATAACAATAGATTCCTCAGCGTTTCTCCTTTGCTTCACAAGCTATTTTCTTAATTTTGGAACAATTTGAGATATTTGCATAAAAAGAGAGAGGAGGCAAATGCCGCGTTATGATGACAAATTGTACATCGTGTGTTTGTCGATCTTAAAACTTATTTTCAAGGATTTTGAGGCGTCTGGCATGAGTTCTGAGTTGTATCTGCAATCATAATTGAAATACAACATCTTCTCGTTCCTCCCCAATCCAACACATGCTGGCATTTTTTTCTCATAAATCCGATACATGATGTAGATTTATGAATTGCACCATAGAGTAATAAACATCATAAGTAGAGATTGAGAGTTTTTTTTATTTAAATTCTTGACTTTGACTATCAAAATTACTACTAGTGATTGGAATTGCAACAGGTGCTAAGCTGGGTGGTGGTGTACAAGATTGGGCTGGGCCTGATGGGGGGTCACTGGTGCTGAGCCTGTCGTGGTGGATCATAGTGGGGGCCCAGTTTGCTTACATTCTGGTGAGCCACAAGTGTGAAGCCATGTGGACCGGGTTCAGAATAGAGGCCTTTTCTAGGCTTTGGGGGTCCGTGAAACAATCCTTCTACCACCACACTCATTCACACACCCATACTCACAACAAGGGTGGAGCCTGGAGACTTGGTACTTGCGGATCTTGATGTTGGTTGTTGGATTGCTCAAAAACCTTGAGATTGCCTTGGATGCTCTCTCCGTCTGGTATGTGGGAAAAGGATGATTCAGGTTTGTCCATGGTTTTGGATCTGACTTAGGGGTGCAAATGAGCTGAGTTGAGTTTTATAGTGTTTAGGCTCAGCTCGTTTGCTAAACGAGTCTAAAACTTGAGTTTAGGCTTCAGCTTGGCTAGTTTGTAACTGAGCCACCCTTAACAAGCTCAGCTTGTTTGTATATGAGCCGATCCTTTAAACAAGTCGAGCCAATAAATTGAGCCGAGCTTTTGTGAGCCAAGCCGAGCTTTTGGGCCAAGCCGAGCTTTTGAGTTTTGAGATCGAGCTTCGCTCCATTAGTAAACGAGTCGAGCCTAGTTAACGAGCAGAGCCATGAGCTTCTCACGAGCAGTTTGGCTCATTTGCAACCCAAAATTCTGGCTGATTGTTGGTCTGGTCCACTTGAAATGATCCGAACGGCATATTTTCGACAATTCTGCAATTTTCATGAAAAAAAAAAAAAAAAGTTGATCGGACATTAACGATATCTGATTTAAACGCAATTGTTGTGAAAATGATAAAAGGGTGAGAAAATTAATAAGCCTTCTGACTTTTTCGATAAAAAAGAAAAAAGTGCTTAGTTGATATTGCTATTGATGTTCGAGTAACTTAATTTTTCACACGAGTAATCTACTCGGCGGATCCTTCGATTTTGGCTCGATCGAAACGGTCTTAGATCAGCTGGATTGATCCAAACTGTGGCTTGATAAACGCATTTAATTAATGTTTTCCGATTATGTGCAGCATGGGGATAAACGGCCTACTGTTCATGGTTTTCTGTTGGCTTCAATGCTGCTGCTAGGTGATCAGTTCTTGTTCTAGTTTTAATGATTTTTTTAATCGGCCCAAAAGAAAAAAAATTCATTAATTTTTAAGAAAGGAGGATACAAAGATTAGACGGATCTCGGGTACACAGCCAAAAGCCACACGAGAACCGAACCCAAAAGGATGGCAGGAAGCCAACCAAGACACCACAACCAAAACGAAAGCCTCACACCCGCTAAAATTAACATTTAACCAAACAAACTTAAGCCCAAAGGAAACAAAAAATTCTTGTTCTAACAAACTATTACTCACAAGCGTACATAAAATGGGGAAAAAATGCTACACTATCATTGTGTTTTGGACGGTGTTAATTCTCTTTCTAAGAAAATTACTATAAGGATATTAATGAGTTCGTATTTATTTTTTGTCAAAATATTTAATTAATCATTTATCTTGATGAGAGGAATGGAAAAAATATTTAACAAATGAACCATAGGTTAAACAGTTCAGATACGACAAACAAAGAGAAAGTGAACTCTTTTAAAAAAATCTTTTTTCCTCTTTATCTGTTATTTTTGGCTTTTAGTGATATTTTTTAATTTGGATATTCTACTCGTAAAACGAATCCTTAATTCCAAAAATTGACGTAACAATTTTGAGAAAAAACGACCACAAACTTTTAGAAGTAACTTACATAGTTTGTTATATATACCAAAAATTATCATGTAGATTTCCGAAGGGGGATGAGGTATTACATGAAATTTATTTAGTATAACTGATTCTCTTTGTCTTTTTTTTTTTGTTTTGATCGGCAACAAATTTATTGAGAAAAACTTAATAAATTAAGGGTACATCAAGTTGGAAGAGAGAAGAGAGAAATCCAACCAAAGATTGGATGAAAACAAAAAAACCAACCAGGGGGCGTGTTGTGCATTAGGTGCCTAGCACGGTGCTGTGCAATCTCAACTATCCAAAAATATTTTGAATTGTCCAGATTTTAAAAAAACTTTAACTCTTCCCTGCAAACGTTTTTTTTTTAAATCTGAATCATTGATTGTCGAGACGAATGATCCGAATGATGTGCACCCCCTCCCCCCGTTCACAAAAGACACCCGATTGGACAAAGCCCAAAAATACCTAGGGGCCAAGCCCAAAACAACTACATAAATTAAGCCCATACAAAATATGGGCCAAACCCAACCCAAAAAACCCCAATACGTAACCCCATCCATGAGCAAAACTCATCAGGCTGCCACCAAAACCGCCGCCCACCTTAACCCTGCAAGCAAGCCACCACTACCAGAACACCACCGTCGCCTGGATTGAAAATGAGTGTCGTGTACGTTTCCAAAATGAGATTAAATTATTTATACCACCGGTGTAAACATTTGTTTCCTCCAAATTAATTACATTGCGTCACGTCGTCATATTCTATTAATTGGAACCATTGTTTTGACGACGTGGTCCAATACAATTGATTTGAAGTAAACAAATATTTACACTGGCTGTGTATATAATTTATTCTCTTCCAAAATATATTGTTCCATTTTCATATTAGGAAAGCATTCAATTTAGTCGAACGAAATATCCAGCGGCGGGTTTACCAACTCTGCAAAATTTTCTGTCCGTCAATGCTTGTTACATTACCTGTGAATAATAATAATAATAGTATCGAATTGTTCCAAACATTGTCTGAAAAACTCAAATGTGTCTATTATGTGTTGAAGGTGTGGCTGTTGGATGTAGATGGCAAGCATTCGTGGCGTATGTGAATGTGGGATATTATTATTTCGTTGGACTCCCAATTGGTTGTGTGCTCAGCTTTAAGTTCGACCTTGGTGCTAAAGGTAATTAATTTGCCTATTAATTAAACTATATGGAAAAATACGATTTTCCAAACTTAGAATTAATACGAGCGATATATTGTTATGATCGGTCACAACTACAAATCTACGTAGTATCGATCAAATTTATCTAAGTAGCAATATTGTGACAAACAGGTCTTAATTTATCACCTAAATATGATGTATTATTTGTGCGTGTGCTAGGGGATACGGTCTGGAACGATAGGGGGAACAGTAACACAAACTAGCATCTTAATTTGGACAACTTATCGAAGAGACTGGAACAAAGAGGTAACTTCTATACTGAAATTTTTTATTCATCACATTTGTTTAGTATAATCATGTAAGGAGCCCTACCTTGCCCGCGTGAAATGTCCGCAACTTCCTTTTTTGGTACTTCGGAATATTATAAAACTAAACGAACAAAGTATTTTGCAACTGATGAGCGAGCATAAATATTACATTACAAGCCCAACAAATGAGAGCATTACCTCTAATCAACGAACTGCCTTATATTAAGGCAATCCCGAATAATGAAATGTCAGTAACTTATGCTTATATATGCATGATACAGTGATTCATTTACTAAATTTCTCACTTAATTTCTCATCCCCTTTTCATTTGCTATCAACATTTACATATTTATACCAGAGAATTTTGAAGCATACATGTTTGCACAACCTCGGCTCTAGTGTTAATTAAGTCTTAATCAAGAAAATTTGCCGTTGGTAAAGAGAATTTCACTATTTGTTTTCAGGTGGAGAAGGCTAAGATGCAGTTAGACAAATTGGATGACATAATTACACAGCCACTCCTGAAGGACTCCATTGATGCCGGAGAAGCTGGCAATGGTGCTTCTCATTAGTTGGAGAGAACAGTTGGGCAGAAGGCTAGGATATAACTTTAGTAGCAATTAATTTTTGTTTGTCATATATTAATCATTATAGGTCGATTTTTTCTAAAGCATAAAACAGTCATGATTGTTAACAGTATTCGGAATCCGGGAGTATCAACCCACACGTGGTGAGAATCGGTTGTAGCAAATGTGAATTTTAAAGGAAAAAAAAATGGGGCTGATAATCGTCAACGAACGAGAATTTTGAAAAAAATTCTGCAAAAAGTTGTGATTGTATCTGTTCATTGTCACATATCTTTGTCTCTTATTATTATGCACGTTATCTATGCCGTGCTCAATTGTATCTTTGTATCTATATAATTGTATCTTTGTATCTTTGTATCTATATATGCCGTGCTCAATTGTATCTGATTGTCGTTTTAATTAACACAGTTATTCACATGCATTTAGCATATTCCCGCATTATTAATTGCGTGTATTAGGTTTAGCCATAACTAAAGATTATAGCGTAGAAACAAAAAAAAAGAAAAAACATTCGCTTTACAGATGTTGTGTGTGTCGTATTCGGAGTAGCATTATCCTGTTTTCTTGTGCTAATTAAACTGATCTTGAAATGCTATAGAAGTGCATAATTAACATAAGTACTCCTAACCATAAAATAAAAAAATAAAAAAAAAGCCTCGGCTTAACATCGAGGCTAGGCTCCGGCGATTTGTACAGCGGTAGCTGCCGATGTAGTTAGGATTTTGTGGGATGGTTTGGGTGGGCCGGTCCAAGCTTTGGGCCGGGTCTTGGGTATTTGGGCTGTCTTTGTTTAAATTGGATTTGGGTTCAGCTTAATGTATTTTTTGTTGCAGTAATTATACCAACACAGATTTTTCAACACAGACAGCTTGCACAGATGGAATTTGGACCCGTTTTGGGTCTCACAAAGATGATCGGAGCCAACCTATTTTCTGAAGCAAAGTTGGATGTTTCGTAAACCCTCTTATCGATATCCAAATGAGCTGATTTTTTACGAGGACCTTAAACAAGATGTTTTAAACAAAATGAGCGGCTCCGATTACTTTTTTGGTACCCAAAATGGGTCCAAATTTCATCTATACGGGGCTGTCTGTTTTGAAAAATCTGTGCGTATAGCACAGTTGTTTTTGTTGTGAACTCTGGTAGACCTTTGGGTGTTTTGGGCTTTGCCCTTGTAGTGCCGTATCCAACTGTTTGTTGGATCCCCTTCCCTTTTTTCCGTTTTTAATAAAATTCATCTTTTACCGATAAAAAAAACACATTCACCAAAACAAGTCGTAACAAAACACATTATCTTGTTTTCTTGTGCTAATTAAACTGATCTTGAAATGCTATAGAAGTGCATAATTAACATAAGTACTCCTAACCATAAATAAATAAATAAAAGCCTCGGCTTAACGGCGAGGCTAGGCTTCGGCGATTTGTATGGCGGTAGCTGCCGGTGTAGTTGGGATTTTGTGGGATGGTTTGGGTGGGCCGGTCCAAGCTTTGGGCCGGGTCTTGGGTATTTGGGTTGTCTTTGTTTAAATTGGGTTTGGGTTCAGCTTAATGTATTTTCTGTTGTGAATTCTGGTAGACCTTTGGGTGTTTTGGGTTTTGCCCTTGTAGTGCCTTATCCAACTGTTTGTTGGATCCCTTTTCCCTTTTTCTGTTTTTAATAAAATTCATCTTTTGTCGATCAAAAAAAACACATTCGCCAAAACAAGTCGTAACAATACACTGAACATAGGCATAAATTTTTTCAATAGTTGGGAGCGTGCATTGAATCATTTCAATTCCGTCTCGTGACATTACTTATTAGATTGTTAACCATCAACTCATTTAAAAGCTAAGTTGTTAGAGGGAGAAGCAACTTTATTACTTATACCTTCAAAGTGCCTCCTCACGTATAGTTAGGCTCTGCTCCATAAAACGGGATAAACATGTGTAAATATTATAACATTAGGTAGACGGTGAAGTTCGAACAGAGGATCTATCATCATCTGCTCTGATACTATATTGAATTGTTAACAACCAACTCATCTAAAAGCTTAA